>NC_140087.1:65751573-66951573 GCF_964237585.1 Gallinula chloropus
AACTGCAACCTTGCAGGTACCTCCAAGTTTCCCAGCTCAGCGAAAGCCCCCAGACCCAAATTGAGAGGGGCTGCTTGTGGGCCCCCTGGGGGGCTTTCAGGCCAGCTAGGTCTTTGGCTGCTGGCCCCTTTCGTTTGGGAGCTATTGCTGGACGTTTGGCATGTTGGCCGGAGAGTGCTTCTCGGGCCGCCAACTGCAACCTTGCAGGTCCCTCCAAGGTTCCCCGCCCAGCGAAAGCCCCCAGACCCAAATTGAGAGGGGCTGCTTGAGGGCCCCCTGGGGGGCTTTCAGGCCAGCTAGGTCTTTGGCTGCTGGCCCCTTTCGTTTGGGAGCTATTGCTGGACGTTTGGCATGTTGGCCGGAGAGTGCTTCTCGGGCCGCCAACTGCAACCTTGCAGGTACCTGCAAGTTTCCACGCCCAGTGAAAGCCCCCAGACCCAAATTGAGAGGGGCTGCTTGGGGGCCCCCTGGTGGGCTCTTCAGGCCAGCTAGGTCTTTGGGTCCTGGCTCTTCGGTTTGGGAGCTGTTGCTGGACGTTTGGCATGTTGGCCGGAGAGTGCTTCTCGGGCCGCCAACTGCAACCTTGCAGGTCCCTCCAAGGTTCCCGGTCCAGTGAAAGACTCCAGACCCAACTTGAGAGGGGCTGCTTGTGGGCCCCCTGGGGGGCTCTCAGTCCAGCTAGGTCTTTGGGTACTGGCTCCTTCGGTTTGGGAGCTGTTGCTGGACATTGGGCATGTTGGCCGGAGAGTGCTTCTCGGGCCGCGAAGTGCAACCTTGCAGGTACCTCCAAGGCTTCCTGCCCAGCGAAAGCCCCCAGACCCAACTTGAGAGGGGCTGCTTGGGGGCCCCCTGGGGGGCTCTCAGGCCAGCTAGGTCTTTGGGTCCTGGCTCCTTCGGTTTGGGAGCTATTGCTGGACGTTTGGCATGTTGGCCGAAGAGTGCTTCTCGGGCCGCCAACTGCAACCTTGCAGGTACCTCCCAGGTTCCCTGCCCAGCGAAAGCCCCCAGACCCAACTTGAGAGGGGCTGCTTGGGGGCCCCCTGGGGGGCTCTCAGGCCAGCTAGTTCTTTGGGTCCTGGCTCCTTCGGTTTGGGAGCTGTTGCTGGACGTTTGGCATGTTGGCCGGAGAGTGCTTCTCGGGCCGCCAACTGCAACCTTGCAGGTACCTCCAAGGTTCCCAGCTCAGAGAAAGCCCCCAGACCCAAATTGAGAGGGGCTGCTTGTGGGCCCCCTGGGGGGCTTTCAGGCCACCTAGGTCTTTGGCTGCTGGCCCCTTTCCTTTGGGAGCTATTGGTGGACGTTTGGCATGTTGGCCGGAGAGTGCTTCTCGGGCCGCCAACTGCAACCTTGCAGGTCCCTCCAAGGTTCCCCGCCCAGCGAAAGCCCCCAGACCCAAATTGAGAGGGGCTGTTTGTGGGCCCCCTGGGGGGCTTTCAGGCCAGCTAGGTCTTTGGCTGCTGGCCCCTTTCGTTTGGGAGCTATTGCTGGACGTTTGGCATGTTGGCCGGAGAGTGCTTCTCGGGCCGCGAACTGCAACCTTGCAGGTCCCTCCAAGGTTCCCCGCCCAGCGAAAGCCCCCAGACCCAAATTGAGAGGGGCTGCTTGTGGGCCCCCTGGGGGGCTTTCAGGCCACCTAGGTCTTTGGCTGCTGGCCCCTTTCCTTTGGGAGCTATTGCTGGACGTTTGGCATGTTGGCCGGAGAGTGCTTCTCGGGCCGCGAACTGCAACCTTGCAGGTACCTGCAAGGTTCCCCGCCCAGCGAAAGCCCCCAGACCCAAATTGAGAGGGGCTGCTTGTGGGCCCCCTGGGGGGCTTTCAGGCCAGCTAGGTCTTTGGGTGCTGGCCCCTTTCCTTTGGGAGCTATTGCTGGACGTTTGGCATGTTGGCCGTAGAGTGCTTCTCGGGCCGCCAACTGCAACCTTGCAGGTACCTCCAAGGTTCCCAGCTCAGCGAAAGCCCCCAGACCCAAATTGAGAGGGGCTGCTTGTGGGCCCCCTGGGGGGCTTTCAGGCCAGCTAGGTCTTTGGCTGCTGGCCCCTTTCGTTTCGGAGCTATTGCTGGACGTTTGGCATGTTGGCCGGAGAGTGCTTCTTGGGCCACGAACTGCAACCTTGCAGGTACCTCCAAGGTTCCCCACCCAGTGAAAGCCCCCAGACCCAAATTGAGAGGGGCTGCTTGTGGGCCCCCTGGGGGGCTTTCAGGCCACCTAGGTCTTTGGCTGCTGGCCCCTTTCCTTTGGGAGCTATTGCTGGACGTTTGGCATGTTGGCCGGAGAGTGCTTCTCGGGCCGCGAACTGCAACCTTGCAGGTACCTCCAAGGTCCCCCGCCCAGCGAAAGCCCCCAGACCCAAATTGAGAGGGGCTGCTTGTGGGCCCCCTGGGGGGCTTTCAGGCCACCTAGGTCTTTGGCTGCTGGCCCCTTTCGTTTGGGAGCTATTGCTGGACGTTTGGCATGTTGGCCGGAGAGTGCTTCTTGGGCCGCGAACTGCAACCTTGCAGGTACCTGCAAGGTTCCCTGCCCAGCGAAAGCCCCCAGACCCAAATTGAGAGGGGCTGCTTGTGGGCCCCCTGGGGGGCTTTCAGGCCACCTAGGTCTTTGGCTGCTGGCCCCTTTCGTTTGGGAGCTATTGCTGGACGTTTGGCATGTTGGCCGGAGAGTGCTTCTCGGGCCGCCAACTGCAACCTTGCAGGTCCCTCCAAGGTTCCCCGCCCAGCGAAAGCCCCCAGACCCAAATTGAGAGGGGCTGCTTGTGGGCCCCCTGGGAGGCTTTCAGGCCAGCTAGGTCTTTGGCTGCTGGCCCCTTTCGTTTGGGAGCTATTGCTGGACGTTTGGCATGTTGGCCGGAGAGTGCTTCTCGGGCCGCGAACTGCAACCCTGCAGGTACCTCCAAGGTTCCCCGCCCAGCGAAAGCCCCCAGACCCAAATTGAGAGGGGCTGCTTGTGGGCCCCCTGGGGGGCTTTCAGGCCAGCTAGGTCTTTGGCTGCTGGCCCCTTTCGTTTGGGAGCTATTGCTGGACGTTTGGCATGTTGGCCGGAGAGTGCTTCTCGGGCCGCCAACTGCAACCTTGCAGGTACCTCCAAGGTTCCCAGCTCAGCGAAAGCCCCCAGACCCAAATTGAGAGGGGCTGCTTGTGGGCCCCCTGGGGGGCTTTCAGGCCAGCTAGGTCTTTGGCTGCTGGCCCCTTTCGTTTGGGAGCTATTGCTGGACGTTTGGCATGTTGGCCGGAGAGTGCTTCTCGGGCCGCCAACTTCAACCTTGCAGGTACCTCCAAGGTTCCCCGCCCAGCGAAAGCCCCCAGACCCAACTTGAGAGGGGCTGCTTGGGGGCCCCCTGGGGGGCTTTCAGGCCAGCTAGGTCTTTGGCTGCTGGCCCCTTTCGTTTGGGAGCTATTGCTGGACGTTTGGCATGTTGGCCGGAGAGTGCTTCTCGGGCCGCGAACTGCAACCTTGCAGGTACCTGCAAGGTTCCACGCCCAGTGAAAGCCCCCAGACCCAAATTGAGAGGGGCTGCTTGGGGGCCCCCTGGTGGGCTCTTCAGGCCAGCTAGGTCTTTGGGTCCTGGCTCCTTCGGTTTGGGAGCTGTTGCTGGACGTTTGGCATGTTGGCCGGAGAGTGCTTCTCGGGCCGCGAACTGCAACCTTGCAGGTACCTCCCAGGTTCCCGGGCCAACGAAAGCCCCCAGACCCAACTTGAGAGAGGCTGCTTGGGTGCCCCCTGGGGGCCCTTCAGGCCAGCTAGGTCTTTGGGTCCTGGCTCCTTCGGTTTGGGAGCTGTTGCTGGACGTTTGGCATGTTGGCCGGAGAGTGCTTCTCGGGCCGCCAACTGCAAACATGCAGGTACCTCCTAGGTTTCCTGCCCAGCGAAAGCCCCCAGACCGAAATTGAGAGGGGCTGCTTGGGGGCCCCCTGGGGGGCTCTCAGGCCAGCTAGGTCTTTGGGTCCTGGCTCCTTCGGTTTGGGAGCTGTTGCTGGACGTTTGGCATGTTGGCTGGAGAGTGCTTCTCGGGCCGCCAACTGCAACCTTGCAGGTCCCTCCAAGGTTCCCGGCCCAGTGAAAGACTCCAGACCCAACTTGAGAGGGGCTGCTTGGGGGCCCCCTGGGGGACCTCAGTCCAGCTAGGTCTTTGGGTCCTGGCTCCTTCGGTTTGGGAGCTGTTGCTGGACATTGGGCATGTTGGCCGGAGAGTGCTTCTCGGGCCGCGAACTGCAACCTTGCAGGTACCTCCAAGGCTTCCTGCCCAGCGAAAGCCCCCAGACCCAACTTGAGAGGGGCTGCTTGGGGGCCCCCTGGGGGGCTCTCAGGCCAGCTAGGTCTTTGGGTCCTGGCTCCTTCGGTTTGGGAGCTGTTGCTGGACGTTTGGCATGTTGGCTGGAGAGTGCTTCTCGGGCCGCCAACTGCAACCTTGCAGGTACCTCCCAGGTTCCCTGCCCAGCGAAAGCCCCCAGACCGAAATTGAGAGGGGCTGCTTGGGGGCCCCCTGGGGGGCTCTCAGGCCAGCTAGGTCATTGGGTCCTGGCTCCTTCGGTTTGGGAGCTGTTGCTGGACGTTTGGCATGTTGGCCGGAGAGTGCTTCTCGGGCCGCCAACTGCAACCTTGCAGGTACCTCCAAGGTTCCCTGCCCAGCGAAAGCCCCCAGACCCAACTTGTGAGGGGCTGCTCTGGGGCCCCCTGGGGGGCTCTCAGCCCAGCTAGGTCTTTGGGTCCTGGCTCCTTCGGTTTGGGAGCTGTTGCTGCACGTTTGGCATGTTGGCCGGAGAGTGCTTCTCGGGCCGCAAACTGCAACCTTGCAGGTACCTCCCAGGTTCCCTGCCCAGCGAAAGCCCCCAGACCGAAATTGAGAGGGGCTGCTTGGGGGCCCCCTGGTGGCCCTTCAGGCCAGCTAGGTCTTTGGGTCCTGGCTCCTTCGGTTTGGGAGCTGTTGCTGGACGTTTGGCATGTTGGCCGGAGAGTGCTTCTCGGGCCGCCAACTGCAAACTTGCAGGTACCTCCCAGTTTCCCGGCCCAACGAAAGACCCCAGACCCAACTTGAGAGGGGCTGCTTGGGGGCCCCCTGGGGGCCCTTCAGGCCAGCTAGGTCTTTGGGTCCTGGCTCCTTCGGTTTGGGAGCTGTTGCTGGACGTTTGGCATGTTGGCCGGAGAGTGCTTCT
This sequence comes from Gallinula chloropus, assembly GCF_964237585.1. Lineage (NCBI taxonomy): Eukaryota > Metazoa > Chordata > Aves > Gruiformes > Rallidae > Gallinula > Gallinula chloropus. The sequence continues at coordinate 65,756,722 of NC_140087.1, forward strand.
CGGGCCGCCAACTGCAACCTTGCAGGTACCTCCCAGGTTCCCCGCCCAGCGAAAGCCCCCAGACCCAACTTGAGAGGGGCTGCTTGGGGGCCCCCTGGGGGCCCTTCAGGCCATCTAGGACTTTGGGTCCTGGCTCCATCGGTTTGGGAGCTGTTGCTGGCCGTTGGGCATGTTCGCTGGAGAGTGCTTCTCCGGCCGCAAACTGCAACCTTGCAGGTACCTCCCAGGTTCCAGGCCCAACGAAAGACCCCAGACCCAACTTGAGAGGGGCTGCTTGGGGGCCCCCTGGGGGGCTCTCAGGCCAGCTAGGTCTTTGGGTCCTGGCTTCTTCGGTTTGGGAGCTGTTGCTGCACGTTTGGCATGTTGGCCGGAGAGTGCTTCTCGGGCCGCAAACTGCAACCTTGCAGGTACCTCCAAGGTTCCCTGCCCAGCGAAAGCCCCCAGACGCAACTTGAGAGGGGCTGCTTGGGGGTCACCATGTGGCCCTTCAGGCCAGCTAGGTCTTTCGGTCCTGGCTCCTTCGGTTTGGGAGCTGTTGCTGGACGTTTGGCATGTTGGCCGGAGAGTGCTTCTTGGGCTGCCAACTGCAACCTTGCAGGAAACTCCCAGGTTCCCAGCCCAACGAAAGCCCCCAGACCCAAATTGAGAGAGGCTGCTTGGGCGCCCCCTGGGGGCCCTTCAGGCCAGCTAGGTCTTTGGGTCCTGGCTCCTTCGGTTTGGGAGCTGTTGCTGGACGTTTGGCATGTTGGCCGGAGAGTGCTTCTCGGGCCGCGAACTGCAACCTTGCAGGTACCTCCAAGGCTCCCTACCCAGAGAAAGCCACCAGACCCAAATTGAGAGGGGCTGCTTGAGGGCCCCCTGGGGGGCTCTCAGGCCAGCTAGGTCTTTGGGTCCTGGCTCCTTCGGTTTGGGAGCTGTTGCTGCACGTTTGGTATGTTGGCCGGAGAGTGCTTCTAGGGCTGGGAACTGCAAACATGCAGCTACCTCCTAGGTTCCCTGCCCAGTAAAAGCCCCCAGACCCAACTTGAGAGGGGCTGCTTGGAGGCCCCCTGGGGGGCTCTCAGGCCAGCTAGGTCTTTGGGTCCTGGCTCCTTCGGTTTGGGAGCTGTTGCTGGACGTTTGGCATGTTGGCGGGAGAGTGCTTCTTGGGCCACGAACTGCAACCTTGCAGGGACCTCCAAGGTTCCCTGCCCAGCGAAAGTCCCCAGACCGTACTTGAGAGGGGCTGCTTGGGGGCCCCCTGGGGGGCTCTCAGGCCAGCATGGTCTTTGTGTCCTGGCTCCTTCGGTTTGGGAGCTGTTGCTGGACGTTTGGCATGTTGGCCGGAGAGTGCTTCTCGGGCCGCAAACTGCAACCTTGCAGGTACCTCCCAGGTTCCCTGCCCAGCGAAAGCCCCCAGACACAACTTGAGAGGGGCTGCTTGGGGGCCCCCTGGGGGGCTCTCAGGCCAGCTAGGTCTTTGGGTCCTGGCTCCTTCGGTTTGGGAGCTGTTGCTGGACGTTTGGCATGTTGGCCGGAGAGTGCTTCTCGGGCTGCGAACTGCAACCTTGCAGGTACCTCCCAGGTTCCCGGGCCAACGAAAGCCCCCAGACCCAACTTGAGAGAGGCTGCTTGGGTGCGCCCTGGTGGCCCTTCAGGCCAGCTAGGTCTTTGGGTCCTGGCTCCTTCGGTTTGGGAGCTGTTGCTGGACGTTTGGCATGTTGACTGGAGAGTGCTTCTCGGGCCGCCAACTGCAAACTTGCAGGTACCTCCTAGGTTTCCTGCCCAGCGAAAGCCCCCAGACCGAAATTGAGAGGGGCTGCTTGTGGGCCCCCAGGGGGGCTCTCAGGCCAGCTAGGTCTTTGGGTCCTGGCTCCTTCGGTTTGGGAGCTGTTGCTGGACGTTTGGCATGTTGGCTGGAGAGTGCTTCTCGGGCCGCCAACTGCAACCTTGCAGGTCCCTCCAAGGTTCCTGCCCAGCGAAAGCCCCCAGACCCAAATTGAGAGGGGCTGCTTGGGGGCCCCCTGGGGGGCTCTCAGGCCAGCTAGGTCTTTGGGTCCTGGCTCCTTCGGTTTGGGAGCTGTTGCTGGACATTGGGCATATTGGCCGGAGAGTGCTTTTCGGGCCGCAAACTGCAACCTTGCAGGTACCTCCAAGGCTTCCTGCCCAGCGAAAGCCCCCAGACCCAACTTGAGAGGGGCTGCTTGGGGGCCCCCTGGGGGGCTCTCAGGCCAGCTAGGTCTTTGGGTCCTGGCTCCTTCGGTTTGGGAGCTGTTGCTGGACGTTTGGCATGTTGGCCGGAGAGTGCTTCTCGGTCCGCGAACAGCAACCTTGCACGAAACTCCAAGGCTCCCTGCCCAGCGAAAGCCCCCAGACCCAAATTGAGAGGGGCTGCTTGGGGGCCCCCTGGGGGGCTCTCAGGCCAGCTAGGTCTTTGGGTCCTGGCTCCTTCGGTTAGGGAGCTGTTGCTGGACGTTTGGCATGTTGGACGGAGAGTGCTTCTCGGGCCGCCAACTGCAACCTTGCAGGTACCTCCCAGGTTCCCTGCCCAGCGAAAGCCCCCAGACCCAACTTGAGAGGGGCTGCTTGGGGGCCCCCTGGGGGGCTCTCAGGCCAGCTAGGTCTTTGGGTCCTGGCTCCTTCGGTTTGGGAGCTGTTGCTGGACGTTTGGCATGTTGGCCGGAGAGTGCTTCTCGGGCCGCCAACTGCAACCTTGCAGGTTCCTCCAAGGCTCCCTGCCCAGAGAAAGCCCCCAGACCCACATTGAGAGAGGCTGCTTGGGCGCCCCTGGGGGCCCTTCAGGCCAGCAAGGTCTTTGGGTCCTGGCTCCTTCAGTTTGGGAGCTGTTGCTGGAGATTGGGCATGTTGGCCGGAGAGCGCTTCTCGGGCAGCCAACTTAAAACTTGCAGGAAACTCCCAGGTTCCCAGCCCAACGAAAGCCCCCAGACCCAACTTGAGAGAGGCTGCTTGGGCGCCCCCTGGGGGCCCTTCAGGCCAGCTAGGTCTTTGGGTCCTGGCTCCTTCGGTTTGGGAGCTGTTGCTGGATGTTTGGCATGTTGGCCGGAGAGTGCTTCTCGGTCCGCAAACTGCAAACTTGCACGTAACTCCCAGGTTCCCTGCCCAGCGAAAGCCCCCAGATCCAACTTGAGAGGGGCTGCTTGTGGGCCCCCTGGGGGGCTCTCAGGCCAGCTAGGTCTTTGGGTCCTGGCTCCTTCGGTTTGGGAGCTGTTGCTGGATGTTTGGCATGTTGGCTGGAGAGTGCTTCTCGGGCCGCCAACTGCAACCTTGCAGGTACCTCCAAGGCTCTCTGCCCAGAGAAAGCCACCAGATCAAAATTGAGAGGGGCCGCTTGAGGGCCCCCAGGGGGGCTCTCAGGCCAGCTAGGTCTTTGGGTCCTGGCTTCTTCGGTTTGGGAGCTGTTGCTGCACGTTTCGCATGTTGGCCGGAGAGTGCTTCTCGGGCCGCGAACTGCAACCTTGCAGGTACCTCCCAGGTTCCCTGCCCAGCGAAAGCCCCCAGACCGAAATTGAGAGGGGCTGCTTGGAGGCCCCCTGGGGGCCCTTCAGGCCAGCTAGGACTTTGGGTCCTGGCTCCTTCGGTTTGGGAGCTGTTGCTGGACGTTGGGCATGTTGGCTGGAGAGTGCTTCTCGGGCCGCCAACTGCAACCTTGCAGGTACCTCCCAGATTACCGGCCCAACGAAAGCCCCCAGACCGAACTTGAGAAGGCCTGCTTGGGGGCCCCCTGGGGTCCCTTCAGGCCAGCTAGGTCTTTGGGTCCTGGCTCCTTCGGTTTGGGAGCTGTTGCTGGACGTTTGGCATGTTGGCCGGAGAGTGCTTCTCAGGCCGCCAACTGCAACCTTGCAGGTACCTCCCAGGTTCCCTGCCCAGCGAAAGCCCCCAGACCGAAATTGAGAGGGGCTGCTTGGGGGCCCCCTGGGGGTCTCTCAGGCCAGCTAGGACTTTGGGTCCTGGCTCCTTCGGTTTGGGAGCTGTTGCTGGACATTGGGCATGTTGGCTGGAGAGTGCTTCTCGGGCCGCAAACTGCAACCTTGCAGGAACCTCCCAGGTTCCAGGCCCAACGAAAGACCCCAGACCCAACTTGAGAGGGGCTGCTTGGGGGCCCCCTGGGGGGCTCTCAGGCCAGCTTGGTCTTTGGGTCCTGGCTCCTTCGGTTTGGGAGCTGTTGCTGGACGTTTGGCATGTTGGCCGGAGAGTGCTTCTCAGGCCGCCAACTGCAACCTTGCAGGTACCTCCCAGGTTCCCTGCCCAGCGAAAGCCCCCAGACCCAACTTGAGAGGGGCTGCTTGGGGGTCACCATGTGGCCCTTCAGGCCAGCTAGGTCTTTGGGTCCTGGCTCCTTCGGTTTGGGAGCTGTAGCTGGACGTTTGGCATGTTGGCCGGAGAGTTCTTCTTGGGCTGCCAAATGCAACCTTGCAGGTACTTCCCAGTTTCCCTGCCCAGCGAAAGCCCCCAGACCCAAATTGAGAGGGGCTGCATGGGCGCCCCCTGGGGGCCCTTCAGGCCAGCTAGGTCTTTGGGTCCTGGCTCCTTCGGTTTGGGAGCTGTTGCTGGACGTTTGGCATGTTGGCCGGAGAGTGCTTCTCGGGCCGCAAACTGCAAACTTGCAGGTACCTCCAAGGTTCCCTGCCCAGCAATAGCCCCCAGACCCAACTTGAGAGGGGCTGCTTGGGGGCCCCCTGGTGGGCTCTCAGGCCAGCTAGGTCTTTGGGTCCTGGCTCCTTCAGTTTGGGAGCTGTTGCTGGACGTTTGGCATGTTGGCCGGAGAGTGCTTCTCGGGCCGCCAACTGCAAAATTGCAGGTACCTCCTAGGTTCCCTGCCGAGCAAAAGCCCCCAGACCCAACTTGAGAGGGGCTGCTTGGGGGCCCCCTGGGGGGCTCTCAGGCCAGCTAGGTCTTTGGGTCCTGGCTCCTTCGGTTTGGGAGCTGTTGCTGGACGTTTGGCATGTTGGCCGGAGAGTGCTTCTCGGGCCGCCAACTGGAAAATTGCAGGTACCTCCTAGGTTCCCTGCCAAGCGAAAGCCCCCAGACCCAACTTGAGAGGGGCTGCTTGAGGGCCCCCTGGGGGGCTCTCAGGCCAGCTAGGTCTTTGGGTCCTGGCTCCTTCGGTTTGGGAGCTGTTGCTGGACGTTTGGCATGTTGGCTGGAGAGTGCTTATTGGTCTGCCAACTGCAACCTTGCAGGTACCTCCCAGGTTCCCTGCCCAGCGAAAGCCCCCAGACCGAAATTGAGAGGGGCTGCTTGGAGGCCCCCTGGGGGCCCTTCAGGCCAGCTAGGACTTTGGGTCCTGGCTCCTTCGGTTTGGGAGCTGTTGCTGGACGTTTGGCATGTTGGCCGGAGAGTGCTTCTCAGGCCGCCAACTGCAACCTTGCAGGTACCTCCCAGGTTCCCTGCCCAGCGAAAGCCCCCAGACCGAAATTGAGAGGGGCTGCTTGGGGGCCCCCTGGGGGTCTCTCAGGCCAGCTAGGACTTTGGGTCCTGGCTCCTTCGGTTTGGGAGCTGTTGCTGGACATTGGGCATGTTGGCTGGAGAGTGCTTCTCGGGCCGCAAACTGCAACCTTGCAGGTACCTCCCAGGTTCCAGGCCCAACGAAAGACCCCAGACCCAACTTGAGAGGGGCTGCTTGCGGGCCCCCTGGGGGGCTCTCAGGCCAGCTTGGTCTTTGGGTCCTGGCTCCTTCGGTTTGGGAGCTGTTGCTGGACGTTTGGCATGTTGGCCGGAGAGTGCTTCTCAGGCCGCCAACTGCAACCTTGCAGGTACCTCCCAGGTTCCCTGCCCAGCGAAAGCCCCCAGACGCAACTTGAGAGGGGCTGCTTGGGGGTCACCATGTGGCCCTTCAGGCCAGCTAGGTCTTTGGGTCCTGGCTCCTTCGGTTTGGGAGCTGTAGCTGGACGTTTGGCATGTTGGCCGGAGAGTTCTTCTTGGGCTGCCAAATGCAACCTTGCAGGTACTTCCCAGTTTCCCTGCCCAGCGAAAGCCCCCAGACCCAAATTGAGAGGGGCTGCATGGGCGCCCCCTGGGGGCCCTTCAGGCCAGCTAGGTCTTTGGGTCCTGGCTCCTTCGGTTTGGGAGCTGTTGCTGGACGTTTGGCATGTTGGCCGGAGAGTGCTTCTCGGGCCGCAAACTGCAAACTTGCAGGTACCTCCAAGGTTCCCTGCCGAGCAATAGCCCCCAGACCCAACTTGAGAGGGGCTGCTTGTGGGCCCCCTGGGGGGCTCTCAGGCCAGCTAGGTCTTTGGGTCCTGGCTCCTTCGGTTTGGGAGCTGTTGCTGGACATTGTGTATGTTGGCCGGAGAGTGCTTCTCGGGCCGCCAACTGCAACCTTGCAGGTACCTCCTAGGTTCCCTGCCCAGCGAAAGCCTCCAGACCCAAATTGAGAGGGGCTGCTTGAGGGCCCCCTGGGGGGCTTTCAGGCCAGCTAGGTCTTTGGGTCCTGGCTCCTTCGTTTTGGAAGCTGTTGCTGGACGTTTGGCATGTTGGCCGGAGAGTGCTTCTCCGGCCGCGAGCTGCAACCTTGCAGGTACCTCCCAGATTCCAGGCCCAACGAAAGCCCCCAGACCCAACTTGAGAGGGGCTGCTTGGGGGCCTCCTGGGGGGCTCTCAGGCCAGGTACATATTTGGGTCCTGGCTCCTTCGGTTTGGGAGCTGTTGCTGGACGTTTTGCATGTTGGCCGGAGAGTGCTTCTCGGGCCACAAACTGCAAACTTGCAGGTACCTCCCAGGTTCCCTGCCCAGCGAAAGCCCCCAGACCCAAATTGAGAGGGGCTGCATGGGCGCCCCCTGGGGGCCCTTCAGGCCAGCTAGGTCTTTGGGTCCTGGCTCCTTCGGTTTGGGAGCTGTTGCTGGACGTTTGGCATGTTGGCCGGAGAGTGCTTCTCGGGCCGCAAACTGTAAACTTGCAGGTACCTCCAAGGTTCCCTGCCGAGCAATAGCCCCCAGACCCAACTTGAGAGGGGCTGCTTGTGGGCCCCCTGGGGGGCTCTCAGGCCAGCTAGGTCTTTGGGTCCTGGCTCCTTCGGTTTGGGAGCTGTTGCTGGACATTGTGTATGTTGGCCGGAGAGTGCTTCTCGGGCCGCCAACTGCAACCTTGCAGGTACCTCCTAGGTTCCCTGCCCAGCGAAAGCCTCCAGACCCAAATTGAGAGGGGCTGCTTGAGGGCCCCCTGGGGGGCTTTCAGGCCAGCTAGGTCTTTGGGTCCTGGCTCCTTCGTTTTGGAAGCTGTTGCTGGACGTTTGGCATGTTGGCCGGAGAGTGCTTCTCCGGCCGCGAGCTGCAACCTTGCAGGTACCTCCCAGATTCCAGGCCCAACGAAAGCCCCCAGACCCAACTTGAGAGGGGCTGCTTGGGGGCCTCCTGGGTGGCTCTCAGGCCAGGTACATATTTGGGTCCTGGCTCCTTCGGTTTGGGAGCTGTTGCTGGACGTTTTGCATGTTGGCCGGAGAGTGCTTCTCGGGCCACAAACTGCAAACTTGCAGGTACCTCCCAGGTTCCCTGCCCAGCGAAAGCCCCCAGACCCAAATTGAGAGGGGCTGCTTGGGGTTCACCATGTGGCCCTTCAGGCCAGCTAGGTCTTTCGGTCCTGGCTCCTTCGGTTTGGGAGCTGTTGCTGGACATTGGGCATGTTGGCCGGAGAGTGCTTCTCGGGCCGCCAACTGCAACCTTGCAGGTACCTCCCAGGTTCCCTGCACAGCGAAAGCCCCCAGACCCAAATTGAGAGGGGCTGCTTGTGGGCCCCCTGGGGGGCTTTCAGGCCAGCTAGGTCTTTGGGTCCTGGCTCCTTCGGTTTGGGATCTGTTGCTGGACGTTTGGCATGTTGGCCGGAGAGTGCTTCTCCGGCCGCGAGCTTCAACCTTGCAGGTACCTCCTAGGTTCCCTGTCCAGCGAAAGCCCCCAGACCCAACTTGAGAGGGGCTGCTTGGGGGCCCCCTGGGGGGCTCTCAGGCCAGCTAGGTCTTTGGGTCCTGGCTCCTTCGGTTTGGGAGCTGTTGCTGGACGTTTGGCATGTTGGCCGGAGAGTGCTTCTCGGGCCGCCAACTGAAACCTTGCAGGTACCTCCAAGTCTCCCTGCCCAGAGAAAGGCACCAGACCCAACTTGAGAGGGGCTGCTTGAGGGCCCCCTGGGGGGCTCTCAGGCCAGCTAGGTCTTTGGGTCCTGGCTCCTTCGGTTTGGGAGCTGTTGCTGGACATTTGGCATGTTGGCCGGAGAGTGCTTCTCGGGCCGCCAACTGCAAACTTGCAGGTACCTCCCAGTTTACCGTCGCAACAAAAGACCCCAGACCCAACTTGAGAGGGGGTGCTTGGGTGTCACCTTGTGGCCCTTCAGGCCAGCTAGGTCTTTGGGTCCTGGCTCCTTCGGTTTGGGAGCTGTTGCTGGACGTTTGGCATGTTGGCTGGAGAGTGATTCTCTGGTCGCCAACTGCAACCTTGCAGGTTCCTCCCAGATTCCCGGCCCAACGAAAGCCCCCAGACCCAAATTGAGAGAGGCTGCTTGGGCGCCACCTGGGGTCCCTTCAGGCCAGCTAGGTCTTTGGGTCCTGGCTCCTTCGGTTTGGGAGCTGTTGCTGGACGTTTGGCATGTTGGCTGGAGAGTGCTTCTCGGACCGCCAACTGCAACCTTGCAGGTACCTTACAGGTTCCCTGCCCAGCGAAAGCCCCCAGACCCAAATTGAGAGGGGCTGCTTGTGGGCCCCCTGGGGGGCTTTCAGGCCAGCTAGGTCTTTGGGTCCTGGCTCCTTCGCTTTGGAAGCTGTTGCTGGACGTTTGGCATGTTGGCCGGAGAGTGCTTCTCCGGCCGCTAGCTGCAACCTTGCAGGTACCTCCCAGATTCCAGACCCAACGAAAGACCCCAGACCGAACTTGAGAGGGGCTGCTTGGGGGCCCCCTGGGGGGCTCTCAGGCCAGGTACATCTTTGGGTCCTGGCTCCTTCGGTTTGGGAGCTGTTGCTGGACGTTTGGCATGTTGGCCGGAGAGTGCTTCTCGGGCCGCAAACTGCAAACTTGCAGGTACCTCCAAGGTTCCCTGCCCAGCGAAAGCCCCCAGACCCAAATTGAGAGGGGCTGCTTGGGGGTCACCATGTGGCCCTTCAGGCCAGCTAGGTCTTTCGGTCCTGGCTCCTTCGATTTGGGAGCTGTTGCTGCACGTTTGGCATGTTGGCCGGAGAGTGCTTCTCGGGCTGCCAACTGCAACCTTGCAGGTACCTCCAAGGTTCCCTGCCCAGCGAAAGCCCCCAGACCCAACTTGAGAGGGGCTGCTTGGGGGCCCCCTGGGGGGCTCTCAGGCCAGCTAGGTCTTTGGGTCCTGGCTCCTTCAGTTTGGGAGCTGTTGCTGGACGTTTGGCATGTTGGCCGGAGAGTGCTTCTCGGGCCGCAAACTGCAAACTTGCAGGTACCTCCCAGTTTCCCGGCCCAACGAAAGACCCCAGACCGAACTTGAGAAGGGCTGCTTGGGGGTCACCATGTGGCCCTTCAGGCCAGCTAGGTCTTTCGGTCCTGGCTCCTTCGGTTTGGGAGCTGTTGCTGGACGTTTGGCATGTTGGCCGGAGAGTGCTTCTTGGGCTGCCAACTGCAACCTTGCAGGTACCTCCCAGGTTCCCTGCCCAGCGAAAGCCCCCAGACCCAAATTGAGAGGGGCTGCTTGGGTGCCCCCTGGGGGGCTCTCAGGCCAGCTAGGTCTTTGGGTCCTGGCTCCTTCGGTTTGGGAGCTGTTGCTGGACGTTTGGCATGTTGGCCGGAGAGTGCTTCTCGGGCCGCCTACTGCAAACTTGCACGTAACTCCCAGGTTCCCTGCCCAGTGAAAGCCCCCAGACCCAACTTGAGAGGGGCTGCTTGGGGGCCCCCTGGGGGGCTCTCAGGCCAGCTAGGTCTTTGGGTCCTGGCTCCTTCGGTTTGGGAGCTGTTGCTGGACGTTTGGCATGTTGGCCGGAGAGTGCTTCTCGGGCCGCCAACTGCAAACTTGCACGTAACTCCCAGGTTCCCTACACAGCAATAGCCCCCAGACCCAACTTGAGAGGGGCTGCTTATGGGCCCCCTGGGGGGCTCTCAGGCCAGCTAGGTCTTTGGGTCCTGGCTCCTTCGGTTTGGGAGCTGTTGCTGGACATTGGGCATGTTGGCCGGAGAGTGCTTCTCGGGCCGCCAACTGCAACCTTGCAGGTACCTCCAAGGCTCCCTGCCCAGCGAAAGCCCCCAGACCGAACTTGAGAAGGGCTGCTTGGGGGTCACCATGTGGCCCTTCAGGCCAGCTAGGTCTTTGGGTCCTGGCTCCTTCGGTTTGGGAGCTGTTGCTGGACGTTTGGCATGTTGGCCGGAGAGTGCTTCTTGGGCTGCCAACTGCAACCTTGCAGGTACCTCCCAGGTTCCCTGCCCAGCGAAAGCCCCCAGACCCAAATTGAGAGGGGCTGCTTGGGGGCCCCCTGGGGGCCCTTCAGGCCAGCTAGGTCTTTGGGTCCTGGCTCCTTCGGTTTGGGAGCTGTTGCTGGACATTGGGCATGTTGGCCGGAGAGCGTTTCTAGTGCTGCCAACATAAAACTTGCAGGAATCTCCCAGTTTCCCAGCCCAACGAAAGCCCCCAGACCCAACTTGAGAGAGGCTGCTTGGGCGCCCCCTGGGGGCCCTTCAGGCCAGCTAGGTCTTTGGGTCCTGGCTCCTTCGGTTTGGGAGCTGTTGCTGCACGTTTGGCATGTTGTCCGGAGAGTGCTTCTCGGGCCGCCAACTGCAACCTTGCAGGTACCTCCAAGGTTCCCTGCCCAGCGAAAGCCCCCAGACCGAAATTGAGAGGGGCTGCTTGGGGGCCCCCTGGTGGGATCTCAGGCCAGGTAGGTCTTTGGGTCCTGGCTCCTTCGGTTTGGGAGCTGTTGCTGGACGTTTGGCATGTTGGCCGGAGAGTGCTTCTCGGGCCGCAAACTGCAAAATTACAGGTACCTCCTAGGTTCCCTGCCCAGCGAAAGCCCCCAGACCCAACTTGAGAGGGGCTGCTTGGGGGCCCCCTGGGGGGCTCTCAGGCCAGCTAGGTCTTTGGGTCCTGGCTCCTTCGGTTTGGGAGCTGTTGCTGGACGTTTGGCATGTTGGCTGGAGAGTGCTTCTCGGGCCGCCAACTGCAACCTTGCAGGTACCTCCAAGGTTCCCTGCCCAGCGAAAGCCCCCAGACCCAAATTGAGAGGGGCTGCTTGTGGGCCCCCTGGGGGGCTCTCAGGCCAGCTAGGTCTTTGGGTCCTGGCTCCTTCGGTTTGGGAGCTGTTGCTGGACGTTTGGCATGTTGGCCGGAGAGTGCTTCTCGGGCCGCCAACTGCAAAATTGCAGGTACCTCCTAGGTTCCCTGCCCAGCGAAAGCCCCCAGACCCAACTTGAGAGGGGCTGCTTGGGGGCCCCCTGGGTGCTCTCAGGCCAGCTAGGTCTTTGGGTCCTGGCTCCTTCGGTTTGGGAGCTGTTGCTGGACGTTTGGCATGTTGGCCGGAGAGTGCTTCTCGGGCCGCCAACTGCAACCTTGCAGGTACCTCCCAGGTTCCCCGCCCAGCGAAAGCCCCCAGACCAAAATTGAGAGGGGCTGCTTGGGGGCCCCCTGGGGGCCCTTCAGGCCAGCAAGGTCTTTGGGTCCTGGCTCCTTCGGTTTGGGAGCTGTTGCTGGACGTTTAGCATGTTGGCCGGAGAGTGCTTCTTGGGCTGCCAACTGCAACCTTGCAGGTACCTCTCAGGTTCCCTGCCCAGCGAAAGCCCCCAGACCCAAATTGAGAGGGGCTGCTTGGGGGCCCCCTGGGGGCCCTTCAGGCCAGCTAGGTCTTTGGGTCCTGGCTCCTTCGGTTTGGGAGCTGTTGCTGGACATTGGGCATGTTGGCCGGAGAGCGCTTCTCGGGCTGCCAACTTAAAACTTGCAGGAAACTCCCAGGTTCCCAGCCCAACGAAAGCCCCCAGACCCAACTTGAGAGAGGCTGCTTGGGGGCCCACTGGGGGCCCTTCAGGCCAGCTAGGTCTTTGGGTCCTGGCTCCTTCGGTTTGGGAGCTGTTGCTGGATGTTTGGCATGTTGGCTGGAGAGTGCTTCTCGGGCCGCCAACTGCAAACTTGCAGGTACCTCCAAGGCTCCCTGCCCAGCGAAAGCCCCCAGACCCAACTTGAGAGGGGCTGCTTGGGGGTCACCATGTGGCCCTTCAGGCCAGCTAGGTCTTTCGGTCCTGGCTCCTTCGGTTTGGGAGCTGTTGCTGGACGTTTGGCATGTTGGCCGGAGAGTGCTTCTTGGGCTGCCAACTGCAACCTTGCAGGTACCTCCCAGGTTCCCTGCCCAGCGAAAGCCCCCAGACCCAAATTGAGAGAGGCTGCTTGGGTGCCCCCTGGGGACCCTTCAGGCCAGCTAGGTCTTTGGGTCCTGGCTCCTTCGGTTTGGGAGCTGTTGCTGGACGTTTGGCATGTTGGCTGGAGAGTGCTTCTCGGGCCGCCAACTGCAAACTTGCAGGTACCTCCTAGGTTTCCTGCCCAGCGAAAGCCCCCAGACCGAAATTGAGAGGGGCTGCTTGTGGGCCCCTCGGGAGGCTCTCAGGCCAGCTACGTCTTTGGGTCCTGGCTCCTTCGGTTTGGGAGCTGTTGCTGGACGTTTGGCATGTTGACCGGAGAGTGCTTCTCGGGCCGCGAACAGCAACCTTGCACGAACCTCCTAGGTTCCCTGCCGAGCAAAAGCCCCCAGACCCAACTTGAGAGGGGCTGCTTGTGGGCCCCCTGGGGGGCTTTCAGGCCAGCTAGGTCTTTGGGTCCTGGCTCCTTCGCTTTGGAAGCTGTTGCTGGACGTTTGGCATGTTGGCCGGAGAGTGCTTCTCCGGCCGCGAGCTGCAACCTTGCAGGTACCTCCCAGATTCCAGGCCCAACGAAAGCCCCCAGACCCAACTTGAGAGGGGCTGCTTGGGGGTCACCATGTGGCCCTTCAGGCCAGCTAGGTCTTTCGGTCCTGGCTCCTTCGGTTTGGGAGCTGTTGCTGGACGTTGGGCATGTTGGCCGGAGAGTGCTTCTCTGGTCGCCAACTGCAACCTTGCAGGTACCTCCCAGATTCCCGGCCCAACGAAAGCCCCCAGACCCAAATTGAGAGAGGCTGCTTGGGGGCCCCCTGGGGGCCCTTCAGGACAGCTAGGTCTTTGGGTCCTGGCTCCTTCGGTTTGGGAGCTGTTGCTGGACGTTTGGCATGTTGGCCGGAGAGTGCTTCTCGGGCTGCGAACTGCAAACTTGCAGGTACCTTACAGGTTCCCTGCCCAGCGAAAGCCCCCAGACGCAACTTGAGAGGGGCTGCTTGGGGGCCCCCTGGGGGGCTCTCAGGCCAGGTACGTCTTTGGGTCCTGGCTCCTTCGGTTTGGGAGCTGTTGTTGGACGTTTGGCATGTTGGCCGGAGAGTGCTTCTCGGGCCGCCAACTGCAAACTTGCAGGTACCTCCAAGGCTCCCTGCCCAGTGAAAGCCCCCAGACCCAACTTGAGAGGGGCTGCTTGGGGGCCCCCTGGGAGGCTTTCAGGCCAGCTAGGTCTTTAGGTCCTGGCTCCTTCGGTTTGGGAGCTGTTGCTGGACGTTTGGTATGTTGGCCGGAGAGTGCTTCTCGGTCCGCCAACTGCAACCTTGCAGGTACCTCCCAGATTCCCGGCCCAACGAAAGCCCCCAGACCCAAATTGTGAAAGGCTGCTTGGGCGCCCCTGGGGGCCCTTCAGGCCAGCTAGGTCTTTGGGTCCTGGCTCCTTCGGTTTGGGAGCTGTTGCTGGACGTTTGGCATGTTGGCCGGAGAGTGCTTCTCGGGCCGCGAACTGCAACCTTGCAGGTACCTCCTAGGTACCCTGCCCAGCGAAAGCCCCCAGACCCAAATTGAGAGGGGCTGCTTGTGGGCCCCCTGGGGGGCTTTCAGGCCAGCTAGGTCTTTGGGTCCTGGCTCCTTCGCTTTGGAAGCTGTTGCTGGACGTTTTGCATGTGTGCCGGAGAGTGCTTCTCCGGCCGCGAGCTTCAACCTTGCAGGTACCTCCTAGGTTCCCTGTCCAGCGAAAGCCCCCAGACCCAACTTGAGAGGGGCTGCTTGAGGGCCCCCTGGGGGGCTCTCAGGCCAGCTAGGTCTTTGGGTCCTGGCTCCTTCGGTTTGGGAGCTGTTGCTGGACGTTTGGCATGTTGTCCGGAGAGTGCTTCTCTGGTCGCCAACTGCAACCTTGCAGGTACCTCCCAGATTCCCGGCCCAACGAAAGCCCCCAGACCCAAATTGAGAGAGGCTGCTTGGGCGCCACCTGGGGGCCCTTCAGGCCAGCTAGGTCTTTGGGTCCTGGCTCCTTCGGTTTGGGAGCTGTTGCTGGACGTTTGGCATGTTGGCTGGAGAGTGCTTCTCGGGCCGCGAACTGCAACCTTGCAGGTACCTCCAAGGCTCCCTACCCAGAGAAAGCCACCAGACCCAAATTGAGAGGGGCTGCTTGAGGGCCCCCTGGGGGGCTCTCAGGCCAGCTAGGTCTTTGGGTCCTGGCTCCTTCGGTTTGGGAGCTGTTGCTGGACGTTTGGCATGTTGGCCGGAGAGTGCTTCTCGGGCCGCCAAATGCAAACTTGCACATAACTCCCAGGTTCCCTGCCCAGTGAAAGCCCCCAGACCCAACTTGAGAGGGGCTGCTTGGGGGCCCCCTGGGGGGCTCTCAGGCCAGCTAGGTCTTTGGGTCCTGGCTCCTTCGGTTTGGGAGCTGTTGCTGGACGTTTGGCATGTTGGCCGGAGAGTGCTTCTCGGGCCGCCAACTGCAAACTTGCACGTAACTCCCAGGTTCCCTACACAGCAATAGCCCCCAGACCCAACTTGAGAGGGGCTGCTTATGGGCCCCCTGGGGGGCTCTCAGGCCAGCTAGGTCTTTGGGTCCTGGCTCCTTCGGTTTGGGAGCTGTTGCTGGACATTGGGCATGTTGGCCGGAGAGTGCTTCTCGGGCCGCCAACTGCAACCTTGCAGGTACCTCCAAGGCTCCCTGCCCAGCGAAAGCCCCCAGACCGAACTTGAGAAGGGCTGCTTGGGGGCCCCCTGGTGGCCCTTCAGGCCAGCTAGGACTTTGGGTCCTGGCTCCTTCGGTTTGGGAGCTGTTGCTGGACGTTGGGCATGTTGGCTGGATAGTGCTTCTCGGGCCGCCAACTGCAACCTTGCAGGTACCTCCCAGATTCCCGGCCCAACGAAAGCCCCCAGACCGAACTTGAGAACGGCTGCTTGGGGGCCCCCTGGAGGCCCTTCAGGCCAGCTAGGTCTTTGGGTCCTGGCTCCTTCGGTTTGGGAGCTGTTGCTGGACGTTTGGCATGTTGGCCGGAGAGTGCTTCTCGGGCTGTCAACTGCAACCTTGCAGGTACCTCCCAGGTTCCCTGCCCAACGAAAGCCCCCAGACCCAACTTAAGAGAGGCTGCTTGGGCGCCCCCTGGGGGCCCTTCAGGCCAGCTAGGTCTTTGGGTCCTGGCTCCTTCGGTTTGGGAGCTGTTGCTGCACGTTTGGCATGTTGTCCGGAGAGTGCTTCTCGGGCCGCCAACTGCAACCTTGCAGGTACCTCCAAGGTTCCCTGCCCAGCGAAAGCCCCCAGACCGAAATTGAGAGGGGCTGCTTGGGGCCCCCTGGTGGGCTCTCAGGCCAGCTAGGTCTTTGGGTCCTGGCTCCTTCGGTTTGGGAGCTGTTGCTGGACGTTTGGCATGTTGGCCGGAGAGTGCTTCTCGGGCCGCCAACTGCAAAATTGCAGGTACCTCCTAGGTTCCCTGCCCAGCGAAAGCCCCCAGACCCAACTTGAGAGGGGCTGCGTGGGGGCCCCCTGGGGGCTCTCAGGCCAGCTAGGTCTTTGGGTCCTGGCTCCTTCGGTTTGGGAGCTGTTGCTGGACGTTTGGCATGTTGGCCGGAGAGTGCTTCTCGGGCCGACAACTGCAACCTTGCAGGTACCTCCCAGGTTCCCCGCCCAGCGAAAGCCCCCAGACCAAAATTGAGAGGGGCTGCTTGGGGGCCCCCTGGGGGCCCTTCATGCCAGCAAGGTCTTTCGGTCCTGGCTCCTTCGGTTTGGGAGCTGTTGCTGGACGTTTAGCATGTTGGCCGGAGAGTGCTTCTTGGGCTGCCAACTGCAACCTTGCAGGTACCACTCAGGTTCCCTGCCCAGCGAAAGCCCCCAGACCCAAATTGAGAGGGGCTGCTTGGGGGCCCCCTGGGGGCCCTTCAGGCCAGCTAGGTCTTTGGGTCCTGGCTCCTTCGGTTTGGGAGCTGTTGCTGGACATTGGGCATGTTGGCCGGAGAGCGCTTCTCGGGCTGCCAACTTAAAACTTGCAGGAAACTCCCAGGTTCCCAGCCCAACGAAAGCCCCCAGACCCAACTTGAGAGAGGCTGCTTGGGGGCCCCCTGGGGGCCCTTCAGGCCAGCTAGGTCTTTGGGTCCTGGCTCCTTCGGTTTGGGAGCTGTTGCTGGATGTTTGGCATGTTGGCTGGAGAGTGCTTCTCGGGCCGCCAACTGCAAACTTGCAGGTACCTCCAAGGCTCCCTGCCCAGCGAAAGCCCCCAGACCCAACTTGAGAGGGGCTGCTTGGGGGTCACCATGTGGCCCTTCAGGCCAGCTAGGTCTTTCGGTCCTGGCTCCTTCGGTTTGGGAGCTGTTGCTGGACGTTTGGCATGTTGGCCGGAGAGTGCTTCTTGGGCTGCCAACTGCAACCTTGCAGGTACCTCCCAGGTTCCCTGCCCAGCGAAAGCCCCCAGACCCAAATTGAGAGGGGCTGCTTGGGGGCCCCCTGGGGGCCCTTCAGGCCAGCTAGGTCTTTGGGTCCTGGCTCCTTCGGTTTGGGAGCTGTTGCTGGACATTGGGCATGTTGGCCGGAGAGCGTTTCTAGTGCTGCCAACATAAAACTTGCAGGAATCTCCCAGTTTCCCAGCCCAACGAAAGCCCCCAGACCCAACTTGAGAGAGGCTGCTTGGGCGCCCCCTGGGGGCCCTTCAGGCCAGCTAGGTCTTTGGGTCCTGGCTCCTTCGGTTTGGGAGCTGTTGCTGCACGTTTGGCATGTTGTCCGGAGAGTGCTTCTCGGGCCGCCAACTGCAACCTTGCAGGTACCTCCAAGGTTCCCTGCCCAGCGAAAGCCCCCAGACCGAAATTGAGAGGGGCTGCTTGGGGGCCCCCTGGTGGGATCTCAGGCCAGGTAGGTCTTTGGGTCCTGGCTCCTTCGGTTTGGGAGCTGTTGCTGGACGTTTGGCATGTTGGCCGGAGAGTGCTTCTCGGGCCGCCAACTGCAACCTTGCAGGTACCTCCCAGGTTCCCCGCCCAGCGAAAGCCCCCAGACCAAAATTGAGAGGGGCTGCTTGGGGGCCCCCTGGGGGCCCTTCAGGCCAGCAAGGTCTTTCGGTCCTGGCTCCTTCGGTTTGGGAGCTGTTGCTGGACGTTTAGCATGTTGGCCGGAGAGTGCTTATTGGGCTGCCAACTGCAACCTTGCAGGTACCTCTCAGGTTCCCTGCCCAGCGAAAGCCCCCAGACCCAAATTGAGAGGGGCTGCTTGGGGGCCCCCTGGGGGCCCTTCAGGCCAGCTAGGTCTTTGGGTCCTGGCTCCTTCGGTTTGGGAGCTGTTGCTGGACATTGGGCATGTTGGCCGGAGAGCGCTTCTCGGGCTGCCAACTTAAAACTTGCAGGAAACTCCCAGGTTCCCAGCCCAACGAAAGCCCCCAGACCGAAATTGAGAGGGGCTGCTTGGGGGCCCCCTGGGGGCCCTTCAGGCCAGGTAGGTCTTTGGGTCCTGGCTCCTTCGGTTTGGGAGCTGTTGCTGGACGTTTGGCATGTTGGCCGGAGAGTGCTTCTCGGGCCGCCAACTGCAAAATTACAGGTACCTCCTAGGTTCCCTGCCCAGCGAAAGCCCCCAGACCCAACTTGAGAGGGGCTGCTTGGAGGCCCCCTGGGGGGCTCTCAGGCCAGCTAGGTCTTTGGGTCCTGGCTCCTTCGGTTTGGGAGCTGTTGCTGGACGTTTGGCATGTTGGCCGGAGAGTGCTTCTCGGGCCGCCAACTGCAACCTTGCAGGTACCTCCCAGGTTCCCTGCCCAGCCAAAGCCCCCAGAACCAACTTGAGAGGGGCTACTTGGGGGCCCCCTGGGGGGCTCTCAGGCCAGCTAGGTCTTTGGGTCCTGGCTCCTTCGGTTTGGGAGCTGTTGCTGCACGTTTGGCATGTTGGCTGGAGAGTGCTTATTGGGCTGCCAACTGCAACCTTGCAGGTACCTCCAAGGTTCCCTGCCCAGCGAAAGCCCCCAGACCCAACTTGAGAGGGGCTGCTTGGGGGCCCCCAGGGGGGCTCTCAGGCCAGCTTGGTCTTTGGCTCCTGGCTCCTTCGGTTTGGGAGCTGTTGCTGGACGTTGGGCATGTTGGCCGGAGAGTGCTTCTCTGGTCGCCAACTGCAACCTTGCAGGTACCTCCCAGATTCCCGGCCCAACGAAAGCCCCCAGACCCAAATTGAGAGAGGCTGCTTGGGCGCCACCTGGGGGCCCTTCAGGCCAGCTAGGTCTTTGGGTCCTGGCTCCTTCGGTTTGGGAGCTGTTGCTGGACGTTTGGCATGTTGGCTGGAGAGTGCTTCTCGGGCCGCGAACTGCAACCTTGCAGGTACCTCCAAGGCTCCCTACCCAGAGAAAGCCACCAGACCCAAATTGAGAGGGGCTGCTTGAGGGCCCCCTGGGGGGCTCTCAGGCCAGCTAGGTCTTTGGGTCCTGGCTCCTTCGGTTTGGGAGCTGTTGCTGGACGTTTGGTATGTTGGCCGGAGAGTGCTTCTCGGGCCGCGAACTGCAAGCTTGCAGGTACCTCACAGGTTCCCTGCCCAGCGAAAGCCCCCAGACCGAAATTGAGAGGGGCTGCTTGGGGGCCCCCTGGTGGGCTCTCAGGCCAGCTTGGTCTTTGGGTCCTGGCTCCTTTGGTTTAGGAGCTGTTGCTGGACGTTTGGCATGTTGGCGGGAGAGTGCTTCTCGGGCCACGAACTGCAACCTTGCAGGGACCTCCAAGGTTCCCTGCCCAGCGAAAGTCCCCAGACCGTACTTGAGAGGGGCTGCTTGGGGGCCCCCTGGGGGGCTCTCAGGCCAGCATGGTCTTTGTGTCCTGGCTCTTCGGTTTGGGAGCTGTTGCTGGACGTTTGGCATGTTGGCCGGAGAGTGCTTCTCGGGCCGCAAACTGCAACCTTGCAGGTACCTCCCAGGTTCCCTGCCCAGCGAAAGCCCCCAGACACAACTTGAGAGGGGCTGCTTGGGGGCCCCCTGGGGGGCTCTCAGGCCAGCTAGGTCTTTGGGTCCTGGCTCCTTCGGTTTGGGAGCTGTTGCTGGACGTTTGGCATGTTGACCGGAGAGTGCTTCTCGGGCTGCGAACTGCAACCTTGCAGGTACCTCCCAGGTTCCCGGGCCAACGAAAGCCCCCAGACCCAACTTGAGAGAGGCTGCTTGGGTGCCCCCTGGGGGCCCTTCAGGCCAGCTAGGTCTTTGGGTCCTGGCTCCTTCGGTTTGGGAGCTGTTGCTGGACGTTTGGCATGTTGGCTGGAGAGTGCTTCTCGGGCCGCCAACTGCAAACTTGCAGGTACCTCCTATGTTTCCTGCCCAGCGAAAGCCCCCAGACCGAAATTGAGAGGGGCTGCTTGTGGGCCCCCTGGGAGGCTCTCAGGCCAGCTAGGTCTTTGGGTCCTGGCTCCTTCGGTTTGGGAGCTGTTGCTGGACGTTTGGCATGTTGACCGGAGAGTGCTTCTCGGGCCGCGAACAGCAACCTTGCACGAACCTCCAAGGCTCCCTGCCCAGCGAAAGCCCCCAGACCCAAATTGAGAGGGGCTGCTTGGGGGCCCCCTGGGGGGCTCTCAGGCCAGCTAGGTCTTTGGGTCCTGGCTCCTTCGGTTAGGGAGCTGTTGCTGGACGTTTGGCATGTTGGCCGGAGAGTGCTTCTCGGGCCGCAAACTCCAACCTTGCAGGTACCTCCCAGGTTCCCTGCCCAGCGAAAGCCCCCAGACCCAACTTGAGAGGGGCTGCTTGGGGGCCCCCTGGGGGGCTCTCAGGCCAGCTAGGTCTTTGGGTCCTGGCTCCTTCGGTTAGGGAGCTGTTGCTGGACGTTTGGCATGTTGGCCGGAGAGTGCTTCTCGGGCCGCCAACTGTACCTTGCAGGTACCTCCAAGGCTCCCTGCCCAGAGAAAGCCCCCAGACCCAAATTGAGAGAGGCTGCTTGGGCGCCCCTGGGGGCCCTTCAGGCCAGCAAGGTCTTTGGGTCCTGGCTCCTTCGGTTTGGGAGCTGTTGCTGGACATTGGGCATGTTGGCCGGAGAGCGCTTCTCGGTCTGCCAACTTAAAACTTGCAGGAAACTCCCAGGTTCCCAGCCCAACGAAAGCCCCCAGACCCAACTTGAGAGGGGCTGCTTGGGCGCCCCCTGGGGGCCCTTCAGGCCAGCTAGGTCTTTGGGTCCTGGCTCCTTCGGTTTGGGAGCTGTTGCTGGACGTTTGGCATGTTGGCCGAAGAGTGCTTCTCGGGCCGCAAACTGCAAACTTGCACGTAACTCCCAGGTTCCCTGCCCAGCAATAGCCCCCAGATCCAACTTGAGAGGGGCTGCTTGTGGGCCCCCTGGTGGGCTCTCAGGCCAGGTACGTCTTTGGGTCCTGGCTCCTTCGGTTTGGGAGCTGTTGCTGGATGTTTGGCATGTTGGCTGGAGAGTGCTTCTCGGGCCGCCAACTGCAACCTTGCAGGTACCTCCAAGGCTCTCTGCCCAGAGAAAGCCACCAGATCAAAATTGAGAGGGGCCGCTTGAGGGCCCCCTGGGGGGCTCTCAGGCCAGCTAGGTCTTTGGGTCCTGGCTCCTTCGGTTTGGGAGCTGTTGCTGCACGTTTGGCATGTTGGCCGGAGAGTGCTTCTCGGGCCGCCAACTGCAACCTTGCAGGTACCTCCAAGGTTCCCTGCCCAGCGAAAGCCCCCAGACCGAAATTGAGAGGGGCTGCTTGGGGGCCCCCTGGTGGGCTCTCAGGCCAGCTAGGTCTTTGGGTCCTGGCTCCTTCGGTTTGGGAGCTGTTGCTGGACGTTTGGCATGTTGGCCGGAGAGTGTTTCTCGGGCCGCCAACTGCAAAATTGCAGGTACCTCCTAGGTTCCCTGCCGAGCAAAAGCCCCCAGACCCAACTTGTGAGGGGCTGCTTGGGGGCCCCCTGGGGGGCTCTCAGGCCAGCTAGGTCTTTGGGTCCTGGCTCCTTCGGTTTGGGAGCTGTTGCTGGACGTTTGGCATGTTGGCCGGAGAGTGCTTCTCGGGCCGCCAAATGGAAAATTGCAGGTACCTCCTAGGTTCCCTGCCCAGCGAAAGCCCCCAGACCCAACTTGAGAGGGGCTGCTTGAGGGCCCCCTGGGGGGCTCTCAGGCCAGCTAGGTCTTTGGGTCCTGGCTCCTTCGGTTTGGGAGCTGTTGCTGGACGTTTGGCATGTTGGCCGGAGAGTGCTTCTTGGGCCGCCAACTGCAACCTTGCAGGTACCTCCCAGGTTCCCTGCCCAGCGAAAGCCCCCAGACCGAAATTGAGAGGGGCTGCTTGGAGGCCCCCTGGGGGTCCTTCAGGCCAGCTAGGACTTTGGGTCCTGGCTCCTTCGGTTTGGGAGCTGTTGCTGGACGTTGGGCATGTTGGCTGGAGAGTGCTTCTCGGGCCACGAACTGCAACCTTGCAGGGACCTCCCAGATTACCGGCCCAACGAAAGCCCCCAGACCCAAATTGAGAGAGGCTGCTTGGGCGCCCCCTGGGGGCCCTTCAGTCCAGCTAGGTCTTTGGGTCCTGGCTCCTTCGGTTTGGGAGCTGTTGCTGGACGTTTGGCATGTTGGCTGGAGAGTGCTTCTCGGGCCGCCAACTGCAACCTTGCAGGTACCTCCCAGGTTCCCTGCCCAGCGAAAGCTCCCAGACCCAACTTGAGAGGGGCTGCTTGTGGGCCCCCTGGGGGGCTTTCAGGCCAGCTAGGTCTTTGGGTCCTGGCTCCTTCGCTTTGGAAGCTGTTGCTGGACGTTTGGCATGTTGGCCGGAGAGTGCTTCTCCGGCCGCGAGCTGCAACCTTGCAGGTACCTCCCAGATTCCAGGCCCAACGAAAGCCCCCAGACCCAACTTGAGAGGGGCTGCTTGGGGGTCACCATGTGGCCCTTCAGGCCAGCTAGGTCTTTCGGTCCTGGCTCCTTCGGTTTGGGAGCTGTTGCTGGACGTTGGGCATGTTGGCCGGAGAGTGCTTCTCTGGTCGCCAACTGCAACCTTGCAGGTACCTCCCAGATTCCCGGCCCAACGAAAGCCCCCAGACCCAAATTGAGAGAGGCTGCTTGGGCGCCCCCTGGGGGCCCTTCAGGCCAGCTAGGTCTTTGGGTCCTGGCTCCTTCGGTTTGGGAGCTGTTGCTGGACGTTTGGCATGTTGGCCGTAGAGTGCTTCTCGGGCTGCGAACTGCAAAATTGCAGGTACCTTACAGGTTCCCTGCCCAGCGAAAGCCCCCAGACGCAACTTGAGAGGGGCTGCTTGGGGGCCCCCTGGGGGGCTCTCAGGCCAGGTACGTCTTTGGGTCCTGGCTCCTTCGGTTTTGGAGCTGTTGTTGGACGTTTGGCATGTTGGCCGGAGAGTGCTTCTCGGGCCGCCAACTGCAAACTTGCAGGTACCTCCAAGGCTCCCTGCCCAGTGAAAGCCCCCAGACCCAACTTGAGAGGGGCTGCTTGGGGGCCCCCTGGGAGGCTTTCAGGCCAGCTAGGTCTTTAGGTCCTGGCTCCTTCGGTTTGGGAGCTGTTGCTGGACGTTTGGTATGTTGGCCGGAGAGTGCTTCTCGGTCCGCCAACTGCAACCTTGCAGGTACCTCCCAGATTCCCGGCCCAACGAAAGCCCCCAGACCCAAATTGTGAAAGGCTGCTTGGGCGCCCCTGGGGGCCCTTCAGGCCAGCTAGGTCTTTGGGTCCTGGCTCCTTCGGTTTGGGAGCTGTTGCTGGACGTTTGGCATGTTGGCCAGAGAGTGCTTCTCGGGCCGCGAACTGCAACCTTGCAGGTACCTCCTAGGTACCCTGCCCAGCGAAAGCCCCCAGACCCAAATTGAGAGGGGCTGCTTGGGGGCCCCCTGGGGGGCTTTCAGGCCAGCTAGGTCTTTGGGTCCTGGCTCCTTCGCTTTGGAAGCTGTTGCTGGACGTTTTGCATGTGTGCCGGAGAGTGCTTCTCCGGCCGCGAGCTTCAAACTTGCAGGTACCTCCTAGGTTCCCTGTCCAGCGAAAGCCCCCAGACCCAACTTGAGAGGGGCTGCTTGAGGGCCCCCTGGGGGGCTCTCAGGCCAGCTAGGTCTTTGGGTCCTGGCTCCTTCGGTTTGGGAGCTGTTGCTGGACGTTTGGCATGTTGGCTGGAGAGTGCTTCTCGGGCCGCCAACTGCAACCTTGCAGGTACCTCCAAGTCTCCCTGCCCAGAGAAAGGCACCAGACCCAACTTGAGAGGGGCTGCTTGAGGGCCCCCTGGTGGGCTCTCAGGCCAGCTAGGTCTTTGGGTCCTGGCTCCTTCGTTTTGGGAGCTGTTGCTGGACGTTTGGCATGTTGGCCGGAGAGTGCTTCTCGGGCTGCGAACTGCAACCTTGCAGGTACCTCCAAGGTTCCCTCCCCAGCGAAAGCCCCCAAACCCAACTTGAGTGGGGCTGCTTGGGGGCCCCCTGGGGGGCTCTCAGGCCAGCTAGGTCTTTGGGTCCTGGCTCCTTCGGTTTGGGAGCTGTTGCTGCACGTTTGGCATGTTGGCCGGAGAGTGCTTCTCGGGCCGCCAACTGCAAACTTGCAGGTACTTCCCAGTTTCCCGGCCCAACGAAAGACCCCAGACCCAACTTGAGAGGGGCTGCTTGGGTGTCACCCTGTGGCCCTTCAGGCCAGCTAGGTCTTTGGGTCCTGGCTCCTTCGGTTTGGGAGCTGTTGCTGGACGTTTGGCATGTTGGCTGGAGAGTGCTTCTCGGGCCGCCAACTGCAACCTTGCAGGTACCTCCCAGGTTCCCGGCCCAACGAAAGACCCCAGACCCAACTTGAGAGGGGCTGCTTGGGCGCTACCTGGGGGCCCTTCAGGCCAGCTAGGTCTTTGGGTCCTGGCTCCTTCGGTTTGGGAGCTGTTGCTGGATGTTGGGCATGTTGGCTGGAGAGTGCTTCTCGGGCCGCCAACTGCAACCTTGCAGGTACCTCCCAGGTTCCCTGCCCAGCGAAAGCCCCCAGACCGAAATTGAGAGGGGCTGCTTGGGGGCCCCCTGGGGGGCCCTTCAGGCCAGCTAGGACTTTGGGTCCTGGCTCCTTCGGTTTGGGAGCTGTTGCTGGACGTTGGGCATGTTGGCTGGAGAGTGCTTCTCGGGCCGCCAACTGCAACCTTGCAGGTACCTCCCAGATTCCAGGCCCAACGAAAGACCCCAGACCCAACTTGAGAGGGGCTGCTTGAGGGCCCCCTGGGGGGCTCTCAGGCCAGCTAGGTCTTTCGGTCCTGGCTCCTTCGGTTTGGGAGCTGTTGCTGCACGTTTGGCATGTTGGCCGGAGAGTGCTTCTTGGGCTGCCAACTGCAACCTTGCAGGTACCTCCCAGGTTCCCTGCCCAGCGAAAGCCCCCAGACCCAAATTGAGAGGGGCTGCTTGGGGGCCCCCTGGGGGCCCTTCAGGCCAGCTAGGTCTTTGGGTCCTGGCTCCTTCGGTTTGGGAGCTGTTGCTGGACATTGGGCATGTTGGCCGGAGAGCGTTTCTAGTGCTGCCAACATAAAACTTGCAGGAATCTCCCAGTTTCCCAGCCCAACGAAAGCCCCCAGACCCAACTTGAGAGAGGCTGCTTGGGCGCCCCCTGGGGGCCCTTCAGGCCAGCTAGGTCTTTGGGTCCTGGCTCCTTCGGTTTGGGAGCTGTTGCTGCACGTTTGGCATGTTGTCCGGAGAGTGCTTCTCGGGCCGCCAACTGCAACCTTGCAGGTACCTCCAAGGTTCCCTGCCCAGCGAAAGCCCCCAGACCGAAATTGAGAGGGGCTGCTTGGGGTCCCCTGGTGGGATCTCAGGCCAGGTAGGTCTTTGGGTCCTGGCTCCTTCGGTTTGGGAGCTGTTGCTGGACGTTTGGCATGTTGGCCGGAGAGTGCTTCTCGGGCCGCAAACTGCAAAATTACAGGTACCTCCTAGGTTCCCTGCCCAGCGAAAGCCCCCAGACCCAACTTGAGAGGGGCTGCTTGGGGGCCCCCTGGGGGGCTCTCAGGCCAGCTAGGTCTTTGGGTCCTGGCTCCTTCGGTTTGGGAGCTGTTGCTGGACGTTTGGCATGTTGGCTGGAGAGTGCTTCTCGGGCCGCCAACTGCAACCTTGCAGGTACCTCC
Source organism: Gallinula chloropus (assembly GCF_964237585.1). Lineage (NCBI taxonomy): Eukaryota > Metazoa > Chordata > Aves > Gruiformes > Rallidae > Gallinula > Gallinula chloropus. Next base: position 65,781,957 of record NC_140087.1, read on the forward strand.
AAGGTTCCCTGCCCAGCGAAAGCCCCCAGACCCAAATTGAGAGGGGCTGCTTGTGGGCCCCCTGGGGGGCTCTCAGGCCAGCTAGGTCTTTGGGTCCTGGCTCCTTCGGTTTGGGAGCTGTTGCTGGACGTTTGGCATGTTGGCCGGAGAGTGCTTCTCGGGCCGCCAACTGCAACCTTGCAGGTACCTCCCAGGTTCCCTGCCCAGCGAAAGCCCCCAGACCCAACTTGAGAGGGGCTACTTGGGGGCCCCCTGGGGGGCTCTCAGGCCAGCTAGGTCTTTGGGTCCTGGCTCCTTCGGTTTGGGAGCTGTTGCTGCACGTTTGGCATGTTGGCTGGAGAGTGCTTATTGGGCTGCCAACTGCAACCTTGCAGGTACCTCCAAGGTTCCCTGCCCAGCGAAAGCCCCCAGACCCAACTTGAGAGGGGCTGCTTGGGGGCCCCCAGGGGGGCTCTCAGGCCAGCTTGGTCTTTGGCTCCTGGCTCCTTCGGTTTGGGAGCTGTTGCTGGACGTTGGGCATGTTGGCCGGAGAGTGCTTCTCTGGTCGCCAACTGCAACCTTGCAGGTACCTCCCAGATTCCCGGCCCAACGAAAGCCCCCAGACCCAAATTGAGAGAGGCTGCTTGGGCGCCACCTGGGGGCCCTTCAGGCCAGCTAGGTCTTTGGGTCCTGGCTCCTTCGGTTTGGGAGCTGTTGCTGGACGTTTGGCATGTTGGCTGGAGAGTGCTTCTCGGGCCGCGAACTGCAACCTTGCAGGTACCTCCAAGGCTCCCTACCCAGAGAAAGCCACCAGACCCAAATTGAGAGGGGCTGCTTGAGGGCCCCCTGGGGGGCTCTCAGGCCAGCTAGGTCTTTGGGTCCTGGCTCCTTCGGTTTGGGAGCTGTTGCTGGACGTTTGGTATGTTGGCCGGAGAGTGCTTCTCGGGCTGCGAACTGCAAACTTGCAGGTACCTCACAGGTTCCCTGCCCAGCGAAAGCCCCCAGACCGAACTTGAGAGGGGCTGCTTGGGGGCCCCCTGGTGGGCTCTCAGGCCAGCTTGGTCTTTGGGTCCTGGCTCCTTTGGTTTAGGAGCTGTTGCTGGACGTTTGGCATGTTGGCCGGAGAGTGCTTCTAGGGCTGGGAACTGCAAACATGCAGGTACCTCCTAGGTTCCCTACCCAGTAAAAGCCCCCAGACCCAACTTGAGAGGGGCTGCTTGGAGGCCCCCTGGGGGGCTCTCAGGCCAGCTAGGTCTTTGGGTCCTGGCTCCTTCGGTTTGGGAGCTGTTGCTGGACGTTTGGTATGTTGGCCGGAGAGTGCTTCTCGGGCCACGAACTGCAACCTTGCAGGGACCTCCAAGGTTCCCTGCCCAGCGATAGTCCCCAGACCGTACTTGAGAGGGGCTGCTTGAGGGCCCCCTGGGGGGCTCTCAGGCCAGCATGGTCTTTGTGTCCTGGCTCTTCGGTTTGGGAGCTGTTGCTGGACGTTTGGCATGTTGGCCGGAGAGTGCTTCTCGGGCCGCAAACTGCAACCTTGCAGGTACCTCCCAGGTTCCCTGCCCAGCGAAAGCCCCCAGACACAACTTGAGAGGGGCTGCTTGGGGGCCCCCTGGGGGGCTCTCGGGCCAGCTAGGTCTTTGGGTCCTGGCTCCTTCGGTTTGGGAGCTGTTGCTGGACGTTTGGCATGTTGGCTGGAGAGTGCTTCTCGGGCCGCCAACTGCAAACTTGCAGGTACCTCCTAGGTTTCCTGCCCAGAGAAAGCCCCCAGACCCAAATTGAGAGGGGCTGCTTGTGGGCCCCCTGGGAGGCTCTCAGGCCAGCTAGGTCTTTGGGTCCTGGCTCCTTCGGTTTGGGAGCTGTTGCTGGACGTTTGGCATGTTGACCGGAGAGTGCTTCTCGGGCCGCGAACAGCAACCTTGCACGAACCTCCAAGGCTCCCTGCCCAGCGAAAGCCCCCAGACCCAAATTGAGAGGGGCTGCTTGGGGGCCCCCTGGGGGGCTCTCAGGCCAGCTAGGTCTTTGGGTCCTGGCTCCTTCGGTTAGGGAGCTGTTGCTGGACGTTTGGCATGTTGGCCGGAGAGTGCTTCTCGGGCCGCCAACTGCAACCTTGCAGGTACCTCCCAGGTTCCCTGCCCAGCGAAAGCCCCCAGACCCAACTTGAGAGGGGCTGCTTGGGGGCCCCCTGGGGGGCTTTCAGGCCAGCTAGGTCTTTGGGTCCTGGCTCCTTCGGTTTGGGAGCTGTTGCTGGACGTTTGGCATGTTGGCCGGAGAGTGCTTCTCGGGCCGCCAACTGCAACCTTGCAGGTACCTCCAAGGCTCCCTGCCCAGAGAAAGCCCCCAGACCCAAATTGAGAGAGGCTGCTTGGGCGCCCCTGGGGGCCCTTCAGGCCAGCAAGGTCTTTGGGTCCTGGCTCCTTCGGTTTGGGAGCTGTTGCTGGACATTGGGCATGTTGGCCGGAGAGCGCTTCTCGGGCTGCCAACTTAAAACTTGCAGGAAACTCCCAGGTTCCCAGCCCAACGAAAGCCCCCAGACCCAACTTGAGAGGGGCTGCTTGGGCGCCCCCTGGGGGCCCTTCAGGCCAGCTAGGTCTTTGGGTCCTGGCTCCTTCGGTTTGGGAGCTGTTGCTGGACGTTTGGCATGTTGGCCGGAGAGTGCTTCTCGGGCCGCAAACTGCAAACTTGCACGTAACTCCCAGGTTCCCTGCCCAGCAATAGCCCCCAGATCCAACTTGAGAGGGGCTGCTTGTGGGCCCCCTGGTGGGCTCTCAGGCCAGGTACGTCTTTGGGTCCTGGCTCCTTCGGTTTGGGAGCTGTTGCTGGATGTTTGGCATGTTGGCTGGAGAGTGCTTCTCGGGCCGCCAACTGCAACCATGCAGGTACCTCCAAGGCTCTCTGCCCAGAGAAAGCCACCAGATCAAAATTGAGAGGGGCCGCTTGAGGGCCCCCTGGGGGGCTCTCAGGCCAGCTTGGTCTTTGGGTCCTGGCTTCTTCGGTTTGGGAGCTGTTGCTGCACGTTTGGCATGTTGGCCGGAGAGTGCTTCTCGGGCCGCCAACTGCAACCTTGCAGGTACCTCCAAGGTTCCCTGCCCAGCGAAAGCCCCCAGACCGAAATTGAGAGGGGCTGCTTGGGGGCCCCCTGGTGGGCTCTCAGGCCAGCTAGGTCTTTGGGTCCTGGCTCCTTCGGTTTGGGAGCTGTTGCTGGACGTTTGGCATGTTGGCTGGAGAGTGCTTCTCGGGCCGCCAACTGCAAAATTGCAGGTACCTCCTAGGTTCCCTGCCGAGCAAAAGCCCCCAGACCCAACTTGAGAGGGGCTGCTTGGGGGCCCCCTGGGGGGCTCTCAGGCCAGCTAGGTCTTTGGGTCCTGGCTCCTTCGGTTTGGGAGCTGTTGCTGGACGTTTGGCATGTTGGCCGGAGAGTGCTTCTCGGGCCGCCAACTGGAAAATTGCAGGTACCTCCTAGGTTCCCTGCCCAGCGAAAGCCCCCAGACCCAACTTGAGAGGGGCTGCTTGAGGGCCCCCTGGGGGGCTCTCAGGCCAGCTAGGTCTTTGGGTCCTGGCTCCTTCGGTTTGGGAGCTGTTGCTGGACGTTTGGCATGTTGGCCGGAGAGTGCTTCTTGGGCCGCCAACTGCAACCTTGCAGGTACCTCCCAGATTACCGGCCCAACGAAAGCCCCCAGTCCGAACTTGAGAAGGGCTGCTTGGGGGCCCCCTGGGGTCCCTTCAGGCCAGCTAGGTCTTTGGGTCCTGGCTCCTTCGGTTTGGGAGCTGTTGCTGGACATTGGGCATGTTGGCTGGAGAGTGCTTCTCGGGCCGCAAACTGCAACCTTGCAGGTACCTCCCAGGTTCCAGGCCCAACGAAAGACCCCAGACCCAACTTGAGGTGGGCTGCTTGTGGGCCCCCTGGGGGGCTCTCAGGCCAGCTTGGTCTTTGGGTCCTGGCTCCTTCGGTTTGGGAGCTGTTGCTGGACGTTGGACATGTTGGCCGGAGAGTGCTTCTCAGGCCGCCAACTGCAACCTTGCAGGTACCTCCCAGGTTCCCTGCCCAGCGAAAGCCCCCAGACCCAACTTGAGAGGGGCTGCTTGGGGGTCACCATGTGGCCCTTCAGGCCAGCTAGGTCTTTGGGTCCTGGCTCCTTCGGTTTGGGAGCTGTTGCTGGACGTTTGGCATGTTGGCCGGAGAGTGCTTCTCGGGCTGCGAACTGCAAACTTGCAGGTACCTCCAAGGTTCCCTGCCCAGCAATAGCCCCCAGACCCAACTTGAGAGGGGCTGCTTGTGGGCCCCCTGGGGGGCTCTCAGGCCAGCTAGGTCTTTGGGTCCTGGCTCCTTCGGTTTGGGAGCTGTTGCTGGACATTGGGTATGTTGGCCGGAGAGTGCTTCTCGGGCCGCCAACTGCAACCTTGCAGGTACCTCCTAGGTTCCCTGCCCAGCGAAAGCCTCCAGACCCAAATTGAGAGGGGCTGCTTGGGGGCCCCCTGGGGGGCTCTCAGGCCAGGTACATCTTTGGGTCCTGGCTCCTTCGGTTTGGGAGCTGTTGCTGGACGTTTGGCATGTTGGCCGGAGAGTGCTTCTCGGGCCGCCAACTGAAACCTTGCAGGTACCTCCAAGTCTCCCTGCCCAGAGAAAGGCACCAGACCCAACTTGAGAGGGGCTGCTTGAGGGCCCCCTGGGGGGCTCTCAGGCCAGCTAGGTCTTTGGGTCCTGGCTCCTTCGTTTTGGGAGCTGTTGCTGGACGTTTGGCATGTTGGCCGGAGAGTGCTTCTCGGGCCGCCAACTGCAAACTTGCAGGTACCTCCCAGTTTCCCGTCCCAACAAAAGACGCCAGACCCAACTTGAGAGGGGGTGCTTGAGTGTCACCTTGTGGCCCTTCAGGCCAGCTAGGTCTTTGGGTCCTGGCTCCTTCGGTTTGGGAGCTGTTGCTGGACGTTGGGCATGTTGGCCGGAGAGTAATTCTCTGGTCGCCAACTGCAACCTTGCAGGTACCTCCCAGATTCCCGGCCCAACGAAAGCCCCCAGACCCAAATTGAGAGAGGCTGCTTGGGCGCCCCCTGGGGGCCCTTCAGGCCAGCTAGGTCTTTGGGTCCTGGCTCCTTCGGTTTGGGAGCTGTTGCTGGACGTTTGGCATGTTGGCTGGAGAGTGCTTCTCGGGCCGCCAACTGCAACCTTGCAGGTACCTCCCAGGTTCCCTGCCCAGCGAAAGCTCCCAGACCCAACTTGAGAGGGGCTGCTTGGGGGCCCCCTGGGGGGCTTTCAGGCCAGCTAGGTCTTTGGGTCCTGGCTCCTTCGCTTTGGAAGCTGTTGCTGGACGTTTGGCATGTTGGCCGGAGAGTGCTTCTCCGGCCGCGAGCTGCAACCTTGCAGGTACCTCCCAGATTCCAGGCCCAACGAAAGCCCCCAGACCCAACTTGAGAGGGGCTGCTTGGGGGTCACCATGTGGCCCTTCAGGCCAGCTAGGTCTTTCGGTCCTGGCTCCTTCGGTTTGGGAGCTGTTGCTGGACGTTGGGCATGTTGGCCGGAGAGTGCTTCTCTGGTCGCCAACTGCAACCTTGCAGGTACCTCCCAGATTCCCGGCCCAACGAAAGCCCCCAGACCCAAATTGAGAGAGGCTGCTTGGGCGCCCCCTGGGGGCCCTTCAGGCCAGCTAGGTCTTTGGGTCCTGGCTCCTTCGGTTTGGGAGCTGTTGCTGGACGTTTGGCATGTTGGCCGGAGAGTGCTTCTCGGGCTGCGAACTGCAAACTTGCAGGTACCTTACAGGTTCCCTGCCCAGCGAAAGCCCCCAGACGCAACTTGAGAGGGGCTGCTTGGGGGCCCCCTGGGGGGCTCTCAGGCCAGGTACGTCTTTGGGTCCTGGCTCCTTCGGTTTGGGAGCTGTTGTTGGACGTTTGGCATGTTGGCCGGAGAGTGCTTCTCGGGCCGCCAACTGCAAACTTGCAGGTACCTCCAAGGCTCCCTGCCCAGTGAAAGCCCCCAGACCCAACTTGAGAGGGGCTGCTTGGGGGCCCCCTGGGAGGCTTTCAGGCCAGCTAGGTCTTTAGGTCCTGGCTCCTTCGGTTTGGGAGCTGTTGCTGGACGTTTGGTATGTTGGCCGGAGAGTGCTTCTCGGTCCGCCAACTGCAAACTTGCAGGTACCTCCCAGATTCCCGGCCCAACGAAAGCCCCCAGACCCAAATTGTGAGGGGCTGCTTGGGCGCCCCTGGGGGCCCTTCAGGCCAGCTAGGTCTTTGGGTCCTGGCTCCTTCGGTTTGGGAGCTGTTGCTGGACGTTTGGCATGTTGGCCGGAGAGTGCTTCTCGGGCCGCGAACTGCAACCTTGCAGGTACCTCCTAGGTTCCCTGCCCAGCGAAAGCCCCCAGACCCAAATTGAGAGGGGCTGCTTGTGGGCCCCCTGGGGGGCTTTCAGGCCAGCTAGGTCTTTGGGTCCTGGCTCCTTCGCTTTGGAAGCTGTTGCTGGACGTTTTGCATGTGTGCCGGAGAGTGCTTCTCCGGCCGCGAGCTTCAACCTTGCAGGTACCTCCTAGGTTCCCTGTCCAGCGAAAGCCCCCAGACCCAACTTGAGAGGGGCTGCTTGGGGGCCCCCTGGGGGGCTCTCAGGCCAGCTAGGTCTTTGGGTCCTGGCTCCTTCGGTTTGGGAGCTGTTGCTGGACGTTTGGCATGTTGGCCGGAGAGTGCTTCTCGGGCCGCCAACTGCAACCTTGCAGGTACCTCCAAGTCTCCCTGCCCAGAGAAAGGCACCAGACCCAACTTGAGAGGGGCTGCTTGAGGGCCCCCTGGTGGGCTCTCAGGCCAGCTAGGTCTTTGGGTCCTGGCTCCTTCGTTTTGGGAGCTGTTGCTGGACGTTTGGCATGTTGGCCGGAGAGTGCTTCTCGGGCTGCGAACTGCAATCTTGCAGGTACCTCCAAGGTTCCCTCCCCAGCGAAAGCCCCCAAACCCAACTTGAGTGGGGCTGCTTGGGGGCCCCCTGGGGGGCTCTCAGGCCAGCTAGGTCTTTGGGTCCTGGCTCCTTCGGTTTGGGAGCTGTTGCTGCACGTTTGGCATGTTGGCCGGAGAGTGCTTCTCGGGCCGCCAACTGCAAACTTGCAGGTACCTCCCAGTTTCCCGGCCCAACGAAAGCCCCCAGACCCAACTTGAGAGGGGCTGCTTGGGTGTCACCCTGTGGCCCTTCAGGCCAGCTAGGTCTTTGGGTCCTGGCTCCTTCGGTTTGGGAGCTGTTGCTGCACGTTTGGCATGTTGTCCGGAGAGTGCTTCTCGGGCCGCCAACTGCAACCTTGCAGGTACCTCCCAGGTTCCCGGCCCAACGAAAGACCCCAGACCCAACTTGAGAGGGGCTGCTTGGGCGCTACCTGGGGGCCCTTCAGGCCAGCTAGGTCTTTGGGTCCTGGCTCCTTCGGTTAGGGAGCTGTTGCTGGACGTTTGGCATGTTGGCCGGAGAGTGCTTCTCGGGCCGCCAACTGCAAAATTGCAGGTACCTCCCAGGTTCCCTGCCCAGCGAAAGCCCCCAGACCGAAATTGAGAGGGGCTGCTTGGGGGCCCCCTGGGGGCCCTTCAGGCCAGCTAGGACTTTGGGTCCTGGCTCCTTCGGTTTGGGAGCTGTTGCTGGACGTTGGGCATGTTGGCTGGAGAGTGCTTCTCGGGCCGCCAACTGCAACCTTGCAGGTACCTCCCAGATTCCAGGCCCAACGAAACACCCCAGACCCAACTTGAGAGGGGCTGCTTGAGGGCCCCCTGGGGGGCTCTCAGGCCAGCTAGGTCTTTGGGTCCTGGCTCCTTCGGTTTGGGAGCTGTTGCTGCACGTTTGGCATGTTGGCCGGAGAGTGCTTCTCGGGCTGCCAACTGCAACCTTGCAGGTACCTCCAAGGTTCCCTGCCCAGCGAAAGCCCCCAGACCCAACTTGAGAGGGGCTGCTTGGGGGCCCCCTGGGGGGCTCTCAGGCCAGCTAGGTCTTTGGGTCCTGGCTCCTTCAGTTTGGGATCTGTTGCTGGACGTTTGGCATGTTGGGCCGAGAGTGCTTCTCGGGCCGCAAACTGCAAACTTGCAGGTACCTCCCAGTTTCCCGGCCCAACGAAAGACCCCAGACCCAACTTGAGAGGGGCTGCTTGGGGGTCACCTGGTGGCCTTTCAGGCCAGCTAGGTCTTTGGGTCCTGGCTCCTTCGGTTTGGGAGCTGTTGCTGGACGTTTGGCATGTTGGCCGGAGAGTGCTTCTCGGGCCGCAAAGTGCAACCTTGCAGGTACCTCCCAGGTTCCCTGCCCAGCGAAAGCCCCCAGACCCAACTTGAGAGGGGCTGCTTGGGGGCCCCCTGGGGGACTCTCAGGCCAGCTAGGTCTTTGGGTCCTGGCTCCTTCGGTTTGGGAGCTGTTGCTGGACGTTTTGCATGTTGGCCGGAGAGTGCTTCTCGGGCCGCGAACTGCAACCTTGCAGGTACCTCCAAGGCTCCCTGCCCAGCGAAAGCCCCCAGACCGAACTTGAGAAGGACTGCTTGGGGGCCCCCTGGGGGGCCCTTCAGGCCAGCTAGGTCTTTCGGTCCTGGCTCCTTCGGTTTGGGAGCTGTTGCTGGACGTTTGGCATGTTGGCCGGAGAGTGCTTCTCTGGTCGCCAACTGCAACCTTGCAGGTACCTCCCAGATTCCCGGCCCAACGAAAGCCCCCAGACCCAAATTGAAAGAGGCTGCTTGGGCGCCCCCTGGGGGCCCTTCAGGCCAGCTAGGTCTTTGGGTCCTGGCTCCTTCGGTTTGGGAGCTGTTGCTGGACGTTTGGCATGTTGGCCGGAGAGTGCTTCTCGGGCTGCGAACTGCAAACTTGCAGGTACCTCCCAGGTTCCCTGCACAGCGAAAGCCCCTAGACGAAACTTGAGAGGTGCTGCTTGGGGGCCGCCTGGGAGGCTCTCAGGCCAGCTAGGTCTTTGGGTCCTGGCTCCTTCGGTTTGGGAGCTGTTGCTGGACGTTTTGCATGTTGGCCGGAGAGTGCTTCTCGGGCCGCCAACTTCAACCTTGCAGGTACCTCCAAGGCTCCCTGCCCAGTGAAAGCCCCCAGACCCAACTTGAGAGGGGCTGCTTGGGGGCCCCCTGGGGGGCTCTCAGGCCAGCTAGGTCTTTGGGTCCTGGCTCCTTCGGTTTGGGAGCTGTTGCTGGACGTTTGGCATGTTGGCCGGAGAGTGCTTCTCGGGCCGCAAACTGCAAACTTGCACGTAACTCCCAGGTTCCCTACACAGCAATAGCCCCCAGACCCAACTTGAGAGGGGCTGCTTATGGGCCCCCTGGGGCGCTCTCAGGCCAGCTAGGTCTTTGGGTCCTGGCTCCTTCGGTTTGGGAGCTGTTGCTGGACGTTTGGCATGTTGGCGGGAGAGTGCTTCTCGGGCCGCGAACTGCAACCTTGCAGGTACCTCCAAGGCTCCCTGCCCAGCGAAAGCCCCCAGACCCAACTTGAGAAGGGCTGCTTGGGGGCCCCCTGGGGGGCTCTCAGGCCAGCTAGGTCTTTGGGTCCTGGCTCCTTCGGTTTGGGAGCTGTTGCTGGACGTTTGGCATGTTGGCTGGAGAGTGCTTCTCGCGCCGCCAACTGCAACCTTGCAGGTAGCTCCCAGATTCCAGGCCCAACGAAAGACCCCAGACCCAACTTGAGAGGGGCTGCTTGGGGGCCCCCTGGGGGGCTCTCAGGCCAGGTAAGTCTTTGGGTCCTGGCTCCTTCGGTTTGGGAGCTGTTGCTGGACGTTTGGCATGTTGGCCGGAGAGTGCTTCTCGGGCCGCAAACTGCAACCTTGCAGGTACCTCCAGGTTCCCTGCCCATTGAAAGCCCCCAGACCCAACTTGAGAGGGGCTGCTTGGGGGTCACCATGTGGCCCTTCAGGCCAGCTAGGTCTTTCGGTCCTGGCTCCTTCGGTTTGGGAGCTGTTGCTGGACGTTTGGCATGTTGGCCGGAGAGTGCTTCTCTGGTCGCCAACTGCAACCTTGCAGGTACCTCCCAGATTCCCGGCCCAACGAAAGCCCCCAGACCCAAATTGAGAGAGGCTGCTTGGGCGCCCCCTGGGGGCCCTTCAGGCCAGCTAGGTCTTTGGGTCCTGGCTCCTTCGGTTTGGGAGCTGTTGCTGGACGTTTGGCATGTTGACCGGAGAGTGCTTCTCGGGCTGCGAACTGCAAACTTGCAGGTACCTCCCAGGTTCCCTGCACAGCGAAAGCCCCCAGACGCAACTTGAGAGGGGCTGCTTGGGGGCCGCCTGGGAGGCTCTCAGGCCAGCTAGGTCTTTGGGTCCTGGCTCCTTCGGTTTGGGAGCTGTTGCTGGACGTTTGGCATGTTGGGCCGAGAGTGCTTCTCGGGCCGCAAACTGCAAACTTGCAGGTACCTCCCAGTTTCCCGGCCCAACGAAAGACCCCAGACCCAACTTGAGAGGGGCTGCTTGGGGGTCACCTGGTGGCCTTTCAGGCCAGCTAGGTCTTTGGGTCCTGGCTCCTTCGGTTTGGGAGCTGTTGCTGGACGTTTGGCATGTTGGCCGGAGAGTGCTTCTCGGGCCGCAAAGTGCAACCTTGCAGGTACCTCCCAGGTTCCCTGCCCAGCGAAAGCCCCCAGACCCAACTTGAGAGGGGCTGCTTGCGGGCCCCCTGGGGGGCTCTCAGGCCAGCTAGGTCTTTGGGTCCTGGCTCCTTCGGTTTGGGAGCTGTTGCTGGACGTTTTGCATGTTGGCCGGAGAGTTCTTCTAGGGCCGCCAACTGCAAAATTGCAGGTACCTCCTAGGTTTCCTGCCCAGCGAAAGCCCCCAGACCCAACTTGAGAGGGGCTGCTTGGGGGCCCCCTGGGGGACTCTCAGGCCAGCTAGGTCTTTGGGTCCTGGCTCCTTCGGTTTGGGAGCTGTTGCTGGACGTTTTGCATGTTGGCCGGAGAGTGCTTCTCGGGCCGCGAACTGCAACCTTGCAGGTACCTCCAAGGCTCCCTGCCCAGCGAAAGCCCCCAGACCGAACTTGAGAAGGACTGCTTGGGGGCCCCCTGGGGGGCTCTCAGGCCAGCTAGGTCTTTGGTTCCTGGCTCCTTCGGTTTGGGATCTGTTGCTGGACGTTTGGCATGTTGGCCGGAGAGTGCTTATTGGGCCGCCAACTGCAACCTTGCAGGTACCTCCCAGGTTCCCTGCCCAGCGAAAGCCCCCAGACCGAAATTGAGAGGGGCTGCTTGGGGGCCCCCTGGGGGTCCTTCAGGCCAGCTAGGACTTTGGGTCCTGGCTCCTTCGGTTTGGGAGCTGTTGCTGGACGTTGGGCATGTTGGCTGGAGAGTGCTTCTCGGGCCGCAAACTGCAACCTTGCAGGTAGCTCCCAGATTCCAGGCCCAACGAAAGACCCCAGACCCAACTTGAGAGTGGCTGCTTGGGGGCCCCCTGGGGGGCTCTCAGGCCAGGTACGTCTTTGGGTCCTGGCTCCTTCGGTTTGGGAGCTGTTGCTGGACGTTTGGCATGTTGGCCGGAGAGTGCTTCTCGGGCCGCAAACTGCAACCTTGCAGGTACCTCCAGGTTCCCTGCCCAGTGAAAGCCCCCAGACCCAACTTGAGAGGGTCTGCTTGGGGGTCACCATGTGGCCCTTCAGGCCAGCTAGGTCTTTCGGTCCTGGCTCCTTCGGTTTGGGAGCTGTTGCTGGACGTTTGGCATGTTGGCCGGAGAGTGCTTCTCTGGTCGCCAACTGCAACCTTGCAGGTACCTCCCAGATTCCCGGCCCAACGAAAGCCCCCAGACCCAAATTGAAAGAGGCTGCTTGGGCGCCCCCTGGGGGCCCTTCAGGCCAGCTAGGTCTTTGGGTCCTGGCTCCTTCGGTTTGGGAGCTGTTGCTGGACGTTTGGCATGTTGGCCGGAGAGTGCTTCTCGGGCTGCGAACTGCAAACTTGCAGGTACCTCCCAGGTTCCCTGCACAGCGAAAGCCCCTAGACGAAACTTGAGAGGTGCTGCTTGGGGGCCGCCTGGGAGGCTCTCAGGCCAGCTAGGTCTTTGGGTCCTGGCTCCTTCGGTTTGGGAGCTGTTGCTGGACGTTTTGCATGTTGGCCGGAGAGTGCTTCTCGGGCCGCCAACTTCAACCTTGCAGGTACCTCCAAGGCTCCCTGCCCAGTGAAAGCCCCCAGACCCAACTTGAGAGGGGCTGCTTGGGGGCCCCCTGGGGGGCTCTCAGGCCAGCTAGGTCTTTGGGTCCTGGCTCCTTCGGTTTGGGAGCTGTTGCTGGACGTTTGGCATGTTGGCCGGAGAGTGCTTCTCGGGCCACAAACTGCAAACTTGCACGTAACTCCCAGGTTCCCTACACAGCAATAGCCCCCAGACCCAACTTGAGAGGGGCTGCTTATGGGCCCCCTGGGGCGCTCTCAGGCCAGCTAGGTCTTTGGGTCCTGGCTCCTTCGGTTTGGGAGCTGTTGCTGGACGTTTGGCATGTTGGCCGGAGAGTGCTTCTCGGGCCGCGAACTGCAACCTTGCAGGTACCTCCAAGGCTCCCTGCCCAGCGAAAGCCCCCAGACCCAACTTGAGAAGGGCTGCTTGGGGGCCCCCTGGGGGGCTCTCAGGCCAGCTAGGTCTTTGGGTCCTGGCTCCTTCGGTTTGGGAGCTGTTGCTGGACGTTTGGCATGTTGGCCGGAGAGTGCTTATTGGGCTGCCAACTGCAACCTTGCAGGTACCTCCCAGGTTCCCTGCCCAGCGAAAGCCCCCAGACCCAAATTGAGAGGGGCTGCTTGGGGGCCCCCTGGGGGCCCTTCAGGCCAGCTAGGACTTTGGGTCCTGGCTCCTTCGGTTTGGGAGCTGTTGCTGGACGTTGGGCATGTTGGCTGGAGAGTGCTTCCCGCGCCGCCAACTGCAACCTTGCAGGTAGCTCCCAGATTCCAGGCCCAACGAAAGACCCCAGACCCAACTTGAGAGGGGCTGCTTGGGGGCCCCCTGGGGGGCTCTCAGGCCAGGTAAGTCTTTGGGTCCTGGCTCCTTCGGTTTGGGAGCTGTTGCTGGACGTTTGGCATGTTGGCCGGAGAGTGCTTCTCGGGCCGCAAACTGCAACCTTGCAGGTACCTCCAGGTTCCCTGCCCATTGAAAGCCCCCAGACCCAACTTGAGAGGGGCTGCTTGGGGGTCACCATGTGGCCCTTCAGGCCAGCTAGGTCTTTCGGTCCTGGCTCCTTCGGTTTGGGAGCTGTTGCTGGACGTTTGGCATGTTGGCCGGAGAGTGCTTCTCTGGTCGCCAACTGCAACCTTGCAGGTACCTCCCAGATTCCCGGCCCAACGAAAGCCCCCAGACCCAAATTGAGAGAGGCTGCTTGGGCGCCCCCTGGGGGCCCTTCAGGCCAGCTAGGTCTTTGGGTCCTGGCTCCTTCGGTTTGGGAGCTGTTGCTGGACGTTTGGCATGTTGACCGGAGAGTGCTTCTCGGGCTGCGAACTGCAAACTTGCAGGTACCTCCCAGGTTCCCTGCACAGCGAAAGCCCCCAGACGCAACTTGAGAGGGGCTGCTTGGGGGCCGCCTGGGAGGCTCTCAGGCCAGCTAGGTCTTTGGGTCCTGGCTCCTTCGGTTTGGGAGCTGTTGCTGGACGTTTGGCATGTTGGCCGGAGAGTGCTTCTCGGGCCGCCAACTGCAACCTTGCAGGTACCTCCAAGGCTCCCTGCCCAGTGAAAGCCCCCAGACCCAAATTGAGAGGGGCTGCTTGGGGGCCCCCTGGGGGGCTCTCAGGCCAGGTAGGTCTTTGGGTCCTGGCTCCTTCGGTTTGGGAGCTGTTGCTGGACGTTGGGCATGTTGGCCGGAGAGTGCTTCTCGGGCCGCAAACTGCAAACTTGCACGTAACTCCCAGGTTCCCTACACAGCAATAGCCCCCAGACCCAACTTGAGAGGGGCTGCTTATGGGCCCCCTGGGGGGCTCTCAGGCCAGCTAGGTCTTTGGGTCCTGGCTCCTTCGGTTTGGGAGCTGTTGCTGGACATTGGGCATGTTGGCCGGAGAGTGCTTCTCGGGCCGCCAACTGCAACCTTGCAGGTACCTCCTAGGTCCCTGCCCAGCGAAAGCCTCCAGACCCAAATTGAGAGGGGCTGCTTGTGGGCCCCCTGGGGGGCTTTCAGGCCAGCTAGGTCTTTGGGTGCTGGCTCCTTCGCTTTGGGAGCTGTTGCTGGACGTTTGGCATGTTGGCCGGAGAGTGCTTCTCCGGCCGCGAGCTGCAAACTTGCAGGTACCTCCTAGGTTCCCTGTCCAGCGAAAGCCCCCAGACCCAACTTGAGAGGGGCTGCTTGAGGGCCCCCTGGGGGGCTCTCAGGCCAGCTAGGTCTTTGGGTCTTGGCTCCTTCGGTTTGGGAGCTGTTGCTGGACGTTTGGCATGTTGGCCGGAGAGTGCTTCTCGGGCCGCCAACTGCAACCTTGCAGGTACCTCCAAGGCTCCCTGCCCAGAGAAAGCCCCCAGACCCAACTTGAGAGGGGCTGCTTGAGGGCCCCCTGGCGGGCTCTCAGGCCAGCTAGGTCTTTGGGTCCTGGCTCCTTCGGTTTGGGAGCTGTTGCTGGACGTTTGGCATGTTGGCCGGAGAGTGCTTTTCGGGCTGCGAACTGCAAACTTGCAGGTACCTCCCAGGTTCCCTGCCCAGCGAAAGCTCCCAGACCCAACTTGAGAGAGGCTGCTTGGGGGCCGCCTGGGGGCTCTCAGGCCAGCTTGGTCTTTGGGTCCTGGCTCCTTCGGTTTGGGAGCTGTTGCTGGACGTTTGCCATGTTGGCCGGAGAGTGCTTCTCGGGCCGCTAACTGCAACCTTGCAGGTACCTCCCAGGTTCCCTGCCCAGTGAAAGCCCCCAGACCCTACTTGAGAGGGGCTGCTTGTGGGCCCCCTGGGGGGCTCTCAGGCCAGCTTGGTCTTTGGGTCCTGGCTCCTTCGGTTTGGTAGCTGTTGCTGGACATTGGGCATGTTGGCCGGAGAGTGCTTCTCGGGCTGCCAACTGAAAATTTGCAGGAAACTCCCAGGTTCCCGGCCCAACGAAAGCCCCCAGACCCAAATTGAGAGAGGCTGCTTGGGCGCCCCCTGGGGGCCCTTCAGGCCAGCTAGGTCTTTGGGTCCTGGCTCCTTCGGTTTGGGAGCTGTTGCTGGACATTGGGCATGTTGGCCGGAGAGTGCTTCTCGGGCTGCCAACTGAAAATTTGCAGGTACCTCCCAGGCTCCCTGCCCAGAGAAAGCCCCCAGACCCAACTTGAGAGAGGCTGCTTGGGCGCCCCCTGGGGGCCCTTCAGGCCAGCTAGGTCTTTGGGTCCTGGCTCCTTCGGTTTGGGAGCCGTTGCTGGACATTGGGCATGTTGGCCGGAGAGTGCTTCTCGGGCCGCCAACTGCAACCTTGCAGGTACCTCCTAGGTTCCCTGCCCAGCGAAAGCCTCCAGACCCAAATTGAGAGGGGCTGCTTGTGGGCCCCCTGGGGGGCTTTCAGGCCAGCTAGGTCTTTGGGTCCTGGCTCCTTCGCTTTGGAAGCTGTTGCTGGAAGTTTGGCATGTTGGGTGGAGAGTGCTTCTCCGGCAGCGAGCTGCAAACTTGCAGGTACCTCCTAGGTACCTTGCCCAGCGAAAGCCCCCAGACCCAACTTATGAGGGTCTGCTTGAGGGCCCCCTGGGGGGCTTTCAGGCCAGCTAGGTCTTTGGGTCCTGGCTCCTTCGGTTTGGGAGCTGTTGCTGGACGTTTGGCATGTTGGCCGGAGAGTGCTTCTCGGGCCGCCAACTGCAACCTTGCAGGTACCTCCAAATCTCCCTGCCCAGAGAAAGGCACCAGACCCAACTTGAGAGGGGCTGCTTGAGGGCCCCCTGGGGGGCTCTCAGGCCAGCTAGGTCTTTGGGTCCTGGCTCCTTCGGTTTGGGAGCTGTTGCTGGACGTTTGGCATGTTGGCCAGAGAGTGCTTCTCGGGCCGCCAACTGGAACCTTGCAGGTACCTCCCAGATTCCCGGCCCAACGAACGCCCCGAGACCCAAATTGAGAGAGGCTGCTTGGGCGCCCCTGGGGGCCCTTACGGCCAGCTAGGTCTTTGGGTCCTGGCTCCTTCGGTTTGGGAGCTGTTGCTGGACATTGGGCATGTTGGCCGGAGAGTGCTTCTCGGGCCGCAAACTGCAACCTTGCAGGTACCTCCAAGGCTCCCTGCCCAGCGAAAGCCCCCAGACCCAACTTGAGAGGGGCTGCTTGGGCGCCCCCTGGGGGCCCTTCAGGCCAGCTAGGACTTTGGGTCCTGGCTTCTTCGGTTTGGGAGCTGTTGCTGGACGTTTGGCATGTTGGCCGGAGAGTGCTTCTCGGGCCGCCAACTGCAAACTTGCAGGTACCTCCAAAGCTTCCTGCCCAGCGAAAGACCCCAGATCAAAATTGAGAGGGGCTGCTTGGGGGCCCCCTGGGGGGCTCTCAGGCCAGCTTGGTCTTTGGGTCCTGGCTCCTTCGGTTTGGGAGCTGTTGCTGGACGTTTGGCATGTTGGCCGGAGAGTGCTTCTCGGGCCGCAAACTGCAAACTTGCAGGTACTTCCAACGTTCCCTGCCCAGCGAAAGCCCCCAGACCCAACTTGAGAGGGGCTGCTTGGGCGCCCCCTGGGGGCCCTTCAGGCCAGCTTGGTCTTTGGGTCCTGGCTCTTCGGTTTGGGAGCTGTTGCTGCACGTTTGGCATGTTGGCCGGAGAGTGCTTCTCGGGCCGCCAACTGCAAACTTGCAGGTACCTCCCAGGTTCCCGGGCCAGCGAAAGCCCCCAGACCCAACTTGAGAGGGGCTGCTTGGGGGCCCCCTGGGGGGCTCTCAGGCCAGCTTGGTCTTTGGGTCCTGGCTCCTTCGGTTTGGGAGCTGTTGCTGGACGTTTTGCATGTTGGCCAGAGAGTGCTTCTCGGGCCGCGAACTGCAACCTTGCAGGTACCTCCAAGGCTCCCTGCCCAGCGAAAGCCCCCAGACCGAACTTGAGAAGGGCTGCTTGGGCGCCCCCTGGGGGGCTCTCAGGCCAGCTAGGTCTTTGGGTCCTGGCTCCTTCGGTTTGGGATCTGTTGCTGGACGTTTGGCATGTTGGCCGGAGAGTGCTTTTCGGGCTGCGAACTGCAACCTTGCAGGTACCTCCCAGGTTCCCTGCCCAACAAAAGCCCCCAGACCCAACTTGAGAGGGGCTGCTTGGGGGCCCCCTGGGGGGACCTCAGGCCAGCTAGGTCTTTGGGTCCTGGCTCCTTCGGTTTGGGAGCTGTTGCTGCACGTTTGGCATGTTGGCCGGAGAGTGCTTCTCAGGCCGCCAACTGCAACCTTGCAGGTACCTCCCAGGTTCCCTGCCCAGTGAAAGCCCCCAGACCCAAATTGAGAGGGGCTGCTTGGGGGCCCCCTGGGGGCCCTTCAGGCCAGCTAGGTCTTTGGGTCCTGGCTCCTTTGGTTTGGGAGCTGTTGCTGGATGTTGGGCATGTTGGCCGGAGAGTGCTTCTCGGGCCGCCAACTGCAACCTTGCAGGTACCTCCCAGGTACCGGGCCAGCGAAAGCCCCCAGACCCAACTTGAGAGGGGCTGCTTGCGGGCCCCCTGGGGGGCTCTCAGGCCAGCTTGGTCTTTGGGTCCTGGCTCCTTCGGTTTGGGAGCTGTTGCTGGACGTTTGGCATGTTGGCCAGAGAGTGCTTCTCGGGCCGCGAACTGCAACCTTGCAGGTACCTCCAAGGCTCCCTGCCCAGCGAAAGCCCCCAGACCGAACTTGAGAAGGGCTGCTTGGGGGCCCCCTGGGGGGCTCTCAGGCCAGCTAGGTCTTTGGTTCCTGGCTCCTTCGGTTTGGGATCTGTTGCTGGACGTTTGGCATGTTGGCCGGAGAGTGCTTATTGGGCTGCCAACTGCAACCTTGCAGGTACCTCCCAGGTTCCCTGCCCAGCGAAAGCCCCCAGACCGAAATTGAGAGGGGCTGCTTGGGGGCCCCCTGGGGGCCCTTCAGGCCAGCTAGGACTTTGGGTCCTGGCTCCTTCGGTTTGGGAGCTGTTGCTGGACGTTTGGCATGTTGACCGGAGAGTGCTTCTCGGGCTGAGAACTGCAAACTTGCAGGTACCTCCCAGGTTCCCTGCACAGCGAAAGCCCCCAGACGCAACTTGAGAGGGGCTGCTTGGGTGCCGCCTGGGAGGCTCTCAGGCCAGCTAGGTCTTTGGGTCCTGGCTCCTTCGGTTTGGGAGCTGTTGCTGGACGTTTGGCATGTTGGCCGGAGAGTGCTTCTCGGGCCGCCAACTGCAACCTTGCAGGTACCTCCAAGGCTCCCTGCCCAGTGAAAGCCCCCAGACCCAACTTGAGAGGGGCTGCTTGGGGGCCCCCTGGGGGGCTCTCAGGCCAGCTAGGTCTTTGGGTCCTGGCTCCTTCGGTTTGGGAGCTGTTGCTGGACGTTGGGCATGTTGGCCGGAGAGTGCTTCTCGGGCCGCAAACTGCAAACTTGCACGTAACTCCCAGGTTCCCTACACAGCAATAGCCCCCAAACCCAACTTGAGAGGGGCTGCTTATGGGCCCCCTGGGGGGCTCTCAGGCCAGCTAGGTCTTTGGGTCCTGGCTCCTTCGGTTTGGGAGCTGTTGCTGGACATTGGGCATGTTGGCCGGAGAGTGCTTCTCGGGCCGCCAACTGCAACCTTGCAGGTACCTCCTAGGTCCCTGCCCAGCGAAAGCCTCCAGACCCAAATTGAGAGGGGCTGCTTGTGGGCCCCCTGGGGGGCTTTCAGGCCAGCTAGGTCTTTGGGTGCTGGCTCCTTCGCTTTGGGAGCTGTTGCTGGACGTTTGGCATGTTGGCCGGAGAGTGCTTCTCCGGCCGCGAGCTGCAAACTTGCAGGTACCTCCTAGGTTCCCTGCCCAGCGAAAGCCCCCAGACCGAAATTGAGAGGGGCTGCTTGGGGGCCCCCTGGGGGCCCTTCAGGCCAGCTAGGACTTTGTGTCCTGGCTCCTTCGGTTTGGGAGCTGTTGCTGGACGTTGGGCATGTTGGCTGGAGAGTGCTTCTCGGGCCGCCAACTGCAACCTTGCAGGTAGCTCCCAGATTCCAGGCCCAACGAAAGACCCCAGACCCAACTTGAGAGTGGCTGCTTGGGGGCCCCCTGGGGGGCTCTCAGGCCAGGTACGTCTTTGGGTCCTGGCTCCTTCGGTTTGGGAGCTGTTGCTGGACGTTTGGCATGTTGGCCAGAGAGTGCTTCTCGGGCCGCGAACTGCAACCTTGCAGGTACCTCCAAGGCTCCCTGCCCAGAGAAAACCACCAGACCAAACTTGAGAGGGGCTGCTTGAGGGCCCCCTGGTGGGCTCTCAGGCCAGCTTGGTCTTTGGGTCCTGGCTCCTTCGGTTTGGGAGCTGTTGCTGGACGTTTGGCATGTTGGCCGGAGAGTGCTTTTCGGGCTGCGAACTGCAACCTTGCAGGTACCTCCCAGGTTCCCTGCCCAACAAAAGCCCCCAGACCCAACTTGAGAGGGGCTGCTTGGGGGCCCCCTGGGGGGACCTCAGGCCAGCTAGGTCTTTGGGTCCTGGCTCCTTCGGTTTGGGAGCTGTTGCTGCACGTTTGGCATGTTGGCCGGAGAGTGCTTCTCAGGCCGCCAACTGCAACCTTGCAGGTACCTCCCAGGTTCCCTGCCCAGTGAAAGCCCCCAGACCCAAATTGAGAGGGGCTGCTTGGGGGCCCCCTGGGGGCCCTTCAGGCCAGCTAGGTCTTTGGGTCCTGGCTCCTTCGGTTTGGGAGCTGTTGCTGGATGTTGGGCATGTTGGCCGGAGAGTGCTTCTCGGGCCGCCAACTGCAACCTTGCAGGTACCTCCCAGGTACCGGGCCAGCGAAAGCCCCCAGACCCAACTTGAGAGGGGCTGCTTGCGGGCCCCCTGGGGGGCTCTCAGGCCAGCTTGGTCTTTGGGTCCTGGCTCCTTCGGTTTGGGAGCTGTTGCTGGACGTTTGGCATGTTGGCCAGAGAGTGCTTCTCGGGCCGCGAACTGCAACCTTGCAGGTACCTCCAAGGCTCCCTGCCCAGCGAAAGCCCCCAGACCGAACTTGAGAAGGGCTGCTTGGGGGCCCCCTGGGGGGCTCTCAGGCCAGCTAGGTCTTTGGTTCCTGGCTCCTTCGGTTTGGGATCTGTTGCTGGACGTTTGGCATGTTGGCCGGAGAGTGCTTATTGGGCTGCCAACTGCAACCTTGCAGGTACCTCCCAGGTTCCCTGCCCAGCGAAAGCCCCCAGACCGAAATTGAGAGGGGCTGCTTGGGGGCCCCCTGGGGGCCCTTCAGGCCAGCTAGGACTTTGGGTCCTGGCTCCTTCGGTTTGGGAGCTGTTGCTGGACGTTTGGCATGTTGACCGGAGAGTGCTTCTCGGGCTGCGAACTGCAAACTTGCAGGTACCTCCCAGGTTCCCTGCACAGCGAAAGCCCCCAGACGCAACTTGAGAGGGGCTGCTTGGGGGCCGCCTGGGAGGCTCTCAGGCCAGCTAGGTCTTTGGGTCCTGGCTCCTTCGGTTTGGGAGCTGTTGCTGGACGTTTGGCATGTTGGCCGGAGAGTGCTTCTCGGGCCGCCAACTGCAACCTTGCAGGTACCTCCAAGGCTCCCTGCCCAGTGAAAGCCCCCAGACCCAACTTGAGAGGGGCTGCTTGGGGGCCCCCTGGGGGGCTCTCAGGCCAGCTAGGTCTTTGGGTCCTGGCTCCTTCGGTTTGGGAGCTGTTGCTGGACGTTGGGCATGTTGGCCGGAGAGTGCTTCTCGGGCCGCAAACTGCAAACTTGCACGTAACTCCCAGGTTCCCTACACAGCAATAGCCCCCAAACCCAACTTGAGAGGGGCTGCTTATGGGCCCCCTGGGGGGCTCTCAGGCCAGCTAGGTCTTTGGGTCCTGGCTCCTTCGGTTTGGGAGCTGTTGCTGGACATTGGGCATGTTGGCCGGAGAGTGCTTCTCGGGCCGCCAACTGCAACCTTGCAGGTACCTCCTAGGTCCCTGCCCAGCGAAAGCCTCCAGACCCAACTTGAGAGGGGCTGCTTGTGGGCCCCCTGGGGGGCTTTCAGGCCAGCTAGGTCTTTGGGTGCTGGCTCCTTCGCTTTGGGAGCTGTTGCTGGACGTTTGGCATGTTGGCCGGAGAGTGCTTCTCGGGCCGCGAGCTGCAAACTTGCAGGTACCTCCTAGGTTCCCTGCCCAGCGAAAGCCCCCAGACCCAACTTGAGAGGGGCTGCTTGAGGGCCCCCTGGGGGGCTCTCAGGCCAGCTAGGTCTTTGGGTCTTGGCTCCTTCGGTTTGGGAGCTGTTGCTGGACGTTTGGCATGTTGGCCGGAGAGTGCTTCTCGGGCCGCCAACTGCAACCTTGCAGGTACCTCCAAGGCTCCCTGCCCAGAGAAAGCCCCCAGACCCAACTTGAGAGGGGCTGCTTGAGGGCCCCCTGGCGGGCTCTCAGGCCAGCTAGGTCTTTGGGTCCTGGCTCCTTCGTTTTGGGAGCTGTTGCTGGACGTTTGGCATGTTGGCCGGAGAGTGCTTTTCGGGCTGCGAACTGCAAACTTGCAGGTACCTCCCAGGTTCCCTGCCCAGCGAAAGCTCCCAGACCCAACTTGAGAGAGGCTGCTTGGGGGCCGCCTGGGGGCTCTCAGGCCAGCTTGGTCTTTGGGTCCTGGCTCCTTCGGTTTGGGAGCTGTTGCTGGACGTTTGCCATGTTGGCCGGAGAGTGCTTTTCGGGCCGCCAACTGCAACCTTGCAGGTACCTCCCAGGTTCCCTGCCCAGTGAAAGCCCCCAGACCCAACTTGAGAGGGGCTGCTTGTGGGCCCCCTGGGGGGCTCTCAGGCCAGCTTGGTCTTTGGGTCCTGGCTCCTTCGGTTTGGTAGCTGTTGCTGGACATTGGGCATGTTGGCCGGAGAGTGCTTCTCGGGCTGCCAACTGAAAATTTGCAGGAAACTCCCAGGTTCCCGGCCCAACGAAAGCCCCCAGACCCAAATTGAGAGAGGCTGCTTGGGCGCCCCTGGGGGCCCTTCAGGCCAGCTAGGTCTTTGGGTCCTGGCTCCTTCGGTTTGGGAGCTGTTGCTGGACATTGGGCATGTTGGCCGGAGAGTGCTTCTCGGGCTGCCAACTGAAAATTTGCAGGAAACTCCCAGGCTCCCTGCCCAGAGAAAGCCCCCAGACCCAACTTGAGAGAGGCTGCTTGGGCGCCCCCTGGGGGCCCTTCAGGCCAGCTAGGTCTTTGGGTCCTGGCTCCTTCGGTTTGGGAGCCGTTGCTGGACATTGGGCATGTTGGCCGGAGAGTGCTTCTCGGGCCGCCAACTGCAACCTTGCAGGTACCTCCTAGGTTCCCTGCCCAGCGAAAGCCTCCAGACCCAAATTGAGAGGGGCTGCTTGTGGGCCCCCTGGGGGGCTTTCAGGCCAGCTAGGTCTTTGGGTCCTGGCTCCTTCGCTTTGGAAGCTGTTGCTGGACGTTTGGCATGTTGGGTGGAGAGTGCTTCTCCGGCAGCGAGCTGCAAACTTGCAGGTACCTCCTAGGTACCTTGCCCAGCGAAAGCCCCCAGACCCAACTTATGAGGGTCTGCTTGAGGGCCCCCTGGGGGGCTTTCAGGCCAGCTAGGTCTTTGGGTCCTGGCTCCTTCGGTTTGGGAGTTGTTGCTGGACGTTTGGCATGTTGGCCGGAGAGTGCTTCTCGGGCCGCCAACTGCAACCTTGCAGGTATCTCCAAATCTCCCTGCCCAGAGAAAGGCACCAGACCCAACTTGAGAGGGGCTGCTTGAGGGCCCCCTGGGGGGCTCTCAGGCCAGCTAGGTCTTTGGGTCCTGGCTCCTTCGGTTTGGGAGCTGTTGCTGGACGTTTGGCATGTTGGCCAGAGAGTGCTTCTCGGGCCGCCAACTGCAACCTTGCAGGTACCTCCCAGATTCCCGGCCCAACGAAAGCCCCGAGACCCAAATTGAGAGAGGCTGCTTGGGCGCCCCTGGGGGGCCTTCAGGCCAGCTAGGTCTTTGGGTCCTGGCTCCTTCGGTTTGGGAGCTGTTGCTGGACATTGGGCATGTTGGCCGGAGAGTGCTTCTCGGGCCGCCAACTGAAAATTTGCAGGAAACTCCCAGGTTCCCGGCCCAACGAAAGCCCCCAGACCCAACTTGAGAGAGGCTGCTTGGGGGCCCCCTGGGGGGCTCTCAGGCCAGCTAGGTCTTTGGGTCCTGGCTCCTTCGGTTTGGGAGCTGTTGCTGGACGTTTTGCATGTTGGCCGGAGAGTGCTTCTCGGGCCGCCAACTGCAACCTTGCAGGTACCTCCCAGGTACCGGGCCAGCGAAAGCCCCCAGACCCAACTTGAGAGGGGCTGCTTGGGGGCCCCCTGGGGGGCTCTCAGGCCAGCTTGGTCTTTGGGTCCTGGCTCCTTCGGTTTGGGAGCTGTTGCTGGACGTTTTGCATGTTGGCCAGAGAGTGCTTCTCGGGCCGCGAACTGCAACCTTGCAGGTACCTCCAAGGCTCCCTGCCCAGCGAAAGCCCCCAGACCGAACTTGAGAGGGGCTGCTTGGGGGCCCCCTGGGGGGCTCTCAGGCCAGCTAGGTCTTTGGGTCCTGGCTCCTTCGGTTTGGGATCTGTTGCTGGACATTTGGCATGTTGGCCGGAGAGTGCTTATTGGGCTGCCAACTGCAACCTTGCAGGTACCTCCCAGGTTCCCTGCCCAGCGAAAGCCCCCAGACCGAAATTGAGAGGGGCTGCTTGGGGGCCCCCTGGGGGCCCTTCAGGCCAGCTAGGACTTTGGGTCCTGGCTCCTTCGGTTTGGGAGCTGTTGCTAGACGTTGGGCATGTTGGCTGGAGAGTGCTTCTCGGGCCGCCAACTGCAACCTTGCAGGTAGCTCCCAGATTCCAGGCCCAACGAAAGACCCCAGACCCAACTTGAGAGTGGCTGCTTGGGGGCCCCCTGGGGGGCTCTCAGGCCAGGTACGTCTTTGGGTCCTGGCTCCTTCGGTTTGGGAGCTGTTGCTGGACGTTTGGCATGTTGGCCAGAGAGTGCTTCTCGGGCCGCGAACTGCAACCTTGCAGGTACCTCGAAGGCTCCCTGCCCAGAGAAAACCACCAGACCAAACTTGAGAGGGGCTGCTTGAGGGCCCCCTGGTGGGCTCTCAGGCCAGCTAGGTCTTTGGGTCCTGGCTCCTTCGGTTTGGGAGCTGTTGCTGGATGTTGGGCATGTTGGCCGGAGAGTGCTTCTCTGGCTGCCAACTGCAAACTTGCAGGAAACTCCCAGGTTCCCGGCCCAACGAAAGCCCCCAGACCCAACTTGAGAGAGGCTGCTTGGGCGCCCCCTGGGGGCCCTTCAGGCCAGCTTGGTCTTTGGGTCCTGGCTCTTCGGTTTGGGAGCTGTTGCTGGACGTTTGGCATGTTGGCCGGAGAGTGCTTCTCGGGCCGCCAACTGCAAACTTGCAGGTACCTCCCAGGTTCCCGTCCCAACGAAAGACCCCAACCCCAACTTGAGAGGGGCTGCGTGGGGGCCCCCTGGGGGGCTCTCAGGCCAGCTTGGTCTTTGGGTCCTGGCTCCTTCGGTTTGGGAGCTGTTGCTGGACGTTTGGCATGTTGGCCAGAGAGTGCTTCTCGGGCCGCCAACTGCAACCTTGCAGGTACCTCCCAGATTCCCGGCCCAACGAAAGCCCCGAGACCCAAATTGAGAGAGGCTGCTTGGGCGCCCCTGGGGGGCCTTCAGGCCAGCTAGGTCTTTGGGTCCTGGCTCCTTCGGTTTGGGAGCTGTTGCTGGACATTGGGCATGTTGGCCGGAGAGTGCTTCTCGGGCCGCCAACTGAAAATTTGCAGGAAACTCCCAGGTTCCCGGCCCAACGAAAGCCCCCAGACCCAACTTGAGAGAGGCTGCTTGGGGGCCCCCTGGGGGGCTCTCAGGCCAGCTAGGTCTTTGGGTCCTGGCTCCTTCGGTTTGGGAGCTGTTGCTGGACGTTTTGCATGTTGGCCGGAGAGTGCTTCTCGGGCCGCCAACTGCAACCTTGCAGGTACCTCCCAGGTACCGGGCCAGCGAAAGCCCCCAGACCCAACTTGAGAGGGGCTGCTTGGGGGCCCCCTGGGGGGCTCTCAGGCCAGCTTGGTCTTTGGGTCCTGGCTCCTTCGGTTTGGGAGCTGTTGCTGGACGTTTTGCATGTTGGCCAGAGAGTGCTTCTCGGGCCGCGAACTGCAACCTTGCAGGTACCTCCAAGGCTCCCTGCCCAGCGAAAGCCCCCAGACCGAACTTGAGAGGGGCTGCTTGGGGGCCCCCTGGGGGGCTCTCAGGCCAGCTAGGTCTTTGGGTCCTGGCTCCTTCGGTTTGGGATCTGTTGCTGGACATTTGGCATGTTGGCCGGAGAGTGCTTATTGGGCTGCCAACTGCAACCTTGCAGGTACCTCCCAGGTTCCCTGCCCAGCGAAAGCCCCCAGACCGAAATTGAGAGGGGCTGCTTGGGGGCCCCCTGGGGGCCCTTCAGGCCAGCTAGGACTTTGGGTCCTGGCTCCTTCGGTTTGGGAGCTGTTGCTAGACGTTGGGCATGTTGGCTGGAGAGTGCTTCTCGGGCCGCCAACTGCAACCTTGCAGGTAGCTCCCAGATTCCAGGCCCAACGAAAGACCCCAGACCCAACTTGAGAGTGGCTGCTTGGGGGCCCCCTGGGGGGCTCTCAGGCCAGGTACGTCTTTGGGTCCTGGCTCCTTCGGTTTGGGAGCTGTTGCTGGACGTTTGGCATGTTGGCCAGAGAGTGCTTCTCGGGCCGCGAACTGCAACCTTGCAGGTACCTCGAAGGCTCCCTGCCCAGAGAAAACCACCAGACCAAACTTGAGAGGGGCTGCTTGAGGGCCCCCTGGTGGGCTCTCAGGCCAGCTAGGTCTTTGGGTCCTGGCTCCTTCGGTTTGGGAGCTGTTGCTGGATGTTGGGCATGTTGGCCGGAGAGTGCTTCTCGGGCTGCCAACTGCAAACTTGCAGGAAACTCCCAGGTTCCCGGCCCAACGAAAGCCCCCAGACCCAACTTGAGAGAGGCTGCTTGGGCGCCCCCTGGGGGCCCTTCAGGCCAGCTTGGTCTTTGGGTCCTGGCTCTTCGGTTTGGGAGCTGTTGCTGGACGTTTGGCATGTTGGCCGGAGAGTGCTTCTCGGGCCGCCAACTGCAAACTTGCAGGTACCTCCCAGGTTCCCGTCCCAACGAAAGACCCCAACCCCAACTTGAGAGGGGCTGCGTGGGGGCCCCCTGGGGGGCTCTCAGGCCAGCTTGGTCTTTGGGTCCTGGCTCCTTCGGTTTGGGAGCTGTTGCTGGACGTTTGGCATGTTGGCCGGAGAGTGCTTCTCGGGCCGCAAACTGCAACCTTGCAGGTACTTCCAACGTTCCCTGCCCAGCGAAAGCCCCCAGACCCAACTTGAGAGGGGCTGCTTGGGGGCCCCCTGGGGGGCTCTCAGGCCAGCTAGGACTTTGGGTCCTGGCTCCTTCGGTTTGGGAGCTGTTGCTGGACGTTTGGCATGTTGGCCGGAGAGTGCTTCTCGGGCCGCCAACTGCAACCTTGCAGGTACCTCCCAGGTTCCCTGCCCAACAAAAGCCCCCAGACCCAACTTGAGAGGGGCTGCTTCGGGGCCCCCTGGGGGGACCTCAGGCCAGCTAGGTCTTTGGGTCCTGGCTCCTTCGGTTTGGGAGCTGTTGCTGCACGTTTGGCATGTTGGCCGGAGAGTCCTTCTCGGGCTGCCAACTGCAACCTTGCAGGTACCTCCCAGGTTCCCTGCCCAGCGAAAGCCCCCAGACCCAAATTGAGAGGGGCTGCTTGGGGGCCCCCTGGGGGGCTCTCAGGCCAGCTAGGTGTTTGGGTCCTGGCTCCTTCGGTTTGGGAGCTATTGCTGGACGTTTCCCATGTTGGCCGGAGAGTGCTTCTCGGGCCGCCAACTGCAACCTTGCAGGTACCTCCCAGGTTCCCTGCCCAGCGAAAGCCCCCAGACCCAAATTGAGAGGGGCTGCTTGGGGGCCCCCTGGGGGGCTCTCAGGCCAGCTAGGTCTTTGGGTCCTGGCTCCTTCGGTTTGGGAGCTGTTGCTGGACGTTTGGCATGTTGGCCGGAGAGTGCTTCTCTTGTCGCCAACTGCAACCTTGCAGGTACCTCCCCGATTCCCGGCCCAACGACAGCCCCCAGACCCAAATTGAGAGAGGCTGCTTTGGCGACCCCTGGGGGCCCTTCAGGCCAGCTAGGTCTTTGGGTCCTGGCTCCTTCGGTTTGGGAGCTGTTGCTTGATGTTGGGCATGTTGGCCGGAGAGTGCTTCTCGGGCTGCCAACTGCAAACTTGCAGGAAACTCCCAGATTCGCGGCCCAACGAAAGCCCCCAGACCCAAATTGAGAGGGGCTGCTTGGGCGCCCCCTGGGGGCCCTTCAGGCCAGCTAGGTCTTTGGGTCCTGGCTCCTTCGGTTTGGGAGCTGTTGCTGGACGTTTGGCATGTTGGCCGGAGAGTGCTTCTCGGGCCGCCAACTGCAAACTTGCAGGTACCTCCCAGGTTCCCGTCCCAACGAAAGACCCCAACTCCAACTTGAGAGGGGCTGCTTGGGGCCCCCTGGGGGGCTCTCAGGCCAGCTAGGTCTTTGGGTCCTGGCTCCTTCGGTTTGGGAGCTGTTGCTGGACGTTTGGCATGTTGGCCGGAGAGTGCTTCTCGGGCCGCAAACTGCAACCTTGCAGGTACCTCCAAGGTTCCCTGCCCAGCGAAAGCCCCCAGACCAAAATTGAGAGTGGCTTCTTGGGGGCCCCCTGGGAGGCTCTGAGGCCAGCTAGGTCTTTGGGTCCTGGCTTCTTCGGTTTGGGAGCTGTTGCTGGACGTTTGGCATGTTGGCCGGAGAGTGCTTCTCGGGCCGCGAACTGCAACCTTGCAGGTACCTCCAAAGCTTCCTGCCCAGCGAAGGACCCCAGATCAAAATTGAAAGGGGCTGCTTGGGGGCCCCCTTGTGGGATATCAGGCCAGCTAGGTCTTTGGGTCCTGGCTCCTTCGGTTTGGGAGCTGTTGCTGGATGTTGGGCATGTTGGCCGGAGAGTGCTTCTCTGGCTGCCAACTGCAAACTTGCAGGAAACTCCCAGGTTCCCGGCCCAACGAAAGCCCCCAGACCCAAATTGAGAGAGGCTGCTTGGGCGCCCCCTGGGGGCCCTTCAGGCCAGCTAGGTATTTGGGTCCTGGCTCCTTCGGTTTGGGAGCTGTTGCTGGACGTTTGGCATGTTGGCCGGAGAGTGCTTCTCGGGCCGCCAACTGCAACCTTGCAGGTACCTCCCAGGTTCCCGTCCCAACGAAAGCCCCCAGACCCAAATTGAGAGTGGCTTCTTGGGGGCCCCCTGGGAGGCTCTCAGGCCAGCTTGGTCTTTGGGTCCTGGCTTCTTCGGTTTGGGAGCTGTTGCTGGACGTTTGGCATGTTGGCCGGAGAGTGCTTCTCGGGCCGCGAACTGCAACCTTGCAGGTACCTCCAAAGCTTCCTGCCCAGCGAAAGCCCCCAGACCCAAATTGAGAGGGGCTGCTTAGCGGCCCCCTGGGGGGCTCTCAGGCCAGCTAGGTCTTTGGGTCCTGGCTCCTTCGGTTTGGGAGCTGTTGCTGGACGTTTGGCATGTTGGCCGGAGAGTGCTTCTCGGGCCGCCAACTGCAACCTTGCAGGTACCTCCCAGGTTCCCGGCCCAACGAAAGACCCCAGACCCAACTAGAGAGGGGCTGCTTGGGGGCCCCCTGGGGGGCTCTCAGGCCAGCTTGGTCTTTGGGTCCTGGCTCCTTCGGTTTGGGAGCTGTTGCTGGACGTTTGGCATGTTGGCCGGAGAGTGCTTCTCGGGCCGCCAACTGGAAAATTGCAGGTAACTCCTAGGTTCCCTGCCCAGCGAAAGCCCCCAGACCCAAATTGAGAGGGGCTGCTTGGGGGCCCCCTGGGGGGCTCTCAGGCCAGCTAGGTCTTTGTGTCCTGGCTCCTTCGGTTTGGGAGTTGTTGCTGGACGTTTGGCATGTTGGCCGGAGAGTGCTTCTCGGGCTGCGAACTGCAACCTTGCAGGTACCTCCTAGGTTCCCTGCCCATCGAAGCCCCCAGACCCAACTTGAGAGGGGCTGCTTGGGGGCCCCCTGGGGGGCTTTCAGGCCAGCTAGGTCTTTGGCTGCTGGCCCCTTTCGTTTGGGAGCTAATGCTGGACGTTTGGCATGTTGGCCCGAGAGTGCTTCTTGGGCCGCGAACTGCAACCTTGCAGGTACCTCCAAGGTTCCCTGCCCATCGAAGCCCCCAGACCCAAATTGAGAGGGGCTGCTTGGGGGCCCCCAGGGGGGCTCTCAGGCCAGCTAGGTCTTTGGGTCCTAGCTCCTTCGGTTTGGGATCTGTTGCTGGACGTTTGGCATGTTGGCCGGAGAGTGCTTCTCGGGCCGCCAACTGCAAACTTGCAGGTAACTCCCAGGTTCCCCGCCCAGCGAAAGCCCCCAGACCCAAATTGAGAGGGGCTGCTTGTGGGCCCCCTGGGGGGCTCTCAGGCCAGCTAGGTCTTTGGGTCCTGGCTCCTTCGGTTTGGGAGCTGTTGCTGGACGTTTGGCATGTTGGCCGGAGAGTGCTTCTCGGGCCGCCAACTGCAAACTTGCAGGTACCTCCAAGGTTCCCGTCCCAACGAAAGACCCCAACCCCAACTTGAGAGGGGCTGCTTGGGGGCCCCCTGGGGGGCTCTCAGGCCAGCTTGGTCTTTGGGTCCTGGCTCCTTTGGTTTGGGAGCTGTTGCTGGACGTTTGGCATGTTGGCCGGAGAGTGCTTCTCGGGCCGCAAACTGCAACCTTGCAGGTACCTCCAAGGTTCCCTGCCCAGCGAAAGCCCCCAGACCCAACTTGAGAGGGGCTGCTTGGGGGCCCCCTGGGGGGCTCTCAGGCCAGCTAGGTCTTTGGGTCCTGGCTCCTTCGGTTTGGGAGCTGTTGCTGGACGTTTGGAATGTTGGCCGGAGAGTGCTTCTCCGGCCGCGAGCTGCAACCTTGCAGGTACCTCCAAGGCTTCCTGCCCAGCGAAAGCCCCCAGACCCAAATTGAGAGTGGCTTCTTGGGGGCCCCCTGGGAGGCTCTCAGGCCAGCTTGGTCTTTGGGTCCTGGCTTCTTCGGTTTGGGAGCTGTTGCTGGACGTTTGGCATGTTGGCCAGCGAGTGCTTCTCGGGCCGCGAACTGCAACCTTGCAGGTACCTCCAAAGCTTCCTGCCCAGCGAAAGCCCCCAGACCCAAATTGAGAGGGGCTGCTTAGCGGCCCCCTGGGGGGCTCTCAGGCCAGCTAGGTCTTTGGGTCCTGGCTCCTTCGGTTTGGGAGCTGTTGCTGGACGTTGGGCATGTTGGCCCGAGAGTGCTTCTCTGGTCGCCAAATGCAACCTTGCAGGTACCTCCAAGGCTCCCTGCCCAACAAAAGCCCCCAGACCCAACTTGAGAGGGGCTGCTTGGGGGCCCCCTGGGGGGACCTCAGGCCAGCTTGGTCTTTGGGTCCTGGCTCCTTCGGTTTGGGAGCTGTTGCTGCACGTTTGGCATGTTGGCCGGAGAGTCCTTCTCGGGCTGCCAACTGCAACCTTGCAGGTACCTCCAAGGTTCCCTGCCCAGCGAAAGCCCCCAGACCCAAATTGAGAGGGGCTGCTTGGGGGCCCCCTGGTGGCCCTTCAGGCCAGCTAGGTCTTTGGGTCCTGGCTCCTTCGGTTTGGGAGCTGTTGCTGGACGTTTGGCATGTTGGCCGGAGAGTGCTTCTCGGGCCGCCAACTGCAACCTTGCAGGTACCTCCCAGGTTCCCGGCCCAACGAAACACCCCAGACCCAACTTGAGAGACGCTGCTTGGGGGCCCCCTGGGGGGCTCTCAGGCCAGCTTGGTCTTTGGGTCCTGGCTCCTTCGGTTTGGGAGCTATTGCTGGACGTTTGGCATGTTGGCCGGAGAGTGCTTCTCGGGCCGCCAACTGCAAACTTGCAGGTACCTCCTAGGTTCCCTGCCCAGCGAAAGCCCCCAGACCCAACTTGAGAGGGGCTGCTTGGGGGCCCCCTGGGGGGCTCTCAGGCCAGCTAGGTCTTTGGGTCTTGGCTCCTTCGGTTTGGGAGCTGTTGCTGGACGTTTGGCATGTTGGCCGGAGAGTGCTTCTCGGGCCGCCAACTGCAACCTTGCAGGTACCTCCAAGGCTCCCTGCCCAACGAAAGCCCCCAGACCCAACTTGAGAGGGGCTGCTTGGGGGCCCCCTGGGGGGCTCTCAGGCCAGCTAGGTCTTTGGGTCCTGGCTCCTTCGGTTTGGGAGCTGTTGCTGGACGTTTGGCATGTTGGCCGGAGAGTGCTTCTCCGGCCGCGAGCTGCAACCTTGCAGGTACCTCCAAGGCTTCCTGCCCAGCGAAAGCCCCCAGACGCAACTTGAGAGTGGCTTCTTGGGGGCCCCCTGGGAGGCTCTCAGGCCAGCTTGGTCTTTGGGTCCTGGCTTCTTCGGTTTGGGAGCTGTTGCTGGACGTTTGGCATGTTGGCCGGAGAGTGCTTCTCGGGCCGCCAACTGCAACCTTGCAGGTACCTCCCAGGTTCCCGGCCCAACGAAAGACCCCAGACCCAACTAGAGAGGGGCTGCTTGGGGGCCCCCTGGGGGGCTCTCAGGCCAGCTTGGTCTTTGGGTCCTGGCTCCTTCGGTTTGGGAGCTGTTGCTGGACGTTTGGCATGTTGGCCGGAGAGTGCTTCTCGGGCCGCCAACTGGAAAATTGCAGGTAACTCCTAGGTTCCCTGCCCAGCGAAAGCCCCCAGACCCAAATTGAGAGGGGCTGCTTGGGGGCCCCCTGGGGGGCTCTCAGGCCAGCTTGGTCTTTGGGTCCTGGCTCCTTCGGTTTGGGAGCTGTTGCTGGACGTTTGGCATGTTGGCCGGAGAGTGCTTCTCGGGCCGCAAACTACAACCTTGCAGGTACCTCCAAGGTTCCCTGCCCAGCGAAAGCCCCCAGACCCAACTTGAGAGGGGCTGCTTGGGGGCCCCCTGGGGGGCTCTCAGGCCAGCTAGGTCTTTGGGTCCTGGCTCCTTCGGTTTGGGAGCTGTTGCTGGACGTTTGGAATGTTGGCCGGAGAGTGCTTCTCCGGCCGCAAGCTGCAACCTTGCAGGTACCTCCAAGGCTCCCTGCCCAGAGAAAGCCCCCAGACCCAAATTGAGAGTGGCTTCTTGGGGGCCCCCTGGGAGGCTCTCAGGCCAGCTTGGTCTTTGGGTCCTGGCTTCTTCGGTTTGGGAGCTGTTGCTGGACGTTTGGCATGTTGGCCAGAGAGTGCTTCTCGGGCCGCGAACTGCAACCTTGCAGGTACCTCCAAAGCTTCCTGCCCAGCGAAAGCCCCCAGACCCAAATTGAGAGGGGCTGCTTAGCGGCCCCCTGGGGGGCTCTCAGGCCAGCTTGGTCTTTGGGTCCTGGCTCCTTCGGTTTGGGAGCTGTTGCTGGACGTTGGGCATGTTGGCCCGAGAGTGCTTCTCTGGTCGCCAACTGCAACCTTGCAGGTACCTCCAAGGCTCCCTGCCCAACAAAAGCCCCCAGACCCAACTTGAGAGGGGCTGCTTGGGGGCCCCCTGGGGGGACCTCAGGCCAGCTTGGTCTTTGGGTCCTGGCTCCTTCGGTTTGGGAGCTGTTGCTGCACGTTTGGCATGTTGGCCGGAGAGTCCTTCTCGGGCCGCGAACTGCAACCTTGCAGGTACCTCCAAGGTTCCCTGCCCAGCGAAAGCCCCCAGACCCAAATTGAGAGGGGCTGCTTGGGGGCCCCCTGGTGGCCCTTCAGGCCAGCTAGGTCTTTGGGTCCTGGCTCCTTCGGTTTGGGAGCTGTTGCTGGACGTTTGGCATGTTGGCCGGAGAGTGCTTCTCGGGCCGCCAACTGCAACCTTGCAGGTACCTCCCAGGTTCCCGGCCCAACGAAACACCCCAGACCCAACTTGAGAGACGCTGCTTGGGGGCCCCCTGGGGGGCTCTCAGGCCAGCTTGGTCTTTGGGTCCTGGCTCCTTCGGTTTGGGAGCTATTGCTGGACGTTTGGCATGTTGGCCGGAGAGTGCTTCTCGGGCCGCCAACTGCAAACTTGCAGGTACCTCCTAGGTTCCCTGCCCAGCGAAAGCCCCCAGACCCAACTTGAGAGGGGCTGCTTGGGGGCCCCCTGGGGGGCTCTCAGGCCAGCTAGGTCTTTGGGTCTTGGCTCCTTCGGTTTGGGAGCTGTTGCTGGACGTTTGGCATGTTGGCCGGAGAGTGCTTCTCGGGCCGCCAACTGCAACCTTGCAGGTACCTCCAAGGCTCCCTGCCCAGAGAAAGCCCCCAGACCCAACTTGAGAGGGGCTGCTTGAGGGCCCCCTGGCGGGCTCTCAGGCCAGCTTGGTCTTTGGGTCCTGGCTCCTTCGGTTTGGGAGCTGTTGCTGGACGTTTGGCATGTTGGCCGGAGAGTGCTTTTCGGGCTGCGAACTGCAAACTTGCAGGTACCTCCCAGGTTCCCTGCCCAGCGAAAGCTCCCAGACCCAACTTGAGAGAGGCTGCTTGGGGGCCCCCTGGGGGGCTCTCAGGCCAGCTAGGTCTTTGGGTCCTGGCTCCTTCGGTTTGGGAGCTGTTGCTGGACGTTTTGCATGTGGGCCGGAGAGTGCTTCTCGGGCCGCCAACTGCAAAATTGCAGGTACCTCCTAGGTTTCCTGCCCAGCGAAAGCCCCCAGACCCAACTTGAGAGGGGCTGCTTGGGGGCCCCCTGGGGGACTCTCAGGCCAGCTAGGTCTTTGGGTCCTGGCTCCTTCCGTTTGGGAGCTGTTGCTGGACGTTGGGCATGTTGGCCGGAGAGTGCTTCTCGGGACGCCAACTGCAACCTTGCAGGTACCTCCCAGGTACCGGGCCAGCGAAAGCCCCCAGACCCAACTTGAGAGGGGCTGCTTGCGGGCCCCCTGGGGGGCTCTCAGGCCAGCTTGGTCTTTGGGTCCTGGCTCCTTCGGTTTGGGAGCTGTTGCTGGACGTTTGGCATGTTGGCCAGAGAGTGCTTCTCGGGCCGCGAACTGCAACCGTGCAGGTACCTCCAAGGCTCCCTGCCCAGCGAAAGCCCCCTAGACCGAACTTGAGAAGGGCTGCTTGGGGGCCCCCTGGGGGGCTCTCAGGCCAGCTAGGTCTTTGGGTCCTGGCTCCTTCGGTTTGGGATCTGTTGCTGGACGTTTGGCATGTTGGCCGGAGAGTGCTTATTGAGCTGCCAACTGCAACCTTGCAGGTACCTCCTAGGTTTCCTGCCCAGCGAAAGTCCCCAGACCCAAATTGAGAGGGGCTGCTTAGCGGCCCCCTGGGGGGCTCTCAGGCCAGCTAGGTCTTTGGGTCCTGGCTCCTTCGGTTTGGGAGCTGTTGCTGGACGTTGGGCATGTTGGCCCGAGAGTGCTTCTCTGGTCGCCAACTGCAACCTTGCAGGTACCTCCAAGGCTCCCTGCCCAACAAAAGCCCCCAGACCCAACTTGAGAGGGGCTGCTTGGGGGCCCCCTGGGGGGACCTCAGGCCAGCTTGGTCTTTGGGTCCTGGCTCCTTCGGTTTGGGAGCTGTTGCTGCACGTTTGGCATGTTGGCCGGAGAGTCCTTCTCGGGCTGCCAACTGCAACCTTGCAGGTACCTCCAAGGTTCCCTGCCCAGCGAAAGCCCCCAGACCCAAATTGAGAGGGGCTGCTTGGGGGCCCCCTGGTGGCCCTTCAGGCCAGCTAGGTCTTTGGGTCCTGGCTCCTTCGGTTTGGGAGCTGTTGCTGGACGTTTGGCATGTTGGCCGGAGAGTGCTTCTCGGGCCGCCAACTGCAACCTTGCAGGTACCTCCCAGGTTCCCGGCCCAACGAAACACCCCAGACCCAACTTGAGAGACGCTGCTTGGGGGCCCCCTGGGGGGCTCTCAGGCCAGCTTGGTCTTTGGGTCCTGGCTCCTTCGGTTTGGGAGCTATTGCTGGACGTTTGGCATGTTGGCCGGAGAGTGCTTCTCGGGCCGCCAACTGCAAACTTGCAGGTACCTCCTAGGTTCCCTGCCCAGCGAAAGCCCCCAGACCCAACTTGAGAGGGGCTGCTTGGGGGCCCCCTGGGGGGCTCTCAGGCCAGCTAGGTCTTTGGGTCTTGGCTCCTTCGGTTTGGGAGCTGTTGCTGGACGTTTGGCATGTTGGCCGGAGAGTGCTTCTCGGGCCGCCAACTGCAACCTTGCAGGTACCTCCAAGGCTCCCTGCCCAGAGAAAGCCCCCAGACCCAACTTGAGAGGGGCTGCTTGGGGGCCCCCTGGGGGGCTCTCAGGCCAGCTTGGTCTTTGGGTCCTGGCTCCTTCGGTTTGGGAGCTGTTGCTGGACGTTTGGCATGTTGGCCGGAGAGTGCTTCTCGGGCCGCAAACGGCAACCTTGCAGGTACCTCCAAGGTTCCCTGCCCAGCGAAAGCCCCCAGACCCAACTTGAGAGGGGCTGCTTGGGGGCCCCCTGGGGGGCTCTCAGGCCAGCTAGGTCTTTGGGTCCTGGCTCCTTCGGTTTGGGAGCTGTTGCTGGACGTTTGGAATGTTGGCCGGAGAGTGCTTCTCCGGCCGCGAGCTGCAACCTTGCAGGTACCTCCAAGGCTTCCTGCCCAGCGAAAGCCCCCAGACCCAAATTGAGAGTGGCTTCTTGGGGGCCCCCTGGGAGGCTCTCAGGCCAGCTTGGTCTTTGGGTCCTGGCTTCTTCGGTTTGGGAGCTGTTGCTGGACGTTTGGCATGTTGGCCAGAGAGTGCTTCTCGGGCCGCGAACTGCAACCTTGCAGGTACCTCCAAAGCTTCCTGCCCAGCGAAAGCCCCCAGACCCAAATTGAGAGGGGCTGCTTAGCGGCCCCCTGGGGGGCTCTCAGGCCAGCTAGGTCTTTGGGTCCTGGCTCCTTCGGTTTGGGAGCTGTTGCTGGACGTTTGGCATGTTGGCCGGAGAGTGCTTCTCGGGCCGCCAACTGCAACCTTGCAGGTACCTCCCAGGTTCCCGGCCCAACGAAAGACCCCAGACCCAACTAGAGAGGGGCTGCTTGGGGGCCCCCTGGGGGGCTCTCAGGCCAGCTTGGTCTTTGGGTCCTGGCTCCTTCGGTTTGGGAGCTGTTGCTGGACGTTTGGCATGTTGGCCGGAGAGTGCTTCTCGGGCCGCCAACTGGAAAATTGCAGGTAACTCCTAGGTTCCCTGCCCAGCGAAAGCCCCCAGACCCAAATTGAGAGGGGCTGCTTGGGGGCCCCCTGGGGGGCTCTCAGGCCAGCTAGGTCTTTGGGTCCTGGCTCCTTCGGTTTGGGAGTTGTTGCTGGACGTTTGGCGTGTTGGCCGGAGAGTGCTTCTCGGGCTGCGAACTGCAACCTTGCAGGTACCTCCTAGGTTCCCTGCCCATCGAAGCCCCCAGACCCAAATTGAGAGGGGCTGCTTGGGGGCCCCCTGGGGGGCTTTCAGGCCAGCTAGGTCTTTGGCTGCTGGCCCCTTTCGTTTGGGAGCTAATGCTGGACGTTTAGCATGTTGGCCCGAGAGTGCTTCTTGGGCCGCGAACTGCAACCTTGCAGGTACCTCCAAGGTTCCCTGCCCATCGAAGCCCCCAGACCCAACTTGAGAGGGGCTGCTTGGGGGCCCCCTGGGGGGCTCTCAGGCCAGCTAGGTCTTTGGGTCCTAGCTCCTTCGGTTTGGGATCTGTTGCTGGACGTTTGGCATGTTGGCCGGAGAGTGCTTCTCGGGCCGCCAACTGCAAACTTGCAGGTAACTCCCAGGTTCCCCGCCCAGCGAAAGCCCCCAGACCCAAATTGAGAGGGGCTGCTTGTGGGCCCCCTGGGGGGCTCTCAGGCCAGCTAGGTCTTTGGGTCCTGGCTCCTTCGGTTTGGGAGCTGTTGCTGGACGTTTGGCATGTTGGCCGGAGAGTGCTTCTCGGGCCGCCAACTGCAAACTTGCAGGTACCTCCAAGGTTCCCGTCCCAACGAAAGACCCCAACCCCAACTTGAGAGGGGCTGCTTGGGGGCCCCCTGGGGGGCTCTCAGGCCAGCTTGGTCTTTGGGTCCTGGCTCCTTCGGTTTGGGAGCTGTTGCTGGACGTTTGGCATGTTGGCCGGAGAGTGCTTCTCGGGCCGCAAACTGCAACCTTGCAGGTACCTCCAAGGTTCCCTGCCCAGCGAAAGACCCCAGACCCAACTTGAGAGGGGCTGCTTGGGGGCCCCCTGGGGGGCTCTCAGGCCAGCTAGGTCTTTGGGTCCTGGCTCCTTCGGTTTGGGAGCTGTTGCTGGACGTTTGGAATGTTGGCCGGAGAGTGCTTCTCCGGCCGCGAGCTGCAACCTTGCAGGTACCTCCAAGGCTTCCTGCCCAGCGAAAGCCCCCAGACCCAAATTGAGAGTGGCTTCTTGGGGGCCCCCTGGGAGGCTCTCAGGCCAGCTTGGTCTTTGGGTCCTGGCTTCTTCTGTTTGGGAGCTGTTGCTGGACGTTTGGCATGTTGGCCAGAGAGTGCTTCTCGGGCCGCGAACTGCAACCTTGCAGGTACCTCCAAAGCTTCCTGCCCAGCGAAAGCCCCCAGACCCAAATTGAGAGGGGCTGCTTAGCGGCCCCCTGGGGGGCTCTCAGGCCAGCTAGGTCTTTGGGTCCTGGCTCCTTCGGTTTGGGAGCTGTTGCTGGACGTTGGGCATGTTGGCCCGAGAGTGCTTCTCTGGT
Source organism: Gallinula chloropus (assembly GCF_964237585.1). Classification (NCBI taxonomy): domain Eukaryota; kingdom Metazoa; phylum Chordata; class Aves; order Gruiformes; family Rallidae; genus Gallinula; species Gallinula chloropus. The sequence continues at coordinate 65,819,339 of NC_140087.1, forward strand.
CGCCAACTGCAACCTTGCAGGTACCTCCAAGGCTCCCTGCCCAACAAAAGCCCCCAGACCCAACTTGAGAGGGGCTGCTTGGGGGCCCCCTGGGGGGACCTCAGGCCAGCTTGGTCTTTGGGTCCTGGCTCCTTCGGTTTGGGAGCTGTTGCTGCACGTTTGGCATGTTGGCCGGAGAGTCCTTCTCGGGCTGCCAACTGCAACCTTGCAGGTACCTCCTAGGTTCCCTGCCCAGCGAAAGCCCCCAGACCCAAATTGAGAGGGGCTGCTTGGGGGCCCCCTGGTGGCCCTTCAGGCCAGCTAGGTCTTTGGGTCCTGGCTCCTTCGGTTTGGGAGCTGTTGCTGGACGTTTGGCATGTTGGCCGGAGAGTGCTTCTCGGGCCGCCAACTGCAACCTTGCAGGTACCTCCCAGGTTCCCGGCCCAACGAAACACCCCAGACCCAACTTGAGAGACGCTGCTTGGGGGCCCCCTGGGGGGCTCTCAGGCCAGCTTGGTCTTTGGGTCCTGGCTCCTTCGGTTTGGGAGCTATTGCTGGACGTTTGGCATGTTGGCCGGAGAGTGCTTCTCGGGCCGCCAACTGCAAACTTGCAGGTACCTCCTAGGTTCCCTGCCCAGCGAAAGCCCCCAGACCCAACTTGAGAGGGGCTGCTTGGGGGCCCCCTGGGGGGCTCTCAGGCCAGCTAGGTCTTTGGGTCTTGGCTCCTTCGGTTTGGGAGCTGTTGCTGGACGTTTGGCATGTTGGCCGGAGAGTGCTTCTCGGGCCGCCAACTGCAACCTTGCAGGTACCTCCAAGGCTCCCTGCCCAGAGAAAGCCCCCAGACCCAACTTGAGAGGGGCTGCTTGAGGGCCCCCTGGCGGGCTCTCAGGCCAGCTTGGTCTTTGGGTCCTGGCTCCTTCGGTTTGGGAGCTGTTGCTGGACGTTTGGCATGTTGGCCGGAGAGTGCTTTTCGGGCTGCGAACTGCAAACTTGCAGGTACCTCCCAGGTTCCCTGCCCAGCGAAAGCTCCCAGACCCAACTTGAGAGAGGCTGCTTGGGGGCCCCCTGGGGGGCTCTCAGGCCAGCTAGGTCTTTGGGTCCTGGCTCCTTCGGTTTGGGAGCTGTTGCTGGACGTTTTGCATGTGGGCCGGAGAGTGCTTCTCGGGCCGCCAACTGCAAAATTGCAGGTACCTCCTAGGTTTCCTGCCCAGCGAAAGCCCCCAGACCCAACTTGAGAGGGGCTGCTTGGGGGCCCCCTGGGGGACTCTCAGGCCAGCTAGGTCTTTGGGTCCTGGCTCCTTCGGTTTGGGAGCTGTTGCTGGACGTTTTGCATGTTGGCCGGAGAGTGCTTCTCGGGACGCCAACTGCAACCTTGCAGGTACCTCCCAGGTACCGGGCCAGCGAAAGCCCCCAGACCCAACTTGAGAGGGGCTGCTTGCGGGCCCCCTGGGGGGCTCTCAGGCCAGCTTGGTCTTTGGGTCCTGGCTCCTTCGGTTTGGGAGCTGTTGCTGGACGTTTGGCATGTTGGCCAGAGAGTGCTTCTCGGGCCGCGAACTGCAACCGTGCAGGTACCTCCAAGGCTCCCTGCCCAGCGAAAGCCCCCTAGACCGAACTTGAGAAGGGCTGCTTGGGGGCCCCCTGGGGGGCTCTCAGGCCAGCTAGGTCTTTGGGTCCTGGCTCCTTCGGTTTGGGATCTGTTGCTGGACGTTTGGCATGTTGGCCGGAGAGTGCTTATTGAGCTGCCAACTGCAACCTTGCAGGTACCTCCCAGGTTCCCTGCCCAGCGAAAGCCCCCAGACCGAAATTGAGAGGGGCTGCTTGGGGGCCCCCTGGGGGCCCTTCAGGCCAGCTAGGTCTTTGGGTCCTGGCTCCTTCGGTTTGGGAGCTGTTGCTGGATGTTGGGCATGTTGGCTGGAGAGTGCTTCTCGGGCCGCCAACTGCAACCTTGCAGGTAGCTCCCAGATTCCAGGCCCAACGAAAGACCCCAGACCCAACTTGAGAGTGGCTGCTTGGGGGCCCCCTGGGGGGCTCTCAGGCCAGGTACGTCTTTGGGTCCTGGCTCCTTCGGTTTGGGAGCTGTTGCTGGACGTTTGGCATGTTGGCCGGAGAGTGCTTCTCCGGCCGCGAGCTGCAACCTTGCAGGTACCTCCTAGGTTCCCTGTCCAGCGAAAGCCCCCAGACCCAACTTGAAAGGGGCTGCATGAGGGCACCCTGGGGGGCTCTCAGGCCAGCTAGGTCTTTGGGTCCTGGCTCCTTCGGTTTGGGAGCTGTTGCTGGACGTTTGGCATGTTGCCGGAGAGTGCTTCTCAGGCCGCCAACTGCAACCTTGCAGGTACCTCCCAGGTTCCCTGCCCAGTGAAAGCCCCCAGACCCAACTTGAGAGGGGCTGCTTGGGGGCCCCCTGGGGGGCTCTCAGGCCAGCTAGGTCTTCGGGTCCTGGCTCCTTCGGTTTGGGAGCTGTTGCTGGATGTTGGGCATGTTGGCCGGAGAGTGCTTCTCGGGCTGCCAACTGCAAACTTGCAGGAAACTCCCAGGATCCCGGCCCAACGAAAGCCCCCAGACCCAAATTGAGAGAGGCTGCTTGGACGTCCCCAGGGGGCCCTTCAGGCCAGCTTGGTCTTTGGGTCCTGGCTCCTTCGGTTTGGGAGCTGTTGCTGGACGTTTGGCATGTTGGCCGGAGAGTGCTTCTCGGGCCGCCAACTGCAAACTTGCAGGAACCTCCCAGGTACCCTGCCCAGCGAAAGCCCCCAGACCCAACTTGAGAGGGGCTGCTTGGGGGACCCCTGGGGGGCTCTCAGGCCAGCTAGGTCTTTGGGTCCTGGCTCCTTCGGTTTGGGAGCTGTTGCTGGACGTTTGGCATGTTGGCCGGAGAGTGCTTCTCGGGCCGCAAACTGCAACCTTGCTGGTACCTCCCAGGTTCCCTGCCCAGCGAAAGCCCCCAGACCCAAATTGAGAGGGGCTGCTTTGGGGCCCCCTGGGGGGCTCTCAGGCCAGCTAGGTCTTTGGGTCTTGGCTCCTTCGGTTTGGGAGCTGTTGCTGGACGTTTGGCATGTTGGCCGGAGAGTGCTTCTCCGGCCGCGAACTGCAACCTTGCAGGTACCTCCAAGGCTCCCTGCCCAGCGAAAGCCCCCAGACCGAACTTGAGAGGGGCTGCTTGGGGGCCCCCTGGGGGGCTCTCAGGCCAGCTAGGTCTTTGGGTCCTGGCTCCTTCGGTTTGGGAGCTGTTGCTGGACGTTTGGCATGTTGGCCGGAGAGTGCTTCATGGGTTGCCAACTGCAACCTTGCAGGTACCTCCAAGGCTACCTGCCCAGTGAAAGCCCCCAGACCCAACTTGAGAGGGGCTGCTTGGGGGCCCCCTGGGGGGCTCTCAGGCCAGCTAGGTCTTTGGGTCCTGGCTCCTTCGGTTTGGGAGCTGTTGCTGGACGTTTGGCATGTTGGCCGGAGAGTGCTTCTCGGGCCGCCAACTGCAACCTTGCAGGTACCTCCCAGGTTCCCTGCCCAGCGAAAGCCCCCAGACCCAAATTGAGAGGGGCTGCTTAGCGGCCCCCTGGGGAGCTATCAGGCCAGCTAGGTCTTTGGGTCCTGGCTCCTTCGGTTTGGGAGCTGTTGCTGGATGTTGGGCATGTTGGCCCGAGAGTGCTTCTCTGGTCGCCAACTGCAACCTTGCAGGTACCTCCAAGGCTCCCTGCCCAACAAAAGCCCCCAGACCCAACTTGAGAGGGGCTGCTTGGGGGCCCCCTGGGGGGACCTCAGGCCAGCTAGGTCTTTGGGTCCTGGCTCCTTCGGTTTGGGAGCTGTTGCTGCACGTTTGGCATGTTGGCCGGAGAGTCCTTCTCGGGCTGCCAACTGCAACCTTGCAGGTACCTCCAAGGTTCCCTGCCCAGCGAAAGCCCCCAGACCCAAATTGAGAGGGGCTGCTTGGGCGCCCCCTGGTGGCCCTTCAAGCCAGCTAGGTCTTTGGGTCCTGGCTCCTTCGGTTTGGGAGCTGTTGCTGGACGTTTGGCATGTTGGCCGGAGAGTGCTTCTCGGGCTGCCAACTGCAACCTTGCAGGAAACTCCCAGGTTCCCGGCCCAACGAAAGCCCCCAGACCCAAATTGAGAGAGGCTGATTGGGCGCCCCCTGGGGGCCCTTCAGGCCAGCTTGGTCTTTGGGTCCTGGCTCCTTCGGTTTGGGAGCTGTTGCTGGACGTTTGGCATGTTGGCCGGAGAGTGCTTCTCGGGCCGCCAACTGCAAACTTGCAGGTACCTCCCAGGTACCCTGCCCATCGAAGCCCCCAGACCCAACTTGAGAGGGGCTGCTTGGGGGCCCCCTGGGGGGCTCTCAGGCCAGCTAGGTCTTTGGGTCCTGGCTCCTTCGGTTTGGGAGCTGTTGCTGGACGTTTGGCATGTTGGCCGGAGAGTGCTTCTCGGGCCGCCAACTGCAACCTTGCAGGTACCTCCAAGGCTCCCTGCCCAGCGAAAGCCCCCAGACCCAAATTGAGATGGGCTGCTTGGGGGCCCCCTGGGTGGCTCTCAGGCCAGCTTGGTATTTGGGTCCTGGCTCCTTCGGTTTGGGAGCTGTTGCTGGACGTTTGGCATGTTGGCCGGAGAGTGCTTCTCGGGCCGCCAACTGCAAACTTGCAGGTACCTCCCAGGTACCCTGCCCAGCAAAAGCCCCCAGACCCAACTTGAGAGGGGCTGCTTGGGGGCCCCCTGGGGGGCTCTCAGGCCAGCTAGGTCTTTGGGTCCTGGCTCCTTCGGTTTGGGAGCTATTGCTGGACGTTTGGCATGTTGGCCGGAGAGTGCTTCTCGGGCTGCCAACTGCAACCTTGCAGGTACCTCCAAGGCTCCCTGCCCAGCGAAAGCCCCCAGACCCAAATTGAGAGGGGCTGCTTGTGGGCCCCCTGGGGGGCTCTCAGGCCAGCTAGGTCTTTGGGTCCTGGCTCCTTCGGTTTGGGAGCTGTTGCTGGACGTTTGGCATGTTGGCCGGAGAGTGCTTCTCCGGCCGCGAGCTGCAACCTTGCAGGTACCTCCTAGGTTCCCTGCCCAGCGAAAGCCCCCAGACCCAAATTGAGAGGGGCTGCTTGGGGGCCCCCTGGGGGCCCTTCAGGCCAGCTAGGTCTTTGGGTCCTGGCTCCTTCGGTTTGGGAGCTGTTGCTGGACGTTTGGCATGTTGGCCGGAGAGTGCTTCTCGGGCCGCCAACTGCAACCTTGCAGGTAACTCCCAGGTTCCCCGCCCAGCGAAAGCCCCCAGAACCAAATTGAGAGGGGCTGCTTGTGGGCCCCCTGGGGGGCTCTCAGGCCAGCTAGGTCTTTGGGTCCTGGCTTCTTCGGTTTGGGAGCTGTTGCTGGACATTTGGCATGTTGGCCGGAGAGTGCTTCTCGGGCCGCGAACTGCAACCTTGCAGGTACCTCCAAAGCTTCCTGCCCAGCGAAAGACCCCAGATCAAAATTGAGAGGGGCTGCTTGGGGGCCCCCTTGTGGGATATCAGGCCAGCTAGGTCTTTGGGTCCTGGCTCCTTCGGTTTGGGAGCTGTTGCTGGATGTTGGGCATGTTGGCCGGAGAGTGCTTCTCTGGCTGCCAACTGCAAACTTGCAGGAAACTCCCAGGTTCCCGGCCCAACGAAAGCCCCCAGACCCAACTTGAGAGGGGCTGCTTGGGGGCCCCCTGGGGGGCTCTCAGGCCAGCTAGGTCTTTGGGTCCTAGCTCCTTCGGTTTGGGATCTGTTGCTGGACGTTTGGCATGTTGGCCAGAGAGTGCTTCTCGGGCCGCCAACTGCAAACTTGCAGGTAACTCCCAGGTTCCCCGCCCAGCGAAAGCCCCCAGACCCAACTTGAGAGGGGCTGCTTGGAGGCCCCCTGGGGGGCTCTCAGGCCAGCTAGGTCTTTGGGTCCTGGCTCCTTCGGTTTGGGAGCTGTTGCTGGACGTTTGGCATTTTGGCTTGAGAGTGCTTCTCGGGCCGCGAACTGCAACCTTGCAGGTACCTCCCAGGTTCCCTGCCCAGCAAAAGCCCCCAGACGCAACTTGAGAGTGGCTTCTTTCTGGCCCCCTGGGAGGCTCTCAGGCCAGCTAGGTCTTTGGGTCCTGGCTCCTTCGGTTTGGGAGCTGTTGCTGGACGTTAGGCATGTTGGCCAGAGAGTGCTTCTCGGGCCGCGAACTGCAACCTTGCAGGTACCTCCCAGGTTCCCTGCCCAGCAAAAGCCCCCAGACCCAAATTGAGAGGGGATGCTTAGCGGCCCCCTGGGGGGCTCTCAGGCCAGCTAGGTCTTTGGGTCCTGGCTCCTTCGGTTTGGGAGCTGTTGCTGGACGTTGGGCATGTTGGCCGGAGAGTGCTTCTCTGGTCGCCAACTGCAACCTTGCAGGTACCTCCAAGGTTCCCTGCCCAACAAAAGCCCCCAGACCCAACTTGAGAGGGGCTGCTTGGGGGCCCCCTGGGGGGACCTCAGGCCAGCTAGGTCTTTGGGTCCTGGCTCCTTCGGTTTGGGAGCTGTTGCTGCATGTTTGGCATGTTGGCCGGAGAGTCCTTCTCGGGCTGCCAACTGCAACCTTGCAGGTACCTCCAAGGTTCCCTGCCCATCGAAGCCCCCAGACCCAAATTGAGAGGGGCTGCTTGGGCGCCCCCTGGGGGCCCTTCAGGCCAGCTAGGTCTTTGGGTCCTGGCTCCTTCGGTTTGGGAGCTGTTGCTGGACGTTTGGCATGTTGGCCGGAGAGTGCTTCTCGGGCCGCCAACTGCAACCTTGCAGGTACCTCCCAGGTTCCCGGCCCAACGAAAGACCCCAGACCCAACTTGAGAGGGGCTGCTTGGGGGCCCCCTGGGGGGCTCTCAGGCCAGCTTGATCTTTGGGTCCTGGCTCCTTCGGTTTGGGAGCTATTGCTGGACGTTTGGCATGTTGGCCGGAGAGTGCTTCTCGGGCCGCCAACTGCAAACTTGCAGGTACCTCCCAGGTTCCCTGCCCAGCGAAAGCCCCCAGACCCAAATTGAGAGGGGCTGCTTGGGGGCCCCCTGGCGGGCTCTCAGGCCAGCTAGGTCTTTGGGTCCTGGCTCCTTCGGTTTGGGAGTTGTTGCTGGACGTTTGGCATGTTGGCCGGAGAGTGCTTCTCGGGCCGCCAACTGCAACCTTGCAGGTACCTCCAAGGCTTCCTGCCCAGCGAAAGCCCCCAGACGCAACTTGAGAGTGGCTTCTTGGGGGCCCCCTGGGAGGCTCTCAGGCCAGCTAGGTCTTTGGGTCCTGGCTCCTTCGGTTTGGGAGCTGTTGCTGGACGTTGGGCATGTTGGCCGGAGAGTGCTTCTCTGGTCGCCAACTGCAACCTTGCAGGTACCTCCAAGGTTCCCTGCCCAACAAAAGCCCCCAGACCCAACTTGAGAGGGGCTGCTTGGGGGCCCCCTGGGGGGACCTCAGGCCAGCTAGTTCTTTGGGTCCTGGCTCCTTCGGTTTGGGAGCTGTTGCTGCACGTTTGGCATGTTGGCCGGAGAGTCCTTCTTGGGCTGCCAACTGCAACCATGCAGGTACCTCCAAGGTTCCCTGCCCAGCGAAAGCCCCCAGACCCAAATTGAGAGGGGCTGCTTGGGGGCCCCCTGGGGGCCCTTCAGGCCAGCTAGGTCTTTGGGTCCTGGCTCCTTCGGTTTGGGAGCTGTTGCTGGACGTTTGGCATGTTGGCCGGAGAGTGCTTCTCGGCCCGCCAACTGCAACCTTGCAGGTACCTCCCAGGTTCCCGGCCCAACGAAAGACCCCAGACCCAACTTGAGAGGGGCTGCTTGGGGGCCCCCTGGGGGGCTCTCAGGCCAGCTTGGTCTTTGGGTCCTGGCTCCTTCGGTTTGGGAGCTATTGCTGGACGTTTGGCATGTTGGCCGGAGAGTGCTTCTCGGGCCGCCAACTGCAAACTTGCAGGTACCTCCCAGGTTCCCTGCCCATCGAAGCCCCCAGACCCAACTTGAGAGGGGCTGCTTGGGGGCCCCCTGGGGGGCTTTCAGGCCAGCTAGGTCTTTGGCTGCTGGCCCCGTTCGTTTGGGAGCTAATGCTGGACGTTTGGCATGTTGGCCGGAGAGTGCTTCTTGGGCCGCGAACTGCAACCTTGCAGGTACCTCCCAGGTTCCCTGCCCATCGAAGCCCCCAGACCCAACTTGAGAGGGGCTGCTTGGGGGCCCCCTGGGGGGCTCTCAGGCCAGCTAGGTCTTTGGGTCCTAGCTCCTTCGGTTTGGGATCTGTTGCTGGACGTTTGGCATGTTGGCCGGAGAGTGCTTCTCGGGCCGCCAACTGCAAACTTGCAGGTAACTCCCAGGTTCCCTGCCCAGCGAAAGCCCCCAGACCCAAATTGAGAGGGGCTGCTTGGGGGCCCCCTGGCGGGCTCTCAGGCCAGCTAGGTCTTTGGGTCCTGGCTCCTTCGGTTTGGGAGTTGTTGCTGGACGTTTGGCATGTTGGCCGGAGAGTGCTTCTCGGGCTGCGAACTGCAACCTTGCAGGTACCTCCTAGGTTCCCTGCCCATCGAAGCCCCCAGACCCAACTTGAGAGGGGCTGCTTGGGGGCCCCCTGGGGGGCTTTCAGGCCAGCTAGGTCTTTGGCTGCTGGAACCGTTCGTTTGGGAGCTAATGCTGGACGTTTGGCATGTTGGCCCGAGAGTGCTTCTTGGGCCGCGAACTGCAACCTTGCAGGTACCTCCAAGGTTCCCTGCCCATCGAAGCCCCCAGACCCAACTTGAGAGGGGCTGCTTGGGGGCCCCCTGGGGGGCTCTCAGGCCAGCTAGGTCTTTGGGTCCTAGCTCCTTTGGTTTGGGATCTGTTGCTGGACGTTTGGCATGTTGGCCGGAGAGTGCTTCTCGGGCCGCCAACTGCAAACTTGCAGGTAACTCCCAGGTTCCCTGCCCAGCGAAAGCCCCCAGACCCAAATTGAGAGGGGCTGCTTGGGGGCCCCCTGGCGGGCTCTCAGGCCAGCTAGGTCTTTGGGTCCTGGCTCCTTCGGTTTGGGAGTTGTTGCTGGACGTTTGGCATGTTGGCCGGAGAGTGCTTCTCGGGCTGCGAACTGCAACCTTGCAGGTACCTCCCAGGTTCCCTGCCCATCGAAGCCCCCAGACCCAACTTGAGAGGGGCTGCTTGGGGGCCCCCTGGGGGGCTTTCAGGCCAGCTAGGTCTTTGGCTGCTGGAACCGTTCGTTTGGGAGCTAATGCTGGACGTTTGGCATGTTGGCCCGAGAGTGCTTCTTGGGCCGCGAACTGCAACCTTGCAGGTACCTCCCAGGTTCCCTGCCCATCGAAGCCCCCAGACCCAACTTGAGAGGGGCTGCTTGGGGGCCCCCTGGGGGGCTCTCAGGCCAGCTAGGTCTTTGGGTCCTAGCTCCTTCGGTTTGGGAGCTGTTGCTGGACGTTTGGCATGTTGGCCGGAGAGTGCTTCTCGGGCCGCCAACTGCAAACTTGCAGGTACCTCCCAGGTTCCCTGCCCAGCGAAAGCCCCCAGACCCAAATTGAGAGGGGCTGCTTGGGGGCCCCCTGGCGGGCTCTCAGGCCAGCTAGGTCTTTGGGTCCTGGCTCCTTCGGTTTGGGAGTTGTTGCTGGACGTTTGGCATGTTGGCCGGAGAGTGCTTCTCGGGCTGCGAACTGCAACCTTGCAGGTACCTCCTAGGTTCCCTGCCCATCGAAGCCCCCAGACCCAACTTGAGAGGGGCTGCTTGGGGGCCCCCTGGGGGGCTTTCAGGCCAGCTAGGTCTTTGGCTGCTGGAACCGTTCGTTTGGGAGCTAATGCTGGACGTTTGGCATGTTGGCCCGAGAGTGCTTCTTGGGCCGCGAACTGCAACCTTGCAGGTACCTCCAAGGTTCCCTGCCCATCGAAGCCCCCAGACCCAACTTGAGAGGGGCTGCTTGGGGGCCCCCTGGGGGGCTCTCAGGCCAGCTAGGTCTTTGGGTCCTAGCTCCTTTGGTTTGGGATCTGTTGCTGGACGTTTGGCATGTTGGCCGGAGAGTGCTTCTCGGGCCGCCAACTGCAAACTTGCAGGTAACTCCCAGGTTCCCCGCCCAGCGAAAGCCCCCAGACCCAAATTGAGAGGGGCTGCTTGGGCGCCCCCTGGGGGGCTCTCAGGCCAGCTAGGTCTTTGGGTCCTGGCTCCTTCGGTTTGGGAGCTGTTGCTGGACGTTTGGCATTTTGGCCGGAGAGTGCTTCTCGGGCCGCGAACTGCAACCTTGCAGGTACCTCCAAGGCTTCCTGCCCAGCGAAAGCCCCCAGACCCAAATTGAGAGTGGCTGCTTGGGGGCCCCCTGGGAGGCTCTCAGGCCAGCTAGGTCTTTGGGTCCTGGCTCCTTCGGTTTGGGAGCTGTTGCTGGACGTTTGGCATGTTGGCCAGAGAGTGCTTCTCGGGCCGCGAACTGCAACCTTGCAGGTACCTCCCAGGTTCCCTGCCCAGCAAAAGCCCCCAGACCCAAATTGAGAGGGGCTGCTTGTGGGCCCCCTGGGGGGCTCTCAGGCCAGCTAGGTCTTTGGGTCCTAGCTCCTTCAGTTTGGTAGCTATTGCTGGACGTTTGGCATGTTGGCCGGAGAGTGCTTCTAGGGCCGCGAACTGCAACCTTGGAGGTACCTCCAGAGTTGCAGTTCGCGGCCCGAGAAGCACTCTCTGGCCAACTTGCCAAACGTCCAGCAATAGCTCCCAAACCAAAGGAGCCAGGACCGAAAGACATAGCTGGCCTGAAAGCTCCCTAGGGGACCGACAAGCAGAACCCAATAGTTTCACTCTGAGGGCTTTTGTTTGCCTGGTAACCTTGGAGGTACCTCCAGAGTTACAGTTTGCGGCCCGAGAAGCACTCTCCGGCCAACCTGCCAAATGTCCAGCAATAGCTCCCAAACCAAAGGAGCCAGGACCCAAAGACATAGCTGCCCTGAAAGCTCCCCAGGGGGCCACAAGCAGCCCCTAGCACTTTGGTTCTGAGGGCTTTCGTTTGCCAGTGTACATTGGAGGTACCTCCAGAGTTGCAGCTTGCGGCCCGAGAAGCACTCTCTGGCCAACATGCCAAAGGTCCAGCAATAGCTCCCAAACCAAAGGAGCCAGGACCGAAAGACATAGCTGGCCTGAAAGCTCCCCATGGGGCACACAAGCAGAATCAAACAGTATCGCTCTGAGGGCTTTTGTTGGCCAGGGTACCTTGGCGGTACGTGCTGAGTGCCAGTTCGAGGCCCGAGAAGCACTCTCCACCAAAAATGCCAAACGTCCAGTAATAGCTCCCAAACCAAAGGAGCCAGGACCGAAAGACATAGCTCGCCTGAACGCTCCCCAGGGGGCTCACAAGCAGACCCTAGCTGTTTGGCTCTGAGGGCTTTCATTTCCCAGGGAACCTTGGAGGTATCTGCAAGGTTGAAGTTCGCGGCCCGAGAAGCACTCTCCGGCCAATATGCCAAATGTCCAGCAATAGCTCCCAAACCAAAGGAGCCAGGACCCAAAGACATAGCTGGCCCGAAAGCTCCCTAGGGGGTTGACAAGCACCCCTAGCAGTTTGGCTCTGAGGGCTTTCGTTTGCCAGGGTACATTGGAGGTACCTGCAAGGTTGCAGTTCACGGCCCGAGAAGCACTCTACGGACAACATTCCAAACGTCCAGCAATAGCTCCCAAACCAAAGGAGCCAGGACCGAAAGACATAGCTGGCCTGAAACCTCCCCAGGGTGACCACAAGCAGCCCCTAGCACTTTGGCTCTGAGGGCTTTCGTTTGCCAGGATACATTGGAGGTACCTCCAGAGTTGCAGTTCGCGGCCCGAGAAGCACTCTCCGGCCAACATGCCAAACGTCCAGCAATAGCTCCCAAACGAAAGGAGCCAGGACCAAAAGACATAGTTGGCCTGAAAGCTCCCCAGGGGGCCCACAAGCAGAACCCAACATTTTCGCTTTGAGGGATTTTGTTGTCCTGCTAACCTTAGATGTACCTCCAGAGTTACAGTTCTCGGCCCGAGAAGCACTCTCCACCAAACATTCCAAATGTCCAGCAATAGATCCCAAACCAGGACCGAAAGACATAGCTGGCCTGAAAGCTCCCCAGGGGGACCACAAGCAGAACCCAACAGTTTCGCTCTGAGGGCTTTTATTGACCTGCTAACCTCGGAGGTACCTCCAGAGTTGCAGTTCGTGGCTCGAGAAACACTCTACGGCCAACACGCCAAATGTCCAGCAATAGCTCCCAAACCAAAGGAGCCAGGACCGAAACACATAGCTGGCCTGAAAGCTCCCCAGGGGGCCCACAAGCAGCCCCTAGCACTTTGGCTCTGAGGGCTTTCTTTTGCCAGGGAGCCTTGGAGGTACCTGCAAGGTTGCAGTTCGCGGACCAAGAAGCACTCTCCGTCCAACATGCCAAATGTGCAGCAATAGCTCCCAAACCAAACGAGCCAGGACCGAAAGACATAGCTGGCCTGAAAGCTCCCCATGGGGCCCACAAGCAGCCCCTAGCACTTTGGCTCTGAGGGCTTTCGTCTGCCAGGGTTCATTGGAGGTACCTCCTGAGTTACAGTTCGCGGCCCGAGAAGCACTCTCCGGCCAACATGTCAAACGTCCAGCAATAACTCCCAAACTAAAGGAGCCAAGACCGAAAGACATAGCTGACCTGAAAGCTCCCAAGGGGGCCCACAAGCAGAACCCAACAGTTTCGCTCTGAGGGCTTTCGTTTGACATGGTAACCTCGGAGGTACCTCCAGATTTCCAGTTCACGGCACGAGAAGCACTCTCTGGCCAACATGCCAAACGTCCAGCAATAGCTCCCAAACCAAAGGAGCCAGGACCCAAAGACATAGCTGGCCTGAAAGCTCCCCAGGGGGCCCACAAGCAGAACCGAACAGTTTCGCTCTGAGGGCAGTTGTTGACCTGGTAACCTTAGAGCTACCTCCAGAGTTGCAGTTCGCGGCCCGAGAAACACTCTCCACCAAACATGCCAAACGTCCAGCAATAGCTCTCATACCAAAGAAGCCAGGACCGAAAGTCATAGCTGGCCTGAGAGCTCCCCAGGGGGCCCACAAGCAGCCCCTAGCAGTTTCACTCTGAGGGCTTTCTTTTGCCAGGGAACCTTGGAGGTACCTGCAAGGTTGCAGTTCGCGGCCCGAGAAGCACTCTCCGGCCAACATGCCAAATGTCCAGCAATAGCTCCCAAACTAAAGGAGCCAGGACCGAAAGACATAGCTGGCCTGAAAGCTCCCCAGGGGGCCCACAAGCAGCCACTAGCAGTTTCGATCTGAGGGCTTTCGTTTGCCAGGGTACATTGGAGGTACCTCCAGAGTTGCAGTTCGCGGCCCGAGAAGCACTCTCCGGCCAACATGCCAAACATCCAGCAATAACTCCAAACCAAAGGAGCCAGGACCGAAAGTCATAGCTGGCCTGAAAGCTCCCCAGGGGGCCCACAAGCAGACCCTAGCACTTTGTCTCTGAGGGCTTTCGTTTGCCAGAGTACATTGGAGGTACCTCCAGAGTTGCAGTTCGGCGCCTGAGAAGCACTCTCTGGCCAACATGCCAAAGGTACAGCAATAGCTCCCAAACGAAAGGGGCCAGCAGCGAAAGACCTAGCTGGCCTGAAAGCCCCCCAGGGGGCCCACAAGCAGCCCCTCTCAATTTGGGTCTGGGGGCTTTCGCTGGGCGGGGAACCTTGGAGGTACCTGCAAGGTTGGAGTTGGCGGCCCGAGAAGCACTCTCCGGCCAACTTGCCAAATGTCCAGCAATAGCTCCCAAACCAAAGGAGGCAGGACCGAAAGACATAGCTGGCCTGAAAGCTCCCCAGGGGGCCCACAAACAGAAGCCAACAGTTCAATCTGAGGGCTTTTGTTTGCCTAGGAAGCTTGGAGGTACCTTCAGAGTTACAGATCGCGGCCCGAGAAACACTCTCCGGCCAACATGCCAAATGTCCAGCAATAACTCCCAAAACAAAGGAGCCAGGACCCAAAGAAATAGCTGGCCTGAAACCTCCCCAGGGGGCCCACAAGCAGCCCCTAGCACTTTCACTCTGAGGGCTTTCGTTTGCCAGGGTACATTGGAGGTACCTCCAGAGTTGCAGTTCGCGGCCCGAGAAGCACTCTCCGGCCAACATGCCAAACGTCCAGCAATAGCTCTCATACCAAAGGAGCCAGGACCGAAAGACATAGCTGGCCTGAAAGCTCCCCAGGGGGCCCACAAGCAGAACCCAATAGTTTCACTCTGAGAGCTTTTGTTGATATGGTAAAATCGGAGGTACCTCCAGAGTTGCAGTTCACGGCTCGAGAAGCACTCTCTGGCCAACATGCCAAACGTCCAGCAATAGCTCCCAAAGAAAAGGAACCAGGACAGAAACACATAGCTGGCCCGAAAGCTCCCAAGGGGGCCCACAAGCAGAACCTATCACTTTGGCTCTGAGTCTTTCGTTGGACAGGGAAACTTGGAGGTACCTCCAGAGTTGCAGTTCGCGGCCCGAGAAGCACTCTCTGGCCAACATGCCAAATGTCCAGCAATAGCTCCCAAACCAAAGGAGCCAGGACCGAAAGACATAGCTGGCCTGAAAGCTCCCCAGGGGGCCCACAAACAGAAGCCAACAGTTCGATCTGAGGGCTTTTGTTTGCCTAGGAACCTCGGAGGTACCTTCAGAGTTACAGATCGCGGCCAGAGAAACACTCTCCGGCCAATATTCTAAATGTCCAGCAATAGCTCCCAAAGAAAAAGAACAAGGACCGAAAGACATAGCTGGCCTGAAAGCTCCCCAGGGGGCCCACAAGCAGCCCCTAGCACTTTGGCTCTGAGGGTTTTCGTTTGCCAGGGTACATTGGAGGTACCTCCAGAGTTGCAGTTCGCGGCCCGAGAAGCACTCTCCGGCCAACATGCCAAACATCCAGCAATAGCTCCCAAACCAAAGGAGCCAGGACCGAAAGACATAGCTGGCCTGAAAACTCCCCAGGGGGCCCACAAGCAGAACCCAACAGTTTCGCACTGAGGGCAGTTGTTGACCTGGTAACCTTAGAGCTACCTCCAGAGTTACAGTTCACGGCCCGAGAAGCACTCTACACCAAACATGCCAAACGTCCAGCAATAGCTCTCATACCAAAGGAGCCAGGACCGAAAGACATAGCTGGCCTGAAAGCTCCCCAGGGGGCCCACAAGCAGCCCCTAGCACTTTCACTCTGAGGGCTTTCGTTTGCCAGGGTACATTGGAGGTACCTCCAGAGTTGCAGTTCGCGGCCCGAGAAGCACTCTCCGGCCAACATGCCAAACATCCAGCAATAGCTCCCAAACCAAAGGAGCCAGGACCGAAAGACATAGCTGGACTGAAAGCTCCCCAGGGGGCCCACAAGCAGAACCCAATAGTTTCGCTCTGAGGGATTTTGTTGATATGGTAACATCGGAGGTACCTCCAGAGTTGCAGTTCACGGCTCGAGAAGCACTCTCTGGCCAACATGCCAAACGTCCAGCAATATCTCCCAAACCAAAGGAGCCAGGACCGAAAGACATAGCTGGCCTGAAAGGTCCCCCAGGGGGCCCACAAGCAGAACCCAACAGTTTCGCTCTGAGGGCATTTGTTGACCTGGTAACCTTAGAGCTACCTCCAGATTTACAGTTCGCGGCCCGAGAAGCACTCTCCACCAAACATGCCAAACGTCCAGCAATAGCTCTCATACCAAAGGAGCCAGGAGCAAAAGACATAGCTGGCCTGAAAGTTCCCCAGGGGGCCCACAAGCAGCCCCTAGCACTTTGGCTCTGAGGGCTTTCTTTTGCCAGGGAACCTTGGAGGTACCTGCAAGGTTGCAGTTCGCGGACCAAGAAGCACTCTCCGGCCAACATGCCAAAAGTCCAGCAATAGCTCCCAAACCAAAGGAGCCAGGACCGAAAGACATAGCTGGCCTGAAAGCTCCCCAGGGGGCCCACAAGCAGCCCCTAGCACTTTGGCTCTGAGGGTTTTCGTTTGCCAGGGTACACTAAAGATAACTGCAAGGTTGCCGTTCGCGGCCCGAGAAGCACTCTCCGGCCAACATGCCAAATCTCCAGCAATAGCTCCCAAACCAAAGGAGCCAGGACCGAAAGACATAGCTGGCCTGAAAGCTCCCCAAGGGGCCCACAAGCAGACCCTAGCACTTTGGCTCTGAGGGCTTTCGTTTGCCAGGGTACATTGAAGGTACCTGAAAGGATTCAGTTCGTGGCGCGAGAAGCACTCTCTGGCCAACATGCCAAACGTCCAGCAATAGCTCCCAAAACAAAGGAGCCAGGACCGAAAGACATAGCTGGCCGGAAAGCTCCCCAGGGAGCCCACAAGCAGCCCCTAGCACTTTGGCTCTGAGAGCTTTCGTTGGCCAGGGTACATTGGAGGTACCTGCAAGTTTGCAGTTCGCGGACCGAGAAGCACTCTCCGGCCAACATGCCAAATGTCCAGCAATAAGTCCCAAAACAAAGGAGCTAGGACAGAAAGAAATAGCTGGCCTGAAACCTCCCCAGGGGTCCCACAAGCAGACCCTAGCACTTTCACTCTGAGGGCTTTCGTTTGCCAGGGTACATTGGAGGTACCTCCAGAGTTGCAGTTCGCGGCCCGAGAAGCACTCTCCGGCCAACATGCCAAACATCCAGCAATAGCTCCCAAACCAAAGGAGCCAGGACCGAAAGTCATAGCTGGACTGAAAGCTCCCCAGGGGGCCCACAAGCAGCCCCTAGCACTTTCGATCTGAGGGCTTTCGTTTGCCAGGGTACATTGGAGGTACCTCCAGAGTTGCAGTTCGTGGCCTGAGAAGCACTCTCTTGCCAACATGCCAAACGTCCAGCAATAGCTCCCAAACCAAAGGAGCCAGGACCGAAAGACATAGCTGGCCTGAAAGCTCCCCAGGGGGCCCACAAGCAGAACCCAATAGTTTCGCTCTGAGGGCTTTTGTTGATATGGTAACATCGGAGGTACCTCCAGAGTTGCAGTTCACGGCTCGAGAAGCACTCTCTGGCCAACATGCCAAACGTCCAGCAATATCTCCCAAACCAAAGGAGCCAGGACCGAAAGACATAGCTGGCCTGAAAGGTCCCCCAGGGGGCCCACAAGCAGAACCCAACAGTTTCGCTCTTAGGGCATTTGTTGACCTGGTAACCTTAGAGCTACCTCCAGATTTACAGTTCGCGGCCCGAGAAGCACTCTCCACCAAACATGCCAAACGTCCAGCAATAGCTCTCATACCAAAGGAGCCAGGAGCAAAAGACATAGCTGGCCTGAAAGTTCCCCAGGGGGCCCACAAGCAGCCCCTAGCACTTTGGCTCTGAGGGCTTTCTTTTGCCAGGGAACCTTGGAGGTACCTGCAAGGTTGCAGTTCGCGGACCAAGAAGCACTCTCCGGCCAACATGCCAAAAGTCCAGCAATAGCTCCCAAACCAAAGGAGCCAGGACCGAAAGACATAGCTGGCCTGAAAGCTCCCCAGGGGGCCCACAAGCAGCCCCTAGCACTTTGGCTCTGAGGGTTTTCGTTTGCCAGGGTACACTAAAGATAACTGCAAGGTTGCCGTTCGCGGCCCGAGAAGCACTCTCCAGCCAACATGCCAAATCTCCAGCAATAGCTCCCAAACCAAAGGAGCCAGGACCGAAAGACATAGCTGGCCTGAAAGCTCCCCAAGGGGCCCACAAGCAGAACCGAACAGTTTCGCTCTGAGGGCATTTGTTGACCTGGTAACCTTAGAGCAACCTCCAGAGTTACAGTTCGCGGCCCGAGAAGCAGTCTCCACCAAACATGCCAAACGTCCAGCAATAGCTCTCATACCTAAGGAGCCAGGACCGAAAGACATAGCTGGCCTGAAAGCTCCCCAGGGGGCCCACAAGCAGCCCCTAGCACTTTGGCTCTGAGGGCTTTCGTTTGCCAGGGTACATTGGAGGTACCTGCAAGTTTGCAGTTCGCGGCCCAAGAAGTAGTCTCCGGCCAACATGCTAAATGTCCAGCAATAACCCCGAAAACAAAGGATCCAGGACTGAAAGGCATAGCTGGCCTGAAAGCTCCCCAGAGAGGCCCACAAGCAGCCCCTAGGAGTTTGGCTCTGAGGGCTTTCGTTTGCCAGGGTACATTGGAGGTACCTCCAGAGTTGCAGTTCGCGGCACGAGAAGCACTCTCCGGCCAACATGCCAAACGTCCAGCAATAGCTCTCATACCAAAGGAGCGAGGACCGAAAGACATAGCTGGCCTGAATCTCCCCAGGGGGCCCACAAGCAGCCCCTAGCACTTTGTCTCTGAGGGCTTTCGTTGGCCAGGGAACCTTGGAGGTACCTGCAAGGTAGCAGTTCGCGGCCCGAGAAGCACTCTCCGGCCAACATGCCAAATGTCCAGCAATAACTCCCAAACCAAAGGAGCCAGGACCGAAAGACATAGCTGGCCTGAATCTCCCCAGGGGGCCCACAAGCAGCCCCTAGCAGTTTGGCTCTGAGGGCTTTCGTTTGCCAGGGTACATTGGAGGTACCTGCAAGGTTGCCGTTCGCGGCCCGAGAAGCACTCTCCAGCCAACATGCCAAAATTCCAACAAAAGCTCCCAAACCAAAGGAGCCAGGACCGAAAGACATAGCTAGCCTGAAAGCTCCCCAGGGGGACCACAAGCAGCCCCTAGCACTTTGGCTCTGAGGGCTTTCGTTTGCCGGGGTACATTGGAGGAACCTCCTGAGTTGCAGTTCACGGCCCGATAAGCACTCTCTGGCTCACATGCCAAACGTCCAGCAATAGCTCCCAAACCAAAGGAGCCAGGAGCAAAAGACATAGCTGGCCTGAAAGCTCCCCAGGGGGTCCACAAACAGAAGCCAACAGTTTCGATCTGAGGGCTTTTGTTTGCCTAGGAATCTTGGAGGTACCTCCAGAGTTACACTTCGTGGGCTGACAAGCACTCTCCAGACAACATTCTAAATGTCCAGCAATAGCTCCCAAAGAAAAGGAGCCAGGACCGAAAGACATAGCGGGCATGAAAGCTCCCTGGGGGGCCGACAAGCAGCCCCTAGCACTTTGGCTCTGAGGGCTTTCATGTGCCAGGGTACAATGGAGGTACCTCCAGAGTTGCAGTTCACGGCCCGAGATGCACTCTCTGGGCAACATGCCAAACGTCCAGCAATAGCTCCCAAACCAAAGGAGCCAGGACCGAAAGACATAGCTGGCCTGAATCTCCCCAGGGGGCCCACAAGAAGCCCCCAGCACTTTGGCTCTGAGGGCTTTCGTTTGCCAAGGTACATTGGAGGTACCTGCAAGGATGCAGTTCGCGGCCCGAGAAGCACTCTCCGGCCAACATGCCAAACGTCCAGCAATAGCTCCCAAACCAAAGGAGCCAGGACCAAAAGACATAGCTGGCCTGAAACCTCCCCAGGGGGCCCACAAGCAGCCCCTAGCACTTTGGCTCTGAGGGCTTTCGTTTGCCAGGTAACGTAGGAAGTACCTGCAAAGTTGCCATTCGCGGCCCGAGAAGCACTCTCCGGCCAACATGCCAAACATCCAGCAATAGCTCCCAAACCAAAGGAGCCAGGACCGAAAGACATAGCTGGCCTGAAATCTCCCTGGGGGGCCCACAAGCAGCCCCTAGCACTTTGGCTCTGAGGGCTTTCGTTGGCCAGGGAAACTTAGAGGTACCTCCAGAGTTGCAATTCGTGGCCCGAGAAGCACTCTACGGACAACATGCCAAACGTCCAGCAATAGCTCCCAAACCAAAGGAGCCAGGACAGAAAGACATAGCGGGCCTGAAAACTCCCAAGGGGGCCCACAAGCAGCACCTAGCACTTTGGCTCTGAGGGCTTTCATTGGCCAGGGAACCTTGGAGGTACCTCCAGAGTTGCAGTTCGCGGCCCGAGAAGCACTCTCCGGCCAACATGCCAAACGTCCATCAATAGCTCCCAATCCAAAGGAGCCAGGACCGAAAGACATAGCTGGCCTGAAAACTCCCCAGGGGGCCCAAAAGCAGAACGCAACAATTTCGCACTGAGGGCATTTGTTGACCTGGTAACCTTAGAGCTACCTCCAGAGTTACAGTTCGCGGCCCGAGAAGCAGTCTCCACCAAACATGCCAAACGTCCAGCAATAGCTCTCATACCAAATGAGCCAGGACCGAAAGACATAGCTGGCCTGAAAGCTCCCGAGGGGGCCCATAAGCAGAAACCAACAGTTTCGCTCTGAGGGCTTTTGTTTGCCAGGGAACCTTGGAAGTACCTCCAGAGTTGCAGTTCGCGGCCCGAGAAGCACTCTCTGGCCAACATGCCAAACGTCCAGCAATAGCTCCCAAACCAAAGGAGCCAGGACAGAAAGACATAGCTGGCCTGAAAGCTCCCCAGGGGGCCCACAAGTAGCCCCTAGGACTTTGCCTCGAAGGCTTTCATTTTCCAGGGAACCTTGGAAGTACCTCCAGAGTTGCAGTTCACGGCCCGAGAAGCACTCTCTGGCCAACATGCCAAACGTCCAGCAATAGCTCCCAAACCAAAGGAGCCAGGACCCAAAGACATAGCTGGCCTGAAAGCTCCCCAGGGGGCCCATAAGCAGAAACCAACAGTTTCGCTCTGAGGGCTTTTGTTTGCCAGGGAACCTTGGAAGTACCTCCAGAGTTGCAGTTCACGGCTCGAGAAGAACTCTCTGGCCAACATGCCAAACGTCCAGCAATAGCTCCCAAACCAAAGGAGCCAGGACAGAAAGACATAGCTGGCCTGAAAGCTCCCCAGGGGGCCCACAAGTAGCCCCTAGGACTTTGGCTCGAAGGCTTTCATTTTCCAGGGAACCTTGGAAGTACCTCCAGAGTTGCAGTTCACGGCCCGAGAAGCACTCTCTGGCCAACATGCCAAACGTCCAACAATAGCTCCCAAACCAAAGGAGCCAGGACCGAAAGACATAGCTGCCCTGAAAGCTCCCCAGGGGGGCCAGAAGCAGAACCCAACAGTTTCGCTCTAAGGGCTTTCGTTTGCCAGGGAACATTGGAAGTACCTGCTCAGTGTCAGTTCGCGGCCCGAGAAGCACTCTCTGGCCAACAGGCCAAATGTCCAGCAATAGCTCCCAAACCAAAGGAGCCAGGACCGAAAGTCATACCTGGCCTGAAAGCTCCCCAGGGGGCCCACAAGCAGCCCCTATCACATTGGCTCTGAGGGCTTTCGTTGGCCAGGGAACCTTGGAGGTACCTCCTGAGTTCCAGTTCGCGGCCCGAGAAGCACTCTCCGGCCAAAATGCCAAACGTCCAGCAATAGCTCCCAAACCAAAGGAGCCAGGACCGAAAGACATAGCTGGCCTGAAAGCTCCCTGGGGGGCCCACAAGCAGACCCTAGCACTTTGGCTCTGAGGGCTTTCGTTGGCCAGGGAAACTTAGAGGTACCTCCAGAGTTGCAGTTCACGGCTCGAGAAGCACTCTCTGGCCAACATGCCAAACGTCCAGCAATAGCTCCCAAACCAAAGGAGCCAGGACCGAAAGACATAGCTGGCCAGAAAGCTCCCAAGGGGGCCCACAAGCAGAACCGAACAGTTTCGCTCTGAGGGCATTTGTTGACCTGGTAACCTTAGAGTTACCTCCAGAGTTACAGTTCGCGGCCCGAGAAGCAGTCTCCACCAAACATGCCAAACGTCCAGCAATAGCTCTCATACCAAAGGAGCCAGGACCGAAAGACATAGCTGGCCTGAAAGCTCCCCAGGGGGCCCACAAGCAGCCCCTAGCACTTTGGCTCTGAGGGCTTTCGTTTGCCAGGGAACCTTGGAGGTACCTGCAAGGTTGCAGTTGGCGGACCAAGAAGCACTCTACGGCCAACATGCCAAATGTACAGCAATAGCTCCCAAACCAAAGGAGCCAGGAGCAAAAGACATAGCTGGCCTGAAAGCTCCCCAGGGGGTCCACAAACAGCCCCTAGCACTTTGGCTATGAGGGCTTTCGTTTGCCAGGGTACCTTGGAGGTACCTGCAGAGTTTCAGATCGTGTCCCGAGAAGCACTCTCCGGCCAACATGCCAAACGTCCAGCAATAGCTCTCAAACCAAAGCAGCCAGGACCCAAAGACATAGCTGGCCTGAAAGCTCCCCAGGGGGCCCACAAGCAGCCCCTAGCACTTTGGCTCTGATGGCTTTCGTTTGCCAGGGAACCTTGGAGGTACCTCCATAGTTGCAGTTCGCGGCCGAGAAGCACTCTCTGGCCAACATGCCAAACGTCCAGCAATAGCTCCCAAACCAAAGGAGCCAGGACCAAAAGACATAGATGGCCTGAAAGCTCCCCAGGGGGCCCACAAATTGAAGCCAACAGTTTTGATCTGAGGGCTTTTGTTGGCCTAGGTTCCTTGGAGGTACCTGCAAGGCTGCAGTTCGCGGCCCGAGAAGCACTCTCTGGCCAACATGCCAAACGTCCAGCAATAGCTCCCAAACCAAAGGAGCCAGGACCAAAAGACATAGATGGCCTGAAAGCTCCCCAGGGGGCACACAAATTGAAGCCAACAGTTTTGATCTGAGGGCTTTTGTTGGCCTAAGTTCCTTGGAGGTACCTGCAAGGCTGCAGTTCGCGGCCCGAGAAGCACTCTCTGGCCAACATTCAAAATGTCCAGCAATACCTCCCAAACCAAAGGAGCCAGGACCGAAAGACATAGCTGGCCTGAAAGCTCGCCAGGATGCCCACAAGCAGACCCAAGTACTTTGGCTCTGAGGGCATTCGTTGGCCAGGGAACCTTGGAGATACCTCCAGAGTTGCAGTTCGCGGATCGAGAAGCACTCTCTGGCCAACATGCCAAATGTCCAGCAATAGCTCCCATACCAAAGGAGCCAGGACAGAAAGACATAGCTGGCCTGAAAGCTCCCCAGGGGGCCCACAAGCAGCCCCTAGCACTTTGGCTCTGAGGGCTTTCGTTGGCCAGGGAACCATGGAGGTACCTCCAGAGTTGCACTTGGCGGCCAAAAAAGCACTCTCCGGCCAACATGCCAAATGTCCAGCAATAGCTCCCAAACCAAAGGAGCCAGGACCCAAAGACATAGCTGGCCTGAAAGCTCCCCAGGGGGCCCACAAGCAGCCCCTAGCGTTTTGGCTCTGAGGGCTTTCGTTTGCCAGGGAACCTTGGAGGTACCTCCAGAGTTGCAGTTCGCTGACCAAGAAGCACTCTCCGGCCAACATGCCAAATGTCCAGCAATAGCTCCCAAACCACAGGAGCCAGGACCGAAAGACATAGCTGGCCTGAAAACTCCCCAGGGGGCCCACAAGCAGACCCTAGCACTTTGGCTCTGAGGGCTTTCGTTTGCCAGGGTACATTGAAAGTACCTCCAGAGTTGCAGTTCACGGCCCGAGAAGCACTCTCTGGCCAACATGCCAAACGTCCAGCAATAGCTCCCAAACCAAAGGAGCCAGGACCGAAAGACATAGCTGGCCTGAAAGCTCCCCAGGGGGCCCATAAGCAGAAACCAACAGTTTGGCTCTGAGGGCTTTTGTTTGCCTAGGAATCTTGGAGGAACCTACAGAGTTGCAGTTCACGGCCCGAGAAGCATTCTCCGGCCAACATGCCAAACGTCCAGCAATAGCTCCCAAACCAAAGGAGCCAGGACCGAAAGACATAGCTGGCCCGAAAGCTCCCCAAGGGGCCCACAAGCAGCCCCTAGCACTTTGGCTCTGAGGGCTTTCGTTGGCCAGGGAACCTTGGAGGTACCTCCAGAGTTGCAGTTCACGGCCCGAGAAGCACTCTGCGGCCCACATGCCAAACGTCCACCAATAACTCCCAAACCAAAGGAGCCAGGACCGAAAGACATAGCTGGCCTGAAACCTCCCCAGGGGGCCCACAAGCAGCCCCTAGCAGTTTGGCTCTGAGGGCTTTCGTTGGCCAGGGAAACTTAGAGGTACCTCCAGAGTTGCAGTTCACGGCTCGAGAAGCACTCTCTGGCCAACATGCCAAACGTCCAGCAATAGCTCCCAAACCAAAGGAGCCAGGACCAAAAGACATAGCTGGCCTGAAAGCTCCCCAGGGGGCCCACAAGCAGAACCCAACAGTTTCGCTCTGAGGGCATTTGTTGACCTGGTAACCTTAGAGCTACCTCCAGAGTTACAGTTCGCGGCCCGAGAAGCAGTCTCCACCAAACATGCCAAACGTCCAGCAATAGCTCTCATACCAAAGGAGCCAGGACCGAAAGACATAGCTGGCCTGAAAGCTCCCCAGGGGGCACACCAGCAGCCCCTAGCACTTTGGCTCTGAGGGCTTTAGTTTGCCAGGAAACGTTGGAGGTACCTCCACAGTTGTACTTGGCGGCCAAAAAAGCACTCTCCGGCAAACATGCCAAATGTCCAGCAATAGGTCCCAAACCAAAGGAGCCAGGACCCAAAGACATAGCTGGCCTGAAAGCTCTCCAGGGGGCCCACAAGCAGACCCTACCATTTTGGCTCTGAGGGCTTTCTTTTGCCAGGGAACCTTGGAGGTACCTCCAGAGTTGCAGTTCGCGGACCAAGAAGCACTCTCCGGCCAACATGCCAAATGTGCAGCAATAGCTCCCAAACCAAAGGAGCCAGGACCCAAAGACATAGCTGGCCTGAAAGCTCCCCAGGGGGCCCACAAGCAGCCCCTAGCACTTTGGCTCTGAGGGCTTTCGTTTCCCAGGAAACGTTGGAGGTACCTCCAGAGATGCAATTCGCGGCCCAAAAAGTACTCTCTGGCCAACATGCCAAACGTCCAGCAATAGCTCCCAAACCAAAGGAGCCAGGACCGAAAGACATAGCTGGCCTGAAAGCTCCCCAGGGGGCCCACAAGCAGACCCTAGCACTTTGGCTCTGAGGGCTTTCATTTTCCAGAGAACCTTGGAAGTACCTCCTGAGTTGCAGTTCGCGGCCAGAGAAGCACTCTCTGGCCAACATGCCAAACGTCCAGCAATAGCTCCCAAACCACAGGAGCCAGGACCAAAAGACATAGCTGGCCTGAAAGCTCCCCAGGGGGCCCATAAGCAGCCCCAAGCACTTTGGCTCTGAGGGCTTTCGTTTGCCAAGAAACGTTGGAAGTACCTCCAGAGTTGCAATTCGCGGCTAAAAAAGCACTCTCTGGCCAACATGCCAAATGTCCAGCAATAGCTCCCAAACCAAAGGAGCCAGGACCCAAAGACATAGCTGGCCTGAGAGCTCCCCAGGGGTCCCACAAGCAGCCCCTAGCACTTTGGCTCTGAGGGCTTTCTTTTGCCTGGGAACCTTGGAGGAACCTCCTGAGTTGCAGTTCGCGGCCCGAGAAGCACTCTACAGCCAACATGCTAAACGTCCAGCAATAGCTCCCAAACCAAAGGAGCCAGGACCGAAAGACATACCTGGCCTGAAAGCTCCCCAGGGGGCCCAGAAGCAGCCCCTAGCACTTTGGCTCTGAGGGCTTTCGTTGGCCAGGGAACCTTGGAGGTACCTCAAGACTTGCAGTTCGCGGCCCGAGAAGCACTCTCTAGCCAACATGCCAAACGTCCAGCAATAGCTCCCAAACGAAAGGAGGCAGGACCGAAAGACATAGCTGGCCTGAAAGTTCTCCAGGGTGCCCACAAGCAGCCCCTAGCACTTTGGCTCTGAGGGCTTTCGTTTACCAGGGTATATTGGAGGTACCTCCTGAGTTGCAGTTCGCGGCCCGAGAAGCACTCTACAGCCAACATGCCAAACGTCCAGCAATAGCTCCCAAACCAAAGGAGCCAGGACCGAAAGACATAGCTGGCCTGAAAGCTCCCCAAAGGCACCACAATCAGCACCTAGCACTTTGGCTCTGAGGGCTTTCATTTGCCAGGGAACCTTGGAGGTACCTGCAGAGTTTCAGATCGTGTCCCGAGAAGCACTGTCCGGCCAACATGCCAAACGTCCAGCAATAGCTCTCAAACCAAAGGAGCCAGGACCGAAAGACATAGCTGGCCTGAAAGCTCCCCAGGGGGCCCACAAGTAGCCCCTAGCACTTTGGCTCTGATGGCTTTCGTTTGCCGTGGAACCTTGGAAGTACCTCCAGAGTTGCAGTTCGCGGCCCGAGAAGCACTATCTGGCCAACATGCCAAACGTCCAGCAATAGCTCCCAAACCAAAGGAGCCAGGACCGAAAGACATAGCTGGCCTGAAATCTCCCCAGGAGGCCCACAAACCGAAGTCAACAGTTTCGATCTGAGGGCTTTTGTTGGCCTAGGTACCTTGGAGGTACCTGCAAGGCTGCAGTTCGCGTCCCGAGAAGCACTCTCTGGCCAACATTCAAAATGTCCAGCAATACCTCCACACCAAAGGAGCCAGGACCAAAAGACATAGCTGGCCTGAAAGCTCCCCAGGGGGCCCACAAGCAGACCCTAGCACTTTGGCTCTGAGGGCTTTAGTTGGCCAGGTTACATTGGAGGTACCTCCAGAGTTGCAGTTCGCGGCCCGAGAAGCACTCTCTGGCCAACATGCCAAATGTCCAGCAATAGCTCCCAAACCAAAGGAGCCAGGACAGAAAGACATAGCTGGCCTGAAAGCTCCCCAGGGGGCCCACAAGCAGCCCCTAGCACTTTGGCTCTGAGGGCTTTCGTTTGCCAGGAAACGTTGGAGGTACCTCCAGAGTTGCACTTGGCGGCCAAAAAAGCACTCTCCGGCCAACATGCCAAATGTCCAGCAATAGCTCCCAAACCAAAGGAGCCAGGACCCAAACACATAGCTGGCCTGAAAGCTCTCCAGCGGGCCCACAAGCATCCCCTAGCATTTTGGCTCTGAGGGCTTTCGTTTGCCAGGGAACCTTGGAGGTACATCCAGAGTTGCAGTTCGCGGACCGAGAAGCACTCTCCAGCCAACATGCCAAATGTCCAGCAATACCTCCCAAACAACAGGAGCCAGGACCGAAAGACATAGCTGGCCTTAAAACTCCCCAGGGGGCCCACAAGCAGCCCTTAGCACTTTGGCTCTGAGGGCTTTCGTTTCCCAGGGTACAATGGAGGTACCTCCAGAGTTGCAATTCGCGGCCCAAAAAGCACTCTCTGGCCAACATGCCAAACGTCCAGCAATAGCTCCCAAACCAAAGGAGCCAGGACCCAAAGACATAGCTGGCCTGAAAGCTCCCCAGGGGGCCCACAAGCAGACCCTAGCACTTTGGCTCTGAGGGCTTTCATTTTCCAGGGAACCTTGGAAGTACCACCAGAGTTGCAGTTCACGGCCCGAGAAGCACTCTCTGGCCAACATGCCAAACGTCCAGCAATACCTCCCAAACCAAAGGAGCCAGGACCGAAAGACATACCTGGCCTGAAAGCTCCCCAGGGGGCCAACAAGCAGACCCTAGCACTTTGGCTCTGAGGGCTTTCGTTGGCCAATGAACCTTCGAGGTACCTCCTGAGTTGCAGTGCGCGGCCCAAGAAGCACTCTCCGGCCGACATGCCAAACGTCCAGCAATAGCTCTCAAACCAAAGGAGCCAGGACCGAAAGACATAGCTGGCCTGAAAGCTCCCCAGGGGGCCCACAAGCAGCCCCTAGCACTTTGGCTCTGAGGGCTTTGGTTTGCCTGGGAACCTTGGAGGTACATCCAGAGTTACAGTTCGCGGCCCGAGAAGCACTCTCAGGCCAACATGCCAAATGTCCAGCAATAGCTCCCAAACCAAAGGAGCCAGGACCGAAAGACATATCTGCCCTGAAAGCTCCCCAGGGGGCTCACAAGCAGCCCCTAGCACTTTGGCTCTGAGGGCTTTCGTTGGCCAGGCAACCTTAGAGGTACCTCCAGAGTTGCAGTTCGCGGCCCGAGAACCACTCTCTGGCCAACATGCCAAACGTCCAGCAATAGCTCCCAAACCAAAGGAGCCAGGACCGAAAGACATAGCTGGCCTGAAAGCTCCCCAGGGGGCACACAACCAGCCACTATCACTTTGGATCGGAGAGCTTTCGTTGGACAGGTTACTTTGGAGGTACCTCCAGAGTTGCAGTCCACGGACCGAGATACACTCTCCGGCCAACATGCCAAACGTCCAACAATAGCTCCCAAACTAAAGGAGGCAGGACCGAAAGACATAGCTGGCCTGAAAGTTCTCCAGGAGGCCCACAAGCAGACCCTAGCACTTTGGCTCTGAGGGCTTTCGTTGGCCAGGGAACCATGGAGGTACCTCCAGAGTTGCACTTGGCGGCCAAAAAAGCACTCTCCGGCCAACATGCCAAATGTCCAGCAATAGCTCCCAAACCAAAGGAGCCAGGACCCAAAGACATAGCTGGCCTGAAAGCTCCCCAGGGGGCCCACAAGCAGCCCCTAGCATTTTGGCTCTGAGGGCTTTCGTTTGCCAGGGAACCTTGGAGGTACCTCCAGAGTTGCAGTTCGCTGACCAAGAAGCACTCTCCGGCCAACATGCCAAATGTCCAGCAATAGCTCCCAAACCAAAGGAGCCAGGACCGAAAGACATAGCTGGCCTGAAAACTCCCCAGGGGGCCCACAAGCAGACCCTAGCACTTTGGCTCTGAGGGCTTTCGTTTGCCAGGGTACATTGAAAGTACCTCCAGAGTTGCAGTTCACGGCCCGAGAAGCACTCTCTGGCCAACATGCCAAACGTCCAGCAATAGCTCCCAAACCAAAGGAGCCAGGACCGAAAGACATAGCTGGCCTGAAAGCTCCCCAGGGGGCCCATAAGCAGAAACCAACAGTTTGGCTCTGAGGGCTTTTGTTTGCCTAGGAATCTTGGAGGAACCTACAGAGTTGCAGTTCACGGCCCGAGAAGCATTCTCCGGCCAACATGCCAAACGTCCAGCAATAGCTCCCAAACCAAAGGAGCCAGGACCGAAAGACATAGCTGGCCCGAAAGCTCCCCAAGGGGCCCACAAGCAGCCCCTAGCACTTTGGCTCTGAGGGCTTTCGTTTGCCAGGGAACCTTGGAGGTACCTCCAGAGTTGCAGTTCACGGCCCGAGAAGCACTCTGCGGCCAACATGCCAAACGTCCAGCAATAGCTCCCAAACCAAAGGAGCCAGGACCGAAAGACATACCTGGCCTGAAAGCTCCCCAGGGGGCCCAGAAGCAGCCCCTAGCACTTTGGCTCTGAGGGCTTTCATTGGCCAGGGAACCTTGGAGGTACCTCCAGACTTGCAGTTCGCGGCCCGAGAAGCACTCTCTGGCCAACATGCCAAACGTCCAGCAATAGCTCCCAAACCAAAGGAGGCAGGACCGAAAGACATAGCTGGCCTGAAAGTTCTCCAGGGTGCCCACAAGCAGCCCCTAGCACTTTGGCTCTGAGGGCTTTCATTTTCCAGGGAACCTTGGAAGTACCTCCTGAGTTGCAGTTCGCGGCCCGAGAAGCACTCTACAGCCAACATGCCAAACGTCCAGCAATAGCTCCCAAACCAAAGGAGCCAGGACCGAAAGACATAGCTGGCCTGAAAGCTCCCCAAAGGCACCACAATCAGCACCTAGCACTTTGGCTCTGAGGGCTTTCATTTGCCAGGGAACCTTGGAGGTACCTGCAGAGTTTCAGTTCGTGTCCCGAGAAGCACTGTCCGGCCAACATGCCAAACGTCCAGCAATAGCTCTCAAACCAAAGGAGCCAGGACCGAAAGACATAGCTGGCCTGAAAGCTCCCTGGGGGGCCCACAAGTAGCCCCTAGCACTTTGGCTCTGATGGCTTTCGTTTGCCGAGGAACCTTGGAAGTACCTCCAGAGTTGCAGTTCGCGGCCCGAGAAGCACTATCTGGCCAACATGCCAAACGTCCAGCAATAGCTCCCAAACCAAAGGAGCCAGGACCGAAAGACATAGCTGGCCTGAAATCTCCCCAGGAGGCCCACAAACCGAAGCCAACAGTTTCGATCTGAGGGCTTTTGTTGGCCTAGGTACCTGGGAGGTACCTGCAAGGCTGCAGTTCGCGTCCCGAGAAGCACTCTCTGGCCAACATTCAAAATGTCCAGCAATACCTCCCAAACCAAAGGAGCCAGGACCGAAAGACATACCTGGCCTGAAAGCTCCCCAGGGGGCCAACAAGCAGACCCTAGCACTTTGGCTCTGAGGGCTTTCGTTGGCCAATGAACCTTCGAGGTACCTCCTGAGTTGCAGTGCGCGGCCCGAGAAGCACTCTCCGGCCGACATGCCAAACGTCCAGCAATAGCTCCCAAACCAAAGGAGCCAGGACAGAAAGACATAGCTGGCCTGAAACCTCCCCAGGGGGCCCACAAGCAGCCCCTAGCACTTTGGCTCTGAGGGCTTTCGTTTGCCAGGGAACCTTCGAGGTACCTCCAGAGTTGCAGTTCGCAGCCCGAGAAGCACTCTCTGGCCAACATGCCAAACATCCAGCAATAGCTCCCAAACCAAAGGAGCCAGGACCCAAAGACATAGCTGGCCTGAAAGTTCCCCAGGGGGCCCACAAGCAGCACCTAGCACTTTGGCTCTGAGGGCTTTCCTTTCCCAGGGAAACTCGGAGGTACCTCCAGAGTTGCAGATCTCGGCCTGAAAAGCACTCTCCGGCCAACGTGCCAAACGTCCAGCAATAGCTCCCAAACCAAAGGAGCCAGGTCATAAAGACATAACTGGCCTGAAAGCTCCCCAGGGGGCCCACAAGCAGCCACTAGCACTTTGGCTCTGAGGGCTTTCGTTTGCCAGGGAACCTTGGAGGTATCTGCAAGGTAGCAGTTGGCGGCCCGAGAAGCACTCTCCGGCCAACATGCCAAACATCCAGCAATAGCTCCCAAACTAAAGGAGCCAGGACCCAAAGACATAGCTGGCCTGAAAGCTCCCCAGGGGGCTGACAAGCAGAACCCAACAGTTTGGCACTGAGGGCTTTTCTTTGCCTAGGAACCTTGGAGGTACCTGCACAGTTACAGTTCACGGCCCGAGAACCACTCTCCGGCCAACATGCCAAATGTTCAGCAATAGCTCCCAAACCAAAGGAGCCAGGACCGAAAGACATAGCTGGCCTGAAAGCTCCCCAGGGGGCCCACAAGCAGAACCCAACAGTTTCGCTCTGAGGGATTTGTTTGCCTGGGAACCTTGGAGCTACCTCCTGAGTTGCAGTTCGCGGCCCGAGAAGCACTCTCCGGCCGACATGCCAAATGTCCAGCAATAGCTCCCAAACCAAAGGAGCCAAGACCGAAAGACATAGCTGGCCTGAAATCCCCACAGGGGGCCCACAAGCAGCCCCTAGCACTTTGGCTCTGAGGGCTTTTGTTTGCCAGGGAACCTTCGAGGTACCTCCTGAGTTGCAGTTCGCGGCCCGAGAAGCACTCTCTGGCCGACATGCCAAACGTCCAACAATACCTCCCAAACGAAAGGAGCCAGGACCGAAAGACATAGCTGGCCTGAAAGCTCCCCAGGGGGCCCACAAGCAGAACCCAACAGTTTCGCTCTGAGGGATTTGTTTGCCTGGGAACCTTGGAGGTACCTCCAGAGTTGCAGTTCGCGGCCCGAGAAGCACTCTCTGGCCGACATGCCAAACGTCCAGCAATAGCTCCGAAACCAAAGGAGCCAGGACCCAAAGACATAGCTGGCCTGAAACCTCCCCAGGGGGCCTACAAGTAGCCCCTAGCACTTTGGCTCTGAGGGCTTTCGTTTGCCAAGGTACATTGGAGGTACCTGCTCAGTGTCAGTTCGCGGCCCGAGAAGCACTCTCTGGCCAACATGCCAAACGTCCAGCAATAGCTCCCAAACCAAAGGAGCCAGGACCGAAAGACATAGCTGGCCTGAAAGCCACCCAGGGCGGCTTCAAGCAGAACCCAACAGTTTCGCTCTGAGGGCTTTGGTTTGCCAGGGAACCTTCGAGATACCTCCTGAGTTGCTGTTCGCGGGCCAAGAAGCACTCTCTGGCCCTCATGCCAAATGTCCAGCAATAGCTCCCAAACCAAAGGAGCCAGGACCCAAAGACATAGCTGGCCTGAAAGCTCCCCAGGGGGCCCACAAGCAGCCCCTAGCACTTTGGCTCTGAGGGCTTTCGTTTGCCAGGGAACCTTGTAGGTGCCTTCAAGGTAGCAGTTCGCGGCCCGAGAAGCACTCTCCGGCCAACATGCCAAACATCCAGCAATAGCTCCCAAACTAAAGGAGCCAGGACCGAAAAACATAGCTGGCCGGAAAGCTCCCCAGGGG
The DNA here is from genome assembly GCF_964237585.1 of Gallinula chloropus. Taxonomy (NCBI): domain Eukaryota; kingdom Metazoa; phylum Chordata; class Aves; order Gruiformes; family Rallidae; genus Gallinula; species Gallinula chloropus. The sequence continues at coordinate 65,851,163 of NC_140087.1, forward strand.
ACTGACAAGCAGAACTCAACAGTTTGGCACTGAGGGCTTTTGTTTGCCTAGGAACCTTGGAGGTACCTCCACAGTTACAGTTCGCGCCCCGAGAAGCACTCTCTGGCCAACATGCCAAATGTTCACTAATAGCTCCCAAACCAAAGTAGCCAGGTCCGAAAGAGATAGCTGGCCTGAAAGCTCCCCAGGGGGCCCACAAGCAGCCCCTAGCACTTTGGCTCTGAGGGCTTTCGTTTGCCAGGTTGCATTGGAGGTACCTCCAGAGTTGCAGTTCGCGGACCGAGAAGCACTCTCCGGCCAACATGCCAAATGTGCAGCAATAGCTCCCAAACCAAAGGAGCCAGGACCGAAAGACATAGCTGGCCTGAAAGCTCCTCAGGGGGCCCACAAGCAGCCCCTAGCACTTTGGCTCTGAGGGCTTTCGTTTGCCAGGGTACATTGGAGGTACCTCCAGAATTGCAGTTCGCGGCCCGAGAAGCACTCTCCGGCCAACATGTCAAACGTCCAGCAATAGCTCCCAAACCAAAGGAGCCAGGACCGAAAGACATAGCTGGCCTGAAAGCTCCCCAGGGGGCCCACAAGCAGAACCCAACAGTTTCGCTCTGAGGGATTTGCTTGCCTGGTAACCTAGGAGGTACCTCCTGAGTTGCAGTTCGCAGCCCGAGAAGCACTCTCCGGCCGACATGCCAAACGTCCAGCAATAGTTCCCAAACCAAAGGAGCCAGGACCAAAAGACATAGCTGGCCTGAAAGCTCCCCAGGGGGCCCACAAGCAGCCCCTAGCACTTTGGCTCTGAGGGCTTTCATTTACCAGGGTATATTGGAGGTACCTGCAAGGTTGCCGTTCGCGGCCCGAGAAGCACTCTCTGGCCAACATGCCAAACGTCCAGCAATAGCTCCCAAACCAAAGGAGCCAGGACCCAAAGACATAGCTGGCCTGAAAGCTCCCCAGGGGGCCCACAAGCAGAACCCAACAGTTTCGCTCTGAGGGATTTGTTTGCCTGGGAACCTTGGAGGTACCTCCAGAGTTGCAGTTGGCGGCCCGAGAAGCACTCTCCGGCCAACATGCCAAACGTCCAGCAATACCTCCCAAACCAAAGGAGCCAGGACTGAAAGACATAGCTGGACTGAAAGTTCCCCAGGGGGCCCACAAGCTGCCCCTAGCACTTTGGTTCTGAGGGCTTTCGTTTGCCAGGTAACGTTGGAGGTCCCTGCAAGGTAACAGTTCGCGGCCCAAGAAGCACTCTCTGGCCAACATGCCAAACGTCCAGCAATAGCTCCCAAACCAAACAGCCAGGACCCAAAGACATAGCTGGCCTGAAAGCTCCCCAGGGGCCGCACAAGCAGACCCTAGCACTTTGGCTCTCAGGGCTTTCGTTTGCCAGGTAACGTTGGATGTACCTACTGAGTTGCAGTTCGCGGCATGAGAAGCACTCTACACCCAACATGCCAAACGTCCAGCAATAGCTCACAAACCAAAGGAGCCAGGACCCAAAGACATAGCTGGCCTGAAAGCTCCCCAGGGGGCCCACAAGCAGAACCCAACAGTTTCGCTCTGAGGGATTTGTTTGCCTGGGAACCTTGGAGGTACCTCCAGAGTTGCAGTTGGCGGCCCGAGAAGCACTCTCCGGCCAACATGCCAAACGTCCAGCAATACCTCCCAAACCAAAGGAGCCAGGACTGAAAGACATAGCTGGACTGAAAGTTCCCCAGGGGGCCCACAAGCTGCCCCTAGCACTTTGGTTCTGAGGGCTTTCGTTTGCCAGGTAACGTTGGAGGTCCCTGCAAGGTAACAGTTCGCGGCCCAAGAAGCACTCTCCGGCCAACATGCCAAACGTCCAGCAATAGCTCCCAAACCAAACAGCCAGGACCCAAAGACATAGCTGGCCTGAAAGCTCCCCAGGGGCCGCACAAGCAGAACCCAACAGTTTCGCTCTGAGGGCTTTTGTTTGCCTGGGAACATTGGAGGTACCTCCAGAGTTTACAGTTCGCATCCCGAGAAGCACTCTCCGTCCAACATGCCAAACATCCAGCAATAGCTCCCAAAGAAAAGGAGCCAGGACCAAAAGACATAGCTGGCCTCAAAGCTCCCCAGGGGGCCCACAAGCCGCCCCTAGCACTTTGGCTCTGAGGGCTTTCGTTGGCCAGGGAACCTTGGAGGTACCTCCTGAGTTGAAGTTCGCGGCCCAAGAAGCACTCTCCGGACAACATGCCAAACGTCCAGCAATAGCTCTCTAACCAAAGGAGCCAGGACCGAAAGACATAGCTGGCCTGAAAGCTCCCCAGGGAGCCCACAATCAGCATCTTGCACTTTTGCTCTGACGGCTTTCGTTTGCCAGGGAACCTTGTGGTACCTCCACAGTTGCAGTTAGCGGCCCGAGAAGCACTCTCCGGACCTAAGGTTCACATCTAAACGAAAGCCCTCAGAGCCACAATTCTAGGGATTGCTTGTTTTCCGCCTGGGGAGTTTTCAGGCCCGCTATGTCTTTCAGCGCTGGCTCTTTTGGATTGGAAACTATTACTGGACATTCGGCATGTTTGCCGGGGAGCGCTTCTCTCGCCGCGAACTGCAACCTTCTCTGGCTGCGAACTGCAACCTTGCAGGTACCTCCAAGGTACCCTGGCAAATGAAAGCCCTCAGAGCCACAATGCTAGGGGCTGCTTGTGGGCCCCCTGGGGAGCTTTCAGGCCAGCTATGTCTTTCGGTCCTGGCTCCTTTTCTTTGGGAGCTATTGCCAGACATTCGGCATGTTTTCCGGGGTGCGCTTCTTTGGCCGCAAACTGCAACTGTTGAGATAGCTCCAAGGTTCCCTGGCAAACGAAAGCCCTCAGAGCCACAATGCTAGGGGCTGCTTGTGGGCCGCCTGGGGAGCATTCAGGCCAGTTATGTCTTTGGGTCCTGGTTCCTTTGGTCTGGGAGCTATTGCTGGACGTTTGGCATGTTGGCCCGCGAGCGCTTCTCTCGCCGCGAACTGCATCTATGGAGATATCTCCAAGGTTCCCTGGCAAACGAAAGCCCTCAGAGCCACAATGCTAGCGGCTGCTTGCATACCACCAAGGGGAGGTTTCAGGCCAGCTATATTTTCAGTCCTGGCTTCTTTCGTTTGGGAGCTATTGCTGGACATTCGGCATGTTTGCAATGGAGTTCTTCTGAGGCCATGATGTTCAACTATGAAGATAGCTCAAAGGTTTCCTGGCAAACGAAAGCCCTCGGAGCCAAAGTGCTAGGGGCTGCTTGTGGGCCCCCTGGGGAGCTTTCAGGCCAGCTATATCTTTCAGTCTTGGCTCCTTTGGTTTGGTAGTTATTGCTTGACATTTGGCATGGTTTGAATTAAGTGCTGCTTTGTCCCAGAGAAGCACCTATGGAGATTGTTCGAAAGTTTGCTGGAAACACAAGGACTCAGATCAAAAATGCCAAGGACTGCTTGTGTGCTGCCTCCGGAGGTTTGAGGACAGCTATGTCTTTCAGTCCTGGCTGCTTTGGTGTGGGAGCTATCACTGGACTTTTGGCATGTTTTGAAGTGATTGCTGCTGCCGCTCAGAAAAGCACCTAGGGCTATTGTTTGAAAGTTTGCTGTCAAAAGAAAGCTCTCAGAGCCACAATGCTAGGGGCTTCTTGTGGGCTGCCTGGGGAGCTTTCAGGCCAGCTATGTCTTTCAGTTCCAGCTCCTTTGGTTTGGGAGCTATTGCTGGAAATATAGCATGTTTTGATGCGAGTGCTAGTGCGGCCATGAAAAGCACCTAACAAGATAGTTGGAGTGCTGCCTGTTTACTGGCAAACAAAAGCCCTCAGAGCCACAATGCTAGTGGCTGTTTGTGAGTTCCCTGTGGAGGTTTCAGGCCAGCTATGTCTTTCAGTCCTGGCCCCTTTCGTTTTGCGCCTATTGCTGGACATTTGGTATATTTTAAAGTGAGTGCTTCTGTGGCCGATATATCACCTTTGGAGATAGATAGATAGATCTTTCAGTCCTGGCTATTTTGGTTTGGGAGCTATTGCTGGTTCTTTGGCATGGTTTGAAATGAGTGCTGCTGCGGTCATGAAAAGCACCTAGGGAGATAGTTCTAAAGTTTGCTGGGAAACACAAGCACTCAGAGCCACAATGCTAGGGGCTGCTTGTGGGCTGACTGTGGAGGTTTCAGGCCAGGTATGTCTTTCAGTCCTGGCTGCTTTGGTGTGGGAGCTATTTCTGCGCGTTCGGTATGTTTGCAAATGCTTGCTGCTTCTGCCCAGAAAAGTACCTATGGAGATATTTTGATACTTTCCTGGCAAACAAAAGCCCTCAGAGAAGGGTTGACAGTAGCCACTTGTTGGCTGCCTGGGGATCTTTCAGGCCAGCTATGTCTTTCACTTCTGGCTTTTTTTTTGTTTGGAAGCTATTGCTGAACTTTCGGCATGTTTTCAAGTGAGTGGTTCTGCGTCCGTGGAAAGCATCTAGGGAGCTAGATGGCGTGTTGCCTGTTTCCTGGCAAATGAAAGCCCTTAGAGCCAAAATGCTAGGGGCTTTTTGTGGGCTGCCTGGGTAGGTTTCAGGCCAGCTATGTCTTTCAGTCCTGGTTCCTTTGGTCTTGGAGCTATTGTTGGATGTTCTGCATGTTTTCAGTGGAGTGCTTCTGTGGCCGTGAACATCAACTATTGAGATAGCTCCAAGGTTTCCTGGCAAATGAAGCCCTCATAGCCTTCCAATCCGAATTATTCCATGATTCTAACCCAGTATCTAAATGTGTTATATTACACCCATTGAGTTTGAATCTAGTCACTCAGTGGCTAGAATTACCACGCCTAAACCCAGGCACACAAGGTGTCCCACCCTAGTGATATGAACATGCATTATAACTCTCACTACCAGCTTTCACAACAAAAGGGTTTGTGAGATCTAGTGTTTCTAAACAGCATGGACTGAAAAACTATTTGTATGCATTATAGCAGCACAAAGAATTCTTTGACATATCCTACAAACAAACAGGACTAGGCAACTGCTTCACTTTCCAAGCAGCATGCAAGGAAAGCTTAAGTAGGAAACATTAGAACTTGACAATACCAGGGAAGGAAAAAAACGTCTAAGAGCCTTGGTTGTTATAACAACACCCAAACCAAATCTCTCAGCAATCTTGACAACTTCAGGCACAAAAGTAATTAAAACAAGCTAAATTGTGTGAATGGCTGTTTTTCCTTCCACCCCAACAGAATGGCTTGACCTAACAAAGGAATTGCTTATTTGCACTGCAAGCCCAGATTTAGTCATTTATTTTTGTTTTTAGCTTTTTCTGGTAGAATGCAAAAGAAAATTGACAACACATGAATTAAAATGCTTCACGGTGGGTTTTATGAGAAGGCTGATGTTGGCCTTATTAAGATTTATTCTATTCAATACATACTTAAAAGCCACAAAACAAAGGCATAATTCAGAAAAAAGCAGCCAGAACAATCCAGTCAGACAGCAGCATTAAGAACATCAATGTTCAATTGTTGTCGCAGAAGCACCCATTCTGCTCCAAGGAAAGTAACTCAGGGAAAACTGATGGCCACACACTGTGACTGAGTTTTAATATAGTTGCTTGTTGTACCAAATGGGGGCTGAATGTACTTCACACTCTTGAACAGTTTCGACAGCTAAAAATCAATTCGCTGAGGAAGGTAAGGTAAGCAACAGGATGTTACACTGTAATTGAAATTTTGGCTTTTAAGGAGGCATTTCAAAGGAAGCTTTACACTTGTTGGCAGATTGTAAATTGTGACTGAACCCTCCCTCCAATAGTCACTTTGATTTGTAGAGCAGTTTGATCAGTTAATACAAGATTCCTCTCCTACCACTCAGTCACTCACTGAGCCTTTGCAGAATGAAAAAATGCACAGCCATTACATGATCACAACATTTCAAATACTTTGTAAACAGAGAGGAGGTGTATCTATACAAAATAATCCCAAATCAGAGGCTGCAGAGGCTAAACATGCAATATGCTAATTGAGGAAGCCCAAACACTTCCAACACACAATTAAATCTTTTCTTGAGTGATGGTCTTCACAGAGCTAGTTGTCTTGTAATGTACCTTTACTTTCCATTTCAAGGGAACAGCTTAAGTGCATCTAGACTCGATGTTTTGGTAGAGACATTAGGAACCTGAAGTCAACACCCTGCTTCTTTACAAGCTTCTCTGTAGGATACCATGCTGGTTACTTCAAGAATGGGAGTGCAGGGGAACTGTTTCCACTTCATGAATAAACAGTTGCATGCCCATCACATTTATCCCCAACACCCCTCCCCCCTTAATACAGGAGCAAAACAAAACCATCTTTTGCCAGCATGAAAGCAGCTCTTCCACATCTCCTGTTCAAGAACAGCAGAAACTTTAGCATTCAGGATAATACTGAGTAGATGCGGAAGCTCTGACCATAAGGCTGCTTAGAGAATAAAGCAGCCAGTATTAGAGGAGAGAGAATGTAGCAGATAAATAGATACTTCCTACATGAAAAAGTTATATCTGGATTGACATACCAAGAAGGAATCCAGGATTAGTTGGGAAAAAACATCATCACACAAAAACTTTCAAAGAGTGACTCATCCTCATTTCGTTAGTCTGGTAGCATTATGGTGGCAGGTTACAGGTGATGTGCTGCCATGAGCACAAGATGAATATTTTCAGAAGAAAAGTAAATTTCATGTTGCAAGGATGAAGACCGAAAAGCGCTGAAATTCAGTTCAAGTGAGAAATGTGCACGTACATTTTCCAGCTGATTGTACTACTGATAGCTAAAATTACTCATTTGTGCAAAGTTAGCAGCACTCAAAGAATTTCTGAGCATAAAGGCACAGACAGTGAAACACCAGGACTTTGAAGTTACCCACATTACATTCCTTCATACCCATCAAGTTTTGTCTACATGGTAACATATATTTCTAGAGGCACTTAAAACGAGCACTACTGTCAGCCCACATTGTGGCAAGTCAGTATTCATGCTGCTGTCACATTTCCCACTGTAATAAATGTCCCTCAAAATACAATGCTACTTACTTGGTTCCAACTTCTTCGGATCCTCAAGCTTAAATTCATCCTTTGATGGGGTGGACTAGTACATTAGAAAGAGTTAGAACTTAGTATGCACCTTCACCTCAGGCAGAGCTACCACATCTTTGAGCAAGCATTGAATGTGCTTCATTTGCTCAAGGATACCAAGTTATTTCAAAGCTACGTCCCAAAAAAAACCCAAACAAAATCTCCCCAGCAGAGGCCAAGTTCACAGGTAAGGCAGAAAGCACATTACTTCTCATTTACTGAGAACAAGCTTATTCCATTTCCCAAGCTGCAATGAAAGACAAGTCATTTTAAAGCAACTACTTGGTTTTTCATACTTACTGCACACAGGAACATTAAGACAGAGTCTTGTTTTAATTCTTCCCCAGTCAAGCTGTTTTGAAGCAAGATCAGCTGTAAAACTGCTCTGCAAAGTGATGTGCCAACAGGAGCATTCACAGTTCAAGACATACGTTCAGCATTACAACACTGGCAGAAGTTGCAGTCTACAGGGTGAGCTTGACAAAACACTTGCTAAGAGCTCACTGTAAATGAAAGAGGGATTTCCATCTTTCCTTTTTACAACTCTGAGGATTCTGTTTCCTCATCTGGCTGTAGGATGTTTGCTTCTCAGTAAGCCCACTTGACTTACTAACTGAACAGAAGTGTGTTAATTTTTTTTATTCAGAGGTAGTTCACTGACAGTTTGACAAGCTGACCTTGCCTGTGCTGAGATGACCAGTGGCAGAGCTGGCATGAAAAAATTTGGTGCAAGAGGATTGACACTGGATTGACATCATCTTTTAGGCGAAGAATCAGGTCTTACCTGTTGTGTTACTTCACCCCTGGCAAGATTACCCACTGTTTTCAAGTTTAAGTTCTGACAGTTTTTTAGTGTCAGATATGACCTTCTGCAAGGCCACAGAAGGTTAGTGAAGCAGCTATACCCATCCTTTTAGAAGACTGGGAAAACACAACCCACACTGAATAAAATTTTTCGTGTTTACTGCTACGAAATAATAAAAAAAAAACCTGCAACAGGTAAAACACTCCCCACAGTGAAGTGGATGAGAAGTTCTGGTACCTTCACATGAGGTTATACAATCCTTGAGTTACTGCTGGGCTACCAACAGCAAGGAAAGCTGTTCTTGCAAGACACCCCTTCACTTTGGCAGGTTAGCACATTACTATATCTTCTGCTGTTGCTCTGAGACATGACCTGACTCAAGCAGCTGTCCCTCAGTGGAACATGCCTACCCTCATTGCAAAGTCACAATGATGGAGAACAAATGCAACCCTGTTCAAACACCCCTAGTTAGATCAAAATAGAAAGACAGGTAGAGCTAACCAAATAATTCTTCAAACACTGCACAGCCTTGAGAGTCCCCACTTCATTAGTCCAGCTCCAGTCACTGTATCCCAGCTTCTCAGACAGCTGAAGGCAGCACAACGGAGCTGCTGCACCTTGCAGAGCAATGCAAAGAACTTAGGAGCACTGCTGTCAGTAACTTGATGCAAAATTTGCCTGTCACCACACTCTGTTGGTAAAAAGTGATCCAGTAACCCAAATTTTGCTTCAGTTGACTCACGCCTCTGCTACCCACACTTTTTATTTTCAGGGTAAGATTACGCTGAGAGAAAAAGAAATTGCATCTAGATTCAACTCAGAAAAAACCTTGAAGAGCAGCTTCTAAATCACTATTTTCACACATTTGCCTACAGTACTGCCAGTTTTCATGACTGCTATAAAATAGGTTTTATTCTACACACACATTCTACCTCATACTCTATTATTATTCTTGAAGTGCCTGAGTAAGTGCAAGGGTCATTTCTGGGGATCTTTACACACTAGCACACAAGTCAGGAAGGCAAACTAGGCAGTTCTGAAGGAGGAAAATAAGGCAAACAACCAAAGACACAAAGCCTGTGCTTAAATTTCTGTACAAACATTAATACTTGCTCATATAAACTCCAGGCAGCCACCTGGGGCATCAGGATGACAAACTGGAAAGTTCAAGTGTTCAAGCGTTTGTTCACTCTTTTTTCAGAGGCTATGGCTATGTTGGAAGACACTAAACTACCTTTAAACAAGCTCCTATCACTGAAGTATGAAGTCACATAGGAAAAAGAGCTCTACCTGTAAGTAGAGTTCCAAGCATGTTGCAATTTTAGCTATGGTTTTCTGGAAGAAAAACAAAATTATTTTAGTACTGAAGCTGTGTTCTTCCATATTCACATTTTAAAACACAAATATGTGTAAACAATCACTTCTCCTTACAAAGATTTCAGATGTATTATTCAGTACCAGATCATTCAACATCAAAAGCTTATTTATACACAAACAGGACTTTCTGAAAGCACAACACATGAAACAGACATCTGCCACTTAACTCCCCTCCCACAGATCATCAACACAGATGAGGGTCATTCATGCAGCAGCAACTAATAATGCCTACCAACATCATAAACTGTTTATAAACTAAACTGTTCTGAAGTGATATGGAACAGAAAATAAAGTCCAAGGCAACCAGCTCTTGCCTTATGAGAACTTGAGTGGTTTGTTCTAACTTGCCCTTTTAGGAGTTATGATTACAGTTCCTCTACCAGGTTTACAACCTCAGATCACCAAGTCAACCCTATCCTGAAGTTACATAAGCATCTCAACACTGAAAATACAGTCTGCTTTTGTGGGTTTTGGTGGGAGAGGAAGTATAAAGGCAGATTATTTTTCTAGCTTTCCATTTTTCTAATTTTAAGGCATCTGAGTAGAGCATGAAATGTATTATTTGACTGAAACTTGTCAGCTGTCTAAAATATCCAGGAGTAGAACTGCAAAGTAACTTCTCATTTTTATTTAAAACATGGGGGGGGGGGGGGGGGGGGGGGAGATGTGGCTTCAAAATAGCCCATTGCTAGTAATCTTACTTTGAAGACAGTGCTACTTAAGCTTTTGTGTCCCACAAAATAAGATTGTGGGAGTCATGTTTTTTTCTATTACAACAAGCTGAAAGGAAGAGTTAAGACTTCCGTAACTGACCTCAACTCTTACCTTGTCTGACCACCACAAGTTTGTTCATTAACTGAAAGGTTTTAGTGAAGAAAAACTAAGACTGTCTGCAGAAATAAGGGCCAAAAGCAAAATGCTCTGTGGAACAGTTGTATGGCAAAAAACCCAACAACCCAGCAACAATGAAGCTACAAAGAAAGGCAGTTGATTTTCAAAGTATGTCATGTGTGTGTCCCAAGGAAGATTAAAGTCAAAACACCCACCTGTAACTCATTCTCTCCTTTTAAATCAGGCAGCATAAAACCAGCTCTCCCCCACCAAATAAATGCAAGGAGGGGAAGAGACTTCCCAGAGCACAGTTCTAGCAAGGAACTTCAAGAGTCTGGACATCTGGCAAGTTTCATGCTATCAGTCAAAAGCCAAAACTTCCCTTTAAGGAAAGTTACATTTCAGGGCTCCAAGAGGACTATAGTAGCAGATAGACAGTAGGGGTGCTTTCACAGCAACCTTCCTCTGTTATGTGACCTGACTCTCCTGCAGTGGGATGTCATAACTGCTCCATCAGCTCCTGGGCCACCACCAGTCTCTCGAGGCAGGGCTAAAAGCCAGGTATCTACTGTTTCAGTCACCTTACACCACACAAAGTTGAAAGAGTTCAGGAGTTGAATCACAAGAAGATCAGAATCCAACATCAATACCTCATCAATCCAACATCAATACCCCCCAGCTGGTATCTCATCTTGTCTTAAAACACTCTTGTTACAATATGGCATTAGCCTAGACATCCTTCTAGTTTATATTACTGTCCATTGTATAGAGGTCTTACAACTATGTCATTCTTCTGAGTACCTTCTAGCAGAGTAGCAAGTGATACATATCGGTACAGGACACACAGGTGGCTTTCTCCTCTACCTAGTACACAGCACGTGTGGTGGTGTGTCCTTTGGGACTTTCAATATACAGCAACCTGACTCTGCTGGCACACAACACAGCAGAGCAAAAATATTACAGCTCCATTTCTGTGGAGGTTCATTTTGCAGTCTAGGCCGTCAACAAACTTTCACTTCCTCAAAATAAATTGTGGCTACATAGCTGGATCTCCAGAATAGCTTGGAAAAACACCGATTTTTTGAAAAAGAAAGGAACACTTATAGTCCTGTATTAATTTTGACTCTTTCAGACCCACAATCCACCCATAGGTGCTGTGGATTTACATGTACTTTCAGACCGGATGGGAAGGGCTACAGAAGGAGCTTTTCAGTCCCTAGGGTGAGAACGCACTATATCCATCTCAGCAGCTGCAGTGTGACAAAAGGAATTCCTTTTGGTATTTGAGAAATCTGAAAAGATATGTTTGCAGAGGTAGAGTCTTCAAGAGGAAGGTGTGAAGTAATGGGTAAAAAAAAAAAAAAGAAAGAATCCAGAGGTTCCCTGGGGAAGGAAAGGGAACCTTTGAGGTTTGACTACAGCTCTAACATTTGCAAAACCCTAGCTGTTCCCATGGTTTGGGTGTTGACTGCTGAGTGAAGAGCATGCCCATTTTGTGTTAGATCAAAACCCCTATGACTCCACCGCAAAAAGAGGGTTTGTATGATGCCAGCACACAGTCTGCATGCCCCACTGCAGAATCAAAACATGTAAACAAATTTTCACATAGCTCTTCCCCTCCTGGTTTCACATACACGGCATGAATCCCACACCATAAATAAAGTCTCAAGGAGCACTGCTGAACCCGTCTCCTTTGTCAATTCACCAATAAACTCAACAGCACCTCTGTTCCCTATCCCACAGGCTCATAACTATTCTTAAAACCGCTTGAACTAGGTACTTCTTAACAGGACAAACAGCAATACAAAATAGGCATCTCCTCTGGCTTCTGGGGGCTAAAGGGCAATAATGGGTCTAGAAAAAGATTCATTGCAGAGAGTTTGGGAGTCTTAAAATAGTGAAGAATAGGTTTTATATGGAATCTATTGAAATATGGCAAGCTCCCAGCAGGCATTATTCATAACTATTTTTTTAAAGGACCAGACCCAACCCAAAAGTTAAAAATGCAGCTAAACGCTGCTATCATTTTCAGTTGTAACTATCCCAGTGCAAAGGCTCCTTTCTGCAGCAGGGAAAACATTCTGCATCTCATTAGAAAGACTAAAGCCATAATTAACTTTGCTAGTTTAAAATAGTTAAGATTCAGTTTTATGTAAACTCGTGATTAGAAGGGGAAAAAGTCAGTTAATCTCGTAGTCAAGGTTTCTTCAGTGCAGTTGTGTGACTAATGACTGTGCTAACTGTAATGCAGTCAAAGTTGTTTGCACAAATACAGAGCCAGAGCAGAGTTTGGCTTTAAAGAGAGGTCTAGGCTGTTAGAAGACCAGTAGTTTAATGAATCATGCTAACACTGTTCAACAGAGCTCATATTTCAGCAAGTTACTATTGCATTAAAAAGTATGATTTTTGAAATGCTGCAGAAAATTCAGCCTAAAACAAGAACAGTTACATGAGAAGCAAAGCTGTGGTCAAAAGAGGGCTTTAAAGGTCAAATTTATTGCACAGAGAACTGGGTGAGAGTAACTATAGCTGGAGGCGAGCTGGGAATTACAGCCAAACCTAACTGAAACAATTCCTGTAACAAAACACAGTGGTTAATCATGAATGAACATAGGAATTTTGGAGAATGAAGGTAAAATTAAGAACAGCAGGATGCAGATGTTAAGAATGAGGTAAATCTACCAGTTATAATACTCCATATATGCAGCTTCTAGCTATGAAGCCTGTAAAATTTCAGAGCTGTGGCAGCATAACTAGATGTAAGCAGTGTTATAGTACTTATCTGCAGAGAAATTCTCCAACAAAATTAATTAATTCAATCATTAATGAAGATTCTAGCACCATCAATTATTCAAGTCAAGACAGAGCTTTCCCTAAGGACTGAAACTCCAGAATTATATCCAGCAGCATACATGACAACCTCCCAGAAGCTGAAATTCCAGGAATGGGAAATTCTGGACACTAGTCTGCTCTATCAAGGAAAGCAGCACACAGCGTTTCAAGACATACTCTTCAGATCAAGAGAAAAAAGGCAAGATATGAATATTTAAGAGTCTGAACTCTTACCATAATGCATTTATTATAAAATAAACAATAACTGGCTCACAATATGACTAGGAGAGAAACTGGTGGCATCTGTCCAATGTTGTTATATCAACAGATTGTATGATTACATTAGCAAGTAAGACACCAGCAGTTATGGCACGGCCATATCTGCACTGCCACACCACCTGTGTGGCACAAAATAAACCCAAACACGGTAAAAGTTTATCCAGACTGATGAGGTTGAAGATTTGAGCCTAGCCTTGTCCTTTCTCTGTAAAGCAAATAGCTTTCATTTGTTACAGAGGAATCACTTGTCCTGGTTTTGGTCGGGATGGAGTTAACTTCATTTGTAGCAGCGGATGGAATGCTGTGTTTGAGAGTTAAAATGAAAGCAGTGCTGATAACACCCTGATGTTGTTAATTGCTGTCAGACAGTCAAGGACTTTCTCAGCTCTTCATAAGAAAGGAGGGGCGAAGCCAGGACAGGTGACCCAACTGACCAAAGAGAGTATTCCATGCCAATTACGTCCTGCCCAGGATATCAGGGGGCTGACGGGAGGAAGAGCAGGGGCAGCTCCGGGACGCATGGTTCTTGGGGGACGGTCGGGTTCTGGGACGGTTCTGGGTGCCACGGCCTGAGTTGTGTGGTTCGGTGAGAAACTGCATTGTGTATCAACAGTTTCATATATTTTTGCTCTAAAGTCCTGTTAGCATTGTTATATTTTATCTTTCTGTTATCTTAGTAAACTATCCTTATCCCAACCCACGGGCCTCTTAATTTCTTGGTTTTGGGGTTATTTGCCCCTTCCTTTTCCTTTCCCTTACTTCTCACCCTCCCCCCCTTCCCTTCTCCCCGCTCTTTTCCTTTAAGGAGCAGGCAGCTGCGTGGATCTCGGCTCTCAGCCGGGGTAAAACCATGACATCACTGCTGAAATCAATCTTCCCCACAATATGTCAAGTAAGAAATGACAGCCTCACAGTAATTACTGAAAGAGTATATATCGTCCTTTGGAAAAGAGCTAACTGTAAATCTACACAAGAATGGGAACGAGGGTAGATTACGTGACAGTAAATCATAATTAGCTTCACAGCCTTGCCTTCTCCAGTCTGAGACATTCTGTGCACAGCCTTGGCTAATAATATCACATAAGCTAACTCTGAAGCTCACACACTGTTCTACATTCAGAAAAATGAAAAGATGGCATTTATAAATGCACATAAAACCTCAGAAAGGCAAGATATTAGGGAAGGAATCTCCAGACCCAGAAGGAAATAGCATGTTGTTGGTGGATGGATGCACTGGCAGGAACTTTTGGTGTGTAGGGTTTTTTTAAAAGGTGGCAAGAGAGAAGATACCCTTCTATTTAATTGAACCGCTTGAAAACCCAGAAGCATGCTAAACTCCACAAGACAAGTGAGTGACACTAGTGATGATAGTAATTGTCTGTGATCATTTGATTATACTGGCTGAGTTCCTGCAGAAATAGGGGAGACCAGAACAGCAAGGAGTTTAACATCAGCCTAGAAGATTTTGCTGTACAGTTTTAAGTGCTTCTTTCAAAGCAACAGCAAGACACTTATTTTTCTTGAGATTAGCATTCCTCAAGGTAGGAAAATGGAAATACAATGTTCTCCCAATAACATCTGCAAAAAACCCCCATGTGATACAAATTATGAAAGAGGTTGATATTTGTATCAGTTTTAGAAACAGATATCACACTGAAGGAGTCAAAACAACCACTCAAGTTTTTCTTTTCAGAAGACTGAGACACAACCACAGTTGCATATCTAATACCCAAGGTCAGTTATCTCTGCTTCCTGAGCCCTTCAGGCCTTCCCTCGTGCCTGACCTCACTCACTTCCACAATCTGATCCAAGGTCTTTTCATAAGATCCAGGGAACATCTGGAAGCAAAGCCCTGTGTGTTTCTGGTTCCCATATTCACACAGATGATACCTACAGAAGCAAGACAGGAAGCTTTGCCTTCCAAGTAACTGTATTTTCAAGAGTATTGAGACGGAAATCACGTAGTAAAATCAACTGTAGCTCAGAATGATGGAGAAAGCTACCAGCACAGATACATCTCCAATTTCTGTATTCAGGACCAACATTTCCAAACAGAAATCCCATTACCCTAGCACCACAGTACCATAAGTGGGATTCTGGGCTAACAAATGTCAATCTTTAGGCAACGCCATTGCTCAAACAACGGACCTCATGACTTGGACATCTGGAAATACAGTGGTTCTCTAATTTAGTATTATTAAGAAAAAAACCACACCTTTCAACAAGACATAAAAACCTAGGCAAGGCCTGATATCTCAAAATACTTTATTTTGCTGAAAATGCTTGATTGTATGATTGTATCAGCATTTTCCTCTTAAATCCTGTCACAGAAATGCATTCATATGTTGCTGAGACAAGAAAGAGCCTTTTCAGCCAAGGAAAGGGAACAAGTAATTTCAGTATTTTGAAAGTTTATAAACAAATAACAGCAGGGAGCATTCTGCCAAGACCCTTCCCAGTCAGGTGTTACATGTTAAGCTAACATCTTCCTCACACACCCTCAGTCTCTGCAGTTCAAGATGTTTTGCATTAAGACTCCACAACATAAATTGTGCTGAAGTTGAATGAGCAAATTATCAAAAGGTCCCCCAATAAAGATACACCCAGGTTCTGAGGGACTCTGGACATGGTATTCGGTATTACACACCAGAGTGTCTGCAACATCCAGTGACACCTACTTGTTTTAGCCATCCTGGGCTCTGTTTATATTTGTGTGTGTCAAGGGCAGTTCCATAAGGCTCTGGTCTGTGAGACAGAAAGAACCATAGTGCACCAACACCGACAAGTCAGCTCCAGAACCGAGCAAACAGCAATACTCACCTTCTGATCTTCTGTAAATTCCGAGTTGTGCTGAGACTGCGCCTCTTTTTGTAGATGCCTTACTAATCTGGTGGGGGGAAAGAAAATAGTAGAGCGGGAGCACAACACACACACTACCCCCAGCCTCCAGAAGAAGTGTCAGCCAAGAGCTCCATAGGCTGATGCTCCAAATAGTTTGTGGTTTTTCTTTTAAGACAGATTTCTATAACCATGGTAGGTCATACTTTAAAAACCACCTACTGCATCCTCATGCATTTCACAGAGGGAGTTTGAGGCAAGTCAGATTGGCAGGAGGAGCAGCTGTGGGCACCCTAGGTCATGGCCAGACACTCTCCCAGCACTGGAAGGCAGGCACAGGACAGCCTGGCGCAAGCTGCTGGGGTGTATCAGCTCACATTTGTGCCTGTCAGCATCACAGGCGAAGCACAGACCCCACCCCTTGTCACCACAGAGACAGGAGTACCAAGGGGTTTGGAAAGTGGCAGCAAGCAAACAGCTCCAGAAAGCTAGAGAGGAAACCTATGGGAAGAGTTACGGTTTCTGTCTGAGGAAGGAGAACATTAAATGCGCATAACCTCCAGGCAATTGTTGCCATTCCTTGTAAATAATTCTTTTTAATAAAAGCAGAAGTGGAAGGGGTGGGGAGAAACAAGGGTTTGAGGGGAAACACAGGGACAGCAGCAGTACTTGGGGCATCACAATACACTTTTGTCTGGAACCTCACACCTTTGAATTGCTGAAAGGATTCAGCTTCTAACCGCCACTGCTGTGGATATTAGCCTGGTCTTTCAAGAGGGGTTTAAAATAAGAGACATCTCTCTCTAATCCTCTGACCTTCTTTTGCCTTTCTTTTCCCTCCTGGACCCACAGAGTTAATCTACTAACAACTATTCTATTCAACAGAAACTCAATGATAAGGGTTGCAAGAGCAGTTTACAATGCTGCCACCCAAAAGGAGTTTTCATCTGGAAAGATATTACACTGCTCCAAAATCAGAATAAAGCAAGGGCATGGAGATCACCTCAGTTCCCATCAGATACAAGCAATGCCACGAGGAAGGTAACAGAAGTTGTACTTCAACTCCTAAACTGGACTGTCTGCAAATATGTAGTGACCTTATTCCTCAATGAAGAAAGCTCAGCACAAGATGCTCATCTTGAAGATGTTTCATTCTGAAGAAACATTAAATGAAACTTCACTGCTGAAACTGCAAAGATGGTTTGAAGTGGTGTAAAGATTTAGAATCCTACTGTACTCTTCAAAGATGTCCACATAAAGACGGTTATTAAGAATATCTTCTTTCCAATTATTGCTTGTTTTCTTTTTCCTCTAAAATACAAATCTAGAAGATAACTTTTCATCCCTACGCCAAGGTTTGTAGTAACAACTTGCCCCTCTCTAAAGGCTATCAGCAAACTACAAATAACTGACTTTGCATCATCCCATCTGGTAAATGAGTGAAATAATGAGATTATAGTGTCTCAACTATCCTCTACCCAGCCAGCAGTCTAGTGACTCCAAATGGCAACTGATTGCCAGTATGGCTATAGCCCATAACTTGAACAGTTCTGAATACCATTAGAAGATCTCTGAGAGCATCTCTTCAGCAGACGTTCTCTTGGGGAAGAGGTACAAACCCTCTGGACTTCTTCCAGAAAAATCCCCACAAGAAATTTAGCTTGCAATATACTCAAACCACAGGAAATATCTTTCATCTTCATGGTGAACAGAAAACTGGAGGAGAACATTTGACTAAAGCTACCAGGTATGTTTCATAGGGCATCAACCATGCCCTATGGTGTCACTACTTATCTGATACCAAGGTGTTCACAGACAGCATGGTTTTACCCTGTGCAACCCAATCCCACTGGGGCTGTGCCAGTCACAAAAAGAGATTCCTCAATCTCCCACCTCAGCTTCGTGAGTGTGAAACACACAAGCATGCAGCTGATCAGTTTTCAAACAGATGGGTTGCTTATGGGTTTTTCAGGGGCTAAGACTGATGTTTTGGCAACCCATTTCCCTCACAACAATGGTGGCCCAGGGGAAGAGGTGACGGTATGGGAATGCCACGGGTGCCCGTGGCCGTGGGGGGCCACCATCCAACTACCTCAACGCCCCACGTCCAGGGGGGCTGCAGCTCCACACCACCCAGCTGCCACCCTCGCAAAGCTATGGGTCGGCTCCTGCTTCGTCCCCCGGGAGAGGGGATGCACCGCCATGCCGAGCACCGATGGACGGTTCCGGCGGGTTCGGGAGGCAGACATACGGACGGACGGACACACACATCCCCCCGCCTACGGGGACGCGTCCGCCGCCGGCCCGGCCGCCGCGACAACCAAGCACGGCTAGCGCCTCCCGCCAGCACCGCCCAGTGAGGTAAACTGCGCCGACCGCCCCCGCCATCACTACTGAGGCAGCCCCTCCGGCCAGGGGAAGCCGCGGCTTCCGCCTCGATAGGTGTCATGGCGGCGGTCACGTGGCTTCCGGGGGACCCCCGTCCTCGCAGCTGGGTCTCAGTGGCGGAGCCCGGGCGGGGGCTGCTCCGTTCCTCCCTTCTGCTTCTGTCCGCACCACTGCGGGATGCGCCCCCATCCTCCCTCAGGTAAGTAGTGACACCCCTAGACCGCGCCGCAGGCGGGTCACCCGTCCGGGAGGGCCTGTGCCGGTGCCGCTGCTGGGCCGTGGTCTGCCGCCCCCTCCTGCTCAAGCCCCTGTTTGCGGCACTGGGGGCTTCCTACCGGGGGAGGGCTGCGGGGCCCGGCTGTGCTTCTGCCCGCTGTCCCGGGGGCGTGCCCTAGCCGTGGAGCTGGCTGTGGCCTGAGGTGCGTGATGAGGGGAGGGAGGAGGCTGACCGGCGGGATCGATATGATCAGCCCTCTATACCGCGGGGGACGATCTTATCGGCTCTCCGCTGGCGCTCCCTGCGGCGGCGAGAGCGTGACGCACCGCCGGGAGCCGGCCAGGGCCGGGCGCAAGCGGTGGCAGGTGGCGGTTCCTTGGTGGGAGGGATTCGGTCCCTGCGAGGGCTCCGTCTGCCCGACCACTGGTGGCGGCGGGGCTTGGCAAGCCGGGTTCCGCTGGGAAGGGGGCCGCACGCTAGGACGGCCGTCGGCCGGTGCTTGCCGTGGGCTCCGCGGCGGGGTTTAGTGCGGCGGTGGTGTAATAAGAACATAAGAAGCTTGCTCTTGAACCGGCAGATGGGGTGGGGATTAATACAGTCGGTTATACAAGGAACACAAACAGCAGCGGTACCTGTGGACCCAGAACCAGGGAAAGAGAAAACCCATTCCCTGATGAGAATAAAACCAGAAGAAGATCCAAAATGGATATTAAACAACGTGGGGGCCACATAGTGGGACGTGACATTTTTGCATCCCTGTATGGCTGGGGGCAATGTAAATAGTTTCTGGCGGGAAAAAGGGGGTTGAGCGCGGGGTCGAGCTGTCCTACAGGTGCCCTCCCATTGCTTATTACCATATTGAAATACCTGCGGGCGGCGCATGCGCAGTCACGGTTACTGGCTGAGCAGCAGAGCCGCCTGTGAGGGGCACATGCGCAGTCACTGTTACTAGCTGAGCAGCTTCTGGCGCCGGAAGAACACCGACCAATCATAAGTGTCTGCTCCGCAACAATATATGAGTGAAAACTGAAGAGGGGGGTGCGTGCCGTTGGTAGAGCAAGAAGCTCCTTGGCCGCCCAGCGCTGTTTTTCCTGTTTAACTGCTTGCTTGAATAAATTTTATCTTTATGAATACAACTGGCCTTTAGCCTTTATAGCAGTGGCACGGGCCTGAGGCAGCTGGCACTGGGCGGGCTCCCACCGAGCAAGTCGGGGCTGAGGTTTGGTGCCTGTCACACTGCCCGCTGCCGTGTATGCAAGTAACCCGTGTCACTGCGCCTATCTCTGTGCGGAGTGCTCTGCAAGTGGGTGAAGATGTCACAATAGGGGCTGACCTTAAAGGTCTGTTAAGGTGACGGCAGTATCGGGGAGGTCTTTAGTCCCATGTCCTGCTCAGAGCAAGGTCAGCCGCGATGTCAGAGCAGTGGCTCCAGGCTTTATCCCCTGAGGTCTGGAAGGCTTTGAGGATGGAGACCACACAGGATCTTTGAGTAACTTGTTTCTCTCCTCATGGTGGAGGAGTTTCTCCTTAAATGCAGTACAAACCTCACTTGTTTCAACTTGCGCCCATTATTTTTCATGATCCTGACAAGCCCCGCTGCTGAAAACATCGCACTGTAATGCTGGCGATCTTTATGCTCTCTGAAATTTGAGGTAACAGGGAAGAGGTGGCCTGGTTTAGCTGTACTCTACAAAATTCCTAGGTCTGTTGCCTGAATGTAAATATGGTCACGTTTTCAGCAAGGGTAACTCTGTAATTGCAGTTTCATCTGTATTGGTGGTGCTGCAATAAAATCTGCTAACAGATGGATGTCAGTGGGTTGAGATCCACCTGTAAATGACGTGGGAAATAGTCACCCTTATGCAAGAGGTAACAGTTGTGGGTTTTCAAGTAAGCAAGCATACAGTGATGTAGAACAGGAAAGCTATAGTGTTTTGCCCTACTTAAAACAGTTGCCTCAGGAAAAAATGCGTATTCCAACAGAGTGAAATTCTCAAACCAAGCATGTGGATGATGAAGACAAGGCCTATGGAAACTTAGTGTTTCAACTGGGGGGAAAAAATGGTTCTTCTCTGTAACTATATATATAACTTTGCAAATTGATTCCTTTCCTAATTGTTTACATTTGGAATGTATTTTTGTGAGCTGACAGGCATGACATATGTAGCCCCTCAGCCGTACGTGTTCTTAATCGCGGAATCACAGCTATTCATGTCTTTCCACACCTTAGATTTGGCATAAGCAACGCTACAGAAAAGAAAATGATGCACTGGTTTCATCACAACCCTTTGAAGGCTACAGCTCCTGTTTCATTCAATTTTTATGGGGTAGCTACCACTCCATCTGCAACAAAGGTTTGCAAGTAAGTGTACATGTGAGTAAATCCACTCCATCTCTCTTAGTTTGGAGGACATCCTTAAAAGTGACGGTCTTCAGTTTTTGTTCTGAAGATGACTAGAAATGTGTAGGCTAGGAGACAGTAAGACTCTGATACCATTGAACATTTAGTTACAAATGTGATATATGTCCATCTGATTCGTGTTAATATGGAAGAATGTTGGGGGTGCATAATGACATATCCTTGTATAGCCATGGGCCTGGGAGGGACAGTTTAAGATTTCTGCATGTACTGGATGAAGTATGTTGAAGCAGCAGCAAACTATATAAAGGATGTGCAAAGCTTTGCCTAAAAGACCACCATGTTAGCACATTGCATGCATTGTGATACCTCAGGAGAAACAACTTGTCTCTGAGAAGGAGGTGATAAAGAGGAAGAGGGAAAGAAGAACAGAAGGCACCTCTAATCTGCCTTAACTCTGCAGAACCAGCTGCCTGACTTTGTTCGGAAGACAAAAGCTAAAGGTGTCTTGTGGGGGTTGCCTGGTGGGCACTCCAGCATGTACATAAGTGAGGGACTGGAACTGTACAGAGTGCATCCTGGTGGAGCGGGGCTCCTGGAGCACCCGGCGCTGTCTGTGCACACCAGCACCATTTGCTTGCCTTTATTCGTTTAATAAATTGTTCAATTTGGTTATAATCCTGTTTCAGACAGAGTCATTTATCACACAAAGAATGAATTTTCTATGTCAGTTTCCTTGCTATACACTCAGTTTCCAAGTCTCTGAGTGTATAGCAAGGCTGATTATAAAAATGCAGAGGCAAAAGACTAAGCATGTCATTGTCTTTCTGATGACTCTGCATTTTTCTGCAAAAGGTCACTTAAAGTAATTTCCATAAGTGCATAAAGCATGAATGTTCTATTGTAGATGGGAATATAATGGAAAGAGATCTCAGCTTATTTTGCACATCTGTTCTTATCTCTTCATTTGCTCATCCCATGCTAATGTTGAAGAATGTTTTAGCTTGTTACTTCCCTTCCTTTCCCCTGCACCCAACCTCTGGGTAGATAAGGGCATTTTAGTTTGTGTTAGAGCAGGAGTCTGATAGTGAGTACTGATTATCCATTGCTTTATGTCCAAAAGCGGGTTGCGCTTTAAACTAAAGAGTTAATTGTATGTATCCAAAGGAGAAAGGAAGGGTTTTTTTCTGTATTTATTGGCATTTTACTCATAAAGTACCTGTCCTTGCCCCAGCTAAACTGAATGCTTAGCTTCACATTCTTAGCCAAAAGGGTGGTGGCGTACATGGGTGGGTACTTTCTTAATTGTATTTTTTTTGGTAGATTTAGGTTTATTTTTTAATTTCCCCCCCCTCCATACAGTGATTTGAGGTTATCTCGATCACGACTACTGGACCTGTTTACAGACTCAAGTTGTAATCCAGAAATGATGAAGAATGCAACTGACTTGTACTTCTCGCTCTTGCTCTTGCAAGGTAGGAATGTTTACTAGCAACACTGCTAATATATCAAAAGGTCTATAATTAGAGTTTTAATGACACTTCTCAGAATGTCTGTTGTGCTAATCTTCTGTGAAGCAGCTTTGTACTTCTCAGGAATCATAGAATCATAGAGTATCCTGAGTTGGAAGGGAACCATAAGGATCATGAGTCCAGCTGCTGGCTCCACACAGGGCCAGCCAGGTCAGAGCATGTGACTGAGAGCATCGTCCAGACACTTCTTGAACTCAGTCAAGCTGGGTGACCACTTCCCTGAGGAGCCGGTTCCAGTGCCTGACCACCAGTAAAGAACCTCTTCCCAATATCTACCTACACCTCCCCTGTCACAGCTCCATACTGTTCCTTCGGGTTCTGTCACTGGCCACCAAAGAGAGGAGATTGTCAGGAAGCCAGAGACCGCAATGAGGTCCCCCCTCAGCCTCCTCTTCTCCAGGCTTAACAAACCAAGGGACTTCAGCCTCTCCTCATAAGACTTCTCCTCCAGAGCCTTAACCATCCCCATTGCTCACTTCTGGACACTCTCCCTTTGTGTCCCTTTTGTACTGTGGTGCCCAAAACTGCACCCAGTACTCAAGGTGAGGCTGCACCAGCACAGTGCAGAGCGGGACAGTCACCTCCCTGGCCAGCTGGCAATGCCATGAGTGATGCACCCTGAGAAGGAGAGTATCTTCTTGGGTCCTATGCTTGATACCAGTCATGGGTACTTGCCAGGCCCTTTCTACAAGTTCCATTGTACTCTGTGACCCTGCCAATACTGACCCTGTTGACAGTCCTGTCTTCCTGCATTTAACCTCATTTTGCTTCCTGCTGGAGAACAAAATGTTTGTCTCTTCATTTGTGGTGAATTGCTCCTTAAGTATAAATTGCATCTATTAATTAGACGAGGGGAGTTGCTCTTTGGTGTAAACTCCTGCTTTGTCTAATGCCAGATAGTAGACTTACTGCAAGTTTACGCTTATGTTGCTGCTTCTCTTAGGTATAAATAGGTTCTTATTAGTGTACTATTAACTTTTTCAGTAAATGGTCACTTGTGATGACCCCTGAAACCTTCCTCCAGCCAGCACTTGGCAGTCGGGTGCTCAGAGAAGTTTCTTAGACTGAGTTTGCAGTAATCAGCTGATGTATGGTAACTGTGTGATCTTGCACTCTGTGGGAAGTGAAGCAGCTCAAGTTGGTGTAGTTCCCTCAGTCTCTGGAAAGGTGTATAGTAATGAGATTTCCAGGTAAAGATAACAGTCCTTGTTGCCGCAAACAAGATTTGGAGGGATTCTTCAGGAATGCATCATGCTAGGTCACTAAAATCATCTGCATGTTAAAGTAGCAAGTATTTTCTGTCTCTGTAAACACGTGGCAGTGGCTAGAGCAATAGCCCCAACAGCTGCTGTTGCATGTCTTGAGTTCTTGAAGTCTGTAAGACTTGATCAGGCCAACGCCCATCTGGCTTCTCCCTGAAAAACTCCTTGACCCTGCATGTGCTATCAGCACTTGAACATTCCATAGCATGAGCTTCTTCCCACTGGGAGCTGGAGACAAAAGAAACAATGATTTGGTGAGTCCATGCATACAAGCCCTTTTCCCCTTCCCTGCTGACCAGACAGCTTTTCCTGGAATTTCCCCATCGCCACTGTGGTGAGTGGCAGAGACAGTCAGTCACTCACCTTGAGCAGCCTCGCTTGTCCCTTACCAGCGTCAGTCCAACTCACAGCTAGTGACCATATGGGACGTGCAGACATCTGCAAGGTTTTCCTTGAGAAATCAAGACTCTCAAGGTTGAGTTGGTAATCTGCTAGGCAAAGAGTTTGGTTGTAGTAGTCATTTTGGCTTTTTGCATATCTGGTTCAAAAGATACTGAAGAATAAAAGCTTCAGGAAGTAGCACAAGTTTTTGAGTGGTACAGCAAGAAACTTTAATTTATCTATATCCATATTTTCATTTACCCCCATTTCTTCATTACATTTTTCTATTGCTTACATTGAGGTTGCCTGTCAGCATGTTCTTTTATTCCTTAGGTTTCATCCTTTCACTGGATAACTCTTCCCAAGAATGCAAGCTGAGATATATTCAGAATTTCAAGTGGACAGACACATTGCAAGGACAAGTTCCAAAGTATCTATGCTTTTATGATTACAGGGTATCCAGCTGTTTTCTTGGGCTATGTTATGTATAGGCATGTGTGCCAGCACAGGTGTGAAGGAAAACTTAAAAGCATAGCAAAACGTCAACTGCAACATTGTCCTGGTTTTGGTCAGGATGGAGTTAACTTCATTTGCAGCGGCGGATGGAATGCTGTGTTTGAGAGTTAAAATGAAAGCAGTGCTGATAACACCCTGATGTTTTTAGTTGCTGTCAGACAGTCAAGGGCTTTCTCAGCTCTTCATATTTCTCTATTCATGAGAAAGGAGGGGCGAAGCCAGGACAGGTGACCCAACTGACCAAAGAGAGTATTCCATGCCAATTATGTCCTGCCCAGGATATCGGGGGGCTGACAGGAGGAGGAGCAGGGGCAGCTCCAGGCCGCACGGTTCTTGGGGGACGATCGGGTTCCGGGATGGCTCTGGGTGGCACGGCCTGAGTTGTGGGTTCGGTGAGAAACTGCATTGTGTATCAACAGTTTCATATATTTTTGCTCTAAAGTCCTGTTAGCATTGTTATATTTTATCTTTCTGTTATCTTAGTAAACTATCCTTATCCCAACCCACGGGCCTCTTAATTTCTTGGTTTTGGGGTTATTTGCCCCTTCCTTTTCCTTTCCCTTACTTCTCACCCCTCCCCCCCTTCCCTTCTCCCCGCTCTTTTCCTTTAAGGAGCAGGCAGCTGCGTGGATCTCGGCTCTCAGCCAGGGTAAAACCACGACAAACATAGAGCAGTTTCCAAAGAAGTGTTGATTTGCAGTTCTGATGGCTGCTGTACTGCAACAGATGTTCTGAAGCACCTGAAGTAGATGTCTTGAAGCACATAGCCTTTATGTGGAGGCGTGATAATGCATCGTCATGATAGAAGAATCCATTGTGTCTTGATCTACAAACTATCTACAGCTTGCTAGAGAAGAACTTTGAGAGTTTTGGTGAATAGAATATAACAACATTGGTTAACTACTAAACTCCAGTCAAAATTTTTTTATTTGGCACCATTGTATGACCAATATCTTCTGAGTTTTTTGAAGTACAGAAGTTACCGAAGATCTGACTTTGTTCTTGTCCTTTGAAGCTCCTAGTACATGGACTCCTTTGTTAAGCTTCTGTTTTAAGTAGGAATATAAATCCGTAGCCTTCTGGATTATTCAGTTCTCTCTTACTATTGTAGGTAGTTGTGTTGTATAACCACATGTGCAAATTTGTCAGGCTTTATCTAGAAGTGCTCAACTTCCATAATACTTTTATTCCCCTTGGAAGACAAACTTCTAATGTGGACTCTCTTCTGATTTTTCTCATGGTCATACATACTTACTCTCGTGCCAACATTATTCTTCCCACTCCTGCACCTTTCTTTTTAAGGATTACTACCTCCTAAAATGTACAGACCTTGTGTTTGCAAGTTCTCTCTTTTCAAAGACCACAGTTTTAGCTTCTGAAACTTCCTTCTATTTGCACATGGTGTTTGACTGCAGTTACATAAACACTTGCAATAACATTCATTTGAAGGAGATGCAATAGAGTCTGACTTATTAACTTAGCAGCCACAACTTTAAGGTAGACATTCCAGAGTAAGGCTTTCCAGAAAATGTGTGATTAAAAAAACAAAAAGGAAAAATGTCAGCCACGCCCAAAGAGAAACAAATCTCAAGTTACTGTTTTAAAATAAGAGTTCCCAAATGGGAAGGGTAGGCATCTGCATGTGGGAAATTATAATGAGGAGCTCTTAAAGAGAGTAAGTAAAAACTGAAGTCTCTTTTAGACAGTTCAGCAAGAAGGAGGTTCTGAATTGGAAATAGTTGACATCTTAAATGAAAAATATTTTATGGAAAGAAATGTTGACTTGTGCTGGGTGAACTATTAGCAGAGAAAGCTTGTCAGAACAAAACAGAAAGCATTAAATTGTTTGGGGGGGATTTGTCTGTCTTTAGTGCCCAGCAGGATGCAGTGTTTGAACTGGTTTCCATGGGATTTAATGTAGCTCTGTGGTACACAAAATATGCATCGAGGCTTGCTGGAAAAGAAGAATAAGTGTTTTTCTTTTCTTAGTAATTCCATTGCAGCAATATTCCACAAAAAAAAAAGAGCAGGTTCTGAGTTTTGACTGCTGCAGTGGATGTCTGGCTGAGACATTAGGAGTTCAAGGAAGCAGCTAGTCTTTGTTCATGTGCGGTAATATCCAAGCACACTTCAGTCCCTTCTTGCACCTGTGAATCAACTGTACTAGTACCATATAGCTTTTGTATAGAGAGAGCATGAGTTGTGAATCCTTTATCAGTCCTACTCTAAATGTCCAAGTACAAACTCAAGATTCCTAGAATCACAACTCTGCTGGCTTTTAGCCCTACAGATTTCTAAAACGTAAGCTTTTAGCACTAAGGCTGCCTTGAAAGTAATTACAGGGTCTTAATGTTTCTTTTTACAATCAAG
This sequence comes from Gallinula chloropus, assembly GCF_964237585.1. Lineage (NCBI taxonomy): Eukaryota > Metazoa > Chordata > Aves > Gruiformes > Rallidae > Gallinula > Gallinula chloropus. Next base: position 65,878,202 of record NC_140087.1, read on the forward strand.
TGCTATTTGATTATTTAATGATTGGACACTGTAAAAAACTTCTTTCCCATGAGGGCAGCACAGCATTGGGACAGGTTACTTAGAGGGTTAGTAGACTGTTCATTCTTGAAGGATTCAGCTTTCATCTTCGACAAAGTTGTAACTGACCTGATCTACTGTTCATGATAGTCCTGCTCCAAAGCAGAAGCTGGGACTAAATGGTACTTGGAGGTCCTTTCTAACTAAAATTTCATTGATTTGTTCTATGTTCTTAGTATAACAGAAGATGAAGCAAAAGACATTCACAGGAGCCTGAAGATAGCTGCTGGTATTTTTAAACAGTTGAAGGTAGAGAAACCATCTTTGCTGTCTGTTCTTTGAGTTGTCTTCAGGTATTTTACTTTTTGTCTTAGAAAAGCTTTTCTGGCACGGTTACAGAATAAACAAATACCTGAGACTGAGTGATTCAGGCAAAAGAAGGGTATTAATATGTTGTGCTACCACTCGGTCCCTGCTGCCCCTTCCCAGTGGTAAGGGAAGAGTTACGAGTCTGTCTATCTGGTAGCCCGTGCAGCAATGCAGCTAGCCATCTTGGGACATTGACTGTGTCCCATGCATTTAGAAATAACTTGCTTTGCATTGAAAGCAGTGGTATTAGGCCTAAACTAACTTTGAAACTTGCTTTGTACTTAGGAAAGTCATATCCCAAAATTGATTACACCCGTAGAAAAGGGAAGAGATTTGGAAGCTCGACTTATAGACTCCTACATCATACAGTGCTAAGCTGAAGCTCAAGAAGGTATGTTCAGACATACATCTTTGTTGGGGATGGCAATGACTGTCTTTGGAAACTTCAGTGTCTTTTTTTTTTTTTTTTTCCCTTCTCCTGGTGCCCTGTGGCTTAGTGGGCTGGGTTGGTTTCTTTAAAAGCAATTTTACAATTACAGTAGGAAAATGCCAAAGATCAGTCTGATATTACAGATGTAACCACTTTGGAAGAACTTGTGCATGACATTCCTCCCCTCTTCTTTTTCCCTTTCATGCAGTCTTTTCATTACCGTGCTTGCTTAACGTAAATTCCCAGTTCATTTACAGTACTTGCAGCTTCTCTCTTTAGACTAGCCTTCCTTTGGCTCCTCTATTAATTTGAAATCATTTTATCCAAGAAACAATCTGCCTTCATTCTGCAGTTTGCTTCACTGCACAGTATTTGCTTTCTGCTCATGCAGGGGTTTTAAAATGCTAAATGCCTCTGCTGATTTGATGTGACATCTTCAATTAAACTTTAATTCCGTGGTGTGGAATCTTTTTTCAGTGACAATTGCTCGGGTTATTGAGCTGAAACATATTCCAGGACTAATCACTTCTCTTGCTTATAAAACAGCTAACTTCTACCAGAAAGCTGGTAAGTGTCTTGTTTTGTATCCTTAGTGACCTGGCTTGTGCGTTCTTGCCAGCAGAGGTACTTCACCCCCTACTGCGACAGCACATTTAAGGCTGCAGTTAACAGCATAACAGATATACTTTGATAAGGCCTTCGGGGTTTGTGGGACTCTTTTTCTGTGGCTAATGGTAGGAAATGGTAGTGAGGCGAGACAGAAGACCGAGTAATAGCTTGAGAACATGCAATAGCAGCAAAGGAATGCCTCAGTGTGCAATGTCTTGTATTTGAACTGGCTTTGGGCAGCAGATTGTGATGCAGACCGTAGAGTGTGCAGTGGGTTGGTTGTGCACATCCTTCCAAATGAGTCGGCTGGTCTGTGGGCTTGCTGAGGCAAGTGAGAAAAGTGCAGTGATATGGGAGTCAATATAAGAGATGGAACGGTGTGACATACATGGGTTTTTATAGGTTACTACTTGAAATTGAGCTAGGAACAAGCTTTGAAATGCTGCCTACCAAATTTAGTGGACATCAGTGTCAGAGATTGTAGGGACAGCTGCATGATAGCTCAATAAACTGCATATTTTGGGTATTTTTTTTTCATAGTTTCTCTGTGTGTCTGCAAAAGTAATTTATTACACTTGTTTCTGGCTACTTTATAGTTAAGCTCTATTGCTAGGTTTAAGAATTCTGGTCTCTTGAGTGTGTATGTGATTTTTCTTTTTGGAAATGTCTTAAAGAATAACTTTACATATGTGTTCATAGATCAAACATTATCCAGTTTGGATCCAACCTTTGCAGGCAAATGGAGGAAGTACTTGAACTTGAAGACCTGCTTCTATATGGCCTATATAAGTACTTCAGTTGACAGCAGTCACAGTTTCTAATGTTGTCTAAGGGCTGCATAGAGAATGGAAGCCACGTATTGCCTTGATTTTCTTTCCATGCTGTGAAGAGAGACTGTGCAGCATCAGCAGCATTTGAATGAGGCAAGTGGCATTCCTGCAGTGTGGAATTTCTTGTTGTCAGGTATCGTTAAGTGAAGCAGTTCAGGTTGAGCATAATACATACTGTTATCTGCATCACAGTCTGATTCTAGGCATAATGCAGAGCTAATCATCTTCTTGAAGGCCCTGAATGAAACTGCCTGAAGTAATGCTAGGTTCCTTCTAAGTGCTGTCCCTTTTTGCGTGGCTGATCTCTCTTAGCAAGTGCAGTGGCACTCTGGGGATCGTCAGCTGTTCAATTTGCTGTTTATTTCTTGCAGCCTGACACAGCCTGTAGTCTGGCTCTTTTGTACTGTAAAAAGGGTCCAAACTAAGCAGGTACCACACTTGTCTGTCTCTTAAGTTAAAACTGCAGCGAAAACAAGGCTTCCTGCCGTATTAGCAAGGCAGAGAGGTGAGGGAGGGTCAGAGCTCTGGTACTTTTTCTTCCCTTTTTTTTTTTTTAATTTCTGTAATATGAGCGATAGTAGACTTAGGTAATGCTTCCTATACTATGAGAACAGACATTAAAGGAAGGTATGCAAGGTGGGCAGTAGTTCATGGGACTGTTCCTTTACCTGTGGTATTCGGTATGTAAACTTAGCAACTCCTGATAACAGAAAAGAAGCCATTCAGCGCTCTCTGGAATACAGTGCTGTCCTCAAGCGTAAGTGTGAAGGAATGGGACTTTCTGGGGTGCAAAAGTTATTTGAGCTGGCAAAATAGCTCAAGCAACAGTACTCCTTATCTGTTCTGGATACAGTTTGGGTTTTGAGTGGTCAGATAATTTTAGTTTTTAGAATCTGCACTTTGTAAACTTAACATGGGGTTCATCCGTTTTCAGTGATGGAGCTGAGTGCTGCATATTGATACGGTGAGAGGTTTGAACTAGACTGTATACTAGTGCTTTTGATGCAACAGTCTTCATAAAGCTCAAAGTTACTCTTGGCTAAACTTAAGACAGCTTGCTTCATACCTGCCTCATAGCGTCTGTTCACTGAAAGCTGCTTTGACTCATGTTCCCAAATTATCAGCTATCTGCAGGGAATGGCAGCTTCAGAGAGATGCAACTCCGATGTAAGAAGTGAATTGGTGCAGGAGTACCCGATGACACTGGTAATGATTTTGTCCTCTCCCATTAGGCATATTGTTACCATGGTTAGACTTTACTGGCGAGTGATAAATGCGGGGAAGCAATCAGATCTCTGCAGGAATCAGAAAAATATAAGTGCATTTGAGACTGGAGTACAGGGCCTGATGATGGCATACCTGGTTTATTTTGCTGTATTGTGTTAAGTTAAGGTTTTGTCTGTCACCTGATGAAAATCCAGCACGCTGGTGAATAGTGGCAGTGTGTACTTCTGCGTTACCAAAGGCTGTCTTTCATAAGTGCTGCAGAAAATTTCATCTTCACCAGCGTGAAGGACTGGCATCGACCTGCCTGCAATAGAGTATAGAAATCAATTGCCAGGCTATCACGTTTTCTGGTCTGGATGCAAAGTTACCACAGCCTGTTCTGCTTTGGAGGTTGCTCTGTCTACATTACAAGCCAGACCATGTTTGTTTGTCTGTATTTCAGCAGTTTTCAGTAACTTACTTCCTTTCTGCTCATTTGAAAGGTGGATTAAGGGAAGTTTGCATTAGTTGTGAGTCTTCAGCCCATCCTTCTCTCTTGCTACCCCAATGCCCCGCACTGTACTTTACTACAATGTATAAAAAATGCTCAGATTGTCAAACTGGGAACTTTTAATTTTAAAAATAAATAAAAAGAATTTATTAAAAGCAAACTGAACTGGATTACTTACAGTAAAACAAATACTGTGGTTTTACTGTGCCTGGTGTTCAGGGAAGAGTGCTTTTTTTCCCCACTCTGTATGAAGTCTTGTTTATTTTGGGGTATCCCCTGTGCCTTCATACCCTCTCTTTTTCCTTACCATATGCAGCAGTTCTTGGGCTTATTGCTGCATTTTGCCCCACACAAAAGAATGTTTTCCTGCATCTTCCTATCCAAACAGTTATTTCTCTTTTTTCTTTGTTTTCCTTCCCATTCCTAGTCACTTTTTGGGTGCAGAAAACCTTGGCTGGAAATGCTGCCTTTGAGATGGTTTATTTTTGTTTCTAAGAAGCAGAAGGCCTGAATGGATTCTAGTGTCTCCTAAAACTGTACATCAGAGCTGTTATTTAATAGACATGTAAATTATTTTTGTTACATTTCTTTCTTGCAAAGTTTTTGCCAAGGCTGAAGCACTGTGCAAAGAATATGGAGAAACCAAAGGGCCTGGGACTACTGTCAAACCTTCTGGAAATCTCTTCTTTAGGAAATTAGGAAGTTTGATTAAGAACACACTAGAAAAATGCCAGAGAGAAAATGGGTTCATGTAAGTAATATGTGGTTAGTACCATGCTCTGTATGAACTGTTATTACCTCATTTGCCTTTATTTCTAGATGGGATGGTAAATGCTACTCTCCAGATCTTACATTCCTTTAGGGCGTGGCATGTAACTGTGTGTGTAACATGTATGTAACATGGCATATACACATAAATTTGCAGTTCAGTAATATTCTCATAGCAGACTTGTTATGGGTTTGTGCTATTGCCCTGTCCGTGCTCAGTGCCAATTGAGCAGGGTAGGTTGTCCTGGTGTGCTGCAGAGGTTAAGCAGTTTTCTTCCTTCATTCCTCAGCTATCTGTTTCTTTTCCTTCTGTGCAAGAGGAAGTCCTGCAGAGTTTGCAATGTTGCTCTGATGCACTCTTCACAGCTGCTGGGATCTAGTGGATGAAAGAGGACAGAGGGGAGATGGAGAAGACTGGTAGCTGATTCCGCTTTGCGAGCTGGGAAGTCAAAGCACAGTCATGCCTTCAGTGAAGAATATGCCGAGGGTGCTAGGGGCTTTTCCAGTCTTAACTATAAACAATATTATGAATAGGGCTTTCTGTTATTGACAACTGTTCCATAAAGCATTTGAAAGTAGTTTAAAGTAGCAAGATTAGTTCGGTTTTAGAATTCTTTTGCTCATTTCTTTCTTCCCTCCTCTTATGAATTAATATTCCACAGGAGGCTTATATCCCTTCTTCTGATACATAAAGAGCTGCATAATAGGAGAACTGGCTAAACAAAAAGACTTGTCAGGTACAACAAACTGAACTGCACATAGGAAAATAAATTCTCTACTCTGCTTTATTTCCAATGACTGTCGTAGCTTGCAGCAACAGCATACAGGAGATACCAACAAACCCATGTCCTTCTTGAAATAAACTTTGAAAGAGAAACCAGATAACCAGGGACTGTTTTGGGAGATTTGCCTGCCACAGAGCTCTGCCGCAGCACAGGAAGCGAGGTAGCATGTGTCAGTATCTGCGAGTTTTCAGCTCTTGTTGGTTTGCCAGGAATAGTTTTATACCTTCATTCAGGCTTTATGTTGTAGCAGGTCCTTGTGGGTGTTGCAGTGTCATCACTGTTATGCAATGTGGCCCATTAAGGCTGATTTTGGAAAAGAACTGTCTTCATCTTTCTGGGGATGTTTTTAAAAGCCTTGTTTGGATTTCAAAGGTCTCTCTGGGCAAAAGGTGCTTTTCTCATTGAAGTGCTGAGAATAATTCTTATCAAGTAGGAAAAACCCCTCCTGGTTATTACGGGGTAAGCACCAGGAGTGAATTACTTTTGTTCTTGTGAGTCTTGCTGACAGAACTAATGTTGGACAGTACCTTAGTGAGATGGAAGAGTGCAGCAGTGACTGCTCCTGTGAAAACCCAGACTGGTTTTCTTTAGAATCACAGGCAAGGCTTACAGAGACAGTACAGTGCCTTGTGTTTTCAGTGTATCGCTGTGTTCGATTGCAGCTATTTTCAGAAGGTGCCAGCAGAGGTTCCCCACCTGGAACTGAAAGCGAATTATGGCTTAGTAGATCCTGTTCCTTTTGAATTACCTGCCTTGAATGCACACTGGACTCCTGAAAGGCTTGCAGCATTTGATCTCACCAAGAGGCCAAAGGATGATGTTACATTTCGTTCTTTCCCATTAGCTTTATTCTGTGTGTAACACAGTTACTGTTTCACTCTTCCGTAATGCTCCCCGCCTCAGTGCAGGACATAGACAGAAGGCACCACCTAAGTTCACTGTACTGCTGTGCCAGGGGGCAAGTCAGTTAACCTCTCTGCCACACCATCAGCACCTGGAAATGAGGAGTTGTTTTTTTCTCAGTCCTGAATTGGGAGGAAATTCTTTGTGTATAAGATGCTAAAATGTTCCAGGACTGAATGCTGTAGAAGGATTAGATTTTAGACAAGTATTCATTTAAGGATGGTGAAAGAGAGTATTTTGGCTTGAGGTTTGCTTAAAGCATTCGGCCTTGAAAGGAGAGGGGACTATTGAGTTAGAATATGTAAAGTTAACTGTGCAGAAGTACCATGCAGACATAGTGGTTTCTACTTGGGGTATTTAGAGTTTTTTTCTTCTTGTTTGCAGGCTAAACCAAAACCAGATGAAGAAGTAAAACCTCTGAAGGAACCAGATATACAGCCTCAAAAAGACAGTGGATGCCAGATTTCTTAAGTGTCGTAAGTGCTTTGAATTCACTTTGAAATGAGTGTCTTAGTCATCTACATTTGCTTATCCTGCCCTGTTTAAGATCTGGTTAACTCCATTTCATAATAAAGTCTTGGTCACTCATTGTTTTTCTGATGCCTGTGTGTTAATGCTTACATGTCTCAATCGAATTACTTCTATTCCTGTGCAGACTAGATTCCATTTTTCCCTTCTCCCCTTGTTTTCCCTTGCATTAGCCAATGAGGGTAAGTCTGCGCTACTGTGCATACGCAGACTTCCCCTCATTGGCTAATGCATGTGTGTGTGAGTGCCGGGACTCGTGACTCATTCCCCAACAACTTCTTAGGAAAGATTATTTTATGGACTTGCAATTCTTAATTCTTTGGGACCCAGGGTGGTTTGTCTGACTAGAGTTCACTGTAAGTAGTTTTGGGGTGTAAGCAAGTCGATTGTGTCAGGTTATGTCATTCCTTAAGCCTAGCTGTGTAACCTTTTCTGCCATGGCTGTTTCAGTAAATATGATGTTGTAGTTTTAAAAATGGATGAATGGAACAAAGTAATTAACATGTTCCTTTTCAAGACAAACGTTGTTTACTTGAACTTAAAATCCTGTGGCAAACATTGGATAGTTTTGCCTAAAAATAAGGAATAGAAGACTGTCTAGTTTGCAAAGTACAGAGAGTCCTTGTGACTCAAAGAGCAGTTTTCTCTTTGGTTTTGTTGAGCAGTAAAAAGAATTATTGTAAATAATATGTAGATTAACTGTCCGCTATGCTCAAGAATATAGGTGAATTGTCTGGGAGTTTCAGTTAATCTGGAAACCTATCAACCTCTTTTCCAATTATGATATCCTTTAGTAATTTTCAAGAATTATGTATTTTGAATCGTGACTTTTTAATACTCTAATGCTGCAAGAGCCTGTTTTTGTGGCCTCTCTCCGGTTTTGGAAGCTCCCGTGGCTAAACCTGCAAATCTTGTTGGTGTAAATATTCCTTAAAAATTTGTGCCCAATCTGAACTAGGACAAAACTGCAGCTAAATAAAATACAGAGTGCTGGGCCCTCTGTTTTGTGCTCTTAAAAATGCAGTGCTTGTCTTCAGCCTACTGTAAAACACAGTGTTACGCTCTTTGTGAGATTTCTATTTAAATAACCTTCCTCCCTCTATTAAAATACACTTCCTCCATGTTTCCTGTTCCTGGGCTTACAGTAATTAATCTCCATCCAGCATGGGACAATCCTAGAACAGAGGGACTAAATTTGGCCTTTGGATGCTGATAGCCACCTACTGCTGGATTACGTAGGGGAGCTTCGCCTGTCAGCCTAAGGATGATGCTTCATCGCTTAAATGTTCAGCATGAATAGGTGGTGAGTCTGGGGAGCTCCCTCGGGAGGATTCAGGCAAGCTATGTCTTTCAGTCCTGGCTCCTTTGGTTTGGAAGCTCTTGCTGCACGTTTGGCTGGTTTTGAAATGAGTGCTGCTCCGGCCCAGAAAAGCACCTAGGAAGCTCATTGGAGTGTTATCTGTTTCCTGGCAAACAAAAGCCATAAGACCCAGGAGAACAGGGGCTGCCTCTGGGAGGTTTCAGGCCAGCTATATCTTTCAGTCCTGGCTGCTTTGGTTTGGGAGCTCTTGCTGCACGTTTGGCATCTTTTGAAGTCATCTCTGCTCTGGCCGAGAAAAGCACCTATGCATCTAGGCAGCTACTAGGCTACTAGGCAGCGGTATTGCCTAGTAGCTGCCTGTATCCTTGGCAAACGAAAGCCCTCAGAACCTGGAAAACACAGGCTGCTTCGGTGCTCCCTGGAGAGGTTTCAGGCCAGGTAAGTCTTTCAGTCCTAGGTCCTTTCATTTGGGAGCTCCTACTGCACCTTTGGCTTGTTTTGAAATGAGTGATGATCCGGCCCAGAAAAGCATGTAGGGAGCTATTTTTAGTGTTGCCTGTATCCTGGCAAACGAAAGCTCTCAGAGCTAGGATGACAGGGGCTGTTTGTGGGCTCCCTGGGGAGGTGGAGGTTTCAGGCCAGGTACTTCTTTCAGTAATGGCTTCTGTGGTTTGGGAGCTCTTGCTGGACATTTGTCATGTTATGAAGTGAGTGCTTCTCCAGCCGAGGAAAGCACCAAGGGAGCTAGATGGAGTGTTTCCTGGCAAATTGTCCTGGTTTCGGTCAGGATGGAGTTAACTTCATTTGTAGCAGCGGATTGAATGCTATGTTTGAGAGTTAAAATGAAAGCAGTGCTGATAACACCCTGATGTTTTTAGTTGCTGTCAGACAGTCAAGGACTTTCTCAGCTCTTCATATTTCTCTATTCATGAGAAAGGAGGGGCGAAGCCAGGACAGGTGACCCAAACTGGCCAAAGAGAGTATTCCATGCCAATTACGTCCTGCCCAGGAAATGGGGGGCTGAGGGGAGGAAGAGCAGGGGCAGCTCCGGGACGCGCGGTTTTGGGGGACGGTCGGGTTCTGGGACGGCTCTGGGTGACACAGCCTGAGTTGTGTGGTTGGGTGAGAAACTGCATTGTGTATCAACAGAGTCATATATTTTTTTGCTCTAAAGTCCTGTTAGCATTGTTATATTTTAACTTTATGCTATTTTAGTAAACTATCCTTATCCCAACCCACGGACTTTTGGTTTCTTGGTTTTTGGGCTGTTACTTGCCCCTTCCTTTTCTCTTCCCTTGCTTCACACACACACACACACACAGACACACACACAGACACACACACAGACACACACACAGACACACACACACACACAGACACACACACACAGACACACACACACAGACACACACACACACACACAGACACACACACAGACACACAGACACACACACACACACACACACACACAGACACACACACACAGACACACACACACAGACACACACACACACACAGACACACACACACACACACAGACACACACACACACACACACACACACACACCCCCCCCCCCACACACACACACACCCCAAAACCACGACACCTTGGCAAATTAAAGACATCAGAACCAGGAAGACAGAGGCTGCTTCTGTGCTCCCTGGGGAACTTTCAGGCCAGGCATGTCTTTCAGTCCTAGGTCCTTTGGTTTGGGAGCTATTGCTGGACATTTGGCATGGTACGAAGTGAGTGCTGCTGCGGCCGTGAAAAGCACCTAGGGAGCTAGGTGGCAGTGTTGCCTGTATCCTGGCAATCGAAAGCCATAAGACCCAGGAGGACAGGGGTTGTTTGTGGGCTCACTGGGGAGGTTTCAGGCCAGGTATGTCTTTAAGTAATGGCTTTTGTATTTTGGGAGGTCTTGCTGGATATTTGGCATGTTTTGAAGTGAGCTGCCAAAAAAAGAACCTAGGACATGCACAAGACTCCAAAAAGTCACAGAATTAAGGGAAGTGATCCAGCTGATGAGCGAAAAACATCACCCAGCCAGTGCACACTGGATGGATGTGAACAGGTGCTGCACTAGTGGTGCAGGAGACCTGCAGGTGTAGAGCACAATGCAGACATGTGGGCATCTATAACACAGAATCACAAGGTTGGAAAGGACCTTTGAGATCATAGTGTCCAACCATATCTGTCCTCTACTAAACCATATCCCTAGAGCACCTCATCTAACCATCTTTTAAATAATCCAGGGTCGGTGACTCAACCCCCTCCATGGGCAGCCTGTTCCAGTGCTCAATAACACTTCTGGTGAAGAACTTTTTCCTCGTGTCTAATCTGAACCTGCCTTGGCACAGCTTGAGCCCATTCCCCCTTGTCCTATTACCCATCACTTGGGCAAAGAGGCCAACACCCACCTCTCTACAAGCTCCTTTCAGATAGTTGTAGGTGGTGATAGGGTCGTGTCCGTCTCACCCCCCTCAGCTTCTTCTCCAGGCTGAACAACCCCAGTTAACTCAACCTCTCCTCATAAGGTTCCCATGCCCTGATTAGGAAGGACGGATACCCTAAAAGGAGCTGGCAAAGGCTGCAGGAGCTGGCAGCACAGGCTGCAGGAAGCTGGGATCCCTGCAGATTCACAGTTTTGCGCAGTGGGGCAGGGAGCAGCGGGGTGCCAGGCACCGAACTAGGGACCAGGCGCTGGGGAGGTGTTCCCCTGTGCACGTTGTCAGCATGGCGGGGGGGTGGGTATGCCTTGGGATCCGGGTACTGGCTCTGAGGATGCACCGTGGTTCCCGTAACGAGGGGCGGGCTCTGGGGGCGCCAGCGGCTCTGGGGGGCGTCGGTTCCAGGGGCGCGTCAGCTGCACGCTTGGGTGCTGGGGTTTTTTTTTTGGGGGGGGGGGGGGGGGGGGGGGGAAGGATCCCGCTGAACGTGTACGGGGCTGGCTTTTTGGGCTCCCGGCTGCGCGCAGAGTGACAAACACGAGGTGTCCCCGAGCCGGCAGCACCGCCCAACCCCGCGGACGAGGCCGTCGAGACGGAAGTCGATGTCCCAGTAGCGGCAGGTCCACCACTGCCCGGCACGGGTGGCGAAGGCTAGCCGGGCGCAGCCCGGTGGCGAGGAAGCGGCGGGACGGCCGCCGGGAGGCCTCACACGCGCTGCCAGTGCCGTCGCGGGTCAGTCTCGTACCGGCTTTCGGTGCCGAGCGCTGCCGGCAGCAGGCCCAGCACGCCCCCGCACAGCCCCGGACAATACCCGGTGCCCGGCAACGCCTGGTATGGAGGAGGAAGGTACAAAAGAAGTCCCATCGAATATCTCTTGGTAGCTCGCTCGCGACGCATAACTAAACGCGCACGCGCAGGAGACCCCACCCCGCTTTGTGCCGCCCCGCGCATGCGTAAGGGTCACCGCCAGGGAGCGGGGCGTGAGGCAGTGCATTTTGCGCCTGCGCGTTGCGGAGGTCCGGCGCCATGTTACCGGAGCTGGCCGGCGGGAGGTGGTGAACGCAGTGGTTTAGGGTTTCCTTTCCCTCCCCTCTCCCGGTTCGGGAGACCGCGGCCGAGCGGGGCTTCCCCCGCCACCATGAGCGGCGGCAGCAGCAGGGTGTGCGACCTGTCTCGGCGCAACCCCCAGGAGGACTTCGAGCTCATCCAGCGTATCGGCAGCGGTACCTACGGCGACGTCTACAAGGTAGACACAGCGCCGCGGTCCGGGGGGAGGTGTGTGTGGTCTCTCCCCCTTCTCGTGTCGGTGGGTTCCGTTGCCAAGCAACCGCGTCTGTGCCCCCCCCCAGTCTGAGGGGGGGTTCCGTTGCCAAGCGACATCACCTCTCCCCCCACTGCCCTGCCCCCTCCTCCCCGCCCGGCCTTGAGGTGGCTCCCGGCGTTGCGGGCAGCGAGGTCACCCCCGTCCCCCCTCTAGCGGGGACTGCCCCATCGCACCGGCCCCAGTCCTTGGTTAGGGGCGGGTGGGTGCTCGGTCTGGTCGTCCTCGGCTCCCCTCCGGGGACAGGGGGGAGGGCTGTCCTTTGCGCCGCTTCCTGCTGCCGGCCTGGCCGCGTCTCCGGTTTGGCCAGCCCTTGCGAGGGGGTGACCCCTGGGGACCACCTCAGCTCTTGGGGGCGACCCGGCCTTGGTGGCGGTGCGGGACTGCGGCGTTCTTCCGGCGGACGGTTCTTACTTTTTCTGAGTGCGCCTGTTCCAAGGGTGGAGCCTGAGGGAGGGGCGGGGGGTCGACTCCTCTCCAGACCGAGTCGGGGACTGTGAATGTGCGGGAATCACACGCTTGCTCGCTCGCTGCCAGCCTAAGTGCCGCTTGAAATCGTGTGCCTGAAGGCGAACAGGGCTTTTCTTTCCGGCTACTGCTCCCGTCCCTGTTTTGCGTGGAAATACCAGTATTTGTGCTTGTGCGTCTGTAAAACGCGAAGTTGACTGCTCGCTCTGCAAACTGGGGAGCCAGGAAAGGTGTCGTTAGGATCAGAGGCTTTCACGTTTCGCATAAACTAAAGCAAGAGCAGCCAAACATGAGTTTGGCTTTTGGGGCTTTAACAGCATACTCTGGCGTTTTGTTCTGCTCTGCAGCATATATTGTTATTTGTGTACCCAGTTGAACTCACCTGATGTGATGTGGCAGCCTGTCCCTCAGGTAGGATAACACGGATTGTTACCTGTTCCTGTTTGGTGGTCGAGCAGAGGGGAGACTTGAAGTCTGTCGTGCATAGCCTGTTGGAAGCATCGCTTGAACTGTCTGCTTTCCAAATGTCTTCTGGTCTGTTTTTAGTATCGTGGGGTGGATGTGTGTTACTGGTAGGAAGGGCTGTAGGGAAACATTTAGAGCTGTTCCACATTTCGAGGTGCACAAAACTGGCGCTGATGCAGCCTTTGACTCGAAGTGGATGCATCTAGAATGAAATCTTGTTTGTGTTGGGGCAATATTGATTTAATCTCAGCTCACCTAAATGTTACAAAACTTTCAGGACCTAAATCCTCTTGTTACGGTCCTCTTAGTGTGTTAACCAACTGTTGGGGTTTTTTTAAGTGTTTAATTGAAAGGGGAGCTTGTGTTGTTTTCTCTACCTTGCAAGCTTTCTTTGGGTGTTTGTGTGCGATACTGATGTTTGTTATCCAAACCTGCTTGCCTTATACTTTGGGTTTGGGCTGTTATGGGTGTTTTTTTTTCTGCAAACTTGTTGGATGTGCTCAGTTCTTTTTGCTGCAGTTTTTAACTGGCACATTGGCTTTTTGTTATCAGATTTTTCCAGTGCTCTTTACGTGATTCTGATGGTTGTGAATTAGCTGAGTCATTTGTGTTTACTGTCTGAGGATGCCACCTCTGACCATAGAGTGAACGCTTACATTAGCAGTAACCATTACATATCTGAAACCTGTTAAGTTTCAATGGAGTTCTCAAGGTTTTCTTGACGATTCTCGTACTTGCATTGCAGTACTCTTTTCTTTGGTGCTCTGTGAATGGCCTGTATTTAGCAATGCTTGTGACTTCTTTGAGGCACAGAAATTCCTCCCTCAGAGTGGATTTGTTTGTATTTACAATCTGCTTGTTACAGTCGAGGTAGAAGCTGATATATCAGGACCAGAATGCACTGGGATGGTATAATTATCTCTCTCTTCTCTGTGAGAGAGAGGTAAATGCCTTCTGGTGAGGTTGTGAGCAGTGTAGGGAAAATGAGATGTAGTTTTTTCCTGAATGGGGGATCTAGGGAACTACAGGCCTGTTAGTCTGACCTCAGTGCCAGGTGAGGTTATAGAGCAGGTGATCCTGAGTGCCAAACAGGGCACATACAGGACAGCCAAGCAATCAGGTGCAATCAGCAAGGGTTTAGGAAAGGCAGGCCCTGCTTGACTAACCTGATCTCCTTCTATGACAAGGTGACCCGTTTAGTGGATGAGGGAAGGGCTGTGGATGTTGTCTAGCTGGATTTCAGTAAAGTCTTTCACACCGTTTCCCACAGCGCTCTCCTGGACAAACTGGCTGCTCACAGCTTGGATGGGTATATGCTTTGTTGGGTAGAAACTAGCTGTATGGCCAGGCCCAAAGAGTGGTGATGAATGGAGTTAAATCCGGTTGGTCACCAGTCACAAGTGTGGTGTTCACTGAAACTCAGTGCTGGCACCAGTTCTGTTTAATATCTTTATTGATGACATGCATGAGGGGATCAAGGGCACCCTTCGTAAGTTTGCAAATGATGCCAAGTTGAGTGGGAGTGTTGATCTTCTTGAGGGTGGAAAGGCTCTACAGAGGGATCTGGACAGGTTGGATTGGTGGGCTGAGGCCAGCTATATGAGGCTCAACAAGGCTTAGTGCTGGCTCCTGCACTTGGGTCACAACAGCCCCATACAGTGTTACGGGAGCAGAAGAGTGGCTGGAAAGCTGCCCACTGGAAAAGGACCTGGGATTGTTCGTTGACAGCCAGCTGACTTTGAGCCAGCAGTGTGCTCAGATGACCAAGAAGGTCAACTGCATCTGGTTTGTGTCAGAATTAGTGTGGTCAGCAGGACCAAGCCAGTCATCATCTCCCTGTACTCAGCACTGGTGAGGTCACACATGGAGTACTGTGTTCAGTTTTGGGCCCCTCACTACTAGAGGGACACTGAGGTGCTGGATAGTGTCCAAAGAAGAGCAGTGAGGCTGGTGAAGGATCCAGAGCTCGAGTCTTATGAGTGGATGAGGGAAATGGGGTTGCTTAGCCTAGAGAAAAGGAGGCTGAGGGAAGGTCTGCACACTCTCTGCAACTAACTGGTTATCAAGCAGTGGAACAGGCTGCCCAGGGAAGTTGTTGAGTCGCTGTCCCTGGAGGTATTTAAAAGACAAGTAGGTGTGGTGTTTAGGGACATGGTTCAGTGGTGGACTTGGCAGTGTTAGGTTAACGGTGGGACTTGATATTCCTATACATCTTTTTCCAACCCTAATGATTCTTTGATTCTATTACCTGTTTCATTTTGAGGCAAGGTTTTGTCCAAGGTGCGTTCAAAGTGAAGCATGAAAGAAGCCCCAAACACTAATGAAAGCTTGTTACTTTTAGTGTGGCAAAGAAAAGGTAATACAGTCCTATGTGTCATCCACATGTGAGCTTACTAGGTCTTTATCTTCAGTTTGTGAGGGGTTTCATAAAGCCTCTGATTTGCCTAATACTGTCATCTGTAGGTGAATGTTGTGGTTGATGTACCAATTGTGCAGAGTTGAAATTGGCCGTATGACAGTGGTGCACATCAGTGGTGAGATTTCAGCAGAGTGGATCCAAGCACTGGATGTACTTGGGCAGCTTCAAACTAGTCTTTGTAAATTGTGGGTTCCCCCCTTTAGTAGGGAGAGGCCATGTACAGAGGTGTTTCTGCTGTTAGTAGGTAAGGCTTATTGCCTTAGTAAGATGGCAGTCTTGTTGACATTCTTGCTGAATGCTGACCTTTCTGTAACCTGCTTTTCTGGCAAAGTGCTGAGGAGCTGAAAGCGGAGCAAACTGGCATCTACTTCCTTGCTCTGTTCTAGTTGAACTGAGCTACTGAGCATAGGTTAAATGCTTGATTTGTTAAAAAAAAAAAAAAGTATTTCAAAACTCCCAACAAAACAGAGGAAGAGTTTCTACTCTGAAGATTTTTGAACTAGAAGTAAGAGCCCATGGTGTGAACTGAAATGCAGAGACTCAAAGGGGATGAGGGTATGGGTCAGATTGATGTGATCCTGCTGCTGTGAGCCCTGATGTTTAGCTGGTACCTCGAGATGTGCAAGGGTGGATTTTTGGCCTAAAACAATATTTTTATCATTATATGCACTCCCACCCAAGTCTAGCTTTCAAAAAGGCGTTAGAAGATGATATTGAATGCATCACCATAAAGATAATGAGTAATTTGTTCAAACTCCATATCAAATATGCACTGTCAACAATAATGTCTCTTCTTACTAGCACCAGTGTAAATTTGTTGTAGAAGATGGAGTGTTATCTGGGTTGTTTAGTTCTTAATGTATCTTGGGGACATAAACACTGGATGTAACACTGTTTTCAGTGAGGGTCTGAAAGAAAAATGATACTTGGATTTTTAAAATCTCTGTCAGTTAAGCTATGTTGCCACAACAGATAGCTAAAACATTAAATAAGTTCTTATTAGAAGTTTGACTAAAACACAGGATTTAAAATTTGTCTGCTTATCCAGAGATGTCTCATCTCAAGACTCCTAAAGGAATGTTGAAATCAAGTTACTGCTTTGTTAGACGAGTGAAGTATCTGTAACAAAAAACAGACAAAATCATCTGCGGATAGTATTTTTTTTTTGGAGTTGAATATCTTGAGCATTGCATATCATGTTTTCATTTGTATGGTTTTGTTACCTACCTGTGGCTCAGTAAATTTACTTGTCAAGTAATTTAACTTCATCTAAAGTCTAGTTTAGTGTCTGATAGCAAAATTGATTTTCTGATCGCAGTTACATGTCAGGAAAATTCTTGAATTTCACCTTCTATTTCTCGTAAAAAATGACACCTACTAGAGAGGATGAAAACTAGTTTTGCTGTTGTAAAAGTAATATCTTTTGTGTTCTCTAATTTTACTGTGGCAAGGATTGAGATGTGTGGTCAGCAAAGGGTAAAAGAGGAGCTAGGTTTTTTTGGTTGAAAAGAAGAGATGCTGTCTTGTATTGCTCAGTTTCAGGAAATATTCCTAGAGGTAAATGAGGTGGTTGCCTAATGTAGTTTGTTCTGTGTTTACTTCGTCTTTCATTTAGAAAGGCTTCTCTGTGTCTTGGTATAAAATTGCCATCCTAATCCTCCCTAGTTTCAGGCCCTCTGTAATTCATGCCATTCTTTTAGGGTTTGGGTTACAAGTGCTGTCTTCAATATATTGTAATATTCTGAGACGGAATAGTAGTAATGCTATAATTTTGCCCCCATCCTGATACCTTTAGTTTTGTTGGTAACTGCACACAGATATGAAGTATATTCTGAGGCGATTGTAGGTCCATTTGTTTTGTGCATACTGTTAATTTATATCACAGCATATCTTGCAAAAAAAGATTATTGCTTTGATTTAATACAGGTTGAACTTCACCTGCCATCTCACAGGTCATTCATCTTGTGGGTGGACCTTGCAAAGATCTTGGATGTTTTACTAAAAGAAAAGCCCTTCTATTAGTTTCCCCTTTACTAAAATTCTGTGAGAATTAGTGAGGTGGATGTATCTGTTCTAGCATGTCTGCCTTATCTCAATTCTTTTTGTCATTTATGGCTTTAGCCACTTAACGGGGGAAGACCCAGAGCTCTGTAGCGTGCCTTCACTTGAGATCTCCTTTGAAAAAAGAAAAAGCATGATTTTTCTGCTCCCTGACCCTTTGGCATGGACATTGGTTTGATGAGGGAAGTCACATATTTACCAGTTCAGCTTCTTCACACTGAAACTCTCAGATTCTGTGGTATCTCTAGGGAACACATGGTGACTGTTACTGCTTTCTGCTCTCAACTACGTTTTGGAGTCACTGGTTTCTGATAGTGCTCCTTTGTGTTGCTGGAAGAGAATATGTCCAGAACAAACACACCTAAATTTTGATAAACTCCCATTTTGCAAAGTTTTTTTTGCTCCAACATCTTCAGATCTGTGTCTTTGCTTCTATTTCTTGGGGTGATTGAGTAAAGCATTAATTCTTCCACAGCTTTGCTACTTCTGAAATACTGAAACTGCTTTTTAGTTGTGTGCCGTAATAGGCATTTTAGTTTGGCTTCCTTCTTGATTGGCCTAAAAAATATTGAAGCTCTTTTTGACTTTGCTAGGAATAAATGTTTGTTTCAAAGGGTCTCTATTTCAGTTACAATTGTCTTTTGAAGCTTATCAGGTAGGCAGAGGGGGGGTGTGTTCTGCTGTCCCGCTTTTACTGGGCAAAGTGCTACAGGGTTTAGCTTCTGTGACTGTTGTTTCCTTAACCAATGATCCGTGCCTTGCTTTGGGGTTTTTGCCTTTGTTTCAGAGGTTTCATTTAGCATCACCTTTATCAAAGCATTGCTTGCTAAACTTGTAGCTGGCGTGTTTTGCTATCAACACCTCCTATCAGAATGTGGATTCTATTTAATTTTAGCATAATTCATAGTAGTTCAATTCCTCTGAATTGCAGCTGTGAGTTTGCAGGATGGGCTGAACTGTTGTAACAGCTTGCTCTTCCTTGAGAGGGGCAATTCCCTACAGTACTCCTAGCTGTTTTGCTGCTTACCTTGCATTAGCTCTGCCTCTCAGCGTGATGCTTGTGCCAGTTGGTAGACTTATCCAAAAATGAATGAAAAAAAATGAGGCAAGTGGATTTCTGCAGCTTGGAGAGTTGAATCAGCTCCTGGGGCAGTCGAGAGGATGGAGAGGACAATAGGGATGGAAAAAAGGGGTTGGGAAGGCGTTTGGGTGCATTTTGCTGATGAGCATAGCTAATCTGGGTTAGGAAGCCTGTTTGTGCCATGGAACCAGTTACTCTGTGAAGTAGCAACTTGTTCAGAAATTGCTTATCTGCATTTTGTTCAGCAGTTCCATAGGAAGCAGTCAACAAAGAGAAGTGCCTGTTCTTACTATAGTATCTTAGACTGTGCTTTCTGGCCTGTTTTTTTTTGCTGTGTTATAAGGCTCATATGACCAGCTTCCATTTGAAGGAGAAACTGGGCAAGAGATTTAGCTCCTTTGGACCATGGGTTTATACTGGTTCAGCTGCACACACCTCTTCTTATGAATCTGCTGTTGTGGCATATGGTAAGGGCAGTGCTAAATACTAGCCTTGCTCCTTTTCTTCTCCCCCCTCTTTTTCCTTTCAAGCATACGATTCTATAATAATATATATCATATATATATATTTATATATACTCTTGCTCCGCTGATGTTTCCTGATAGACCCCATCCAAGTATTGCCCCACTCCCTTGCTCGCACTTCTCTATTTCAGAGTAATAAGGTCCTCCCAATAGCAAGGCATTTTCTTTAATGATTTTTGTGTCATAGAATAACAACAAACCCAGGATTTTTCTAGCTTTTACGTCTAGTTGGTTTCAGTCTTTTATATAACGTTTTGATCTGATACGTTGATGTTGTCACAGAGACGCTTGCAATTATTTCCTATTTAATTAGGTCATGCTTCTCCAACTTGACTTAGCAGTTGGTGGATTTTTTTAAACTCCTCCCCAAATATGGCAATTTAGATTTCTGGAGGAGTACTGTTGTTTTAGCTAGTGTTATAAAGTAGATTTTTCAGAGCAGATGTTGTATATTACACGTTTAGTAAAAGGACTGCATGTAGATGCAGGCAATGTAGGCTGATCTTTGCTTCTGGAAAACCTCTGTAAAGTTTTCCATTGACATAGTAAGATCTGCATTCGGAGGAATTAGTTGCAGGCTCCTGCTCATGCAAACAGGGAAGGCAGGAAGAACTCTTGGCTATTGCTGTTTAACCTCAGCAGCAGAAAGGCTGGGAGTTAGAGCACTTATGGTGTAAGTGGGAAGAAAAAGGTGAACATGTGTTTTCTTACACATGCCTCTCAGATTTTGAGTTGCATTTGCAGACTCAGAAATACTTGTTTGAAATAGGAGCATCAAGAAGGAATAGCTGGTTGAAGGACAATCTCAAAACCCAGAAGTAACAGGCAGCTTCAGAGGGATGCTGCTAAATGAAAGCATAAGACACTGTCCTGAACATAATGAGGTATTGTGCAGTATGTACATGACCACCCTCAAAGTAGGAGCCAGAGTCAGTGCCAACATGTGTTGAAAAGCATACTGTACTTCAGTCTTTCTCAGTCTCTCATTCCTGTGAGCTTAGGCAATGATGATAACTGATGATCTCAAAGGCATTTGATGAGGTCTTGTAAAACTTCTCAGGGGTACCTGTAAGAAACCCTTGTGTCACTAAAATCAGGGTATCATCTCTGTCTTTTGGGGGTTTTTTTATACCTAAGCTAACAGAGGCAATTCTTATTCTTACTTGGTAGCACCTTCAATGCTAATAATGGAATAGGATGTAAACTTACTCAGACTGCTGACTTCAAGTCATGCTTTCTTAAGTAATAATTTATGCCCTGAAGCAGTTAGCCTGCTGTTCCTGAAGGCCTTGGTGACCTGCATTAACTCAGATTTTGTTCTTCCTTTCTTGCTTTCATGAGCCCTGGCAGAAACTCGTCCAGAGAATGGCCAGCTAGCTAGAGTGTCCCACTATTGCTCTTGTTGAAGAAAGGAAGAAATGCTAAAGCTATGGTGCAAAGACATGCTTGTTCTTTCCTGCCCATGATTTTCAGTTCAATGGCCTGTTCTCAAGAAAAGAAATCCTTTTGCGATAGGACCAATTCAGCCTTGAGGCGTGCAGAGTACAGGTTTGGCAAGGCTGCCTCCTGCTTGGACTATAGTTCTTTGGTTGGTTTTGTCCTCACATGTTCTAATCAGATTTATTCTGAAAATGTAACTAGCTCCTACCCACTTTCTTTCTTGGCTCTTATTGCTACTGCACTCTGCAAAGCGTAGTGACCTATGGGACCATGCAGTCAAAGAAGCAACTTCCTGGCAGCTGGACACACTAGTCTTAAAAATAAATAAAATTTAAAATAAATTACCAAACACTTAGACTACCCATGTTGCTGAATCCTGTGAAGTTTTTCCAGCTTGGCTTTCACATCCCAGCTGCATGTAGAACAGGATCTCTTCACCTGTTGCCCTACAGTTGTGTCTCATTGATTGTCTTGATAATATAAATTTCTTCAAAACAGGTCTTTAAGTATCAATCAATATGACCCCCTGATGAGGTCAGGTCTTCAGTAAAGTTTAAATAATTTTTCGTGTTATTCTTGGACCTTAAGAAAAATGCTGACTTTTGATTAATGAACATCTTGCCTCTGTGATTGTTTCTTGCTATGAAGACAGTGTGTTGGGAAAAGAAAAAGGGAATAAAATTCTTAACTCATGCTTCAGTGGTGCCACTTTCTCCTATGTTGCCTTCATTCATTGGCACAGATCAGAAGTCGTTTTTGCTGTTAATCACAGAATATGTAAGGTTGGAAGGGACCTTTAGAGGTCATCTAGTCCCACCCTCTGCAGCAGCAGGGACATCTTCACTAGATCAGGTCGCTCAGAGACCCACCAAGCCTGACCTTGAATATCTCCAGGGATGGGGCCCCCACCACCTCTCTGGGAAACCTATTCCATTGATCTACCACCCTCATTTTGAAGAATGTTTTCATAATATCCAATATAAATCTCCCCTTTTTTAGCTTAAAACTGTTACCCTTTGTCATACTGCTACATGCCCTCATGAACATTTCTTCCCCAGTTTTCTTATAGGCATTTTTCAGGTACTGGAAGGCTGCTATAAGGGCTCCCTGGAATTTTTATTGTCTTTATTCTACTACACAGCAGTGAGCGGAGCCCTGCTACCATCAGTTGGGTGGGCAAATAATGACTTACACAGAAGGCTGCAAGGGATAATTCCTTTTTTTAACTCTTCTTTCATCTCTGTCTGTCTAGCTGCTTTAAACTATTCTTTCATTTTTATAGCATCTCAGGATCTATCTGTAAGCATCTGCCTGTGAATTATTTGCAAGCACCAGTACTCCCAGCATTGCAGAAGAGCATTGCCGTACTAAGGAACAGTGAGAGATCTGAGAGAGGCTATGGAGGAATAACCTGAGTAGATCGCTAGACACAGGAACACACGGCATTTATTTCCAGACTTTATGGCTGCCCACTTTTTATGGGCTATGGGCTTGTTCCCATACCTTACAGTGTTTGGTGAGTCTCAGGGCCAGTCAGTAAAAGGCATAAGCCCTTGAGCTCCTAAAGTGACTTAAGTGAGACCCTCAGCAGCGGGGCATCCATCTGCATTATTTAAATATTGTAATTTTGGCCATTTTTTTATTTGAAAGTGGATGGGGGAAAAAAGCAGAAGAACAGGTTTAGTCTCATCTCCTGTGCCCTGTGTAGGGGTTAGAGCAGGCACAGCTGCGTTCAGTACAGTCACAGTTCAGCATAATGCAGTTCCAGGTACCAAGGCTCCCCAGGGAGAGGAGGGGCTGTTGCTGAGCATCCTTCAAGAGCTTATGCTTCTGTGCTGGGGGACAGCTTTGCTGCACTCTCCCCATAGCTGTGTGTGGAGGCATGGAAGTATTCTGAAAGCACTGGGCAAATGGCTCCTTGGTTTTCAGCTAGCAGTCAAATGTATCGGTTCTAGAAGAGAAATCATTATTATCATAATTGAAGTTGCTTCTTAATGGCTTATTTAGATTCCCGGGTTGCTCAGTAGAGCATAGGCTTCAGCATAAGAGCCCCATGCAAAATGCAGTTTAGCTACTGAGTAACTGCTGCTGAAGTTGTCCATAGAGCTGCTCTATATACAAGAGGAAAGCTTCCTAACTCCTTTGTTGCTGTCTTGTTTTCTTCACCTCCTTGCAAAAAGGAGGAGGATGCTGTCTCTGGTGGACAGTAAGAACCAAGGGTCATGTAGTGAAATGAGCAGGAAGCATTGCATCACTCTTGTGGGAGTCTCATAAGCAGTCACACACGCGGCAGGGTGCAGCCCTTTAATCCACCCTAGGCACCGCTTGTCTGCTGCGAGGTCTGGAGAAAACTGCTTTTCAGTCACTGTCTCAGTGGTCTGCTTGTTTGTGGGTTTTAATATGGAAACGTAGCACAGTCAATGGTTTGTGTAATTTAGGACTCGTGTCAGTGTAGAGTTTCCTGAGTGTACTTAAAGCTTCAGATGTCAGTACAAATTAGCTGCCTAGTGTTTTTTGGTTGGGTGGTGGTGGGTTGTGGGTTGTTTTTTTTTAAATAGCTTGCCTTCTTGTTTTTTTAGGAAAGAAATCCGGGCTGGGAAGTTTTGTTGGAAGAATGCTTCCTACAAACATGCTGGAGAAGGGCATGCTAGCTACAGAATTCTTGCTGTTTGGGTCATTGTCATTGAGCACATGTATGTTATTTTAGATAAGAGTTTTGGCTGTGGCAGAATGCAATAATGATGATTATAATATGAAAGTAATATGCTGTAAGCCAAATAAAAAAATAAATGCATGGTGTATTTAGAAAGGAAAATTCTAACCTTGTATGAAACATAAATACATAAGATGTTTAAACTTATTGGCTCCTTCTGAGGTTGTTTTTGCTTTTAAAAAGCAAAACAAGCCCCCTACCTATCCACACTAAAAACCAATAACCCACATGTGGCTAAACTGGTTTAGACCTATGTGTATCTCCGTTTCTCTTTGACTCCATATTGTCCGAGAACATCTAGTTGAGAATGCAGAGGTGATTGTTGTGTTCTGCTCTTTAAATGTTGTTTTTGTTTTGGTTTTTCTAGGCTCGAAATGTCAACACGGGTGAACTAGCAGCAATTAAAGTAATCAAACTAGAACCAGGTAAGCATTTCTTAACTGATATAGGCGACAGAAATTAAACATTTTTATGCTTAAGATACAATTGTACAAAATCAATTGAGTCCATTTACTGAAAGAAGGGGTGGTTGTTGCCTTTTATTGTAGAACAATATACAGTGTTTCAGGAAGTAACACGAATGAAAAGTGAGATGTGGAGAAAAAAATGTAATGGGAGAGGAGTTAAGGGAAAGTGACTAAAGCTTCAGTGAAAGGTGGGGTTTTTTGTCTTAAGTACTATGCTTGCAGATCCATGTGATACAAAACCCCTATGTAGAGCAAAATAAATGAGGAAGCTGACAAGGCAGAAAAGAACTTGTTTGGAGAGAGCATAGAGGGAGAAATAAAAAGAAGGAAGGGTTCAATAGTAGGCAAGCATTAGTATCTGGGAATTGTGTACGTTTCCTGAAATTCTCTTGGAGACTGTGATTAAGATGCTGTTGTATGCTAGATTTATGCTTGGGCTGTGCTTATGTTGTAATTTCACAAAGTACATATGCCCTGCAGATCAGTTATCTGCCTGCAAGTGCTGATCTATTCGTATTGCTAGACTTGTTGAACAAGAGTACAGTAATCTGGGAGGTAGAATGTCCAGACTTCTTGTTTAACTTATAACTGTTGGTGTTCCGTTTCAAGATTTAATGTTGAGATAGGAAATATTTTAACTACTACCTGGTTTGATCTGGATAGTAACAGGATGTTACTCTGCATTTCCAAAAGTGCATGCTCATCACACTGCTTTTATTTGTACTCAAAGTTGTGGTCTCAGGTTATCTTGTCTAGTTCTGCTGTTGGGCTTGTTCAGCCTGTAGGAGAGAAGGCTCTGGGGAGACCTTCCAGTACCGGAAAGGTGCCTGTAGGAAAGCTGGGAAAGAACTGTTCTTTCCCCATGGGCATGTACCAGTAGGACAAGGGATAATGGTTTTAAACTACAAAAGGGCAGATTTATATTGGATATTAGAAAAACGTTCTTCAAGATGACGGTGGTAGACCAATGGTTTTCCAGAGAGGTGGTGAGACCCTATCCCTGGAAATATTCAAAGTCAGGTTTGGTGGGTCTCTGAGCAACCTGATTAAGTAAAGGTGACCCTGCTCACTGCTGAGGCAAGGGTTGGACTAGATGACCTTTAAAAGTCCCTTCTGATATAACATGTCAGATGAGTCTGTGTGCCCATTGCTGGAGGACTTGACTGTGGAACCAAGCAGCTGTGCTGTGTCTCCCTATGGAACTGTAAAAATAAAACAGGGATGGAGGATTTGTGTGGTGGGGAAAGAACTACAGGGCTTGGCCTGCTGGGTTGATACCAATCTTTAAAATACATTATCTTCTAGCAGGCCTTGGAGAATCATGCTGCGTGTGGTCTCAAAGCCTGGGATGTACTGCAGCTGGGGTAACTAACTTGTCCTCATGCAGTGCTGATGGGGTGGACAACTGGCATCTTGCAGCCGAGTGGTGCACAGAGAATAATGCACTTTAGCTACCTTCTGCTCAGTGAGCTCAGTTTTCTGCCTGTAGTTATCCCTTCCAGTTGTGGTAGAGTCTTGACTGGCAGTTTGATGGGTATCATCTGTGTTCCTGAAGCATGGCACTGGCTTTCTGTGCAAGTTTTGCAACTTGGGGGAGAGTGTGAAGACTTAAGGTCTAATAATATTCAAGCACTTACTCTAAAGTTTATGCAACTTTTATTTTGCATGCACTGAAAACACTGACCAAAAACTAGAGAAATCATTTTCTTCCACAGAGATGCTTGTCTGTATGTGAAAATAATTTGTTTGCATGTGTAAAGGTCTAGCCAGGATGCAGCAAGCTGTCATCAATATACCATGGAGAGTAGACAGCCTCTTGTGATGTTAACTTGCAGCTTGTGGTTTGAAATTTACTTTCAGTTAAATAAAATACACAGGAATGTTGGATTTGTGGTTAAAAAGTACCAAATGTATAGGTTACCAGCATGTTGATGTATTGGGAGAAATTGAAAATGTATTTTCTTAGGTAATAGCTTGGCCAGTTCTGTTGCAACTTGTTACCTTGCATTTGAAATGTCTTCACAGCCATATTTGAGATGTTGCAACAATTGATAAATATGAGCTCAGTGTCTATAGCAAACCTTTTAAAACCAACAGCCAAAGCTATTGTCTAAAGCTCTTTTGAGTTATGCTGAACCATGTTACTGCAGTACACTAAAAGGAGGATTTCTGCATACTTTAAAATTTCCTCTTTTTTTTTCCAATTTGTTTAAAGAGGCTCTTAAGTTATTCTTGAAGTTAAACGGTTATTTTAGGGCTTCAGGCTTGTTTCACCTATGAAGTCCTTGAGGTTAGTAAGTATGAGTTAGGGTTTGTGAACTGTGTATGTCTAGTAACAAACAAGCTTCAGAATAACTTGCTTAGAAATGACATACCAGACCAGCTATAATTAGCCAGTATGACCTAAAGACTTTTAGAAAAGCCCCAGTGTAAGAGACCGAGTGTAAAAGAGCACTCGGCATGTATTGCTTCAAAAAACCAAAAAAGATAAAAGCCTGTCAAATACGTTACCAACATTATCTTAGATCTTGGAGGCTTTCTTGAACATTCCTAAAATAAAATTGCCTCTGTTGGGTTTTCATTGCCAAGAGATTATTTTCTCTGAGGACATGTCTGGCCAGAACCTTTTAAAGGAAGACAGGTACAACAGAGGTACCAAACAGTAAGACACAGATAAATGCCACATCTAGGCCAGTGTTTTATCTAGACAGAAGTCCATATATGTCTGTGCTTAACAGGTTTACTGAAAAGTTGCCACAGCAGTGTGCTATCAAGTGGGTTTTGCTCAGGAAGACCATCTAATGGATGTTGGGATTGTGGCCAAAAAGAGCCATTTGTCCTGTTTTTAAGAACCTGGGCTATTGGCAGGGCAGATACGGATGGAGAAAATGGGTCTCAGGCAAAATAAAGACTTCAGAAAGAGCTATGGACAGTATCATAAGAGGTATCAGATAGCTGAATGCAAGTTAAGAATACAGTTATTTATTGCTGAGCCCTTGCTGACAAATGTTGATCTACAGCTACTTACTACGTCTGTAAAACTGGCAGATAATTACTTTTAATTACTCAAAAGTTGTGTTTTATAAAAATGTAATGGAAGCCTCCTTGTGATGTATGAACCAGGCCAATGAAAATATTCTGCTTTTCAGGAGAAGATTTTGCTGTTGTGCAGCAGGAAATCATTATGATGAAAGACTGTAAACATCCAAACATTGTTGCTTATTTTGGCAGCTATCTCAGGTACAGTTTGTTTCTTTTGCTTGCTTAAAAAGTTCTTTCCATCTCCTTGTAAAGGCCAGGCCTATAAGGTGACTTAGGCAAAACATAATTTACCAAAGAAGTATTACCCACTTTTATATTATTTTTTACCTTAAAATCTGTTCTGTTTGTTACAGTGTCTCTGTAGAAATAATGCTTCTCTAGCAAAATCTCTCTGTGACCATGTAGTCATGTTTCCTTGGAAATGAGTTGTCACTTAAGTTTTGAATTTAATACATGAATGGAAAATTAAGCAGAAGTACTACAACTATAAAGAAAGAGTCTGTGCATATTGTACCTTTCAAATCTGCTTCAGTGAAACAGCTCTTAAATTTGCAAAACTTTGGGAAGTATTAGTGTTACATAATACAGATAGAGTTCTCAGAAATGTTCTCACTTGACTAGCATTGGCATGTAAAATTGTCTGAGAACTCAAAATTGAATGCTATGGGGAAATAAGAAGGAAGAAAAATTGTTGGTTTGTTCCTTGCTTAAGAGTATAGTGCTGTGTTGTTTTAAGGACTTTTTCATACTAAAGTGCCTAAGAGTATAAACTGAGCCCATTGGTGATTTCTGGTTTTGATGTGTTTTGAAACCTAAGAGAATGATATTTTAGCTCTCTTATCTTTATTTTTCTCTCGTTCTGCAGTTGCTTAGGACACTTAATATAGGATACATTCTGTCTCATTAGGGGCTGGAGCATCTCTCCTGTAAAGACAGGCTGACAGAGTTGGGCTTGTTTAGCCTGAAGAAGGCCTAATTGGGTTGACCTAATTTGCAGCCTACCAAAAGGGATCCTACAGGAAAGTGGGAGAAGGACTGTTCACCAGGGAATGTAGTGATAGAACAAGGGGCAATGGCTTCAAGCTGAAAGAGGGAAGATTTAGGGTAGTCATTAGGAAGAAATTCTTTACTATGAGGGTAGTGAAGCACTGGAACAGGTTGCCCAGAGAGGTTGTGGAAGCCCCATCCCTGGAGGCGTTTAAGGCCAGGTTAGATGGGGCTTTGGGCAACCCAGTCTAGCGAGGGTGTCCCTGCCCATGGCAGGGGGCTTGGAACTTGATGATCTTTGAGGTCCCTTCCAACTCAAAATATTCTATGGTTCTGTGATTCTTTTGTGTGGTTCCTTTGTAAAGTCCTTTGAAAGCCACTAAGCTTCCTTCTTACAAGTACAGTAAACTTGTACTCCATAAACTGTATCAGTATGGAAAAATTTGATGACTAGTTCCTAATAATGTTTGCTATTATAATTTTTAATACATCGTGACAAATGTTTTATGCCAGATGTAGCAATTGCTTGATATTCATAGAATCGTAGAATGGTTTGGGTTTGAAGGGACCTTAAAGATCATCAAGTTCCAAGCCCCCTGCCATGGGCAGGGACACCTCTCACTTAGACCAGGCTGCTCAAAGCCTGGCTTTGAATGCTTCCAGGGAGGGGGCAGCCACCACCTCCCTAGGCAACCTGTCCAGTGTTTCACCACCCCCATAGTGAAGAATTTCTTCCTAATGGCCAATTTAAATCTACCGCACTTCCAACTTAAAACTGTTCCCCCCTGTCCTGTCACTACATACCCTTCTAAAAAGTCCCTTTCTCAGCTTCCTTGTAGGTCCCCTTCATGTACTGGAAGGCTGCTATAAGGTCTCCCCTGAGCCTTCTCTTCTCCAGGCTGAACAACCCCAACTCTCTCAACCTGTTGTCACAGGAGGACTAGACTTCATATTTGAGTACTAGAACTTCTAATGCTGAATTTTGTGAACCTATTGTTGTCATGATTTTAGGCAAATTATGCCATGTAATAAAAAGCTTTTAAAAGGGTCAGCGGATATTAAATAATCGGAAAGCTGTGTGGTTGGGAACATATAGTGTCCCAACCCTCCTGTGCACCTCCTTAATCTTCCTCCCAACCTCAAAGCCTGGTTATGTTTGGGAAGAGAGCACCTTTTTTTATGTGAAGATGTCCTCCATTGCACACAATGGCTTCATTTGTACCTGTCTGCAGTACTGGAAGGATGTTGTGTTGGCATTTGTCTTAATCTTTGACATTCAGGTTTGTGGAGCATGCCACACTTAGTCATTGCTGTAAGCATTTTCAGAAGACAAATTTAGAAGAAGAAAGGAAGAGCGGAATAGCAGAGGGGAAGGCTGGGGCTCTGCAGTGCTGTTGAAGTTACACAGGGCTGCTTTTCTAATGTATGAACTTCTGACCACAATGTGACATTTCCATTTGTGTGTGTTTCTGGAGGTGAGATTATTTGCCTTGTAGAAGCACTGACAAATGTATCCAGTTGTCTTACCAGCTGTTCTTTTAACTAGTTGTTGGAACAGATTGCTTAGTATAACTAATAAAAAGCTATTTCTGATTACTTTTTAAGATTTTGTGTGAAAACAAGGCTGTGAATGAATATTGTTGCGTTCAACTTAGGTTAAGATTTTTAGAAGAAATGATGCCTCTTCTCATGATGCTGTGTTCTGGCCGGGGATGCTTTTTCTTTAAAAAAACCGAAAACGTTCTCCTCTTGTCTTAGGGTATCAAAATCCTTTGTAGACCCAGGATTAAGTTTTGGCAAATGTATTTTGGCAGTATTGTACCTTTGATGGTCTCCAGCCCTTTCTTTGTTCTAGTGCTTCTCTTGTGGCTGAACAATGAAAGAGCTGTCTTTGAGGCCTCTCATTGTCTCACCTTTCGTTTTCAAAGTATCATTCAATGCTAAGAACAGTAAGAAAAACACCCATCCTGTTGCTCCCTGTGCATGCTTTCTGTTTAGTATTGGTTTTTCAGACAGGCTTCTGCCTTGCTGTGAGCCTAGGTGTTAAGTTGCAGAGGGTAGATGGTACTGTTGATCCTGTCTGTTTTGTTTGCTGCCCTTGTCGTGTGCTCTGCAGATACAAACAACGCTGTATTCTATTCCTGTTCATTCCATGGATCTTCACCTGTCTCAAAGCACTTCCACAAAGTAATAAAAGGCTAGATATGAATTAGAAATGCAGTCTTCTCTTTTGATCCTTTTATGTTTGTTTTTTTCTTTTCTGTTGGACTAACTGGGAAGTTAATGCCCAGGAAGGGAAGGTGTGAATTTGCAGCGCTTGCCTACTTCATGTCCATTACTTTTTGGGTGCTCTGTTGCTGGGATTGGCCTGTTTTTTCCCCTCATCCGCACTGCTGCTGCTGTTGGCATTAAGCAGGATGCAGCCACAAGGGAAAGGGAAATGGCTTTTGTGAGCCTAGTGCCCTCCTAAAGTCCTGCATCATTTTGGGCATAAACAAGGAACTTGCAGTCTCTTCAGTGTTTTTTTCTCACTCATGTTCCCCTGCTGCCACTGCTAATTGTGTTCTTTTCCAGATAGTCCTGTTGCTTCTGTGTCTGACTTTGATCAGTTATCTCCGTGGAAAGCCTTCATATTATTCCCAGTGATGCTTTAATTAACCCCGAGAAGTGTATGGAGTTAACAGTCAGGGGACTTCCATTGTTTAAAATGTGTAATGTCTCAGTAATACCTTTGCTAACACTAGAGCAAGCAGCAAGGGGGCATAGCTTTGAGGACCATGTGGACTATGGCCATAAAAGGGAGAAGGTCTAAAAGTTCTTGAAGCAGCAGCTATTCTAGCTGTTACCTGCTGGTGAGAAATACTTGCAACTTGCAGTTCAGGGGATAAGCTTAGCACTTAAAGCATTGTCTTGCAAAGCACTTCCATAAATGTTGGCACTGCCCACAGGAGTATCTCAGTTACTCCATCAGAGCCTTGTGAATGCAAGGAACCCAAGAACCATGGGCAAGCTGCAGAACAATTATCAGTCTTTTCTTTAGCTGTCCTGTGACCCAGTCTATCCTTAAGGGACTTTTTTTCTGTGGGTTTTTTTTCCTGTGTGTTTTGATGGCCAGAAATGACTAGGCAAATCCTGTATTTTCTGCTCTCTAAAATGCCTTTCTTTAGCCACATGTGGTACATCTCTTTTGCCAGTGAATATTACTAAGTAAAAATAGAATTTAGTGTCTGTAATAGAGGATACCTTTGAATCACTCTGCCTGTTGTCTGTTGGTGGAAAGCACCTTTTATGGAGGTATAGTGAGTCGAACTGAACTGATTCCCTTAGAGGAATCTAATGAATTTCTCTCTGGTCTGCAACACCAAAAATAGGTGTTTTGAGAGAAGAGACTTCGCCTGAGAAGATAGTTACCCACTGTATGGGCTTTACTTTCCCTAGATTTGACTGCAGCACTAGAGTTTCACTCCATTTGTTGTGAAATAAATTGAGTTGAGAGATATGCCTAGTGCTTTTTGTTTTGGGTTTGTGGGGGGGGTTTAGTTTGGGTTCGGGTTTTTTTGCTTCTGTTAATTCCTCTGCTCTGAAAAAAGTGGACAAGAAGTGAAAATGAGGAAGAAATAAGATCCCACATCTGTGTTCTTTCTACTCTCAGTAAAAAATACTTCATTTTCATAGTAGATCTAGAATAAAAATTGGTGTGCATGTTTCACTAATACTGTTTCTATTACTGAAAAAAAATTTGGAATTTTTTGAGTATTTCATTAGTTACTATTTGACAGCAAATGTCATGTACAGATTAACCACAGTCATTATTTGACTTGTACTATTTATAATACAGAGCTTGTGATGTCCTTCATGATGTTTGAGTTCTCATTTAGGTGCTGTTTTCAAATCTTAGAGCTAATAAATGGTTTTGTTCATGTTTTAGACGAGACAAGCTATGGATTTGCATGGAGTTTTGTGGAGGTGGTTCTCTACAGGATATTTATCATGGTATGTCAAGGCTAATTCCTTAAAATTAAGTAAAGCTTACTTTCAAAAATGGAGATGATTACAGTGTTTTGCAATCTGAGAGGAGAAATCCTAAATTTGGCATCCATAATAATCCATTGAAGGTCAGTTTTAGCTTATGTATTTACATAACCGGTTGGATTTGTTATTCTTTAAACAAAATTAGCTATAGTAAGTTTTGGGATTTTTTTTGTGCAGAAGTTATTCCCTTCCTTCAGTAGCTCACATATCCATCGTTACGTTTCGAAGGCTGTAAAATTAGACAGTATTGTACTGGAAAATATATATATGTGTATCCTGATATGCGCTTTCTTACTTTGTAGCAATTTTTCTGAGCTCTTGAACTTTGCTTTAGTATAATCTGTACCATTGTTTACAGATATCTAGATAAGTGGATTGATTAGCTTAGATGCTTTTGTCCTTTGATGAAAAGTGACATTTTGTATGTTTATATAGCAGTAGTCCCACAAGGGTCTTTGGTTTAGTGGGGTTTTTTTATGCTGAATGCATGACGTGAAAAGCAAAGGCAGCCTATATATTTGCTTTAGGCTTAAGTGCAAGGGGTGATCAAAGAAACAAAGGGCATGTGTGAATCAATTTGCTAGTGTTCAAGGGACAAAAATCAGTTTTGAGGGACTATAGCCCTGGAGTTAAGACTTGCTTAAGAAAGAAATATGCTATGAGCAATGGGTCTGTGGTTCTCAGATGATGTTTTTCAGTTAAGAAATCTGTTCATATTCTAAATTGTGAAAATTCTGCATGTTAGACTCTTCTTTTGTACTTTAACTTGTGTGCAACTAAAGCAAGGTACCAGTTCACACATTCACACCATGCTCATGGCATAGACATTTGAGCATGACCTTGTTGTTCCTTTACATCTTTGTTAATGTTGATAACAAAGCCTGTTAGACATGAAGCCCTTTATGTGGAACACCTGTAAAATAGGAAATGCCTGAACAGATATTGTACAGGAGCAGTTTTCAGCAGCCAATTTTTAGCTACTCTGCTGGTAGTTAGAGGGTTCTTTTATCATCTTAATTATATTCCAGTTGAACTATAGGTCTCTCCAATCTTAATTAATTAAAGTTAATCAGTATTAGATTTCTCAAAATAAGCATACATGCCTCCTAGGGCTAAGAAGTTTATTTTTATGTAAGTTTGGAGCTTTTCTTCAGAAAAGGGAAGATGGATCTACACCTATTCTGAAGATACTCGTTGCATGCTACTAATTTATATTATGGCTGTGGGTTTAGTAGAAGCTGAGCGGTTAAGTGCTTAAATCTGGTTTCATTTTTAACTCTTCAGTAGTCACAGCCCGTTTCTTGCTTGCTGTTCAGTGTTTGGTTTACGTATTTTCTCAGAATTTGTTTTCCTTTAAGAGATTTGAGTGAAGTAGGACCCTGGAGGGGAGAGGAAGACACCTCCCCTTGGGAGGCTGCTGAGTCTGCTCGGAGGGGAAATTTGAGAAGGTGCATGGTATGGCAGGCCCAGAAGCAACAGGGATGGCAGCTCATGCTGAAAAGGGTGGAGAAGCTGCAAAGGGCTGCAGAAAGAAAGACACAACAGGTTACAAAGTGTAGGAGGAACTTCCTTTGACTCAAAGAGGATTGAGTAGAGTTTGCTGCAGCACTGAGTCATGGGGTTGGCAGTCCAGTCATACAAAGAAGGACACACTGGGTTTGTGCAGGGGAAAAAGTTGCACTTAAATCACTACTACTTTTTGTTTTCCTTCTTAATTGCTTTGAGATTTCGATGTGTGGGACTAGACATTTTTGAGTTTAAAAAGTGTTTGGTGATCTTTGGGATTATCAGTCTGGGGGAAAGTCTAAGCACATTTTACTTTGAGACTTCAGGCATAAGATCCTATTGGCGTGAATGGAAGTGTTGAGATATGGCTTAGGATGGGCAGTATTTTACCTGATTTTGAGAATTTTTTTTTTTCCCTTCCATTTCAGTGACTGGACCACTTTCAGAACAGCAGATTGCCTATGTTAGCAGAGAAACACTACAGGTAGTGTGTTCTCAGGTTCTTGTGGTTGACTTTTAATGTAAAAGTATTAAAAGCTAAAAATAAAAGCTACAAATATGTGTGATGCTGTGGAAGTACAGTGTTTGGATAGCTCGGCATTTTTCTCAGACTTTTGAGGAAGTCGTAGAATCATAGAATGGCATGGGTTGGAAGGGACCCCAAGCATTAAAGAGTTTCAACCCCCCCTGCCACAGGCAGGGCCACCAACCTCCAGGCCTGGATCTACATGAGGTTGCTCAGGGCCCCATCCAACCTGGCCTTGAACACATGAAGGGACAGGGCATCCACAACCTCTCTGGGCAGCCTGTTCCAGCACCTCACCACTCTTTTGGTAAAAAACTTCCCCCTAACATCTAATTTAAACCTTCCTTCCTTTAGCTTTAATCCTTTTCCCTTTGTCCTGCCATTGTCTGCCCTTTTTAAAAATTAATTCCCCTCCTGTTTCTCTGCTCCCTTCAGCTACTATAAGGCTGCAATGAGGTCCCCCCGCAGCCTTCTCTTCTCTAGGTTGACCAAGCCCAGCTCCCTCAGCCTTTCTTCATAGAGGAGGTGCTCCAGCCCTCTAATCATCTTTGTGACCCTCTTCTGAACCAACAGATCTACATCTTTCTTGTACTGGGGCCCCAGCTCTGGCACAGTACTCCAGATGGGGCCTCACGAGGGCAGAGTGGAGAGGGACAATCACCTCCATGTCCCTGTTGGTCAACCCTCTTCTGATGGAGCCGAGGATACCGTTGGCCTTCCAAGCTGCAAGAGCACACTGCTGGCTCGTGTTAAGTTTCTTATCCACCATTACACCCAGGTGCCTCTCAGCAGGACAGTTTCTCAAGGAGCTCTTCTCCCAGTCTGTATATATGTCTGGGATTCTTCTGGCCCAAGTGCAACACCTTACACTTCACAGTGTTGAACCTCATTAGGTTCACTTGGGTCCACCTTTTCAGCCTGTCAAAGTCCCTCTGGATGGCTTCCTTTCCTTCTATTGCATCACCCACACCACTCAGCTTGGTGACATCCACAAACTTGCTGAGGGTGCACTCAATTCCATCATCAATGTCATTGATAAAGGTGTTTAAAAAGCACCAGTCCCAAGACAGACCCCTAGGGGACACTGCTTGTCACTGGTCTCCACCTGGACATAGACCCATTGACCACCACCCTTTGTCTACATTTTGTCAACCAGTTTCTTATCCACTGGATGGTCCACCCATCAAATCCACATCTCTCCCAGTTTAGAGAGAAGGATGTGGTGGGGGACTGTGTCAAAGGCCTTGCTGAAGTCCAGGTAGATGACATCGGTTGCCTTCCCTTTATCTACCGATGCTGTCACTCCACCATAGAAGGTCACCACATTGGTAAGGCACGGCCTTCCCTTGGTGAAGCTGTGCTGGCTGTCCCGGATCACGCGCTCATCCCTCATGTGCCCCACATGTCATCTAGGAGGATCTGTTCCATGATCTTCCCAGGCACAGAGGTGAGGCTCACCCGCCTGTAATTCCCTGGCTCTTCCTTGCTCCCTTTCTTATAAATGGGAGTAACATGACCTTTTTACCAGTCCCCAGGGACCTCTCCTGACAGCCATGACTTTTCAAATATGATGGAGAGCGGCTCAGCAACCACATCAGCCAGCTCCTTCAGGACCCTGGGATGCATGTCATCCGGCCCCATAGACTGGTAGACATTCAGTCTCATGAGGCGCTCACGGACTTGCTCTGCTCTTACAGTGTGGGGGAATTTACTCCCCCAATTCCCACCTTGAGGTCCAGAGATGCAAGGTTCTGGGACCTGAGAACTATGAGAATCCTGGCTGCCAGAGAAGACTGAGGCAAAGAACTTATTCAGTACCACATCAGTTGCAGCCAATTCTCCTTTCTCATTTACCAAAGGGTGTATGTTCTCTTTGGCCTGCCTCCTCTGGCCAATGTACCTGTAAAATCCCTTCTTGTTGTTTTTAACATCCCTTGCCAAGTTCAGTTTCGTCTGTGCCTTGGCTTTCTTGATCCCATCTCTGCAATTCTGAACAGCATCCCTGTATTCTTTCCAGGCTACACACCCTTGCTTCCAGAGCATGTATTTGCCTTTCTTTTCCCTCAGTTTGACCAGCAGGTCAAGTCCTGTTGTCTAATTGGTTTTCCGCAGATTATCTTAGATCATTTGAAGAAAATTCATAATCTTTCTGCTGTTAATTTTGATTTTTAAGGGGGGAACAAGCAGTGTATTTATTAATCTGTATTTGTGGTACAAATTAGTTACTGCAAGTTCAAAGGCAAATTTAGAAACTGTTTTGCATATCCTGTAGTTTATCTGTGCTGATAAAAATAAATAAAATTGTGAGGTTGAGATGTTCAAGTTAAGGTCACCACCCTCTCCGAATGAGTAGTATGTTAGTTCACCAGTAAAGGGCTTTTTTGGTGGAAGTCTTGCTTCCATGTGATAGCAGTACTTGGCTTCTAATGAATGCAAATCTGTTGAATGCCATCAGTTGAGAGCTGCTGTGTCTCTCAAACACTTTCAAGATAGCTCTGTCCCTGAGCCAGCTCCTTTGCATGCCACTTACTGTCTCCCTGTTTGATGCCAGATATTGTTGCCTTCTGACTTAAAGGACATAGCAATTTTTTCCTTAGAGTATACTCTTATGTAGCATCTAGGAGGGGCTATTTTTTGTTTCTTAATTTTGAACCTTTAAACCTTATAGTTCTTACAGAATCACAGCATAGTTTGGGTTGGAAGGTACCTTTATAGATCAGCTAGTCCAACACCCACACCCACCCCCTGCAACAAGAAGAGACATCTTCAACTAAATCAGGTTGCTCAGGGCCCATCCTACCTGACCATGAATATTTCCAAGGATGTGGCATCTACCATCCCTCTGAGAAACCTGTTCTATTGTTTCACCACATCCATTATAAAAAAATGTTCTTCCTTATATCTAAGCTGAGTCTACCCCCTGTCACTTTAACACCATTACCCCTTTTCCTGTTCCTATAGACCCTACTAAAAAAATCTATCCCATCTTCCCTATAAGTCCCTGTACTGGAAGACTGCAATAAGGTGTCCCTGGAGCCTTCCCTTCTGCAGGCTGAACAAGCTCCACTCTCAGCCTGTCTTCATAGAAGAGGTGCTCCAACCCTCTGATAATCTTCATGTCCCTCCTCTGGATCTGATCCAACAGGTCCATGTCTTTTGTGTACTGGGGACCCTGGAGTTGGATGCAGTGCTGCAGGTGGGGTCTCCCAAGAGTGGAGTAGAGGAGGAGAATCACCTGTCTCAACTTCCTGGTCACGCTGTTTCTGATGCAGCCCAGGACACAGTTGGCTTTCTGAGATGCAACCGCACATTGCCAGGTCCTGTTGCCTTTCTTGTCCACCAACACTCCCAAGTCCTTCTCCTCAGGGCTGCTCTCAATCCCTTCATCCCTCAGTCTGTATTGATAACTGGTCATTGCCCTGATCCATGTGTAGGACCTTGCACTTGGCCTTGTTGAACCTTATGAGGTTCCCTTGGGCCCTCTTCTCCAAGCTTGTCCAGATACCTCTGAATGGTATCCCTTCAGGCATGCAACTGCACCACTCCACAAACTTGCTGAGGGTACACTTGATCCCACTGTATATACCATTGATGAAGATATTAAACAGTACTTGTCCCAGACAAACTCCTAAGGGACACCACTGCAGAAGAGACAGTTGAATCTCCGAGTATGATTATCCAGCCAATTCTTTGTCCCCTGGACCCATTGTTGTTTATTTTCAAGTAGTCTGTAAATGTTTATAACAGTCTGACCAAATCCTATGTATATAGCTTCTGATATGTTGTAACTTATAATGCACAGTCACTTTCTCTAGTAATGAGTTTGATAATATAGGTTATCCATCCATGGAAGTAATTTGTCCCATGTTAATTTTTTCATGACTTTCTGTGAATCCAGAGTTTCACTTGAATGCCTGAAGCATTCTGTCTTCATATTTAGAAGCACTCTGAGTGGTCTGTTTTCAAAAACCACTTGGCTGTCAGATTAGGTTGGAATCTGTGATACTGATTCTGAAGATAGAGGTCTCTCAAACACAGCCTTTAAAGTACCTGCCTTCAGACATTCAGTTTTGACAACAGTGTCCTCAGATTCTTCCTGGGCGGTGACAAAAATTAATTGTTGGGCTCTCTGTGCCAATAGCACTCAAGGTAAATGCAGGGAATGTACTTGGTACTCTTGTTGCTAATGCAGTTGTTGCAACAGTCAGGTAGATGTTTTGATTAATTACACTCTATATCAAAAGCAAATTGTGTCTAGTTTCTGGGTCTGCATGCGTGCCTGCAGTGAAGACTCTGAATAACCATTGGACCAACTGGGCATTCTAATCACTTCTAGTCATTTCTTCCAGAGAAACAGATTAAAACATCTGTGAGTGGAGTGGGTTTTTTTCTTATTATTTTATCTTAAATATGAGTTGGATTTCATAACTGATTAGTCCTTCAGCTGCACTGCATTCAGATTCTCGTAAGCTGACAAAAAAATAACTCAAAACTCTGTCTTTGGTCATACTGTTGTCTGTCTGTATGTTGTTCACTTGAGAACAAGTTATACAAAATAATTGTTTCCTCATTTTTATTACTGTTATATTTAGGTCCATCCCTTAAAATGCTGATAAGTGATTGCAAAAATAAATTAAGATTGTTTTCAATCTGTGACGTCTTGCCTGAGCTGGCAGAAAACCCTCTGTCTTGGCATGAGTATCTCATGAAAATGTAGTCTTTATGTTCATGATTTCAGAGCAAGGAAGATGTTTGTGTCCTGTGACACCTGGAATAAAATTTTAGAGATAAGCCAAAAGTGATGCACTCTGTGATGTGTCCTGCAAGGATTTGATTCTCATAAAATTCTTCCAGAATTTAAACTTTTAAGTTTCTAACTCAGGTGAAGTCCTAAGATGCTTTGGTAGAGTCACAGAGACCCCGAAAGATAGCCTAATGCTTCTGTAGCAATCCATGAGTTAAGAGTTAACTCTTGTGTTAGACCCAAGTGCTGCCTGCTATCACGCTTATGAATTGAAGTGATACAGCAGGTAATTGCAGTAGTTGTCCTGTGATCTGACTGCTGAATAAAAGATTGTTAGGCACTTTGCAAGTAATTAACTTGATCTAAAAAGGTGGCAATTACCATGTCCAGAGGAAAACTTGGTCGGGGACTGCTTTTCTTACAGTAGTTGTGGCAACCAGTATTCTTTCCATCTATCCCATTTTAGGTATTGTGCTACTACAAGTAATGAGTTTGCAAATGCAGTTCAGATACATTGAGATATAAGAATGTTCCTCAGTCAGTGAGTCGTGTAGCTGATTGAATTGGATCTGGTAATTAAATGTACAATGTCTAGAAAATGAAAAATAGCAAACTAAATTTTATCTAAATATTTTATGCAGGGACTATATTATCTTCACAGTAAAGGAAAAATGCACAGAGATATAAAGGTAAGCAAAAACCTAAGCATATTTTGGT
Source organism: Gallinula chloropus (assembly GCF_964237585.1). NCBI lineage: Eukaryota > Metazoa > Chordata > Aves > Gruiformes > Rallidae > Gallinula > Gallinula chloropus. The sequence continues at coordinate 65,917,442 of NC_140087.1, forward strand.
GTTTTAAAAATAAGCTGCATCACTTCTGATGGGTCTTTGCTGTTATGTATCAATTTGGGGATTTTTTTTTTTAATATGTAGGGTTTTTTCTATCTGTTAGAAAAAAAAAAACCCTTTCTACCCAAGAGAAGGGGGTAAAAACTGCAACTCTCTTTAGAATGCATACATATAGTTTGTTCTTTTAATTGGAGCCAGGCATACATTTATCTAGGCTAGTGCTGTAAAAATTAGGCATCAGCTAGTGTCCAGCTAAGCATTTGTCAAGTAAGGGTGTTCTATGCAAATGGAAGGGTTTGGTCTTTCCCAGAAGCTCTCTGAACCATCTAGGGAATAGAGGTGGTGCTTTGGCTTCTTGTTTCTTTTCTGGGTGAGCAGATTGCAGGGCTGCTGTTCTGCATGGTTCTTGGAGACGACTTCTGTAGCAGTAGTCCCTCACATGCTAAAATTAGAGAGGGTACTGCAAAACCTTTATTTCAACAAAGCTGTATCAAAGGTGGCTTGTTCAGACTCTTATATTCTCTGTTGTAGTTTCCTTCTGGCCCTTCCTGTTCACTTTTTGTCCCTGGAGTTTTGCTACCTACTCCTTTTGCCTTTCCAAACTATTCCTTGCTCAGACTGCAGCTAAATTTGGCAGGCTTCCTCCTGGAAATCTAGCAGCAGTTAATTACCATATTCCTTTTTGTTGTCTGGGGAGTTGGTTTTGTCTGTTTGGTTTGGTTTTCTTTCAGACTAGGGATGCACTGGACATGGCTTCAACTGTAGATGACTTAATGCAGCCTGATTCCAAGTTGTTCTCATTAATTGCAGAAGGGTATGTGGGATTTGAGCAATCATAAAAATAATTTCTGAATGAAAGATTCCTTTGGATGCAAAATCGTTGTAAGGATACAATGTGTAGATACTTGTTTCTGAACAGAACTGTACTCATAAAAATTCCTTACAGTGCTTACAAAGAGAATTTAAAAAAAACCCCAAACCAACCACAAAACAACAAAAACCCGTTCTCATGAGCATGGAAAAATACTATCTTCATCTGCAGATCTCCTGGCTGATGAATTATGTTTGCTTCCCTCAGTAGCTAAGTTAGGTATTTAGAGTATCTGTGTTGTTAGTCTTGAAAGGTGAACAAGGCCAAGAGCATGTTAACTGGACTGTCGCACAGTTTACCAAGCTCCGTTTATAAAGCTCATTAAATAGAGTCCATAAGGCTATAATTATAATTATCGTGGCTCTCAAACAAGACAAAAACAGCTCCTGCATTTGAATAGAAAATCAAATCGCTTCTGCTTTGACCTGTTAGAGTTCCAATTTCCTTTCAGTCAGTGTAAATAGAAGAAAGTAAGAATTCATCAGCATAGATAAATCATCATTATGCATTTTGAGAAGGTTTTGTATACAATGGAAACTCTAGTACCATAGACTACAGAATACTAAACAAAAATATTATCTGAAACTCTGTGTATCAAACTTACTTTATACAAGCAGAATGGCAACTAGCTAATTTCACCAATATTTCCTTGGCAAGGCTGCAGCTTTCTTAAACACACAATCCTTGGATTGTCTTTGGCCATTAGTTTGCTGTAAGATCTCACATAATTTTTTTGTACGTATGATATTGGGGGAATCTGCATATTTTAATTCAAGTACGCTTTTTTTTTAAGGGAGCAAACATTCTTTTAACGGATAATGGACATGTAAAATTAGGTGAGTTAATAACAGATTCTTCTGTATTCTTAAGCAGTCTGCTGTGTTTTGTGTAAGTAATTAATGAATATCAGATTTTTTTTTTTCTTGCTGGTGGTATCTTAACTGCACCACCCAGTTACTGTCTGTGGAGTAATTGGGTAATTTTGGAACACTGAGCTGAAAGACTTTCTGATGCTGTATGTGGGAGGTAAAAATCAAATTACAGCCTTTTATAATTTTTTAATGAAAACACTCCGGATGGTGCATTTAAGTGTGAAATGTACCTTGAAAGGTTATCTGAAAGAATATGAGGTATTGTCATATTAAAACACTACATCTAAATGTTAGGATGTCTCTAGCTTGTTTTTTCTTGTTTGATGAGGGGCATGTTGGTGTGCAGCCTGTCTATTGGGCAAGTGACTGAGGAGCTGACTGGTGGTATCTGAGATACACAAAGTTTATGTTACTTGCTTTTGTTGTTTATTTTTTGTGTAATATTTCCAGTATATTTAAGAAATTCTTATAGTGGGGAAATGGAACTTGTGTTCATTAACAATTCATTGCATCAAATAAGTTACTAATTGTTGTTGGTTTTGGTTTTGTTGTTTTTTTTTTTAATAGCTGATTTTGGAGTATCTGCACAGATAACAGCTACAATTGCCAAAAGGAAATCATTCATTGGCACCCCATATTGGTAACTGTGTTTTACTTCCCCATTAATGTAACAGTAACATATATAATGCTGTTGAAGTGTTGTAATACAGGCATGCTCTGTCCCGTTCTGTGCAGATTAGTAACAAAAGGCTGTGTCGGACGTTCTAGTCATCATATCTGTATTACTTGAGCTAAATCCTGAATTAGCTGAGTGTCACAGAACGTGCTGTAATACTCTGAAAAATGAAAGGCTGTCTGTGTGCTGCTATTGCTGTTGGCTGGTTTATCTCAATTGAGTCAAAAATGATCAACAATTACTCCTTGTTTTAAACACTGATAGTTATTTTTTTTCTTGCCTGATTTTTCCATTGTGGTGGTTTATATTCCTTTCACTGCATCCTAGTTACATTTTTGCTGCAACTATTCAGTTAATAGTTTCTTTTGCCACTTGTGAGACATTTTCTCTAAGTAATTTTCTGGTTTATTTTTCTTTATTTTCTTAAACGGATTTAATTCAAGTGTATGTTTCTATTCTGTCTGTACTGCATCTTTATTCTTCCTTTGGTAAACTAGTTTGCGTAATTCATGTTTTCGAAAGTCTGGTATTTTATTTTCTCCTCTTTGTGCTGGAAGTGGTTGTTCCCTTTCACCTTGAAGAAAGCAACACACATTCTTCACTGTAAAATAGCACTTTTATTGTATGTTTCCCAGAAAGATATTGAAAATTCTGTTGTCTGACAGCATGGTAGGTAGAAGATAAAAATGTATATAATAAAAAAACCCCAACCCTGCATTCAAATATTCAATCCTGAAAGAGTAAAGCACAGCATTTTTAGCATTCTTCTGCAGCATGTGTCATGCCAAAGCATGGATTCACTTCCCTTTCAGAATAACATAAACACACATCAGTCATGATTAAGTGGTTTGTGTCTTTCCTGAGATGTCTAGGTGACTTTATTCCTGGCCTGTATCACTGTGTAACTCCCAAATTGTGCCAGGCTTCTGAAATGACCTGTCATAACCTTAAACAGTAACTTTGAAAGCATTCCATAGGTTAAATGCTGATGAAAAGCTTCAGTTCTTCTTTGCAAAGCTGCTCAAAGATTTGAGAGAGGAAGCAAAATTGTTGTGATTCCAAAGAAAACTTAGTTGGAAGCAGGTGTGGTGAATGTTTTAGCAATCATTAGAGGTGTCTGGCCAGGTGAGGCTGTGGTGCTTGGAGGAGAGAGAAATGAAGGGCAAAACTGCTATGCAGTGTCTTTAGTTCTGTTATCCTTGCTGTTTACCCTTGTGCTCCTCTTCCATGTCTTTGTAAAGTTAACCCCTGTTCCCCCTCTACCTTGGTAACTCCATATTGATTTAGAGTGGTTGGGGTTTTTACAAGCTTTTGAAGAAGTTTATGTAAATGTAATCTATCTGTGCAAAGGGGAAATAAGTTGTACCACCAAACTTGATGGTGTTTTCAGATCTACATATGAGGATGTCTGTCTTTTTCAAGTGATGCATTATTTGTACCTCCTGCTGCTTTACTGGAGCTCTCTTTAAGTGGCATTCATCTGTCTTACCCATATTGAGTTACATCTCCAGTTCCATTGCTATTTGTCAAACTATCTGGACTAATAAAGTTCAAAGCAAAAACAATATTAATGTTTCTGCCATCAGATGTGACTGTGTAAGACAAACCCATAATTGACTTGCTGTTCCTAACACGTGACAATGCCTAGTGAATAATTTTCTTTAGGTATTCCGATTTATGTATCAGTTATATTTGTTAGTTTTTGCCAGCTGAGGATGTGAAACTACGTTGTTAACATGAATGAGGCCTTCTGACATTAGTGAGGTGGACTTTACAAACAAGGAGTACTCTGCAGAGATGACAGTGAGTCTTCAGGTCTCATGCTTTCAAAATACAAGAAAGCTGACAGTTCCCTTTCTTTGTTAGAATTCTCCTCATCAGTTAGTCACTTTCTGGGGCAATGTGTGAATTTGGACATTATTTTCATTTTACTATAGTTGAATATACCTTTGGCTCCTTGGTTGTTGAATTGTAGTGCCTTAAAAAAAAGTCTGGGATAGATTGGTTTAATCCACTATTACTAAATAGCTGCATTGGAAACTGCCCATTAGTTACTAGAAGCGATCAAGGAAAAGTTCCTGTATATTACATTTACACACACACACATATCAATATATATCCACCTGCATGAAAGTATATGCTGTGAACTTTTAGGTTGAGATCTATAGGGAAAAGGGTAATAAACTGCCATGTACAGAAGAATGATTTGTGATGAAAAGTATATCTAAATATGTCTTACCCTTTAGGATGGCACCAGAAGTTGCTGCAGTAGAAAGAAAAGGTGGCTATAACCAACTCTGTGATCTGTGGGCGGTTGGAATAACTGCTATTGAGCTTGCTGAACTTCAGCCTCCCATGTTTGACCTACATCCAATGAGGTTGGTGAGGGGTTAAAGCTTAGTATGTAATTACAGCTTTGCAAATAATCCAGTTGGAGTAGCAGCTATGTGAGCTTTTGGTGTTTGGGAGTGTAGAAAGGGTTTGGGGTTGTAGTATGTGATAGAAATAGTAACAACTCCTTTTGGTACATAAATGTGTAATGTTGTCCTGGTAGTATCTCTTCGAGTGATGGACTTCTGCCAACTAAATAATGTATTAATAATTAATCTCGTAGATATATTGCAATGAAAACCACATAAATGCTCTTGGTTTATTTTTAGAGCACTTTTTCTAATGACAAAAAGCAACTTCCAGCCTCCTAAATTAAAGGACAAAATGAAATGGTAAGTACTTTCCTGTTTCAGTAGATAATGATTTTGTATTTCACAGGGCAATTCATTCTATACTTTATCACTTCATTTTACAGGTCCAATAGTTTCCATCATTTTGTGAAAATGGCACTTACAAAAAATCCTAAAAAAAGACCTACAGCTGAGAAGTTACTACAGGTATAAATTTATGGCATTTTTTTAAAAAGTTATAAAACTAAAATACATTTAGTGAGTGTGATTGGAATTTTCAGATGAGTTTTTCCTTCTGTCTTTCAGCATCCTTTTGTTACTCAACCATTAAATCGAAGTCTTGCTATTGAACTTCTGGATAAAATGAATAATCCTGATCATTCCACTTACCATGATTTTGATGATGATGATCCTGAGGTAGGAACGTATTTTATTCATAGAATCAGATTAAGATTTTGTTTGCCAAAAAGCCCCTAAATTATTATGATTTATGTAGCCACAGAAAGTTTTGTGATCAGGGAATCAAGGGTTGCTTTTATTTTGTGTTGTGCTGCTCTATCAGATGTAAAGGCACTTAGCAAAAGTCATTATATTTTGGGAAGGAGAAGCTCAAAGAGAAAGAGATGTAAACGCTTTGAAATCTTGTTTATTGCTGTCCTTCAACAATTTTTCAACAGTAAACGTGGACTGCTTCTCCAGTCCTGAGTTTGGTCATGCATTCTGCTTTCTGTTTCTTTGTAGATTTATGTTTCCATTTATCTGCAAAGAAAGCATTCATAAAAATCATGTATGTAGAACTTCTTCTTTTGCTAATTTATTATGAGAAACAGTCCTGTAGTTGTATTTGTCAAATGATATGTTTGCAGATTATATTTTCTTAGAATACTCTGAAATTTTACTTCACTTGAGGTTTTGTCAAAGGCAAAGTTTCTGATTTTATGCATTAATAGCTGGGAAAAAAAATAGCATGCTTTATGTAAGGTGATAAACAGTGCCGGACTGAAGCCTTTCATAAATAAGAGAAAACAGGTATGCTCTTACTAGATCTTGTCTTCGAACTGTTAGTGAAGACTTTCTGAATGTTTACCATTCCCTAACTGATGATCTCTTTTCGGGGAAAAAATAAGTCCTTTGACACAAATGTCATTCATTCATTAATTGCATACCTGTGTTTTACATATGCATTAATCGCATACTTATGTTTTACTTTTTTATGGATAAACTAGTCTAAAAGTGTTTTCAGAGGAAAATAAGCTTAAATGAAGCAACTAATTTTCAGATTTTACAAGTTAAATGAGTTTTTACCTTCTAGAACAAGTTGACATGCACCAAGTCTTGCTTCCTTAGAAGTTGAAATAAATAAATGTGGAAAAAAGCTGAAGTGAAATAGATCCTTTTTTGTATTGCAAAGTGCAGTGTTTATGCATTTCCTAAATGGGAAGGTAGGGGAGTAAATCAGAAAGATTGAATAGTCAGTATTTTTAAAAACAATTGCGAATAGTGGAGCACGTTTAGTAAGCTTTTTTGGGGGTTTGGGAAATTTAGAGAAGTTAAACATGTGAGAAAATGTCATGTCGTTGACCTTCAGATCAGTGTTAAGAGAAATGTGTCTGGTTTCTGTCGGAGACTGAGGAACTGGTATCTTCTCACCAGATCTTATCCTAAGCAGTAAGGCTCAGGCGTTCTTTAGTTCCCTGTCTGTTCAATGATGATGGAGAGCTCTGAGGTCCATTAAAGCAATATTTCTGTAGAAACCAAAAAACAGAAGCTTTCATGAACTGTAATAAGCAGAAAGCTGTTTGCAGTGTGTTTCCTGGGAGTGAGCTGCTCAGGGAGTTTTCCTTGCTTTATTGAGTCTTGAGTTTCAGACCTCCTCCCCAGTTCAGAGTTTTGGTTGTTGAGTGATGGTGGTTGTGTTTTTAGGATTTTTTTGGTGGGTGTGTTTTTTTGTTTGGTCAGGTTGGGGGGGGGGGGTTGTGGTGGACTTTTTTTGGTGGGTTTGTTGTTGTTGGGGTATTTTTTGTCTTTTGAGGTCAGAAAGCTTTTCTGGCTATTAGTAGTGTTCAAAGGGACATCTGCTGCCCACTGTGATGACAACTCCTCACCTGGCCTATGCTGCTTTTATGGCCATGCTATCTGTTACTGTTTGGAAAGTCAGGAGAGTTGTGTGGCAAGGCAGAGATGTGAATTTGCCACCTCCTTGAGGAGTCACATGCTACATGTTTAAATCATTCTAAACTCAAAGTTTAAATGTTTAGTGTGTAAAAACAAAAGTAAAAGCACACAATCAAGTTAGTTATGTATAATCAGAAAGGTCTCTCCTTGGTACAGTTGTTATTCATTTGGCAGCAATATCTATAACTGGCATGTCGAGTGTTTTTCTCTTCCCCAACTCATGGAGCACCTAATTTGGTTTCCCAGTCAGCAAAACACGGGATTTCCATTTCTCTGGTTTTGATCCTTTAAGAATAAACTTTTAGTGATGCTGGTAGCTGCATGTTTACCACATTTCTGTGACAATGACTGTCATGACATATGTAATACTGGCCAACAAGGTTTAAAGAAGTGTTTGTGCTTTACCCTGAGCACACAGTAAGCTTTGGGGATAAGATTGCTCTTCAGCTCTGTACCATGATTAAAATTGTGCTCAAATGGCATTTGGGTCAAGAAGTTAACCTGATCATAGAGTTGTAGAATGGTTTCGGTTGGAAGGGACCTCAAGGGTCATCTAGTTCCAGCCCTCCTGCTGTGGGCAGGGAGATCCTCACTAGACCAGGTTGCCTAAAGCCTCTCCAGCCTGGCCTTAAACACTTACATGGATGGGGCTTCCGCAACCTCTCTGGGAAGTCTGTGCCTGGGCCTCACCACCCTCATAGTAAAGAATTCCTTCCTAATGTCTAATCTAAACCTACCCTCTTTCAGCCTGCACACATCAGTTAGTTGTCAGTGTAGGTCTTTCAAGATGACTTGAGAACTTTGTCCTCATGACTGAAAGATGAGGATTTGACTCCTTCTAGTAATTCTGTGGTCATGGAGAAAGAGGTCTGAAGGCAGTCTCAGCCTGTTGTGTAGTATGAACATCTGTGGTGGGTTGCAAATATTGCTGGAAAGGCAGAAATACCTCCCACCCCTACTACAGTCAGGCTCCTGGTGCTGGCATTACAGATGTGCACACATCATGTAACAAAATATCATAAATAAGTGACCTTTTAGCACTTAAATTATTTGAAATACTCAAGTAGGAGACCACATCAAATCTTGAAACATATCCCGAGCTATAGCAAACCATTTGTGAAGCTCAAAAGAATGCACAGTAGACAAATGAGGACCGAGGAAGGGGCGGATTGGCATACATTACGAGAAAAGAAAAACTGCCCGTGAGCTATGGGAGAGAAGATACATACCCACAGTCTGTAAGTGTATCCAGTTACAAAAAGACCAAAGTTAACATAAATGGGAGGTGAAATTCTATGTGTAGGATCCTAATGTAAAGCAAGGAAGTACTGTGTGATGAAAAGGGGAGAATGGAAATAATGCTTTCAGGTAACATTTCAGAGGTAAACAGAGTTACTGAGCTATTCCTGACTGTGATAGTACAGCACTTGAAGTTCTCTATCTGTCATCACTTTGTAGTCAAAAGTTGCCAATTGAAAATTATGATTAGTGTATATATAAAAGCAAAACTAACCTACCAGCCCATCAAACTTCTGACACCGTTGTGTCAGATTGCATTAATTAAAAGTTGTTTTGCTGCCACATACTCAAAGCAGAAACTTAGCAAGCATGCACTTTTCAGAGATTACTTGGGTAACAACATCATGGAGAATTGCTCTTTAGGGAAAAAAAAAAGTCAAATCTTATGGGTCTTTTCCAACCTAAATGGTTCTATGATTTCATTGTAAAGGGAACATTGAGAGCACAGTGTTAAGATTTATGTGGCTAATTTTGGGGTCTAATATGTAGACAGTCAGCTGGTTTTGTACTCAAGAAACCTTAAGGTATGGTTTAAAAGAGAACCTGCAGTAGTGGATGCAGAACAGAGAGGAAATCCAACAGGGGCAATGAAAAGAAATCCAAATCTTAAAGTTTGCGACACTTCATCCTGTAGAGAAGTAAATGAAAATCTAGGGAACAGAAGGTGAATTTGTAGAAATTATGACATTGCTCTTGCCAGCACAAGACTTCCAGGAATACTCCAGTGTATTCAGCTCTGAATACCTTAGGCCAGCTTCTTATCGAGTACCTGATGACTTTTTAGGAATCATTTTGGGTTAGGAGCTGGGAAAATGGGGTTTCTAAATGAAGGAAATGGTGCTAGCAAGTCAGATCTAGTCTTACTGCTTCTTTTGGTAGCTAACAATACCCTTAAACTGAAAGGCACAAAAAAAGAGTGTTATCTAAGTCAAAGACAAATGCTGGACAGCATTGTCTTTATTTACTCAGTATGAGCTATTTAAAAACCTTTATCTTGAAATTGAAGGTACTTCATAGATAAAATGTCCCCAAATAATGCTAACTTTGATATACAAAACCATATCTGCCATCTTTACTTTTAATTTTTACTTGATTTTTTTCATTTTTGTATTATGCTAACGAAACCTAAAAACTAGGTACACAATACCGGATTTCAAGTGTGTATATTTTGGTATTGAAGTGTTTTATTTTTCTCTTCCAGCCTCTTGTCGTGCCTCACAGAATTCATTCAACAAGTAGAAATGTGAGAGAAGAAAAGACACGCTCTGAAATAAACTGTAAGCATGTGTAATACGACAACATGAAGTATTCTTAAAATAATTGATGTTCACTTATTTCAACTGGTATTCTAGATATGACATATATAGAAACATTATATATAGGAAAAACCCCATGCTGTTTATCTTATAGATAGATGTTCTAGATGACTATGCAAAGGAAATATCAGTGTAAAATATTTGAATAGACCCTTTAGCAGTGCATCATCGAATCTCATTATTGGGTCCCATTCCATTAAGACAAAGCAGACGGAGCTCTTATGAGACTTGATTGGTATAGCTTCATATGTTACTTCACCAAGGATATTTGGAGTGATGCCAGATTCTGCTGGCTAACAGAATAACACAGGAAGATTTTTCTTGCTCAATTTAGTGTCGGCTTGTAACTTTTGCTTTGGTGAATCTACCAGAAGAACAGATCCAAGAGTGAATCCATACATTGGATGTGCTTGTTTTTTTCCTATAAATTACAGCTATATTGCCCCTCTAAAGAGGGCACACACTTCAGTGCCCTGCTTGCAGAATGGTTTTTGTGATTCCTCTAATGAGTAGAGGGGGCAAATGGTGATTGCTCTGCCAAATGGTGTTACAAGAGTACTTTCTGGAAACATCACTTTCTAGCAGGCATGAGTTTGTTATGTGCATGTGTCAGAAGTGTCCAACAGTGGGGATATGATATAGTCATTAAAATTGATTTTTCTTTTTTGTTGGCTTTTGGAGCTAAACTGGGTCTAATTACAGTCCAACGTAAATTCTTGTTTTCCTTTTCTCCTCTTTAGTTGGTCAAGTAAAATTTGATCCACCCTTGAGGAAAGAGACAGAGCCACATCATGAATTTGTGAGTAACAAGCAGCATGGGCTATGCTCTGCACATTATTACCTGAACATACGTGCGGAGGAGGAGGAATGCAAGATGTGTAGCATACTTCCTTAGCACTACTAAACTTGGTAGCAATTTTTCTGACAAGTCATAAGAGAGCGGTCTTAAATTTTTTAGTGTCGCTATGCAGCAAGACCCTTTATTTCTGGGTTCTGCCAAGTGTGATGTATGTTCTAAGCAACAGCTCTTTGTCTTCTAGGTTTCCTCTATCCTTTGTACCTCATTGCCAAGCATATCATTCCCTTTATTAGTAATTTTTTTAATTGTAGAATTCCTATATATACTTTCCCTTGTGCTTGTATTGGCAATGATTGCAATGGAAATAATAAAATCGAGAGCCTGGGAAAGAGGTATGATACATTTGTTTAAAAATGGATTTTTGTGGGGTTGTAATTTTCATATGCAAACAATCTTTGTGGCCCTGTATCATACCTAAGCTATGCTGAAGTTGGCAATCGACATACTCAGTAAAGGTGTATTGCCAGTGTTTTCTTCCAAGGCACTCATTAGCACAAGGAGAATGAGAAGTCACGCAGTGAGGTATAAGGCATCTGTGCTGTCTCACACACACATTGCAGTAGCCTCCTCTCTTCTACGGACACTGTTGCTTTTCACATCTGTGCACTTGGGCAGTTTGCATCCCTGGATTTAAAAAAACCCAGCATTCCTCTGCTTCCTTACTGCAAACTTCTGTGTTCCCTTTGTTTTTCTAAGGCAGGTGTTAAGGTGAAGAACTTGGCTTAATGGGGAGTTAGGAGGGACGTTGACTTTGCTCTGAGTTGGTTTTGGGAAGAGTGTGTACCTAGGAATGTACTTCCTTTTCTATAGTCTACATGTGAATAGGATTTCTGACACAGATTTCCTTGTATTGCTCTGTAGTTCTACTAAGATCTCCTTCCTGGTACCTTGTCCTTTAGTAGGGGGTTATCTGGCTCTAGGTATATGAGGTGGTATATAATCTTGCTCTTCCTCAGCAATTGGCTGGACAGGTAGTGTGCAGGTAGTGCCTGTTTGAGATGGAGGAGAATAGCTTACCAAATTACACATAAGATGTAGGCAACTATTTCCGTTACGTTTTTTAGACCTTGACATAACTGCTTAAAAACATAATTTAGGAGCCCTGGTTATGCAAGTGTTTATTAAATATGGTAGTGAAGTTGGTATTTCTACCATAAACTCATCAGTTAACTCAGAATTATTTTTTTGAACTCATTCCAAGTTATCCTGAATTTTCTTCCCTGTTGCATTGTCTGGTTTATAAAGAAAATAGAGTAGGTAACATGGTATAGTCCAAATTCGTAATGCTTTTGCTCTTTAAGAATTTTATTTATTTACACACCTATAGAATCAGTATTGCAAAAAGGTGTTAATGGAGAAGCTGACATTTTAAAAATACTGTTTTCCACTTCTTTCTTGTTTTATCAGTCACTGACTGTAAAAAGCAGTTGGTGGAGAATTTCATGGGGCAGAGAGGTGTTTTCACTGCACCTCAGAAACCTGAGTTGCTAAACTGGGGAGAGAAATTTTCTGCAGGGATTAAAGCACAACTTTTGAGAGCACTGCTTTGGCAGGTGTTGGAAGGGAGGAACAGCCTCTTCCTACCTTGTGCGTTAGCAGTCAGGACCTTTGCACTTTGGATTGTCAGAAGCTCTTGTGTTCCAAGAAGCGACTTGAATGATCCAGATTAATTCTGTTGATGAGGAAATCTCTTAGTATTGTCTAATTCCTGCCATAAGAGTTTGCATATTTGAAACCTGTCCAAAGAACTCATCTCCCTGTCTATAAAGAAGATCTGTAACTCCTTGTTTGGATCTTTTTGAAGAAGGAAATTCATTGTTCCACTGTACCTATAATAATGAAGCATTCAGACCTGACCTGTCCTTTCTGGATAAAACAGCACTGTGATTTTGAAAATGATGATGTTTGGTCTAGAGACCAAAAAATGCACATTTTTTTAATTAGATACAGAACTGATGGGCAATTTAAATTGGCATGTCAAATGCAAACAAGACACCTCTTCAAAGAATGGATGCTCTAGCAAAGAGCCTTAGTACAGAGCCGGCTGGGGGAGAGGTTTGTAACAATTCACATGCTCTGAGAGAGAAAGTCTTTTAAATGGAAGTGTGAGCATGAGATGCCTTTCTCTTCCTCCAGCAGTAACAGTGTAGATCCCTTTTCATTAAAGCAGTTCTGACCCTTTTGCTTCTGTCTCACTAAAGCATGCTTAAGCCATATGCTTATTTACTTGTGGGTTTGAGTGCACAGGCCAAAGGACTGCAGCACGATGAATTATTGTTGGTGACACGCTGAGATGTTGAACTGCTCATTACCACAGCTCAGGTGATGAATCATAGCATTGTCTTGGTTGTAAGGGACCCTTTAGATCATCAAGTCCAACCATCACCTTTAACCTGCCATCCACTACTAAACCATGTTCCTCAGCATCACATCTACCTGCCTTTTAAATACCTCCAGGGATGGAGACTCCACCACTTCCCTGGGAAGCCTGTTGCAATGCCTAACAGCCCTCTCTGGGAAGAAGTTTTGCCTAACATCCAATCTAAACCTCCCCTGCCATAACTTGATGCCATTTCCTCTTGTCCTGTCACTTGTCACTATGGAGAAAAAGTCAGCCCCTACTATCCACAATCTCCTTTCAGGTAGTTGTAGAAAACAATTAGATTACTTACCCTTACCTCCTTTTCTCCAGGCTAAACAACCACTGTTCCCTCAGCTGCTGCTCATAACATTTAGTCTCCTATTCCCTCACCACCTTCTCTGGACATGCTCCAGCACCTCAGTGTCTTTTCTGTAGTGAGGGGCCCAAAACTGAACACAGCATTGAAGGTGGGACCTCACCAGCACTGAGTATGAATAGTAATTTGTTATTTCAGTATGATGCAGTAGTGTTTGGTAGTGTCACCATGCCCTTAGCTGTGTTTTACCTCCATCCCTAGAACTATCTTACATGATTTCAACTAATAAGTTGGGGAATTTTAGCAAGAAAATTTCTTTTTATGTATATTTGGCTTTCACTCGCAATGTAAATAACTTGAGTTTCTTGATCTCTGTCTAACGAACAGCCTGACAGTAGCGATTTTTTGGACAATTCAGAAGAAATATACTACACTGCAAGATCTAACCTGGTATTTTTCATCTTATGCCTTTCTTTGTCAGATTTAGTTTTGTCTTTGTTTTCCTTTTTCAAAGCTCATGTTTTGTCCTGTTGTCCAACTGGTGCTGTTGTCTGTGTAAAAAGCCATTCAGTATAATGCTTACTCTGTATGTGTGTTTCTGTAATGTAGTAAGGAATTCTTATGTGCAGTATTGAAAGTATGTAACCTGTATTTGAGTTTAGTTGAATTACTTCTACAGAAGAGGCTCAGTATTAAACGCTCATTCATATTTCTTTAAGTGCCTTACAGTGCATAACTATTTTTTTTTTTTGGATGGTGATAAAAGATTGAGGAGCCATTATCTTCATGTTTTTGTCTGGCAGTTCCTTTAAATAGTCCCATAAAAGCCTATATAAAGTTATGTAAATACAAGTCACTGAATTCTCCAGATGGTAGTTATGTTGCAGACTGTTATTTGCATTAAGTGTGTATTCAGAAAGTGGGGTCATGTTTTTAATGGCATTTGGCACCATTTATAGTCTGATATATTTTTCAGATTTTCTCGTAGTGCAGTGCTAAAAACTGTAGTCATTAACATTGCAGCATAGAAATTACTCTAGAAAGAGAGTTTTCATATTTCTCTGCTCTTTAGGCACTGTGTAGTTAGAAAAGCAATGCTTTTGAGTCTTGGACGTCTTTGTATACTGTTGAAGAAAATGAAGACCCATTCTGTACAAGATGGAGAGCATTACTCTGCTGACTTTCTTGAATTTGTGACATGTTCAATATAAGTGCCCTGATGGGAAAATAGAAAACTGGGATGTTTGGGAATGTCTTGTTTTGAGGGGTTTATATGGTTTGTTTTGTTTTGGATTTGTTTGTTTTGTCATCAGTTTGCTAGGTGTGACTTGAATCTGCTGATACTGTAATTACTCAGAGCTCGGTAGACAGTCCTGTTCTTGGAAGGAACTTTCTGGATTGCTTGATTATAAAAATGTTTCATAAATTGTTTTGAGATCAGTAGCTTGGATTCCTCTGTATATAGTTGGAACACCTCCATCCTATGCAGCTACTCTGGATTTGGAATGTGTTTGTCAGTTCGGTTTGCTTTTGGTTTTGTCTTTTTGGTTTAACGCTGCTTAAGGTCTGTCTTCTCAGGTTACTTTCAGTGTTGTCACATGTCTTGCTAGCCTGGCATTTGTGGGTCTAAGGGATGAATCAGATTATATCTTCTAACTTGGTTGTCCTTTCCTATCCTTCTTTTGCCCCATGCTGTTCAGTGTACTTCAAAAAGTAATGCTGTAATAAAACTTGTAAAGTCCTATTGTCACAGCTCTGAGAGGGGGTTTTTAAGTCAATCTGACAGCACTTTCTATGTTTCACTGCTTTCTTCACTACCTCTTGTGCTCACTGGGAATTAGAGGAGAATTCTGATTTGATGGTAATGCTTCACCCATTTGTGAGACTTTTCTAGTAAAACCTAGTCTTTCTGGAAATTAGAAGAAATAATTGGTAGTTGGTTTATTCTTCTGTTGTGGACCAGAACATACTAATCAGACTTTGTCTCTCCTTCCCCCACTCTTCCTACTCTGACAGTATTGGCTTCAGATATATTCAGTGAGACAGGACACATAATTTTTTCAAATATCAAGAAGAAAAGATGACACTTTTACATGAGTATATTGTATCACCTACTACTGTGAGGCTCTTCGCCATGCTGTTCTAGTGGTTTCATGGAATATCTTAAGAGTAATAACTCTTTTTTGCAGAGCTACCAGTCCGTAAGGTACTACAAAATAGAACATTAGCAGAAATTGAGGCATATGTTGGGCAGCACGAGTCACAAAAAATATCACTCACTCCCCAAATTTTACCTATCACCTAGCATCTTGCACAGCTGGATGGATCATATGGCAACTTATGTGGTCATTGTGCACATTACCTTTTTAAAATTTGCAAACCTAGGATGTTACTACCCTTAAAAGTCATTCATATCTAAATAAATAATAGAATATTTTGCTTTACATACAAGGCTCTTCTTTTTTTCAGGATAGAACTTTTGCTTTTTTCTCCAAACAGACAACAAGTTTCTCGGGAACTTGCTCAATCATTTGTGATTTTCTTGTATATACTTCTTCCTGTCATTTAGAGGTCCTCATGTTCCTATTGTGGTCATTGTGCTGTGTTGTGGCAACTGTTTTCTGACTCTCTCTTTTAGAGGTATACTGGACTCTGAATAAAAGTCTTATCTTCCATGCACATTAGACTTTACATAGGATAGACTTCAAACAAACGCTTCTCCAATATTTTTCACTGTCTGTGTACTTTAAAAGCAGTTGTTTGGATAGAGACTCAAATAATTGGGAGAGCTATGCATTGCATTTTCAGTGAGCTCAGGAAATGGTTTAAATCAAACTAATCTCAAATTTTATATACCATTGTTCTAGAAAACAATTTAAGTTTTATGCTGTTGATCCTGGGAGAAGCACCTGAAAATCTAACTAAATATATGACTGTTCGTCTTGTATTGAAGCAGCCACTGCAATGGCAGTCTTAGGAATCTGCATCAGTTATCATAATAGGACCAAATTTCTGTCACTTGAGATGCTTAAGCATATATTCAGAAGTGGTCTCAAGGGTATGAAATCCTGAAGGAAAACATGCAACTTATTTCAGGCTATTTTTTCAGCAGATCAGTTCCTCATTCAGCTTCTCTGTGTGGCATTGCCAGCGGCTGTGTCAGTGAGATGGAGGGAGGTGCATTGGGTTAGAGAAAAAACATGACTAAGGGCTATTAAACCCAGCTTCTGCAGAGCTGTCGCTGTGTAACTGCATCCACCTCTTAGAGGTAATGTGTTGTACTTATGAATGATGGAGTCTGTCAAGGGCAATCTGTACGAGAATTTGGCCTCATTTCTGAGAAACAGAGCTTACTGTGATCTGATTCAAAACAAAAAGTTATGTTGAGCAAATTAAAAATACATATTGTGGCCAAAAGTCTTTCTTCTTTTTTATAGTGAGCTGAAAAATAATTCCAGTTCACATACAGTAGACTTAGCTGCATACCTTGTTAAGTTATAAATACCATCAGAGAATTCCCCCCCCAAAATGAGGTGGCAAAGAATCCCTCAACATCTTTAGCCCACAGGGGCAGCTTCCAAACTAGATCTAGAGATTATTTTGGGCTTGTCTGGTTGGAGTTTGTCTCCATCCTGAGATGGATTCAAGTGAACATCTCTAGAGCCTGTCCCAGGGCTGCGCTGTCCTCATGGTGATGAGTAGGTGCCTTATGGCCAGAGTTTGCATTGTTGACACTTGTGCCTGTTGTCCCTTCACTGTGCATCTGAGAAGAGTCTTGTTCTGTCTTCGCTATAATGCCCTGTGGGGTTGCTAAAGACAGCAGTTACTTCTGCAGGCTCCAAAATTTTCTCTGTTATTTCAGACCTTTCTGTTGTGCCACATGCTCCATCATTTGAGCAATCTTGGTCGCCTTCCGCTAGCCTCCTTCCGTTCTGTCATTGTCTTTGTCTTGGAAGCCCACAACTGGACACACTGTGCAGATGTGGCCTTCCACGTGCCAAACAGAGTGAGTAACCCTCTCTAGCATCACTGTGGTCAGACACCTTTAGCACATGCATGCTGCTGATGATGCATAGTGCTCTCCTTATCTGCAGAGTTGCCTTTCCTGCCCCTTCCAGAGCTTGTTCACAGCCTCTTCTTGTGTATGTGGTTAGTCAGTCCTATTTGCAGGACTTTTCAGTTGGCTGTGTTAAACACCATGAAGTTTGGTTGCCTGTTTCTCTAGCTTGTTGAGGTTCCCCTGACTACGTTAGAGTAGTGTTATAATAATGTTGGCTGGCTGACTCAGCACCTTGGATGCATTCCACCTGCTCCTGCATCATACTAACTAATTTGTAACACTGTAGGTAGTGATTTTTTTTAGCCATTTTTAGTTGTATTCACTTACATCATAAAGTTGTGTGGTTTAGAAAGGGACAGAGGAACTGAGTTGAACTTGTATTTAATATCTCAGGTTCCAACCTTAGTTTGTTTTCATTTGTTGTGAACTTAACATTCATTTCAGACTTCTTTAGCAAAGAATTCAGTAAGAGGTTTACAGTTCCCCTGCAATCTGTACTGTTGTGTTAGTCAGATGAATCTATATGTTCGGTCCTATTTTAAAGTATTTGGTCATGATTGGTTTTCGTGTTGGCTTCTTAAAATATGTTCTGGGTTTAATAATTAGTAACAGCTCTCAGTAATACTTCATTTTAGGAATGTAATGTTTCACCGTAGCTGTTCTGTGCTAGTTAATTACTTGTGGCAGTGTTGCAGTTTTGTGTAGCTGTGCTGCTGAGAGGGTTTTTGTAAGCAGCAGTTACAGTTTCTACCAGCCTCAAACTGTAAACAACGGCCAATTCAAGGCCAAAGTGGCTTCTGACCCAGGGACGAGCCAATTGGAGCTTGTCATAGTGCCTCTGTGAATCACATATAGGAGGAAAAAAACTGCTGGCAGAGGCACTTTGCCACCAGAGAAAGGAGTGAGGAGATGTAATGAGCTGTGCAGACACCAAGGCCGATGAGGTCGGAGGAGGAGGCACCCCAGGTGCTGGAGAGAAAATAAAAATGCCCCTGCAGCCCGTGAAGAAACGCATGGTAGAGCAGGTGTCCCCCCCGTAGTCCATGGAAAAGGCCGAGACCCCACCTGTAGCCCGTGGAGAGGCTCCACGCTGGATGGAGCAGGTGGAGACATAGAGAAGATGCTGTGACCCACGTTGGATCAAGCCCCTGCCAGCACTTGCAGCAGATGGAGAGAAACAGAGACACAGAGATGAGTGAGAGAGAGAGATTTGTGCCGGAACAGGTTTGCTAGGAGGAGGCTTGCGACCCTGTGGAGGACTGGGACTGAGAGACATTGTGATTTACAACTGCCCGCTGTAGCAGTGACCCATGGCGGGGCAGCTGATGAAGAGATAAAGCCCTGTTGAAAAGGATTCACGTTGGAGAAGTTTGTGGAGGACTGGCTCCCATGGGTGAAACCCCATGGTGCAGCAGGGGGAGGGTGTGCAATGAATGCCCCCCCAGGCTGCGAAGGAAACCAACTTGCAAGGAACTGACTGAAGCCCCCATTTTCCCACGATGAGGGGGAAGAAGGGAGTGAAATCACAACTAGAGTGAAGTTTGCTAAGAAGGGAGCCGGTGGAGGTAGAGGAGTTCTAAGATCTGGAAAACAGCTCATGAAGTGACAGAGAACCCCATTTTCCCAGTCCCTGCCCCCCTGTGCCACAACTGGGGGGAAGAAGGGAGCAAAATCATGACTAAAGGGAAGTCTGCTTAGAATAGAGGAGTGGGGGGAAGGTGCTACTGAGAACCCCATTTTCCCCAGTCCCTGCCCCCCCCTGTGCTTCGAACGGGGGGAAGAAGGGAGCAAAATTCTGACTAAAATCTGCTAAGAAGGGAGTAGTGTGGCAGAAGTGTTTTAAGATTTGTTCACGCTCCTGACTCTGGTTTCACTGGTTTTTGGGGTGGTTTTTTTAGTGTAATAAATCAGATAAGGTTTTTTTCTTTCTTCACTCTGTGTTGAGTCTGTTTTGCCCGTGTTGTTGATGACAGGATGATCTCTCCCTGTCCTTAACTTGATTCCTAAGCCTCTCAATATATATTTTCTCCCCTGTCCAACTAAAAAGATAGACTGACTTTGCTGGGAATCTGGCCTCCAACCAGGGCTAAACCACCACAGCCAGAAAACCCAAAATATTGGTATGAGAAGATTTAATTAAAGAGATTGACATAGATAATAGAGAACTCTGTCCAGAAGCCTTTTCGTTTGGCTTAAGTAATTTTTCTCCTCAATACACATCCTACTTAGTCACAATATCTTTTTAGAGTGATGATGGATTTCATAAAGACTCTTTGTATTTTTGTTCAGCTTTTGGTAATGAAATGATGTGTGGTCCTTACGATTAGAAGAAAATAAGTGGAAATTGGGAGGAGGGTGGAAATGGGGAGTGCCTAAGGGTTTGGGATGTGATTATTTTTTTTTCTTTCTTTCTTCTTTCTTTCTTTTCCTTTCCTGTATGTTATGGGTATTTTCTGGCTTGGCAAAAGTAATGGAGGAAATGAGATGTTATATTTTATTACTAGGAGGCAGTTCAAAAATGCTGCATACAATTGCCCTTTGCATAGAGGCCTTACTGTAGCTAGTTTGGCTATTGATGTTCCATTACACGAGCATGAAATAGTGCTGTTTGTGCCAAATGGCCTTTCATACACAAAATGTGGAGAGCTGAAATGCAAGGGGAAAGTGGGAACAGTGCTTGTGTAGTGGTAATGGACAGTAAAACCTCAGTCGCCAGGGAAGAATTATATTCAGCGTGTTTAAAAAAAATAACATATATAAGACATATAACTTGCTATGTGTTAAGCTATCCAAAGAAATTCTGGAATGTACTTTTTAGTGAAATAGCCGTACATATAGCATGTGCATTACATAGTGACAGGCTCTCTTTTAGATTAACATCTTTTGTAATGCAATGTGATAGGAATTGCATAATCCTTTTACTGAGCGATAGAGGTGTGCATGTCGTCTTGTTTGATATGGTAGTAGTTCAAATTAGATTTGTATTCTATGAAATTCAAGATTATTTTCCCAGCACTTTGTGGATTTAAAGTCTTAACTTTTGTCGCTTGAAACCATCTTGTTTCTCAGTAGGTTTCAGGAACAGCAACTGTAGGAAGTAACTGTGAATTGCAGGTTTGCTGTATACATTCAGTTTTGTTTTTTGAAGGACTGAACACCTAAAAATAGATTTCCAGTACAGCTTACCGTGCAGAACAATTTAGGAACATAACAATGTCACAGTTGCAGTAGCAATTAATCATTAAATTCTGGAGAAAATAAATAGTAGCTTTTGAAATTTAAACTGCAGAAGATAGTATAGATTTGATCATACCTGGGAAATTTGTTTCATAGCTTGGGCTTACCACCAAATTTGTCTTTGCTTTGAGGAAATCTTTATACTAAGTTGTTGATTATTTTGTACGTGTGATTTATCTGAAAGTGTGGTTGCCTTTCTACATGACTTCTTCACAGGCTGTTGAGAAGAACTAGTAATTATTCCCTATATTATCCTTTTTCCAAAGCAGTTGTTTCTAGCAAATAGCACTTTATCTTGTACACGGTTGTGTTGATTCAGGAATAGGGCATTGGTAACCTGAGGGTGAATGCAGAATAATCTGGGGGTTGCATCCTTGATTTAACATCACGGTTATTGACCTCGTTCCTGCTGGCTGTAGTTCTCAAGAGCCTCATGGAAGATACCTGTCTTGTCACTTAGATTTATTCCATGTGAATGTTGTCTAATCTAAAAAGACTTAATTGGCATTGTTTATGTGTTAAATGAAAATACTAATGTAGATTCATATAATTGTTTGGTTACTTTAGGGATGCAGGAGAGGTAATAGCTTTTATTAAGTCAGTTGTTGTGTTTTGAGTAATGTTAATCTGTTTTCCCCGGTGGGAATACATAATTGACAAGACTTTTATTTTATTAAAAAATACCTTTGTTTGGCTTTACAAGAAAATTTAGTTACACTGTTTTTTTCTGATACATTTTAACAGCTCACTGCAGGTTTTGCAGGATACATGCAGTATTTACCAATGGTTTTTGTATCAAATATGTAGCTAGGAAGTTTATAAAATTATAACCTCTGGATATATTTTGAATAGGGGGCACAAGAAAAAAATGTGTTGCACTTTTCAGAAGTTCTCTAGGTCTCAATATTTATCTGCCAGTAGAGCAAAAGCAGGGCTTTTCCTAGCAGTGGATTACATCATCCCATGTTTGGTGTGAGAACCAACAGTATTTAGAGGGTTTAGCAAAAAATATACCTATCTAATTACAATTGTAGTCAAATAAATGCTAATAGGCAACTGATTCAAACTGATTCAAAACAAAGCTTTTGTACTGTTAAAGCATTTAAACATAAGCAATTCTGCCAGATACCACTTTTCATGACTAAAATTTCAGTAAGGCTTAAAAAGTCTGGTGACAGATGAAGGCTCCCTATGTTTCATGGGGCTTTGCTTATTTTCTGTTGTTAATTTTCCTGTTGTTGCTATACAGTAGATATCACCATACCTTGCACAGTGCATAAATTAAAATGGACAGGCATTTTGGCTCTGCCCAGCATAAGATCTTCATTTCCCATTTTAATTAATGTGATTTTGCTACATGTAGACAAATTGTGTTTGTCAGTTTAAAGAAATCTGAGATTTTCAGCTTATACTGATCTGGGATTCTTTTTCTCAACAGCCTCCCAGTCTTTGTTCTGGTGTCCTCTTACATAGACAGACACAATCTATTTAACCTCCTTGTTTGTGAGTCTGGTTACATCTATGTTTTCAGTCTTGCCATTTTCTGCACTAGAGCCTGAAACCTCAAAATGTCTACATTTATGTCTGGACACTTCAAGATTGGATAGATTACATAAGTAAAGAAAGTTAAATCTGTGTTTTTGTGGTGAATTAGAGAGCAACTGGTAGTGAGAACCAGCAGAAAGGAATTGTTCGGATAAGGGGACAGATTTTGGGCACAATGAGGTGGCTGAAATTGCAAAGGACCTAGGCTGGACTTTCATGCGGGAAAGAAACTTGCTGAGTTGGTTTGGAGTGAAGAGCAGGTGAGTCAAGATCGAGATAGAAGAGAAGGGTGGAAGAAATAGAGGGATAGCAGGGGGGATCATAGATACCCACAACTGAGGTCTGGCCCCTTTTACCTGCTACCTTACAGAGCGTGGGACCTGTTCCTGGAAAGGAGCAAGCCTTCCTCCCCACTGGCATGGTCACTTGTGAGCCCTTCTTTCCTCATTTTCTAGCTCTACTGATAGATGTCTAGGGGAAAAGGCGGGTGGCATTTGTGAATCAGATTCATTGAAGTTGATGGAGTTTGGTATTTTCAGGGCTTCTTTGTTTAATTCTAGAAAAAAAAAAAGTCAGTCTCTTCACGGCTCAGGAAATGCCAGCGCTGGGCTTGCCTTTGCAATTTTTATTCAACCTTTGGATCTACGCATTCTTTTGCATCGAGTAATTATCAGTTATTTTCTATTTCCCTGTCTTGGGAAAATATGGAAAGCCACTGAATCAATTAAATGCTGTGACAGCTGTGGTAGAAACACCCATGTGGAAAGTACTACCAGCTTTACAGAGCAGAATTGAGTGTGCAGTAAATCTGGAGCTCCTCATCAAGCAGAAAACAATATACATAGCTTTGTATTAAAGTGATTGCTCTTCAGCCTGGAACTGAAAGCTGCAGTGGCTTCTGTAATGCCTATTGAGTGTTCAAGTGTTGGGAGCAATTGTCATTTTTTCTAAGAAACCCGTGCTCCATGATTGCTTGAGTACTTGGCTTTGCTATTAATATTGTAAACTTTTTTTTGATACAAAAGGTGATTTTAAAGTATACGTGAGAACCTACATAGTTATCATTAAAATATATATTGCTATAACCAGAGCTAGAAAAACACTTTTACTGTCCTCTCTGCTTATTTCTGTAACTTCTCATGTGCTAAAGGCATTTCAGATTCTCTGACAGAACTTACACCCCATCTGTAATGAATACTATGATGTGCCAGTGAGGGATGGCTGGGTTATCTACAGGGTCTGGTAGATCACAAGTTTTTCTTTTTTTGTCTTCTTTCTTTTGTTGTTTTAGTCTTTTTTCTTTTTAGTCTTTTTTTCTTTTTTTTTTTGTTGTTTTGTTTACTGTTCTGCAGCTGACTGTATTTGAGCAAAGGATCTGTGTGTCCAAGGATGGGGCTGAGGTCCGAGTTTTAAAAGGCATTAGAGATGTGGCAAATGGGCAGAGAGGGAAATTTTTGGATGTGATGAATCTGAGAATGGTGTTAGGGGCCAGGGAGGCCAGAGGAATGAGCTCATTGGGTAGGTCAGGTGTGACGGAGGGGATAACACCAGCATGACACAGGGTTATGTGTTTGCTCGCCTGTTCATCTTGAAGATTTGCTCTCTCATATTTGTAGGATCTACAGCTTGAATATGGGCATGGTCCTCAGTGTGGCTACTTCCTGGGTGCAAATAAGTAAGTAAGCAATGTAATTTTCTGTCTTTAATTCATTCATAAGACTGTCTTAATATAAAAAAGACATGTCTTTTTCTTTCTCTGAAACTGATGTAGTAAAACATGTCAAACTTGTTTATATCAGTTATAATGCCAAACTCACTACTTATTTCTAAAATAATAGTAATTTTACAGAATTACAGCACTTCTCAGTGTTTGAGGCGCTGTTGGCCTTACTGTCTCTATGGGGCTGCAAGCTTCCTTTTAAGAGCCATTATCTTGTTCTGTTTATTAATGAAGTGTTCTGCATGAGAGGTCCCTCACAGCACAATTTTACCCCATCTAGGAGCTACCAGTTCTTTGACATAACTTTATGCCCTTTGTTATCTTGTAGTACAGTAGGAACATTCAATTATAGATGCTTTGAAAAATGAAACTTACCTGTCTCAAAGTCCTTTAACTTCATGTTCATACAGCGAATCATTTCATTGTATTAATCATGTAAAATAGTTTTCCATGTAATTCATGGTTTCCAGCCAATTTCTTAATTCACATTTATGCATGTCAGAATTAGGATGTCAACTTTGCTTTGCTAAATTAAATCATATTAAAAATTCAGAAAATCTTTTAAGCTGGGGAAAACGGGAATACTGACATCTTCTGAAATCCTATTGTTTCTCATCCCTGTATTTATCCTGCTATTCCTGCCCATCTGTGTTTTCAGACAAAGACACAAAAATGAAGAATTTCAGGATGTTACAAAATTTAACTAGGGGGAATGAATTTATTCCAGAAGGAGTTTAATCTAATCCACTTGTCAGTCTGATTTTTAAAACCTTTTTAAATTACGATTTTCTTGGATATGTGGACTTGTTTGAAGTACAACAAACAAGGATCACTGTAGCAATACATTAATAAATGCATATGAAATATGTTGTGTAAAAAAGAAAATCAACTATGTTCATTTGTATGTGGATATTTGATGTATGTTCTGAAAGCCAGCTGAAATATGCTTTGGATTATTTACTGATAGAATTATAGTATCATTTGCCCTGTGTTTTGATAATCTGGTCTATGTGCCACAATTAAACTCTGTTCTTATTCTTATTTAACGCTGAAGGAGTCTCTTAAAATCAGTTGAAGAAGAACTGCATCAGCGGTAATTCTGTTCTTTTTTTTTTCCTCTTGTCTGTTTCAGTTACTTGTGTGTTAATTTCTCTTGTCTGTCACAACTAGTTCTTGCTAGTCCCTGTCCTTGCTGAGAAGAGGCTTAGTTGTCTCAATGGCAGCTGTGCCTTAAACAATAATATTGATAAAAAGCTAAGACAGTAACATTCAGTAAAAGAGCCCCTAATCTTAGAATTTTTTGTAGTAGCCACGGTAATTTTTAATACAACTCAGCCATAGTACCTTGTCCATTTTCTTAGGGGACATGTGGCACATTTAGAAGATGATGATGATGATGCAGATGATGCTAAACAGTAAGTCCTTTCTTCTTGCAAAAATATATATACAAAAAAGCTGATTCTTCAATAGATTAAAATGGAAAAAATATTAAACTATATTATGTCCCTTATAACTCAGGATTCACTTTCTTCTGTAGCATTTTTCAAGGTAGACATTTAATGTTGATCCTAGATTAGATTACTAGAAGTTTTCTTATTCTGCTGATAAACTTGTGATAAACTGGGGGAGGGGAAAATCATGTCCTTGCTTGATACAGTTGTCCTTTTATCTTCCATTAACTCTTGGTATAGTTACACTTACCCCAGTCTCGGTGTCTTCTTTAGAACTGATGAGTGTATATTAAAATAAAGGTTACTAACAATTACATAAAATATATCTGTAACTCTATTCTCCAGATGGAGTTTGTTCTCAACATTTTTGGTTAGGAGAGTGCTTGAATAGGTGCTAGATTTTCCCATAGAACTGTCTCTCTTTTTCCACAGAAAGGACACGGTTATATGATTGCAAAGGCAGTATCAATAGGCATGTGTTAAATTAATTATGTTCATAGTAAATACCACTGGTATAAGTCTTCTTGGGCTCTTTTTGACTGACAGATGAAAGCTGAAATAATTTGAAATCCACAGCTGGTATGTGGAAATTTACATTCCTAAATATATCTGGGGGGGGAAATATATCTGGGTGGAAAAAATGCAAGTGAGACAGAATTCTTGTTTATTTTCCGTTAATGAATAATTTTCAAAGCTGTTGCTTCATACCAGAAACCTATAACACACACACATTATCTGTTGCCTGCATCTATCTCTTACAGAGAACCAAATCTCTCTTCTTGAGTTTCTTTTTTCCCTTGAGTTACTGCTATTATTTTGTAACAGAGAGAGTTTTTTACCACTGTACTAAGCGTGAGATACAGCCCCTACAAGAAGGGTGAAGCTATTGATAGTGTTGGATGTCAGATATGTGGCAAATATAACTTGGTTTGGTTCATGATCAACTTCTGAAAACATGAGAATGTTTGCTATTTGACAGAAGTGATATTTATAGAAAGAAAATGACTTTCAGTTAGTTTTCAGCAGGCTTTATTCCCTTGCTAATTCCTTAAGAAATTGGTCATGTTCCATTATTAAGTGGTTGTTTAAAGGCATGTCTGATTATGCAATTTACCAATAATATGAAACTCCCATGTCTTGCCTTGGAAGAAGTTGATAATGATACTCACTGACTTGCTTCCCTGCGTTTGGATAAAGCATAGAATCCGCTTTGCTTATAGCTGAATAGATCTTGGTAATGATCCCCTATAGCTCCATACTGCCAGCTCTGATCTGATAGACTTCAGTGAAGATGCTCTGGATGTCTGCGCTGCTGTAAGCCAGCTCAGCTGGGTTCCTAATGTCTGGGTGTTTTTTGCATACAGCTCTGTATCTATTAATTTTTGCTTAACATTTTGGGGTTCCCCCTGCCCCACCACTTTGTGCTCTGTTTGCAGCCAGAATTATCAACTTCAGTAATGTTCCAGGGCTTGAAACCTCTTGATCCCTACAGTCTTGGAAGCGCTTATGCTGATTACTTTTGTCCAGTGCTCTGAGGTCTGTCTTCCTCTTATGAGCTGCATTGGAAGTTTCAAACAGCATTGGCTTTAGCTGCTCCTGTTGCTGTCATCTCTCTGTGGATTTTCTTTCTTTGGTTAAGCAAGAAAGAACATGAGACGTTCCAATTCATCTGACCCTAAGGACAGTCACCAATGGTCTTACAAAAATATACTGGTGTTTTTTGCTGCTTTGCAGATTTCATCCTAGGTATTCTTTCCCTACAGAGAGGGCCTGAGAATTTCCTGTAAGGAAACACGGGGGTATGTCTTGAATGCCTCAACTTTGGATCAGATGGATTCTGCATCTGTGCTTTTCCATTTGGTAGGAAACAGAGCCCAAGGCTCTGCTGCAGTAAGTTGGTTCGTTGGCTCAGTCTCTGGTATCTTTCTCTGGAGGCCACTGAAGATTCAAGGCTTTTGTTTCATTTATATTCTGTGAGATGGAGCTGCAACTGAAGAGCATGTGACATCAGTCACTTTTCCCTTCAGATTCAAAACAAAAACTATGAGTCAGCCATAAGGCCTTCCAGTCCAAACTGATGCCACTGCATGACTCTGAAATTGGGTGATTCATAGCATCAGAGAATGCACACACTTCATGGAATAATTTAAAGGAAGAAGGAAAAATTTATTAATCCTGATAGTTTTGATCGCTCATTGAGCAAGCTTAAACTAGGTAAGAAGGGGGAAAGAAATATCAGGAATGCTGCTGGAGTCAGGCAAATGCTTCAGGAGACGTGGCTAGACTTGATAGGGGAAGAAGGTAAAGGCCAACGGCACAGCGATGGACTTGGGGATGTTGTTCCTTGTGATAGTAGGGAAAATTCTGTGGATTACCCTGAGGACTCTTCAGGGAAGGCACCATTGCCCATCCCTATGGGAAATCTTCCTCTGACCTGTTGAGGATACCCACATCTGCTGCCTCCCTAAAGTGCCTATATATGAATACGTGTAGCATGGGTAATAAACAGGAAGAGTTAGAGATCTCATTGCAATCACAGAGACGGGGGAACAGCCTGGATGACTGGCACGCTGTCATGTATGGCTATGTGCTTTTTAGGAACGACAGGCTAGGGAGGTCAGGTGAAGGAGTTGCTCTTTATGTTACAGAGCAGCTAGAATCTGTAGAACTCCACCTAGGGGAGGATGATCCATAAGTTGAGAGATTGTGGGTATGAATCAAGGGGTAGGCTAGTGTGAGTGACACTGTAGTGGAGGTGTACTACAGGCCCCCGATCAGGAGGAGTGTCTTATGAAGAGAGTACAAGTCTTATGAAGAGATACTAAGGGAACTGAGGAAAACAAGGCTGAGGGGAGATCTCAGCATGCTAGAAGACTTCACTTTGTAATCTGATAGAAAAAAAATGCTCTTCTACATACTTCAATTTTACTTCTGCCTGACTAAATGTTACTACTCTGATGCCTTACAGAAAAGAATAAAACAGAAAAAAAGGATTATCTAAATGAACATCTCCTGCCTTTGAATGACTGGCTTGGTGCTCACACATTCAGGCAGAGCTGCATTTTTCATGGGAAGTGACATGACAGGACAAGAAATTTTCTGAGTCCTCTGCAACTTAAGTGAGTTGTCATTCCAGGTTGAATATAGTCTGAAGGTTTTCCTCATATGATCCTTATGGTAATTATGGTTATTAGTCCACTGCTGAGGCAGTCCTCAAGCCAAAGTCACACAGCCAAAGTTAGTTTGGAAGAGAACAGAGTAGAACAGTGGTGCAAGTACACAGAAGACAAAGATTCAAAGCACTAATTATCTCTTAGGTAATTAGAATTTAGCCTCTAGGAAGAACATAATTTTCACAGAAGTGTTGCACCATTATGTTTGCAGATGACTGAACATGAAGCCTTTCCCAAATCCAAGAATTGAACATTAATAGGATGTTAATAGAACCAAAGGTAGCACAGAACCAGTGATTCAATATGCACTTTCAAAATCAAAGGTTTCTTTACAAACTAGATTAGTGTTACCACCTCCTCTTCTTGGATTTTAAATGGGCTTCTAAGGCTTGTCTGGCAGCCACCACTGTGCTCAGACTGGGATTCTGTATGCACTGGTTAGTACATAAAGTTGGAGAAGCTGCATGCACAGTGGGCTGTAGGCATCTGCAGACAAAAGTACGTTCTATATTGGCAAAAAATGACTAGCCAATTATGAATATTAAATCTATACTCCAGTTGTACTCTTCTCTGCGTTCAACATAACCCATGAGTCCATTCCCTCTGCAGTACGAGACTACACATCCCCATTTCATTTATTCTCTTACTATAATGTTGTGGATGTGTACTACAGGCCCCCAATCAGGAGTGAGTTGATAACGCAATCTACAAGCAGCTAGAAGTAACCTCGAGATCCCAGGCGCTGGTCCTTATGGGGCACTTCAATTACCCAGATATTTGTTGGGCAAGCAACAGGGCCAGTCATATGCAGTCCAGACAATTTCTGCAATGTGTAGAAGACAATTTCCTACTACAGATGGTGCAGGAACCTACAAGGGTCGGGCAGGTACTGGACCTTGTTTTAACCAACAAGGATGGGCTTGCTAGGGAAGTGAAGGTTGGGGGCAGCTTGGGACAAAGTGACCGTGAAATGGTAGAGTTCAAGATCCTGAGTGGAAAAAGCAATTCAAAAAGTAGGATGAGCTAACACCGATCTCTTCCGTCACCTAACAGGAGCTATCCCGTGGGCTACGCTGATAGAAGGTAAGCGAGCCTGTGAGAGCTGGCTAGCATTTAAACAGTGCTTTTTGCAAGCCCAGGACTGGTGCATCCCTTTGAGCAAGAAATCCAGAAAGAGTGGCAGAAGACCTGTGTGGATGAGCAGGGACCTCATGGGTAAACTCAAAGGGAAGCAGAAGGTCTACGAATTGTGGAAAAAGGGTCTGAGCACCTGGGAAGAATATAGGGGTGTTGTCAGGACCTGTAGGGACGTGACTAGGAAGCCTAAAGCCTGCGTGGAAATGAAACTGGCAAGGGACACAGAGGATAATAAAAAGGGGTTTTTTAGATATGTGAATAGTAAGAGGATGACCAGGGATAATGGGGGTTCCCTGCTGAACGAGGAGGGTGTGCTGGTGACAGGGGATGCTGAGAAGGTGGAGATACTGAATGCCTTCTTTGCTTTGGGGTTCACTTCAAAGGCCCCCTGGGACCATCAGACACTGGATGAAAGGAGTGTTTGGGAAATGAAGAGCTTCCCTCTGGTTGAGGTGGAGGTGGTGCAGGAGCGTCTCAAAGGGACAGAAATCCATGGGCCCAGATGGGATGCATCCACACGTGCTGAGGGAGCTGGCAGATGTGATTGCGGAGCCACTCTCTATCATCTTTGACAGGTCTTGGAGAACAAGAGAAGTGTCTGAGGATTGGAGGATAGCCAGTGTCAGTCTGGTCTTCAAAAAGGGCAAGAAGGAGGATCCGAGCAACTATAGGCCAGTCAGTCTCACTTCTGTCCCTGGAAAGGTGATGGGACAGCTTGTTCTGGATGCCATCTCCAAGCAATTGGAAGAGAAGAAGGTCATGAGGAGTAGTCAGCATGGATTCAGCAAAGGTAGATTTTGCTCGACCAATCTCATAGCCTTCTGTGATCTCATCACCGGCTGGGTGGATGGAGGGAGAGCAGTGGATGTCATCTACCTTGACTTCAGAAAGGCTTTCAGTACTGTCTCCTATGACATCCTGATAGCAAAGCTGAGAGAGTACGGGATAGATGAGTGGACAGTGAGGTGGGCTGAGAACCGGCTGTCGGACCGAGCTCAGAGGGTCATGATCAGTGGAGCAGTCTGACTGGAGAACTGTAACTAGCGGTGTCCCCCAGGGCTCAGTGTTGGGTCCAGTCCTGTTGAATATTTTCACTGACGACCTTGGTGAGGGAATAGCATCCACCCTCAGCAAGTACACTGATGATACAGAGCTGAGAGGAGTGGCTGACACGCAGGAACACTGTGCTGCCATTCAGCAAGACCTCAACAAGCTGGAGAGCTGTGCATTAAGAAACCAAATGAGGTGCAACAAAAGCAAGTGTAGAGTTTTGCACCTGGGAAGAAATAACCACTTGAATCAGTACAGGCTGGGGAATGACCTGCTGGAGAGGAGCTCTGCGGAGAAGGACCTGGGCATCCTGGTAGATGACAGGTTGGCCATGAGCCAGCAGTGTGCCCTGGTGGCTAAGAGAGCCAATGGGATCCTGGGGTGCATCAAGAGGAGTGTGGCCAGCAGGTCAAAGGAGGTGATCCTCCCCCTCCACTCTGCCCTGATCAGGTCCCACTTGGAGTATTGTGTCCAGTTCTGGACTCATTGGTATAAAAAAGACAGGGATCTCCTGGAAAGAGTCCAGAGGAGGGCTACGAAAATGATTAAGGGCCTGGAGCATCTCCCCTATGAGGAGAGGCTGAGTGAGCTGGGACTGGTCAGCCTAGAGAAAAAAAGACTAAGGCGGGACCTTATTAATGTTTATAAATATCTTAAGCATGGGATGCAGGGGGAAATGGCCAGCCCCTTTTCAGTAGTCTGTGGAGACAGGACAAGGGGCAATGGCTGCAAGTTGGAGCATAGGAAGTTCCACACCAACACGCGGAAGAACTTTTACACAGTGAGGGTGACAGACACTGGGACAGGCTGCCCAGGGGGGTTGTGGAGTCTCCATCTCTGGAGATATTCAAGACTCGTCCTGACTCCTATCTGTGCAATATGAGCTAGGGAGCTGCTTTGGCAGGGGGGTTGGACCCAATGATCTCTTGAGGTCCCTTCCAGCCCCTACGATTCTGTGATTCTGCCATGCTTTTTTCTCTGTCCAGTGCGGCACAGCTGATGAAGCTTGAATTTCCTGGTTATATAGAGGCTAGGAAAACAGAAGTAGTTTAGGGTGCTGCCCTGCATGATTTGTGGTGAGAAGCTGCACATAAACCTTGCAGCCGAAACCAGGGCACACAGTCCTGTGTACAAAACCTGTTCGTTTATGTCAAATCAGCTTTTTTGGGCTTTTTACATTTGGCTGCCCAATAACACTGTGTGTGGTAGCTGGCTGAGATGCAGGGAAGAATATGAAAGAAAATACAAATAGAGCTTGGACACATGTGACAGAGGGCTTAAGCTTGGTCCCTTGTTAGGAAAAGATTATTTCCACCACCATTGCAGCCTGAAGTGCATGACACAGTGTAACCCATTCTCAGAAAAAAACCCCTTCCAGCTTCTCTGAAATAAAAGCAACTGGTAAGATGTCGGGATAGAAACTCCTGAAAAGAATGAAGCAAAGCAGATAAGTTGTTGGTCTGTAAACAAGCAAACCGTTATCTTAGTATTTGGATGTTTTCCCAAACCTTTGGAACATAATTTAAAAATAAGGAAAATACTGTGCAAGAATGTCAAGTTTTCACAGCTGTCTTCCTAATTTATTTAATGTAAAAAGTTTTATGTTCCAAACGATTAGGAAACGGGATAGTATAAGGATTTAATTTTTTTTTTAATGCAGCATATCAGAAAACCATCAGAGCAAGAATGTTTCTGTAACTCCATCTTTCTTGTTTCTTGCTGATACGTTGTGCTGTTGAGCTGAGCTGTTGAATTGTCGTTGTGTGAATTTGTTTTTTCCCAAGATTTTGGTTAAAAAAGAAGGAAGGAAACCCCTCCCCCCCCCCCCCCCCCCCCCCGAAAACAACAGCAACAAAACTCACAAAAACACATATCACCCCCATCCCCTGAGAACAACGCAGAAAGTAGGCTAGCTGTCCGTTGCTTTCTGAAGAAGTTGGTGATAAGTTTTTCAAGGAATGCTGTTCATCAGTTCTCTTGTAACTCCCCTTTGCCATATATACCTACAGGTTGCCCTTTATAAAAGCTCACTGATGTCCTGAATCTTTGTCCTCTCAACAGAGAGGCCGTGGGCTGCATCTCCCTACATTTTTTTCTGCAAAACTATGTGCATCTTCAGCAAATCGAGTCATGTCACTTTGTGCTCTCCAGGGAAGATCTGTGGTATGCACAGCAACAACAAATCTTTGAAAGTATTCATGATGCGCTTGTTTGGATATAATCATGTTATTGACAAGTTAATGGTGTTTGGATAGCATTTTTAAAAACCTGTATCCTGTTGAAGAATGTGAGGTTCAAAGAGCTACACTGGATAGCAATGTGTTTTCTTTTCTCTATAGTGCTACAATGAAACCTAAAGTGCCACCTCCTTTACCACCAAAGGTAAGTGAGCAAAAATAGAAGAAACTTTGTAGTTTTTTGGTTTGGGTTGGGTTTTTTTGTCTGGCTGTCAGTTCCCCAGGCAAAAACTGCAGCCTTCTTTACTTACCCTTCTGAACTGTCTTTTCATAACTGAAAAGGATTTCACAAGCAACATTAGTGCAGCCAGTGTCTAAACAATTTTGCCCTTTTTGGTCATGTCCCCTATTTGGGATTCTTTACACTAAGTTCTGGCTGCATTATTGAATGCTCCTTAGTTTTTGTCTGGTTTGGTTATCTGGAGTCATAAGCAGTAACATTTCCACATACCCAGTAATTGTTTAATGCGTGACTTGAATATAGTGATTTTTGGATTCGTACTTTGTCAATAACAAGGTTTTTTCTTACCACTATGCATTTCCTTCTAGTTTGTTTTCATGAAAGATATTTGCATGGCAAAACATACTGCTTTATCAATTTACTTGTGGAAATTCCAGAATTCGGATGTTGCATGTGTTTGGAGTTTTTTCTCATTGAGAAATGCTCTGAATTTTTTTCATTATATTTTTATTATTTCTGTGTCTTTTTCAGCCAAAATCCGTCTTTATCCCCCAAGAAATTCATTCTGAAAATGATAATCAAGGTACAATCAAGAGATGCCCAACATCAGAGAGTCCAGCAAAATCTGCGTCTCAAGTTCCACCTAGACCACCACCTCCTCGGTTACCTCCACAGAAATCTAATGCTTTAGGTAATAAGACTGATGCTAAAAAGTATACAGATGTTTCTTAAATAGTCTAGTGTGATTTTAATTCTATGTCATCACCTATGCGCACATCAAAACATAATGTGGTAATTTTTCTGTGGTGGGCACCTAACAGAAATTACATGAAAGCCAAAAGAAAAGTTCACAAAGAAAGCATACACTCTTAAAAGGGTCAAATGTACTTTCTAGTAAAGTCACTGATACAACTCCTCCTGATGCCATTGGTGACACAATTGCTTTGCTAAGCAACAGACTTATGTAGCCTATCCAGATTGTCACAAGGAATAAAAAATTTTTCCTGTATGCAGGTTTCAGGTTCTGGCCCTGTGTTGTCATATTTGATGTGTCAAGAATAGAGTGTTGCTTTAAAAATTTGCTTTTATATGTAACGAACTGAGTTGGGTATCGATAGCAGATGATTGTGTTTGCTTACTGTTTGTACAGGCTGCTCCTTTTATGCTTTTGTTAGTCTGATGCTTTGAGAGCTTTCCTGGACTGGCTTATGTCTGACTCTTAATTGGTGCTACATGTGTAGTACTGCACTCCACATGTCACAGATTTGACTGTAAGGCTTTAGACCCGCTTCTGAGAAATGCTTTAAAGATATTTATAAGGAAATTTATAGCCAAGATTTTCATAGAATTATAGAATGGTCTGGGTTGGAAGGGATGCTGAGCATCATAGAGTTCCAACCCTCCTGCCACAGGCAGGGCTACCAACCTCCAGGCCTGGAGGTTGCCCAGGGCCCCATCCTACCTGGCCTTGAATACTTCCAGGGATGGAGCATCCACCACCTCTCTGGGCAGCCTGTTCCAGCACCTCACCACTCTCTCTGTAAAAAAACTTCCCCCTAATATCTAATCTGAACCTTCCCTCCTTCAGCTTTAATCTGTTCCCCCTTGTCTTGCCTTTATCCATCTTTTAAAAAGTTGATTTCCTCCTGTTTATATGTTCCCTTCAGGTATTGGAAGGATACAGTGAGGTTCCCCTGCAGCCTTTTCTTCTGTAGGCTGAACAAGCCCAGCTCCCTTAGCCCTCTCTTTGTAGGTGAGGTGCTCCAGCGCTCTGATCGTCCATGTGGCCTCCTCTGAACCTTCTCCAAAAGTTCTACATCTTTCTTGTACTGGGGCCCCAGATCTAGACACAGTACTCCAGATGGGACCTCACGAGGGCAGAGTAGAGAGGGACAATCACCCCCCTGTCCCTGCAGGTCACCCCTCTTCTGAGGGGGTGGATACGGTTGGCCTTCCAAGATGCAGGAGCATACTGCTGGCTTATGTTAAGCTTCTCATATACCAGAATCCCCAAGTCCTTCTCAGCAGGGCTACTTTCAAGGAGCTCTTCTCACAGTCTGTATATATGTCTGGGATTTTTCTACCCAAAGTGTAATGCCTTAAACTTCACAGTGTTGAATCTCATTAAGTTCACCCAGGATCACCTTTTCAGCCTGTCAAGATCCCTCTGGATGGCTTCCTTTCCTTCTATTGCATCACCCACACCACTCAGCTTGGTGACATCCACAAACTTACTGAGGGTGCACTCAATTCCATCATCAATGTCATTGATAAAGATGTTAAAGAGAACCAGTCCCAAGACAGACCCCTCTGAGTGGAAGGTAGAAGATGACTTTCTAAAATATGAATCTTTCCAGGTAATGGAGTCACTTCTGTACAACTAAATGGTGAAAGAGAGGGATCACCACATAAACAGAATGAAGCTAGAGATACTATCTTTTCAAGGAAAGAAAAGGAAATACTGGTAGGTATTTAAGCTTCTAAGTATTATTTTAAACTTGTCTCAACTGTTTTACATGCACTGTGGAAAGGAGTGGGTATGCTCTTTAGTATAGAAATGATGCTGGATGGTATCTGTTTACCTCAAATCAAAGCAGTTTTGCTAGGTCATCTAGCAAAATGTGATACAGTCTTAAACTGAAGCGTGAGTCGGTATTTAATTTTATTTAGAAACTAACATAATCATGGATATATGAGACTGACTTGCTTGTATTCACATACTTGAGAGACATGAAACGATAGCGAGATCTTGTGGGAGTGATGTCCCATCTTGCACTTTTTAAACAAATTAGGAAATTGAGGAACATGCTGCCACCTGATGGCTTGCTGGAGGATCAGACTGGCCCTGGGAAAGGAGCTGAATTGGGCCTGTTCCCAAATGAGTCGGCCTCCTATCCCAGATCTAGGCATACAGGATTTTGGCGTTCAAGGGAACAAAGATGGAGGGTTCAGATATGCCAGCGGTGCTGGCCTCTGGAGCACCAGGTTTCAGAGTTTTGTAGCTTGGATTTGAGGTCAGACTTGAGCTACGTATATTCATGTGAACTTGCACTCGTGGATAGAATGCGTTTTTACACCACATGTAGTGCGATCCAACTCTGAACTGAGGAAAAGGAATATTCCTGCATCCTTTTCTCCTCTTCCAAGCGAGTGTTTTCAGTCAAAGTAGCAGATGGGTTCCAGAGTGATCACTATTATTATCATGCAAAAGTGGGACTGAGATAAGGGAGAGTCTTTAGTTACATCAGACTAAATGTAACATGAAACCACATTCTGGGGGGCCTTCTTCTAAGGATGAGTTTGGAAGTGTTGCTCTCTTAGGAGAAGTGAAGAGGAAATAGAGCAGAAACACTGTATGTATTTTTGGTTTGTTTTAAGGAAGTATACTGGCAGCACTTTGGGAAGTAGGATTTCCTGAAATGCTTTGAACTTGACATTTGAAATTGCGTGTTTAAAGTTTCCTGCATTACCTGTAAAATGCGTACCTGGAGAAGCATGTGTTTACTAGGAGAAATTGATCCTCCTACAGGAAAATGGGTCTAAGTATTGACTCATAGAGTTTAATGCTATTTGCAATATTGAACAATTGCTTGCTTAAAGTTTGGATGTGACATTCTTTTAGGCATCATCAGAATGTGACAACTTTGTGCAATAGACTCTGCAGACATTCCATGGTATTAGGGAGTCATAGTAGAGGTTTTAATGAAAGAAAATGCTACTGGTAGTTTGTGGTATGTGGTCATAGAGACATGTGGTTGGCAAACTTGTAGAGTATTACGGAAATGTCAGTTAAAGGGAGGTTTCTAGCCTAACATGATGTTTAGAACTGGGACGATAGCCAAAGCTCAGCCGTGGGTTTCAGATCTAGTGCATGTGGCATTGGGCACAGCGGAGTGTCCCAGTAGATGCCCAGTGCCTCCGCTTTAGTGTAGTGTAGAAATACACAATGCAACTCTGTTGTCTTTAAAAATTTTCAGGGGGGGTGTTGTATCTATTTATTTTGTAGATTTAAGTATCAACTTTTTTTTTTCTCCTCAATTATTTATCAAATGCTGTTAAGCAGCATTCTTAACAACAGGTTTTTTCAATTTGTATTTTGGTTATGCTGTAGTGTTGGGAGAGAATATGCTTGTTCATGCTTATGTGCACCTTTGAGTGTAAACATACTTTTAAACTTTTATTTTCTAGAAACCAATTAGTAATGGCCTTCCTCCCACACCTAAAGTACATGTGAGTATTACTGAGTCATACAAGTGCATGTTGGAAGCAGAATGCTACTAAAGCTGAGAGAGTACATGTTTGGAAATTGTGGTATTTTCTGAAAAAATTACAAAAGCCAGCATCTCTTAGAAATGTTAAGCCACAGGTATAATCTTTCAGAAATCACCTTTGATTTTGTGCACTTGATGTAAATATTGGAAGCTTTTGTATTTGCCTGTTTCATTAAAAAGTGAATGAGAGTTCTGTGATTAATGTCACCGAAGTATTTTCAGCGTACTGAAGGTACTTACTGATCCAAGAACCTGATGCCTCTCAGGAATTGCAAATACTGTGTAGCTCTAGGTTTCAAAATTTCTGAAGATAGCATTCATAGATGCCTTAGGACTGGAAATAACTATATTCACCTTCGTAACATAAAGCAAGCTAGAATTTCATGGTAATACCTACATGTCACTGTGCTTTAGCCAGCACTGTCATCAGACCATGTTTCGGCCCTCACCACTCACCTCTTTGTATGCTGGAGTTGTAGTTGTGCTGTTCTGGAGATGGGGGATTAATCTGACTTTAACCTTTTTGCTGCATTACAGAATTGCAGGGGTTGGAAGGGACCTCAAGAGATCGAGTCCAACGCCCCTGCCAAAGCAGCTCCCTAGCTCATATTGCACAGATAGGCGTCCAGACAGGTCTTGAATATCTCCACAAATGGAGACTCCACACCCCCCGGGCAGGCTCCAGTGCTCAGTCACCCTCACTGTGGAAAAGTTCTTCCACATATTGGTGCTGGATTTCCTGTGCTCCAACTTGAAGCCATGGCCCCCTGTCATGTTTCCACAGACAGGACATTCTTAAGCTACATCAGTTTCTCATCTTTAGATAAGAAATTAAATTGCTACAAGGATGTATAAGTGCAGATTGTATTATTTTTTTGCTTCCTACCTATTTTGGAGAAGCAGGACAGGTTAAGGTAGATGGCACACTTCTGTTCGTTAGAACTGTCATCTACTGCATAAATGCACAGGATTGTTCCAGAGCTGTGAATTCTTTATATGTGTAGCATTGTCGGTGAAGGTCAGTTGTCTTATAAACGAAATATTAAACTAAATGCATGACCTAAGTGCATGGCCTAGGAGTGCATACTTTAAACTAGTGGAAAAATCCAAATCATCTTAGAGAGTGGATAGGTTCAGTGACTGGAGTGAGAGAAAGAGTAGAAATTAAAATAGCTCAGAATGAAGTTAAGTGTTTAACTTCTGCCACAAACTTCAGGAACAGGCCATCAGAGAATGACTGTGAGTTGCTAATACAATGAAGCCTTAAAAAGGGACTGGTTAAAATGGGGTAACTCCTGGAGATAATCAAATGAGTCTTTGGGTATTGGGCTGCTCTAGGCTTTTCCACACATCTTTGTAGTGCGTAATCCTCTGGTTCTGCTGGTCCTCAAGTTAGAAATTTTCCCCTCTTCCTCTTCCCTTACCACACTCCACCTTTAATGTTTAACAACCATTCTGTTAGGTGTTGAAGACTGGTTTGACACTTACATGTTTCTCTCTGCTTATTGAATCCATCAACTGGAAATAATGAAAACTTGGGTAGAAGGGATTTTTTTTTTCCTCAGGTCATTGGGATTACTGGAATTTTACTTTCTTCTATTGTGGAACATGTTTGGCATCCTAACATCATCTGGGAGTCTTATTTAACAAATAGCCTGCTACTGCCTGTAAAACTTTGTCAACAGTTTAATCTCTTTCTTTGGTATATCATTGTTCTGATTCTTGTTTTGGTTTTGTGGGGGTGTTTGGTATCTTTTTATGGTTGCCTGCGGCTCTAGAAATTTTGTCCAACTTACACTAACCAGGCTGGGTTGTTATGAATGTTTCCCTGCTGCGTTAGGTGAGAACAGGGAGACCTGTCAGATCTTAGCAATGAAGGAATGCCCTGTCTGCTGGAATCCTCCCAAGACTGAAATGCCTTCATGGCAGCAGCCAAATCAAACAGCCTTGCTTCAACCTTTTATTTCCTGTTCATCAATTTTACTTTGTATTTTAATTTGTTGTTTCCACTAGCAACTCAGTTTAATAATTTGTCTGATTCTCAGCTGTGTCCTTGAGATGTTTTGTATTTAGAGATGATACCCTCAGGCTCCACTTACCCTTCTGAGGCATTTGCAGCAGCATCTTGGCTCTACAAGCTTCTTGGAGATCGGAGCTGAGATTGGCCAGAGGAAAATGGATTGTCTCTTCTGATTTCCATCTCCTCCTCCTTTGCTACCCAACTTACACTGTAGAGCTCAACTAGAACTTAGCAGTGAGCACAGCTTTCCTCCACTGTGCAGTATGTCTTTCAGTACTTGGAAGGCATCAAGAAGAATTTGTAGCTGGGGACAGTAGAAGCAGAAACACTTTAACAGTACTTCGAGTATCGTCTGGTGTATTTTCTATGGAGTGCTTTTCAGTGCCCTGGCTGCTTGGGAAGAGGTTTCAAGAGCTGTCCAAAAAAAACCCCTGTGTTGTTTTTTTGAAATCGTTCCTCCTTCAAAATTCTTGCTGCCAAGGGAATTTGCAACATTGAAGCTGTCAGTACCTTGAAGTCACCCTCTGTCAGTATATTTTCATATCCTTGCCTCGCATATAGTTATCTTTTCTCTCACATCTGCTCTTACCTGCAGAATGATCATCTTGTCTAGCAAGTAGTCAGCTCCCTGCCTCAGTACTCGTACTTCTGCAGTGGTACTGGCAGTGCTGAAGTCTTTCCCCTTGCCTTTGTGCAGTAGGGTTTTTCATGTTTTGCTGATGACCTTAATTAATTTTATTCTTAGAATTACACAGTGGTTTGGGTGGAAAGAACCTCAAAGATCATCTAGCTGCAAGCCCTCTGCCATGGGCAGGGATGCCCTCCACTAGCCCAGGTTGTCCAAAGCCCCATCCAACCTAGCCTTGAACACTGCCAGGGAAGGGGCAGCTTCTCTGGGCAGCCTGTGCCAGGGGAAAAATCTCTTCCTAATATCGAAGCTAAGTCTCCCTTCTTTTAGTTTAAACCCATTATCCTGTGTTATGTCACTACAGTCCCTGATAAAGAGTCCTTCCTCAGCTTCCTTATAGGCCCCGCTTTAGGTACTGCAAGGCTGTTATAAGGTTTCCCCAGAGCCTTCCCTTCTCCATTCTTCCCTCACATAAATGTATATGGACAAACTCATGGACTTCATTATAGTGATGTGAGAGCAAGAGATGTCTGAAGCACAAAAGGGTCTAATTTCTGCTGCTTTTCATTTTAAAGGGTCAGTTATGAAGTTCTTTTTCTTATTAAACTGAACTATGTTCAGAAGTGACTGCAACATCTGCAGACTTTATTTGGCATCAGTTCAACACAAAAAAAATCCCACAAAATCAAACCAACCAAAAAAAAAAAGTCAAAACATTGGCATTCTGTTGTAACTGTATTACAGACAGTTGATTACAGGTGATCCCTGCTTATATTCAGGATGCCAGCCCTTATGAAGTATTCTTATAAATACAAGTGCTTGTGCTTCGTTGGGGGAAGATGGAGGGATTGGTTATATTATACAAGATGCTTACTTAACAGGCAAGCTGGGTTTATTAGGGTTGTGCAGAAAAAGGAGTGAGATCTTCTACCAGGTGTTT
This sequence comes from Gallinula chloropus, assembly GCF_964237585.1. Classification (NCBI taxonomy): domain Eukaryota; kingdom Metazoa; phylum Chordata; class Aves; order Gruiformes; family Rallidae; genus Gallinula; species Gallinula chloropus. The sequence continues at coordinate 65,958,516 of NC_140087.1, forward strand.
CCCTTTGGGAAGCAATCAATATTGAAAATAAGTTAATTCGAGAATCTGAGACTAATAAGGTTTTGATTGTTGCATGACCTAGAATTTAATTTAAATGTGTGGAATATGGCAAGACTAAAGTTTCTCTGAGACTTTCTGAAGTCACAAAATTCAAGAACCATTTTCAAGTTTTCCAACTTTGTAGTAAGTAGGTGCTCTGACTGTGAATTTAATAGCTGTTTCTAAAATGGTAATTCTGGTGTGTTTGTTCAGAAGGGTCTTACAAAGGAAAAATCACTTAAAAAGAAACCCCACAAATCTCTTCTTGTTGTGTGGATGAGGTTGTTTTCCATATGGCAAATGAAACAACTCTTAACCTTCTGTTTACTACCTTAAGTGATTCTATTAGAAATGTCACATTTTAATTTTTAATATATATGGTTTTAATTGTTTTTACTTCTACAGATGGGTGCTTGCTTTTCAAAGGTTTTCAATGGCTGCCCATTAAAAATCCATTGTGCAACATCATGGATAAATCCAGATACAAGAGGTAGAATATTACACATTTCACCCTTTTTGTCCTCTGCTTGGCTTTCAAGAGTGCTTAGATCACCAAGGCTATTCCTTTTAAAATAGACATAGTATAAAATAGCTTTGTTTATATAAGCAGAAGTTCTTTAATTATGCCACTGCTGTCTGAAATTCAGTGCTGCCTGGGTTTTTTTAAAAGTTAAGATAAATGTGGTGTAGTTTTCAGCTTTGATTTAAAAGAATAAATTAGATATCAAAGATAAAAAAACATTGATTTGGCTTTGATTCAAGACTCTTCTCAACATTTTAGTCCAAAAGATGCCAATCCTAATGTATTTATAAAACAAAAAAAAGAAACCCTGACTTCAAGAGGTCCTAGCTGAGATTGATTTCTTTATTGCCTACTTGATTTTTTTAATTATATTTTCCTAGCTATTTCTGCTCCTGCAGGTTTCTGCGCTTCTTTTTATTTTTGCATACATTTTAGTGCTTTATTAAATAGCTTGGTGAAAGGCATAATCAGTAACCTTGTATTCGCATTGCCTTGAATTTCACCTTTTGATTTTAGGCTGTATAGATAGGCATTCTGCTGAGCCAGTAAGCAAGAAAATGCTTAGGTGTTTTAGAAACAGAAATTACAAAAGTTGGTCTTTTGCAGTTGACATCATCTCAATACAAGACATCTGTCTTGTTCACATGTCTAAATGCAATCCAGGGTATTAATTAAGTTCAAGAAGTGAGGCAACCCCAAAGTTACCAAGAAAATGTTACAGTCAACACTATTGTTGAAGTACTCCAAAAGAAGGCTATGAATGTGTCACAAAATATATAGAAATGTCTAAGTAGGATAATCTATATACGAGGAGATTATTCACATGAACTCTTGCTTATAGTTGTATCACTGTTGGTTTTTATTCCAATTGTTAGTCACAGGAAAAAAAAGGCAACCAAACTTTCCAAATGTCTTAAAACCAGCCCCCCCCCCAAATGTAAGCATCCTTAGCAAGATTAATTTTCCATGTTTTCAAGCACCTTAACTATTATAGGTAGGCTTGTTTCAATACTTATAATTGGTGTAAGTATTTTTTTTATGTTTGGTTTTGGGGTTTTTTTTGTAAAGATGAATACTCCTCTAAAACAAACCTTCCTTAAATCAGGATTTCTAGATTGTTTTTGCTTGTTTCCAGATCAGTACTTGATATTTGGTGCAGAAGAAGGTATTTACACACTGAATCTCAATGAACTTCATGAAACATCAATGGAGCAGGTATAGTCCTAGTTTGATATTTTTGGGAAGAAAAAAAATTGTCCCCTTTTTTTTAGCTACTCAGATTAATGTTGTATAATACTTGAAAACATTGTCTTTACTACAGTTACAGAGACACTAGCTACACAGAGAATTAACCTGCTTTCTCCTGATATTTTTGGATTAAAGTTTTACTGTTTTCTTCAAAGTTTTGTTAAAAGATAGAATATTTATAACAAACATTGTTTCAGCTACAGGGAGAAAAGGAGATCTTTATACACTAGATTCCATTCTTTTGGTCTTAAAAGCAGTTGTGCTGATCACACTCAGCTTCCTGAATCCCAGTTAAAACTCTTGCCTTTGCAGAATCTTATAATCTTTTTTTTTTGAGTGCTTAGTGGGGAGGGGGAAATGCTAATTGCAGGCTTTTCTGTATGGTGTCTTCTCCAGCTCTTTTGTTAATCTCTAAGAGATCTGTTTTCTTTCCTGCCTTCTCCCTAACTTAGGGAGCTATGCATCTGCTATCGTGATGGAGGAATTTGCAAGGACAGCCTTCACACTGTAAGCTGGAGGCACTGGTGTTTGTTCAACTTCCAGGCTCCAGACGTTGTAGATATGTCTGTTGCGTTGAGAAGAAGCCCTAAGCTAGCTTGCACTGAGCTCCATGTAATCCGTAATCATAGTGGTGCTTTAGTTAGCTAGCTTAAACGTAGCTCAAGTATCTTTCTGCTACTAGGCTGCAGTTATAAAACCTACCCTGAGAAATATTGCTAATACAGTAATTCTTGTAGGCCAGGTAGACAGAATTTGGGGTTGGGTTTTTTGAAGGATTATTTTTGTTGTATGGTGTTGTTTTGGTTGGTTTTGTTGGGATTTTTTTTAATTGGTAAGGAGAATAGGTTTAATGAAACTCGTGCTCTCATATACATCCTTGTTTTCTCAAAGCACCATGTTCTTTAGTGCATTGCTTAGTGAGCTTTTAGGAAAATGTTTTCATAAGCACTTGGAGACAAGAAGAGATGCCTGTAAAAACAGCCAGTCCTGTGTGGAAGAGGAAGAATGAGTGACAGGTCAATCAAACTGCAAGTTTGAAATATTGTTGCTCTCTAATTCTCAGATCCAAACCTACTAAGTCACAATATGCTTATGCAGCTAGAGAAGACCAATCAAGCTTGCACATGAAGTTTGGATAGAGTCAGGCTGGCAGGTTATTACTGTAGGTTTTTCTTACCATGCGTTTAGGTTACAAGAAGACTTCTGGAATTGAAGTGCACCCTTGTGTTAACCATTTGTTACAACAGGCAGTCAGGCTTTAATAGAATTTTCTAGTTCTGTGTTGTTTACTCTCTAGGTCTGATACAATTAAGTGTAAATGCAAAAGTAGTATCCTTGGTTATTTTTCATACATACCGCTACGTTAATGGACAAAGCAGAAATAACACAACAATGTTTCTAGGAGTTACCACAGTTTCAAGATGAATCTCTTGCTCTTTGGCAGAAAAATATTTCAATCAATTTACAAATCTCTGCAATTTTTTCTAATAAACAGCAGTAACGGGTTTTTATTGTCTGGGTTTTTGGTGTTTGGTTTTGGCTTTTTTAAGAGCAGAAGAAATGTCCTCCTGAGTGGTCTGTCTGGCCCAGTAATCTGTTTCCTAAAGTGGCAGTAGGAAATGCCCATGAGCTTCATCGCTGTCTGCTGTCCATTCTCAGACTCCGTTGCAGTCATTGGTTCGGGGGTGTTGCAGGATCCCTGCCTATTTGCTCTTTGTGTCCATTTATGGACTTGTTGCACATAAGTCTGTCTAATCCCTTGTTTACACTATTGATACTTTCCACCTCTGTGAGCTCTTGTGACAGCAAGCTGCAGAAGTTAAGTGAGCGGAGAAAAAAGTACCATCTTCTTTTAATCTTTTTTTAAAAGCTTGTTTTGTTGGTTTCAGACCCGTTTTTTAATAGCAGTTGTGGGATTTAACAGACAACAATTCTGCCTAGGCCATTTGTTGCATTCCTTGATCACTTAAGTGAAATGTGTAATCATATGTAGGTAGAGAGTCCCTCCAAGTGCTAGTTTTAATCACTTTAATAGATTCAGACTGTCATAGACTTCAGAGTTGCTATGGTTTGTTGACCATGCTTTTGTTTACTGAAGTTTGTGTTGCTAAGCTTTTCTCCCTTAAAATTTTTGAAAAAGGATAGATTGATCTTTAATGACATCTTGTGGGCTAATTATATTTTACTTTAAGACATGAATATACAATGTGCTAATTGTCTAAAAGTTAATGTGTATGCTAAATAGAGTGTGTGCCTAAGATTTATTCTCGATTAACTCTGGCATCCAGGTAAATATTTAGTGGCTTGAGCAAATTTCTGCTACAAAGAGCAGGTCAATATTAGTTTTGTCCTGTCATCTATGCAAATATTAATTGATCAACTTAATGTGCTCACATTTTGTGTATATCAAATTCAATTATTTTCTTTCTTTGTTTTTCCTTCCCTTTATCAGCTATTTCCTCGAAGGTGTACATGGTTATATGTCATGAACAATTGCTTGTTATCAATATCTGGTAAGTTCCTGTGCTGTCTTTGAGTGGCAGTGGGGTAAATACTTGGTTTCATGTTTGAAGTGTCGTTTTGTTTTCTAACTTCTAGGTAAAGCCTCTCAGCTTTATTCTCATAATATACCAGGACTCTTTGATTATGCAAGGCAAATGCAAAAGTTACCCGTTGCTATTCCAGCACATAAACTCCCTGATCGAATACTTCCCAGGTAAATATATGTCATCAATTAAGTGTCTTAATTCTGGGAGTTCAGGATACGCTTGTGAAACTCTGGGGATACCAAATAATGTGGGGCTCTGTTCACAGATTGCCATGAATAACTTTCAGGGGTTTTAATCAGAGAGTAGACCCCTAAGCTTAGATGATTCAAGATGTGAATATACTCTAAAGAGGAATGAGTTTTGGTACATCTTACCTTCTTGTTATGAAGCCTCTTGATGCTAGGTATAATTCTTTTCTGGTATAGTCTGGGTAAGTCCTGGTTGTACTTGATGCTGAACAAAATCTAGTATTGCATCTATGATATTTCAGGCAGGTAGATACGGTGATCTTTCTTTAGGTATTCTGGGTGTTATCTTTCCATAATCACAGAATCGTAGGGGCTGGAAGGGACCTCAAGAGATCATTGGGTCCAACCCCCCTGCCAAAGCAGCTCCCTAGCTCATATTGCACAGATAGGAGTCAGGACGAGTCTTGAATATCTCCAGAGATGGAGACTCCACAACCCCCCTGGGCAGCCTGTCCCAGTGTCTGTCACCCTCACTGTGTAAAAGTTCTTCCGCGTGTTGGTGTGGAACTTCCTATGCTCCAACTTGCAGCCATTGCCCCTTGTCCTGTCTCCACAGACTACTGAAAAGGGGCTGGCCATTTCCCCCTGCATCCCATGCTTAAGATATTTATAAACATTAATAAGGTCCCGCCTTAGTCTTTTTTTCTCTAGGCTGACCAGTCCCAGCTCACTCAGCCTCTCCTCATAGGGGAGATGCTCCAGGCCCTTAATCATTTTCGTAGCCCTCCTCTGGACTCTTTCCAGGAGATCCCTGTCTTTTTTATACCAATGAGCCCAGAACTGGACACAATACTCCAAGTGGGACCTGATCAGGGCAGAGTGGAGGGGGAGGATCACCTCCTTTGACCTGCTGGCCACACTCCTCTTGATGCACCCCAGGATCCCATTGGCTCTCTTAGCCACCAGGGCACACTGCTGGCTCATGGCCAACCTGTCATCTACCAGGATGCCCAGGTCCTTCTCCGCAGAGCTCCTCTCCAGCAGGTCATTCCCCAGCCTGTACTGATTCAAGTGGTTATTTCTTCCCAGGTGCAAAACTCTACACTTGCTTTTGTTGCACCTCATTTGGTTTCTTAATGCACAGCTCTCCAGCTTGTTGAGGTCTTGCTGAATGGCAGCACAGTGTTCCTGCGTGTCAGCCACTCCTCTCAGCTCTGTATCATCAGTGTACTTGCTGAGGGTGGATGCTATTCCCTCACCAAGGTCGTCAGTGAAAATATTCAACAGGACTGGACCCAACACTGAGCCCTGGGGGACACCGCTAGTTACAGTTCTCCAGTCAGACTGCTCCACTGATCATGACCCTCTGAGCTCGGTCCGACAGCCGGTTCTCAGCCCACCTCACTGTCCACTCATCTATCCCGTACTCTCTCAGCTTTGCTATCAGGATGTCATAGGAGACAGTACTGAAAGCCTTTCTGAAGTCAAGGTAGATGACATCCACTGCTCTCCCTCCATCCACCCAGCCGGTGATGAGATCACAGAAGGCTATGAGATTGGTCGAGCAAAATCTACCTTTGCTGAATCCATGCTGACTACTCCTCATGACCTTCTTCTCTTCCAATTGCTTGGAGATGGCATCCAGAACAAGCTGTCCCATCACCTTTCCAGGGACAGAAGTGAGACTGACTGGCCTATAGTTGCTCGGATCCTCCTTCTTGCCCTTTTTGAAGACCAGACTGACACTGGCTATCCTCCAATCCTCAGACACTTCTCTTGTTCTCCAAGACCTGTCAAAGATGATAGAGAGTGGCTCCGCAATCACATCTGCCAGCTCCCTCAGCACGTGTGGATGCATCCCATCTGGGCCCATGGATTTCTGTCCCTTTGAGACGCTCCTGCACCACCTCCACCTCAACCAGAGGGAAGCTCTTCATTTCCCAAACACTCCTTTCATCCAGTGTCTGATGGTCCCAGGGGGCCTTTGAAGTGAACCCCAAAGCAAAGAAGGCATTCAGTATCTCCACCTTCTCAGCATCCCCTGTCACCAGCACACCCTCCTCGTTCAGCAGGGAACCCCCATTATCCCTGGTCATCCTCTTACTATTCACATATCTAAAAAACCCCTTTTTATTATCCTCTGTGTCCCTTGCCAGTTTCATTTCCACGCAGGCTTTAGGCTTCCTAGTCACGTCCCTACAGGTCCTGACAACACCCCTATATTCTTCCCAGGTGCTCAGACCCTTTTTCCACAATTCGTAGACCTTCTGCTTCCCTTTGAGTTTACCCATGAGGTCCCTGCTCATCCACACAGGTCTTCTGCCACTCTTTCTGGATTTCTTGCTCAAAGGGATGCACCAGTCCTGGGCTTGCAAAAAGCACTGTTTAAATGCTAGCCAGCTCTCACAGGCTCGCTTACCTTCTATCAGCGTAGCCCACGGGATAGCTCCTGTTAGGTGACGGAAGAGATCGGTGTTAGCTCATCCTACTTTTTGAATTGCTTTTTCCACTCAGGATCTTGAACTCTACCATTTCACGGTCACTTTGTCCCAAGCTGCCCCCAACCTTCACTTCCCTAGCAAGCCCATCCTTGTTGGTTAAAACAAGGTCCAGTACCTGCCCGACCCTTGTAGGTTCCTGCACCATCTGTAGTAGGAAATTGTCTTCTACACATTGCAGAAATTGTCTGGACTGCATATGACTGGCCCTGTTGCTTGCCCAACAAATATCTGGGTAATTGAAGTGCCCCATAAGGACCAGCGCCTGGGATCTCGAGGTTACTTCTAGCTGCTTGTAGATTGCGTTATCAACTCACTCCTGATTGGGGGCCTGTAGTACACATCCACAACATTATAGTAAGAGAATAAATGAAATGGGGATGTGTAGTCTCGTACTGCAGAGGGAATGGACTCATGGGTTATGTTGAACGCAGAGAAGAGTACAACTGGAGTATAGATTTAATATTCATAATTGGCTAGTCATTTTTTGCCAATATAGAACGTACTTTTGTCTGCAGATGCCTACAGCCCACTGTGCATGCAGCTTCTCCAACTTTATGTACTAACCAGTGCATACAGAATCCCAGTCTGAGCACAGTGGTGGCTGCCAGACAAGCCTTAGAAGCCCATTTAAAATCCAAGAAGAGGAGGTGGTAACACTAATCTAGTTTGTAAAGAAACCTTTGATTTTGAAAGTGCATATTGAATCACTGGTTCTGTGCTACCTTTGGTTCTATTAACATCCTATTAATGTTCAATTCTTGGATTTGGGAAAGGCTTCATGTTCAGTCATCTGCAAACATAATGGTGCAACACTTCTGTGAAAATTATGTTCTTCCTAGAGGCTAAATTCTAATTACCTAAGAGATAATTAGTGCTTTGAATCTTTGTCTTCTGTGTACTTGCACCACTGTTCTACTCTGTTCTCTTCCAAACTAACTTTGGCTGTGTGACTTTGGCTTGAGGACTGCCTCAGCAGTGGACTAATAACCATAATTACCATAAGGATCATATGAGGAAAACCTTCAGACTATATTCAACCTGGAATGACAACTCACTTAAGTTGCAGAGGACTCAGAAAATTTCTTGTCCTGTCATGTCACTTCCCATGAAAAATGCAGCTCTGCCTGAATGTGTGAGCACCAAGCCAGTCATTCAAAGGCAGGAGATGTTCATTTAGATAATCCTTTTTTTCTGTTTTATTCTTTTCTGTAAGGCATCAGAGTAGTAACATTTAGTCAGGCAGAAGTAAAATTGAAGTATGTAGAAGAGCATTTTTTTTCTATCAGATTACAAAGTGAAGTCTTCTAGCATGCTGAGATCTCCCCTCAGCCTTGTTTTCCTCAGTTCCCTTAGTGTCTCTTCATAAGACTTGTACTCTAGACACTTCACCAGCCTCACTTCTTTGGACAGTCTCCAGCACCTCAATGTTCTCTTTATAGTGAAGGGCCCAAAACTGAACACATTACTTGAGGTGCAGCCTCACCAGTGCTGACTTACTGGGGGGATGATCACTGCCCTGGTCCTGCTGGTTGCACTGTTCTGACACAAGGAATTTTTTCTCTACAACTACCTGAAAGGAGGTTGTAGCGAGGTGGGTGTTGGTCTGTCTTCCCAGGTAACAAGTGATAGGACAAGAGGAAATGGCCTCAAATTGTACTGGGGAAGTTTAGGTTGAATATCAGGAAAAAAGTCTTCACCAAAAGGGTTATCGATCATTGGAACAGGCTGCCCAGGGAAGTGATTGAGTCATGATCCCGGGAGGTATTTAAAAGACATGTGGGTAGGTGTAGGTGTAGGTGTAGGTACAGCACAAGATGCAGTAAGTTACAGCATTAGAAATCAGAATAACGATGGGAGTAGCAACAGACTATCCAGGCATGTGTATAAATACATAAAATTAAATAGCAAGAGATAGTGTTAAATGACGCTTGAAGGTATTGAGGTACCTATTCCTCTCCATTCTTAACTTTTAACTGCATTTATAATGCTGCATAACTGAGCATCATCTCAGTGCTACCAGAAGGATCACCATGTATGTTCTAGGCATATATTTTAAAGAACAACTATACAAATAAAAACACTTCGATTTTTTGGGGGCTAGGGGCTATAATTACCATTTTCCCACCAAGAACTCTCTAAAAGGCAGATTCGAATGAATTTTAGTTGATTGATAATTCTATATTTATATCTTGTAGGAAGTTTGCAGTGTCTACAAAAATTCCTGACACTAAATGGTGTCAGAAGTGTTGTGTTGGTAAGTAAAGATCTGCAGATTAAATGCCAAGTAGCAGTACAAACGGTCGCAATATTGAGATTACTGAGTGAGGTTTAGGAGGTAAAGGGAGAGAGACTTCTGTCGTTGTTACAAAACTATGCATTTGCAGACAGTGAGATTGTTCAAGCCAGTCCTTACACTTAAGTAGTGCAAATTTTCCCATTTTGCTTGTTATGTTTAATGACAATTCTCTAAGAAAGTTAAAGAATCCAAATTTATGTCAAATTTAAACCAGCCCTCAGGAAGAAACTAGTCTCTGTGGATCGAGTGACCATCAGGCTTAAGTAGCCTGACTTCCTAGCACAAGTTCCATTTATCAATATTGGAGATAAAAAGCAAGGAGTATTTTTAATTCTTTGAAGACGGTGTTGTCTCTGAAGCCTTGATAGTGTGTTCAGTGTCAGCTACTCGAGTATCAAAGCTGTATGCTGTTAAGACATGCTTTAAAAGGAGGATGAGAGCAGATAAATCTAAAAAAACCCCACAGTAACCCAACAGAACTGGCGAAGGTAACTGAATAATCTCTTGGGATCAAGCTCTTGTCCCTGGAAATGTTTCATCTGGTGTTTCATAATCCAGTGTTTGGGGTGAACAGTTGTATTATGGAGGACATTTTCAGAGACTCGGTGGTTAATGAGCGTCAGCCGTTCGTTTTGACAATAATCTCCCCACTATTGCTAAAACAACTGCCATTTTTTGCCACTTCTGTGGTAAAACTTGACTCTGCCTGGGATACAGATGGTCTAGGGTGTGGTAGGGTATTAACCATACGTTCTGCATATGTCCAGGCCGTGCCCTGATTGAGGCACCGAATAAAGCTGTGAATGTTAATGGCAGGGGAACACCCAAAGGGGTGGAGAGGCAGGGATCAGAGTGGGTATGAATGCTGGCTTTCTGGCAGTCTGTATGTTTACAGGTCTCCTTTTATGAAATGAGAAAGCTGGTGGTGTGCTCCTGTATAATCTTACAGTTTCTGCACTAACAGTCATAGAATTTAACAAGAATGCAGTGGGACTTGGCTTTGTGAGGGGAAGTCTGGTGTCCTGGCATTCAGAGGTAGCTTAGCCAATTAAGCCTGGAGTCCTCATTGTGTGATAGGTGTAAGTGATAATTTGTGATGGCAACAAGGGCAGCTGCAAAAGGCAGCTCCTAGGGGAGAAGTGATCTATTCCCCTCCTCTGCCCTACTTACTGTGTGAACCTGGAGCCTCCAGTCCTGCTGGTGGGAAGCAGCAGTGGAGGTGTTGGTAGTTGCACATTTTGTGGTTTCTGCTGCTTAGTTCAGCCTTACTAAGGGTCATGCCAAACATTATTTGCTGCAGCTTGCAGTCTGACTGTGATGTTGAGTGAGAACTTGGATTAATGAAACTTAGGCTTTGATGTTTAAAGGTGCCGAGGGTTTGCTAGTGGATTTCCGTGGCAGTAAGGTAGCATTGAGTATATTTCATTTATATAGATGGTGCTGGATTGGAGATGCTTCTTACTTGAACTGTGTTATTAATTGCAATTTGCCCCACAGTCACAGTACTGCACTTTAAAATCTAGTCTTCATATATGGTTGTATAAAGTGCAAAATAACACTTGTTCATCCTGATAGATAGGTGGGCAGTGCTTAAGGAGTGAAATTTTGTCAGTGCTGTAGAATTAAAGGTTTTACAGTGCCAAAGTTTGCAATTTCATTGTTCTCTTCCAATTTTTAATTGAGTTCTGACAAACAGTGGAAGAAAAGAAATTGAATGGAGATGAAAGATGTCACTTTCAAACCCTCCAAATTTCCTCTTGATCTAGAAGTGTTCACCAGAAATACAGAGCTCCTGGATTTCACATTCACTGTGATGATGATGCTTGGAAGGCAGCTGAGTGGTTCTCAAGTGGCAGTGATTGTTCAGTGCCTGCTGGGTAACTGTGTGTTCACAGAAAAAGACGTTCTATAACAGCATCTTGTGGTGATTTGGAGATAGCTTAGGCAAACCAGGGTCCAAATATGTATGGAGTTAACTATATTTTTTAAGACTATCTAAAATAGTAAATCTTACAACCAATCTAAAAAGAAAAATATAGTAGACTTCATTTTGAGTCAGAGAGGTAAAATATACCATAGTGCTCTTAAGGGTCATGTCTATTATGACTTATTTGGCACCAGCTACTAGCCATTCATTCCCAGTAGATGGGGACCCCCTGTTCCAGCATTCTCTCTATCACCACTTTCATAGTGTGGATGTTGACTTTTCAGCAGGTTGCGTATATAAAAGGTTAGAGTGGTGGATATTTTTCAAAAGTGTATGTTATTTAGTTGGAAATTTTTTATCATTTGTATTTGCTTAGTAGACTAATGTACTCTACCTCTCCTTTTTTGGCAGTGAGGAATCCCTACACCGGCCACAAGTACCTTTGTGGAGCACTACAGTCTAGCATTGTTTTGTTAGAATGGGTTGAACCAATGCAAAAATTTATGTTAATCAAGGTAATATTGCCATAAGGTAAAATAGTCTTCTATTCAGTTCTATTTATCTTGTAATGGCTTGTTAAGAATAAGTATTATCTGTTTCTTGATGGATTAGACTTTTCTCTTGGTTTCTGTTACATTACATTGAAAATACTAACTTTAATGTGCAGTGTGCATTAACAGTCACAAAATATTTATAGGAATGTTTTTGGCTTTGTGGAGCGCTTCAGTTAAAGAACAAAGCTCTTCACGAACATTATCTTTTAGTTGCACAGCAAAAAAAATGACTGACCAAGGTATGTCAGAGTGGTAACATGGGGTAAAAGTGGGCTTACTCCAATGCCAGAAATAAGGTGCCGACTTGTTCTATGTTTTCTGGCACTGGAGGTCACAAGAAATTCTTGTCTCCCTGTCTGACACCACCTGAAGAGATGGAGCCAAGGTGAACTTGTGTTTCTAGAGAGCCAGCTGCTGAACTTGATCAGCCTGGGAAATGAGGCATAGAGACTCCATAGATAGGGAGAGCAATGAAGGGTGTAGCACTCTTGGCCTCTGTGGGCAACTGCACAAGACACATGTGGTGAAAGACATCCTGTCTTATTTTCATTAAATTGGCATGAAGACTCTCTAAACTTCTGTTACTGCTGTCTGCAGAAGTAAACTTATGTTACAAAGTGTACAGCACAAAATTTACCATACAGCTTAAACAGCTAATAGCAGCTCAGACTAAACTTGTTTCCCTTCTAATATCTATTTATTTATTTCTTAACCTAGCACATAGATTTTCCTGTACCTTGTCCGCTGAGATTGTTTGAAATGCTGGTAGTTCCTGAGCAGGAATTCCCTTTAGTTTGTGTTGGCGTCAGTAGAGGAAGAGACTTCAACGAGGTGGTGAAGTTTGAGACTGTCAACCCAAATTCTACCTCTTCATGGTTTACAGAAACAGGTTTGTGTGCTGTTGGAATTGCATTCAGAAATGTTCCTCACTCTTATAGCTGAAGAAAGATAGTTCCTTCTGAGTAAGATAGTGGCTAAATCATTCTCTGTTAAAAGGGGTATCTGGTTGTACCTGCTGCACATGCACTTTTTTTGACACGTCTATTTGTTGAACTGATTGGATTTCTTGAGATTTTGAGTATAGCAGAAGGCAAAGTTGTGGGGTTTTTTATTTCCTTGAATCAGACTACTTGACTGTTACCCATTGTGGTGTTCTGAACTCTACCCTGGGACCAGGACTTCTGTTTATTTACTAGATTTTAATAGAATCCCAGTGTGAGCAATTTATTTCAGTATCACTGAAGCTGTGGTTTGGCTCTTGTGCAGTAAGTCAGTATGATTAGAAACGGTGTTATCAGCCAACTGGTGATAGCATATTTCTATTCTTCTGGTATTTATGGAGTGTGACAAGGATTAGGACCACTAGTAGCCTGAAACCAAGTACATCACTGGTTTGGGTGCTATGAGTGAGGAGGCTTCCATCTAAGCACCAGTAGAATAAGGAAGTGTGTTAAGGATGACTTCCCTATAGTTGCAAGGTTACCCTCTAAACCTAGACACAGTAGTGAGCTGACTTCCATCTTAGCTTGCAGGTTTAGAAGCAGTAAATAGCTTTGCTAGTACCAGTGATGAATTTATACATAGCCCCATGCTGGCTGCATACATGTGTGAGAAAGTCCAGCTGATTGCATGCTGTGGAATTAACTGAGAAAGACTGTTTCCATTAAGATGACATCTGCTGACTTTCTTGCTGCTGAAAAGATTGGCATAGTTAAAGCATAGTCACAAAAACTGAAGTGATCAGTGGATGGCAAATTGATGCGCTTAACTACTTCAAAGTTAGTGCATTTTATTTTCAAACTCCTACATCTCTGCCTGTAACTGCATGACTTCAGTAGAATCCATAAAAGTAGCATGTTAAAGATAAATTTTGACCCATAATGTCTTGTTGTTGAGATGGGACAATGTTGAGATAGATAAGGCAAAGGGAAATGGCACGAAGCTGTGCCAGGGCACATTGTAATTAGATGTTAGGAAAAAAAAATTTTCACTGAAAGAGTTGTCAGGGCCTGAGACAGGCTGCCCAGGGAGGGGGTTGAGTCGCCTTCCCTGGATGTGTTTAAATAAAAGTTAGATCAGGTACTTAGGGATATGGTTTAGCATAGGACAGGAATTGTTGGGCTTCGATGGTCTTAAAGGTCTTTCCCAACCTTGTGATTCTGTTGTCGTCCTTCTTTCAGTTTCGTCTGCATCAGTGTGTAAATAGAAGAGTAGTAATCCCTTCCCAGTTCCTTTTTAATATGGAACATGTAACATCACATTGTGCCTTCCTGTCGTCTATGCATTCTGTGTTGTGTCTGTTATTTTCTCCTGTTCGACTCCAGTTTAAACCCTCACATTGTACTGGTTTGTTCCTGTCCCCTGCTGGTAGGGGAGCGATAGTGCAAAGAAACAGATTTTTTCGGTGTTTTTTAAATGAGGAGAGCGTGTACTAGATGGTCGCAAAGAGCTTCCATCAAATAGTAGTTTTGATTGTTTGATATTTGACTTTTCTTTTTTTAATGTCTGATAAAGACAATTTAAAAAAATTTTAAAAAGGTGGCAGAGACTTACTGCAGGGGTTTCCTTCTCTTGCCACCCTCCTCCTGTTACCTTCAGCCAGCGCAGTGCATGTTTCTGCAGCGCATGATGTGGTTGAACATAATTTCTATCTTCCAGTCCTTCTGTTGCATGCTTTCATCACAGCTATATCCACCTTTGGTTAAGATCATGCATGAAAAACTGGGTAAGATCATAAATGTATACGTTCCAAGACAAACAGTAAAAAAGAGATGGAGGGACCATCTCAAGTCGCACATTTCTGCCATCATCCTTGAGGAGGTTTCACTTCAGCGGGACCATGGGTTTCATTATTTAATTGAAAGCTGGTTTTGTATTTTAGGTAACATGCTCTAATTTCTCATCTCTAACAGATTTAATGAGCTTCTCTTTTCTGTGTGAAAGAATGCCTACAGTACTGCTGGCAGGAATGCTGGATTAGGTAGAGCTGCTTTTTGTGTAGTTTTAATGTTAACAAACAGATGGACCAAAGCTACAGTTCTCTCTTGAGTTGACGTGTCCGCTAATCACTTGTGGGTCAAATTCCCTTGTTTTCTGTGATGGAGACTGCTGCAGCTGTAACCCAGAAGAGGGGATGGTAATCCTTCTTTTAAAAGGTCAGAGAAGGAAATAATCCCCTATTTTTGGAAGATCTGGGGATGGGAAGTCTGAAAATAGCAGCAAAAATTAAGTAATAATATTAAAGGCCCTAGAAAGACTTAGAAATAAAGGCGGAATAAAAATGAAATAAAAAAGGCATTCAGAGTTACGGTGAATAGTCTCATGTATCTGCCTTTTTTTTGGTACAGCAGTATTAAATAACACCAACAGAAAATAAAGGGCAAGTGATGTACATGTGGACTTGCTTTTGTGACATGGCTCAGAAAAGCCATACTTTAACATTATAGCTTCAGTTTTCCTGTCACAGTCAACATGTTGGATAAGTGGACATGCCTTTAAGAAATGTCACTGGTAAGAGGATTATTTAAAGTAGATAACAGCACACTAACCTAGTAAATTGTCTCAATCTCTAGAACTTCCATTTCAAATTTCATGGTTATTTATGTTGTGAACTAACACTTTAATTTTTTTTATAGACACTACAGAGACAAGTGTTGTGCATGTAACACAGCTGGAGAGAGATACCATTTTGGTGTGTTTGGATTGTAAGTTTTAGTATCGACTAAATACATATGTGTGCATTTACATGCATACTGTCTGCCTTCAAATTAGGTCATAATTTGAAGATTAATTCTTGGTTGACATATCTATTTATTGTCTAGGCTGCATAAAAATAGTGAATCTGCAAGGCAGGTTAAAATCCAGCCGCAAACTGTCGTCGGAGCTCACGTTTGACTTTCAGATTGAATCAATAGGTATGTTGGATGTCATTATTTATATATTGAGTATCTGGATAGACCAGAGAAGCTGGGCAATCGCCAACCATGTGAAATTTAACAAGAGCAAGCGATGGATCCCATACCTGGGAGGCAGTAATCCTGGTTACACATACATATTGTGGGACAAGAGGCTGGAGAACAGCCCTGTGGAAAGAGACCTGGGGGTTTGGGTTGATGGCAAGTTGAATGCGAGCTTAAAGTGTGGTCTGGAAGCCAAAAGGCCAACCATGCCCTGGGGTGCACTCTACATTGCACTGGTGCAGCCTCATCTCGAGTGCTATGTGCAGTTTGGGATGCCTCAATAAAAGCACGTCAGACTATTAGAGTGTGTCCAGAGAAGATGGTGAAAAGGTCTCAAGGGCAAGGAGTGTTTTGTTCAGCTTGGAGAAAATTAAGGAGTGACTCCATGGCAGTCTACAGCTTCCTTGGGGCCAGTGGTGGAGTGGAGGTGCTGATGTTCTTTCTCTTGTGAGCAGTGGTTGGGCACCAGGAAATGGTGTAAACCTGCATCAGGGGAAGCTCAGATTGGACATTAGGAAGGGGCTCTTCACAGAGCAGGTGGTCGGTCACTGGGACAGGCTTCCCCAGGGAAGTGGTCATGGCACCAAGCCTGTCAGAGTTCAAGGAGCAGGGAGTTGGAGTCAGTGATCCTTATGGGTCCCTTCCAACACAAGATATTTTATAATTAACTTTTGTTTTCTTGTGAAGAATCTGAATGAATTAAGATTTGTGAAACAGAAAGACAGAATACATTTATTTTGACAGCTTTCCAGTAGTTCACGTACCTGGAATTCACTTACTTTTGAAAAAGAGATGAGAAAGGATGTGCACACAGGTCACAGAATCACTAGGTTGGAAAAGACCTTTAAGATTGAGTCCAACTGTACCCATCCTCTACTAAACCATATCCCTGAGCACCTCATCTACCCATCTTTTAAATACATTCAGGGTTGGTGACTCAACCCCCTCCATGGGCAGCCTGTTCCAGTGCTCGATAACCCTTTTGGTGAAGAACCTTTTCCTCATGTCTAATCTGAACCTGCCCTGGCACATCCTGAGCCCATTCTTTGTGGGCCTATCACCTGTCATTTGGGCAAAGAGACCAACACCCACCTCTCTGCAACCTCTTTTCAAGTAATTGTAGGCAGTGATAAGGTGCCCCCCTCAGCCTCCTCCTCCAGGCTGAACAACCCCAGTTCCCTCAGCCTTCCTTGTAAGGTTTGCTCTCCAGCTGCTCTACCAGCCTGGTTGCCTTTCTCTGGACATGCTCCAGGATCTCAGTGTCTTTCGTGTAGTGAGGGGCCCAGAACTGAACATAGTACTTGAGGTGAAGGGTAGCACTAGAAGAGGAGGAACAGTGGAAAGAAAAGGAGTTGGAAGCAATTTACTTCTGAGGACAAGCTTTAAAGTTTCAGGCACTTCAAACTTCATGTCTTGCTGAAAATAGGACTAAAAAAATTGTCATGGAAAATATTACTTTTATGGCTCCTGTTGCTTAGGAACAGAGGAAAGGCAGGAGAACATGTACTTGAAGCTGCTGACTGTGGGACCTCTGCATGTGTTGTAGTCTAGTCCTTTCTCTGCTGCTCACAAACAAGCTACCAATGTCCTGTTCTGGCCTGGTAGTATCTCCAAAGAGCTCTGCTCTCTGTCCTTCATAGCTGCCCAGAGGTAGGGTGCTGGATGCAGGTGGGACAGTATCTTCCAGTCTTCTACACACTTGCCCTCTCTTTGAGGAAGGCCCAATACGCATTTACTTTCACAGTGTTCAAATGTAGGTGTCTCGCCATGTTTGTGACAAGGGAAAGGGCTGGGAAGTAGAAGGCTCGGTGTAGAGCCTTGCACTGCTATTGCATAATGACCGTGTTAGCCAGTAGGTGCTGGGAAGGTGAAAAATGTCACTGCAGTATCCCTGTAACTTTTCTGCTGAAATTCAGTATATGTTTTCTGCCAGGATTAGAATGAGGAGGGATTTCCCACTTGAAAGACACACTTAGGGCTAGACAGAATGACAGTTTTAGAACTTTTTCTGATTGAGTGGTAATACTTTTAAACCCCACTCATTAAACAAACAAATATGTAACAGTAACTGCTTTTTAGGTGGGTTCAGTGAGTCCTGTGAGATGTTCTGCAGTGGTGGGTGAAAGCAATACAATTAAACGTACACACAAAATTGCAATCGTACGCTTTGTGTCTTAAAAGCATAAGCCGATGTCATGCCTCAGAACTGATTCCAGTGTTTTTTGTTACCAGTCTGTCTACAAGACAGTGTGTTGGCATTCTGGAAACATGGCATGCAAGGAAGGAGTTTTAGATCAAATGAGGTAAGTACTACATTTTTGCTTCAAATTCTCACTTCCTTAGCCGAGTAGAGGATGAATGTGTAATGCTGTGGTCTGAAGAGCAGTGAAACATTTCAGTAACTTCCTAGGCTAGGTCTGGAAGCTGGATGCTCATTCTGAGCATGTTTCATAGGCAGCAAACTAATTAATGAAGCTATAAAAGAGCCCCTGTCCAGGCTAACATGCAAAGCGGAAGGCAACAGGAGACCAGGTAATGATGCCATAGGAAATGTCCAAGCCTAATGCTTGGTGACATTAACTTTCTTCACCTTAAATTGCTCTGAAGACCATTGTCGTAGACTCTGACATGTGGCTATCAAATATTCAGGCTTTGCTAGTGGTTACATGCTCTGCTTTAGCTTTTTGTCATAGTGTCAAGTGAGTTGCCTGATGGTTTTGGTTTGGTTTTGTTGGGGCTTTTTAGCCTCTTCTATGTTCTTTTGGCTTACGAGTACTTTGAAGATTTTAATGCCCAGCTTTCACATGGTTTTTTATGTTCTCAGAAGAATGTCAGGATGACCTAAAGATTTCTTCTAAATTTCCACGTAGCCTTTTTTAATGTGATTTTTAGACATTATCTATTATTGAGTACCTTCCCAACTCTTTCTTGCTCCAAACCTTGTGCATTTACATGTTAGTGGAAATGTTGTGCTTTGTAGGATTTCAATGAGTCTTTCAATTTTGATTATTAAAGAGTGTTTACAAACTTCACCAGTTGTTTTATCAGTGTCATATTGTCTGAGAAACTGCGCTTATTATGACTAACTGTATTTTAAGGTACATATACAGCCGCAACATGCCAAATTTAAATATTCCACATTGTTACACAGATACATTTATTTGCACAAAGTCAGAGCGGACTTAATCTGTACTAACAGTAAACCTGCTCTTTGTGAGAAGTTGCACCAAAGACTAGAGTTGGAGTAGTTTATTTCCAACTCTGTACATGGTTCTTGTAGCATTTGTGCGTGTTTGATCCCTGGGCACAATTGTCCTTCTCCCAAGAACTCCTCTTTGTGAACCGCAGCACCCTGCTGTTAGCACAGACCATGAGAAGGAGATGCTGATGATGATGCTGCCAGGCACTTCTCCAACTCCAGACCCCTGCTAACAGTGTTTTGCAAGACTCCACCCCTTAGCACTCAGTAGCACTGATCTGATTGTTAGAGGATATGGCCCAGAGTGTTGCGGTGCAAGTGGGTGCTTTATATCATTTATGTAAAGCATGAGGAACACTGCCTGCTTGTTTTGTTATTGCCAAGCCAAAGCCAGCACCTAAATGAAGAACAGAAGACAGAACTGAGTTGTTGTCAGAAAGCAAGCCACCCAAAACTTTTTCTCTATAGAACATATCTAGGGTAAGCTCTCAGGTCTTTTTTAATTCCTTCTCTCTCCTGGCTGACATACTAGCCACAGCAATTAAGAAAAAAACCAACCCACTCCACCAAACCGTCATTTTCATCTACAGTATGAAAAGCCTGCATTACCTGATCTTGACCATATTCATTACTTTTGGGGAAATTTATACTATGTAGTATGTAGGGAGCAATTACACAGGACAGTAACCTGACCAGACTAACTTTTCAGCATAGTTGCCTCTGAAGATACTACTGGTTTCAGATTGCCCTAATGTAGTATGAGTTGGTCTAATTGGGATGATTGGAGCTGCTTGCAAAGTTATTTCCTTCCAGAACAGTGACCGTCCACAGTGGTTTGATTGAGTGGGAAGAATGAAACAGGGAGCTGTGTGAATTCTGAGACAAAGATGCACAGAATTCAGGCCAAGATTGTGCAGCCTCAGCCCCACAACAAATATGAAGCAATTTTCTTAAAGTGAGGAAACTTCATTGCAAATTAAAATGCAAGTTCTCTGGGCCGGATGTGAATACACTTCTACTGGGATCTGGGAAGGAGAGAAGAATCTCTTCTGTCCTTGAGAATGTTGAGATGCGACTGTGTAGAAAAGGAGCTTTGCAAACAGTGTTGCCTGTTCGCAGTGTGACTTGATATTCTTTGGCGTACGCAGTGGGCTTTGGTTGATTTTATTGATCAACGTGATGTTTTCTTTGATGCTTTGGTATCCATGTGGTCACAAAGGTGTATCACAGCAGTACAGTTCACCTTGAGTAAAAAAACACGCTATTGCAGAAGTCTGAAATGTCAAAATGTGACATTGGGCGCAAGTACCAGAAACTAGATTATGTTTCTCTGCTAAGGTTTGGGGATTATGAACTTGCTGCATCATTACTGTGATTCAGAATTGCAACAAAATGCATTTGTGTTTTACCCGGCTCGTTTTGGATATCTACTCTAGAGTGTGACAAATCCTACGGCTACCTACTTCAGTCATGGCAGTAGAGAGAATTGCACTAGTAGTTTGGATGCAGTGCGGTGCTGAGCTCTGCTGTTGCACTTGCAGTTGCTACCAGAGGAATTCATATAATGGTGGCAGGAATCAGAGAAATAAATCAGGGCTCGCTTAAAAATGACAGTTGCTTTAAATTCTCTAGCTGAATTAAATCAGCAATTAATTGGCAGCATCAGTCCTAGTCACTTCTCTAGATTGATTTTGTAAAACAAACTAAAAACATTTATGCACTTAACATGAAAACACTTCTCTTTTATTGTCTAGATCACACAAGAAATTTCTGATAACACGAGGATATTCAGGCTTCTGGGATCTGACAGGTATGAAGAGAAGTGCACATGGCATGCTAAAATAGTGGAATATGTGTTCCTCCTACCTTGTAAAAGCTCTTTGTGCTTGGTGTTTGTGATTCCTTTTTTAGCCATCGTACTCATTCCTTTGTGTACATATCTGCCTTTCAGCCCTTCAAGTTTACTTCTGTTTCTTCAATTTAAAAAAAAAAAAAGAAAAAAAATGTTCTAAAAGTGGTTTTGGCCTCACAGAAGTGTTCAGCTATGCTAGCAAGCTCCAATTTGGCTGCAGTCACAATCTCCAGGGGTGTCTTCCTACTTGTGCTGCAACTCTTTTGTTTAACTTGGTGAAATCTTTTACTTTCAAATGTTCTGCTGCAGTAGCTCATCAAGATCTAATTCTTGAGACAAAGGCAAAAAATACTTTAAAATGGAAATATTTCACTTTCATATGCAGGAAGGCACTCTACCAGTTGTCCTTCTAACATGATAGTGCAGGTCCTGTAAGAGCCCTTGATAATTTCCAGTGTAGCTGTTCTTTGGCATTGGCTTTGGTGGACATTTAACACTGTGCGGTCTCACCCATCAGATACCAGCTTGCTGAGTCCGTAACTGCTATTTTAGTAGTGTCATTGACTTCCTCAACTTTCTCTGCCCAGCTGTTGAACTTCGTGCTTCTATAACAGCCACAAAAACAATGCAGATGTTTTGTCTTCTGGGGAGTGCATACTGATGTGATGGTTTCACCAGTAATGTGTTCAGATGAAGTGCAAAGATATGGTTTAATTGTTTTTTGAGAACTGCCTCTGTCTTACACCACTTGCAGTAAAACTTGCTGTCTTGTAGTGGTATAGAACTACCAAAAATGCTTCATATCAACCAAAAACTTTCCCCGTATTCTGCTTCTCCAAGCTCATCTCTAATTATCTCTAATTATCCCTAAGATCAGCTGTAAGCAGTGCTGTGGCTTTATCAGCTTGCCACCAGCAGGTTTTGGTGGCTTGGGGTTGAGGATTCTGTCTGACGTGCAACACCTGATAGCTCTTTGGTAATGGGTAGTTTGTAAGTAATGCTTGTCTCTGACCTGAGGGTTTTACTCTCTGTTCCAAAGAGGTGTGTGTAAAGCTCAGCTTTCCCTTAGTTGTTGAGAGACAGCACAGCTCAATTTAAAAGTGACTTTGCCTTCCCAATGGAGTGCGGTATTGCAAATTATCGCCTTGGAAAAATAACGTCTTTTTTCCCCAAACACAGTTTCACCTAGTCTCTCAAGTCTGCGACTGTTTAAAGACTTTTCGCTGCAATAAACAGCAATCCGAATTTCTTCAGGTATTGTTTCACTTGCAGCTCCATTATACCTCGTGCTTGAGCTGTGAAATCTTCTTCCAGTGACATATGTCATTTCCCGGACAGATCATAGAAACTGGTATTGATTCTAAGAACCTAAAAAACTGACATCAGTCAGCGAAGAGCTTGCATGTAGCTTTCTCCTGGTGAGCAGGGAATTCCTCATGGCATGAGGTGCCCTTTATGGGACACATTTTGCAGAGGGTAGATGTTCTGAGCAATAGTTTGAAGCAAGGAACCTCCCTTTGGGTGAATGCACAATAGATGGATTTGAATTTCCCACAATCCACTTAAACTTCCGCGTGTTTGTGGAGGAGAATTCAGTCATGAACCTCCTGGTCCATTTAGCAGTTTTAGCAGTTCTTGCCTTATTTAAAAAATATCTCTAATAGTTTGTGAAACAGAATTGTAACTGCTGATTCCTCTGCTTTGAAGAGAAATGTCTGATCTAGGACATCCCTTGCGGTCCTTGCAGTTGTAGTGGAGGTCCAGCTGACTCAGTCTCCAATGCTGGCCAAAAGTGGCAAGAAAAGAGTAGAAGAGAAGATGCTGTACATAGCAGTCCTTTCCTTGAGGACTCTCTCAGCCTGCAAGTCTTTGTCTCTGGAACTTTCAGATCCGAGGGAAGTTTCTGTGGGTTTAGGTTACATGGCCTCAGGGAAAGACTGAAAATGTTCACTGAAGAGTCAGCTTTGGTCATCTGTCATGTCCCTGTGGCAAAGGGCAGCCTAATGACTTCCAGAGCCCAGAGATTTCAGTGGGTTAGTTTTGCAGGGCTCTGGGAAAGCACAAGCCCAAGCAGCACGGAAGTGATGGACCCTTCTCAGAAGCTCCCACTGAAAGGATGAGAGACAGCAGGCATCCATTGTAGCAAGAGAAATTCCAGCTGGATAAAAGAGGGGACAGTATCAGGGTCAGGGTGGCTGAACACTGCAGTAGGAGCCCAGAGAGGCCATGGGAGATCCTTGGAGACTTGCCTGGACAAGACCCTGAGCTAGCTTTGAGGTTGGCTTTCCTTTAAGCGTTTTTTGGATTAGAGGCAGCCAGGGAGAGAGAAGTGACCACTGGTCAGGTGGATCCTGGGACAGAATATTTACAGTTGTATCCAGGGATGTTTTTAAATGAAGGTGTTGTGGCTTTATTTTCATTTTAGGGTGGTGGTGCTGGAGAGTAGGCCAACAGATAACCCAACAGCCAACAGTAATTTATACATCCTGGCAGGACATGAGAACAGTTACTGAGCAGAGAGGACAGCCGGACAGACAAGAGAACACTCCTGCTGCAGCAGCGCTGGCGGCTGGCTGAAATTGCACAAAAGCTGCAGTAACCCGACTTCAGTTTCTTTGTAATTTATTGTGTCACGAGAGATAGCAAGATGAGAATTGTTTGTGGTATGGACACGTAAGCATTATGATGCCACAGAAGTGCTCGATTTACTGTTATGTAATCTTTGTACATATACAGTATTTTTCAGTGGAACTTCTCAGTGAAGACCTACACTGACTGTCTGTAGATAGCATTCCTCCCATTAAGTACAAGTGTCTTACCTGTACAGATGTAAAAGTCATTGAGGATGCGCAAACAACATCAGGGTACTATTTTAAGGACTTCTCCTGTGTTGATTATAAAGTGGGATGCTAGCAACATATAGTACATTTAACAACACTATTGTATTTTATTATATATGTAATTTACTAATACAAATAAATCTTAACTTTTAGAAATTGTAACTAAGGCTGTAATCAAATTACAATCTTGTTTTAATTTTGATGTAACACACTGGTGTTCGTATTTGCACAATGTATTGACATGTGATGTATTTAGTCACAAAGGTAAGCTGTGACTTCATGGATATGACTTGGGCTTCAAAATTCCTTCTTGTTTTCTTTTTTTTTAAGTTTACCTGGGTAGTTTTCTCTGTGAAATATAAAGCAGTTAAACACCTGTATTTTTATATTTAATTAAAACTCTCCTTACAATTCCTTCTCTATGCTTGAAAACAGTACTTCCTGAATGGGCGTCAGGCCCAGACTAGTGGTACCTGCAGTAGGTGTTTGAATTATTAGTGTATACAGATGATAAAAATGAGTATTACTGTTCATCTTACTAAATAATTTCACATCATGATGAAAAGGAGCAGTATTCCACACTGTGGAAATGGCTCCAAGCTGTTGCCATTTTACCTTTTTTTGGCCTTATAACAATTTTCACACTCTTTGATTTAGGATGTTAACACATGGCCAAAATAATTTAGTTACTACCTCATTCAAATAATACAATGGTTATTACACATCACAAGAACTTTTGGTTTTGATCAGAAGTGGTTTTGATTGCAGTTTTCCAATGGAGTATGTAAATGCCAAGTTTTAGCAAAATGCACATGTTTGACTCCTTTTTTTGTATATGTTCTTTGTATTTTATTGTGATAATATACACTAAACCCAAACTAAATCTAAAATGATTTATGGCCTGCATTATTGTTGTGATTGATAATGCTTTGAAATATGTTCCCTAATGTATATAATGTAAAATAAACTTTTTTTAACATGTTGTTGTACAATTAGGTGACCACCTGTGCTAATTTTTTCCACATAAGACTAAAAATGGAACAAACTGAGTTTTGAATTCTATTAAATCTTTGTGCCAAACACTGAAGTCAGGCGTTTCTGAATGTATGAATGGTCAGACTGCTGGAGCTGTATTCAGTTCAGGCCACCACTCTGGGGTCTTTCTGCTAGTACCCTTTTGGCCTTTAGGCAAGGGATAGGTGTGTTTGAGATTAAACCTTTCCAAATTCCAGCTTGTTTCATGTCTTCCCTCGGTCACCTGCTTTTCCAGCTCTGTTGATTGCTGGGAAAAAAAAGAATCAGATTTGGAAGGCATTTTTG
Source organism: Gallinula chloropus (assembly GCF_964237585.1). Lineage (NCBI taxonomy): Eukaryota > Metazoa > Chordata > Aves > Gruiformes > Rallidae > Gallinula > Gallinula chloropus. The sequence continues at coordinate 65,983,511 of NC_140087.1, forward strand.
CTGCCTCTGCAACTTATACTTGATGTCTTGTCTCTCTCTGCTGGCCCCAGCTTCTCTGTTCCCTTGCCCTTAGACTGCTTCACCATTCTGGAGAGGTGGTGATCAAGCTGAATTCTCAGGAAAGGTGAGGACTAGTGCTTCACAGTGTGTTGGTGCTACTGCCCGAGGGTGATTTCCATTTCCTTCCATGGACTCTTCCTTGAGTACCTTGATTCTAATCAAGTACAGTGTAGCTGAAGTGCTATGAACATGTTTCCTCCAGCAGGGTGTGTGCAGCAGCTGTGGCCAGGTGTCTTGTTGGAGGCTGTTGGATTATAGCTGAATTACAGGCAAGAGGAGCAAAGGATATTGGGTTTTCTTCTGGTAGGGCGTTTTTCATTCAAAGATACATGCCGAGATGTACTTGTGTCCTGGGCTTGGCGAGGACAGGGTTAGTTGTCACCAGAAGTTAGGATGGGACACAGCCAGGACAGGTGACCCAAACTAACCAAAAATGTTCCATAGAGTGACATCATGCTCAGTATAAAAGGGGGCTAGTTTGGGAGGGTTAGCATAACTCGAAAGAGGTCAGCTTTGGGATGGGTCTGATCTGTATAGTCTGAGTTGTTCAGTGAGAAACTGCACTGTGTACCACCAGATTTGCATATTCTGTTTCAAGTCCTGTTATTTCTCCTTCGCCTTGCTGTCCCAGTAAACTCCATATCCCAGCCCCAGTTTGCCTTTGCCCATTCTCCCCATCCCACTGTTGGGGGGGGGTGGGGGGGTGGGTGAGTGAGCAGCCACGTGGTGTTCAGCTGCCAGCTGGGGCTTAACTGTTATACACTCTCAGAAGAGATAAAAATAAAGAGGACAGGGTAAAGGCACATGGGAAGAAGAGGCACATTGTGCTAAGGCAGGCTTCTCTCAAATCTATCCATACAGCCAGGGCAGCATCACTCTCCAGCCAGAAAGACAAGGGTTCCTGATTTTTGAGGAACTGTCCTGTTGAATGATTTAGGGTCCTGTGCCTCTCCCCTGCCCTGAGCTGCTCCGCTACTCAGCTGGCAGCTGCCCTCAGCCAAGCCCAAGGGCCTGGAGGTCTAGTCTCATTTGAACTGCAATTGCCAAGAACTAAAAGCTGCCTTGAGCCATGCTTGGTGGGAGCTTCCACTGCCCCTATTCTGGGGTAAGACCAGGATCAGTGTGTGTGTGACTGCTGGCAAGCAGCACAGTCAGAGCCAGGAAACAATCACAGGCATGATGAAGTTAGAGCAAAGGGGAATGAATGTTGTGAATGTTGTTTTCATCCTCATGCAGCTCTCCATGTGGTACTCTGCCCCTGCCAGAAACAGGCTGTGGTGATCTGGTTCAAGTTCTGCATCCTGCTGCCCTTGACTGACACCAAGAACTGTGCAAGGCAAAGCAGTGTTTTCGGCTGCCTGTTCCTCATAGCTTTGTCACCAGGACTGTGGGATTAGAATGGGGAATGCAACAATGCTGTGAGCAGCGATCAGGGTGGATGCATCCCCCAGGCAGAGTGAGTTTCTTACACTCCACGGGGTTCAGCTTTAGCAACAGCACCGCTGTGTTTTTTAAGGAATCTATGTGAAAAGGTGGGGGAAAACGCTGGTAAAACCAGGGAATGTGCCCAAAACTGCCAAATCCAGTACTCTTCAAGGAAAATCTCCAGATTGATCTGAAATACACTTTGTAGGGAGTCAAGTGCCAGGCCTGTGTCATTTATTGAGAAGTGCAAAAGGAGCTGGGGAAACATGTCTGGGGAGGGAGACATGGATGCTGGTGGGCTCTCAAGTCCTCAGTGTGGACAGCAACACTGCGTTTGCTGTCTGCTCAGCATCATCCTGTACCACACAGCTGCATTAGTGTTGCTAGACATCTACCCTCCTTGGTGTTAGAAATGCTAAAAGTCCTAAAAACAGGACTCACGGTAGACACATTAGCAAAGCAGTAATTTATTATATGTTCTTGCAAGAACGGGTGACTCAAAGAGTAGGCACACTTTTGGTCAGAGCCTGCAGCCTTTCTATACCATATCCCTGTCGTACATCTATACATATTCATCACCTGTCCCGCTTTGTATTAAGATGAGTTCTAAGAAGTGGTTTCCATAAATTCCTCCCAATGGCGTCTGTGCATTGTCCCGTGGTAGTGGTAGTGGTCGTGGTCGTCGGGGGTCTCAGTGAACCAAGGCGTCCCATCCAGAACAGTACACAATATAATACACATCACGTGTCTAGGAGATTCCTGCTTCTGTTGGTCTACCCCTAGTAGACCACATATGTCTTGCCTGTTTGTTGAGCTTTATTTCCTTCAGTTGCATTTTAACCCATAGCAAACTATATTAACAGTACTCTCTATTACTTTATGGGCTCAGCCTGAGCCCTCCACAAGTCAGCATAAAAAATATATGACAACCCATTTCAGTCTGCAAAAGCAACATTCTCCCAACATTTTCCACATTGGGCAAGCACCTCCTTGGGTGCAGGTTTTCCCTTCAAGTTAATTTAAATCAAATTATGTTCAAATTCAGGATCCCTTGTGTTGCTCTGACAGGCAGCTACTCCTAGCCAGAGCCCATCTTGCAGGCTGAATACAGGAAGACCTCATCAGGGGCTGGCAGTCCCTCCTCACAGCAGCTGCTGGGGTGAAGGGGTGCTGTCACTCTTCGGAAGCCCATTACTTGGAGAGCCCTTGGGACAATATAGGAAAGGACTGCCTCTACCTCATTCTCCTGTCCCACCTTCCAGCACCTCTAGGGGATCTGAGTGTCCCCATGTCACCCATAGACATTGTACACCTCTATAAAGCCGCCACCACACTGGCCTTTGGTTTCTATTCCATCTGACAGCAACAGCAGGGAGACTTATCTTCATTTTTTGACATAAGGCAGGTCATCCCACCACCTGGTTCCTGGCATGTCCCTGTGCTACCAGCCTTCCCCTGACCCCTCGGGATCCTCCATCATGATGTGCCTATGAAAGCAGCTGCCACATTTCAACTCTCTGCTCTTCTCTGCAAAAGCTTGCACTGTAATGAGCATGCAAGCAGCTGGAGTCCTTCCTCCAGGTCCTCAGACACCCTCACCTTGGAGATGTGCACATCCATACATAGTAACCACCAACGCCTGTGCCTGGCTGTGCTTTACCTGCTCTCTGACATGGATGGGACGCAAAGATCAGTTGCTGAGGCAGAGCATCCCATCGCTCTCAGTTGTGCTCTGCCTTCTAGTGGATCCATGGGGACTTCTCCCATCCTGCCATGCAGGCTTGTTTATTTGCCACCAGCAGTGAAACAACAGTTCCTCAGACAGCCCTGGAGGTAGTTATGCCTTGCTCAGTTACTTTCCAAGCAAAACCATACCCTCCCATGTGGCACACAAAGTGACTGTGATCAGGTTGAGTCCAGTGAGGAACAAGGACTGCCTGGTCAGCACCACTAAATCAAGGATGTCCCTAGGCCATGGGCATTGAGGAAGGCTATCAGCTGGTCTGGCAGCTCCAGGCAGAGAGAGAGCTCAAGCCTGGATTTCCGTGTGGCCTTACCAAATGTTTGAACGGACCAAACACAGTGCCTGCAATCTCACTTTGCCCAGCACTGGGTAATGTAAGAGATGCTGTAGACCATTCACTGGTATTTAGGAGTCATGGCACCTTCATCCCCCAAATAGAGGGGCTGGAGAGAAAAAGCACTGGTGCAGTTTTACACCCAGTGTTACACATACTTGGGAGCAGATGAAGGTTTAAATTCCAACAGGTTCATTTTCCATCATAAGGCAGTGAGAGTAACAACTCTGCAGTATATGGGATGCTGTGGTGGTGTCCCTAAATGCACAGGTAGGCTGCTAGACCAAGCAAATGGCTCTGAGACATGAATATTCCTGCCGTTCATCCTTGCTCTGACAGCTCAAAGCAGAAGTCTGATGGCTGCTTCAGACAGCAGTATCTGTCTGGAGGAAAAATGCCTGAGGGGTGCCTGCAGGGTGAAGACAGTTCTTTCTGAGAGGCTCCATCTATTACCTTCTCAAGTACTGCTCAGCATCTCAAAAAATCTCCACAAACAGTAATTAAGAGCCTCCCAGCATGCATACCATTCCCAACAGGTGCCTGCCAAACCGGCCCTTCAGACAGGGCAGAGTCAGCAGTCTCTCTGTGTCCAAGCAATCTGTGCACGTACTCTGCCCTCCTCCCGACTGCCAAGCCAGTCCTAAACCTTCCTACAGGCGACCAGCAAAGATTTTCACACATCTCCCGCACTCCCCGCACCCCACACCCCCGCCCCGCTCCCCAACAGCAGCTCTCTATTGCCTCTTCCGGTCTTCAGGTTCTCCCTGGCGCCTTGCCTCGCACAGCAGAGCGCAATGTTTGCTTTTCATCTCCAGCATCATCATCCTCCTCCCACTGTCCCTCCAGGTCCTGCAGACCTACCAGAGATTTTGTCCTGTTTAAACCACTGAGCTTTATTTGCATCCTGGCTTTGCTTTTTCTGGCTTTTCTTTTTTTTTTTTCCAAGAACTGAGCTTACCCGAGGCTGTTCTTGTGCCGTTTGAATGGGGTGCTTATTTATCTCTGAGCTGGGTCCCTATGTGAGATGAGGATGCCTTTAAACGGGGAGTGACACGGCTCTCAGGGATGAGTGTAACGCCACCTCACTGCCTCCTGCTCTGAGCAGACCGCTGGTTGTCACACGCAAGACACAGTCTTCTCGTGGTCCAGCTTACTCTGGCATGGGTCTCCAGCTCAACCCTGGCAAGGCAGGCTGGTGAAAAGCTGGCAGCGAGCCCAACCATGGCCTACAGGGAACAAAGCCTCCGGAGCGCCCTCAGAGGCACAAGAGGGAGAGCGGCTTAGGGGCCGAGCCTTCCCCAGCACGGCTCCGCTGGGGTCTGACACGGATCTTCTTCCCATCCCTTCCCCAGACACCCGAGGGCTGTGCGCGGGCACCGCCCCCCCTCTGCCAGACCAGCCCCCGGCCTCGGTGTCTCCCCTGTGCCATACCCTCCCGGGGCCTACCCGCCTGTGCCCGTACCGCAGGGCGGCCGGGGCAGGCAGAGCCGGGGCAGCGCGGAGCCGCGACGGTTTCTCCACACGGGTGGGAAGGGTCGCGACGCGGCGGCGCCCGCCCGCGGAGCCCGACAGCGCAGCGCCTCCCGCCGGCAGGAGGCGCTGGGGAGCTGCTGCCGCTTCGTGAGGTCACTTCCGCCGGAGTGAGGAGGAGGAGGAGGAGGAGGAGAAGAAGAAGAAGGAGAAGGCTCTGACCACGCGTCGCCCGGGCGCAGGCGCGGCTGGCGCGGGGTGCCGCTGCACCGCGCATGCGCCGCGGTCGCCAGCCGTGCGGGCGAGGACAGGAGCCTGGAGAGCCGGGAGGCGGTGGCGTTCGCGCTCCGGGCGCCCGACCCCGCCCCTCGCGGCTCGCGCGCCGCCGCGTGACCCCGCTCCCGCCGCCGCTCACCGCCGCCCGCCGGGGGCGACCACCGAGAGCCGGGGGCGGGGAATGCGACAGCCGCCGCCTCCCCCCGCCGCTGCGGGCTTGCCGCCGGCGGCGGCGGCGGGGGGCCGCCGGGCCTCCTGCTGAGCAGCGCCGAGCGCTCCCGCGGCGGCCTCCTCCCGGCGCCCGGCCCGGCCTGCCCCGCCCGTCTCTCCGAGCGGGCCGGGCCCGGCCGGCACCATGCAGGCGCAGCCGCTGCTTTACGAGTTTTTCAGCGAGGAGAACGCGCCCAAGTGGCGGGGGCTGCTGGTGCCCGCCCTCAAGAAGGTGAGGGGGAGCGACGTCCTCCGCTCGGGCGGGCAAGGCCGTAGGAGCGGGGGCCCGGCGCGGCGGCGGCCCCGGCCCCGGCCCCGGCCCCGGCCCCGGCCCCGGTCCTGGTCCTGGCCTCGGCGCGAGGCGGGCCGTGACCGGTGCAGCGTCTCGGCTGAGCCGGGGCGGCAGAGCCGGCCAGGCTCTTCGCAAAGCTGGCGGTAGGACTGGGAAGGGTTAGTGGTTACCACCCTGTCAGGCGGGCGGGTGCCGTCGAGGCAGGGGGGGGCGGGCGTCTCCGCGCTAGGGCGATACTCTGACAGAAGGGGCTTAATGGACCTGGCCCCTTTTGTCAAAAAGGAAGCAAGTAGTGCTGCTGCGGGTTTCTGCTAGGCTCCCTCAGCGCTCAGAAGTGATACGGCTGGGGGGGGCGGCGGGGGAGAGGGATGGATCGTTGTAAGGAACTGCTGAGAGAATTTTGGTTAATTAGTGTTTGGGCTTAATGGCTTTTAGTTAAGCTGCCTTTAGTTCAAACGCCTTCTTGGTGAGAAGGCTTCGTTAGGACAAAGTAGCAAGTCTGGCTCCTTTAGGATGGCGAAGCTTGTGTCTGTGGTGGGGAAAGACTTTATGCGGAAGGCCGAAAAAATGGTGAGGGCTCCTCTTCCACTTCTTCAGTGAGAGCCCAGAAATTAGATGGCTTTTAAGAAACTAGAGGTTTCTGACACCGTTGTTTGAACTGGCTTCAAATTGCAGAACTTGATGCATTTTAGTCGTGGGCAGTGATGCTTTATGAGTTTGTTTAGTTACAGCGATTAACTGCAACTTTTGCATAAAAGGCTTGTTCTTAGGGGTAGCTAAACTATTGCATCCTCTGGTAAGGAGTGGAAGTCTGAAGTATTACGGTTGTACTGGTTCAGTATTTCTTTCTAATTTCAATGTATTACCACATTTTTCCTGGGTGTGCTCTCCGAGGTCTCCAACACTGTAGTTTCATCCAGTTCTTGGAAGTTTTCTTGCTTGTCTCATCCATAGCATGTACTGTTAATGACTTAACCCCTGATCAGTAGTCGGTTCTTTGAAACTATACTTCTGCACAAATATTACAACTCACTGCTATTTGTGGGTGCTTGTAAGCACTTGGACAGTTGTCTGACTGAAACCTGCTTGGAAACTGGAGCTACCTGAGGGCTCAACCAGCAAGAGCTTGTTCCTTTGGAGGCCCCTTTATTCCATGGTGTAGCAGAGGCTTGTCAAATTCGGAATGAACTCGATGCTAACTGCTAGAGGATGTAAATTCAAGGCGAGTATGAGCTAAGATTTTGGAGTTACTTGCTTCATCTGAAGTGCAACATTTCTTCCCAATGGACAAGCCACTTGCAGAGTCACCCCACGTTAAAGATGCTTGTTGAAGGAGTTGGATAAATTCCTTGGGGGAGGAAAAGAAGCTTGGAGTTTGAAGTCAACAGAGAACACCAATGATGACAAGTTACCAAGGATAACAAACTGGCCCTGCAAGGTATAGTTGTCTTAGTTTTGTTGTTCTACACTCAACTGTGGGTAGAGGGGTGGCAGGAGTGAGGTGGAGTTAGTCCTGAAGGCTTCACACACAAAACTTGCAACTGTCTGGCGGGTGTTAATTCTTTTAACCTCAGTTCTTTGTGAGATCACCCCCTGCTTTTCTTGACTTCTCTCATGCTGTTATCCCCTGTGCCCCAGAAGCATAGCTTTCTGCCTCTTACTACTGCCTCCCTGTAAAGGTAGAAATGATCAATCTGTCTGTATTGGCACCTGCTGCTGAAAATACGGGGTTACTTTTAAGGCTTCCCCATTACTGGAGAAACCAAAGTGGGTATTTTACTAACCTTCATAGGTAGAAGTAATGTTGACTAGGGTGTTTAGCCCTGATAAAGGCCCTGTAAAGTCATGAACCTGTCATAGGTGCCAGGTAAAACCATGAACATTGCAGCATACGTGCTTTGACAATTGTCTGTCACAGTTCACATGATGGTGCGAACCTGCAACTTTGCAGCCAGTGGTTTTGAGACACTCACCAAAGATCTGAGCTGTACCTGGAGGCCAGCATGTGGGACTAGTAAAATAGAGAGTGTGGCAGCGTATGCCAGTGAGTTCAAAGGGCAGAGCTGTCCCAGAGGCAAACTAGTGCCTTGTGGCTTTGTCCGCTGACCTGCCACAGTGTGCTATCTAGGAGTCAGAGTATCTGAAGTTCATGTACATCGTCAACTTAGTGGAGGAGAAATTTTCCTTGGTTTCCCCCATTAGCTGGCAAGATACTAGTGCTCGTTCTCAGGCAGTGACAGCAAGCTGCCTTCTTAACTCCACCTTCAAACCAGGTAGATGCACTAACAGGATAGTGATGATTTTCTGCATAGCTGGAAATGAGACTTGCTAGTTTGGGAAGACTTCTCTTGAATTAATCTCTCTCATGGGAGAGTGGCATTTTAATTAAATATTGTTGAAGTATATATAGTGGGATGGAGTGTTTGCAGCTAGTGGGGAAAGCTGCCACACGTGGACTGAATCATTAAAATGCTGTTGCCCTTTTGTAACTGTGAGTTGGCTTGTAAGGCGGAGCTCAAACTTCAGCCTTGGGATCGTTTTGTTAAAAAATAGGTATCTTAGCTTTTTTTTCCTAATGATTTATTTAGATTCTGATTTTTATCAAGCAACAAACCCAAGAATATGTAGTAAGACTAAATCTCTTCTTGCATCAAAAAAAAATTCTTAGGAGAGCACACCCCGTGTTTCATTAAACACGAACCTTAACAACAGAACTGTATCTGCATTGAACAGCAGCATTTGTGAAAAGCATCTCTTGTACCATTCAGATCATAATGTAATCTCTTTTCTTCTGATTCTCCTTCAGATGCTGTCAAGATAGACTCCAGGGCACGCAATTAGGAAGAAGATGATGAGTGCTGAGATTCTTCTCCGACTGGTCACTTTTGTTTTGAAGCAGCATAAGAGGAATGTTGCAGGGTTCCTTGGCTGCTGCTGAAAGACAGTAATCATGATAATGAGGTACAAGAAAAGGAAGTAAGAATAACAGCTGGTGTCTTAAATAGTAGTTGCAGATTTGGAGAGAAGGTGAGATGCTGGGGCTGAAGATGGAAGATTCAAGACACGTGGAACACCAGTGATCTTGGGTTGCTGCAGATGGAGATACATGGTTTTTAGTACACCTTGGAAAACAGACTCAGAAGGGACACCTGTGAAGTGATGCCTCTTCTAACATTGGTGTTCCTTCTCTAGTGAATTTATACACTTTGTTCTGGTCATAACTTTTTTGATATTTTTCTCCCAAACATCTCTTTCCCTGTGGCTTCGTCTTGTGTGTATAAACTCTTGTTCATGCAGTGAGAATTTTTCTGCATGCTTGCGACTTGCATCTTCCCTGATAAGCTGCTTTTTAAAGTAGAAGGCGTGTCATCCTGACTGATTGATACCTTGAGCAATTCCACAATAGAGAAAAGCAGAACTTTGTTACTGTGTAGATATTCCACTGCTTGTGCACCTTAAGCTGTTGTGGATCAGCTGAGCAATTAACAAGGGGTACTGTTGGAATTTGTTGCAGTCAGAATGATTGATGTGGCTTGACAGCTGAAAGAGATTCTCTGTTACAGAAAACTGTTCCAGACAGTATACTTACAGGTACTCTACGCTCCATCTTCTGCGTGGAGCAAAAGAGGCAAGACAAACTGCTTCAGTGACTACAGAGTACTTGAGAAGCTGTGGCAGACAAGAATACTTTAACCTGACTATTCACTACTTCATTCTTCAAATCAGTGACAGCCCAGTTGCCACTTGCTACTCAGAATGGCACTTATTATTCTTGGTGCTGCTTCACAGTTGATGCAGAACATCCTTCATTTCTGATCACTTTGGGTTCTCTGCTCCTCTAATGGCTATGGAGGATAAACTTAAGGTCCTCCTTAAGTTCAAGTCTTTACTGTAAGTTTTTTTTCCACGTGCTCACTGGTGAAGTATAATACTGCTCATACATCAAGAGACATCTTAGCGCAAATCCAAGTCTCGTGGCCTTAGTGAATTCTGCCTGAAGTGGATGTGAGATGCTTTCTGCATTTGGTTTAACTTACTGAATTTTTAATCAAGAGAGCGCTCATCCATGCAAGCTATACATAAAATGTTTCATCATGGAGTGTTTTGCTTGTCAGTAATTTTGCAGTCGCTGAGGGAAGATGAACAAAAGATAGGTTGAGTAAAAATAAGGGTTATAACATTAATGAAGATTTTCAAAGTTACTGAAATGAAAAACCGGCCTCCCCCCCCCCCACACACACACACACTGAACCTTTAATTTCTGCCAATAATCAGTTGAATAAACTGTATCTGAAGGTTTAGAAAACTGTAGTTTTAGAAAAGGTTGAAAAAAATGCTTATAGTGGGTAAAGTTTCATGCTCTCTGATAGTGCTCCTGGAGACAGCTCTGCTTGTTGTCTCATTATAGCTTCTTCCATTTGATTGTCAAAATGTTGTGGTAAATATGAAGGGTTTTTTTTCCTTTAGACAGTTTCTTACAAGCATTTCTGCTGCCACCGACACAATTGTGTGGCAGTACCTGTACTCATCTGTGAAGCGTGATTGATCTTTAACAGGCATTGTTGGGGGTTCTATGGTTCATGCTGTGACTTCTTGCCAGAATCCCTGTAGATGGGTAGTTTTTCTCAGATACGAAAAAAAAAGTATATCTAGCAACAGTAGATCTTTCAGTTTTATTTCAGTTTGTTATGTAGCTTTAGAATTGCTTCCTTCTGTTCTGCACTTTTTGGAAGCTGCCAGAGCTTCTGCTGTGATGGAATTTAGCTTGGTATTCTCTCTGCAGCCTTTCACATGGATTTTTTTTTTTCTTTTCCCTGGTGTGTTCTGTGTTTAGCAGAACATCAGAGAACTGCAAGCCTGATGGCATGGATTGATAAAGATGATTTGGGAGCATTGTGCAGGTATCTGCATAACATGTAAAGTTGTTTTAAGAAGTCTTTGGAGAAATTGCCCTGCTGAGAAGGACCTGGGGGTTCTGATAGATGAGAAAATTAACACGAGCCAGCAGTGTGCTCTTGCAGCTCAGAAGGCCAATGGTATCCTGGGCTCCATCAGAAGAGGGTTGACCAACAGGGACAAGGAGGTGATTGTCCTTCTCTACTCTGCCCTCGTGAGGCCCCATCTGGCCCCATCATGTCATGTCATCGTGGCTGGCATCCAGAGGAGGACCACAAAGATGATTAGAGGGTTGGAGCACCTCCCCTGTGAAGAGAGTCTGGGTGAGCTGGGCTTGTTCAGCCTAGAGAAGAGAAGGCTGCTGGAGGTCCTCATTGCAGCCTTTCAGTAGCTGAAGGGAGCAGAGAAACAGGAGGGGATTCAACTTTTTAAAAGGGTAGACAATGGCAGGACAATCCCCCCTTGAATGGTTTGAAGCTGAAGGAAGGAAGGTTTAGATTAGAAATTAGGGGGAAGCTCTTTACAGAGAGCATGGTGAGGTGCTGGAATGGGCAGCCCAGAGAAGTGATGGATTCCCCATCCCTGGGGATGTTCAAGGCCAGGTAGGATGGGGCCCTGGGCAACCTTGTGTAGATCCAGGCCTGGAGGTTGATGGCCCTGCCTGTGGGGGTTGGAACTCTGTGATCCTTGGGGTCCCTTCCAACCCAGACCATTCTGTGATTCTCAGTTGAAGTTTTTCAGCTTTGTGATCGATGTAAATTAGGCTTTTCCTCATGGCCATGTGAGGAAGAGGTAACTTTAAACTGGCTAAGGAAGTGTGGTTGGTGTCAATCAGATTGCTGAATTTGCCGTGTGGGTCTTCCCTTCTTGCCTGTTATCAAACACCTCTTTCTAGTGCAGAATGAGCTGCTGAGTGCCAGTTAAGGCTCAGTTTGATTCACCTTGTGATCAGCCTGGGAGTTGGATTAGTCCACTCAGACCAAGCTGAAGCTCTTCCTTTGACTTCTGGGTTTGATCTGGGTCTCTGTTGCTTCCTGTGAGGCTTGTGGGAGCATTTATATTACCATTTGTTACATAGAGGTTGAAAGGAATTATTTGAGAATGGTTCTTATTTTATAAGTTGTGAAGGGTTATAAATTGTGATCAGATATGTTTATCTTTGTAAGCACTTTTTTTTAGCTGGCTTCACTGACTTTTTAGCAGTGAAATTAGGCAGACTTAAACCTAAAGCTGTTGCCATTTTGGATAGTTGATTGGTTTTGTGTTGTGTTTTCCCCCTTCCCCCCCTCCGCCCCTCCCCCCCCCCCTTAAAATCAACAATTTCTAAGTGGTCATATCATAAGGTATGATTCTATAATGTTTTCCTTAAGTGCTGTGAATTTTCTTAAGCAGATACTGCTTGACTCTGCTTGTGCTCTTAAACAGATCGTGAAAAGATGTTCAAGAAATGCTGGCTCTGCTTGTCTCCAAATTAAGAGAATCCTGGTTGTTTCCCTTTTTGAATTAAAAAAACTGAGAAGATTGAAAGTTCATAAACAAGTGATCAGATGAGTGAAAATAGAGCCATGGAGGTAGGGATTTGTAGCTGATGTAGATTGCATTAGCCTATTAGAATTTGTTGGGATGTTTTGAAGAATTGAGGCTTTTGTGAAAGGATGTCAAGCTGCTCTTTTAGTAATTTCCCTTATGATAACATACTTCAGGGTAGGGTGTGTGTGTGTGTAGGAGGGAAGGGATGGGTTCTGTCATTATTTAAGGGAGAGGTGAAATGTTTAGATAAGAATCGTCTCTAAACATCACTGCACTTCAGAAGTTGTTGGTCTGTTTTTACCATGTGTAAGGACTGCAAAGAATCTGGTGGGGTTCAAGCCATACTCCTTTTCAAGGGGAGTAAGGTAGGGTGGTCCAAGTTTTTCTTTAAATTTTAACTCTGAGGTGACTTTTTATCAGAAAGATGGGAACTCCCTGGTAACTTGATCTTTTTTGAAGCTGGTCATGTGACGATGTATGTAACAGATGTTCTTTTTTGCCTTCTCTTCCTAAGTCTTGCATCTTACCCAGCATCACATCATGTCTTAGATAATGGACTTCTTGGGGCTTGTTTTGAGTACCCTCCAAATAGCACTGTTTTGTCCTGGGTCTTAGCCTTTAAGTGCTCCAGTATTGCAGATACTGAAATTACATGTTTCTGTGATAATTGTACATTGAGCTATGCTGTAATTTTCCTTGTTAGTCTCGTTTTCTTGCTCTTGCCCTAAATGATACTAAATCTCCATTAAGTAGCAATGAAGCTTATTTACTACCTACCTAATATAGATAAACTACACTGGCAAGCCAATGGTGCCTCGTGATGTTTTCCTCTGCCAAGGTGGATATTCTGCTAAAGTAGAACTTGGTAGGGTCTGAAGACAATGGCCTTGGAGAAGAATGATGTAATTGCCCTCCAAACTTAAATGCTTTGGAAAGTGTTCGGAACTTTATCTCCCCAACTAGGAGGAGGTTATTGTTCTTGACTCTGTTTTGTCTGACTGTGGATAATGTTTCAGGTCATGACTTGATGTGGTATTTTTGGTTGTTTGTTCTTACTCCTGTAGACTTTGTGTTGCAGACTGAAAGAGCTGTGATGAAGCTATTTAAGTCTGCAACCTGTTTTCTAAGCAAAGGAGAAAATAGAGCTGCTCTTCATCACTCTGGTTTATCATGCTCTGTGTTTTTACTGTTGGATTGACATGGTAATTTAACACATCAGAATGCAAAGTGCTCCAGTGTACTATAGGGAGAGTGTAATACAAATTTGTTCACTTGTTTTTTTTTAAGGGAACATGAAGGCAGCATCTTCCAGGCAGTTGAGGTCAGCTCTGATCTTTGAGAGAATACTTCTGCAATTCTGTAATCTCTGGTGTTAAGAATTTTTTTTTTTTCCAAGATGGTATGGTATTTCAAGATGTCAGTGTTTGAGTTGTAAATAGTGCTTGGGACTGCTGGGCGTGCTGTTACTTGGGTACCTCCACAAACACACTCTGTCGCTGTGCGTGGTGAAGTTCTTAGGAAAAATGAAACTTGGCATAATCAAAATAGTTGCATTAGTCAAATGGAGAGAAGCTCTCTTGTTCTATTTTTGCCAGTGTGCTTTAAGTTAAAAAAAGTAATAATTTCTAGAGATGTTCTTTCAAGACCCGCTGCATAAGGGAGTGCAAGCTGCAAGAAACTAAATGCATGGTCTGGGGTATTTAAATCTGAAGACAGTTAAATGAACACATAGGCCGTGCCCAGACATGAAGTCTTCAAACTAATGACTGCTTTAGCAGGCAAGTGGATTGCTGTTTGAGGCTGTTGTGTGTTTGAACTTCATAACATTTAATTCTTGCTACAACTGCAAAGATGAATGAAAACTCAAGTGTGAAATTAAATAATCATGCCACTGTTATTTGAATATAGACAGGGGTTTAACGTTTGGATGAGACAGATTGCTGGCTTTTGGTTAAGGTGGTTAAGCTCTTGTGTTAGTGATTGAGAATTAGAGGCATTTTGAGTTGTGTGCAGCAGAATGGTAAAATGATGAAAATGGGGTTTGAAACATGCATTGCGAGAGCTAGCAGTCATCTTGCTCTGGTGTAATATTTGCCATCAGTGTAGGATTGAGATTGAACTGTCTACCTGTTTGAACTGCAAAAACCTGAACATTGTGTACCTGAAATATAAACTCGTTCAAACTGCTATTTTGTGAACAACAGAATCAATGAATTGTAGGGGTTGGAAGGGACCTCCAGAGATCACTGGGTCCAACCCCCTGCCAAAGCAGGCTCCTTAGGACAGATCACACAGGTAAAGGAAGTGCAAAGGAAAGCTGTACTGGAGGCTTGTTTCAGAAGTTTGACTGTCTGGAAAAATAATGGGAGGAGCAAGGAGGATTGTGCCTCAGTGGATTTACACCAATAAGAATTTACAGATACTTAGGACCTACTGTTAAATGTATGGGGTCCAAACTTTCAAAGTTTCTGAACTGGCACATACAGCGCCTTTTCTGAAGTTGTTGGTTGGTTTCTTTTTACTCTAGAGTCTGACATCTTTTTCCAAAATTCAGCATGGAAACAAATGTCTAATCTTATTTTTGCTGAAATCACTGCTGTTTCTGTAGCGTGTGCTCTGCGAAAGGCGTTCGGTGTTTCATTGTTACATATTGAGTGATGGACAATGAGTTGTAAAAGGCGGAAAACAACAGGTCTAAAATGTCTCCTGCAACCAGTGGTTTAAGAGCATGGGAGAAAGATAAATACGCATGGGGTTTTCCTAGCTGCACTGCTAAACAGTGTTTATTGATTAGCTGATTACTTGTTAAAGGTCATTACAGTGATTTGAGTACATATAACACTTGTGATAAGCATTTCTCTCAGGTGTGGATGGGCATTTCACATGTTTATCTGGTGTGCCTTAACAGAGCTACATTTTGCATTGGATTTATGTAAGCCATTTGGCTTCTTCACTTTTCAACTTGTTTTGCATGTAAAGCATATGGTTTGGGGATGAGCAAAACTCAAAAGCCTTAATTCTTTTTGTTTCCTATAGGTTCAGGTGCAAGTCCATCCTAAACTTTCCTCTACTGAAGATGCATTACAGTATGTTGAAGAGTTAATTCTCCAGTTGTTAAATATGTTGTGTCAAGCCCAACCGAGAAGTTTTCTGGATGTAGAGGTATAGAGAATAATTACTACAAATCTGTAATAACTTGAACTTAGGTGAAACGTTAATACATTAATCATTTCATGTGTAAAAAGGAAAGCAGTCATTATGTATCTTCATGTAGCAGAGCCTTCTGCAGAAAGCTTCCTGAGATACCTAATAGCTGATTTTCCTGTCAATTCAGTTTGTTTAGTGCAGAGTAAAATTGTCTCTGAGCTGTATTACTGTTTAATAGATGGTTAGTGTCACTTGTGTGCATAAAGCTGACTAGTTCCTTTCAAAACACTGCTTCCCTCACCCCCTCTCCTCACCCCCTCTCCTCACCCCCTCTCCTCACCCCCTCTCCTCACCCCCTCTCCTCACCCCCTCTCCCCACCCCCTGTTACTGCATGCAAACTATAGCAGCTTAGTCTGAGGCTTGATGCTGCTTTCTAGGCATGGTGATTTAGGCAGATATACACCTTGACCTGTTAATTTTGAACAAGAACAATTTAGTTACTTTCACAGAACGAATTGAGGAACACTTCTTTTGTCTGGATAGAAGCTTCTTTTACGCTTGCCTTTTCAAGGATCTACAACCTCTGTTGCTCAGAAAAGCAGCTTGATGTTTGAGAAGAGGGCATGATATGAGAGTTTCTCCATCTAAGAAACAAGTTAGTTAAGCTACATGAATTAAGCTTCTGTGTCTGTGAATACTGTGGTAGTTCTTTGTGCTTAACCCTGGCTCTGGTTGCCAAGCTACAAGACCCTGTGTACAGTGTACCTGTTGATTTCCAGTACTCAGGGGGCTGTGCCTGAGCTGAGTTAGGTAACAACACAGGATGTAACTTCCTCATGTTCTGAAGAAAGTGACCTAACAGGAGGAAAGAAAAAGTAAAACCAACCAAAAACGCCTAAAAAAGGAGTCTATGTCTGAGCTCAAGATTCATAAATTTCACCCTTGCTCTTCTCTTTTGAACACTGACACCTCTGATGGTGTTTCAGTGTCCCCTTTAATGGCTAGCCTGTTTTGCAACATCATTCTGGTCTGGCAGCTCAAGGGAAGATTGTTTAATGCTGTGTTTTAAACAATGCTAACAAAAAACTTGACACACAGTGTTGCATTACAAGTCTTAAGTCTGTGAAGTCAGGAACTGGAGATGATCAAGCAAGCTCAATTTATCCCCTTTGTGTTTACGCATAATGGTGTTGTCTTTAATTATGTGGTCATACACGTCTATTTTTTCCCCAGGACACCTTTATTGTTCAGTCAGCAAGCTGGACTATGCTAGGGGAATGAATTGGTTTTAGATAGAGAATAAGAGAATTATTTAGCTTTTTTTTGGATGGCTTCTGCTTCCTTTTTGCAGAACTGTTACAGTGAGGAATGAAAAAGAAAAGCCTGGACTTTGGAAAGTTGGGTGCCACCTTTATAGAATTTCATCCCATTTTTTTGTCAGAAAGTTCTTGTTTGTGTACCTAGTCCTGTACCAGTTCTTTGTAACTGGTCATTAACTTCATCTTCCTCATTTTATGGTTGCTCAAATGAGGGTCATATTTACGTAAGTAAGCGCTTGCAACTGAAACGGTCAAGTGGGAACAGTGGTCTGAAAGGGTAAAATGTGAGTTATCTGAAAAACTAGATTTCTGGCATCTGTGAATGCCAGAAGGGCTACCAAAACCAGAGAAGCTTTTCAGTGTCCAGATATATGTGAGTTCCAGTAGGACAGTCTTTCAATGCATGGGACAATGTAGGTGCCCTCGGGTACGAGGCCTTCTGGAAGGAGCAAACAAACTGGGGCCTGTATGGTAGGCTATGAAGCTGTTTAAAAACACATGGGAGCTGTTGGACATTGTCTTTTCCTATTATGTTCATTGCCATCATCAGCACAGTTTGCATGTATACGATGCAGATGCTGGTTAGTAAAGAGGAAACAGAAATCTCATCTCTCATTCAGTGACCATCCTGTACAGGGAATTAAAGTGCTAGGATAAAATGTAGTCATGTATTTAAATGCTGAAATACCAGGCACATGCACTACAGGAGCAAATTGTGCCCACAGTGGCAACTTAATTCTTGCATTTCTCAAATTTTTAGCACTAGATCATTCTATAGTAATATTACTGTATGAATATAGTGAGCAGCATGTACTGAAATGATAAAATTTATGCCTGTTTTGCAAGCTTTTATAGTTGAAATACCAACATTAGCAAACATTCCTTTGCTAGGTAATGGAAAGCAATTTCATAAGGTAGTGGTACTGCTAAACTCATTCAGATTGCGGGTTTACCCTCTAGTCCTGTGTTGTGCTTTTTTTAAGGATCGTGTTCAAAAAAGTTTTCCCCATCCTATTGATAAGTGGGCAATAGCTGATGCCCAGTCTGCTATTGAGAAGAGGAAACGACGGAATCCCTTATCTCTCCCAGTAGAAAAAATCCATCCTTTATTAAAGGTAAGAAGTGATGTAATCTTACTTTTAGAGTGTAATTAGAAATTGACAGCTTTGTTTTGTATAGTGCCTGTTTGCTGCCTGATGAAATGTAAATAGAAAGGAATAAGAATATGGGTGTTTGTCACTTAATAATAAGTGTTGCAGTTTAATTAATTCCACATGCATTTTCATTTTAATTTTCTGTTGGACAAAGCAAGCAACGGACTCAATTGCTGTGAATTTCTTTGGGTTTTCTTGATTTCATATAACTTAGGAAATGCTCGAGAAACTTCTGGAATAGCCATAAATGTTAAAGTGAGGGTTTTTTGGGACAGTTGTTGGCTGTTGTCACTGCCACAGTTAATAGATCAGCGTCTGCAATGATGCTGTTTCCTCTCTAGGCATACAGATGACTGTTTCTGTTAGTGAAATAGACTGTGGGTATGTGGTGAGTGTTCATTGAGTATGGTTTTAAACTTACTGGTTTTAGCTGTAACCTATGGTGTGTGTTTTATTGACTGACTAATGGTGGGACGGGTTTTTTTCTTTTGTTTTGGTTTATTTCCTTTCAGGAAGTTTTAGGCTACAAAATCGACCACCAAGTGTCTGTTTACATAGTGGCAGTATTAGAATATATTTCTGCAGACATCTTGAAATTGGTTGGGAATTATGTGCGGAATATAAGACATTATGAGATTACAAAACAGGATATTAAAGTGGCAATGTGTGCTGATAAGGTAAGCTGAACTCTTGTTTCTCATGTTACCAGGAAGTTTTAGTTAAGTTTTGAGAGGACAATGTCTATTCCTTATTGAGTTCATAGTATTGTACCTTTGAAGGAAGAAATTACTGCCATAAAGTATGGTTCCAGCAGTAGAGCAAAGCTCTACCCAAAAGCTAATTGCATTTACAGAGGTTGTGCTTATTAGTAGTTAAGTTGCTGTTCATTTTGATATTGCTTGCCTAATTTCAGCAATGTGTGAATGCTTTAAAAATTGTGAAGCAGCACTAACTTAAAAGTTTAACATTCCTAAGCTGTAATAGTGGAGTCTTATTTTGTAGCTTGAAAAAGAAGGCTGAAATTAAGCTTGAATGTTCTCTCTAAATGACTGTATTGCATGTGAAAAGTAGTGTTTCAATGGTCCTGCTGTTTAAAACAAAAAACCCACCTGCATTAGCATATCAGTCTAATCCTCCTTAGTCATCCATATATTTACCTGCCGGTAGTTTTTCTTGTAGCTTCAGAAGATTCAGTAGGCTCAGACAGGAATCATTGCTCTTTCCAGCAGTGACAGAGCAAGGTGCCTTTGCCTTGAGGCTTCTGTGGCAGCCTCGTTAGCATCTCAAGTTTTCCATTGTTTAAAAAATAAAGCTTGAAGGTAATCCTTTAGGGGATGGGAATGACGAATCTCTAATCTTGCTTAAATCTAGGGATTTTCAGATTTACCACCTCTTAAGTGTTTTGTCTTGGTCCCTGTTAATACATTTGGTTAGGATGTCTGTATTTCAAGTAACGCCTTTGTCTCATTCCTGCTTGCACCCCACCACCCCAATTTCTTCACCTTTCTTTACTCTCTCAAAATGTCTTGTGAGGTCTTAAAGTCTAGCACTTTTCAGTCAGAGCAGTAGTCTTGTTTGCTTTTGGTTAGCGGGCATATCAGCCTTGATCATCAGGACAGGGTTTGAATGTCTGTGTTAGAATATTTGTCATAGAAAAACAACAGAAACAACTAGGAATCATGGTGAGCCAAAGAGCCGTTATGAATTTGATATAGGAACTTATGTTTTATTGAAGAAGTTCTTTGATACATGTACACAGAAGAAACTTTTGAAAGGCTCTAAAGCAGGCCTGTTGGTTTACTGTCTCAGCAGAACAAGACATTGAAAGGTGCTCTTAGGGTGTTTTCTTCCCAGTTGCATCAAGAAGCTTTATGATATATTATGTTCATCCCCATAACTTGTTCTGCTTGTTTTTATTTTTTGCAGCAAAACAGCCAGAACAGTTTCTTGGCCCTGTGTGGCATTTTTTTTCTCAAGCACTTTCACATTTGCTTTTATGCCATCCATCCATGGGGAAAATTTTGCCTTGTCTGCAAAAACCAAACTCCATTCAAATGTGAGCTTTTTTTCTTCTACTGTCTGCCTGTGCTTCACAGTGCTCTGAATTCAATGTCTGGGGTATAATTACTTCAGTTTGTTACTGTGGTTTCCATAGTAGTGAGATACACACCTTGGAATACAACTTGGAATCTTCTACCTCCAAGTATGTTAGCGCTACACCTGTGAAGTAGTTACAAATATGGGGCCTCATTGAATACCCACATTATTTCATGTAATTCTATACAGTAGTGACCCAATAATGTCCCATTCCGTAGAATTAGAGTCCTCCAGAGTTCCATTTATATTCACTGGCTTTGAAAGATGAATCACTTTCTGCTTTTAAAGCTTCAGAAGAAGGCAGTCTTAAAGAGAAGTGTCCATTGTTCCACTTTCAGAGAAACTTAGGACCAGGGTATGTAATAGCGATGTTTGACTCACTAGTAGAAGCAACCTGCTGTGTGCCCATTTCTCTCCTCACTACACCTGTATATTTTTGAGCAGTGTTAGGACAAGACCTCTATAAAGAATGCCTTCCCTAGCTATGTTTCTTCCAGTAGTTTGAACCTTCCACAGCATATTTTGAACCTCTAGATCCCCAAATACTCTGTTGCAGGATAGCAGTATTAGTAGTCAGCAGCTTGTTTAGCTGACATAATTCTGGGGAGATGCCTGTAATATGCTTTAAAGAGACAATTTCTACTGTAAATACCAAGATAAACATCGTATTTGCTGTGGGTCATTCAGAAGTTTAATTCTTGATCTTCAGTTCTATAATTATTTTGAAAAAAACACTGTTTTCTGTCATTTAAACTCTAGTTCACGTTTAATGTGTTAGCCTTCTCTACTGTGGTTCTCCAGTGTATTTACAGCTCTGATCCTGAAGTCTTTTACCCGTCTTTTCAGTGATTGACAACAGTCATGTCAGTCTCCACAGTAACAGCATAGGTTGCCATGGCTTCACTTCCTATGTGCTTGGAAGGGAGGCTGGCAATCAGCACTTAAGTTCTGGATTATTTTGAAGTTCACCTTTGATAGATTTCATGACTTCCTGGAAGTAGTGTACTTGTAGGCAGAAGATTTGTTCATAAATACTGTCCCATGTGTTTGTCCTGGGACAAAAGTTACCTTGTATGTTGAACTACATCTTACACTGGCTTATTCTTGAGATCTGCTACACAGTTGTAGATTATTTGTGGACTCTCTTTGCATTTTCTTTCTGCTAAGGATACTTCACATCAGAATGCCTTTCACTAATTTGTACTTAACTAACTTAGTTTACCTATAAGGTGGGGATTTCTGCTTGCCACAGGCCAAGTGTGTAATGACTCCTCGCTCTTTAGATACCACATTTGGAAGAAGTGTTCAGTGATCCACTTTTCTTAAGAAGTTTGAATTAATAATTGTTTGCGTTAGGTAAGCATTGCTAGGGTATGAATTGGGACTTCTGGTAGTGTCCTGGTTTTGGCAGGGATAGTTATTTTCTTCCCAGCAGCTGTTTCACTGCTGTGATTGGATTTAGGATGAGAGTGATGTTGATAACACGCTGATGTTAAAGTTCTTGTCAGGTTGTCAAGGACTTGCCCTGAGAAGGTGCCTGGAAAGCTGGGAGGGGACACAGCCAGGACACCTGACCCAGACTGCTAAAGGGATATTCCATACCGTATGGTGTTACACTCTTAGTGTAATGGGTGGTAGGCTGGGAGGCAGCATGTCTCAGGAACGAGCTGCTATGCTCTGCATCTGGTGGTGAGCAGCTATGTTCTGCATCTGTTGTATATTGTGCTGCTGCTGGTATTACTTGCATTATTTTCCTTTTCTATCATATTAATCAGTCTTTATCTTAACTTGCTAGTTCTACCTTTTGGGTTTTCTCTATTTTTTAAAATTCTTTCCCCCATCCCATTGTGCGGAGTGAGTGAATGGCTGTATGGTTGTTTTAACTGCCTGATGGTTAACAGATTAAACCAGGACAGGTAGTTGTAGTTTTTAGAGGCCATTTTATCTATGTAGTTCTGTAGTGGAACTGCCACCTCTTCTGAAGCTGCTGCCTTTCCTTGAGGGTCCATTTTAGCAAGAGAACTTGGGAGTTAAGGACAGAAACCAGGCCACATACCGTGTGTGGACAGGGCAGTATTCATCACAGATTACACGGTTCTGAGACCAATTATGTGTGACTTCCTGTTAAAGATGAAAAGCCAAAATGCCCATCTGTGTTTTTCACTTAAGATACTATAGTATCTCCAGAAAATTAGATTATGTATGACTAGTTCATTATAATAGAATATAGCTAAATGCACCTATGTACTTCATAGACCTCTTGAAATTGTTATTGATTGTAGGACCATGTCCTTGGAGAGATGCTTGGATTGTCTATATGATTGGGAATGCTTCAGAAATTGTCACTAAAAGTAATGACTTGCAAATTCATAGCCATGATTACTACTTTTCTGATGCTTGACCAATTGCAGTGTGATAAATCTTACTGCTGGTCAGCCTGGTTTCACGGGAATAGTAGATTTCCTTTACTGGTAACTTACAGGTAGATCTTGAAGACAAGTGTTTTGCACTTACTGGATTTCCCCCTCTTTTTCCACCTAGGTATTAATGGATATGTTCCATCAAGATGTAGAAGATTTAAGTGCACTAACTTTATCTGATGAGGAACCCTCCACCTCAGGGGAGCAAACCTATTATGACCTAGTGAAGTCATTTATGGCGGAGGTTCGACAATATATAAGGGAACTAAATCTCATTATCAGAGTTTTTAGAGAGCCATATGCCTCCAACTCCAAACTGTTTTCATCTCATGTAAGTATTGTACAAACCACAAACAAACAAAAAAACCCTACACTGCTATAATATCTATAAATCTAGAAGAACACTTTCAGAACATACCTGTTGTCCAATTTAATATATTAGTAGTAGAGGAAGCGTTTGTCTCAAGTTGGAGGACTTGCGGGGGAGCACTGGGTTTGTAGACCTGTGTAAGAAACCACCCTATTTATTATACTCAATCGCAGACCTGTAACTTAAGGTTTTTTCTGTTCTTCTTTGTCATGTGAGTTGTTGTAAATTTTTAGCTGTTTATACATAAATAGTGATTATTCAAATATAAAATCTTGGTTTGTACAGAAACTATATAATAAATACTATAAAATCTTGTTCTGTTTAAGGAAGTGCTTTACTTTTGTATCATAACAGTAGCTTTGCATATAACATTCTTCCTCCTAAAAATTGTGTCCAATTTGCTGTTGATTTTTGTCTGATCGTATCACTTTTTGCAGGATGTAGAAAATATATTTAGTCGTATATCAGACATTCATGAGCTTAGCGTGAAGTTACTGGGTCATATAGAAGATACTGTTGAAATGACAGATGAAGGTAGTCCTCATCCACTAGTAGGCAGCTGTTTTGAAGATATGGCAGAGGTAAGAAAATAACTGTTGTTTGTTGGGTATTCTTGCTATTTATGTGTGTTTTAATGACTTGCATTCAGATGCTAAATATATCTGTTCTAGCTGTCTTTTGAGGTTGAAATCTCTTCTTCCAGCCCCACCATGATGAATACACTACCTATTTTGGAGAGGGCTTTTACCTCTTTAGTATTGAAAGCACAGTTTTTATAGGGCTGTTAAAACTGAAGAGAGCATGGTGGCAAGGGATGGGACCAAAGAAAAAAGCCCACCTGTGACAAGACTTAAGCAGAAATTGAGGTATCCTGTAAAATGTCTGTAGATCGGAATTGCTGTGGAAATGCAAAGTGGAACAAAGGCTGCTTTGCCAGGGGGCTTGTTAAGCTGGTAAAGAAGGCTTTTGAACTAGGCTTACTAGCAGATGCAGACCAAAACTTGCAGATTGAAGAATTGAGATAAGGGGACATGCATAACAAAGTGTGACAGCAAAGGCTCTTGCACCTTTCTCCCGAGAAGGTGGAATGACCAAAGACAGACTCGTTTGAAGTTTCAGTTTTCATAGAGTGCATGTGCTCATGTACACCTGTGAGGTTCTGGGAGTCTGTGCACAGCTGCATGGTTGTCGTGTCACTGGAATTAGTGATGTGACAAGAAAGATGGAAAAATAGAGGGCTGTATGAACTAATAAAGGCACTCAGGAAGGACAGGTGGGGAAGATGAGGCTAGGAGACATAAAAAAAGATCAGCTCAAATACATGGAGATCTGTTATGGAACGAATGGTGATCTGATTAAATGCTTAAGGAGCAGTATCAGAGGAGGAGGCCACCAAAGGGCATGTTGTGGTCAAGCTTCTTTTGCAAAGGCTGTCCAATCAACAAGTGACCAAAAACTTCTTGAAAGAAGTAGGGGCCATCTTCTTGATGGCCCTGGTTCTCTTGAGAGAATAGCTTTCCTGACTTCTCCTGAATGGGCAACTTGCTGAGGTTCAGGTCAGTGGCATATGTTTTTGTGGCATATGCAGAGGGGTCAGCTAAGAAAGAACTTGTAGAAATGTTGTAGCTAATAGGAGGCTTGGGAAGTGGCAGTAGAGATGATGGAGTTTAAGATTCTGAGGAAAGTGCAGGAGATAAGCAGACTGAATACCCTGGGCTTTCGGAGGAAATGTGGGTTTGTTCAGGGAATTGGGTGGCATTATCATGTCAGTGGCTGCCCTGAGGGTAGAAAGGGCCGAGGAGAGTTGTTTTATTTTCCAAGATGGTTGGCTCAAAGCACAAGGAATATGCATTCCTGGTCCTGAAGAAAAAAGGGTAGGTATAGCAGGAGGCAAGGACAAGCGCAGTTTGGAATTTCCCATTTAACCAAATTCAGGCCCCTCACTACAGGACAGACACTGGAGTACTGGAATAAGTCCAAAGAAGAGTAGTGAAACTGGTGAAGAGTCTAGAGAACGAGTCCTGTGAGGACCTGCTGAGGAAACTGGGGTTGTTTAGTTTGGAGAAAAGGGGGCCATGGGGAGACTATTGACATTACTGCTCTCTACAACTATCTGTGAGGAGGTTGTAGTAAGATGGGTGTTGGTCTTTTCCAAGTAGCAAGACAAGATGAAATGGCCTCAGATTGCACTAGTGGAGGTTTAAATTGGGTATTAGGAAATATTAGGAAGTGGTTGAGTCACCATGTCTGGAGGTATTTAAAAGACGTAGGTGCCGTCCTCAGGAACATGGTTCAGTGGTGCACTTTGGTAGTGTTAGGTTTATGGTTGGACTCAATAGCCTTAATGGTCTTTTCCAACCTGAGTGATTCTAAGATTCAAAAAAGAAAGATAGGCTTCCCAGGAGAATGTAGCATTGTCTGTGTAGGTGGAAATTGTATTAAAAGTCTGAGGTGGGGGTCACGTTTGTTGGGGAATGTGAAGCAAAGCAAGAAGGGCTTGTAAGGTAAAATAGCAAGAAAAAGCTAATGGTAGAAAATGCAAGTACCTTGCTCATGGGGCCAGAGACTCTATGCTGAAGGACATGGAATAGATTAAGTTACTTGGTCTCCTTTGCTTGGTCTTTACTGTGGAGATGTGCATCTAGGTTTCCCGGTTAGGCTTGCTACTAAGAATTAGGGGAGAGAGGTGAAAATCAAAGATCAAGTTAGGGATGCTTGATGTAAGGTGAATATATGCGAGTGTATGGGGCAAGACAGGAAGCTGAGGCAGCTGGCTAATGTCATTGCAAGCACACTGTCTAGAATTCTTGAAATTTAATGGCAAGTTGTGGAGGTTTCCTGTGACAGGAGATTGTGTTTTGCCCAGTCTCAAAGAGACTGGTGAAGAGGATCCTGGAAACTAGAAGCTGGTCAGCCTCTTTGCAGTCCCTGAGAAAATTAGCAATTCTTTCTAGAATTCACACCCAGACTACAAGGTGATTGGCAATAGCCAGGGCAGATTTCCAAAGGACAAACTGTACCCAACCAACTTAACTGCTTTGTAAGAGGAGATGGCTAGCTCCCTGGACAAAGGGAAGAACAGTCAAGATCCCTTGTCTGAACTTAAGCAAAGCCTTCAGCACAGTCTCTCATAGTATCCTTATTGTCAGCTTGGTGAGATGTAGACTAGCTAATTGAATTATAAAGTGGAATGGGAAACCGACTGGACTGACATGCTTTGAGGGGCTGTCATCAGCAATACAGGGTCGTTACAGTGGCCAGTGTTAAGTGGTATTCCTCAGGGTTTGATACAGGCCTGATACCGTTTGGTATCTATATTTGTGTTGTGGAAGGTCTGCCTTATCAAGTTGGCAGATGTCAAATTGTGGAGGGATACACGGGACAGCTGCTTCTTGGGGGTTCTGACAGGCTGAAGAAAGGGACCTACAGGAACTTCATGGAGTTGAATAAAAGCAAATGTGAGATGTCTGCACCTGGGACCAAACAAGCCCATGCAATGGTCCAACTGCCTGGCTGAGGAGTAGCACTGCTTGACTGGGCTTGTGGATCCTCAGGAACTGGGGGTGAAGGCTAACTGCCTGCTACGTTAAATTAGGAAGAGTGTAGCTGCCAGGATGAAGGATCATTTCTGTGTAGTGCTTGAGACAATGACTGGCATTCTGTGTATAGTTTTGGTCTTCCTAGTACAAGATACACCTATACATGAGGGTTGCAGTGATGATTAAGGAATCGAGGCCCATGATGTACAATGTGGGATAAGATTGCTGGCTTTATTCAATTCAGAGAAGTCTGAGGAAGGAGGTCTTACTGCTGCCTTCAGTTACATGAAAGGAGTATGTAGACAAGACTGAGTCTGGCTCTTACTGAGGCATCACAGTAGACAACTTTGAGGTGAGGTGAAATGAGAGCAAGTGTGCAAATGGTTAAAAAAATGAGTCCTGATTAGATACTGGCGGGGGGAAATCTGCAGCAAGAACAATTGAACATTGGAGAAGGCTACTCAGAGGGGTTTGGCTGTCTGTTCTTAGAGGTATTTGGAACATAATTGTGTGAGGCCCTGAGCAGCCTCAGCTAGCTTTGATACTCGATTTGGCATGAGCTCTGAGGTGGGCCCTGCTTTGAACAGGGAATTGGACCAGTTGACCTTCATTCGTGTTTTTCAGACTGAATTACTCCAAGAGTCTCTGCACATACTGATTCTTTTCTCTTGGTCTTTAGGAAACAGTATGCAGCAAAATCTCTGCTGTTTAGTGGTATGTGTATTTTATTTAAGAAGTTTAGATAGTAAATCAGTTCTGTAAAATTATTCTGTATTTCTTCTTAGGAACTAGCATTTGATCCATATGAATCATATGCACAAGATATTTTACGACCTGGTTTTCATGATCATTTTCTAAGTCAATTATCAAAGCCAGGAGCAGCATTTTATTTACAGGTAAAGTTCCTTCTAAGTAAGCCGTGTTGATAATGTTACTATTTTAATTACGTTACATTGTTTCTTAAATACATTTGTTGTTTTAAGACTGACACTTTTTTTTTTATAGTCAATAGGTGAAGGCTTTAAAGAAGCTGTTCAGTATGTTCTACCCCGGCTGCTCCTTGCCCCTGTTTACCACTGTCTTCATTATTTTGAACTGCTAAAAGTAAGAATATTATATCAAACTGATGGTTTTTTCGTTGTTCTCAGTGTTGGATACTGGAGTTTTGTGTGCTCAGTTAGGTGTAAAACCTTTTACTAGAATGTGAAGAATAAAAGTCCTATGATGAAAGAAAAGCAGGTTATGTGCTGTGGTGCATGCTATAACTAACTGAATATCATCTTGATTAAAGTTTTAGAGCTGCTAATGATTTGTGTTGAATAATCAAGTTGCTATTAATTTAGAAAGCAGTAGAGAATCTCTGCACTTGTATTCTTGGAAAGATTGTGTCGGTTAGAGACAATGGCAAATGGTTGTATCTCAGAGAATGTCCCAGGGTTTCCTAAGTTGATACCTTGTAAATTTAATATCAGAGTAAGGTTTCCCTTCAGGCTTAATTTTATTTTCAGTGTTTTTGCAGCACGCATCCCATGGTGGTTGTGAAGGTGATAGCCTTTCCCAAAAGGGAAGGATTGGTTGGTATATATACTTCTTTGGCTTTTTCTACTGAGATCTTACAGCAGTAGGGTAACAGTAAAGGCTCTGTAACATTCATGTGTGAAGCGAAAGAGCTACAGAATGTTTTTCACATTGAATAACAATCTTTAAGGACATCTTGAGGAGAACTTTGATGTAGAATGTTCATGTGGACTTAACGGATACTCATAAGGGATACAGTGTTCCAAAATTAATTACTTGGAAGTTTGGTTCAGAAGTAAAAACCAAGTCTTTGCTCTTCTGAAGAAATCTGGGTGTGTTTTTCTTGAATGTTTGTTTGGTTGTCGTGGGATAACCCAGCAGTTAGGTCATCTTTGAGTCTAAGTGCCTACAGTTTGAACACGGTTTATGCTGATTTAGATCTACATTTACAGCTTTGGCACATAGCTCATCTTGTTGTTGCTTTTGAATTTTGGAACACGTGCTTGATCTGCTTGTCTAGGTCATGGGTTTGGTCTGACTTTTTTGACATCTTTAACGTAATAAGCATTTCTTTGTCTGCATTTTGTGCGATAGACCTGCACAGACATAGGATTTCTTTGATCATCCTTTTATCACACAGCCTCAAAATGCTGTACCTAGTAGCTTTGTATAATTCCATATGAACATGGTATTGTCTTGCATAGTACACAAAGCATGAAGGATTAGCATAGCCTGCCACAGGCATCCTGTGTTGATCCTTAACATTGGTAATTTCAGTGGGGGCAAAGAGGGAATGTATGCTTACGGAAATAGGGAGTAGATCATGCTTGCCTTTTTTAAGGCAAACTGGAGTCTAAGGAGCTGAGCTCACCTCCAGAAGGTTAGCAGTTGTTTTGTTATCTCCTGATGTATGCTTTATGTAAAATTCTTGTCTTTTCTCATTAATGCTGTATACATACACCCTTTACCCTTTGTAAATCTGATGTTGCTGGGTTGGATTTTGTTCTGTATGTGATAGTCTTCCAGGTTTTTTTCCTGATGTGTTGCTCATCTCGCGTTTCAGTGAGACAACTGTTGCTGTGGTGTTAGAGGTGTTACATGTAAAAGGCAGCGATGGAAAATTGGAGCACATGAAGAGGGAGATATTAACTATCATGGCAGTGGTTTCACCTGTTAGTTATTACATACATGTGCTCACAGCATATGAGTCCTTCCCTCCAGTAGTGTTGGCTAGCAAGAACATTTTCTTTCTTACATCTGTAATCTTCAGATCCTACCTAGCTATGCTTAAAAATGGCCTGGTAGAAGAGTATTTGGTAGGGAAGAGTGTTGATGAAATTGTTTAGCTGTATAATCCCACCAGTTCCACTTGTGCAAGGTTGGATTCAATTATTTTGTATGGTAAGAGACCTGATTTAATGAGTGCAGGCATATCTGTGAATAACCAAGTTTAAAATGCTGTGAAAGTGGATCTCTTGGTACAAACATACAAAAGGTTGGTGAAGTAGCGTGTGGAAAAATGTTTCTCTTTAATATAGATATACTTAAGGATAAAAGGGTCAGTGTTTTTCTTGCTGTTGTGTAACCTTGCATACTTTGAATGCATTTCAAAGTTGGCTTCTAACTATGCAGACTACAAAAAGTAAATTTCAATCCACCAATGGTTATCCTGTTTAGAAACTAAAGCCCTCCTGAACTTTGGCAGGGCACCAGGAACACACAAATATGTACTCTTTATTTAGCTGAAGCTCCTTGCTGTAACTTTTTTTGGGAAAATTAACATAACTAAGGACAGTGTTTTCCTTCAACCAACCTAAAAGTCCCTAAACTTTTGTATAAGAAGATATATAAATTAGTCGCTTCATAAGGGACATATTTGCAGATATGAATGGGCTTTGCAATATGTGGACCCTTATGTGAAAGGTAGGGTGGTGCAAACAGTACAGTTATTTATGACCTTGAGTTATTGAAGAAATAAGTTTACAAGACTTACGAATTAAACTGGGTACTGTTTCATCCTGTAAATTTGTGTGCATGTGTGATAGATATTTTTTGCTTTGGGTAAATAAGATTACTTTAAAATTCCAGTTTAGTCCAAGTAGGAGTGGTTTAGAGCATGCATAAGCTTTGCTTAGATAAAATAACATCTTCTGGAGAACAGGAGAACTAGATAATTATTTTTTAAAAACCTAATGCAGACTTTGCTCCTGTGATTTTTGCATGAGAACTTCTTGTCTCACTGCAAACACTTTTTTAGTTGGAATTCTACCTATAATAATCTTAGATTCCCAAGATGCTTTTACTTCACAACACCATCTAGTGCATTTTATTTATTTTTTTTGTACTTTGGTTGTAGATGCTAAATAACTTTACGGTCTTTACTGACTGGCAATTCGTCTCAAGTAGAAATGTTCTCAGTTAAACTTTTCCTCTTCAGCCATGCTAATATAACTTTTTAAAAAAATATGGTTTGACAGATTCTTGTCTTCCAAGAAGACATCCTTTTCTCCCAACTTGATGGTATTAAATTTGTTATGTGTTACTGGAGAAGGCACAGGGTGGTAGAATATTAGTAGTTTAGGACTAGAGTATCTTTAAGCTGATCCTGTAAGTCTCTTGCTGGGTGTTATGTTCAGCAACGCGTCCCAAACTATTTTGGGCTTTGCCTTCACTTCAATTCTCAACTGATTCTTAGCCTTGTGTCAGCCAGTCTCTTGATCCAGAGTGTAGCAAATGTAATGAAATTGATTTGTGATCCCATCTGTAACTGCTGTAGCCCAGCCCAGGGGGGAGAATCACTGAGATGTAATTAGTGGAGAATTGGCAGTCTGCAAGGTCTTTACAATATCCACAATTACAGATCATTGTCTCAAAGCATTTTCTGTGTTGCCTGTGTTTAGTACAGGCCCTAACTTAGAGGTTCTCTTGCTTTAGTTGATTTTAAGCTTTGCCTCCTTGAGTCGATATTAAAAACAGAAAATCATACATTCTGACTAGTACCTTTGCACTTGTGTGTACAATATTGTTTTGAAATAAAAGTAGAAGTGGTATTAATGTTTTACGTGTATTTAATCCTCATCTGCAGCTACATATATACCTTTTTTTTTTTCTTTGCATCCACTGGAGGTAATGCGCAATTTTACGTGTCTGTGACAGATGAAGGCCTGTCTGTTGGAGGAAATGTACCTTGACCAAGCTGTTGCTGGTGTTTTTTGGGAGAAAAAGCTGGGGTGATGTAAAAATTGATTTTAAGTGTAAGAAGAGATTTTTCTAGAATATGACAATAGGTGAAAAATGTAAGCAACTTCTTTATATGGTAAAGCTGTGAAGACTTCTGTTACAACTGTAGCATTGAAAAGGTTCAGTAGTTGTGCCTTATGGTAGAAGTTGGAGATGATACAGCCCCATAAATGAGGTTCTGTGTTTCTTGCTTGTGTTGCTTCATTGACAATATTTTTCTTGCTTTTCTCCTTTAAATGCTAGCAGGTTTATGCTCTTAAGTCAGCTGGGTTTAAGTCAGCAGCCAAATGGAAGATGATAGGGGAAAATGAAACTTTGTCATCTCTGTGTGCATCCGCTTTTTCCACAAACTTGGTTATCATTAACTAATTGGGCTCTCTGAGGTAACTCATTGAAAAAGTTATTCAGAATGTATTTAACTTTATCTTTCCAGTGGTGTTACTTGTTGATACACGCACAGAGGAAGTGTATCAGGTACACGTGTGCATGTGTGTCACTTCATTTGTTGATGATTTGTGTCATCTCTTAATGCAGTATGTTCTGTTGTACAGCTTTTTTCTTTTTACAGAGGATGTATTTGGGCTTTTGAGCATCAGTTGCCTCTTTCCTGGGAATTTCCTAATGTGAAATAATTACCTTGGAGAATATTCTTTCCATTTTCCCACTAAAATGAGTTTTCTGCAAAAGCTGGATAAAAATCTAACAAAAGTAGAAGTAACAAATTCCTCCTTCCGCTTTGCTTACAGTCTTCAGTGGCACTTGAGCTGTGTTACTGTCAATTGTCTGCAAGACCAACAACTGCTGTACTTTGATTCCTTGAAGCAGGGAGTAGGATGGCACAGGGCCAGACTGTTCTTATCTAGGTGATGCCCTCTTTGGGGAGTCAGGTGAAGCACTAGCTGAGCTCTTGACTTTTGACTTCACATATGTGTTTAACTGCAGTGTTCCAGAGTCCTATTTTCTGATCCATTTTCTAGGAATACCCGCAGGACAAATTCTCCCAGTACTTTGGGAATTAGAAGAGCAGTACTGGGGCAGACTGTTCTCTGGGAGTGGTGGTCTGTTCCTGGTTTTCATTCACTGCTGGTAATGATGATAGATAGCTCTTTAGCTTACATGGCACTGGTTTATGCTGAATGCCCAAATGATAAGCTCTCAGATGGGTGTTACAGGAACTTTGACAAATTGTGATTGTTGAATGTTTTTCCCTTTTATTTAAAAGTTTTGACACAAATAATCTATTCAGTGTTCAGTGTTAGGCCTCTTGTGTCATCCTATAGGATGACATTAGCTTTTGTGGCTTGTGGCGTCGTGATGTGGTCAGTCCTTGATATACTTGTATTGCTGTATAGGTTTTTTTAATGGCAGCAGTATATTCTTCTGTCCTTTTTCTATCTCCCTTCCTGCTACCTTCTATGCAAAAGCAACATCCCTGGAGCGAAGTAGCGCTATGGTTGAGACTTGGTATCTTGATTTCTTTGGTGAAAGTTTTTCTAGACATGGAGCTGTGGATTTAGTTCCACTTCTCTGTTTGCTCTTACAGCAGTGAAAGTCTATGTTTTCTGTCAATACTTTGATATCTTCAGTGGAAAGATGTAGAAAGTAACAAACAAGTAAAACAACAAGTTGCACTGATGACTTATGTAGACCAAGTCTACAGATGGGATTCTGCTTGTCATCCCTCATTTCCTCTGCTGTTTTTCCCTTAATCAGCAGGGTTCCTCTTAAAATCAACAGGGTTACTCTTTTGCTTCCCAGAACGATCTCTGAAGCTGTGAATTCATCTTATGCAACATGGAAAAATTCCTACATTTCTGTCCAAGCACAGAGGTGCCATCCAGTTGAGCTTATTGCATTGCAAACTTGGCTGGCAAAGATCAGACTTCAGTTCTGTTGAAGCAGTGAAACTGGATTTTAACCCACTTCAGAATTACTAAAGAGGAAATACACTTTTAAACTGAATTGTCTTTACTATGATGGAAAATTTGGGGGAAGAAAATGGAAGACTTCAGTAACAAGTGTGTAAGCGCGTAGGTAAATATTTTGCAATATTTCAAATACTGGTCAAACTACTTATTGTTGTCAAGTTAATTATAAATTTTAAATTTCTAATGTATTCTGCAGGTCTGCTAATAATGATGAGACAAACCAAAGTGAGAGTAAGAAGAGAATTTCAGAGCATGAAGGCTCTGGAAGGATCTATGTGAACTTGTACATTTTGTTGCAGAAAGGTAATGAATCTGCTGTGGAAGAGACATCAGCATATGCAAAAAACTGCTGCCAAAAAACCCAACCCCCTGATTTTTGAAGAATAGAACACAAAGTCTCCTGTAATGTAAACAAAGTAACCATTTCCCTAGTAATGTAATCTGGACATAAAAAAATGTAGCCTACAAAAAGTGTGACTCTTTAGGGAATGGTTTTATGAGAAAATCGAGGAATATATTTGAAAACAAGAATACTATGTAAGCTCAGTATTGAATTGCTCACATACATGAACCCCTTCCCTGTTTCAGAAACTGAGAGCAAAAATACACTCATTTGTGCTGAGCGGGCTCCAGTTGAAATAACTAGCAAGATGCAGTAGCACTTGAGCAGATCTAATCTGAAATACAGTTTCCTGGCAGGCCGTGCTCATTCATGGGAATGCTAATGGCAGATTGGACACACAAACCTGTTACGGAAAACTGTTGAATTGGTAAAATGTCAGCTGACAGATTTCTGTGTGCTTAGTGTTCTGAATATCTCTTCCTGATTTTTCATTAGTATCCATCCGGGCACTTACTTCAGAGTAGTATAATTAACTTCTGAAAGAGATTTATTTTAATTTCATTCTCCCCTCTGCAAATAAGAGCATGCACATTGAGTAATCAAAGTAGCGGTTCCTTAAATGCACATATTTTAGTCCATGTGGTTTCACTCTTTTGGGCACAGGTAAACCTTGATGTGCCTAAAACTGATCTCAAAGATATGTGGAAAATTTAAGGTACGTAGTCAAGCTGTGAAAGACCTGGGAAACTTGTACTGAAAGTTGAAATGGTTCTTGATTTAGTGCTTTACTTGTACAGCATGTTTTACAATGGTCTGACAATATTTTATATTATACAAGTTAAAACTTAATGTGAAATAAGTGATGAAGGCTGTCTAGCGATTTCTCCTAAAATGTATTTCTAAGAGAATGTTGGAGGCGTTTTGTAACTATCTGATATCTGAGGTTTGATATTTGACTTGTTTATATAAGGTGGTGTGATTACTGTAACTTCAAAAAATCAAACTGTTAAGGCATAGTTAAACTTTGTCTAGAAAATACTTTTGCTGTTAATTTGGTATAGGTGGTATTCTACTCTTAATACAAATAATACTCCCGCTGTCATGTAAATTTAAATAAACAGTTATATAAACATAGCTTTTTTTATCGGTGTGCTCTAAGATTGTCTGACTTCCTATGAAAAGAAAACTGCTTTCGCAATTCTAGTGCATTAAAGCTGGGTATGTATGTCCAGGAATATGGTTTCCTTTCAGCTTCCACGTGTGAAGTGTCTTTAAACTTCCAGCATTTCCCAGAAGTGTGTAAGTGTTCCCTGCAGTTGTCCCCATTTGCTGTTGCAGATGGCTTCCTGATGCTTTCTAAAAAGTAAAAGTTTCTGGATGCGAGAGCACTTTTTTTCCCAACATACTGCTATTTTTATTATTTAGAGGAATTGCAAAAAGTCAAAAAGTGTTCACAGGCAGCTGATTGCTATTGAGCCAGCTTCCAGGATTGCTTTACAGCAGAGTGCCTGAGGACCTGCCTGCGTTTGTGAGAGGAGAAACCCTGTTCATTTTTATTCTCGATCATAAAATAGCTTGTTTCAGGATTGCCTTTTGGTAGGTACCCTGTTCTGAGTAAGATGGTGAGGGAAAGGGTGAGGCATTAAAACTGCAGCTGGAGTAACTGGTGTCAGCACACTCCATGTTCTTGTGAGCATTGTTTACTTATGTAGCGTTTCCCTCCAGAGCGGAGAGCTAGGTTACACTGCAGGCTTTCTTTGGCAGTGATAGAAGTGTTTTGTTGCCTTGTTGTGGGCTTTGGGATATCAGAAGAAATTATATAGTGGGTTTTGAAGAGGTTTCTCTGAAGCAGCACAAGATCAAGCCCATTCTGAGTGCTGCTGTGTGCAACTTCCACTTGTAATGTGAAACCACTTACACACTAAATTTCTTGGATTAATTTTTTGAGGGGCAGTAAGTGTTATGAATGCCTATAATCAAGTGATCTTGAGTTAAATTAAGCAAATTCAGTGGTGATTTCCCTGCTTCCCATATGCTGTTGTATCTTCTGCGTATAGAAGCTGATTACTTGTCTCTCCTCCCACATGAACTCTGGAACCAGCAGTTCACGAATTTCAGTGGTTAGCTTTATAATAATCTTTTAGGAAAATGGGAGTCCACATTGTCGTGTAAGTCCTGAAGTGGATAATTTTCTATCTGTGACACCTACTGGTATTGTTATATCTGATATTCTCATCAGGAGTATAAATGTATCTTCTGCTTCTGTCCCTGGCAGCGTAGGTGAAGGACTACCAGAGTCTTAATTTTGCACTGGATGAGGATGATTTTTTTCCTATCTGTTTGGAATTTCCTGATGGTATAAGTATCTAATCCTTGTGTTATGCAACAGGCAGATCAAAATACCTTGTTCTCCACTTCTTTATATCTTCAGAGCTTGTGGCCTAGAATGTAGAATCCTTTTTTTTTTTTAAATTAGAAACTTCCTGAAGCCGTTTATTTCCCAAGTTTATTTTCCTTGAGTGGCCAGGATCCCGTGTGTATAGTATTGTGAGTCATTGCAACCGTTCTAAAGCAATGTTTTCTTGTATGGTTATTAAAAAAATACAACTACTGTAATGCTGTTGATAACCAGAAATCTGTACCTCCTTCCCATGATAATATAGTATTGTCCACAGAACACTTTATCTTAAAAAAAAAAAAAAAAAAAACAACCAACCCAGCCGCTGCCCCCCATCCTCTGGCCAAAAACCCAACCAGTGCCTGAAAAAGCACTCTTACTTAGCGTCTACCTGCTTCATTCATTAGGGGGCACTGCACAGCTATAGAAGAATCGGTGGGATTTTCAAAGAATTTTGCATGTGTTTGTGCTGATGCCATTTCACTTTCCATAACCTCATCTTCCAAACTGTCTGGGAGCAGTGTAATATGAAATTCATTGCTGTGATTTAAGCTTACTTCTAAGACTGGGTTTGATAGCAGTGTGTGCAAATTATTCAATGCTAGAATATCTATTTTAAAATTTATTTTCTTTGTACAGAGAAGTATCTTCATAGCCGTGCACAGCGCTGATTTGCCTTTTGTGTTGATCTTACATGTGTGATGATGCATGCTACTTTCTAAATGTGAAACCTGAAGCATAATTATACTTGCTAGATTGTATATGTGGTTGGAAAAACAGATTGCTTCCAATGGATTCTGATGGGGAAATGTTAGTCTTAAACACTTGCTTTCTCTCCAGCTCTCTATACAAACATATGTTTTACTTTTGGACATGGACTTTTCCTGTAATGAATACCCAAATTTCTGGATTCTGAGAGAAATTGCTGTAAAAAAAAAAAACCCAACAATTTTTTAAGTTCAGCATAGGAACAGAATGCTTTACAGTAATGAACTTTAATCTATGCCAGTATGTTTCTGAAGAGAATGTACAGGGAATAATTTTTCCTTGTATTTTGAGTTGGTATGTTGCTACATTGGGAAAATTCCTGATTATTTTTCTGTTTAGTTTGTTTGTACAGGTTTCCTTTGAGATTTTTCTAAATTTAAAAAACTTCCTCCTTTTGGGAAGGAAAGTGCACCATTCGTGTTCTGTTGAATGTAAGGCACCATGCGTCTGTGTTTGAGCATTAATGATCAGAAAGGTCCCTTCCAACTGAGACAGTTCTGTGATTTAGGCTATATAAATAGTATTAAAATGGAGGAAATAACCAGCTTTGCACGCTGAGCCTGATTTTCATTGATGATTGTCCTGCGTTTTTACATGCCCTTTTTTCCTTACCCTGTGGTACCCTTAAAAGCAAATGGTAGAATTTTACAGCATCTAATAAGATTTGTTTTCAGGAAGACTAGGCTGAAACAGACTTGTCCATTGTTGAATGGTTGCTACCCAGAGGTGGTAGGAAATCAGCCAAACTCTTTTGATGGAAGTTGGCAAAGAGACAGTGTGCAGAAGAGCTTCCTTTGAACTCTTGTGTAGGAAAGATGCAACATTTTAGTGGTAGTTAGACATTGTACTCAGCTGTCTTTCAAGATTTCTGCCAGTGGTGGTGCACTTGCCTCATTTGTCTGAGGTTCTCTCTAAACATAAGTGATCTGTGCAACCGAAGCAAAGGGAAGGTGATACCTCAGTGTTAAATCTGATGAGTAGAGGAATGTGATGAGGGCAGCCTGTTCCTTCTTGAAGTGATTTATTCTCCCTGAGACCTTTTGGGAAGTGATAGCTGTTGTGGTGCATTGTCAGCCCTATTTCAGTGGTTGTCACGTGAAGACATGCTCATCCCTGATGCTGCTTAGGTCAAGAGTATGACAGATTGCACTTACGTGAACCAAAACTGCGTAGAATGAAACTTGTGGTCATCCTTGTGGTTGAAAACACAAAGTAGTCTTTGGCATTGACAGCTGTTGCACTGAATTATTAACTCCTGTCATTAAAAATATAATACTGTTCTATGACCCATTCAAATGTCAAACATGAATGCGTTGTATTTAATCAGATTTTGGAGGACAATAATGACGTGTTGTTCTGGAAGCAAAGTGCATGATTGTACTGTTTTTGAGGGCCTTTGTTGTTCTGGTCCATGCCACTATTACCACAGCTGTCAAAACAAATCTGTCAATTGTGTAGAGCCAGTTCTTGATGTGTAACAGTCTGAAACACTTGTCTCTTAATAATCCCATAAATAATTATCTCAGTTTTACGTCTAAGCCAAAGCTGTAGTCCATATTTTTTCACTGACTATAACGTTAAACGTTTTAATGCTTAAATGAAGATTCAGGACCAAAAATCTTAGTGTTTTATCTTTAGATAAAACCATGGCAGATCTTCCTTCATCAAACTTGTCACAGTGATAGTTAGGCATGAAATATTAGTGTTGATCCTTCTTGTCCAGTTTTAGTTGGAAATGTTACTGTATCTTTTTTGTCCCTCAAGAAAAGTTGAGTTAGTATATGAAGGCGTTAATGTAGCTGTGTAGTCAGGCACTTAGGAAGCCAGGTTGTCCAAGCTGGCCATGGTTAGGTGCACTGCTGTTTTCTGATGAGCAGTCAAGCAACCTATCCATGGAAGAAGAATACTTCCCACCATTGCTCTGGTTATTGTTTTTTCCCCTTTGTTTTGCTGAATTAAAAAAAAAAACCACAGACCTGGTGAACAGTAAGGTGACCACAAAACAGCAGAACTTTCTTGTAGCAGCAAAGGCCCTTACTGCTGTACCAGCAGGTGTGTAGCCATCAGGTTGAGCGAGGTGGCAGAGCCTACTTGTTCAGTGCTGGCAGGGCTGTGTCTAGAGAACTGTGTCCAGCTTGGGCTTCCTCTTGAGACATGTATTGTAACATGTATTTTGACTGTGTGATGGATTGGAAAGATGGAGAAAGACTTCTCTCAGCTGCATAGTGCTTCCACTATGAAAAGTCAATGAGAGAAATCCTGGTAAACTGTTAGGAAAAAAAAAATCACTATGAGGACTTTCAGACATTGGAACAGATTGTCCAGAAAGGGTTGTGGCCTTTCCCTCCTGAGAGAAATTTTAAACTTGGTATGGCTCTAGGCAGCCTAATCTGTGTTAATTCTATGGTTGAGTTGGAGGTTAGATAAAATAATCTCCAAGGTCTCTTCCAACATGAATTATTGATTAGACTGTTATTGGTGAGGTGAGAGACTTGGTAATCTCATGTTTATATATACAGTGAAGGAGTTTTGCTTAGCTTTTGGTCCAGCTTGCCTGTTCCAGATGTGTGTTTATACACATTACAAACACACAGGCATCCCACAGATTTGATCTGGTATGGTATGTGGATCTGACTTCCTTCTAGGATTTCACGTTTCTCATGGGTACCTTTTTTTGGACATGTAAAGTAAACCAAACTAGTTTTGAGGTAACTAGCATGTGCCTGAGTGTGTTTGTATCTGAGGTGACTTGTGACTGCTGCTTATGTTTTACTGAGATTAAGGTGTTAGCAGACATTGGTGTCTCTTGCCTGTGTCAGCAATGCACCTGGTTATTTCATTAACTTTAATAACGAGCAGGAGCATGCAAATTCAGCAGATGGTTGGCTGTCTTCTTCCTAGGTCAAACATCTGGATTTGCGCATACTAAAATGCTTGTAACACCTATTGTATTTGATTTCGATGTCCACAGCAATTGGAAGAAAAAAGTGAGGATGAAGAGGATAAAGAGTGCTTAAAGCAAGCAATAACTGCCCTACTAAATCTTCAAAGCAGTATGGAACGGATATGCTCCAAAAGTCTTGCAAAACGAAGGCTTAGGTAAACATGTTTCCATTTTTCCTGCTTCTGGTCTTAATGCTTTGCTATAAATCCAGGACTCTCAGTTTCCTCTTTTAGTAAACAATGAACAAAATAGTTTGTGACAAGACTGCTTTTTCAGAGGAAGTGACATCAAAGCCAAGATAATTTGTTATTGTTTTAAAACTGTTCTAATTTCTGTGTGCCCTTGTGTACCGGTAGTTGAGACATTCTGAGATTCACTGGTAAGTAGAAAGTTACAGCGTTTGTGGGTTAATTATACTTAGATAGTAACTATCCACCTAAAAACACTTGTAAAAGTGTGTTTCTGTGTGATTCAAAGGGAATGGTCCTGAACTACCTAATCTGAAGGTTTTTTTTATGCAACGCCTAGTTAAAATTACCACTGGATAATAGAAGTGCATAGATAACTTAGTTGCACTGTTGTAGCAAAATCTTGGATTTTACCATATGCTGCTTGATTTATTGCTAATATTTGTGCAGTTATGTAAACATGCTAAAACTTGGTTTTGTTCTTAAAATTGTTTCAGTGTTTTCTTTGCCAAGCAAGTTCTCTGCTGCAAAGTGCAATGTTTAGGCTTGGGCATGAATGCATATAAAAGCTGGGTTTTTTTGAATGTGCTTATTTCACATTAATGCAGTCTAAAATTGTTTATCAGCTATGGAAATGAGTGATTCGTTAGGCTAAGAAGCTCTTAACGATTTTGCCTACTTCTTACTGCCTGTGTTTAGGTAAAATGTTAATTGCAAAGAAGATAAGTAGAAAATTTATCAGATGAGGTACTTAAGAAAAACAGTCAAGGCTTGCAGCAGTGCTCACACTCTGCTGAAATTGCATTCTCAGTGGATTTTTCACCACTGAGAAAGATGATCTTGTGTTTTTGCTGTTAGTGGTGGTTGTGGTTTTTGAATACACGCGTACTAATAGGCTGCTTTTCTCCCACCATGCACTGAAGCGAATCTGCATGCCGATTCTATACTCAGCAGATGAAGGGGAAACAGCTAGCAATTAAGAAAATGAATGAAATCCAGAAAAATATTGATGGCTGGGAGGGTAAAGACATCGGACAATGCTGTAATGAGTTCATCATGGAAGGAACGCTTACACGTGTAGGAGCAAAGCATGAGAGACACATATTTCTATTTGATGGCTTGATGATTTGTTGTAAGTCAAATCATGGCCAGCCAAGACTTCCTGGTGCTAGCAATGCAGAATATCGTCTAAAAGAAAAGTTCTTCATGCGAAAGGTACAAATCAATGATAAAGACGACACTAACGAGTACAGACATGCTTTTGAAATCATCTTAAAAGATGAGAACAGTGTTATTTTTGCTGCTAAATCAGCTGAAGAGAAGAACAACTGGATGGCAGCATTGATATCTTTGCAATATAGAAGCACGCTGGAAAGGATGCTGGATGTAACAATGCTGCAAGAAGAAAAAGAAGAGCAGATGAGATTTCCAAATCCCGAGCTTTATAGATTTGCAGAACCCGACTCTGAAGAGAATATTGTGTTTGAAGAAAATATGCAGCCCAAATCTGGAATCCCCATCATCAAGGCAGGAACTGTTGTCAAGCTCATCGAGAGGCTGACTTACCACATGTATGCAGGTGAGACACTTCATTCATATGTCTAAAACTGAAGGCAGTGACTAGTTCGTGCTTCTTTTTCTGTGTTAAATGCATGCAGCAAGATATATAAAGGGGACAGAAAGTGAATGTACTTTGCAGTGCACGTATTCCAACATGCTTTTTGAGTTAAGCTTTTGTGAGACCTAAATATGCACCTCTGTAGGTGTAGCAGTTAAAAACACGAGTCCTCTTTGGCTGAATGTAGTGGGATATACATGTCCATAAGGTTATTCTCATGCAGGGGATGGGGGGGGGGGGGAGGGGAGGGTGGGGACCTGCAGGAATTGAGCTCTAGACAATAAATTTCCTGTATGCCCCAAACCACAGGAGTTGCCTTCCCTCCAGACCTCCAAAGCTGTATGGCACATGAAGTACCTGCATTGCAGGAAAGAATTGTGGATCAAATGTTTTCAGTTAAGGATTGTACTCTTATTAACTGTTACCAGTGTCCTTGCTGACTGGTAATGAAAAGATTAAATATCAGCTTGCTAGAAGCAAAGCCTTGGAAATCTGCCTTATGTTGAAGATACGTTGAAGGCATTTATGTGGTCATCCAGCCTGACCTCAGTTGTGCTTCATAATTGCCCAGGATTTTCATAAGCTGTGCTGAAAAGCATGGCCTTGAGTTTTGAGTTCGGATTTTTTAATTTTTTTCCTACCTGTATGTCAGTTATTTAAAAACTTCATGCAGGTTGGTATTAGTGCCTGTCATATTCAATTGTAGATTCTGTCTGTATGCCTTCTCTTTACAGTCTGATTATCCTAAATCATTCTTCTGCAGCTCAGTCCTGGATACCCTGCATGGAATGTTTGTTTAGAAGAAGAGGGGGACTAAGCAGAATATAATTTGTGTAGTTTAGTGATTTTTCTTTATTTTTTAAATGTTTGTAAGTACATCTGTTTTCTCTAACTTTTAATTCTCTTCTCCACTTTTTCTTCAGGTCAGCTTTCCTAAAATTTATTATAAACTCAATGCACTATTGTGCTGGCAGCTTTTACCAAAGCAGTTTTGTGTCTGCATTAAATTTCTTCTAACTTCATAAACTTTTAGCAGCTCTTTCGCTTTGAATTTTACAGACATGCTTTGAAATGCAATTCCACGGTTTTGGAAGTTAAAATAATTTGGCCTTAGAGAAAGGAAGCCACTTTAATAAAATAAAATCTAGCATTTTATTTGGCAGAAAAATAGTAAAAATAGTATTTCTTTGCCCTTGTGAACATTTGCTTTGCTTTAGCTAGTTTGTGCGCCCTTGAGAATTGCCCTTTCCATGCATACTTGAACTTTGGTGCTGTATTCTTGGTGTTGCTCCAAGTGCTTGTAGTGCTCTCTTTGTCCAGGGAGCCACAAACTACATTCTCCAGTTCCATAAACAGAAAGGCCTGATTTTAAGGAACATGTGGCTTGTTGAAATATGTCTCTTGCATTGGTTATTTTTGCATCTGCATGATTTTTTGGCCTAGTACATAGGACACAAGGAAGAATTCAAGTCAAATTATTAGATGTACTTTTGTCCACAGTCATTTAAATCCTTGCTTGTAACAGCTCTTGTTTATTGAAGTTTTAAGTACGTTGCTTGAAGCCTAATACCATAGGTTTGTGTGACATTGGCCAAACTATTGTATGATGAAATCAATAACGTGAGTATTGAGCTACAGGCTGAAAGACTTGAACCAAAAGAAGAAAAATGGTCTTATGATGTATTTAGCCTATCTTTGTAGCCTTAAAGGGCTGAGTGGACCTAATGCTGAATTGCTAGGTTGCGTGGCATTTATCAACACCTGTATCTTTCATTCTGTGCCTTCTGTTTTATAAGTGGTTTTCTGTGAGGAAAAATGTCATTGTCCGTTTTGTGCTGTCTTTTCCAGGGGAACAAAGAAATTAAGACACAGTGAATCAGCCAAACGTGCTCTGTTGTTTAGGAAACAAGGTCCATTTATTATGCAGATCATTTGATGTTTTGTTGCATTTTATGAGGTGCAGTGAGTAGGGTAACAACTTTGTGTAGTAACCTTTTAGCTCTTTTTGTACATGTATCATCTGAGTTCAAGGCTTCTGTTTTGCTTGGAGATGTAGGAAGATGGTGATACCTAGCCAAACAGCTACAGACTGTAGATATGCTTTCCTTGTCCCCATATAGGATTGTTTACATGTGATTGTAATCTTCAAATAATTTATTCGTTTTGTTTCCATGTGCCAGAATAGCAAGCCCTTA
Organism: Gallinula chloropus; assembly: GCF_964237585.1. NCBI lineage: Eukaryota > Metazoa > Chordata > Aves > Gruiformes > Rallidae > Gallinula > Gallinula chloropus. Next base: position 66,026,935 of record NC_140087.1, read on the forward strand.
CTTTTCTGAGACTTTTAGCTGTGACTTCTCCAGCTTTTCTATCTTTGTAGGTCAAATCTCTAAGGAATATTTACAGTATAAATGCAGAGATGATACCAATTTGTTGCAGGTAGCTGAAGAGCAGGTTAATTAGTTGTATATTGAGGACTACATGAACTCAGTTCAAGAAGGACATAGAACTCCTTGAAAGAGTCCAGCACAGGGCCACCAAGATGATTAAGGGAGTGGAACACCTTCCTTATGAGGACAGGCTGAAGGAGCTGGGTCTCTTTAGCTTGGAGGAAACTGAGGGATGAGCTTATTAATGTTTATAAATATGTAAAGGGTGAGCATCAAGGGGATGGAGCCAGGCTTTTCTCAGTGAAGGCCAGCGATAGGGGCAGCGGGTGCAAGCTGGAGCATAGGAAGTTCCATGTGAATATAAGGAGAAACTTTTTCACTGTGAGGGTGAACTGAGCACTGGGTCAGGCTGCCCAGAGAGGTTATGGAGTCTCCTCTGGAGACATTCAAACCCTGCCTAGATGCCTTTCTGTGTGATTTAGTCTAGGTGACTCTTCTCTGGCAGTGGGGGCTGGACGAGATGATCTTTTGAGGTCCCTTCCAACTCCTAAAGGTCTGTGATTCTGTGACTGAGTTCATGCAGTAGCCAAATGAGGTCTCAAGGTTTTTTGTTATCTGTGAAGGTCCACACAGTCTGTTTCTGGATGTTAGGCCTCTTATTTTTCTGCCCTCAGCTCCCTGACACCACACAGACCAGCCTAACAGCTGAAATACTTTTGTGCTGCAGAACAGGGAGAGCCCAATTGCCTGGTTCTAGTGGTAGGAGGTATTCAGCTGTGGCAAGAGCTGGGACAGGGACACAGCTCTGATGGCCACCTGGCTGCAAGGTATGGCATACTGTCCAAACCATGCTGCAATGGAGCAGCGAAACAGCAAGAAATTCTCTCTGCAAAAGCAGCTTTCTATATATTTTTACACAAGAGAAACTGCCCTTCAGTTAGAAATGCAGGTTCTGAGCCTATTTCTGTATTCTGGGGCGGGAGGTTACTCGTTTTCATGTGGTTTTGTGCTCATTATTTCCTCCTTTCCCTGATTCTTCTTTAAGAGCAGCTGGGTTAGGTGGTACTAAGATTTTAGTCATGTTTTTTTTTTTTTATCTATAGGGCAGTGCTCTTCTATTTTTAAAGCTTTGATATGTTAAGAGTGCTTGTGCGTCATCATAGTGTCCGTTTCCTTTCTTAAGGAATTCAAGGGTGATTATTTATAAATCCTTGTAGAACAAGTTATTGTTCTTTTTTAGCTTTCAAATTGGCTGTATTGAAGAGAGAATTATCACACGAGCAGACATCCTGACTAACTGTAGAGTTGTCTATATTTTTTTAACACTTGCTCATATATTGTACGCTATTTTGAGTTGCAGATTTTGCTAGTAAGATAACAAGGTTAGATTTTACTTTTCTGATGTGCTGAATTTGAAATTCAATATGTATTGTGGATTTAAACCCTACCTGTAAATGACAGTAACTATGACTCTGAGCTTGCGGGGATCTGAAAATGTTGATTTCTATGGAGGCTCTCCTTTTCATGTAGTCAAAATCTATTTAGGGTGGATGCGTGTGCAGAAAGCAAGTTGTGAAAAGAGGAGTTATTGTTCCTAGTTCTATACTTGTATTTTAGGACAACAAAAAATATGTATTTTCATGATAGGGACAGGGATGACAGTTTTTGTGCAAAGGGATTTGGAGTTTTGCCTTTGAAAACGATTTTAGCCAGTAGAGTTTCAAGGAGATGTCAGAGGGGTGTCTTAAGAAAAAAAGGAGTAATGAAGGACATAGAGGTGGTGGAGCAGACTAGCCAGTTGTTTTAAGAAATGGGAATTAGCATGCAGCAGAAATGCAAGGAAATACTGTGCTACACAATACATGATTAATCCTGTGCACATATTACAGTAAATTGTTTCCCAAATGAAGAGCTTAGTAGGATCATTCACATGGACAAGATGCTGGTAAATAGTTAGGGAGCATTTTTAAAAAGCTCTTAAAAACCCATATTCCAGGAAACAAGCCTAATGGCTTAATATAGTGTTAGACCAAATAATGCAAGTGGGTTTTTTTTCTTCATTGCAGCCTATGTGAACTCCTGCTTCAAGTTCTGTGTGCCCCTCTGTAGCCACTCTTGTGTTAGAAAATTTACTGACTGGGGATTGGTTTTAACATCTCTATATGGATTTAATATGTAGAGCCATTGTAACCTGCTTGTTAATTTTGTTCAGTGCTAACAATGCTAACTTTGTAAAGTGTGCAGTGTCAGCGTGTTGTCACTGCATTTCCTCATACTCAAACAAATGGGGTTTGTTTTTGTAGTTAAAGAACAACAGACACTTAGGTTTTCTGTTTTGAATTCTAGCCTGTTTTAACAACACATTTGGGTATTTTAAATTAGCTGATGTGTAATTAGTCAATTTAAATTAATTCTCTTGGTTTTTTTGAAGTAAAACAAATGCTACTTCAAAGTATAGCTGTCAGCTGAAGAAATACCGAGCCTGCCTTAACCACAACTGGTTATCAGTTATACCAGTTTAGGGAAATCATCTCCCCTTGAAGAGGCCATTTCTATCCAATGCAAAGTTACTTGCTGTGTCTCTTGAGTTACCTTGTCCACATCATTGTCAAAAACAAAGTTGTTATGGCTCATAAACAAAATAATATATCAATTATTTTCAAAGTTGTTGAAAAAGAATGCGGTCTTTTAATAGGTGAAGGAAAAGTCATTGTTTTGAATTTTCAACAGAATAGAAATTGGTTTTAAATTCCGCTTTGTATTGCGGTTTTAAGAGGTTCTGAATTGTTACCAAGGTAATTTTTGTTTACATTATCTTCTCTGCAAATTGATGGGCTGGCGTCCTTACTTTTAAATGATACTTCAAGTTCTTTTCAAGTATTAAAAATAATTAGGTGACTGCTGACATAAACATAAAATTATTCTTTATCGTAGATCCCAACTTTGTTCGGACTTTTCTTACAACATACAGATCCTTCTGTAAACCTCAAGAATTGCTGAGTCTGCTAATAGAAAGGTACGCCACTGTTAAAAATACTGTGCAAATGAAGTGCAGATAGTATTTTTAGTAATTTTTACTTGGAGTAGAGTTTGTAAGAGTCTCCCAGTCGGTTTTGATACACTCCAAACACTTTTAAACAAGGGTTGCAAGTAAAAATATGTAAGTTATATCTAGAAGCTGTAGGATTGTTTAGGTAACTCCAGTAACTTCCAGCATCCCATGGATTTGTCTCTGAAATCTGTATTATTATTGAATTCAGCAAATTTTCAGCAAAGCATATATGCTTCCTAAGGCATAAGATTTTGGCCTGAGGAAATTACCTGAATTTCAAGCTATCTTTAATTGACATTATATTTTTGCACGCTGTGAGCAGGATTAGTGCAATAGGAGCAGAGTGCTTACATCTGTCTTATGTGCTAGGTTTGAAATACCAGAGCCTGAGCCAACCGAAGCTGATCGTATTGCTATGGAGAATGGAGACCAGCCTCTCAGTGCAGAGCTAAAAAGATTTAGGAAAGAGTACATTCAACCTGTGCAGCTACGGTGAGTATTGCATCAACATGACCCAAACTGATTTCCTTTAAGTCATTTGAAGTATCATCTTTTGGATGCAGTGGCTGCTTGCTACCAGCAGCCTTTCTTGTAGATGCTTTGATAGCATGTATAGGCAATCAGCCATTTTGGCCTTGCTGCTTGAAAACTTGGTGGCAATTTGAATTCATGGCATGAGAAGCCTTGGGAAAGGCTCATGCGGAATTTTAAGGCTATTAGTGTGCAAACTGATTTTACGGTCACCCTTTTTCTTTTAATCCACGTTTCTGCATGGCTATACAGCATGTGTTGCAGAGGTCTAAGGGGAGAATAGTGTAGTTCAAGTTCTCTTCATGAACAGCAGCATTACTCTGATTTCTTTAGATTTAAAGTAGAAAAATGTTTGTACTTGGTTGATGGTGAAGTGCAGACAGTAAAACTGCATTTGGTCTGCTGATTCTTATCTGGCGGGCCCTCACCTTGAAGTGCTAGATGTGAAGCACTGTATTATAGGCTGTTTACTTCTTACGTTTGCAGTGTATTAAATGTATGTCGGCACTGGGTAGAACACCACTTCTATGACTTTGAAAGAGATGCTGATCTTCTGCAACGTTTGGAAGAATTCATTGGAACAGTAAGAGGTACTTATGGTTTAAGAGCTGGCATTTATCATAAACCATCCCTTTTCTAAGGTATGGCATGGGTTCACTTTTCCTTTTGCTGAGCAGATAAAGAAAAAGAGGATTGGCTGCTTGTTAAATATTAAAGAATATAAATATTAGTTTAATGAAATAATTATTGAAAGTCTGGGCCTTGTTCAGAAGAATGTTATTTGCATCCTGATAAATAAATATTGGTTCTGTCAAAAAGGGACTGAAATAGTGCAAAATAGTAAGAACTGAATAATGATCAGGATTTTCCAACAATTTCACTATGCATGTTGGACCTGTAGGACATCTTCCAGTTGTGCTTGTACAGGTCTTTACTGTTCCATTTTAAGAAAAACTGGGACAGCTAGAGGAGCAGTTTGTAGGAAAATATGTTAGATAGATATTTAATTGTTATTTCACATTTAAAAAGAGGGGGAGAACAAGCTGGCTAGTTTAATGTAAATTTACTGGTAAATTTTCAATGGATTTGCCATCTCATGCATTAAATTCTTACAATGTAGAGCTGAACAGGCACTTGTCCTTTGGGTTTTATTTTGAGCTTTGATGCTAAATGCAGTAGAGGAAAAAGCTTCTCCCTGTTTGTTATTTTGCCCTTCTGAATTGTATGGGAGGGGGGGAAAAAAGCATGTATTTTTGCTCAAAGTATGAAGGCCATGGTGTTTACAGAAGTGAGTTTTGGGCAAAAGAAGGTTAATTCCCATAAACAAATAGTAAATTCAGAGAAGAAAGGAAAATGGCAAATTCAGAGCAGGAGCCTAATTTGGGTGTTCTGAATTCAGCTTGTGCAAACTTGGTGTGCTCTGCATTGGCTGTTGAGGAATTCCATATATGCTCGAATGCTTTGAGCCTTGTGTGGGAACATCACGTGTACAGCTTGTTTTAATTTAGTAGGGTTTGGTTAAAATCCAAAGATTTCTGGATTATACTCACCTCTTTGGAAAAACAGTATTAAGATTAATTAAATACTAATTTTCTCTCTGTGTGCCAGGCAAAGCAATGAAGAAATGGGTTGAGTCGATCACAAAAATAATCAACCGGAAAAAGCAGGCACAAGCCATTGGGCCAAGTCACAACATTACTTTTGAGAGCCCACCTCCGGCGATTGAATGGCACATAAGCAAACCAGGACACACAGAGACTTTTGACTTGCTCACTTTGCATCCAATAGAAATTGCTCGGCAGCTCACTTTACTTGAGTCAGATTTTTACAGGTAACTTTCCTCCATTGAAAAACACATGACACAAACCAAACTATTCTCCAGCATGAAATTGTTTCTGCGGGCCCCTGCTGTGAAGCCCCACGGTAGGTCAAGGGACTTTACCAATGCTGTATATTAATTCTTATTTTTTCAGAAAAAAACCCAAAATCTAAAAATCGGTCTTTGTCTTACCCTCCCCCAGCTGACATGCAGTACATGTGACTGATGCATACTGTTAATTGCATTGTGCTGCAGGCTTCTCTTGATGTTTTCCAAGTAGATCAACCTTTGAGAAGTGTGACCGTTAATTAAATCAGTTTTCTTCATATCCTAGTTTGTGAAGCAATTTATGGACCGTGTCAAATCTCACCAGCTGTCTGTGAGAGGTTGTTCAGGCATTGGAGGCTCACAGTTTGTTATGGTGAATGAGATGTAGACTTTAAATATCATTTAGGTAAACAGAGGTGGTTTACAGCCACATAAATTAAGAAATGGTTACACAATAAAAAAGTGTAGAAATGCCATTCTTTTAGTCATGTGGGGAGCCTAACATTATAGAAATGATACCTTAAAAACTTTATTTACAAATATTAAGTCCAAATTCTCTGGAAATAAAGAGCTTTGGGGAAAACTGTGTCGTATTTCCTCCTTTTAATTAGATTTTTCAATACGTGCATCTGCTTTTCTAGAGCTGTGCAACCGTCTGAACTAGTTGGAAGTGTGTGGACAAAGGAAGATAAAGAAATTAATTCTCCCAACCTTCTCAAAATGATAAGGCATACAACTAACCTCACTCTGTGGTTTGAAAAGTAAGTGATTTTCCTGGAATCTGTACCTATTCCTGGACATTTACAGTCCACTCAGCAGCATACTCTGAAAAATTCTGTTCTGGGAGAGTTCTGGTTTTAAGTTGTGTTTAGATGCTACAGCTGGTCCCTGGGTGAATTTTACCATTACTTCAGCTTTTTATTCTTGGAATATTTTTGAATGTTTATTCTCTAAACAGTCAAGTGATTTGAAAAACTTTTCATGTTTGTTTGTGTTACAACTTAATATTTGATTTTGGAAAATTCATCAGTGCATTAATACAAAACCAAATGTTCTTGTGTATTTAGATGCATTGTAGAAACAGAAAACCTAGAGGAAAGAGTAATTGTAGTGAGCCGAATTATTGAGATCCTGCAAGTTTTTCAAGAGCTAAACAACTTTAATGGTGTCCTTGAGATTGTCAGTGCTATGAACTCCGCAGCAGTTTATAGGTTGGATCACACATTTGAGGTACAGTGAAATGTTTTCCATTTTTGGTATGGAAGTGTAATGCAGAGTACCTTAGCTACACTGAAAGCCTGTCTGCTCAGTAAGCGTGTCCTTCAAAGAAAGAGTAAGCAAGATAAATTCCTCAACAATTCAATCAATTGGTGTAATGGATAAGGGTTCTTTTCTTGATTTTTGGAAGCAAGAAATCAGTTCTCACTTAAGAAAGGCAGAAAAAGGTAGCAAGATCCTGAGGCATTGGGGTACTAGCCTCAGAGTTGCTGACCTGAGTATCACTGAGACACTGTTACTCTCAGTATTGTTGCTGGGCTACATCTTTACCTTGTCTAAACAGCCTGTTTTGTATGTCTTTTTAGCAAATTCCAAGTCGACAGAAGAAGATTTTAGAAGAAGCTTATGAGCTGAGTGAGGATCATTATAAGAAATACTTGGCAAAACTCAGGTCCATTAATCCTCCTTGCGTGCCTTTCTTTGGTAAGTATGTTTTGTTTGAATGAGCTGTATCATACAAAAATATTTGCGAAGTATTAAGCTAGGGCAATAAACAAGAGTGTCAGCAATAGCAGTAAGTCAGTTGGGTTTGAATTTCAGGTGTCCATACATTAATTGCATATATGTGGAAGAAAAATTAAAGTGACTGTTAATTTCAGAATTTATTTGCAGTAAAAGTAAGTATATCTGTGATATCTTATTTAGATATTGACTCATTTTTACTTTGAATGTGGTTTGAACAGTGTTGTGACCATAACTGGAAGGTGGTCACATCAGAAATATTATTGCTGTTGGGTAGTAGAGAAAGGAGGACCAGGAGTCCCTTCTCCATCAAGAATTCTGTCAAGAAATAAAGCTAGAATTTATTTTTTATGGTGTCTTAATATCTAGAGTCTTCTATTAAAAATTCTTATTTCTATAAAGATGGGATGGGGAAGGAAGCTACCTCTTTATCATCAGACTTAGCATTTCTTTCAAGTAGATCGCTTGAAATTTCTGATGTTTAGCAAATTGTCAAGTTAAGCACATGACGTTACTGTTATTTAGCAAGCTACTTGGATGTTTGCTTGCCACTTTGGACATTACAGTTGACAGCTTAGGTTTCAGGCCAAAACTGAAAGAAAATAGTGTTGACGGCTGCTTTGGCCTTTTGCAGATTCAGAAAAGATATACTCCAGAGCCCTGCAAAGAAAGATAAGATCAACCAAGAAACCCTCTGCCCTGCTTGATGAGTAGAGGTTAGCAGGATCACACGCAAATAGCTTCAGTTATTTCTATCAAGCTGTACTTAAAGAAAACATTAGTTTTCTAAGTATAATATATATGAGTATATATATACTCATTAGAGTCATAATGATAGTTCCAGATGTATTACCTGTGGACTTGAGAGTGCTCTTTTCTTTCTGATCTTCAAATGATTTGATGCAATTTTGAAGGCAGGAGTGGAGAGTGGAACAGAAGATTAAAACCTGAAAATAATTTTTTGGAACTTATCTGGGGTCTCTTACGGAGTAGAGCTGAACTGAAGCAGAACAGTTGAGTGAAAGCACTTGAGTGCAGTGTGCTCTTGTCTTACAAAATGCTAATAGTGTTCAGCTGAGTGAGCTTCCTGAGCAAAGTGCATAGACTTTGAGATCTTGATGCAAAAAAGGCAGCTTTCTGCAAAATGCATATTAAATTATTTAAATCATTGCCCTTGTTTGAAAATAAGGTGCAGTTCTCCTACTGACCCTAGCTGATAATTTTTTCAAACTAGAGTGCACAAATTAAAACCTTTATGAATTCTTTGTATTCCAGTCATGTGACTTCCTCGTTTTGTACTATATGTTAAGAACCGCTTTTGTGTGCTCTTTAGGTATTTACTTAACTAACATTTTGAAAACCGAAGAAGGCAACCCTGAATTTCTAAAGCGACATGGGAAAGAACTTATAAACTTCAGCAAGAGAAGAAAGGTAGCTGAAATAACAGGAGAGATACAACAGTACCAGAATCAGCCATATTGTTTAAGGGTGGAATTTGACATCAGGGTAAGTGGCATTATTTCCTCGAGTCTATGCACTGAGCTACTTCTGTGGTGACTGTCAGCTGGTAGACTGTAAGGATAAACTGAATTCATAGATTCACAGTAAGACTGAATCAGAGATGAGCAGAAGGCCTGTCATAAAATGTGTCTCAGGCCTTACCGTAAGAAGGGGGAGAAAGCTCAATGCTTGCATTTTGGTGGTGGGTTGGGGTTTTTTCCCCAGCTCTTGGGGTATTGGTAGATGGATCTTCTTACTGATCAGTGTTAAACAGGAACAGAAAACAGATTCTTACTGTCCTTCACTCAGCTGCATTTGTCTGTCCAGTAAGCCCTTCTGTCTTTTTCCTCTTCTGTTGTACTATATCTGCATTTTCAAGTTTATCTGACAGCTCTGCATTTACATCATTTGTTAGCAGTGACGATGTTCACGTTTTTCTTTCTTCTGTTGTTTACTATTCTTGGTGTGTTGTGTTCTATAAGCAGTCTTTTCTGTCTACTCTCCTTTTATTTTTTTAATTATCTTTTGAACTACTTGCTTTCAGAGAGTCCAGACAGGTTATCTTAAGAGATTCTGCAAGATTTTCTTTTGTTACTCATTCTCAGGGTTTGACGGAATGCATTGTTAGAACATTTTTTCCTTTGCATGAATGTAAAGATGGATTGCATGCAGCTGCTTCTGAAGATGTTTGACCTAACCTGATCTGGTTTTTGCACTGCAGTGTTTAGGTACTCACGTTGTTTTTTTTCAGGCCAAGCATAACAGTAGCAAAGCTCAGCAACGGGTGGACCCACAAATGGATTTAATAACTTAAAAATCTATCACTGCTTCTGACTCCAGTATATTCTCTCTTCTCTGGAACAGTTGGGATTATTTGTGCAGTAGAAACACACAAGCTACTAACAAGTAGTGTAGCTGACAAGTTTTCTACCTTCTTGTATTTCAGAGATTTTTTGAAAACCTGAATCCAATGGGAAACAGCATGGAGACAGAATTTACAGATTATCTGTTCAACAAATCACTGGAGATAGAACCAAGAAATGTCAAGCCTCCACCAAGATTTGTTAGTATTAATTTTTTTTTTCAAAAAAAATGCTTACATTTGTCTTTCACAGGTACACAAGTCATTTTAGAACTGTAACTTGATAAATACAAAGCTACATTCATCTTGTGACCTTTTGATTTTGTTATCTTTTTTTTATCATTTCAGCCCAAAAAATACAGCTATCCTCTCAAGTCCCCAGGTGTTCGTCCCTCTAATCCAAGGCCAGGTACCATGAGACATCCTACACCCTTGCAACAGGAGCCAAGAAAAATTAGTTACAGCCGCATCCCAGAGAGCGAAACTGAAACTACAGCATCTGCTCCGAACTCTCCCCGAACACCTTTGACACCTCCCCCTGCTTCTGCTACTTCTAGTACCACAGATGCCTGCAGCGTCTTTGACTCAGATCCTTCAAGTCCTTTTCATGCAAGTAGGTGCTAATGCTTACTCTAGAAAGACCACAGGTTTTGTGGTGTTAAGCAGGTGAAATCATGTTTAGTCTTCTGAAGTGACTGTAGGAATAGTTGCTTTTGTCTCCTTATGGCAGCTTGTGTGCCTTATTCCCATTTTTAATAAGTTTTTATTTTAAAGGGAAAAAATTAACAGAATTAGGTGTGTTACATAGGGCATTATTACCAGGTTTTGGAGAAGCAGGTCAAAACAGAAGGCAGAGATATTTCTAGTGCCCATATATGTCTCAAGCAGTCAAATGTGGGATTTGCTGCTATAGATGTATGTGTGGTGACTGTATTTGGTGAATGTGTGTTTGATGGTAAGCAGTGAGAATAAAAATGAATGTTTTGTTGGGTGCCTTATTCTGAATTGGCTTCAGTGCACACAGATGGCTTTCCTGCAGAACATAAAACCAGTGTTACCCTGCTTTAAATCCATCAGGACCCGTCAACACCTATTTCTTTTCTGTTTTCACCAGTATGGTGAAAGAAAGGTCATATTTTATGGTGTGCTTGCAGTAATTTATAATGGACATAGCCTCCATTCATGGATGAGGGCTTTCAAAGGAGGTACAAGGGTAGTCATGTTCAGCTGATTGCCATAAGGAGGTGAAATGACTTTAAATGCAGAGCAGTGATACTGCTAAGTGTGAAAGTCAAGTCTCATGAATACCTCTTCAAATGAAGATATTTCTTCATTGTTGGTTTGGCCTGTTGACTACAGGTTCAGGATACTGTTTTAGTGCTGTTGGGATACAAGGATGATGTTCTTGTGTGGTTTTGGTCGTAAGTATTACTTAAGAATGTGCAGAAACTGAAGGCCACAGAGATGATTGCAGCTCAGACAAACAGTTTGCCTAGTAGCTGCAAGTTAGATGGTTCTTTTATTGTCTTTCTTTAACACCTTCTTGATTCATGTATTTTTTTAAGAGCAGTTACTTTGTTATTTCTGACACCTTTATTGGCAGCAATAAAGGAAACTGAGTCAAATAAAGGTTCTTCATGATCATGATTTTTTTAACGTCCACTAGGATCTGCTTCTGTGTCATCTATAAACTTTACCAAAAATTCAGATGAAGCTCATGTCCCCCCTCCAGTTCCTCCACGAAGACGACCAGAGTCTGCCCCAGCTGAATCCTCCCCATCCAAAGTAAGTAAAGAGTTAAAAAAGATTTTTTTTTTTTCTGGGAGCAGAGGGCAGAGAATGATAGAAAAGTGATTCTTAAAGATCGTTTCTCTACTTTTGAAGAACCATGTGTGAAAGAGTAAGCAGCTGTGTATTCCAAGCCTTCATAGCTCTGCCTCATTGTCCCAAACAAACAAAAATTAACAGATGGGACCAAAATTTAGAGTTTGAAATGTCTCGTGTCTATTGATCTGCTGTGCTCAGAGCCTTCACGTTGCCTGTGAGAACTTGAGGCTTCAGCCAGGTGTTTACATCTTCGATAACTGTCCCAGAGTAATGTTTTGATGTGTATGAGTACAGGTAAGAACTGAAGAACAGTACTGATGAATAGTGATGTGTACAATTCAATCTTCTGAAGAGGTTCCTTAGAATATTTGACACTAACGCTGTGCTGCTCAGTGCTTTCTTTCCCTTTTTTGATTATGCTTCCTGTCTGCCAGCCTGCTCGAGCCATTGCTCTGCTTTCCTTTTGTGCTTGTCTGGCATTTGGGATCTGATCCAGCCTTTTTTGCAGACAGTGATAAATATATCTTGATTTCAATGGGTGCTGGTTTGTGACTTCAGAGAACTGTGTGGATTTGAAAATCCCCCTCAAATTTACTTAAGAGCATCTGTGTCTTTGAAGAGGGCTTATACGTGTTTTTCAGCAGGTTGTTGTTTTCACACTGCAGGTGACTGTGCTGTCAAGCCAGCAGAGTTTAACACATCACATTCCTACCAAAGTGTAATTGAAAATGTTGTATATGTGGTAGAGTGTTGGAGACCAATTACACTGTTGCTGTGGTCTGTAGCTTGAGAACCGTTCACCGCAGTAATTCTGACTACTTAATGCCATCTTCTGAGCGTAGGGGTTTCTTTTTCTCCATGTTCAACATTTTTTTGCCACCTCTTTTTCCCCATTTTCTTAGCAAAATATCTGGTGCTGTTATCCACTACAAGTGCTTCTTACTGGGAAGGTGGTGGAAGATATCCAGACCCACCCAGCCAACAGACCTCGAACTAGCATGGAAATTACTGCTTTGACCATTGTTTGCCTTGCCTTTGTCCCTGTCGGTGCATCTTCATTCCTTCCATCCTTGGCTGTTAACTCATGTATTGATGTACCCCTGCTTTCTCCCTGCACATCCAGTCTCTGTCTTTTTCTGTCCGCATCACTCCGAGAAACATGTTTTTCAGGCACTGCCACTCCCTTTTACTTCCTTCTTCATTCTGCATCTGCTTGCTGTACCTCCTCTTTAACTGGAATAAGAGCAACCTGCAGGACAGGAGCTCTGCTTCCATTTCACATCAGGTTCCTGTTCTTTACTGCCACTCTAAAATTTTATTGAATGACATGTTTGTGTATCTCAGATTACTTCTGCGCACCTGGACAGCCCGCCAGCAATCCCTCCTAGGCAACCAACCTCTAAAGTGTATTCACCAAGGTACTCGGTGCCTGACCGGACCTGCATGCCTGATCCCCCTGAAAGCCCTCCTGTGTTACCGCCACGAGAACCTGTGCGAACTCCAGACGTTTTCTCTAGCTCACCGCTACACCTCCAACCTCCACCGTTGGGGAGAAAAAGCGAACTTGGTAACGCCTTTTTCCCAAACAGTCCATCTCCGTTTACTCCCCCTCCCCCTCAGACACCTTCTCCACATGTAGCACGGAGGCATCTTCCATCACCACCTTTGATACCACAAGATGTGGACCTCCATTCTGTTGCTGGACCACCTGTTCCTCCACGACAAAGCACTTCTCAACATATCCCAAAGCTTCCTCCAAAAACTTACAAAAGGGAGCACACACACCCATCGATGCATCGAGACGGTCCACCGTTACTGGAGAATGCCCACTCTTCTTGAACTGTCCCTTGAGCTGGGAGTTGCATTTTCCTGGAGCTACGTCTGTTGCTGGCAATGGATGCACTGAATCTGGTGGCCCCAAAGAGTTGGGATGTGTATTCCAAACACTAAAAACTCTCCAGAAGATTGGAAATGCAGTGTACAGAAACGGGATTGAAAAAAACCAGACAATCTAGTGGAAACACCAGTTAACTTGCTATTCTCGTTTTATTATGCAGGACATTGTTCTAAAGTAATTGGACAACTGATTGTACCAGAAAACAGACTGGAGGGACTTCTTTGGCCAATGAGCAGAGACTGTGTTTGTGTAATGATAGATAATGTCCAGTACAGGAAGGGAAACAGTCTTGTATCCATCAGTTCCATACAGTGGCACGGTTTTTGGAATGAAAACATTATGCACTTTTTTTTAAATCTCAAACAGGGAAATTTATATCCTCTTTAATTTTCTTTTGCTCTACTCCCTGCTTTAAAATACTTTCCTAAAATTATGAGAAGGACTGTGAGGAAGATCTGTGGTACCTAACTGAGCTAGAATTAAGGCGAAGCACTGTATTGCGGTCCTGTTTACAAGTTGTTACAATGAGCAGTAGGGGGTACCTAGGCTTCACCAAAGAGGTACTTTATTATTATTTTCTGAAATATTATGGTGCCAGTTCAAAAATAAATTTCTGCCAGGAAGCATAATGTCTAATTATTGCTTTCTTTAGCTAGAGCAGATGAAAGTCTTACATCATTAAGATGACACAGATTTGGGTTTTTTTTAAAGCAGCACTATCATCCGAAGTAAACGTACTACTACATTTAGAAGACTGTTAATCTCTGCTAGGTTATGTCACATTCTTTTTAAGGTTTAGTGATAATCCATTTCATGGCTAGTAGATTTTGTTTCTCAGTCACACCGTGAAAGCAGTCACTTGAGAAAAGGAGTGCACTCACTGGTCAACGTCCATAGCTATTGTCATGTTTTGTTAACAGTAGATTAGTCAGCATACATAGAATTGCCTTGCAGTTGCATAAATCATGTGTATATAGTGAACGTTGCATAAATATACTTGCAGATTGTTTTTAATTTAATTGAAATAAAGATACAGATATGTTTGGCTGACATATGTTAAATTATTACACAGACAAATGTACAACTCCAGTTTTTCAGTTAAGCACTGAAGGAGGTAAAAGGACATGTTGTACGTGTTTTTTTTCATAGTTCAGTCTATGTATTTCAGTAATAAGATTGTAAAGAGAAGTCAATTTTGGCATATGTTACAAACACTTGAGAAGCTGGGTCACTCCCAAAGTGAATTATACATTATAAAACTTCTCACACCTCCTGGATGACACCTGTTAGAAAAATTCAAGCTTACATTAATCTTTGCAGAAGGTTTCTTGTCCAAAATACATGTGACGGAGCAGGTACTGGTATAAGTATCGTAAGTATCGTGACATGGATGATCTGTAAGCATGTGTACTACTCCTCAAGTCTAGACAATACTGTGACAGTAATGAATAGCAGTTACTGAAGAAAAGCAGCTCTGCGATCTCCGCTACAGTGTGAATGTGAAGTGTAAAGTATCTCATCTTCAATTAATATGGCTTATGGGTCAAGGTAAAATTCTATAATTTTCTTTTTGGAGGAAAAATGCATTTCAGCAGAGTCTTGGAAAGCTGTTTAATTAGAGATGGTGTCAAATGTTGATGGAAATGACCTTTTTCAATACTTTCTGCTATGTCACTGTTTAGTGCTCCTTGATCCTTTAGTTTGGTCGTTACATTTCAGAAACTGTTCTGATTTCATCAACAAGGATGGCATTTTTCATCATTGTCAAATTTGTCAGTTGCATTCCTTCTTTGATGTCTTTAGCAGTGTTGTTTTGAAACATTTTCCTGGCAAAAGAAGAAAAAGTGAATACCTCTAAACCTTGGCTTCAGAGGAGAGCATTATATGGGAGCTTTGTAAAAAAAACCCTCAAGCTCTACAGGAGGTGTAGTTTAGGTTATTGGTTCTTTGGATATAAACACCATGATGGACGTGCTGGTGCCAATGTCATCTACATTATTAGCCCATCAGTGGGTTACCAGTGAAAACTCTTTAAATTTAGACTTTCTGATCAGTATCTCTTCTGTACACTCCAGACTGCTGTTTTGCAGCCATGACAGACCAAGCAGAAGGAATGACCTAGTGTTTAGGTTGCTCAGCTAAGTGGAGACCTGTGCTTCTGTGACCTCACATGTATCCTGCTAATCAACAGATTTCATGAATGCCAGCAGGTCTCTTGTTTCCCTTTGTGAAATGGGGAATGCTGTTTTGCCTTGTGGTTCAGGACAAAAATCCGTTACTGGTGAGGTCACTGTGCAAGAACCTAACTTAAACAGACTCTGGAGCCTGCCAGAATGGGTCACTCATATGGACCACAAAGCATGGTGTTGACTCAGCTGCAAGCTGGAAAGAGAGGGTGAGAATCAAACCTGTTGCCTTTAGAACAGGAGTTTTGAGTACTACTGCTAAGCCACTGGTTTGGCTAATGACAGCTTTATTTACATTAATACTTATTAGATCTGCAGTGACTTCTTATTTGGACCATTAGTGACAATCACATAGAAAATGAAGTCTTAATGATGCTGTTTCCTTGTAAAATCATCCTGGGTTGTCTGATGTGGCCTGGGATGATGATGTGGCCTGGAAAATGAAGCATGCTTGTGTGCAGGCATATGTGAGTTGCAGAACTTTGTAAGTATGGTACTTAATTTGTGCTGTTTCACCTCAAGGTTGCTACTTGTATAGTCCAGCAGCAGAAGATAACTGGGGTTTGTTCAGGTTCTTCCAGAGTGTCACGGTTGTGTTAGCTCAGAAAAGCCCTCTAAGAGTTTGGGTCAGGGCAACCACGGATATCCATACAGGCAAGGGGGTGAAGGCATTGATTGGGGGTATTACACAAGAAGCTCAGCATGAACCAGCAATATGTGGTTGCAGACCAGAAAGCCAGTTGTGTCATGGGCTGTGTCAAAAGAAGTATGACCAGCAGGTCAAGGATGGTGATTCTCCCCCTCTATTCCACTCTTGTGAGACCTCACCTGGAAACATTCAAGGTCAGGTGGGATGGGGCTCTGAGTAACCTGACCTAATTGTAGATGACCCTGCTGACTGCAGGGTGAAGTTGGGCTAGATGACCTTTAAAGGTACATTCCAACCCAAAGTATCTTCTATGATTTTGCAAGTGCCATGTATTTACTTCTGTTCAGCATGCTGTATGGAAAGCCAGCCATCGTGCTGCTTGTACATGCTGTTGTCATGACAATCAGCAGCACAAAGTTTTTCTAAAACTGTGTACTAATGGAGAACATTATCCTGCATTTGAATGCTCCATCCTGAAGAAGGCATCACTAGTGCAGGCTAACCTCTTTTTATAATATGCCCCTCTCTTAAATCAGGAAGGCAGAGGTCTGTCTCAGTAAGAGACAGTGTCTTTATGGTAATACACTGGATTAGATCTTTCATATTTATATCAACATTGTGGGATGTTTATTTTTCTTTTGCGTATAAATTAGACTTTCTTCTTAATTGATTCTGATACAACCTCGGTGATGTCACTGGAGGTACCATTGTTGCAGGTGGTAGATTATTGTGTTGCGGGGAGGTTTTATTTGGAACATTTGCATCACAGCAGGCTGTGTAGTGATGTCAGTGCATTTTAATAAGCATCAGTTCCCTTCTTAGTGGCTGTGGTCTCAACCTAGCGTGGCATTTTGCAGAGGCAGCCTGTGCTTCTGCTGTTTCTAGCACTACTGCAATTTAAGCCTAACTAGAAAGATTCCCTCATTAGCCAATGTTTGACTTAAAAAAAAATACGGAAGTTAAACATAATGTTTCTTAATGCTTTGCCGCTATGAGTAGTGCAATTAGTTGCAGTACATGAAAGTCCCTCCTTGACTTTCTCCTTGCTGCCTTTGCCAGCCAGCAAAGAGGGACTTGTTCAAAAAGACTTTTAAGGTGATATTAATAAGTTTGCAAACTTTACGGGTTGTCCCCCCTACCTCAAAATACTCTTTTTTTTCTCTTTATTTGTTGAACTGTCATTTCAAAGCCAAGATGATGCATGGGCTGAAACCTTTTAGATCTTACTCATTAGACCAATATAGTGGCCCAATATAGTTGTAAAAACAAAACTGGTTTTAACTTAGTTTGTAAATTCCATGCCGTATTTCCGTTAAAAAAAACCACCTTCAAATTAATTTTTCTGTCAACTGTGAGCAAATTTCCCTTTTGCCTTCAGTGGAAAATAGTACATTAAGTACCAATTGCTGCAGCATTATAATGTAAACAAAGTAAAGAGTCACACTTCTTTATTTCACTTTCTAGCAAGCAAATGTGAAATCCTGTACCAGGTGGCTGAAGAGCTGAAATAAAAATAAAATAAAACCCCATATTCCACATGTACGACAATTTTACTAGCTGCCAAACGTGCCTTTTATCAAAGAACATCTGTATTATTAAAATAGATGGACGATCGGGGTGCATGTTGCTGGAATTGCTTTGAACAAATTTGTTCAAATCTACTTTGGAATAAGCATTTGAGTTGGTTTTGGATTTTTTTTTGTGAAGAAAAGAAATTTTTTGTTCCAGTAAGTTTATTTCGATATGTGTGTACATTTGCCTTTGGCAACTTATTTGCCAGCATGAGTAAATGTTAAAAGCTTTGTCAGTCCAGTTGTAAAGAAAAAAAAAAGGGAAAAACAAAACAAAAACCACAACAGAAAAAGAAGTGGTAAGCTTCAGCTGGCACATCTGATGTGTATGTAACTGTCTGTAGGTGATCTTTGTATGCTGTGTCTTCAATGATATTCAGATTGCCTTTAAGTGAAAACAGTGGCTGTTACCTTTTGGCATTAAAAGATATGTTCTAAAAATAATAATAATAAAATTACTTGGTTTTTGCTCGGTATTTTAGTAAAATACTGAAAGACGCAGTAGCTTGTGAGCAGAGGTGCCATATGGAGTAGAAGATAAAGTGTATGTACAGTAGGGGACACAAAATAACATATTTTTGACTCTGTTTTTCTTTGCCACATTTGCTTCATTGTAGGTGTTACTCCAGCTTTGCAGCATTCTGTTACAACTCACTGTGCCAAAGGATCTGCTGTCTCTGGGTAAATGCTGTCTCTTGACTTCTACTGTAGGAATTTTTTTAGGTAGGTAATTTCATGTAAGAGCCTACATCTTATCTCCTTCTTGGGTCACGTCACAGCAAATAAAAGGACATTATGTTTAATGTCTTTTATCTGGATATAGGCAAAGCATCTGTTTTAGAACAGAGTGAATAAATGAAAACTGCATACAAAGTAATTCATGTTCTTGGTAGCCTCCATCTAATCCACCCCACAAAATCAAACTGGCCAAAGACAGTATTATGTGTACCCCAGCTCCTCTCTGGTTTAGGAAAAAACTTGTGTAGGGTTTGGAAAAAGCAATTGGATTGCTTGGAATCTGACAAAATGGGTTTTGCCCTTAACAAAGAATATTTGTTCTTATACAAGAATGTGATATGCATTGAGGTGAAAACACACTAAGAACTTGTAGAGGAAGCCAGGATACATTGCAGCCCTCAGGAAAAAAAAATAAGAGGAAGTGCCTAAATTGTATCAATTTATAAGCAGCCTCCAGTATGCTGTCTTAGAGAAACAAAGTGGTGAGAGGATTGCCTTTCAGTGCTGCTGAAGTGTAAATTACCCATAATCTGAGGAGAGGCTTGGGTGGCTGACTTAAGCAGGGAGAGGTGATTGGCATGTTCTATATCCATGATTGGAAGGGATTGGAGGAGGAAACACTCTGGTAGATTTGAACAGGAGTAAAACTGCATTTGGGCTATTGATTTAAAACTTGATGTGACAGATGTTTTGCTATATGCAGGAAGGTATCTTGAAGAGTTAGATAGCTGAAATTATAGTGGTGTGTAATGAGAGTGGAGGAGGCTCGTAAGCCTGTAACAGAAGCAGCAGAGGGAATAAAGGAGATGGATGAATGAGCTGAAGATATGTCAGTGAGCAGCACCGACAACAAGGATCTTGACCAGAAGCCTAGAGAATGAGTCAGCTGAGCTCTAGGGAAGAGTCATATAACCACATGTATGGAAATAGCCTTCTCACATGACTGTGTGCAAGGGAGCAGGATTTTCTTAAGTAATGTTGCTTCAGAAAGGGACCTGAGAAACATGTTTAAGGGATGCAATCTTATCACTGACTCAGTGCAAAGGAGACAAGAGCATTATTTAAAAGCAACATTTATTTGGCATAGGAAGAAAAACAATTCCGAGCACGCACATATGCTAAAGGTGAAGTTGGATTGGATCCTGCAAGAGGTTGTGTGTCACATCATTCACTGTTTTATTTACATTTGCAGATTCTGAGCAGGTACAAGGATATCTCAAATGGTTAGTGTAGGCCTGGAAGTAAGAACTCATACAGGATCAAAAAGAAATACCCGTCGATTCTGACCATGCCTTAAATCGCTAAAATCCATGTGCATTTTACAAGCAAGGGTCTGCCACTTTGGAAGGATCTATTCACCTAGGAGGTGTTAGCAGGTAGGTTTTTCCCTTTGTCCTGTATCTGTCCTGGCATCTGCTTGGCCAGTGTGAGGAGCAAGTTTGTTCTGTGAAGGACAGAAGTGTCATTACAGCTGAGACCACATACAAAAGCATCAGAGCCCTTAACAGCATCAGTGCATTACAGTAGAAACTTGTCCATATTGATACATACAACTCTGATTCCATGGACAAATATGTCTGTCTGTAGATGATTCCTTTGCAGAGCAGACAGGTCTTGCTGATGCTTCTGTTACAAGTATCTGGCTGCTTTTACGTGTTTCTGTCCTGACCCTGCACTGCCTAATGCTGTAAATTCCTCTGAAGTATCTTTGTGATGCAGTGGAATGACCCTGATTTGGAAGGGACCGGTAATTTGTAATTTAATGAGGATATGAAGGCAGGAAAGAGATGGAAGGGGTGTTTTGTCATTAAAAATCTTAATTAAAAGAAAAGTCTTTCCAGAATAGTTTCCAAAAACTGGGAGGGGAAAATTATACTTTTTTCCTCTTTTTAAGGACAAGCAGATTTTTGGCAGCCGTTTTGTGTTCAGTAAAATCTGAGGCAGGCACCAGCTAAAACATTTTAATCTCTAGGGTTTTGTTCAGTTTCCTGAAATGTTGGGAAAGCTTTGATTGAGCTAAAGGATGGATTTTGTCTGTCTTAGGTGAATCACCCTTAACATACACCCCTCTTTGCCTTCATAAGAGGAGGAAAAGCAGGTCAGTTGGCACCATGGGAGAGCTGTAGGCCCTGCATCTACAGTCAATGTTAGCCACTGCAAAGGACATGTGCTCTGGGCCCTCCCTGTATCACTGCCATTGCCAGAAGAGCCATGCAGCATGACGGATGCTCTTGTCTTGGGCCCAGATTCAGTCACCCTTGTTGCTGGTGTTGGAGGCCCAAGCCTCTGATCTCACAACTGTGCATATTTCCCCCAAGATGTTGCTGTTGGCCCCACAGAGACTGTTCACAACCTCTTCATGTGAAGCCGATCTTTATTACAGGCCAGCATTCCAACCCTGCTAAAATACGGTGATAAAACCACATTTCCTCTTGAAATTGCCTCCAGCATACTCCAGCTTCAGCTAACACCACAGCTGTGTACCAACGGTACTTTTGCTACTGGAATGTGCCATGGATATTGCACCAGAGGGCTGTTCCTTGCCATACTTTCTTTTTAACGAAAGCTATAGTATTTTGCAGAGAAGAGCATTACTGAGGGTTTGTCATGTTGAGATGTACGATGGGTGGCGTATCTGTGGCCTTGTTATGGGAGGAAGAGTATCCTTGCACAAGAAGGAGGGCTTGTGACTTTTCAATGTGGGGCACAATCGATTTTCTTGCCCTAGTGCCCAATTTTAGCTAGAACTGCTACAAAGCAGGGTGCTTCACACGATGAGGCTTGTAAGGTGATGTCAGGCCAAAGACAGTTAGCAAAGAGTATTTCAGGTGCACTGCAGACCAGGAGCCAGGGCAGTGGTTGACTGCATCAGTCTCTGTTGATCCACGGTGGGGATAAGGTGGAGGAGTCTCTTGTGCCAAGCCCTGGGCTCAGCCTGCATCACCTTCCTGGAGACAGGCAACAGTAGGAGTAGGGATTCATAAAGCAGGAGGCAATTCAAAAAAGCATGCCACGTAAATGTTGAAAGAGGAGTTTGGGGAGTGGTGGAAGTCCAAAAGAAAGGGTGCTGCCCAGGTGCTTCAGCTGATGCTTATTAGACCTCAAATCAGGAAGGTTATGCAAGCTGGCCTCCTAGAAGAGGTGGTTTTTATTTAGAAAGTTGGAGGAAAGAAGGGTATTTTGGATTTCTGGCCAGGAAGCAAAGGCTGCAAAGGTAATCCCTCTGCTGTGGATGAGCCCAAATTAAACCTAGCTTGATTTTGGAAGGGCAAAGTTGTATGGCAAATCAAGCAGTGTTGGGGGATGAGGGGGAGGAGAAGATAGTGTGATTCAGCCAAAGCTTTCCAAACTTCAAGGAAAGTTAAGTCAGGCAGTGGTGAAATCTAGCAAGTTCCTGTGCTTACTGGAGCTGCTGGCTGAGCTCCACTTGAACCCATAGCCTGGCCCTGCCCTGTGCTAGGAAGAGCAGGATGAATTTGTAAGGCAGTGAGACAGTCTCCTCTCCCCCACCTCTTCACCTACTGTGTTAGTCAGGGGGGATCTTGGAGCCTCGCTGTCTGTCTCCACCCTTGGGGACCTGGGGAAGCACTGTCGCGCTTAGGCTGTGGCCTGCCTTTTTTGGGGCTGCTTATTTCTTTTTGAAGAGCTTGCGGAAGGAGCTCCGGAAACCCCCCTTGGGCTCGTGCCGCGGGTTGTGGTCGCTGAAGGATGTTTGCTCATTGTCATCCTTCTGGCAGAACCTGGTGTTGTCTTCTGCATGGAGCTCCTAAAAGGGAAAAGACAATTTAACCAGCATTTGCAACCTCACATCCTTGTCCCCTTATCTCTCTCTCTCTCTCTCTCTCTCTGCCTTTCGCTGTGCTAGGAGGAACCTGGTGGCTGAGGAGGTTTCACAAGGCTAGGAGACAACAGATCACTTGGGTCTCTGCAGCACTGGTACCTCTGCAGAGATCTTGTTGCAGGCTTTGAGGCAGTGGCAGAGGAGTGGAGGGATGAGCATTGTTAGAAGGAACTAGAGCCCTCCTTGTTGTGTTTAGGGGGAGTTTACTAGCCCATTTCACCAACAAAGGAGCAAGCCAGCATGGGGAGTTAAAGGAACTTCCTACCCTCTCCTTGCTCATGTTTACCCTAGGGTAGTGAGGCTTCAGGCTTCTTGAGCTGATATGGTGTAAAATACTCTTCTGTTGGCTCTGCTGTTGCCTGGTTTTGTATCTGGGGGGCAGAAGGCTTCAGTAGCACACATGCACCTTGCTGTAAACGTGCCACTAAAAGATCTCTACTGCATTCAGGATAGTATCGTGTTCCTCTCAGGCTCTGGGCAAGACCTTTTCTCCAATTTTACCTACCACTGTCATGATGCTCTCCTTTGCTCTGTAGGGGAGAATGTCTCATACAGTTCTGGACTAGTTCCACATCTGCACGCTGCCATGGTCCATAGATCTGTGCAGGTAAGTGCTGAAGACCTCTCAGGACCCTATTTCTGGGAAGGCTGTGTCACTTCCTCTGCTCAACTGTCTACCACCACCTCCACTTGCTAGGCTTTTCTCTCTCTTTTCTTTCAAGGTTTCTTTGCTGCTTTTCAGTGAGGCCATTGGAACCTTCCTCCCATCATCATCTGCATCTTGCTTCATTTTAACAGGAGAGTGTTTCTCCAGGCAGCACTGAGAAAAACTAGTTAAGCACCTCACAGCACCCTTAGCCTCTTCCCCCAGGAAGAGTGAAGAGTGCCCTTCCCCCTGACTCTGACAGCTCAAAGTTGACTTGGAACAGGCACTGCATAACAGAAACATTGTTCCTGCAGACCTGGTGTCCCTGAAGGCTTTGGTGCCACCTGCCATTCCAGTGATTGCCTGAGGTTGGGCACTGTCTGTTTTCACACAGACTTCAGCATGTGTCTGTGGTCCATGCAACAAACAAAACCCATGGGCCAGATCCTTGCTTGTGTTTGGTTGAGTTGGACTGTGTCGCTGCTTTACGCCTGCTGAGGATCCGATACTAAATCCGTTGGGTTTTTTTAACCCAGCACTCCTTACAGGGGGTAGAAAGGCACCTTTTTAACTGTGTGCCACACTGTCATTTCAAACAGCTTTGTGCATGCTTGGTGACCCTCATCAGTTACAGCATTTCCTTGTGAGGGAAGCTCAGCAACAGCTAGAGACACACGAGAGGCTAGCCTGTCTCAAGAGTGTTGTAGCTGTCACTCAGCCAGCTGTGTGCCTCAAGCCCATGTTCATCCCTGGGGAAGAAGTGTATGAAAAGGAACTCCCTCCCTTGGGCATCTACATGTGGAGGAGGACTTTGAATATATGGACTTGGAAGCTATTTTGGCATGCTCTGCCCTAACTGTATCTCAGATCTTTCTCCTGCTGCTGCTTCTGCACCACCACGTGCCTATTTGGGTTTTTTTTTGTCCTTCTATTTAAGCCTCCTTACTTCCAAAAAACTCTGCTTTTCACCCGCTCCTCTCTGCGGGGGGAAGTAACTCCTTTGGGAGCTTCGAGATGAAGCTGAGATCATGTGAGGCTGGACATTCCTCTCCTGCTTCTGCTGCAGACGGCTCCCACTGCTGCTCCGTGTGCTGTAGAGTCTGGTGCTCATGCCCTCAGCGCTTCTCGGCAGCTCCTTCAGAGACCTGCTCAGCTGCTTGCCTTTGCTGTGGAACATCTCACGCTTGTAAGTGCTGCTGCTCACAGGAGTACAGCTCTTAGGCAATGGCTGTAAGGCATGATCTGTCCTCTCTGGTTCTGATGTGAAGTTAACAGGCCTAAGGAAGCAAATGTCTAAGCTGGACTCAGATGAGGCTGGAGAGCAGTTCTCAAAGAGAGCAAGGTTTTGGAAGGCATCATCTTCATAGGGGCCTGGCAGGGTGAAAACCTCCCCAGGGTAGTCGAATTCTTCATAGCTTGGCACAAAGTTCCTCGCATCCTGCAGCAGCTCCACAGAGGTCCTGATGGCTCTCTCTGTGTTCCCCACCGCATCAGCCGGTGGTGCTTCATATTCCATTTCAGGGATGGATTGTAAGGGGGCTGTCAGAGCCTTGAGTTCCTGCTCCGTGAGCTGAGAGGATGCAAGGATGTTCTCTGGCCTCTCATGTTTTCTACTTTCCATTTCCCAGTCAGGGGGCTTTACAGCCTGGATGTTCTCCATTACGGCTGGCTGGGGTTTCTTCATCTGGGGCATCAAATGCCTTAAAAATAAGAAACAAAACAGAAGAACAGAAGGAAGTGGAATACTAAAGGATGACCAAAAAACGGCATAACAAGCCCCCTACCCCCCTTGCTTCCCTATTCTTTTGCTTTTAAGGCCAAAAGGTATTTTCATGTCTTGAAGAACAGTAACAGAGCTGCCACTAATAGAAATTGCCTGGCTGGGTTAGCAGGAGCAAACTTGTAGGGGTAAAACCACTTATTCAGTAACTTAAGCTGACTTTTTTTACTCTACTACACCATTAAATTAATAGAAGCTGAGATGAGAAGCCAACTGATCCATCTCACCTGTTTGTCTGCATTTTAGATTTTTCCTTTCCTCTCTTTCTATAATACAGGGGCTGAATCTTATCTTTTTGTGTTCTGATTGTCTTTGCAGGTGGACAAGGTTCCTCTCTTAGGTAAGGATTGATCCTGTAACACTATTGCTTGGGGCGGGACTCAGTGGTGAAGCCAAACTGTTCTTGTTATTGTCAAACAACAAAAGGAAGCACAGCAACCACTAATTACTGACATAAGAAAAAAAGCAAGTATAGTTTGCTTTGATCCTGATCTCAGTTGGCACCTATCAGTAGGCTAGAAATGTCCAAACATTGCCAGGTGCTACCAACAGCCCTGTCTGCCTTGAATTACTCTTGTGTCTTTTGAATGCATTTGTACTTGAATCTTGTGGTAGTGAGTCACATCGTTCAATGATGTGCTGTGTGGAAAAGTGCTTTTTTTGCTAGTCTGAGACCTTGGTCATATTTCCTAGCTCTTGAAAAGCTGATAGTGAATAATCTGGAGAGTTACTATGCACACCACTGCTGGGCCTATACAAAGACATGTCCTCCCTGGTGCTTGTTAAGACTGATAGCAAGAGCACTGACAGCCCTGGGTAGAGCTCTGAAATGTTTCCTGCTAGTGGAGGGAGCCATCACTTCATCTCTCTATGCATACACAGGGAGTAGTCTTGGAAAGGACAACCTGTAACTGCCTAGTGTCACTGGCATAGTATGAGTGAGAAAGCTTCTACTAGGACAATAGGCTTACGGGGTTGTCGTGCCAGAGGAAGGTGCTGGTGGGAACGACTGTATTGTCTCTTCAGAGTGGATCCCGCTATCACGGATGGATGTCGCACTGGGTGTTGGAGAAACCTCTTGGCTCGTACACTGGGAGGTGAGACCTTTGTACAGCTTCACAAGGGATGACCTGAGGGAGGAGAAATCCATCGTCGTGCTAAGAAATAAGGCAGGGAATGAGCACGATCATGTAGAATCACAGAAAACAGGACTGGGAGGGACCTTAATATTCCCATTCACCTCTTCCCACCCCAAGGAAGGACCTGTTCTACCTACTCTGTCCCAGTCAGCAGGGCATCCTGCTTCTGTCCTGTTCTTCTGTTCTTAATGCCTCTCCTGGTAGCAGTCCCTCCCCAGCAGTCCACTCCAGCCCCTTACCACCCTCCATATTTAGAAGCTTCCCTTGAAGTTTAATCTTGCCCTACTTCCCCGGTGAATCATCATGAGGAGCAAAGGCAAACAGATTTTGATTTAAGTAAAAAAGTCTTGATTTCAAAGAACTCTTCTAACCCACAACCTGAGAATCTACTACATTCTCAGGGTCATTTCTACCACAGTTCATTTCAAACAAGTTATGGGAGGCTTTTGTTTCTCCCACCCCACTTCCCCAGTAAAATAACACTATTCTTTCTCAGTCTTATGAGAGCTTCAGGCAACAGTCTTGACATTCACCAGGGGCCCAAGCTGTGAAAGCAGCTATGTCCCCATGTATTCTCTCACTGGAGAGTGACTTTGCTATCAGCTTAAGGAATCAAATGTTCTTGTGAAACAGGTGGTTGCTATGTTTAGAAGGATTAAACTGATTTTCCTTTCAGTCTCAGAGTTAGACAGAAGAGCCCATCTGAAATCTGACCTCAGTTTGGAGGACAAATGCCAGTAGCTGGCCTTCTCCAGCATTCATATGCAAAGGGATTTGTTTTTATTTCAACAGAGCAATGTGCCTGTTGATCTTGCCTGGACCTAAACCCCCTGTTTCCAGGCTTTCCCCACATCTCCCTTTCCCTGCTGATAGGCAGAATGAGATGATGTCGTGCTTACTTCTTCAGCTTTTTCCTCTTCTGTATAAGCAGATCTTCATTGCATTGGAAGAGGAGGCTATAGTGTGAGATGAAAACCCGGAGGCGCTGCACACACACCAGCAGCAGGTAGTAGTCAGGATGCTCTTGCTCCGTGAACTTCAGGACATTCTGGGGCACAGAGGAGAGCAGGCTGTTTGGATGGTGTCCTAACCCTTTCCAGTGAAAATGTGCTATTGGGACCATGGGTTTAGTGCTCTGGAGTGCTCATGGCACTGCCCTGTGGGAGCTCATCTAGGCATCACCAATTTCTGAGGGACTTGGACAAGATCTGCCTCCTATTACACCAGTGTAAATACACACATAACCACTGTAAACATCATAATGAGATGTGTGGGTGATGCACTGGTTGATTTTGGCACTGGATATATAAACCAATCTCTCCTTTTTATTGGGCTTGCTTTCTGTGCCATTTGCATAGGCTGAAATGTTTTAGTACAATTCAGATAACCTTCCTGTGAAACAGAGCTCTTTATCAGAAAGCTCTGTGTAGGAAAGGTTGTCGGGCCCTAAAACCCCCTAGCTCTCACAAATCTCAGCTAACAGGCATGTGGACCACTCAGCAACAAGACTAGCTCTTGTTACAGGAGTTAGGTCTGAGCTCACAGTAGATGTGCCCCATCTCTGGCCTCCTGTTCTCCCAGAGCAACAGGTAGCAGAGCTTTTTGCTTCCCAGGGAACAAAAGCTGTTTCTGTCAGGCCAAATGGAGAAACTGGCAAATAGAAGCAAGCTTCAGGTGAAAATGATGAAAATTAGGCCATCCTCAGCTGGATTTCGCTTTCAAAGGGTTGGGGTTGTTTTTTTCAGAGAGCCCACTGTGTTTGCCAGAAACCCTGTTCCTGTACAGGCCTGAATAGCAGCTCTGAGTTAAGTCACGTGGTGCTAAGAGTTCAATGAGACAGTTTCCATCCTGGGGCCCTACCTGTAGATGAATAAGGTATTCAGGGATTCGCTGGACTATGTGGAAGAACAGAATGTAGAGATCGGACTTGATTTCTTCTTCTACCTGAAATAAAGAAAGCAACTTCAGAGTCTCTCCCAGCCATAAAATACGTCTGCTTCCAAATGGTTCTGGGTTTTAATGAGTAGTTATGCTCTAAGTCGTTGTAATGGTTCACAGGAGCATGCCAGTCAAGCAGCAGTTGTGTGTGGCAAGTCTGTATCCTGCTTCTGGAAGGAGTATTTGCAACTCCTTCCATCAGCAATAATAGTCCTAAGGATGAAATTCCTTAGGTTGGGGATTATCTATGAGGGACACTCAGCCATAAGTAGGGTTGTATGTTTTAAGTCCACTAGTTAGTTTCATCAAAACCCCAGGTAGATACTGTGGTTCAGAATTAAGTTCTTAAGCCCAAATGAATTGAATTCAATGAGACTGACTTCTAAATTAACGTGTCTTAGAAGCAAGCTGGTGTGGTTTAGTTATGGCACTTTAAAACTATCTTTAACCTTCCTAATTTAATCCAAGAATCAAGGGTGTGAGATCAAACACCTGAAGCTGAACAGTAGACACTTCTCTCTCTAAAGCACCTACAGTTTCACTGGTCTCCCTGTTTGAGTGAGTCCTCCATTTTTCAGGAGATGGCATTTGCCTGGGACATGTCTGGATAGCACATGCATAGGCAAGCTTTCTGGGAGGTCTGATCTGAGACTTTACATCATGTCACAGCAGAAATAGAGCTTTGGTTACACACAGTGATGAACGTGGTAAAACTGCCTTTTGTAGGTGTGTGTCAGCCATGGCAGCATTCAGGAAACTGGTGTTTGGTAATAAAATAAGTGGATTGGCAGAGGAGTCCTATCATGAGCAGGCATAACAGGAAGAAATCTGGGCTTGCATATTGCTGTTACACATCTGTGAAGCAAGCAGGAAGTTTACCTCCTTCAGGATCACCACATGGATCAGAGAGATGCATTCTGGCAGGTCCCTCAAGTAAGCAACATAGTAATCCAGAAAGTTATTCTTTAAAAAGAAAAAAAAAAAAAAAAAAAAAAAAGAAAAAAGAAACTTAAGAGACATTTTTGGTTACAGAGCCAGCCAGAATGAGAACCTGCTTGTTCCCCATCATCACTCCTGGGAGCTCATCAGTGCAGCAGAGCTTCTAAGTCTGTAAAACTTTCAGAGCTTAGGACTTCTCCAGAAAGGATGTTTAATAAAATGTGTTTAATTGTTGAGCATAAAACTCTCTAAAGTTATAAAGCATCAGATCAGTTTTTACACATCCTTTCTGGAGAGGTCCCACTGCTCACCAGGAGCTGGGCAGACCTTCACCCAGAGAAGGCGATACAGTTTACTTGGTGCTGCAAACCATATAGTGTAGGGGGCCTGCCTACCCACTTGTCATAACTCTGAGCAACGTGTGTTGAGCATATGAAACATACTCTTTTCATACCTCACTGACAATACAGACTTCCAAGTTGTAAAGGCTCATGTGTTATTCCTGCAACCTAGTCTAATCTAAGTCTCTTGTATTTATTACAGATGTGTGCCTCCAAGTGTCTGGCATGTGTGCTCCCTGACCATCAAGTACTGCAATGGGACTACCATGCATCATAACTCTGGTCAAAGGAGGCTGGCTGAAAGGCCTTACCCTAACCACAGCTTCACAGCACAGCCTGCCTACTGCAAGGTGTCTGGACCTACCTGTGGGCCATCAACATATCATTGTGAATCATAGCAGAAGAGTCCAGAAAGGTTTGTAACATACCTCATCATTTGTTAACTTCAGGAAGATGTCTCCTAGGATCCCTTGTCGTGGCCAGCTCAGGACTCGTTCCTGTAGAGCATGAAGTAAATCGACATGCTGCTGGACCAGGTACCTCAAAGAGTTGGGGAAGAAACTGAAGGGAGACAGTATCAGACTGGTTACCCAGAGCAGAAGCTCAGCCCTAAGCATGTACATGAAGTGTGTGTTCATGGGTGGTCAGAACAGGCTTGCTTTAAACATGAGTATTAGTTAAAAACTTTTATTGGAGTTCTGGCTGCACCAGAAAGCCCTGGTTTGGCTGCTGTGTATGTGCAGGTACCCTTTTCAGCAGGCGTGTTATTACAGTGTTTTGATGGTTTCTTTGGCTGACTTTGGTGCATTGTGTAGACGTCAAAAGAAAACAATGCTGCTGTAGCTAATGGAGCAGGACCATGGTCCTGAGCCATCTCATAGAGCTTAGAGAAGATAATCCCAACTTTGTATGTTGTCTCATATGTCAGGTCCTTTGTCAATGTAAGCCTTTGATGCAGAGCTGGTCAAAATGTGCTTCTGCCTTTCTGTCATTTCATGCTGATTTCATACAGAATCAGAATGTCAAATATCAAAATATTTTGCCAGATAGAAAGGTCCCAGGGAAAAAGAGTGAAAATAAAAACTCACTTTGGACTATCTTGCTTCAGTTTGATCTCTGTGTGTCATATAACTGCTTAAATGAGGCCACATCAACCCATGTTACCACATGTCCCACAGTGGACTTCTGTCAAATGACTCCTGTTATGTAGAACTCCTAGGAATGGTGGAAAGAGCTAAAAAAGAGCGAGCTAGCAAGAACTGGGCTCCCCAAATATGCTTAGGGGCTAGGAACTCCTAGACCAAAGCTGAGTGAATGGGGAGAGCTGTGGGAGCTATATCCCATTCTGGAAAGCAAGGAAGGTCTTTGCCAAGAGCTGGATTTAACTGTTAAGCTGGATCAGTCCCACTGATCTTGTGTCTGTGTCTAAATATGTGTGTATGCCTGTTATATCAATATCTGATGCATAGCAACCACGGGCCAGGGGCATTGTGCCCACTGCAGCTTCTAGAGCTGGAGCTGTGGGCTGGGAGAAACTGAAAGTGAACGCACAAAGCTTTGTTCCCACAGGAGAAAGGAGCATGAGAAAGGAGGAGACTGATGGGACACAGAAGACGACTGAAATGAAATAGTAGTGAAACCTTTTGGGATGCAGGGTGGACAAGATGCAAGGGTAGACAGGGACGTCTTCAATTGCTGCAGAAAAAACCTCCCAGTGCTTTCAGTTTCCAACTAGAAATAAGCTCTAAATGTTAAAAGATCTCTGAGTGGATGAAAGAGGAGTGGGAAAGAGGATGATGCAGAAAGAATATTGACTGAAGAAAACACCCCAAAAGCACACTAAATCAATACCTTCTCTCTTTGGTGCTCCTTTTCACATCTGGCCCTTGCAACGTGGCCTTGATCTTCAGGATTAGGGAAAGGTTGATGACATACTTCCTCTCTGACTCCAGCAGCTCCAAAGCAATGTTCTGCCTTTTGGCTTCCAGAAGGTAATGGTTACATTTAAAAACAAGGAAATGCTGACCTCAAGGACAGTCTCATGTTAGACTGGTAATCTGATGTTAAATCATGAAAGGGGAAATTGTTGAAAAGCAACACCATTGTCTTGTCTTTGTGTGTCTACTTTCTCCAAAACATAAAATTCTAACCTGAGCTACAGCATGTCCCAGGCATCACTGGAGCTGGTTTGTTAAGAAAGCTCCAAAGCAAAAATATTTTCCCCTATGAATACCATTTTTTTTTCTAAGAATAACAAAACAGAAATGGAAAAACAACTCACATCCAGTTTCCTGACAAAAGAGAAGTTGTATTTTTCACCTGCTTTAGCAACTAGACTGTCACAATCCCATTAGTGCTCTGAACCTGCCAGGTCGTAGAAAGGAGAATGGGTGTCCTGGGTGCACAGAAATTCTATCAATGGTACAGCCCTGCAAATATAGGAGCCAGAAGTCTTGGAAACTGAGGCCCTGAGACATACCCCCAGCAGGACAACC
This sequence comes from Gallinula chloropus, assembly GCF_964237585.1. Lineage (NCBI taxonomy): Eukaryota > Metazoa > Chordata > Aves > Gruiformes > Rallidae > Gallinula > Gallinula chloropus. The sequence continues at coordinate 66,058,534 of NC_140087.1, forward strand.
TGGTTTGCACGTGCCTCTGTAGAAGCTGATTACTGACCAGCTCACACCAGATGTGAATACAGTTTTGAGCCTCTCTAGCCAGAGTTTCCACTCTGTCCTTACCAGCCAAAGAAGGTTCACATAAAATGTCTGCTGAGCTGTATCTGCTTTGGCCCATGTCTTTCCCCCTCTCTGGTTGCTCTTTGGAAATGTACTCATCGCCCCAGTCCTTGGTGTCCTTGGGCTGCTTCCATACTGTTGATGGCAGATGCACTTTTGACTGCCCATCTGTTGTCAGGGAAGGCTTAAGGCTGTCATCTGTCTCTATGGTTGCTCCTGCAATGGCAAACAGCTGTATGGATCTTGACATATCAGTTGGCGGGTTATGCTACAGCAAGCAGCTAACATGCATTTGAAGGACTGGAAGGAGAGTTTGAAGCATTGTCTGTGCTTCACAGGGGGTGTAATTTGTAGTGTTAATTTACAAACGGAAGTGCAGTTGGCAAGCACTTTGGCAAAAAAATGTTCACACTCTTCCAGCATTTATTTTCAGGCCAAGTAAGGTCTGAAATTAGACACATTAGAAAGAAAACATATTCCAAATGTGGTTGCACTTCAGAGTGTTGGGGCACTTCCAGACAGTAGTATGATACTTACTGGTAGGTATTGTAGAAACAAAGTCACATAATTTGGGTTTAAACACCATTTTCAGTGGATGTAAACCATCATGGCTCTTAAAATTTTTGTTAGTGCGCTGTGATTTTGCAGCAGCAGCAGGACTATTAAATGGCAGAGAAGGCAGGGGAGGCTGCAGGTGTATTAGAGCCATTGGGCTGGAACTGCTTTAATGCAAATATTTAGAATTTGGGTTGCAATGAACCATTTTCCCTAGCTTTCATTCTTTTCCCCCCAAGTGGATCCAAGCAAAAGAGCCCTCAAGGATTGTAAGTGCTTTTGGTGAACAGTGCAGACATCTAATGGTTGTTCTCATGTGTCCTTTTGCTGGCCAAGATCCTTAATGTCCCCTTACTATACCCTTCTCTTCTGAACTATTTTTATTTTTGCCAGAAAAACTCCTCTGTTACTGTTCAGACATGTCTGCAAGGAATCTGGGAGCTAGTGCGCAAATAAGTAGCTCACCAATTCTACTGCAAGGACCATCTCTTCCTAAGTGGCAAGGTGGCACTCATCATTCTTTGCCATTATCAGTAAGCCTTCTTCCTTTCTGCAAAGGCACTTAGAAACTGTGTAAGCATCAACAAAAGACTTTCCCTGCTAAATATCCATCCTTTGCATTGTCTGTCAGGTGTGTTTGTCTGCCTTCAGGGTTTGCCCTCATGTCTCAACTGTAGGTAGGAAAATGAAGGTACATGTCCAAGTGAACAACATCTCTGTGAAATGTGTCCCCTGAAAGCATTTCTTCAGTGCAGTAAATCAAGAGCTCTCAGTAAATCACTGTCCTGATGGTCTTTATCAGTTTAGTATTTTCCTACCTGGACCTGCTATGACTTTCACACTTCCTTCTCCCATTGGCATGATCCTGGTGTCAGACACTGTTGAAAAACAAAGGGAAACTTTACAAGAGAAAACAGTTGAAGAAGAGCAGGCTTCCTCCTTCCAAATCTAGTCAGTATAGTTACATCCTCATGTTTTTCCCATTTTTCTATGGAAACACCCCTGCTAGATCCTCCAATAAGGAGACTCTTTACTGTTGTGGCAGTAGCACCTGTAAGCATACTAACGTTGAGGTCCCTGTTGTGCTTGGTACTGCATGACTGCAGAGCAAAGTGAGCACTCTTGGCTTGTCCTTGCTTAGTAGGTGTGTGTTGGGCAGAAGGCACTCAGCCATGAGAACAAGAGGATGGAGACCTGATACAGAAACGCAGCTTCCATTTTGAGTGGAAGTGAACTTATTGAAGAATAGAGGGGTGATATGACTGGAAAGAAAGGGCAGTGAGAGAAGTGAGTGAGAGGTGAACATGCAAGAGGGATATGAGGGAGAGGGCTAGCATACCACCTCAGAGTAGGGCAGACGGGGGCCATGACTTGCTGGATTCTGAGCAGAATAGAGTGGAAAACAACTCATGGTTTTCATGTGATCTCTGCTTTTGTTGGCATTTTAAATGTATACATTTTAGTGTTGTCCTATCTGAACAGCAGGAGAGTGATACACTAGCTTAGGCTTCCAAAGTTGATTATAGAAAATAAAAACCCCTCTGCCCCTTCACCTTTTCTTTGATTCCAGCCTTCACAAGTGTTTCTCAGTTTACAGTGTTTTCCTGGTCCAATTATAACCCTAACACCACAGGCTAGTAACTTGCACAGCTAACAGGGAGCAGCGATTCTCCTAAAAGTGTGTATACACAAGGACCAGTGATACCAGTAGCCTAGTGTGTATATGTACCAACTCCCATGTCCCCTTGCCAAATCAACCAGTGGTATGGCCCCTTAATGACTCCAGGTCATCTCACAGCGCAAAACCTGTGCCCTGCTCCACAGGTTGTAGTAGTTTTATCTGGGGGTCCTACTTGGCTCTGTGTCTGTGCCTCTAAGGCATTGCAAGATCTATCCTGCTTATCTTTCCTTGGAAGAGACAAGCACCAGCTTTTGGAACAGTGTTCACGGAGAACTATCTCCTGAATCCAGGCAGGCACCAAGGTTGCTCTCCTGGGTTGCTTTCCTGAGGTGCATGCACAGACCCAGGAGCAGAGCTGCTGATGGGAGCACCCCTTTTTTTGTGCTGCTGGCGCCTGAGGAAAACTTGGTGTCCTTTTACCCTAGTCACCTTTTTCTGGATATTTTTTTCTGGGGAAGGCACTGAACTTACCTACTCTGTTTCCTACCTTTCTCATAAGTCACGTTGTGTAAAAGACTTGTAAAATCTTCATTGATCAGCACAGGTTCTGGGAGGTTAATGGATCGAAATGGGCTGCCTTGGAGAGGTGTAGGCACTGTCTGTGATCCGTGATCATCCTTCTGTGCTCTTCTGTACAAATACAAAGAGCAAGACAGTTGGAAAGTATGAACACTAGAGGTGAAGCTCCTACACTGCAGTTGTTGCAGACATCAATGTAAGTACAAACACAGTGTCAGAAGTAGGACAACTCCAGCAGAAACCAGGAAAAGAGTTGACTTTAATGCAGTTTGTGAACAATGTTCTGGAAGTAACTTCTGCTGGCTATAGGAGAAGGTTATTTCAGCTCTGTTCTTTTGCAGAGCATATTTCATCTAATTAAATGGCTTAATTAGCTAAGGGGCTAGCCTAGATTTGTGGAGTGTTTGCATCCAGGCAGCTGTACAACTGTCCATTTCATCACAGCAACAGTGTGGCCCAGCGGCGTGCAAACACAGTCCTGCACAACTCCACTTAAATGAAAGGCTGGTGATGGGAAAGCACCATCAGGACCCCGCTGAGTCCTACACACTCCGAAAGGGAAACTGCAGTGCTGTTGTCTGGATGGGGGTGGCTTAGCGATAGCTTGTAATAATGAAGGCTCCTGACTTTTGACATGACTCTAGCAGGTCTGTGTGTTCCACCAGGTCTGGGTTTCCCTGAGAGCTGCTGGGGCTGTTTTACTGTTGGAATCCCAGTGAGGTGTTTTTGGTTTTCTGCTGTTTGCTTTGTAGGGGTACGTGTCTAAAAGCCTAGGGTGAACTGAAGGCTAGAGCTTCCACTAATAATCAGGGTTCATATGCATGTCCAGCCAGGAAAAGATTAAGTACTTAAGCTATAAAGAAATGAACAAAACAGCCACCGCTGCTAATTAGTACTTCCAGAGCCCTGCAGTTTGGGCACTTACTTAGCTTTAACTTTCCGTGATTCCCGACGTTTCTCTTGCTGCAGCTGCTCAATTTTCTGTTGCATTTCCTCCTGCTTGGCACTGATTTCTTCGATCATTGACTTTGCATCGCTGAGCTCCTCCTGAGAAACAGGCAAAAGCACACCGTTCCCAGGGTGCCCATTAGCCTTACATAGCACAGCTCTAAATTCTGACTGCTGTGTGCTAGAGCTGCTTCTGGGTGCTCTGGAGAGTGGCTCTCCGGTGTGTGTAATACATGCTATGGACAACATGGCAATCTTTAATTCAGCAACAGGCTACTCACCCCAAGCCAGCATAATGAAACATGTTTAAGGCACTGGTGAAAGATGGAGACAGAAGGCTATTTCCATCACCAGTTGGCTAGGACAACTCCTGCCATTAATGGCGCTTGGAAGTGGGCCTAAGGAAGCACATTTCCCTCTGCAGTTCTCCAGCATGTGTATTCACATGTTGCACTTGGTTCAGATCTCAGTGTGATCACTCACATGTATAAGCTTTTGTCAGTCTGGCCTTTGAGAGGCCTTTTTAGCCTGGTTTTCTAAGGAAATGAAGGCCCTCCATAAGCTCCCTGTCAGCATGTCCTCCCCCCAGGTAGTTTCAGATAAGCCTTATTCGGATATAGAACTGATGCATGAAGTTCCTGCAGGTTTTATCTATGTGAGCCGCAGGACAGAGGAGAAAGACTCAAAGGTTTTTTTATAAATAAAAGAAGGATTTTCACCAAGCAAGGAGGTGGCTTCACTGGAAGCTCAATGGATAGTGGGCATGAAGCAGAGGAAGAACAGCCTTTAGCCCTCCCATTGCTTGCATTATTCCTTGTATCTGGATTTAGTAGCCCTTCCCCCCTGCCCCCACCCCAGCCCCCGCCAATGTCCTAGATAAACCTGCCTCTGGTTGCCTTGACACCTCTGCCATGTACGCTTACAATTCTTCTTGTCTCCCTTGCTCATCTGGGGCCACAGGGCTCATTTTGCTCAGTGCCATCCATCTCTCCCTGTCACAGGGTCAGTAATGGACTTTCCAGTAAAGCAGCCCTCTTTAACTTCACAAAGTATTATTGACTCAGCAAAACCCCATGGGGAAAGTTTACCATAAGAACAATAAAACAGTTCCTCTGCCTGGCTCCTCACAGGCATTTATCCAGTTTCTGCATGAAGACGCTGGCTGGCTTAAAGTATGCATCAGGCCTTCTTGCTCCAGTCCTTTGTCTTTATCCTCTTGGGCTGGATCAAACCAGGCAGCACTTCCTCCCAGCCGTGTGGGAATGCAACTTCAAAAGGCTTTAGGATTTTGTGTTAATTCCCTGCTCCCCAGTGGCTTTGTTTCCGGCAGGAAATGCAGGAGACCTGACCCAGGGAGGTATGGTACAGAGGCCATGTGGCAGCCTGTGAACAGGCCACATGCCTGTTGCATGTGCAGTCCCTGTTGCTTATGGCCAGGACAGCTCACAGCACTGCCTCATGGCCCATTGAGAAGACTAAAGAGGCCAAGGCATGGGTTAAATTTGGGTTGGAGTAGTCCAGGGAGACACAAAGCCAAAGGAAGGGCACCAGATACATTTGAAACAATTGCTAGCTCATTTTCTTTGCAAGCAGAAAGGGTTGATGGATGCAGGAGAATGCTGCCCCATGCCACCTGAGATAATGTGGCAGGTATGCAGCCCCCCCTGCACGTCACACTCCTACCTTGAATGTGTTGAGGGAATTCTTCATCTCAGCCACTTTCTCTTCCATGGCACAGCGGCAGCTCTTGACCTTCTCCTCCAGGGCGTACTCGCCATGTTGGATTCGTGACAGTTCCTGCATCGCTTCTGTGAAACCCGCCTTCAACTCAGAGGCTAATGCCTGCAACTAGAGGTTCAGAATGGCATAAAGGCTGTGTGTAACCCATCCTATAAGGTGCTGTCCTCTTTCTCCTTCTCCTGTCATGTCTGGGAGAGATGGGGAGAAGTTTGGCCCCTGCTGCAGCCTCAGTACAGGGTAGGAGGTGTTTGTCTTAGGCAGGCAATGTGCCTCTTTTTAGACTCAGAGTTTTTTTCCAGGCTCCCTGGCAGTTTGCAGCCTGTCAGTTTGTAGGAGAAGACAGCCTGAAACATGCCAAGAAGGCTTGCAATAACAGCAGCCAGATTATCAATCCCCAAAGCAGATGAGCAGTCAAGATCATGTATGTTTTTGAGCAAGTGCTCCTTTCTCACATGCTCATGGAGCTGGTGCTCTCCCCAGACAGGTCTAACACCTCCTTGCTCTCCAAGGGCTGTGGAGGAACTCTGTCCTTGGTCAGTGGGCCCTTTCCAGGGAATGAGGCAGCTTTAACTCATGATGAGGAAGGGAGTGAGAGGTTTTCCCCTGGCATACAGTGATACTGTGTGCCTCCTCTCCCTGAATTCTGTCCCTAGAGGCCCTAGTGCTGCTGGAAGAGCTCACAACCTAAGCTGGAGGCAGCCGGTTGATAGCTGGGCGAAGCAGGAGACAGAGCAGGGCAAGCCAGGCTGGCGTAGCGAGCAGACAAGGCAGGTGTGGAGGTGGGCAGTGAGGGGAGGCAGGCAGCTTGCAGAGGGTGAAGCGGGCACAACCCTCGTCAGGGGCAGCTTGGGCCGGCGACCCTGAACTCTGCCCTGCTGCTGTGAGCAAGGCGCTCATTCTGCCTGCACAAAGCCCACAGCAAGGTCCCGGCCCAAGGTGCTTCAGTAGCAGTGTTTTTTACCTTTACAACAGAAATTCGGCCTAACATCTGGTTATAAACTGAGTCCAAAACTGGAGCACTGATGGTAAGAGGACAGCCACCCCGGGGAACTCAGGCGCTTGACTCCTGTAAATGGAGCAGAGATGGCTTCCGATACCTTGGGGCAATGGCATGCACCATCCTCCTCTGATCAAGACTGGCAGTGTCTTTACAGAGGACATCTGCCTGACATCCCCACTCCTACCCCAGTGCTTTCCCCACAGTTCGCAGTCTGGTCTAGCTGAAATGTGTTCCCAGGGCTGCCTGGGTAGGAAGAACAGGACTCATGGGGGCTGGGACAGGGCAGAAGGGAGCAGGAGGCTGAGGACATCTTCCCTCCTCAGATAGTCAGCTCTGACTCCCTAAGCCAGCTGGAGCTTCGGACCCCTTGGTTCAATCCCTTCACTCACCTTTCCTGGCCACAGTGGACACCTTCCTGTGACACTCCTGTGTCACAGGAATTGTCACCCTGTGAACTGTGAGTTTAGCCTAAATGATTGGAGGGGCTGCTTGGGGCCATGGCTGCTGGGGGAGATGATGACCATACTGCTTCTGCTATCTCAGGTTAGGCTGGTAAGTCAGATGGTCTTAGCATCACCAGACATCCTAACATACATGCCTGGAGAAGGGGAGGGATGTAAAGTACTGCAATTGTGCTAAATGTTAATAACCCTGCTCACAGGTGCTTGCCATAGTTCCACTGAACTGATATTGGCAAGGCAGAGTCTCCCTGCTAGCCTGCATCAGGGCTGCATTGCACACTTTCCTCCAAGTGAAAAGGGGTGATTAATCACATCTGGCCATTCCAACTGAAATATGCTATTCTGTCCTATCCATCTGAGAGATCTGCTTCAGGATGGAGATGTCACAGCCTCAAGTCCTGCTATAGCACTGGAGCAATCCAGAAGCTGGCTCTGAAGATAACTATGTTTGGGGCAAATAAGCCCAAACCAAAAGTTTTTTGCCCACAAGCCTGGCCATATCCTCCTCAGATGCTTCTAGAGAGAGGGGCTTAACTAGACATCCTTTGTAAAGGATACAGGGGTGGGAGTCATTGCTGATCTAGAGGTTTCAGACTCAAAAACTCAGATGCGTCAGCAAAAAGGAACCACTACAGAGACTTCTGTGTCCATGTGCACTGAAATGCTCTGTGAAAGCAGAGTTCAGGCAGCCACAGGAAAGATTTGGACTAGAGGCTGGACTCTGCATCTAAGAGCAGAGAGTAATTTGTTATTTCAGGGTACTCTATTTGCCAGTCTCTGCTTTTGCAGGCACAGTACTAGCTTTGTTTCTTTGTGTATCCTTTCCAGTGCTCCAGTCCTCAGCCTGGGTCTGTCCTGCCTTGTACATCCTTCCTCAGCCCCATGCAGCTTGCAGTGGCTATTTCAGACACAGAAATGCATTTTACACTTGCATTTCCCGTTGTTGCCGCTTGATGGATGAAAGCAGCCAGCAACACCATTGGTCACATCTGCCAGGGCTTGTTGTATGGCTGGGCATGAAGTGCTGGAAACTCTGCAAACTCCCTCCTCTGCTGCCCTCACTGCTCGGAGGATAGAAAGGAAGCACAAACAGGCTTGTGGCATTGGATGCAAGTTTGATCCAAAATTATGTGTAGTAGTACAGGAACAACCCTTTGAAGTCCTGCCAAGTTCAGTATAGTGCTTGAGCTGTGGATTTTAGTTTCTCATTTCTAATGACAGCTGTATAAAACTATCCTTTAAATGCCATGGGCCATTACAGCAAATACAAGCAGTTGAAGCATCAGCTTATGCTTATGTCTTGCCCAAGTGATGATGCCTACAGGATCAGAGAGACACTTCACAGGTTTGCGAAACCCTGCAAAGTCAAGTCAATTCAGTGTTTCCGAAGTATGGAAAAGACATACATTACTGCAGAAATTTGGCAACGGTTTAATGTGTTGCCCTGGCTCACCTATTCACATGGGAATAAATACTATTGAAGAGGAACACACCTTAACAACTTAAGTTGAACTACTTAACGCCTAGAGGATAAATAAACCTGCATAGTTATAGGGAGTCCTTAGAACCTGTGCAAGAACTATTAAAAAAAAAATAAAGAAAATAAAAGCAACATTTACATATCTAAACAATTTAGTACAAGATACATGTTTCAGCCCACACCTGCCTTTGGAGTGTAGCCCTCAAGCCTGACAAAGCAATGCAGTGAAGGATCCAGCGCCATGCAACTGCAGCAGATTACACCTTTTCTGGGGGGCCATGACTCTCATTTTACCCGCCACTCTGATGTTTTTCATCTCTGTGTGGAAAAGTAATGCAAGTAAAATCTCTAGTGAGACCAAATAACTGTGCTATGCTCTGGGGGTAGCTACCTGTGGGATTATTCTCTCCTCTTTGTGTGACCCTGATTAATAGGACACTGAGAAGCTTGTGACTCTCACATCCCAAAAGGAATATGAACTCTCTTCCAAAATCCACCTGGAGAGGGGAGTTTGTTACACTGAAGCAGGGTCTGCTCTTAGGGACCTTGAGCCAAAGCCTGCCAAAACCAGTAGAAAACAGGCATATGGTGAAGAAATACCGCACAGGACTAATTCTGCTCCTATAAATATATTCCAGAAAAGAGCAAAGCCTTCTGTGGTTATGAAGAAGTATCATCTGTGTTACTTCCCCTAGCTTATCTACTGTCCATCCCTCTGCACACCTAATGTGGCTGATCTGAAGAAGTAAGGATTCTGTCACCAAAAATAGCTGCCTGAGGACACTGCCTGGCACAAAGCCACAAAGCCCAGATTGGATTTTTCTGAGCTGTATGATCACAGAACAACTAATTTCTAGTGCAACTACTAACTCTTATACATAAGGGCAATACTCCTACAGCCAAACATTAGGAAGGCTTACAAGGCCACATGGCAGGAAAACAACAGACCTGTCCTCATTTCCAGTGGTAGAGAATCCAGCCCCAGGAGTATCTTCAGGATTTATATTCCTAGGCAAGGATAGTAGGAATAAAGGCAGAGCAGCGGGGTAAGGACAGATGGATGGAGATACTGAAAGGGGGCTGCAAGCATTTAATCAGCTCTTGTTTCACATCTGTGCAGCTTTTTTTTGTTAACTGCAGCGTCCATAGGGCCATTGCTGAAGCAGAAGGGGACATCTAGCTGTTAACTTTCATTTAAAGGATTCTTCAGGGTATCAGTTTTTCTGGAAAGCAACACACATACATGGTGCTCCCACTGTGCTGGGACCTTAAGCAACGCAGTCACAGCCCCTGCCTGGAGCTGTCTGGGTGAGGAAAGATGAGAAGCACTGACTAGTTAATGGAAAGCACTATCTTCTCCACTTGCCACGGTGCACTTGCAAGCAATTACAGGCATTAGTGTTGCAGTAGTAACAAGGGAAGTCTCAAATAGTCAGGGTTTCCAGTTCAGGGATACAGTTCTCTTTCAGGTTACAGTTCTGTATTAAAACAGAACCAAGGTTTAAAGGGCTCAAAACTCTGTTGCATTTCCTGCAGACTGGAAATACGTATGAAACATCACTGTGGAAACACCAAAACTGCAACTTACAGGAAGGATGCTCCCTGGGCTGTAGTACAGACAATCGTGTTGCATCCAGGTTGGCTAATTGCAGCAAGAACATTAACTTGAAGACTGGCCACAGAGCTCTGGAAGTCCTGATTACCTTGAGCCAACACGTGCTCAAAGACAGAATTTCCAAGCTCCTGGCTTGGGAGCCAGAGACATGCAGCAAGACTCAGTGCTCTGGATGGCCCTACTGCTCTGGATTATCAGGCAAGAACACCTCATGGTCCAAGGAGCTGTGAGGCTACCAGGATAACCCAGAGCCCCCCAGGAGCTGTGGTGCCCTGCTGGGGAAGACATCCCCCACTCCATGCCAATCAAGACACCCTTGCTCCTGGGACAGTTCATTGGCTTTGGCAAAAGCTCATGAGAGCTCAGCCATGAAATCTCCCTCTGGCGCAGTGAATTGACGTTCTGTAATTGGTGCTAATAATGCTACCTAGTTAATAGGCTGAGCTCACAAATCACCTATCTAAACACAACTGGTTGTGGGCAGAGAAATTTTGCTAAAGTGTCTTCTAAGATGAGGCCCAAGATGTGATATGTGTGACTTATTCATGCAGTGTGCACATTTAGTTGCTGTGTTCCTTGTAAGTGCCTACATTTTTCTTTCCACTTAATTTAGTTTTTTAACTACTGCTCATCTATTAGTAACTCTTTAAACTCTTCAAGTTATTTAGGGCATTTTGCTCATCTTTACCTGGGAAATCTGTGTTGCAGGGGTACTCACAGGCACAGTTTCAGTCTCTCCTGCGGGAATAAAGAACTTCAGTCAATTAAAATGATTTATTATGGTTGCTATAAATAACTGGAACAGAGGATTTGAAGTCTCTCTTGAGGTGCAAATCAGTTTTAAAGGACTCAAGTCTCACTATAAGAGATGTGAACACCATATTCCTTGTAAAATAAACTGCACTTGTAAAACAGGAATGACTCACCTAAATCAGACATTATATTCACCTCATTTGCTGTCCTGTGTCTGTTCAAGGCTAATCTGTGTGAAGAGGTGAGAAACCTTATATGTGCAATTAGGACATATAATTGCTCTGTGATAACTTCAGTTCTGTGTACAAGCCTTAAGTAATAGGCTTTTTCCCCTAAAACAGTAGTGATCCATCTCTATTCAGAAATTGTGAATTTTATCCTCTACTATATTTGTTATCTCCACAAAAGGCTAATGTGATCTGGATATTTGAAGCCCTAAGTTGTATTTTGTCACAGTGCATTCCAAGTAGAAGTTGTGTCTTTTGTAACATAAAAAAAAATAGATCTTTTAATCAGTTCTAAATCCCTTGGGTTTTGTGACATTGTGATCCCTCCTCATCTTGCACAATGTTAAGCTAGGCTTAACATTTCTGAAACAGACTTGGCTCATTGAGGAGCTTGTGTCTGTTTTGCAGGAGTGTTCTGGACATTGCAGAGACATTATGTCTAGACATTAATGGGTTATTGATTCAAACAAACAAACAAAAAATTACTTATTTCCTCTTCTAGCATTGTCTCTTGTACTGAAACCTGTGATTATCCAAAAGGAATTGCCACTGTTCGTGCTGCCATTGCACTTTGAGGAAGCTGCAGTCCAACGGCCATTAGTTCCCATGTTATTCCCTACATCAAGCTCCCTGTCTGGCCTTCACTTCCACAAAATACTGTGCCACCTAGTTTCTCATCTGGATCTCCCCCTGTTGTCAGTTTCACTTCATGAGGTGGGTTTTCTCTTGCCTCCAAGAATTTGCTTCCTCTGTCTCTGCTTTCAGTCACAGACATGACCAGTGGCCCCGTGTCAAACTCCCTCTTTCCAGGCTGGCTGCAGATGCTCAGTACTTTACCCACTTGGGCCTTCAAGACCACAGAAATTCAGTCCTGCAGAGCCTTGAAAAGTGTGCAGGGAGGACGCTAGGCAGTCAGCAAGTTCATGATGTGGAAAGCTGAAGCCTGGAAGTCAGAGCTTTACAAGGCACTGCTATGTTCTGATTTCTTTACCCCTGAGGGGGAATATGGGTTATCACCAAGGGCACCTATGAATTGGCCCTGTTCTGGTCTCTAGGATTTGTCCTGATTCAAAGGAGTATGAGCAAATTCCACAGTGACTTGCAGAAGCGAGAGGTAGAGGAAGAGAGGCCATGTGTCCCCCTCTGCCTATGTGGCACTTTCTCCCCATGCTGGTTGGTCTTGCAGCCATGGGGTTGTGCAGCAGGGTCAGACATTGACTCTCTGGGGGATATCCTCCCAGGTTCCTCTGGGGGAAAACAAGGCACAGAGGCTGACTGGGAGAAGTAACCATGACCCCAAACAGCTGACAGTTTGGGGTCAAAACTCATCATCCAGCCAGCTCCAAGTCCAAATTTTCATCTTTTAAATGGTTGTTTTAATTTTCAGCTTTGGCCCTTATAGATTTGGTTTGTTTTGCTTTGCTTTTTTCCCTGAATTTTCTCTGCAAGTCCACAGATCAGAAACTGACTTTTGGCCTGAAGTGAATGACAAAGCTTTCTCGTGATGGCTGGAGTTGAGGCTTGGGAAGACAGCTAGTGCAAACAGCCATCCTCCTGAGTCAAGAAAACTGAGGTACGTATCTGTTTCTGATGATAGCTCTGGCCTGGCCAGAACCAGGACAAAATGTTACTGCTGGGCTATGACTGTGGGATAGTGACGACTCACCCGACAGAGCAAGAAGGTATGTTTCTTAATTAATAGCACAATATAAACTGAATGCTGGGAGGACAGGAAGATGCTGTTTTAGCAAAGTTGTAGACATACTGAATACTGAGCTTTGTGAAGAGCTGGAGGTGTCAGGTAGAAGTGTGTCACAGCCAGAAATAGCTGAGGTCACTCCTCACATTTCAATGGGTGTGTTTCAATCTGATATAAACCAGAGAGGGCTCGACCCAAGCCCAGTGGAAGTCTTTAGGGCTCTTTTATTTGGGTGTGTAATGTCCTTGGACACACTCAAAGGTAGGAATTGCTCCTGAGTAAGAGACCAGAAGTGGGGGGAGGATCCCTGCTACTGTGATTTTGCCTCCCACTTTTGCCATGAGCAGAAGCACTCTTTGCATTCACCCAGTGAAAACCCAGATAACATCTATAAAGTCACTGCTAAGAGCTGGAGCAGAGGAGGCTTCTCACAGTTGCACTGTGGGAAGCAAGGGGCTTTGTGGTTATCTCCCAATTTCTGCAGTGAACATCTTCAGCCCATTAGGGGGATACCAATTAATTGGAAAAAAAGTCCCTGAGCTAATATCCTTTTCAGCCTGCTGTAGTGCAGGGACCTAGGTACACAGACCTAATTTAGCCAGAAGAATAATAATAGAGAAATTAACTCTTCCCTTACCTATGCCATGAATGAGTGTTAGCACCACCAAGCATCTTTTAAGAGGGAAAGAGATGGACCAGGCTCTCTCCTGAGCTGACTGTTACGGGCACTCCTAAAGCTGCTTCCCCTACTCCTCATAGTTTGAAGAATTCCTTAGCATATGGATAGTGTCACCTCTGAGGTGGTAAGGCAGAGCACAATGCTGCTTGGGGTAGAAAGCAAGTACTGCCAGCCCTGCATTCCTCCACAAGAAGAACATCTAAAGTCCATAACAACTAAAACTCTGGACCTGAAACCCCTGAGCTTTGCAGGCTTTCTAGAAGTAGACTGTAGCAGGACTGGTTGCATGCAGGCAGTGTGGCCTGGATACAGCTTGGTGCTCAGAAGATTGGGACTGGTGCAGAAGTCTGGGCTGTGGCACTGACATGAACAAGAACCCCTTACAACAAAGCATGTGGAGGGAGAGAAGCAAATCCTCATCACAGTGCCCTTGTCTAAGACATAGCTTTTGACAGAAGTCTCTGTACATCCCAAGGCAGAGGTGGCGACAAGAAAAGAGAGGGGAATGACTTCCCATGTTGGACATTACATATGCCGCATGATTACTTTCTGGAGGGGGGAAGGAGGTGTTTCTAAAATAAGAGATTAAAAACTTCAAACTCCAGGTGTTTCTATGAAACTGAAAGGAACATTTACCCAGGGCTGAAATGGCTAAGAGATGCTTCTGGGGGTGGGGCTGGCTGGCAGCTGCCAACAGATAGGTCTTACAAGGACAGGTTTCTACCTTGCTGTCTTTCATACTGTCAAGAAGTGAAGTAAGAGGATGCTTTACCTTCTTGTTTGTTTGAGTCCATGGCTGCTACAGAGGATGCGTCCTTGCAGGGACTCCTGTCCTCACTCTGGAGGGTTCTGGCTGGTCACTGGCAACTTCCCATGGCTTAGAGCTGCCCACATGTGAGCTCTGTGATGGGTCAGCTGGTCTGAACCCTGAGTGCAGAAAGATGCAGAAAGGGTTTATTGAGCAGAAATGCTCAAAGTTCAGAAAAAAGAGAGAGGAGGAGGACGAGTGTGAGGGGGAATGAGCCATCCTAAAGGTTTATTTGCGTTCGCATGCCTCCACAAGCAAAGTGGGCACTGGTACAAACACTTCCCTCCCAGCTCAAGGCCATTGGTGCTTAGGTGGACAAGTGATTAAGGGGTGTTATGTAATCCCACAGAGACTATTTGCTCAGCAAAATGCTTCTTGCTTCAACAGAGCAACATGAGATGTATCTTAAACAGCACACAAACATCTTGCATGGGTGCTCTGAATCAGAGAACCAGCTTTTTGCTATGCAACTAATCACCCAAAATGTCTCCCAAACTTATTTTTGGGCCATAGAGACATTGCCTTCACAATGATGCTGCACAGTCCATGGGAACAGTCTTAAGATAATGCCTGATTAATGATGCAGGCAGAGCCCCAGAAAAATGGATTGCACCAGCTCAGACTTCTCTTAGAGTGTAGGAGCTGCCCCACAGCCATGCATACTCTCCCCAGGGTTTAATCATAGAATATACTGAGTTGGAAGGGACCCATAAGGATCTTCAAGTACAAATCAAGTTTAATTCAAGTCTGCTTTTGTCCAGCCTTACTAGGAAACCAGATGTGGTTTAGGAGTCTAGTATAACCTTCCACCTCAATGCCTGTTGAGGTGGAAGGTTATACTAGACATAGGAAGGCTGATGTGAATTATCATTCACTTTGCTAAGTGGGATTGGAGGGGCCAGTGTAATTGCAGCACAGAGTTCTGCTGACACAGCTCTGCCAGGAGGGCTGTGGTGGTTCAGTGAAGCCTGGGATGATGTTTTCAGGAAAGTTGGCACATAGCATTAAATAGATGGGAGAGGTACAAAAGATGCAAGAGCCCTGGGCGGCTTTAGGAAATCACTGCAGAGGCAGTTGCTTTTGGTACAGCCAGAGGTGTAGCTTGGGGGTCATAGGCTTTCAACCTGACAGCTTTCCAGTGTGGAACTTACAAGGGAGGAGGGTGGTGACACCATCAGGGCCCTTAGATGGTGCCAATGCTGAGCATTTGTGAGCTGTGGCAAGGGATGCCTCTTGTCAGGCTGGGACTAGCACAGCCATCAGCATAGCCATTCGGCCTCTTGCTGAGGGTATGAAGTGGGTTGAAAGGCTTCCAGCACAGTGCTGGAGGGACTTGGAGTTTAGCATCTTCTTGAGATTAAGAAATAATGAGAGGATAAACTTATTAGTAAGAGAGCTTCTAATGAGATCTCCTCCTAAAGAGATTAGCCGTCTTCTCAGGACAGAGAATTCTTCCGTGATGCATGTGGAAAACATGAGCAACAGTGGAGAGACTTTGGGTGGGGGCTTTGTACAAACAGACTGAGAAGGCTTCCAGGTGGACATCTGCTTACAGTGAGATAAATGTAATAGCTTATTAAATCTATTTTCTGTCAGCTAATAGTATAAAAGTTGAGGGTTTTTTTTGTTCTGAAGGCTCAGGCTCGTGGCAGAGTTTAGATGAAGGGCAGGGACCTCTGGACTTCTCTGACTCAAAGTAGGGCTCACCCTGAAGCTATTTTATATTGCTTGGGGCCATGTCTAATCAAGGTCTGAGTATCTCCCAGATCGGAGACTTCCTAACTTTTTTGGGCCTGTCCAGGGCTGCACTACTCCCATGAGGAAGAATTTTATCCTTATGGCCAGTCATGGTTTCCCTTGTTGCAGCTTGTGTCCGTGACAATTTATCCTTTCACTGTTTCTATGAGAAAAATCTAACCCCATTAGGTAGCTGCAGATGTAAGAAACCCTAGCCCTCCCTTCCTCAAGCTGAACAAACCCAACTCCCTCAGTTCTCCTTCTATGTGAGCTCCAGCCCTCTTTAGCAGAAAAAAACCCAAAAAGATATATTCCTTTTTAGGATAGGTATTCCAAAGAATGGCAAGAAAGCTAAGCCTTCCCTCTAGTAGTTTGGAGAAGCTGCTTAAGTTTGGGTTTCTGAGCAAAACAGGGTTTTAACTTCAGCTTGTTTAGTAGCAAAATTGTTAAACTTAGCTCCTGGTTTAGACCAGTTTGTTTAACACTGAGAACTGGTTTCAAAATTCGGAATTATTTTTGCAGTGCTGGGGGAGGGGGAAAGAACAAATAAGGAAGCAAAACAGATATTAAAGAAACCTAAACCTCCTCTGTGATGAACATTTTCACTGAAAAAACAATGAAAACAGCTTTTTGCTGGATATTCATTATTTTTTTTCTTTTTAACAAAAACACGTGCATATTTTTACCCGTTCTGCTTTTATATTATTAATGTTTAATATGCCCATAAATGTAATGTTTTACTAAACAATAAATCTAACAGCATTTAATTATTAATTATTACTAGTACTTAACAAACATCCACTAGTATGGAATTAATATGCCATTAAATACACTAACTGCATAGACTGTGTTAAAGGTTTTATAATTTTGCTATCCACTTGCTGAATTATTCTGCAGATTCATAAATCTCTAGTGGCAATGTGACATTTGTACCCCTGGCCTTTGCAAGGCAAAGCATAATTCAGTTCCACCAGGTGCTCTCTAATTCCCCTCTTAGACCTCAAGAGTGGTTCCCAGGCATCTGAGACCTCCAAATGCTTGTGCCTCTGTCTAGGTCCCACTTTGGCAGGTCCTTCTGCCCGGCACATCACCAGGGCTATGCCATCAGTCTCACAGGTAGTGATTCAGAGCGAAAGATGCGACACAAAGAGCATCTGTGACTACCCTCCACTAACACATGGAAATCTGAAGTTGTCATGAGGGGCAGTGCACCTAAGAGGAGAAGCTGACAAGAGGACATGTCTGCTTCTGTAACACTACAGGTGATGACATGAAGCATCTTGGGTCCAGTACAAAGCAAGTGGTTTGTCTGATATGGAGAAAAATAACCTGTATGAGTTTTTAATGAGAGAGAAGTAATACTTACAGCAGAAGGGCTAGTATGAAGATATGTCTTTGCCCTGTTAACCTATCTTCTGTTCTTGGGCACTTTCAGCTCAGGGCCACATAGGGCTGGAAGGAAGCCCTTTGGCATTGTATCTTATCTCTTGGGTTGTAAAAACACTGCGGGTTCCCGATGTCAGAAGTATTTTTTCCTTCTAGAGGGAACTCAATACCTGTACAGCACGAAGATTTAACACAACACACTCATGCAGACAAGGACAATGTTTGAGCACAGCCTCTGCTCTCTGCAGAGCTCAGGAGTGAGGCTTTGAAACTAGGACACTGGAGACGCCGCCATCCTCTCCTGCTTCAGGCACCACCAGGCATTCTGCTATATGACCACACTGCAAAGTAGGTTGACCTTGGTTAAGTGGGTCCAGAAGATCTTCCCTGTCTTGCCAGAGTCTTTCATGTGTCCTGTGGCTGCAGCCTGCAATTGCTGCAGTTCTTCGTTACATCAAATAATTGCATTATATTGTCTACCTTCCAGCATTTAGGTCTCTCACTGCTGGACTCCATGAATATCTAACATTGACTGCTTGTCCCTAGTTCTTCTGAATTGCTAAAAATACAGAGCAAAACTAGTCAGTCCTTCCTCCTCGCTAAAATAAATCAAACGTGCACTTCACCATGGTTTGAAGCAAATGCTTGTCTTCTGTTCCCCCTGACTGCTGGCTGAGGAAACAGGCAACTCACTGTTCAGCCAACTCAACCCCTTGTCCATGCTGAGCATAATCTGGCTTGTTCCTTAAAGGATGCAAAAAAAGCTTGGAAAATAGGACTGACACCTGGCCCTAAGTCAATGGATGTGGGCTGCTTGGTCAAATCCTGCCTCTGCTGGCAGTGTACAAGTCATAAACTCACAGCAGTGTCTAGGTGGGAAGGAACTCTTGCATATCTCTAGTCCAGTTTCCCTGCTCAAGTTAAGGCTAACTCCAAAGTAGATCAGGTTCCTCAGGGCTGTGTCTAGCTCATGGCTGAATATTTCCCACAGAGTAATTCTTCACAGCCTCTCTGGGCCTGCCAGTACCCTTAGGAAGAATATTTTTTCCTGCATCGGGTTGGGGTTTCCTTTTGCTTCAGTTTGTGCCCACTGCCTTCCACTGTGCACTTTGGGGAAGAATCTGGACCTGTCTGCTTTAAAGCCCACTTGAAATAGTTAAAGCTGCCTAGGATCCCCCCTTCACCTTTTACCAGCACTGAGCAGGCCAGACATGCTTAACCCCTTCCCATACACGCAGCCACAAATGCAGGTGTATATTAACAGCAAGAGCAAGCCTTTCATGAGACTGCTTTCCTAAACCACCGTTAGCAAATTTAAAGTTTGCCTGATATGCAAGCCCATCTCCTGGCAGTTTCCTCGTCTGTAAGGAGATGTTACCATTCCTCTGCAAGCTCCCCACTGGACAGGCTCAGCACCTAGTCCTGTGAAATCATCAGCAGACTGTCTTGGCCTGCAACCTGAACTCATGGCCCCTCTGCTTTAGGAACAAGAAACAGCAAAGACATGCTTGTTTCTTCAGAGCAGAGCACTAAAACTCATTTATCCTCCTGCAACTCTCATCAAGCCAGAATGACATCTCTGGATCAAAGCACATGGAGTAGTTTCAGGGTGTAAACGCCATGAGATTCTTTCATTGTGGCAAAAGGACGCTAAATCTGCTGAGCAAAAGAACCAAAGCTGAGTGCCATCATTAATGATCACCATGATTCTGGCCACTGGTGTCCAGCCAAGAACACTGCCCTTGTACCTTGCACAAATGGCAGCTAGTGCTGCAGCCTCCCCCACCCACCCCCAGAGCAGAGCAGACCAGTGTGTGAAAGTTAAGAGAGCCTGAACCAGCTCCCACTTCCCATGAGATTCCCGAGGGAGAAGGTATGGATGGATGGGGAGGTCACAGTGGGCTGCCTTCTTTAGCTATGCCCCTGCACAGGGTTGAAGACTGGAGCAAGGTACCACTGAGGCAGCACAGGGGTGGGATTCCCACACGAAGCTGTGCACGGAGGAGGGAGGGGAAGCAGGTCCTGCACCCTGTGCTGCATTTCTGCAACTGTGCTCACTCTTTCTGTGCTCCCCCGGCATCGAGTGGCATGACTGGAAGGAGCAACAAACTGTGCAGAGGATTGCTTGTTAAAAACACCAACGAAATACCCTGAGCATCAGCATGCAAACAGGCAAAGTTCCATAAAGCATTTACAGCCTAGCCTCGAGGACAATAGCTACTATTTGTTTGGCTTTCTATATCCCATTCTGCTTCTGAAATCATGACATGGGTAACAGTGCAGGGGAATCCATAACCCATATGCATTTTTGCTGCTTCAGTTAAACTCCACGATTATCCTAAAGAAATGCTCTGGATCTTCCTAGTGACTGTCTCAATCCTGCCAGCTGAAATTGATGGCTGTTGTAAATATCCCACTTGGAGAACAACCCCCAGTCCTCTAAAGAGAGAAAAAAGCAGTGATTTACTGTCATTACTCTTGTGCTTTGTCTCCAGCTAACTAATGCAATTGTTCTTCAAATACTTCAAATCAGCGTGAAACCTCAATTTTGCTCTTAAATGGTTAAGAGTAAAAAGGTCTTTCTAGCCTGGTGTTTTAGAGACCTTAACTAGAAATGCAGCCTCACAAGATTCTTCTCTATCACACTGAGAGGCTAGATTTCCAGGCACAGTCTTAGAAGAAATCAGCTGGAAATAACTGGAAATGCAAAATATTTCAATACTATTTCATGTGCTGCATGTGCAACATTAAATGGCTACAGCTCTTTTTCCAATAATATGAAAAATGGTATTATTAATCCCAGTCTTCATCCAATGCCAAGTACATTTTAAACTTACCTCAGGCTAGTTGAAGATCCTTCAGCACTGTCGGTTGCCAGAGTTGGAAATTAGCGCTGTGCAAGAAAGGAGAGAGAGGAGAGCAATGGTGGCTTTACGTCTCCCAGGATGGGACTGTCACATGCTAATCACTGATACGAAACACAAGCATAACAAATGCCTTCTAATTACATAATCTTTGGGTCACATCCTTGCATCCTCATGT
The DNA here is from genome assembly GCF_964237585.1 of Gallinula chloropus. Lineage (NCBI taxonomy): Eukaryota > Metazoa > Chordata > Aves > Gruiformes > Rallidae > Gallinula > Gallinula chloropus. The sequence goes on from NC_140087.1 coordinate 66,078,963, forward strand.
GAAAATCAGGACTCTGCACTCGGAGGATGATACCAATTTTTTTCCTTTTTAATTAGAACTGTGCACTGCTGCGAAGGGAGGGTTAGAAGCCTTGGGAAGTGACAGCGTGGTCTCTGCTACTTTGGCAAGCTTTTTACCTCCTATGGCACCCAAGTGAGGCAGCTGGGGACAGGGAGATGAGCCAGCTCCTCCCTGTTTTCTCTGACACCGTCAGCCTCCTACTATGCGCGGTCTCACTAGGGATGGCAGGGCCAAGAGGGCTGTCCCCTTCTTTCCTTCAGGGGAAACCAAGGTTGCTGAAGTAGCCAGGGCAGAGGAGCAGCAACCACCAGTACTTGCACGTTTTCTGTTGCTTGATAGATCATGAAAAATTTCCTTTGAGTATAAATAAACAAGGGCTTGGAGGGAGGTAGAAGAGTGGGAGGCAGCATCCCTCCATGCCTGCTCCGTTCCTTCTGAAGGTCCTGCAATGCTTTTTGCTTTCTTGAAAAGAAAGCGTAGGGAGAATGCAGGTAACACAGGGCAGGGGCTGTCACGAAAAGTTTTGAGCCAGTCCAGTGAGTTGCTCCAAAGTCTAAGAACAGGGAGATGTTAAGGAGGAACAACAGTAACAAAAGGCAGACTAATTTCTCCTTGAAAGATGATCTGCTTCAAAGATACCCTTCAGGCAGAAAACCCAAAATGTAAAACTGCACAGCCTAAATCAGTATAATTACTGTTCAGCACAGATAACTGTGGTAATGTGGCGTCCCAGCAAAGGACATGAAAGGACAGGCTTGTAAATTAACAGAAGCTCTCTGGGAGATGCTGCTACCTCTCAAGTCAAGGACTAGGGTCAGAGAAGGACAGTGTATTTGGTTTTTTGGAGCTGGCTATTTCAAGCAAAAAACACAACAAAATCGAAAAAAAAAATTCTGAAGGTGTGTTCAGTTTTGGGCCCCTGAGAAAGGCAACCAGGCTGGTGAAGGGGCTGGAGAGCAAACCTTACAAGGAGCGGCTGAGGGAGCTGGGGATGTTCAGCCTGGAGAAGAGGAGGCTGAGGGGGGAGCTTATCGCCACCTACAACTACCTGAATGGAGGTTGTAGAGAGGTGGGAGTTGATCTCTTCACCCAAGCAACAGGTGACAGGATGAAGGGGAATGGGCTCAAGCTGTGCCAGGGCAGGTTCAGATTAGACCTGGGGAAAAAGTTCTTCACCAAAAGGGTTATCAGGCACTGGCACAGGCTGCCCAAGGAGGGGGTTGGGTCACTGACCCTGGGTGTATTTAAAAGATGGGTAGATGAGATGCTTGGTGATATGGTTTAGTAGAGGACAGATATGGTTGGACTCTATGATCTGAAAGGTCTTTTCCAATCTTGTGATTCAGTGAGTATCCTGGTAACTACGTTTTTGGTGGGTCAAAGATGCCTGTGAATTCAACAAACAACTCAAGATAGGAAATATATGTATTTAATAAATAAAAACATTTAGCTTCACAAATCTATGAACAAAATATTTCAAATAAAGATTTTTCTTACAGGCAGCTTTAAGAGAAAGGTATTATATGGCTGAATGATCCATGAGCTGCTTTGTTTCAGATGGCCCAGTGTGTTTCAGTCTGCTGATAACGTGCTGTTCTTTCAGTTTGCTATTTAGATTCATAGTGCAGAGACCTTTTGGTGACCAAAGGCAAACAAAAGCAGAAATAGATTTTTTCATTGTGTCAGGCTTTCTGATGGGACAGTGGCAGCAATCGGTATCTCCCCTGTGCACTTTTTCTCCAGAGAAAACCAGCTCTGGTGCATGGCAGAAGTCTGTCCTTGAGCTGTCTGGTACCGGAGCTTGGGATTGATGGGCTTGACCTGTGAGGAGTAGCTACATTTGTTCTCTGCCCTGACTCCACTATGCCACACCTGGCTTATGGTGAACATGATCACAGGAGTGCTGTGTTTGCTAAAGCTTCTGGGGGAAAGGTTTGTCTTCTGGGGACAGTTGAGCATAAAATAGGTGGCAGTTGTTGAGGGACAGTTGAGCTGAGCATAAATTGTCATTTATTGATGACAAGTGTTTCGGAAACTCAGGGAGAAAGACATTCCTAGGGCAAGTTAAAATTCAAGACAAACCCAAACCCAGGAAGAATTTTAGTCATCAACTGCTCTAATTACAAATTCACCCTATCCAATGTGATTTCTTTAAGGTTTTCACTTCAGCTGATCAGTCTGAAAAGAACAATAACTTGGTTTTATTTACTATTGACATGCATCCTGAGGGTTTTATTTGTCCCTTCCAACCCTAACCATTCTATGATTCTATGAAATCAGTGCCTGTTGAAAACTGGTCACAACTGTTGAGCCCAGCATGCAAGCAGCGAACTGCCTTTAACCTGCGCTTCTCTCCATGTCAAATTGCAACAACTTCTGCTTCAGTCCTGCTGCTGCCAAGCCAGGAAATGTGCTGCTCCATTTTCATCTATAAAGTCTCCTTCACTTTCCATCCTGATGTCATCCTGTAATGACATCAGTCCAGCCTGTTGAGAATGCAGTCGGTTTGTGGCAGCGCAGCGATGTGAGCACTACCCAGATAAGCAAATAGCCAGGACTCAGTGTATTGTAAGTACCCTTCTTAACGTTCTCCCACATTGTGGCCTAGAAAATGTTCATCTACAAAGCACACGGTGACACAACCAATGAATTCTGCCTTTCTTTGCAGTATTTTTACTGATGTCATCCCAGCATGAAGCCTCTGTGGGAAAAACATAGTCCAAATCAATATTTAAATGTACTGGGTTTACAACAACGTTCATTAGTGGTAGCCTAAGGATTTTTAAGTGCATGCAGCTGGTTACTGTGTGATATTCTTGCTGTAAAAAATCCATCCTCTCTTACCCTTTCCCTATCCTGCTACGTGCTGTTAGGTCAAAGTGCAAGGCTTTACAGCTTCCCATGTGGGGAAAAAAGTGACTCTCCCTGAATTTAGTCCTCATAAACCACATATTTCTGCTGATCTTTGAAGCTCTGATCGAGCTGATCATTATACCTGAAAACTTCTCTAAAGATGAAATCTCTGTGCATCAATATCCCTAGCAAATGAGGGGAAAAGAACTTTTAAAATAAATCACTGGAGCTTTGTTTCCCTTAAAAAAATGCAGCCACAGCAAGTTTCTATGGTGCTGCCTATTTATATTCTCTCCTGAAAGCTGCAGTGATCCCATCTGAGTAGGTGGAAACTAGCAGCTCTGAAGCTTGGCAAAAGTGGGGCTGTCTGGGAGTGGCACATATTAACAGTCACAAAACAGTGTGAAAAAGGAGAAGTCTTCATCCCCTGGTGAAAACGGCAGCGGCTAGCAAAGGTTGGATCTCTGCTGCCAAGGTCATACCTACATCAGCATTTTAGTTAGGTGAAGTCACAAGTTCAAATCAGAACCAGCTGGTTTTCTCTACAGATCGGTTACTGGTGACAAGTGCTGCACTGGCCCCTTTGCAGTGGGATGGATTTTCACAGAATAGAGACAACATCCTAAGAGGTTTGAGAGAAAATGCCGCCACTGGAGCTATGTGTGATCTACTGCTGAATGCCCTCACTGAAGAGATGTGTACTCACAGGTTTCGACTTCATAGAGAATTCACGTCTGTCATTTAGTCTGACAGCAAAAGACAGAAGCTCTGTGGCATATTTTTGCATGCCACTGTAATAGAGGCATAATTTAACTTAATTTGCTCTTTACGTCTTCCCCAAACATTTGAGTGGGTTGTACAGATTCCCATTGTGTATCCAGGTACACATGGTAATGTATATTTCATTTGGTGTCAGATCACTTAAAAATAGAATTGCTCAGCAATAGTACTATCTTGGCTATTATTTTTGGTCAGCAGGTCAAGAGACATATTGTTTTCTGATGAAAGACCATATAATAACAAACACATTTTAGATTTATTTCAGATACTGGACTGAACAGGTACTTAAAGAAAAATTAAATCTAAGTCAAACCTAGCGAATTGGATGGAGAACTCATTTAAGGAGAATAAACATGAATGTTCTCATGTCATTTTTTTAGGGTTAATTTTCGTACTAAACCTGTTTTGGGGATTATGAGTGGGTGTGAACTTCTCGGTTTAGGGAAAGATGGATTCTTGGCAATTCAAAACTTACACCGTTACTCAAAAGAAATTAATTCAGCTGATGTTTATAATTGGCACTACAATGTTTTATTCCGAGTTATGAAAATACACCTCCATGTTTTTCCATCTCTCTGAAATCTATACCTCAAAAAGTAAGCAAACAAACTTTGCAAGCTATTGGCACAAATCAGTGCTGTATTTCTGCATGCATCTGTTGACAGACAGCTTGAAACACCATCTCTGAAATGGCCTGAACTGTTCTATTCCTCTGAGTTCTGCCTTAGCCAAAACACCTGGTAACAAAAACTGTGTGGGTGACTTCTGACTGGGAGTGAGCCACAGATTTTTGACTGATCTAATGAAAAGGATATAACTGGGATCAGCAATCCCAGACACCCAGTGCAAGTTTCACTGGTAGTAAAAGAAACCTACTTCCATGCTGGCTGAATTATATTTGGGCTTTACAGCTTATGAAATCAAAGCTGATAAAAAAGACTACGTGACACTTCCACTTCAAACATGTTTTCATTGAATGATACAATGTACCTGGCTCTTCTTGTAAATGTGTAGGTACCAGCCCCTTGAAAGTTCTTCGAACTTGCCTTCATAAACTTCACCCTCCAGTACCATTCATCTGTATTCAATGAGAGATGAAGGAAAAAGAAAACAGTTAATGTTTATGCTCACAGTATTATTTTCTTTCATAACAATATCCTTTTGGATTGTTGCCTTTGAGTCTGCTGTCATATTCAGATGTGGTAATGGAGAGGAAAGGGACTATTCTTTTCCAGGATTTCAGGTAAGAGCTTAGAAGATTTTGTCCAGCCACAGTGACTTTCCTCTGCTGGTGCTCTCACAGGACCTTACCAGTCTACATGGCACAGAACTGCTCTCCCCAGCCCTGCAAGTATCTCCTCTACCCTTTTCCAGAATTTCTTTCTGCAGATAGAGGCAGAGCGAGTCTTTCATTTGTTTAAATCTCCATGCCTAGAGATTTAAATCAGTGCACTTCTGTGCTGTAATCTTAATTCTTGTCATCACACCAATACATTCGTAAGAGACCAAAAAAAAGGCCAGCCTAGATCTAATAAAGCCATAAGACGCTGTTTCCTAATTGCAGATCCCTAATTGTCTTGTTTCAAGGACTGTCTTCTCAACAGCATCAACAACATCAGCAATTTTCCTATCCTTCCTGGGGAACTCAGCTAACTCAGTTACTGAGGGCAGCCAAACAATGGTGTATCTGTCATGGCCAGAACTCCCATTTCATTGTGAGATGGGATATACACATGGAGGAGGGCCATGCCTAACCCACTGTGTGTGCACAGACCAGTCATGCAGGGCTTTCACTGGCATCATGCTGCCCAGGTATCTCCCCTGGGCCTGCCTGCGAGTAACGACAGGTGTGTTTGCAGGAGCCCCAGAAGGCAGCGTGACATCTGAAGCCCCCAAGTGTCTCAAGTCGTCAGATTGGGCTGTGACAAGATTCACAGACAGAAGAAGAGCCTGGAGCGTTGGTCTGATTCTTCCTAGGTTATGACTTTCCTTTCTATGTCTTTTAAGGGTGGATATAGTGAGACATGCTCCATTCCAAATCCAGAGAAAGTTTAAAACGGAGTATGTAAAATTACTTTGTCATTTTTCCAGTTGCTGATATGCCGTTTTCTTGGTGCTTGGTATGGCACTCATGACCGTTGCTCTCAAACATACACTCAGGTGTCTTTTTGCAGTCCCCTTCTAGAAAACTAGAGTGGCGGAAGACAGGCATTTTCACTTAAAGGCAGAGCATCTGAGAGGCAAAAACCTCTGAGATTGTGCAATGCATTTATTCTGTTGCACAGAACCATTGCGCCCAGAGCTGACTCTCCATCTCCTGTGGACAGAGTGCTTCCACAGATGGGCCCTGGGAGCATGCAAGCCCTGTTGGAGCAGGCACCTTTGGGTGCCATGCACGGAACACGAGCCAGCAGCAGTCCTGTTACCTGTTCTTCCACCAACACTGAGCTCTGCTGCTGGGGTGGTGTGGAGCAGCATGGGCCAGAGCTACCCCAGGGTAGCAGCTGTGCCTGGCTGCAGCAGGATGTCAAGGAAACCCGCCCATGGCACCTTCTGTGTGTCTGGGGGTCCTTATGCAGCCAAAGCGGTGTGTTTCTTGGGCAGTAGTCCATTCAGTTTTGCTGGTAAATATTTTTGCTTTGAGATCCGAACTGGCCCAGGATGTCCGGAGGGGTTGTGGAGGCTCCATCCATAGAGATATGCAAGGCCTGACAGACCACGGTCCAGGGCAGCCATCGCAGATGACCTTGTGTGGAGGATCTCCAGAGGGGCCTCCCCACCTTAGCCGCTCAGCGTCAGGGTTACCTGTGTGACCCTCACCCTGAAACCGATAGAGGTTTCCTTTATTTTCAGCCCATACGCTCGGCTTTACAACAAGAATTAGCGCCTACCAGGGCCTCTCTTACCTCGCTGGTCTTTATTTGGGAATACGAAAGACACTAAAAGCTGCCGGAGAAAGTAACCACCAGCGGCACTGACAGAACTGTCACCTGGACTCCAGGGTGCATATAAAGACGCAGCTTGGAACCGCGCACAGTTATCCGTGTGCCGCCTGAGCGTGTAGCCTCTACGGGGGAGCCCTCGTCCCGTCCGCGGGGCACCGCGCGAGGGGAGCGGGTCGGCCGAAATCACCGTCCGGGGTGGCTAGGAGGAAGTGTCCGGGGTTGCTAGGCGGAAGCATCCGACGTTGCTAAGGAGGGCGGAGGCCCGGAAGAGGAAGATGGGTGCTTCCGGGTCAGGGGGCGCTGCGCCGGGCCGGTACGGAAGGGAGTGGTCAGAGCCGCGGCCGGGGGAGGCTGTACGTGCGTTTTCGGGGGTGCGGAGGGGAGCGGCGGAGACCTCGGCAGGGCGTGATGGCGGAGCGGGGGTGGAGAGGGCGGGGGTGCGCGGGGCGGGGCAGGCGAGTGGGTGGGGGATGGGATCCCGAGGACACGGGCGGGAGGTCTCTGCGGAGAGGTCGGGTCAGCGCTGGGAAAGGCGTTTGGGGATCCCCGGGTGTGGGGTGCTGGTGAGCCGCTTCCCCGAGGTGCTGTGCGGGGAAGGTGCTGGGGGAGCCGGCCGGGGAAACACCCGGGTAGCGGGGCTGTGCTGAGAGGACTGGGACAGACCCAGTGTGACAGCGGCCTCGGGAGCTGCCGCAGGTGTCCGTGCCCGGCCGTGGTGTCTGTGCCCGGCTGCAGTGCCCTTCCTCCTAGTCTTCCTCATTTAGGGCAGGCCACCCTGCATAGGGTCCGCTTGTCGCAGCTGCTCGCCTGTCCCTGCAATAGCTTTCCATTTGCAGGAGCGTGATACTGGACCGTGTGTTAGTGTCTCTGCCAGCAACTGCTTAATACTAACAGGCTTCTTTGGTCAGAGCTTCTGAAAATCCTGCTGTGAGGAGAGGGCCTCAGTTCTCCAAAATAGATCTTTAACCACTCCTCTGCCTGTGCTCCACAGCATACTTGGTCATATGGACAGCTCCTTGCAGAAGATGATGAGTAAGGAGCAGGTTAATGTCGAAACAAACGGAATCTTTAGTTTCAATTCCCGTTCAACCTTTAACTCTCAGCACTGCAGACTCCCAAGCTGGAAACAGCTGCTTTCTGCTGTGAATGTTCCCCTGAAGGTTTGTTCTTTGTGTTCTCATGACCAAGAAAATGCCATTGGAGTGGCAGAACTGGAGCTCCCAGGCTAGGCAACACTGCTGGTAGGCTCATCTGTTTGCCAGAGATCCTGCAGTTCCTGTTTGAACGGCTGTGAGGAATATTACTCTCATTTTCTAAAACCACAGAATGTGTTTAACAGTGTTCCAGAAGTATGTGCTTTGCTTCAGGAGTGTACAAATATCCTCTCAAACCACCTGTATCATCTCTTGTTACATGGAGAAACAAATAATGTAACATGTGCCTGGACATTTGCAATGTGCTCAATCATCTTCATAACTAAGGGCTAATTTTTTTCCCTTCTTTAGCAAGGGAACATGAGTTCAGCAGGGAGGAAAAGAGGAAAGCCCAACAGAGGAGGAAGAAGAGGGAGAGGAGGTGGCTGCAGAGGAAGAGGGGGCGGCAGCAGTGGCCATTCAAACAAGTCTCAACTTGGTGGAAATAGGAAATGTTCAACCAAAATTTGGGACGATGGAGATGACTTTTGTCTCTTTGAGGAACCAAGGCTGGAATCCAGGTCTTTCTGTTAATTTGGTGGGGTTTGGGTTTGGGATGCTTGGTGGGTTTTGGACATCTTTGAATATAAAGAAGAGTGAAAGGGTGATGAGACTGTTGCAGTGTGAAGCCGTTTTCACATGTTGGTTTTCATTAACATTTTTATAATTTTACAGGAAAGTTTTGGGTTTTTTTTAATATTAGAACCTCCGTTGATTTTTTTTTTTCCTTTGGTCATTAATTTCAAAACATCTTAGATCAGAAAACACTAAGAAACACAGGATATTCATTTTTGTGTGTTACAAAGCAGAAGCTGGGCCATGGAAAACTGGCAATTTAGAATTTAGTATCCTACTATGTATTCTGACTGATCTGTCATAGAAATGCGTGGTTGTACTGAAGACTGAGAACAGCTTTACCTAGCAAAGTGTTACATCACTTTGGATCTGACATAGGGTAAAATACATGTGTGCATGTGCTGATACAGACACATACATCCCGGCCACATCAGAATAAACCCAACCGAATAATCCTTAGGTGATGGACTTGTCTTATTTTGGCTTTCCCAGTTTGAAGTACAGGGTTGGGTCCTCACACATCCCAATTCAGTCAAGATCATTTGAGCCAGGCAAATAAGTGGTTGCTATATTCTCTTAATTTTTAGATCAAATGCCCCTGCCAGAAGAGGAGGGCAAATAAAGCATAGACCTGAAGTGAAAATGCCTCTGCAGACCATACACATGACATCGGAGAATCAGAGAAGAGTGAAAGAACTTCTTCAAGAGCTTCAAGAGCATGACCTGGCTCCTGAATCAGAGTTAGTTTAAACGGGGACACTATTTCTAACACTTATAGATGAGCATGCTTTAACAGGCACACTGTTAGAAATTAAAATAGTAATTTTTTCCCCGTTCTAATTTAATCTCAAATCCTGTGCTTTTCGATCTGCTTTGTTCTACAGTATTAAATCTGGGAAAGGAGTGACAGAATCCTCCATTTAAGTGGAGGATTTAAAGTTGGAGAGACAGAGTTTTGTGTCTACTCAACAGTATAATGTTTCATTTTAATTTGGTAACTCTTTTTATCAGAGTAGCTGGTTCTGGTGAAGACGGCGATGAACCTGATTACCTTGATGATGAACAGTGCTGGTCAATAGATCAGGAAATTTCTGACCTAATACCAAGGCCAGCTGAGCGCAGAGTTGTGGAAAGTGAAGTGTCTTCATTTGCTGTGCACAAGCTCTCCAGGTGATGCGTTTTCAGTGAATGATTTGTATTCTGCATAGGTAAATCACTAGTCTCAACACTGTAAGCCCTCAGTGCTTGGACTTCCCATTGACTCCAGGGAAGTTCCATATGCAGAGCTGATGAGTTTGTGTCTCCTACAAACTGATGGATTTAAAGTAATGGCTTTGTGAAAATAGTCACTCCACCCTTGTTTTAGTGAAGTGTTCGGGTCTTTCTCCAAAGTGATGAAGCAGATATTGGGAAAGCTCGGGGAGTATCTCTCTTATATATAGGTTTCTTCCAGACAGGTTGTGTTTCAAAACCTTGAAACCTTTTGCTTGAATATGAGCATTTAACTATTTTTGCTTTATTCAAGAGAGTTTCTCAAGTGAGAGGATTCAGCTTTTTCTGAAGAGTTCGGTTTCTGTAGTTCACCTGGGAAATCTACTCCAGTAACTATTCCGTGCTACACCCCGAGACAGTCACCACCTGAACAAATTTGTCACCTAATTTGACAGACAAGCATTTACCAGCAACAAATTACTGCCTGCCACTGCCCTTTAAAATAGCATCAACATTTTGGTGTGGTTTCACCCTCCCCCCACCCTCCAGTAGTGATAGTATCTCATGCCATACATGCTTCCTTACCGTAAGCCTAACCAAGCAGATCTTCTTTTGCTTCATCCAGGTCTCTGTCACTCACTTGTTGCCATATTGTGTGTTTTGTTGCAGGTATGGTTTTGACAGTGAGCGCTGTAGGACAGTACTTAGATCCTGCAACGGTAACATTGGGGCATCACTGGAATATTTGCTATTGCAGTGCTTTACTGAAAGATACGGAGAGAAGATGCAGATTTCTGCAACGGCAGCAGAAGCCAGTCAAGAAGAATGTTTGGAACAGAGACAAGAAGAGGCATTTGCCCTCCGGTCAATCTATGGAGAGAAATTTGTAGAAAGAATTCAAAACCGAGTTTGGACTTTTAGTTTGGCGTTGAAATACCTGGCAAACAGGCTCGGCAAATCTAATCAAAAGGGTGTCTTTTCTAGGGACATGGCAAAGCAGACTTCAAAGGAAATATGTAAATTTTATCTCCAAGGGGGCTGCAGGTTTGGTTCAAAATGTAGATTCGCACATGAATTCCCTCCAGACCACCCAAAAAACCCAGCCAGGAACTCTGTAGATGATGCTCATCTCAGACCTAGTAATGATGGTCCTGTGTATGAACTTGAAGTAAGATTTCCTGAAGAAAGCAAGTATCCACTCCAGGCACCTCTAGTAGCATTTTATTCCACCGATGAGAATCTACCTCTCGCTTGTCGTTTACACGTTGCTGAATTCCTGTTTGGAAAAGCTTTGATAGCTGCAGAGTCTAATGAGCCAGTGGTTTACACCTTAGTGACTTGTTTAGAAGATGAATCTGAAATAAGCGAGTTACTTAAAAATACTTATCACAAGTACAGTGTTCCTCCTGTGTCCCTGCTGGCAGCGCCTTCGGTAAAGCTACAGCCGGAGAGTACCTCTGGGTTGACTCGAATGTCTGAAGGTACGCCAAATTTTCCTCAGGGGTTTCCGGGCTAACAACAGTCAAAAATATTAAAAAAGGAAAAAAGAGGAGGAGGCAGAGACCCTAATTCAGGCAGCTGTTCCATATCTGGTTTTGGAGATTAAGGTCATGTGGTGAGCCAGATCCATAATCTCTCTGTGCCTTGGGAAGTCCCTTTCATAATAAAGCTGCTGCAGAATGGTTTTCCACTGGCAAGAAGTGAGTTAAAGGAGAACAGAGCTAATGAATTTGAGTTGGCAGAGTGAACTATGCCTTTTCCTACACAATCGATAAAATCCATTGAGAGACGTGCTGTGAGCTCACCAGAATTGACTGGAGAAGTGTGCTTGGAAGGGAACAGGGAAGGTTGTTAAGTCTGGGCGCATCTGCTACCCGTCGATTCAGAAATACCTTTTTTCTATATTTAAAAAAAAATTAATAATTACCAACCCTTCCTTGAAATTAGTTTTGTAAAGGTGCAGTTAAAGTAAGCTAAGTAAATGTTGCAAGCGGTTCTAGAATGTTGTTCAAGGTATCAACCCTTTTTTGCACACAGGTACAATTAGGTTGATTTCATGGGAGGAGAGTTAGGACCGTGTCACATACAACTCCATGGCATGGATGACTTTAGAGCTCCCAATTCCAAAACTTTCATCTAAGGCAAACTTTCTTCCAGGAGAGTTTTCAGGAACAACTGTATCACATTTTAGAGCACCTAAATACTGATGGCCTTTTGTTTTGTTGCAGTAAAACAAATTATTCCATTTTTTTTAACACCTCTGCAGAAAGAAAACCTTTGATCCTGAAACTGAACCCGTAGATTCCAAATAATCTTCCGTATGTTATGAAATACTTTGTTTAGATAAATGTAGCCTTAAAACTCTCAAGGCCTGGCTTACTCTCTGAGAAAATCCTACTTCAGCTGATAGGCATTAAGCAGTAAAGTACCCTGTCCAGTTTCAGCCCGAATTTAAGTGTACTTGGCAGTGGCTTAACACTTAATGTTACAGCATAGTTTTAATTAATTGAAGTTGGTGCTGCCATCGCAGTCTTGTGCTCCATAGAAGTAGTCGTGTGGTGGATTGGAGCAGGGACCTAGACACACAAAAACCGTTCAGGAAGGCAAACCGGTTACCATACTGGTTCACCGTGTGGCCACCCAGACCATAGTGTCACAGAGCACAGCTGCTGTGGAGGTAATGACAACCAAGTGGGTTGGAACTGGAGAACTTGCGGTTTGTTTGATGAGGTGAGGTTTTCTGGTAGCATTGAATTAAATGCTTGTCAGAAACAGTCCTGCAGACCCTCAGCTCCAGACTAACAATGTTCTTCATTGAGAATGCTCCTGGAACACAGGTCTCTCTTCTGCTGTGCTGGTGAGGTCCTGTTCATTTGTAATAAGAAAATCTAACCACACGTTTCTCTGCCTCAAGCCTCAGCAGTGTCAGAACCTCAGGAAGAAGAGGAGGTGGCAGAAGAGGAGGAGCAAGATGAGCCCAAACAAGTTGTTGTGGAGAATGAGAGCTACGTGAATCTCAAGAAAAAGCTTTCCAGAAAGTACGATGTGCAGTCTCTGTATAAGGAGAATGTTAAAATCTGCACAGATTTTCAGCTGAAAAAGGTACAATGTACGGAGTATCTGTTTGCATGCTTACTTTAGAGCTGTAAATACTTAAGTCACCGGCTGCTGTTTCCACTGGTTTTGTTCCACTCCAGTGGTGTTCTTAACTGCCATGCTGTCTGGTTTTGTGCATCAGTCTTCTAGGCACTTCCAGTCCATATTGCATGAAAGACAGAAGCTTCCTGCGTGGCAAGAGAGAGATACCATTCTTGATTTGCTGAAGAGCCACCAGGTTCTTGTTGTGAGTGGCATGACAGGGTAAGAGTGTGATTGCGCATGCAGACTTTGTGCATCAAAGTATACACAGAAGAATGTGAACTATGTAGCCGTGTCCTGAAGAGGTTAGGGTCATGGTCCATGCCTGACCAGTGCTAGCAGTCTTAGATGAAATTCATGAGAAGGGTGACACTAACAAAAGAAAGCAAATTTCAAGTGGAATGTGGTCATCTACTTTTACATAAATAGAATGTGTTGGGTTCCTGTGTTTGGGGTTTATCTCTGATTTTGTTGTGCAGATGTGGGAAAACCACTCAGATTCCTCAGTTTATTTTGGACGCTTCATTGCAAGGATCTCCAAGCAGAGTTGCAAATATCATCTGCACTCAGCCTCGTAGAATCTCTGCTATTTCTGTGGCTGAACGTGTAGCCAAAGAAAGAACAGAAAGGATTGGACTCACTGTCGGGTATCAGATTCGTCTAGAAAGTGTAAAGGTATGTATGATTTGCTTGCTGGCTTTCGTTCAGTTGCATTCAAATCTGCCTAGTGCTTCTGTAGCATACAGAATCTCTGCCCTGTGTGTGAGATTAAGCATATCTGAATCACCCATATTTTATATATTACAAAATTTATTTTGTATTTTATTTCATCTCAAATTGCATAGGACACTGAATGAGAGGGCAGTACTATAGCTTGTATTGTTGTCTTGCTTTCTGTTGAGATAGGTGAAGGGGTCTGAGATTATGAGTCATGCTTCTGACCTCTGGAAGGCTACAGACCTCACTTCCACTTGTCCCCATCTCCACTTGTCTCCCAAGTGGAGATTGACAGGTGCAGCTTTGGTCATCCAGAAGTGAGGGTTGAAATCAAACCGCTGTCTTAGAAGTTCATGTTGCAGCAGATTGACTGATAGCTTTTTTCCAAGAGCTGTGTTAAAAAAGAGTCACTAAACCATTCTAGGGACAGAGGTATAAGTTATTTATCAAAAAGCAACTTCCACAGGAAAACAGGTCAGATTTTTCTTTTTTTTTGTTGTTTACAACAATTACCAGGGGCAGTGCCCCCTGGTAATTAATCAAGAGAGAAAAATTGTTTGGCCTGTCTCCAGCGGGGACCACTTGTTCCCTGGCACTCAGATGAAACCAAATGCTTTATAGCAACACATATTCTCTTTGCACTATGTTAAGATGCACAAAGTCAACTGAATCCTTTGTCTTACCATTCAAGTCCTCGGCTACCAGACTCTTATATTGCACTACTGGCGTGTTGTTGAGAAGGCTGGAAGGAGATCTGACTTTGCAGGGAGTCACACACGTTATTGTTGATGAAGTTCACGAAAGAACAGAAGAAAGGTAAATAATCTCGTATCCCATAAGCAAAACAAAGAAATGTAGTCAGAGGGATTTGGGTGACTAAGGTACAAGTAACTGAAGTCAGATTTGTTGATCCTGTGGCCGCAGTGCGGGACTGTGGAAGGAGTCTGGTTTTAGGTTCTATTGGAAGTTGTGTTGCAGCAGCTTGGAAAGAAAGCACTTCACTTAAATTTCTCTGCTTCAAGGCTGCCAGTCACATTGAAAAGAGGTTTTGGATGGGGCTGGAGGGTTAACCACAGTTTTCTGCTTCTTATTCTTCCCTAATTCTTGACATGTCCTTTTCGGAATTATATCTCCTGATGCAGGCCTCAGCAGAGCACCTGCAAGGAGCATGGGTTTCTGTTTTCTTCCAGTCTGTGGATTTTACTAGCTGCAGACAGTCTTATCCTGTCCTGCTCCAGCATTGTGCAGTTTTACCCCACTTACGGGCCAACACCTGGCAAAAGATAATTATGTCTGGTCAGTGTCTCCATAAACTTACGCGGCAAGGATCTCTTTCTTTGAAGTTTTCCTGTGGAACTCTGCAGTGCAGTAGGTTCCCAAGAGGCTTTGACTGGGACCCATCATTCTACAGCTCAGGTTATATTTTAACCTTGTGAAAGGGCTTGTATCTCTCAAGGATTCTTCTTCCTTCTCATCTAAAATCACGGGAAGCCAGTCTTCTATGTATGCTGTGAAAGCTGTAAATACCTAGGGCAGAATGCAGTGAGCAGGGAAGAGTTTGAGAAACTCCTCCAGTAGAGGAGCTCTGTTACTCTGTAACCTTGAGGTAATTTGTTACCGTGTTGTCATTAATGTTGTTAATTTATAAGGTAGCTAGAGCTTTTTGTTGCCTAAATGAATTTGCCAGGTAATCCTGATGCTCTAGTGAGGGCCAACCAAAAAGGAAGCATGTTGCCTTCTATTGCTTTACTGCATTATTAACCTCCAGCCATTCTGAGCAGCTCGTACTTCTGGGATGGCAGCACTCTGCTGCTGAAAACACCGTGATGGTGCACGGAACACAGAGGAAAAAAGAGATGCTGAAAGGTAATACTGAAGATGTTAAAATGTCTTTTTTTCTTGCCTTCTTCAGTGACTTCTTGCTGCTGGTTTTGAAGGATATAATGGTTCAGAGGCCAGACCTGCGCATCATACTGATGAGTGCCACCCTGAATGCAGAACTTTTTTCTCAGTACTTTCACTCCAGTCCAATTATTAACATACCAGGTGAAAACAGTTAAATTTTATTATCTTGTCACATTCAGTTGTTTTAGGGGGTGATTTTCCATAGTTCTGCATGCAAAGTGTGTCTTAATTAAACTGCAAAGGGCTAATTCACAGACTAGTAAGTGAGGATTTATACAACAGTTCTGATTGCAAGGGTTTAGCAGGAAAGACCAGTGAGATTTAGGAGAGAGAAGACTTGGAAAGGGAGCCTTTCTTGCTCTGTGTCCATACTAGCAGGATTTCCTTCCCCAAAAGACAAAACTGGCATGGCGTGCCTGACATGATTCCCTAAGTTAGCTGAAGACTCCTCCCTATCCTCGTAAAAAAGCAGCAGGGAGAAGATCCAGCTGGATGTGTACGCATTGAGCCAAATACACCTTTTAAATGGCTAAGTTATTACATGGAGTATGACAGAGACATGGACATCAGCCCTTCTCTGTGCAAATGCATGTTACCATACTGTGCTTTGGAAGCCATCTAATGTTTGTCGTAGAGAGAAGCTGCGTTGAAGAGTGCATTATCTGTGAAGCCAGTGTATGACATCATAATCTTTGTGAAATGACAACCATCTCCTGTCTTTTCCCTGCGTGTTCTGTGGCACGGTGATTTATTCCCACATTTCCTTTCAGGTCGAACGTTTCCCGTGGATCAGTTTTTTCTGGAAGATGTGATTGCAATGACAAGGTACGACATTGCCAAACATTCTCGCCTCCGTTTGTCCTTTGAGGTTGCACTATTGACTGCAGTAGTTCTGTGCATAAGTTTTAAAATTCAGTATTCTCCAGTCTTACCCCATCACCTGCAGTCTTGGACTTCTACTAAAGAACTGACTTGAAACCCTCCTTCTTATGCTAGAGTGGGCTCTGGGACCACATGCCGAACCAAATCTCTCTGCACCACATAAGTACTCATGAAAAGGTGAACTTTGCTATGAAGGGTTTGTCAGTGCTCGTGCTTTTCTTGTGTCGTGGTGGTTTGGCATTGGTGAGCAAAAGAAACCTGAAGGAAGATTTCAGAACTCAATGAAAAAAGTGAAAAATGCAGGATACTGAACAATTCTTCTTTGTAAGCTCTACCTCGCAGCTCAGGTGCCAGGTTCCTGTTGCCATTTGTAATTACCAGAGTCATGGCAGCTCATATTTTCCCAAGAGTAAATTGATCAGATGCTGTAAATTACTCGCAGATTGTTGTGCTGAGCTGCCCACTTTGCTGTCAAGGGCAAGTTTGCAGTCGTTCTCATCACAGCTTTTAAAAGACTAACATCCCAGCATAGAAGGACACTTTGACCTTGCTGCTGTCTATGGTTTTGCGACCCACATACAAAGTTCCCCTCAGATTTACATACTTCTGAGAACCTACCTCCGCAGGTAATTATTAGAAAGCGACTGTCAGACTTCTTGCCACACGGCTAAAATGTTACTCTGCTGTTCAGGTACGTTCTAGAGGACAGTAGTCCCTACAGGCGCAAGCCAAAGCAGGAAAGCAAACAGAGTGAAAGAAAAAAAAGAACTGCATTTGAAGAAGTAGAGGAAGACCTGAGACGTGCTGGATTGCTGGAAGGTACTGACACGGCTGTCAGAGATTCAGACCCAGACCAAAAATTGACTCTGAAGCAGCTCCTTACACGATACAAAGGTGAGCTCCTTCTTTAATCTAATAAATTGGCATATAACATTTGCCAGCTAACACAGTGGGTTAGCATGTAATGTTGTATGCTGAATGCACGTGTGTAATTCAGTTTTGTCCTTGTGAAGTTAAGCAGGTCATTTCTTCAAGATGAGATCAGAAATGTTCTGATTGTTCTCTTTCACTAGAACAAGCATCTCTCCTGAAAAAATTTCTTAGCCTCAGAACGTGGTTGGGTTTCAGCTGCTATCTGTTTCCATCCCTTTTCTGATGCCTTGTTAATTTTTCTCTGTGGCTGTTCTTGCTAGAGCAGCTTTACTTAAAAGCATGGCATGTATCTGCCCCTTCAAAGGAGGTCGCCTCAGCACCACAAGCCTTCCTCAAGAAATTCAGCCACTGTGAATGGCTGAGGAAGAGAGGCAGAGCTTTCCATTAATTTCCCACTGATTACCATTGTCAAAATCTCTTTGTCCTTAGTCACGAAGAGTTCTTCCTTGCACACCCTTGTGGCATGATCCACAATGGTATTGTGGGAGCCATTGCTTATAAGCTTCAGATTCCTGCTAGACAGCTATCTCCTCAGAAGAGTAAGGGAATCTGGGTGTCTTTTTGAGTTGGTGTAAGAAACCTTGGAAGGGAGAGCTTGAGAATGTAGTTCTGGAGGTATCTGTAAGTGGCTATGTGAAGGATTTTGGCTCCTCTTATGGCTAATATGTGCACATGAGAGTCTTCTAGTAGGTGAATCCTGGTCTAGGCTCTGCACAGGGCAGGTGCGAGGCCCATTGAGGCATGAGAAAGGAAGAGCTGAAACAGAGGAAGATGTGGAGGGGGGCATGAGGTGCATTGAGCTCTGTCTGGCCTAAGCCAGATGCTCTTTAATCCAAGGTGTGATTGTGCAGCCACACTGGCTCATCCAGATGTTTTTTACAAGAGCTGGATGTAACTGTGTGTTTCATTTCTTTTTCCCCAGGGGTTAGCAAGACAGTGTTGAAAACGATGTCTGTCATGGACTTGGACAAAGTTAATCTGGAATTAATTGAGGCCTTGCTAGAGTGGATAGTTGGTGGCAGACATTCATATTCCCCAGGTAATTTCATTGTCCTCAAGAGATATACAAGAGTAGATTCCCGGAGGCTGAGCACTTACAGGCAGCCCAGAGATAACGTTTTGCATGCAGAGTTTCTGATACTGACTGATTTTGGGAAAAAAAACAAGCTCTGGCTGAGGAACAAAGCCCCTAATGTACATGGGATGAGGAAGGTGAGGGGATTGTCTACTTTGGAAAGTCTTTGGTTCAGAGACTGTTGGAACCTGTGTGGTTTTTGTACAAGAATTGCAAAACAGAGCTTGAGTTTTGACTTGAGCCTTCTGCACGTTGATAAAATAGCATGCTGTCCTTGATTATATTTTCTTAATTTACTTTTTTTAAATCTACATACACAGGTGCTGTGTTAATATTTTTGCCTGGTCTAGCAGAAATCAAGATGCTATATGAGCAGCTCCAGTCTAACCCTCTTTTTAATAACAGGCACAGCAAGAGGTAAGGCAGAAAAGCTCCAAAACTGTCAGTCTTTACCCATAACTAAAGAGTAGCTTCCTGCACAGAGCCTGCCTTTATCCAAGGATAAAGGTTATTAAATGTGTGAGTCTGTGTTATGAAGGTCTTGACTCCAGTCAGGGTAATTCCTTTTCTATTGTCTTACTGGGTTGTTCTTTTTGGGTTTTTCTCTCCAGGACTCAGTAAGGTTAGTTGTTGAAGTTCTCAGAGACCCTAGTGATGGGTGTTCTCTGTTTTGTGCTCTGCATGATCCAGTGGACTGTTGAAAACTTCACTTGTTCTGTCTCAGAATGTTTGTTGAGACACATTCAGCTGTGGTTGTATTTGTCCTTAGATTGTTACACAGAGAAGTAATTGGATCTCCTTGACTAAACAGTTTTTACACAGATATCCATGACAAGGTTAGCTGGAGCAATTTCTTCCAGTCTACCATTATAAACAACAGATTCCTTCAAAAGAGGCAGAATTTTTGCTCAACTCTACTCTGAGACCTGTCCCTTCTGTAAACTTGTCCACCTTCCCGTGGAACATGTATCATAAATAATGTGGCCAGCAGGATCAGGGCAGCGATCGTCCCCCCGTACTCAGCACTAGTGAGGCTGCACCTCGAGTGCTGTGTTCAGTTTTGGGCCCCTCACTACAAGGACATTGAGGTGCTGGAGTGTGTCCAAAGAAGCCAGTGAAGCTGGTGAAGGGTCTAGAGCACAAGTCTTCTGAGGAGTGGCTGAGGGAACTGAGGGTTGTTTAGCCTGGAGAAAAGGGGAAACGTTATCACTGTCTACAACTACATGAAAGGAAGTTGGTCTCTTCTCTGAAGTAACAAGTGATAGGACAAGAGGAAATGGCCTCAAGTTGTACCAAGAGAGGTTTAGATTGAATATTAGGAAAAATGTCTTCACCAAAAGGGTTCCAATTGTTGGAACAGGCTGTGCAGGGGAGTGATGGAGTCAGCATCCATGGAGGCGTTTTAAAGATATGTAGGCATGGTGCTTAGGCACCTGGTTTAGTGGTGGACTTGGTGGTGCCAGGTTAATAGTCGGACATAAGGATCTTTTCCAACCTAAATGATTCTGTCTTAAAGGTGACATAGCAGAGAGGTTTGCTGCGCTATATTGCTTTCAATAGCTGTGGGCAGTGTCTGGTACTAGTGGGGCTCAAGTGTGCACAGCAGGTTGTTCCCAAGAAGGAAAAGGCTGGACGTGCACTGAATATGCTGTTGTATTGTCCTTCCAGGTGTGTTGTTTATCCACTTCATTCTTCACTGTCTAGTGAAGAACAGCAGTCCGTGTTCCTTAGACCTCCTGCAGGAGTTATCAAAATCATCATCTCTACAAACATTGCAGAAACATCTGTCACCATTGATGATGTGGTCTATGTGATTGATTCTGGAAAAATGAAAGAGAAAAGGTACTGGGATTCATTTCTTGCTGCTTTGTGGCCTGGGAAACTGATCTGTTCCTTGACCTTTAGCATTTCAAAATGCTGGGATAAATTTGAAGGCACTTGAGCTGTAGAAACGTGCTGCAGGGTGGAGGAAGACAGTCTAGACCCAGATCCAACTGCAGAGGCAGGAATTGTGTCTGTACAGGAGCTAGCAGCATCTGCCCACTTGACCTCCAGCCTGTTCACTCTGCACTCAAGAATTTAAGCCTGTTTCTTACTCTCCTGTAGATATGACCCAAGCAAAGGAATGGAAAGTCTGGAAGACACATTTGTGTCCAAGGCCAATGCTCTGCAAAGGAAGGGGCGAGCAGGCCGAGTAGCCTCAGGCGTCTGCTTTCATCTTTTCAGCAGCCACCACTATAACCATCAGCTTATAAAGCAGCAGTTGCCAGAAATCCAAAGAGTGCCCTTGGAGCAGCTTTGTCTGAGGTGAGCTCTTGTTCCTGTATTGCCTGAAAAGACAAAAACCTCTATTGTCTTCAACAGGGATCTGTTCTTACAGGCTCTGTGAGGTGGGGGAGGTATGCTGCTCCCAGGCTATTATTTCGCATTGCTTCCTGTCTTGAAATAGGCATTACAGGCCTGCTTCTAGGGAGCATGTTCTTAGAAGAGTATTTTCTGTTGTTTTGTTTTTATAAAAGCTTGCTTTTTTTGTCCTGTGTATGGAACTAAAGATATTTTATTTTTCTTTCCTCTTTCATTTTTTCCCTCCTCCCTAAGAATCAAGATTCTGGAGATGTTTTCTACACAGAGTCTTCACTCTGTCTTATCACGACTCATTGAGCCCCCTAGAACTGAGTCTTTGCAAGCATCCAAGCTGAGACTACAAGACTTGGGAGCATTAACTCCAGATGAAAAGCTCACCCCACTGGGATATCACTTGGCTTCTCTGCCTGTTGATGTCAGGATTGGCAAGCTGATGCTGTTTGGCACCATCTTCCGCTGCCTGGACCCTGCACTAACTATAGCAGCCAGCCTGGCCTTTAAGTCACCTTTTGTAAGCGTTCTGAACCTTGTATCCCACTTTGGCAGCACTGTGTTTTCATGCAGTGGCAAAGCCACTGTTGGAACTTGCAGTGTATTATGCTTGGCATGTTTTAATTCTCCTTTTCAGCCTGCATTGTTTCTGTGTGCTTGTTAAAAGAGTCCAGTTATAAAGCAGAAGACCAAAACCATGCAGCAGCAGCAAGAATGTTAGTTATGAGTGTAGAGTAGTAAGAGAGTGGATATTAGTTCTAATTTGGGTTAAGAAGTACAGCCGGTTATTTTGACCAAATCTGGCATAAAAATTGAAAAGGAACAGTAATGTTATGAGATGGTGATAATGATGGGGGTGATTTGGCCAAGCCATGAATGTAGAGTTCAGTTTGGACCTCAGTTTGTGTGTTCATTTCCACCTGTACTCACAGCAGTCGTTACTCTTCTACTGCCACGTGCAAACTTGCATGGAAAGTCAGATTTGCTCAATTGCAGCTGTTAGTGGTGCAGAGGGTTTGCATTGAGGGTAGCTGTGAAAGAACTGGAAATAGGTTGTTCTAGTTACTGATGTTTTCCATACACTTGTTGGGCATTTTCTACAGCATGGAGTATTGTATCCAGTGTCCAGGGGGGTTGTGGAGTCTCCTTCTCTGGAGATATTTAAGACCTGTCTGGACAAGCTGTGAGGGAAAGAACACACAGTCTCTTACTGCCTGTCTAGGTGTCACCATGGGATAAAAGGGAAGAAGCAAACAAAAAGAAGTTGGAGTTTGCAGTAGGGAGCAGCGACTACCTGGCTCTTCTCCAGGCCTATAAGGTCAGCTAGAATTCCTGAGCTTCTCTGATTGGTTTGTGAAGTGTCTGTAAGTCCAGCTGAAACATTTTGTTGAAGGTTTCCTGTCCTCTTAATTAGGGATGGCGGTTAAGTATCAAAGAAGGCTCTCAGGCAAGCTACAACTACTGCAGGGAGAACTTCTTGTCAGGAAGAATTCTTCAGGTAAGTCACTTCTCGTGGCCTTGCACCGGGAGTGGTCGAGACACTGGCAGAGTCCTAGTGATGAAAATAAGAAACTAGTGACAACTTTCCTCGCTGTGTGTTACCCATCACTCACAGCCCTTCGTCTGCTTACAGGAAATCGCTAGTCTGAAACGGCAATTCACAGAACTGCTTTCCGACATCGGGTTTGTGAAGGAGGGATTAAGAGCCAGGGACATTGAGAAGAAGTGGTCCCAAGGAGGTGATGGCGTATTGGATGCTACGGGAGAAGAGGTAATGTACAGCATTTGAGTGCTCCAAAAAGGTGCTGCAGTTTTTCTTTCGACCTGGGTGCCAGGTGGGCTCTAGACAGGTGGGTCTCTTGTCACAGCCTGGCCTTACCATCTCACACTAGCAACAGTCAGCTCCTACCTGCTCTGTTCTTCCTGCGCATCGTGTGTGCAGGCACTTGCCTCTACTGCACAAGGCTTTACATGCCCAGGAAGTACGGGCCCCAGTGTAGAAGTGGGCTGAAACCTGCTCCTTTGAGACTCTGAAACGCTGCTGACTTGACATGTTGGAAGTCAGGAAGCGGTGGGATGGCATGGGGATGACTTGTGACCTGGCCTGGATGTTGGGATTCATGACAGCCTTACTTTGTGAACAGAATTACATTATGGAGCAGGTGGTGCAGTATTTCAGCGCAGTAGGCAATCCTCAGAAAGCAGTACCTCGCAGCCAGAGGCCTCCTGGGGGTACGTGGTAAGGGTTCGGTAGTGTCTGAGTCTCATTGTGCATTGGGACTTCTAATTGCTGTCAGAGCCACCGCTGTATCATAGAATCATAGGAGTTGGAAGGGACCTCGAGAGATCATCGGGTCCAACCCCCCTGCCAAAGCAGCACCCTAGGACATATCACTCAGATAGGTGTCCAGGCGGGTCTTGAATATCTCCAGTGAAGGAGACTCCACCACCTCCCTGGGCAGCCTGTCCCAGGGCTCTGTCACCCTTGGTGCGGAACTTCCTATGTTCCAACTTGCAGCCATTGCCCCTTGTCCTATCTCCACAGACAACTGAAAAGGGGCTGACCATTTCCCCCTGCATCCCATGCTTCAGATAATTATAGACTTTAATTAGGTCCCCCCTTAGTCTTCTCTTCTCAAGGCTGAACGGTCCCAACTTACTCAGCCTTTCCTCATAGGGGAGATGCTCCAGGCCCTTAATCATCTTCATAGCCCCTCTTTGGACTCTCTCCAGGAGATCCCTGTCCTTTTTATACCAAGGAGCCCAGAACTGGACACAATACTCCAGGTGGGGCCTGACCAGGGCAGAGTAGAGGGGGAGGATCACCTCCTTTGACCTGCTGGCTACACTCCTCCGGATGCACCCCAGACATCAGAGAACAATTTGGCTCTGCAGTAACTACATTGAGAAGGCTGGCAGCCATTTTGCTGCACTGATGGTAGGGGGAACACAGCCCAGGTCTAGCCTACCACCTTGGGAACAGTAACTACTCCTCCCTGATAAGCACAGCCATGCAGCTGTGCAAGTAAACTGGCTTCAGGAATTAAGTCATTCCAGAAGCTAGGTGTTACCTTTATCAACTTACCTGTAGAAAGTCTAATGCATGCATTAACTTCACAGGCAAACTCGAATGCAGAGAACTTCAAGCTGATCTCGGCTATGTTGTGTGCTGCGCTGTACCCCAATATTGTCCAGGTAAAAGAACAGATTTTCCTTTTCCCTTCTGCTGTTCAGCAGCCCCACGCAGCCTGTTCTTGGTCTGCAGGGATTGTGGCTGCCTTGAGCCCAACTTAGCTTGCCAAAGCTTACAGGCAGCTGAGCTCCACTTTGTATTGCTTGAGACTGCCACTGTTCCGATAAGCTGATCTCTGCATCACACAGAGGCCAGCAGCAAAAGTCTGGAAGAAACAAATGAACACTTGGACAGCACCTGGAGTGTAGTATCTGTCTCCAGTGACTTGGCATGTTACCTGAGAATTTGTGGTTTGGATGAAATTAAAATATTTATCTGGTACAGCGAAGTTTTATAGCTTTTAATCTCACCATACAGGTGAAAAAGCCAGAGGGCAAATACCAGAAGACCAGCACAGGAGTGGTCAAAATGCAGCCAAAAGCAGAAGAGCTGAAGTTTGTTACCAAAAATGATGGCTATGTTCACATTCACCCTTCTTCTGTAAATTATCAGGTAAGGATTCCATTTTTTTCCTGCAAAGCATGGTTTTTTGATAAAAGCAGTCACCTCTGCTTAAGCAGCTGACATTACAGCTCAAATATAAAAAATAATCTCCCCAATTGCCCACTCCCATTGGACTTGTAACAGTGCATTCCCAAGAGCACACAGTTAAACTCACAAGAGTGGAATTAGCAGATGCAGTAACCCCCCCACATTTGCTTAAACTGTGTCTGCAAAGCTGCACATGAAAATGTTGCTGTTGCAGCATTCCCCTGGCTTCTCCTTGGCATGGACTGAGATTGCATGCAGGTAGCACCTTACACAGGCACATGAATTCCTGTACCCCTCCCCAGGCTTCGGCTCTTCAGCTGAAATTAGATTTATTCAGGGACAAACTCTGACTTGGGGGCCCTCACACTCTGAAGTTAACTTACTTTGCAGCTACCTACTAGCCGGTATTTAGAGCTTTCCCTCCCTGCTGCGATACATGGTAACACTTTGTCTCCTGAAGCCTATGCCTGTATTGAGTATTCCATTGCTTTTCCCAGGATATATGTTAGTTGCCCTAAAAAAAGGGGGGGGGGGAGGGGGTAATCATCAGACACGTATTGGGTTCTGAAGGCTTTGACCACTCTTTGAAAGATCGTAATGAACACACACCTGAAAATGTCCCTAATGTGAGATGGAGAACTTGGGGCCTTGCAGCAAGGTTGGGGACTTAGCTGATTTCTCACACGCTCGCTGCAAAGTGGGAAGGAGTGGGAAGGAGCAAGGAGTGACTGGCAGAGGCACTTTTAACAGGGATGTTGTGTACATGTTCCAGACCAGGCACTTTGAGAGCCCCTACCTGGTGTATCACGAGAAAATCAAGACAAGCCGTGTGTTCATTCGGGACTGCAGCATGGTGTCAGTGTACCCACTGGTCCTGCTCGGAGGCGGGCAGGTGCACATGCAGCTGCACAAGGGAGAATTTGTCATTTCTCTCGATGATGGATGGATACAGTTTGTGGCTGCCTCACACCAGGTAAGGAATAAAAGTGGGATAATCCTGGGAGTGCTGCAAAGCTGAGCTTGTCTTCCCAATGCAGGAGGATGATGCATTTCATAAGCCTTACGGTCACCTCTGTTTTACCACATGGGGTAGGTGGCTGAGCTGGTGAAAGAGCTACGTTGTGAACTAGACCAGCTACTGCAGGATAAAATCAAGAATCCCAGCATGGATTTATGCATGTGTCCCCGTGGATCTCGGATCATCAGTATGATTGTCAAACTTGTGACCACGCAGTAATGCGAGAACAACTTTCTGCAGAGACTTCCTGCTACAACCTGAGAACAGACCAACATCAGCATTTTAGGGATCTCGTCCCAGAACACAGCACTGATCCCTGGAAGACGCAGCTGGACAGTGCCAGGTTTGGGCCAGGTTTTTGGTTTTTTTACACCTTTGTGTGCAGAGCTCACTTGGTCATGGTAAGGTGCCTTGCAGTACTGCTGGGAAATAGGAAAATGGCACATCTTCCAGTAGGAATAAAAAAAAACTCAGAGAAAGCAAGCAAAGTGGTTTTTTGTGAGGGTATACACTGCAATTGTGTGGTCTGGGCACAAAAATACTTGTGACCTAGCTTCTTCTTGCAATAGGAAAGGCTGAAGGCAACATGTAACATCTTAAGCTGCTCCCAGATTGATTTAAACAAGGCATTTGCAGGGGAGGGGGGTGGTTCCCCAGAAAGCTGGGCTTTTCTAGCCCCCCTCTCTCCCATGCTGGGGGGCAGGAGCAGGAAGGAAATGTAACATGGCTGGGCTCTATTGCTGTAGTGCATTCAAAATCGTTCCAGTGGGGGTTGAGATTGCTGGTACCCCTCCTCTGGAAGGCAGCAGTCCTTCCACCACCGGGCCCAGGTGGAAATTCATTCCACTTTTGGACACTTGCAGCCTGCTCTGGGGAACAGGGTGCTACAGATAAGTGTGGCAAAATGCCCCAGTACTACAGGACTGTTACTTCTTCCCTTTCCCACCACTGTATCGCTACAGCTGAGCTGTTTAACAGTTGCAAATTATACTAAGTGCCTTAAATGAAGTAAACTGCAATAGTAAGACCAGAGTAAACACTGGCTCTGCCAGCAGCCTTCCTTCAGGCTGGGGCATGCCGAGCAGCAGGGTCACGGCATTCAAGCACTAGTTTGATGATGACAACATGACTGGTCATAGGAGCACAGCCCTGCATGAAGAGTATCACCCAGGCTGCTGGAGCAGTGCAGTACAGCAGGCACTGTGGCTGTGCTGAACTGCATCACACCTGGCAGCCACAGCAACATGGGTGAGAGCAGATAACGGGTCTGTTCAGCAAGGCTGTAGGGTGAAATAGGACATGGTCCACTTTTCACTTCAGCCTTTCCTACACTTCCATAGCAGCATCCTCTTGAATAAATGACTTCTGACACATGCATAGTGTGTTTTGGATGGAAATTACTGTTCAGGCAGGGTCTGTACAACTCTTTCCCCATGTATGTGCTAAAATACCTGGACATGGTGTAGAGAGTTAATCTGAAAACCTAGGGCTGAGTAGACACACAGCTCCAGTGCTCTACCACTAGTGTCAGCCACAGGTGACAAAACCCCAGCACCTTAGAGCTCTGTTAAAACACAGCTACATAGGCCAGAACACACCAAAGTCAAAGTTATCCAGCCTTCCTATTCCCTCATTAGTCTGGCCACAGTCATCATCAAATACCTTGCACTGGTTTGTCATACTTGTATGAAATCCTTCAGTAACCCATGTGTGGTGAGATAGGAACCATCACTACAAAGGTAGCTACAGTCCAGCCTCCCAAAGCGAGGACAGATGTAGGGCAGCAGCAAGGCCCCTGGCTACACTGCACTGCCAAAGGAAATGTGCCCAAGAAGATAGGTAACATGAGCTCCTGACCTGCAGGGTCTGCTTGTGACCTTGTGTAACAAAAGCCTTCATTTCCTAAAGAGTAACTAAACATTTATCTTCTGCACCAGAACTGCCATTTCATCCTAAGTATCACAAAAAAGTAGCACTATTTGGACAACCAGGACATAAACCAAGATTTCTAAAAATATTTACTTCAGTAGTTTACATTTCAGAAGTACTCCAAAATGCCTTCAGACGAGTTCACTGGTCCTTTCATCAACAAGGCAGGCCAGCATCCACCCATTCTTCGTTTTTATCCATCAGTTAATGCTCTTCTTCAACACTCTGTTAAGTCAAATCATCCTGTGAACAAACACACCTCCAGACAGGTTTTCAGCATCACTGAGCTTTGAGGAAGCAGACAAAAAAAGCATGAGGTACAGATGACCATAACATTCACGACAAAGTAGCAAGGACATCCCTTCACCTCACCAGTGCTCTTTGGGCATGAAGCCCTGCACAGGCACACCACTCAGGACAGCCCACAGCTGGCTGCTGTACTTCAGTTGCGTCCCAAGTGCCCCCCCACAGCCAGCCTCCTGCTTTTCACCACAGGAACACATCATCTGCTCCAGCTACCCAGATATTAACAGAAACAGCAGGGTTATCACAATATTTCTTCGTTAGAAATGCAGAGTTTATTTCAATGCTCCAATTAAAAAAAAAAAGCCCAAAATCTCCAGACCACAGAACATTAACACAACGAGAGCGCTTTGCATTAGTCTACTAATAAGACTTTCAAAATATCCAGATTCATGCCAGTTGTTGGTCAATAGAAACAGCCTGCTAGGACTAAGCCCTTTTATAAAGACACCACAAAATCCCTTATAATGTAAACAAAATAAATTTTTTTCTTAAACTTTTTTAAATTTGAATCCATTCTTTCAGGATTTGCAATCCTTCAAGGGCTTCCCGATGGTGAATGACTGAAATGGAAAGAAAAAAAGAGCAGTTAAGAGCATCTCCTACAGCAAAAACAACAGAAACTCTGCACCCTACCCGATGCCTTCTCTGCTCAAGACCCCTGCCCTCACACTCTTCTTACACCTCTGTATAATGTCTGCTTTAGGCTTGGGAAGGGCAGGCAAAATAAAAAGCATCAACTCCAACAGCTGGGCGAGACCTGAAGCCTGCACTCTGGCCATACAAAGGAATTCTTACTCTGCCATAGCCCATACAGCTGCATCTCACAGCTGGCTGTGAGGCAGCACTCTCAGACCATGCAAATTCCAGCACATGCTTCTCTGGTCATAGGAAAGCTTGCTTCTTACTTCATAGTGCATAGAAACACTTGGCAGCTGTGCAACTGAGATCCAGCTTTTAGGAGCCATCAGCAAGAACATAACCACACCACATATTCATGGCTTGCTCTATACCTCACATTACTCCTAACCCAGGTTCTACATTCCTCAGTGACTTCAGGATATTGATTCTCACTTGACCACCTCTTCAGTGACATTTTAAAGGACAACAGAAGTTACTTTTGCATTACTGTCATGAAGTTCTGGCTACCAGTGTAAGAAGCGCCCACAACAATCAACTTTTTCACAGATTAAGTAAAAAAGTAAAGCTCTTCTCCTCCCATAAGTTAATTCCATTGCAACCACTCTAGACACCAGTTCTTTGTATGGCACACTCCAGTTAAGCTAATTCTTACCTTCTCTTTGGAGATGGTGACCTGGACTTGGAGCGACTGTTAAAAAAACACAACCAGCAAAACAATCAATGTGGTAAAGCTGTATACTCTCAGTAACCACTTTTAACCATTTTAAAACTTCAGGTTTAACAGCTTAATGCTGTTAAATAAAAAGATACCATCCTTAACAGTGCTGACCCTATTACTGTAAGCAAGAAGCTGTAGTCGAGAAGGAAAACTGCTGGGAGCCCTTGGGAAAAGCTGGCAACACACAGCTTCAAAGCAGTTATTAAATGACCACAGTAATCCTGCGAAGCAGCAGCAGTGTGGCAAGTAGAGAAGAGTCAGGAAGACTGAGAATGACAGACAGGTGAGAACCGAGGTAGGGAAATCCTATCAAAAACATGTTTTGTCACAACCATGGGTTTAACAAAAACCTGTATCTACAATCCTTCTGGAAGAATTGTTTACTGTCCCACAAAAATCAGATTAAAAAAATGCATCAAAAAATATTTAACACCAACCAAAATAAAAAAGCACCCCACAAAATCCACTCTTCCACACACAACTGAAATACTGGTCCAAGCAGATATTTTGAATACTGAGAGAAAAAAACAACTTAGTGTTTCTTGTATTTATAT
Organism: Gallinula chloropus; assembly: GCF_964237585.1. Taxonomy (NCBI): domain Eukaryota; kingdom Metazoa; phylum Chordata; class Aves; order Gruiformes; family Rallidae; genus Gallinula; species Gallinula chloropus. Next base: position 66,108,436 of record NC_140087.1, read on the forward strand.
GCTCACCTTTTAGCAGGTAAGCCAGATTTAGATCTACCATGGGACCCAGACCTATAATAGGAGAGAAATACAGCTCAGCAAAGCAGCCAGTGGCATGCACATATAATGAAACATTAGCTAAACCAGCAAGGGCAAATTCATACCGCACAGCACCAGAAACCAGAGAGGAAGCTCTAGTGCTGCAGGCTTTTCTTGAGACAGACATTTCAGCAGAATCCTTTAGATCATACCCCAGAGACCCCCCCACGTGGAAGACTAGAGCACAAGCACAAGAAGCTTCCCCGCAAAGCTTCAGCTACTACTTTCACAAGACAGAAGGCCTTGTACCAGGCTCCCAGACTTTTCCCCTCTGCCTGCAAGTATCCCTTCATAAGGGAAGTCACCTTAGAAAACCTTTTAGTAGCACATTAAGAGCCTGGAATAACCACAGGTAAGCACATGTGTTGAGAAGATGCATTTGTCCGATCAAGTTCCCAGCACCACTTTTATTAAAGCATAATACAGATTTTTTCATTATCCCAACAAAAGCAGCACTTCAGGTTTTGATACCTGGCTACTAACGTGTGAACTACTGCCAGTTCATCCCACACATTAAAATCTACTCAAACTGTGAGACTTTCCTCTCACATTTATCATGCTACTTTACCAACTCAATAGAATATTTGTCCTCTCAGTGTCAAGGCTCAGGCATGTGGTGTTACTGAACATCCGCAAGCCCAGTGTTGAAAGCAGTCATTTAACAGACTTGGCCAAAAAACTAAGAAACTTTAATTTCCTTTCTGATTAGAGCTGTTTTTAAAGGGTAACAGAGATTCACCTTTACCTGGCCTATTAACTTAAGAGGTACACTGCTTGTTAGTGTCAGTTAAACAGTCAGGTGCCACTGCTCTGAAACCTTCCTGGTAAACTGACATCATCTGTCACAGTTTGCATCGCTATAACCAGCCATTTTGTTACTAAAAGCATTGTCTTGGTTTCAAGGAACCCTTTAGATTATCAAGTCCAACCACCACCCTAACCTGCCATCCACTACTAAACCATGTCCCTCAGCACCACATCTAACAGCATTTTAAATACCTCCAGGGATTGGAGACTTCCACCACTGCCCTGGGCAGCCCATTCCAATGTCTAACAGCCCTCTCTGGGAGGAAGGTTTTCTTAATATCCAAAAGAATAGAACAGAGTTGATCAAAACTACTCAACACTTATGCTTTGTAGCATGAGCATGACCTCCTTTGGTAAGAAATGAGTAAGGCAGCACACAAGAACATTATCTTGCTATGAAAACCACTGGCAAATCCTCCTGAGGCACAGCAACAATGCAGGACTGCAGACCAAAAGCTCTAGAAGCAGCACTGGTTAGATACAGGTGTTGGCAGAGGACCAGCACTGGTTTTCACAGTCCTCCCATAGCTTGCATCCTGAAGTACCACTCCTCACCACTGTAACTGCAAGCCTATGCAAAGTCAGTGTTCCCCAGAAATTTCAAAATGGCTATCAAGTCCTTTGTGCTGGAACACAACTGTCTCAGAACCAGAAGTCAGCCAGCAGCAACAGCAGGATCCCGACCCTTCTACAGCAACATGCAATTTGAGTCTGGCTATTCACCTCCCACATTACAGGTCTATGAGTAACAAGACCATCAACCCCTTAAAGGTTCAAGGTCTAAGTCCTACAGCAGTAGGCAGACTCCTAAGATCACCTCTACTCCCCTTTTCTGAGGCAAAACAAAAGATAGCTTCTTCCAACTTACCAGCTCTCATGTCCGTCGTATTTTTATCCTTTTCTTTCAACCCTGCTTCCAACTCAGACTTACCACAACAGAGGAAAATAATACAGGAGCATTTACCCATTGTCCTCAGCTCCCATTCCAGCATGAAAACATCCAGGTCCACAAAAACAGGGCTACATGTCAGAGAGGCCCTTCAAAACACTACCTGTGGCACCAGAGCTTGTGGTCCTGCACATTCAGCCCTCCAAACCTCTGAAGTCGAGGGTCTCACCCCAAGTAACTGGTTCTTAGCACGACAGCAATGCATTTTGACCTAACTCTCAGAACTGGAATTGGCAAAGCTTAAGAGCTGTAAAGAAGACCTCAGTCAATAGTGGCAACCTTTCCTAGAGGACACAATGTCAAGCATTCCCTATGCATATAGATATTAGCTGCAGAACTTCTCCTAGTACCTTAAATCACATATGTGTTTTATGGCTACATGTACATAAACTGTACATAGCGGCTAATGACCAAAACAAATTCATGCTAATCACCAGAAGGTGACCAATACTTCAGTCTGCAGAAAAAAAGCAAAATTTAAGTATAAATTCTGTATGCTGCACAACCTTCTAACCCCTTCCAGTCAAACTCCTTTGGACTCCAACAAAACCACACATAAAGCACCACAAACCAACCCACAACACACACCAAAACACCACCACAACAACAAAAGAGGAGTCAACACACCGCTATTATTGGTCTGAAGTAAAACAAGTCTCTTACCTGCTTCGAGGCCATACAACAGAGCGGGACCTTGAGCGTGATCTGGATCTAGATCTAAGAAAAAAGAAAAAAGCAGTGAAAGCTCAACTACTACATGATTGATACAGCTGATAGTATTCTTTGACTTTTATGATACCGACCTCAGAATTTTGATAAAACTACTGGTTTTGCAGGTAACTTATTATTAGAAAGCTGTAGTACATTTGGACAGTACTACCATCCAAATAAGAAAATGCAATGCCCTCATCAAGTAAGCCAAACTACTCCCTGTACCCTTGAAGCCAAACTAGGAAGCTGGAGCCATAGATAAAGGCTGTAACTCTGGCACAGTATTAAAAAAGCTCAGAAAGAGCAGTTCCAAAATTACAAGCCCAACATTTCAACATCAAAGCATTCAGACTAGCTCTCAGGAATGTAACACCATGAAGGTATCTGAAAATATAGGGACTAGAAAAGTCACACGCTAACTCCAACAGTTATGTTCCCTTCGAGTGTTGTGGGGTTAATGGAAAACACATACCTTGACCTCCTTAAAGAACCAGACCGAGATCTGCGGGGTGAAAATGACCTATACCTACGGGGAGACATTGATCTGGACCTGCGGTAGGAAGCTGACCTTGATCTACAAAACAAAGAGGAAAAAAAAACAAGCAAAATGAGTTCAATGTACTGTTCACAGGGATGATGGACAAGAATGGAGTAGAGGGAGAAGCAAAAAAAAAGAAAAGAGATGAAAAACACAGACAAAACCCTACCTCCTACCACGACTGCGACTGCGTGACCGAGAATACCGCCTTCCTCGGGACCTTGAGCGGGATCTAGACCGGGACCTGGTTTTAGGTTAGAGAAAACAGGTATCAGGAAACAGCTGCAGGAATCGCTGCATGTGAGACCCTGCTGAAGTCAAAACTGATTTCAGACAACTAAAAACAAAATAAAAAGAAAAAAACAAACCCAAAACCAAAACAACAAAAATACAGCACTAGCATCTGTCAGTTGGAAAAAAATCTCTGGGCCTACTTGTCTTGAGCATTTTACTACCTAGAAAAATGTTAAAAGCTGAATTACATTGCAGAATTACATTAGAATAGAAAACACTGTAATGCGTATTTAAAATAAACCTTGCAAGTTTGCAGGTCGACCCTCTTTGGCCCAAGGTCTAGCAGATCTAGACGATCTAGAAGTATCTATAGCCGATCGCTGCATCTAGGTGTTCTCTTCAATCTAACGACGATCAAACTGACAGCCCAATGAGCCAGGGTGAGGCTTGATTGACGCAAGAAGATTTTTCTAGGTGGGAATGTGGTCAATCTGGTGTTCCTCTTTCTAAACCGGAGGGGGGCCCCAATTGAAAGCCAAATTTACTGTTACGGCGGTCACCGTCTCAAATTTTCTGCCCTTAAAGAATAAGGTGAAGCTACGTGTAGATGGCTCGAGGGGATCTGGCCTCTTATGCTGATCACCTCAAGGTCTAGGAGGATCTTAAGTGTCGGATTTGCAAGGCGCCTCAGCATGAAATCTTAAGGCTCGTGACATTCTGAATCAAGGCGACTGACTCAAACGAAGAAACCTGAAAGGTTTTGACCAGGTTGATTATTAAGATATTAACATTTGATATGTATTAGCAAAAGAAAAAAAATAAATTGATATACACCTGTAGACGTACAACATTAAGAGTTAAAACTGGCATAACATTCTGGGTTTTTTGCTAACAAGAGCTACACAAAAGCGAACTGGAGAAGCCACCCAGCTGCTCTGGCCCCACACATACCTGCTCCTCCTTCGTCGACTATAGCGGTGACAATCATAAGCATAGTGGCCTTTCTCACCACACTCATAGCATCTGTCATTAGGGTCAAAGGGGCGCCGTGCAGGAGGCCTGTCATAACGGGAGCGACGAGGCATCCCTGTTGACACTTCCACTCTAACCCTGGAGCCACATATTATCCTGCAAGACACAGTACATATTAGTCACAGTGATGCTCTTCTCCCCTGTGCTCACTGGGCACCAAACAGGTACTGGTGATTAGCACGGGCTTAGGAGGTCAGAACCGGAGCCAGAGCAGCAAAGGGGAGTTTCAGGTATGCACATACTTCCCATCCAGGCCAAGCACAGCATCTTCAGCGTCCCTCGGATCCTCGAACTCCACAAAGGCAAACCCCGGCGGGTTCCTCGCGATCCAGACGGTTCTCAGGGGCCCGTAGTAGCTGAAGGCTCTCTCCAGCTCGCCTTTTCCCGCGCCCGTGCCCAGGTTCCCCACGTACACCTTGGTCTCTGCCGGGATAGACGCCAGCTAAGGGCCAGCCGCGCACAGCGTCCGCGGCGCTGGGCACAAGGCCACGCGCGACGGGTAGGCCGCCACCCGTCTCCCCGCTCACCCCGCAGCCGCCGCCATCTTTGACGCCGCCTCCATTTTGGTGCGCTCCCGCCGCTGTTGCCGCGCTTGCCCTCCTCCCCTCTCCCTCCACCCCCAGGGCTCGTTCTTCGCCACGACCCCGCAGCAGCGGCTCGGGCCCCAACACCTCTCGCGCCCGCTCCATTTTCACTCACAGCCTACCGGCCGTTCTAAACAACAGCCGCCGCCTCCCACCCACGGCGCGAACAGCAACACCACCTCCGCCCGCCTCCGACTGTGGCTCCCACCTGCCCAACCCTCCGCCAGGTGCTCGTCGTCCCTACCGTAACGCCCGTAACGCGACATCTTTCCAGCGGCAGAGCGAGCCCTGCGTGCAACCTTTATACAGAGGCAGTGACACCGCGCCTGCGCGCCGCTCCCCTTATATAGAGGAAGCACCACCGCGCCTGCGCCCCACTCGGTGCTATGGGGCCGGAACTCGGGTTGTCCGGCAGTGCGGGGAGGGGAAAGGCAGGGCTGGGCACTGGCAGGTTTCGCGAGAATAGTGGCGGCGGGCCGTACGCGCCTGCGTGCTGCGGCGCAGCACCGAGGGGCGGGCGCCGGTGGGGTGCGGGCTGCTGGTGCCCGGTAAGGTCGCGGGTCGAGCCTGACGGACCGTAGCCATGTGCCTTCCTGGGGGAGCTCAGCCTGGCCGTGAGGAAGGCAGGGAGGGAGCTGAGTAGAGGGGAACCAATTTTTCAGTCGTCACCCTTCACCTGAGACATGTAGCTCAGCTTCCGGCCCCGCCGAAACCAAAGATGGTTACTGGGTTTGTTGCTCCCTGGTGAGGCGGTGGAAGGTGTTGCCTGCCTTGTAACAAGGCATTCTCAGGCTGTTCTTCAATCTCTGGAGCAGAGCTCAATCGAGTGCTGGCTCTCACACCGAATGCATCCTGCCTCAGTCAGGTGAAGCACTCAGGCGCTGGCATCTACCACCCTTCTCGGGGAGACAGGCACTTTGCATTTGTGCAGCAGAGGACTTCAAAGCAAAATCAGTGTCAACTGACTGATCTGCAGTAAATTTAAAATAAACCACAGCAAGAATGTGGAGGGCCTTTTACTGTCAAGGGTCAGGCAGACTTTTCAAATGCATTTGAGCACACTAACGTGTTTTGGTGCCCTCTCATAGTAAGACCTAACAAATTGACACATTAAGATAAATGAGGACTCTAAGGGCTCCTGACTGGGTTAAGTCTCAGGGATAATCACACGGTGATTCTTGCAGTGGGTGGAGCCATAAACTAGAAACAAAGCATTAAGAAACACAAATTTACCAAATTATAAGAAATTCTTGAAGGATTAAAGGTCTTCCAATTACTGCTGCTCCAAAATAACAAATATAAGTAGGAAATGCTTTAAAACCTGGTATTTGCCTGTTAACTCTCCCTAATAATTTTAAAAATGTGTACCTATGTTATAATTCATGTTTTAAAACAGGAGACTTGGGGGGGGGAATCAAAAAAGCTTTCCAAACATTTTTTTAATTTTATTTGGAAAGTCCCAAGTCTCACAATTCCCTTCCAGGGGAAAAAAAAAATTAAAATCTGGTAAGCAGTTCAAGGAAACATGTCTACACCACTAGGTAATTAATTTTAAAGGCAAAGGAAAACACAGTTTAAATATACCATATATCATCTTCTACAATACTGTTACAAAAAATGCTTAAACTGATACATCAGCTTGTAATACTGGTAAACTGATGCATCACTTAATTAAGCAAGATATGGGCTTGCTTTAAATAAAAATTTGTGCACAGAAAATGCTTCATGCTTTTAGTTTACACTGCTTGTTTTATACCTTCACATAGAAAAAATCAGACAAAAGTACCTAAACCTGGCATTTTTGCAAATTGCAAATATTGATACCCAGAGCAGTTCCTAAAACAGGACAGGTAGAGCCACTCCTGAAGACAATGGCTTTAAACAGCAGACATCACTGTTGTTTCTCAAGATAGCCCTGTATCAAGCCTTGAACCCGAGACAGAATAATCTCATTGGAGCTGCTGCACTCTTCTGGGCCATATGGTGGGTCAATAGTTAACACCCCGGCCACACACAGCGTTCTCCCTGATTCCCCTTGCTCTGTTACAGGGATGTGGTTTGTTTCCAGCCAAGTCTTTAAGTCGTTCTTCCTCTTTTCAAGTTTCTCCGGGCTGTAGGGTTTGTTTTCTTCAGGTGCAAATATACAAGAAAGTCGTTGCTTCATTTCATCGTCCCCTTCTTTGAGTATTTCGACCTCCTGGACAGCATGGCCCAAGACAACTGATATGGACAGTTTTTCATTCTCCAGGAATGTTGCAAGGACAATACTGCCAAGGAAAGCAGGACACATGAGTCATCATACTTAATCTGAAGACACAGAAACAGAGGCCAAGATTCTTATATGAGTGCTCATTAATAGCAGCATAAACCAGGTATCTAGGCAATGCTGAGTACCCAGCATTTCTCTTGAAAAGCACAATAGCATGCCCTTAAAATAGTGAAAATGTGGGGCTCTGCCAGCAACTTCTGGCCTTGAATTTGAAAACTACTCTAGACATCAAGCAGAACACTACTCTAAAAAAAGCAAAGCATACATTAAAATCATGTCTGGGAATCTAAATATTTTTGTGCAATATTCTTGACCTTGATAAAGCACCGTAATTTTTCCAATGTTCAAAAACCAACGATACCTTCATACATTCCGCACTCTGAATGCCAAAGCAATGATGGCAGTTAACATCCTCAGAAACTTTAAATGACAGATTATTAGTATTTATTGATCACTACTAAAATAATACCTTTTTTTTTTTTAATGAGCCTTGCTAGATTCTTTCTGAAAACTATAGTTTGAATATTACAATGGGAACACACCACAGCAAGTTCACGCTCATGTTGCAGCAGCCTGGTCTTTTCCCAAGGGCACTTACATCCCAGAAGTCCTAAAATACAGGTAAGAAGGGAAGGTTGTTTTATTTCTAGGATCTCTTCCCCATATATTGATGATCGGAGAACATTTTCTTCCTCTTCCGGGAAGAAAAATTCCAGAATCTGCTGCTAGCACTTTGCTAATCTACTGTTGCCACCATCAGCAAAAGTAATGGCTTTTTGGGAAGCGTGTAATGAAATACGCCTCAGTTTTAGCTTAGGCCAACCTCAGAATCACTCACAGCTGCACACACCTTTCTTACCAAAATGGTATGCAACTCTGAGAGAAAATTAGAGCATTGGAGCTACTCTAGAGTTGAAGCAACTACCAGTTCTTCTCAAACATATTGGAAGCTGAATATTTGAGCTTCTAGCCTCCATTTTGTGCTCATGTGGGACATGCTCACAACCAAAAAGGTATGAAAAAGCTCTAGCAGCAAGGATCCAAATTTCTGCCTGTTCCCTGGTGGGTTATGCCTTTCAGACCATGTTTTCAAGTTACTCACTTGAGATACTAGAGATCTGTGGTACCACTTTCTGACCAATAGCAGCCACTACACACTCATGTGCTTCCAGCTGGAGGGGAAAGCAGGGCATTGATGTGAGAACTCTGGACAGAGGGATAAGGGTTTCAACACCTAAAATACCAAAAACCTTCCTGCATTCCCACTGTCTTTGTGAAGGGGGGCTTGATATATAATTAAAAATACTCCTAAACACATGGATGTAATTTAAAGTGCTACCCTTGGGTCCACAATAGTAATCTGAATCCAGGTATTACTCATTCCCCAAACTTGAGTGCTTTGAATGAGATTAAAGTGGATTTAGGTGAACAGGCCTCATCAACTACAATACTGCTTTCCCTTAGGGCCTGCCAATGCATAATCCCAACATGCCAGTTTTGCTCCAAGTAAGTTTGCTTTAGTCATACGATCTTTTCTCTTCCTCAAAAGCTCATTTTCCCTCAGATTTACAAAAACAAAAGCTTTGGTATTTACCTGGCAGAAACTGGATCAACTGTTAAGACCCATCCTTCATATTCATGTTTCTCAATTCCAGCAACTTTCACCAATTTGTTCACATATGTTTCCCAGTCTACTGGGCTTTTTCTCTGCCAGTCATTCATATTTCTTACATCCAGAACCTAGAAAACAGCCAGAACAGTTAGTAAAAGCAACGAATCCTCTTGCTTTGCCCTTCAGATCAGAGCTGAGTTTGGCTCCAGGTAAAGATCTTCCATTTGTCCTAAGCACGATTTGCCTTTTTTTATTTATTTAAAGCAATCATTCAGACAAGGGGTTAGCATATAGCTGCAGTTCTGCAACTTCCCACCCAGTTCACTGTTTTTTAAAAGTAATATGGTGAAGCAAGCCTCAAAAAAATCACTGTTCTGTTAACACCTACCCGAGGCATTAAACGTTCCTTTTATTGCTCTGACCTCTTACAAGACCTAAGGCAACCCTGTCCCTGAGGGACGGAGTTTACTGGCTTGGCTCTCTACCGGCACAAGCCCTTCCACTGCCTGTGGGACGAGCATTATCATCCCGGCCCTTTCCTCGTTCCCTACGGCTGAGCGAGCTTCTAGTTCTCGTGTCGTTCCCCTCTCTTCCCCGTACCGGTAAGGACAGCAAAGCCGCCCGTCTCACCTCGGGGCCACACAAACACGTTGTCTCCCATCTCCATCGCGAAAGGGGCTGGGGAGAGGTGGGGGCAGCGCCGGGAGGACAAAGGACCAGAGGAAGCTTCCTCCTTTGTTCGCCCCTGGCTCCCTAGCGCTGCCTCCCGCTCAATGCCCGCCTGCTGCCTCTGCGCTCGGCAGGACGGGTAAACGCAGGCAGCGAGCTGGACCCGGCAAGGGAGAAACAGCCCGCTTCCCCTCCCTCCCCAAGCTGCGTGGGCGCACAGGGGGAGTGCGCCCCGGCCCTGCGCCCGTGGCCCACTTACCGACTGTGTGGCCACCGGCCGCTCGGTTCCCTGCCCCACGGAGACCGCCTGGGAGCGAGCCGCTTCCCCACCCCCGCTCTCCGGCGGGAGCGCCGCTTCCTGCCGCAGCTTAACATCCTCCCGCACAGCTTCGGGGCACCTCAAGCACGAAACTTGAGGCCTCCGAAGCAGGGAAACACTCGGATCTAGAGTGCTTTATAAATATGGGTGCACATATCAATTACACATAGGTTGACGCGAGTCCAGATTGCAAAACAGCGAGGTAGGGAGTGTGGTGCTTAAATTGCCCTGCCTTCTGCCGTGCTTCAATTTGGGTTTGCCAGTGCTCCTGCTAGTGCTGCGAGGTTGCTGACTTCAGTACGCAAAATGATGACTCAAGCCTCTTCAAGCGATCGGTATGCCTAAATAACTCTACACCTGTTGTCTGCTTCACACAAATATTCTGTTGCTTCCCTGTTTTTGTCCTTTACAATGTTTCCTGGGAACCTAGGGACCGTGACTTCCCCTCTTCTTCCCCCACTCCCCCCCCAGCTCCTGTTTCAACGGTGCTAATGAAAAGCTTCCTGCGCATGGAGCAAACAAGCTGCCATTGTGCCCATGATGCAAGCATGCGATGATCTTGTGAGCCTAATAGAAAAATTAACAAAGACCTATAATGAGATTAGAGTCTTATTTGCAGCCTTGAGGTTTGGTGGGTGGTTGGTTTTGGTGTGGGGGTTTTTTTGGGGGGGGAGCACTATTTGGTGAAGTTTCAATTAAACTTCCACTGTATTGTGGATATTAATGATGGACTATGCGCCTGCTCTCAGCTGTCTCAGAATACGTGGCTAGAGCGTAGAGAATGGCATATCTTGTTTTGACTCTAAGAGCAAGCAGCACCATGAGGAGCCTTAGCTTCCCTTTAACGCCGCTTTCCAGGTGAGAACGGCTGCATGGCCACGCTGCTTTCCCGGGGCTGCAACGCCCTTTAGGCGGGGATCGGAGCGGGCCTGAGGCGCTTCTCCCGCGCTGCTGGCCGCCCTCACGTTCGCGCAGATGGAACCTCCTCCAATAGCGCGGCGGCCACCGGGCGAGCCCCGAGGCGGCAACAGGCTCGGCAGTCCCCTTCTTTCCCTCCCTTACCCCTCCTCCCGCTCCGGTGACGCTCCCACTCAGCTCCACCGGTCGCACCCCACTGTCGCCCTGGCAACCGGCACCCCACTCTCCGCCCTGGCCCCTGGCGCGCGCCATCTCTTGCGCGCAGGCGCGCCGCCTTCACGCCGCAGCCCCACGCCGCCTGGGGGAGGAGGGAGGGGAGGGCAGGTGACGGGCGCAGGCACTAGCGCGTGCGCGAGGAGAGGCGGTTGGCGGAGCCGTTAGGATGTCGCGTTACGGCCGCTATGGAGGCGGTGAGTTCCCGGGGTGTCGCGGGCGGTGGGCGGCTGCGCGGAGGGGAGGGCGAGGAAGGTGTGCGTGAAGGGCCGGTTGCCGCGGGGAGCCGGACGGCCGGCGGAGGATGGGAAAGGAAAGCGAAGCGGCTGTCGTTGCCGTTGTCGCCGCCGCCATTTTGCGTCAGCGGCCGTGGGGGAGGGGGTGCGCCCGCGCGTGCCGCTACTCGTGCAGGCGGGAGCGGGCCGCGCGAACAAGATGGCGGCGCCCGGCGGGGGCGGGGGCGCCGCTCCTCCGCGCTGCGTGAGCCCGCTCGCGCCCCGGCGCTGACACCGGTTTGCTCCCGGCAGAGACCAAGGTGTACGTGGGGAACCTGGGCACGGGCGCGGGAAAAGGCGAGCTGGAGAGAGCCTTTAGCTACTACGGGCCCCTGAGAACCGTCTGGATCGCGAGGAACCCGCCGGGGTTTGCCTTTGTGGAGTTCGAGGATCCGAGGGACGCTGAAGATGCTGTCCGTGGACTTGATGGGAAGTACGTGTGCATTTCAAATGTTTGCGGGAGCTAGAGCCGGCCCAAGGCCACACAAGGAGTTAGGCTTCTCCCTTTTTTAGCTCTGCTATAAACTGTAACAATTAACTTAAAACTGTCGTGGACTTGTTTGCAGGGTGATATGTGGCTCCAGGGTTAGAGTGGAAGTGTCAACAGGGATGCCTCGTCGCTCCCGTTATGACAGGCCTCCTGCACGGCGCCCCTTTGACCCTAATGACAGATGCTATGAGTGTGGTGAGAAAGGCCACTATGCTTATGATTGTCACCGCTATAGTCGACGAAGGAGGAGCAGGTATGTGTGGGGCCAGAGCAGCTGGGTGGCTTCTCCAGTTCGCTTTTGTGTAGCTCTTGTTAGCAAAAAACCCAGAATGTTATGCCAGTTTTAACTCTTAAACTTTAATGTTAGAATAAATGTATAGGTATATATAACAATTTGTTGCTATTTCTATCAAATGTTAATATCTTAATAATCAACCTGGTCAAAACCTTTCAGGTTTCTTCGTTTGAGTCAGTCGCCTTGATTCAGAATGTCACGAGCCTTAAGATTTCATGCTGAGGCGCCTTGCAAATCCGACACTTAAGATCCTCCTAGACCTTGAGGTGATCAGCATAAGAGGCCAGATCCCCTCGAGCCATCTACACGTAGCTTCACCTTATTCTTTAAGGGCAGAAAATTTGAGACGGTGACCGCCGTAACAGTAAATTTGGCTTTCAATTGGGGCCCCCCTCCGGTTTAGAAAGAGGAACACCAGATTGACCACATTCCCACCTAGAAAAATCTTCTTGCGTCAATCAAGCCTCACCCTGGCTCATTGGGCTGTCAGTTTGATCGTCGTTAGATTGAAGAGAACACCTAGATGCAGCGATCGGCTATAGATACTTCTAGATCGTCTAGATCTGCTAGACCTTGGGCCAAAGAGGGTCGACCTGCAAACTTGCAAGGTTTATTTTAAATACGCATTACAGTGTTTTCTATTCTAATGTAATTCTGCAATGTAATTCAGCTTTTAACATTTTTCTAGGTAGTAAAATGCTCAAGACAAGTAGGCCCAGAGATTTTTTTCCAACTGACAGATGCTAGTTCTTTAGTTGTCTGAAATCAGTTTTGACTTCAGCAGGGTCTCACATGCAGCGATTCCTGCAGCTGTTTCCTGATACCTGTTTTCTCTAACCTAAAACCAGGTCCCGGTCTAGATCCCGCTCAAGGTCCCGAGGAAGGCGGTATTCTCGGTCACACAGTCGCAGTCGTGGTAGGAGGTATGCTTAAGTTTGGGTTTTATTCCTATTTGTTCTTTTTGTTTAGAAAATGCTACATTTATGCAACTCTCTAATTGGTTTCGTTACAGGTCCAGGTCGGCTTCCTATCGCAGGTCCCGGTCCGTTTCTCCTCGTAGGTCTAGGTCTGTGTCTCCCCGCCGGTCCCGATCTGGTTCCTTGAAGAGATCAAGGTGGTAACTTTTAGCAGGCTGTGTACTTTGTTTCTGTTGTTTTTTTTTTTTTAGTTAAGGGATTCAAAAAGATACCGGACAGCAGACTTTGGAAGTTGTTAATAACTAGGAATCAGACTTTAGCATGCTTTTAAAAAGTTCCTTGTAATCTTAGTAGTATTTACAAGCATGGTAATGGAAGTAGTCTTGAGACCTTTGTGTGGCTGTATATCCCCTGATGAGTTTTGATGCCTAAAGCATCGAATAATTATGTAGGCTTTAAGTTTGACGTGTAGGCAGAAATTTGAAGTAGTGCTGTAATTGTCATCACTTGTGGTTGACTTGTTTGATTTTTGTTTTAATTTGTCTTAATTTATTTTACTTTAGGTCTAGATCAAGATCTAGGTCTAGATCCAGATCTGTTACATGGCCGCGAAGCAGGTAAGATCTCTTCCATGACTGTGGGTGCTTAGTAAGAGTTGCTGAAAAGTCTGTTTAGGCTTTCCAGCAGCTGTTAACGTTTTCAGAAAAAGCTGTTTTCCCTCCACTAACTTAGTGGCTTTAAAAAGCAGTGCAGGAAAACTGTTCTTTCTCTTTTTATTGTTTTAATTATGACTGAAACCCAGGTCTTTCTAGTCATCACAAGTACTGTTTTGACCAGGTTGCATTATAAACAAACATTAAAAATTCATCTGAGGAGCTGGGTTTTTTCTTTGTGTAGCACCCATGAAATTATGGAGCGTTCGCATTACTTGTGAGAGAAATCAGATTGCCCTTCTGGTAGTGTGTTAAAAGCACTGATGCACAGAGCTCAGCAAGTGCTGAAGGGCTTAATAGTGCCATGAGTTTACAGTTCTTTCCAGCTCTGTTGAATAACAGAAGTGTCAGTGTGCAGGAGCCAAATTAAATTTGAGATAAGCACCTGTTGGAATTATTTTGTGCCAACAAATGTGTCCTAAGAGTGACAGATTTTCAAGGTACACGGGATGTCATTCGTTCTCTTAAGTTGTAGTTTAATCCTTCCATACTAAATGAATGCAACGTTGTGCAGCCGTGTCCCAGCAGCGTGGCTGACAGAGTTGATGAAATATCCTTGGCTGACAGTTGATGAGATATCCTTGGCAAGCTGTTACAGAACAAGAGTAAAATGAAGTTCTGCACTGAAGGAGATAGTACTGGTCTTGCCCATTCCCAGGCCTCCTGTTCTAGTTTGCTAGCTATTCTTTGAAATAAGTTATGTAATAGTCCAACTGTGAAGATACACAAAAAAACCCCAAAGGAAGCTTTAGCTGAAGGGAGTTAAGTGGAGGAGTCTACAGCTGAACATGGAATTTCAGTGCTGAAAGGTGGTTGGTGACATTTTCTGAGTGGAATGACGAGCAGTGACGGGAGATTTTGGGGAATAGAGAGATGAAGACCAGAAGATGGTTTCATTGAGAGCAGAAACTCATAGAAACAGTCCTGAAGCTAGTAGAAAGAAAAGGGAAATTTCCCCGAGGCAGTGAAACAGTTGAACTTTCTCTATACATTGCTAAAGTATGTTGAATCTTAATACACGTTGTTCCAGTGTGATTTAATTCTGGCTCACCATTGCTCACTATTAATGAGGAATAGAAAACGGCTGCAGCCAACAGGTTTACCACCATTGTTATCTTTTCTTTGTATCAGGCTGGTTTTATGCAGTGTAAAGGATGCTGTGAGTGAAATTTCTAGACTCTTGCTTGACACCTTTCCTTGTAAATAGAGATGAAGTGACTGAGGCTGAGGAGATTACATATGTACAGGTACAGAGAAGTGGCAAAATACTGGTGCTTAATTCCAGTGAAGTCACTGCTAAACTTCCACGTGAGGCAATGGAAAATCTGTTTTTTACAGAAGAGTCAAAGGAATACATAGTACCCAGAGACTGGCTCTTGATTCTGAAAGAAGGCAGGCTGAATAAGAATTGCATGATGTTTGCTGGTTTGACAGCATCAAAGCATACATCTGGAAGTTGTTGCAGAAAGCACTGGTTGTGGAAAGTAGAACACATCCTTTGGGAACCTAGAAATTTCAGTGATTCTTTTAGGAAGTGTTAGTGTTCCTCTGGTGCTGCAGTCTTTTCTCAAAGACTGAAGTTTTTGACAGCCTTTTTCCAAAGGTTGAGTTAAAAAAGGAGTATTTTGAGCAAGTGCGTGAATCAGATGAGGTGCACTGAGAAGGTATTTGTAGGAGCAAGCTGCCTGCAGCCAGTGGTAGATGCCACTCAAGCCTAAGAAAACTTGCTTGTTTAGAAGGGTGGCTTTTAGCTTTGTGAAATATTGGTTGGGATTTGGGTTGTTCATGTATTCCTGCCATCTGCATCCACAAAGCCCAGTCATCAGCCAAGGACCAAAGTACAGAGCAATGTGCAGCATACATGTAGAAAGCTTGCCCCTGCAAATTAGCAGGAAAAGCCCTGGAAACTTGCAGGATTCTGTCTGTTCATCATGCTGGTTCCTGTACCTTTAGTGTGCCTCTTGCTGTCTCAGGTGTGAGAACACATGTGCTACCAGCATCCCTGTTGAGTTGTGGTTTTTTGTTCTTGTAGGTCTAGGTCTCATGGCAGATCAAAATCTGGCTCACCGGCTAAGAGGTAAGCATACAAGAGATAAAGCCCGCCAGAGTGTCGGGAATTGGGTTTTAGGTTTGCATGATTAACAGAGCATGGTCCTTTAGGATAAAAAAATCCCTCAAACATTGGTGCCCAGATGAACTGTTTGTGCAGGGATCAAGATT
This sequence comes from Gallinula chloropus, assembly GCF_964237585.1. Taxonomy (NCBI): domain Eukaryota; kingdom Metazoa; phylum Chordata; class Aves; order Gruiformes; family Rallidae; genus Gallinula; species Gallinula chloropus. The sequence continues at coordinate 66,124,279 of NC_140087.1, forward strand.
ATAAAATTGGGAATATGTTCCTTACCCACCTATTTGTTTTCATTAACTCTTTGTAGTTTCCAACATTGTACTCATGTTTTTGTGTCTGTGTGCCCAGTTCTGTTAAGTTCTTCGATCCATCAAATAAAGGGCTTCAGCTTTATTAATGCTTTTGATACACAGCAGGAATTTGTGGTGAAGCTTTTCTCAAGAAACTCATCTTGGTACTACCCTGGTCTCTTTGTTTTCTCTGCTGAAGACAATTGCTTAAAATTAAATCTCCGTGCTAAATGACTTGAGAATCCCTGTCAGAGTAGAAGTTGATTTGAATCAAAACTTTGCCATTTTAAAGAGCCTCTGGCGAGATTGCCATTGCTAAGATGCTTACTTTCTTTGAATATAAAAGTTCCATTTGACCTTTACACTGCATTGATGATGTTCTGTTTTGACAGTCGTTCAAAGTCCCGATCACCATCTCCAAAGAGAAGGTACGTTGATCTCCCTGCTAACAGCATAGACTCTGTAGAGCTTGCATTTTAGTATCTGCAGTGATCTCTGCCGAGGAGTTTGACTCCTGTTTGTAGGAAAGGACTGGGAGAGATCTCTTTGGCAGAAATAACACAGTTTTATAAATGGTAATATCAATGCGGTAATAACTCCTCTGGATAGTGGTTATTGTAGCAGAGTGAACATCTTGCCTTCGCTTCTGCGTTCATTTCAGTTTGCTAGCAGCTCTGTTGCACAGAGGCTTTCTGCTGATGAGCTTAAACCACAGAGTGAATGTTGGGATCAGCTCTGAGTGTCACTAAAAGACACTTTGAGACTGGGGAAGGTAGGCTGGACTAACCTGGCATAGCAGTCAGGAATTGGAGGTAGAGCCTGTGGTATTTGCTGCTGTTACTCAGATTATTTTAAATTTTTTTTCCCCAGTAAATTGGTAAATAATTTCTCTCCGTGCATACACATATATGTGTAGTGACAGAATAGGCAACATAGTTGTTTTTTCCCTAGCTTGACTTCTTTAAGAGCTCACTTTTACAACTTTGGTGTTTATTATTTGAGGACATATCCTGGTAAGAATAGTCATAGACCTGCCAGGATGTCTCCCTTGCCTGGGTGATCTCTCTGCCCTGCAAGTTATTTTTTTTTTCTTTCTCTTTTTTTTTTTTTTTGAACATTCTTCTAGAACTCCTACACTTAGGTTTGCTTCATTTAAAAATGTGGCTGTGTGTAGTCTAGCCTCACAAATGATCACCAGGAACTAAGTGCTGACTAATCACCATAATAGGTTTTGACAGACTGCTGTATCCAACCAGTGAAGAAATACCCCGACTCCTTGAAGGGTACTATTGGTACTGCCCTTCAGATGACTTAAAATGTTCACATGTAAATTATATTATTAAATAACAGTAGACAAATGCAGGGGGGAAAAAAAGTATTTTCTTGACAATTAACTCACCAACACATGTATTTGTTCATGCCAATTGGTTATTTTATTAAACCCCTGTGCTTAAAGGGTGCTAGGGTAGCCTGTGTGTCCTGTTGCTTTTACCTGAAGCCTGTACAGCTACTGATATGATAACGGGATTCTTTTCCTTTCAGTCGTTCACCATCAGGAAGCCCTCAAAGAAGTGCAAGTCCTGAAAGAATGGATTAAAGTTATGAAGTTAATCTTTTAGGAAGAAAGTTATTTTGCTTACATTATATAAGGGATTTTGTGGTGTCTTTGTAAATGTAAGAATGTAGATAGAAGAGTATATCAACTAAAATTTGGCATGATCTGGATCTTCTGAGTTAGTCACACCAATAGACTAGCACAGGTCTCTTTTTATTGTATTGAATTAACTTCCTGTGATATGAAAATGTGGGACTTTTTTATTGGCACATTGAAATAAAATGTGTATTTTTAACTAAAACTTCTCTGTAGTAACCCCGCCGTTTCTGTTAACACTTGGGTCATTTTAACTGTGTGCCATGTAATGCGGGTGAGAAATATCTGAAATGGAAATGACTAATACTGGTGTCTTCTCAAACTAGTCACTTTTCACCTTTATTGAGTGGTCTTCAGTGAACCACTTTCTTTGAAATGGAATTTAAAACCCACCTCTGTCTGCAGATGGCTAAAAACTCAGATACACCCTTTTTCTCTGTTTATTATATTTAGCGGGCATTCATTTTTCTCCTTGATCTAATTGCTCCACAAAGCTTACTCTCTGATGCTTCACTAGTAGTTGTAATGCTCAAAAATGTCAGAACAAGCTTCTATTTGAAACATGGGCATCTTCTGAGTAAGATCTGCAGAAACCTCTGAATGCAACAGAAACCATCCAGTACTTGACAGTCGCTGCTGTTGCTTGTTGCATTGTTACTTGTTAGTTCTTCAGGCTTTTAATACAAAGGAACCTTCTCAAAAGTCTTGGTGCGCGCTTTCCTGTTTCAAGGGAAGAGGCAGGGTCTTCTTACCTATGTTCTCATGTTTGAGAGGTGAAAGCACGCTGTCTTTCTGCAGCTTGTCTAAACTTCCCTACTTAAAATGAAAGACACTCACAGCTGACCTTAGTCACAGAAATGGGTCTGGTTTTAAAGCAGCCCGGAGCTGGGAGATGACTCCATTGAATTAAGCTAATTTCTTACAGCAAATACACACCTGCAGGAGTAAGTAATTGTGGACAGGTATGTTGAACCTTGTTCTCTAGCCAGGAATTGTATATAAAGCACTTTGTTGACACAGATCATGGCAAGAGACTGGAAACAATGTCAGACTGAGCAAATAGGCGGAGGACATAAAAGAAAACTGGCTGCAATGGAATACCTAGCAGAAACAGGAGCCCGTTTCAGCAGTAAACAAGTACTGGAACAGAAAGTGAGGCCTTACGAAGTCTGCTATGGTGGTCTGCTCCCAATGTGCAAGCCATGCAGAGCATCTTAAATGGAAAAAATAAATTAACACCTTTGGTCACACCTTGGGTAACCAATGATTTTCACAAAACACGTTTCCTGTTAGCAGTGACTTTACGGAGGTTTGTCAGTCTATGTGCAAATTGTCCCCAGGCTGAACGTGCTGGCAAGCAGCCTTGTCTGGCCTCACTGACTTGTCCTCCCTGCTGTGGTGCTTGGTTTCTGCTTGGACGCTCCAGCTGTGCTTAGCAATGAGGATTGCATTCTCTGCCAGGTGCAATGATCAATATTCTGCCAATATCTTTTAAATGCCACCGTCACCACAGCAGGAGAGCACAGCACAACACAAGTGTCACCCTGCAGTGATTCTGCAGAAATGCCCAAAGCCTGTGACCTGTCTTGGGGATATTTATCGGTTGTGCGTTGCCTGCCGGGGTTACAGCGTGCCTGGTGAGAGGCACGTGTATGCCACTGGGCTGGAATCTGATCAGCTGCTTTTTCCTCTCTGTACTCTTACAGCAAACCTACCCCACAATAAACCTTCAGATTAACACGACAGCTGTACTGGTACCTGGCTTCCAGCACGCTGAGGTGCTGTGAAAGTTGGAGCTGGGTACCTGGGCAGATGACACGGACACTGGGCCTCCTCTAAACCCAGGCTTGGCAGTGAGAACCTGAGCAAGGAGGCAGGGCTGTGCTGGCAGGGGCAGCTGCTGTGAAGACGGACAGCACTTCTGAGGCACAGTGGCAAATCTGGCACCTGCACTTCTGCACAGTTGTCGTGACCAAAACTGAGGGTGGCTGTGCTGCCTCCCTCAGCTCCTGATGTCCCCAGAGCAGGCTGCACAGCTCCAGCTCTCACACGAGTCTGGTAGGACTTCACAAAAGATCCCACGGTGTTTGTGAGCTCTTGGCAAAAGTGTCTGGATGGAGGTGTGGCAGTGTGACCACTGCTGCTGTGACTGCAAGACATGTGCAGCGTGGCAGGGGCCAAAGGGACCTGTACCTGAGGTCTCTGGAGGGGGGCAAGCCCTGCTTGCATAGTGGTGACGGTGCTTCTACCCTGGTTTGCACCCTAGTGTTTCCCAAGCTTGGATTTTCTGGGCTTAATTCTCCAGCTAGCAGCCCTTACACAGCACAAACTGCAGCCACGTACGTCTCACCGCTGTGCACATCTGTGTACTTGGGGCATCCTGGGAGAGTAGTGGGGTGCTCATTTTGGGGTCAAGGCGACAGGTCTGACATGTTTGCAAACCCAATGGCCAGGCACTTCTACTAGGGAAAAGATCATTCACACAGTTCTGCAGGCAAGGGAGCACACTGGAGTGCTGTGGGGCTCACTCACAATGTGATGGTGGGAGCTGGACCTTCTTGTGGCTCCTTGGGCAGCAGCATGACAGGAGAAGGTGAGAGTCAGGCTGCAGTGCCTCGCACAGGGTGCCTGGCCCAAGGGTTGGCTTCCCCCATGTCCCTGTGGAGAGGGGTGCCAGCTCCCTAACATGATGGCACTGCCACACCCCCAGCTTGGGCCAAATTTTATGAAACCTCAGAAACATGGAGGTTTTCATCAGACGGGCCTGTTAGAGGTTTTGGGGCATATTTCTCATGGAAACACAACATACACAGGATGGTTTTCCTCCTGCAGTTGTATATTTAGGGCTAGAGACGAGTATACCTGCAGCAGCCAAGGTGTAGCATACTCTTGCACGGCTGTCGCTGCTAGCTTCAAAACAAGTTAAGAGGAGCCAGGGTGGCTGGCTCAGATAATCCTCCACAAAGCTATCCTGCATAACCTCTGCCTACCTGTGCCATCACAATGCTCATGTCAGACCTGGCAGCTGGGCCATAAGGGCTGCCCTGTTGTCCAGCATGGGCAAGGCAGGTCAGGCTTTGATGAGCTGACATGGAGCATGTCGGTGGCAGAGGGAGAGCAGCACACAGCGCAGCTCACAGCATGTTGCTGGGAATAGCTGATGTCATGAACCACCACAACCATATCAGCCTTCCCACGTGCTCCACAGCTGTGACATTGCTGTGTCCTTACTGAGGTGTTTTCAGTGCATTTTTACTGCAAAACAAAACCTAACGCCAAGGGTGAGCCTGGACAGAGGATGAGAGCTTGGCACAGGCCAGATGGCAGCAGAGGTGGTGACAGGAGTTAAAAGCCATCAGAAGCCACAGTTGAAAAAATGTTCCCAAACAGGATGCATCACCCAGTGTAGTTTGAAAGTGCTGTTTGGCAGCCGATGGGACTTACCCTTATCAGTGATAGGAGTCAGGGTGCCCTTTCCTTAAGCAGCGCTGAACAAGAGCCATGTGGTGTGGTTGTATTCCTCACCTGGCCGGAGCAGGGCACTGGGGAAGTGGGGCTGGGGAGAGGCAGCAGCACATTAGTGATTGTGAGCACACACCACAGGACCAGAAAGGGTCATGAGGGCACAGCCGCATCCCCTCTGCCTTCCTGCAGCAGCAACCCATGCATTTCCAGCAGCATGCAGCCTCTAACCACCTATTGTTACTTGGCAGCTGGCTGAGTGGGTGAGTCCTCCCTCTTGTGAATTCAGGTGGGGGTCTTCTGCCCTAGACCCTGTGCCCTTGGGAAGCTGGGCTGTGTGGGGCTGCTCCCCACACAGAGCAGGCCATACCTGCTTAAAGCCGCAGGATGCTGTGACCTGCGCCTGCCTCGGTACTGATGTCTGCTAAGCGTCCCCTTACCAAATAGACTCTGTTCACATATTTAACACTGCAGACCCATGAGGGGTGATGGTGGTATGGTCTCCAGGCACAGGGCCTGAGCAGTTCCCAGGGGTGGGGGGACAGTTTACCTTGTTGACAGCATCAGGCCAGTTCTGGGTTTCCAGGCAGAACGCTGAATGCTTGGGGTACGTGATGGCACCTTTGCCCTTCAGGGATCCATCCAGATTGTTCCCAGTATAAAACTGGATCCCAGGCTGGGTGGTGTGAACCTCCATGGTCCTGCCGGTGGGTGGGTGGCAAGCCCTGGGGAGATGCCAGTGGAGGATGCTGTAGGGCTGTCTGAATGGGTGTCCCACAGCTCCAAGGTTGGGGTTCCAGCCTACCTGGCCACGAGGCGTCGAGCTTGTGCCTGCTGCAGGCAGAAGTTGTGGTCAAAGCCGTCCAGGCCAAACTTCTGTAAGTGCTTCCCCAGCTCCACGGGCTGACGAAGATCAAAGCTGGTGCCCTGTACGGCAGCCACCTCCCCTGGGCAAGGAGAACGGCAGTGTCAGCCACTCACCTCCATGCCAGCGAACACCCACGGTGTTGGCTGCTGCATGGCGTTGAGATCCCTTGCTTTCATGAAACTCCATTTGAAGCTGTTTGTTATCTTTGTCTCGTGGTGCCCCGCTCTGAGCAAACTTGCCTTGTGTCCACTGTGACTCAGGCTGGGACATCACTACCTTGTCCTCTAGCAGAGCTGACAGCCCCTGGGGACACTGCTGTGCTTAGCTGGGGGAAAGCAAAGCCAAGAACTAGGGCAGGTTTGTATATATAACTGTACAGGCTAATTAATATAACCCCCAAACTTATTGGCTATTAATATTTATATATACTTAAGGTATATATACATGTAGTATCTCTCTCTAAATAAAGGAATACTCCTAGATCTCTGGACAGACATCCAAAAGATGGCCACAAAGGTGACTGTGGGGTGTATTTTAGGACCAAATCCCCTCCTGCCTCAGGGCACTGTTTCAGGAAAAAAAGGTTTAAGACCACAAAATCAGCATTTTCTCTCAAGTTTGGTTTTTTTTTTTTGAAGGCCTGATATGAGGATGCAGCATCCCGTGACAGAGCTCTTGCAGTGAGAAGGACCCTAAGACACACAACACAGTGCAAAATACAGCTATCCCAAGCCAAAGGCAAGCAGGTTTGCATGGGGGAGGTGAGAGAGGAAGGGCAGGGGAGGGGAATTGTCCTCACAGTCACATTTTCCTACCCCTCCTCTGCCTCCAAAGGGAGATGTTTCCAATGGTCAGCAGGCAGCTGCTGGGGATGGGGATGGTGGGACATGGGCATCCCGGCCTGGCTGCCAGCACCGTGCACTGTGACCACTTGCTGCAGCCATGGGCCCTGCTCGGCTGCGGTTCTGCACTAGTTCTGCTCTGCAAACCTTGAGAAACATCAGTCTCCACCTGACAAATAACACATTTCTGTGGCTTCTGATCCTATCTAAAAGGAGCGCATTTGCTGAATTCAGCTGTGAGGTGGCAAAACCCTTGAAATGTTTTTTTTCTTTCTTTTCATTTAGGCACGCAAGGGCTCTGCCCTTAACAGGTGCACAAATCTCATCTTCACCCCAGCGCTAAGGCTACACACTGCTTTATCAGCTTCAAAGGTTACATTTACCCAAAACATCAAGAAGGAACTGTAAAAAGCAGGGGCAGTAAGCCAGTGATTAAGGTGGGAAAGAGCTCCATGGCCAACGCAGTGGGGAGAAGCAGGGCATTAAGCTCTTCCCCAGCTTGAGCCCAGGCATGACATGCCAAGCTGAGTAAAAGCCACCTGCACTGGGAGACTCACTTCTCTAAGCACAAGCTGATGCATGCACGCACAGCGGTTTTGGTTCATGAACAGAGGCGTAACTCTGGTTTCAGCAGACACCTGAGCTAAAAAGCTTGCTCTCTTTCTTTCCTTTTTTTTTTTTTTTTTTCTTTTTAAAGCTTCTCTTACTCTCCTCCTGAAGTCAGAAGGTGCACTCAGCAAAGCAGCCCTGCAAGAGCATAAGGGAAACTAGCCCTGCCATTTCCAACAGAGCTCAGCAAACCCACGCTTACGAGAAACCACTCTGCAGGTTCATGCAGCCTTTGGGCACGTATCCCACCACCACCCGCTTAGTTTCTCTTCCTTTGATGCTAGCTGCTCTCAGGAGCACAGCCTTCCTGACATTTATGCTCCTGCACAGCTGCTTGGCGCTCCTATCACTGCTCTGTCCTCTGGAGACCTGCAGCTTGGCACAGAACCATCCCATTGCCCTTGCTTGCCATGGCTCAGGTCCTGCACTCCGACAGCCTCCATTCCTCCAAGCCAGTTGGGCTGGATGAAAAGCCATCTAGAGCAAATCTAGAAGTCCGCTTTTTGTTTTGTTTTGTTTTAAGCAATGCTTTTTCATTCTTAAAAACAATAAAACTTGGCAGCAGATTAATGCTGCCATCAGATCAACGCTTTCTGTAGCTCAGCACAGTCACTTATGCTAAAGGAAAAGCGGGTGGTGGAGGAGGAGGGTGGGAGCCAAACTGCCCAAAGCAAGATGCCCCCTTGTTAGCAGTGGGACCATTGTCAGATGTACATGCTAGGTGCTGGCTCTCCTGCGGGTACGGGGAACGTGTTCCCTGTCCCAGATTGTTCAGTTTATTTAACTGAGCTGCTCGATTGTTTCTGGGAGAGAACAGAGTGGCAATGGTGGAGGAAAACAGAAAAAAGGAAAAAATAAAGAAAAAAGAAAACTAGAAAGCCCTTGTTCTCCTTTTACCCCCCAAATTAAGACCGGAAGCAAGAGGCTGCCAGCTCGCTTCTCCACACTGAGGCTAGAAACAGCAGCAATACTACCTTTGTTTGATTAACCTCCTTAGCATGCTAAATATGCAGTTTTCATTAACTGGTTTTCCTCTTTCATCCATGCAGGACATTAAAGACAGGAAAGAATAGTGCCGGTTTTTGTGTCTTCAGCCTCCCAGGCAGTAGCACCAGCTCTTGTCCTGATGAGGGGACTGATGGCTCAGCTCTCACAGGGAAGGACGATGCTGGACTCCTGAGCATCAGAGCTCCCAACAGCTCTAAAGGTCTGTGCTGGGCCTGAGAGCTGCCCTCCAGATCAGGGAGCCTGACCACGTCCTGGTGTGCCATCACTTTTAGCAACGGCAGCCTGGAAGCCTGGGGTACACTGCTTGCACCTCCCACATTTTATTGAGGCTTAAGAAATTAATACTCCTGCTTTCCATGGACTTTGAGTATGGACTGATCTTTGGGGAACAAGATCTGTGGAAGTAAGATCTTAACATAGTGTGAAAAATCCCAGTAGAGAAGTACGATGAAGTTGAACAGGGCTGGAGGAAGCAAAACAAGCAAACCCAAGGACAGCCCCCACTCTCAAAGTGCTGAGTGACCCTCTCTGGTGGCCTCACTGGCTCTGGAAACGACAGATTAGCCTGCAGAGAAATGCGGGCCAAAAAGGCCTGGATAGACATGCTTTGGTCCTGTGTCATAGGTAGCTTGTGCCTGGACCAGCCCTTTGGACCCACATTGCAGCTTCACATCCCACTTTCCTCTGGCACCATCTTCTGCTGCTCCTTCCTGCACCCCGTGGACAGGCCATGGTCCACCCCTTTCCAGGTCTGGGGCTGTTGATAGACCCCATTACCAGCACCTGGCTCTGCCCACTCTGCTCAGGTGCTGTGTGACTGTCTCCATGGGTAAGGGTCCAGCTGTGCCTGGGGTCCCCTGGGTCCTGGTGCATCCCCCTTGCAAAACAGTGCTGCTGTTCCCCAATACCATCATCAGTCAAACCGTCTCCACCATGAGCTGTAGGTGTCACACCACCCACCAGTAGGAATCTTGGTGTCGTCCACAGGCAGGTAGGAATCTGCTTCAATAGAAATCACGTGGTCGTAGATATCCTGTGAGCCCTGCAGAAGGATGGGAAATACCAGGATTCCTGCTGTGGCTCTTCCACCATTCAAACAGCCCTAAACTCAACCAGGAAGTCACTGCTCACAGTGGTGCTACAGCTGACCTGGGGCACCTCCTTGCCTTGACCCTGGGCACAAGACAAAGGTACCAGCACAGGAAAGAACCTGCACGAGACCTGGGAGCTGTAAATCCTGCGGGGCTGAGACTACCAGTCTGACCTTGTACCTCATCAAGCACTACCACCCTGCAGATTGACTAGCCAAAACATGCTGGTTGCTGAGCACATGGCAGAAGGCAAAAGGGGAAGGAAGCAAGCATGGGGAAGCACAATTCATCCTCCTGGCTCATCTCCTGCAGCACGGGGAGGGGGGTTGTGCTCTTCTTCCTCTTCTACAGCCTTGGGCATGTTGGCAGGGAACCTGCTGGCCTGACAGGGAAGCAGGATCAAAGCTGAGCTTGCACATAGCTGTCTAATTGGTGCAGCAATTTCATGCCCAATGTTATCCTTCTCCTCTGGAAACACATCTGACTTGCATGCTGTAGGAGTCAATACCATCCTGCACTTGTCTCACAACAACCCCATGCAAAGCTACAGGCTTGGGGAAATGTGGCTGGAAAGCCGCCTGGTGATAAAAGACTTGGGGGTGCTGGTTGACAGCCAGCTGAACATGAGCAGCAGTGTGCCCAGGTGGCCAAGAAGGCCAATGGCATCCTGGCTTGCATCAGGAACAGCGCAGCCAACAGGACCAGGCAGGTGATCACCCCCCTGTGCTCAGCTCTGGTGAGGCTGCACCTCAAATACTGTGTTCAGTTTTGGGCCCCTCACTACAAAAAAGCCATCGAGGTGCTGGAGTGTGTCCAGAGAAGGGCAACAAAGCTGGTGAAGGGTCCAGAGCACAAGTCTTATGAGCAGCGCCTGAGGGAACTGAGTTGTTGTTTTTTTTTTTAACCTGGAGAAAAGGAAGCTGAGGGGAGACCTCATTGCTCTCTACAACTATCTGAAATGAGGTTGTGGTGAGGTGGGTCTTGGTCTCCTCTCCCAAGTTACTAGCAACAGGACAAGAGGAAATGGCCTCAAGTCGCACCAGGGGAGGTTTAGAATGAGTATTATGAAAAAATTCTTTACTAAAGACTAGTCAGGCATTGGAACGGGTTGCGCAGGGCAGAGTCACCATCCCTGGAGGTGTTCAAAAAAATGTGTTGATGTGGCACCTTGGGACATAGTTTAGTGGGCTTGGTGGTGTTGGGTTAATGGTTGGACTTGATGATCTTAGAGGTCTTTTCCAACCTTAATGATTACTGCTGTACTGCTGGGAGATAAAAAAAAAAAAGAGGGTAAACTAACAACTGCACAGCTGTTAATTATTAGGGTAGCAGCCTGAGCACACCTCCTGCACGGAGGAGGTGGGATGGCCCTCACTAATGCTTCTGAGGATCTTTGTCTCATGTCCAAGTGCGACTGCACTGTCCTATCCCATTGCTCTGCCCAGCAACATTTTATTTCCCAGATCCTTTCCTCCAAGATCAGTTATAAACAGGGTGAGACTAAAATGCAGCTGCAATATAGTGCCCTTGCTGGCAGAATCCTGGGCTGGTGTGTGTGAGCCCTCTGCACCCTGGTACTGCCCCACTCTGCAACCTTGGCCACCTCACATCCCCATTCCATGATGCTTCTCCACCCCATTTTGACCTGGGTATTTTGTGCTGCACTGACTCTGGCTGGCACTACCGGTCCTGAACTCTGCCACACCATCCACACATGGGTTTAGTATACTGTCAAGTACCAACAGAAGACAGCTGCTACTAATAATACTCCATCAGTAGGGCATGCCAGATCTGCACCTCCTCTGTAATCTGCCCAAGGAACCCAGAGAGACTGAAACTCCCCAGTTACACACAAAAGGAGAGTTAATATTCATAATGGGATGTCTCTGTTCACAACATTTGGGATAACACATCCCCAGTTGAGGTCAATGTGATTCAGTCCTGTTCCTGTTCCTGCATGAAGCCCATGAAGCACAGAGGCAACCCCCATTGCTGTGTGCCCAGAAGCATGCTGTGTCCCCAGACCAGAATACTGGTCCCAATGATCCCATGGATCATCCTATGGGTTCCCAAGGCTTTCTTCCCCTGCACAGTGTCCCTCCATGGGGTTCATCATCCTGTGCTTACCTGTCCTGCAAGGTTGAAGTATGCATGGTTTGTGAGGTTGATGGGTGTTGTCTTGCTAGTCTGGGCTCGATAGTTGATGGCCAACTCCCTACCACTGAGCGTGTAGGTCACCCAGACTTTCAGGTCACCAGGGTAGCCTTCCTCACCATCAGGGCTGAGCCGGAAGAAGCAGATGCCATTTGGGAGGACCTGGGGGCTCCAGAGAACCTGCAAGAAGCGTGCCATCAGTGGGATTGTCATGGGAAACACAGTGCCTTTCTCTCCTGCCTGAGGCTGGGCTGAACCCAGGGACAAAAGGTACTCAAGGAATGAGGCACTGAAACAAAGGGGTTTTTTTCAATCACCTTTCCTGCTAGTACTCCTAGAAGAGAAAAACAAAACAAACAAACCCCCGACAATCTTTTTCTCCCCATGAAAGACTAAAACCCAATACCCCCTTGTTCTCGCTGGTGGGAGAAAACACAAGCACTAGCCTGCTCTCGGTCAGTCAGGACCCGCAGCAAAGAACAAATTTTCCAGTGAGCCACCAAACAAAGGAGGCAGTCTGCTCCAATGGAGTCTGTTCCTGCCTGTGTTACTCCGTATCTAAGAGGGTCATAGAATCATAGAATGGCATGGGTTGGAAGGGAACCCAAGGATCATAGAGCTACAACCCCCCTGCCACAGGCAGGGCCAACAACCTCCAGGCCTGGATCTACACAAGGTTGACCAGGGCCCCATCCAACCTGGCCTTGAACACTTCCATGGACATGGCATCCACCACCTCTCTGGGCAGCCTGTTCCAGCATCTTACTACTCTCTCTGTAAAAAACTTCCCCCTAATATCTAATCTAAACCTTCCTTCCTTTAGCTTTAATCTGTTCCCCCTTGTCCTGCCATTGTCTACCCTTTGAATCCCCTCCTGTTTCTCTGCTCCCTTCAGGTACTGGAAGGCTGTAATGAGGTCCCCCTGCAGCCTTCTCTTCTCCAGGCTGAACAAGCCCAGCTCCCTCAGCCTCTCCTTGTAGGGGAGGTGCTCCAGCCCTCTAATCACCTTTGTGGCTCCTCTGAATCTTCTCCAACAGTTCTACAGGTTTCTTGTATTGGAGGCCCCAGATCTGGACACAGGACTCCAGATGGGGCCTCACGAGGGCAGAGTAGAGAGGGACAATCACCTCCATGTCCCTGCTGGCCACCCCTCTTCTGATGGAGCCCAGGCCTTCTGAGCTGCAAGAGCACACTGCTGGCTCATGTTAAGTTTCTCATCTGCCATGAGTTCCCATGGGTTTGATTTTTGCTCTGCAGCTGGATCCCCTCCTACAGATCTCCTGGTGAGCAGTATCACCTCCAGAAGCTGCTACCCTTCCCTCAGCTAACTTAAGGCTGGCTTCTAGGACAATGTAAATACACACAGGGAGCTCCTGGCTTAGGGGCTGGGGTTGGGTTAAATAGTACCCAGTGCATCAGCAGATACATTCACATGTCAGCACTGATCCAGAGAATGGGATTTCTCTATCTCTTGCCACTGCCAGAGACCAAGGCTCTGCTTGGAGCAGAACCTGCTGGCAAGCGGAGCACGGTCTCACTGCAAATTTAGCTGCCCAGATAGCGTGTTTGACCCTGGCCATGGACCTGATTCTAAGCAGATGTCTCAGCACCTTGCAGGACAGACGCACAACAAGAGGTGATGTGCCCAGTTTCTGAAGCACCTTAATTGCTATCTCACCAAAGAGGACAGATCTAGGGGCAGGGGCCAGATAATGTTTTTGAGAAGACCCCTTTCATGTCCTATGCAGAGATCACAAAATCAGGGCACTTGTCAAAAGCCAACATTTTCACCAAACACAGGAACCAATGTCATAACCAGGCTGCAGAGCCAGTGCTCCTGCATGGAGAACAGCTCAACTGCAGCTGCCAGTGCTGTGGGATGCTGTGGTTTTCTAAATGAGCTTCTATTTACGTTCTTTGAAGAGAAAGCTATTCAAGGCCAGTAAACACATCACTAGTTTTTAAAGCTAGGATGGTTATTTGCTGAAGTCATGCAGCACCCCAGCAGCATGGTCAGATATTGCTGCCACCTAAGCACGGCTGCAAACTTCCTTGTCATCAGACTATGCACTGACAGCAGCATTGAGGTCTGCAAGATCAGGAAAAAGTAACAAGATGGTCAAGGTGGTCACAGCCAAAAGCAAGAATGTCTTGGTTTTTGATAGGACTGACCACAGGTCTCTGCACAGTAACCACTACCTGGCTGGAGAGAGTTTTAAGCAGGTGCCTGAGCATGCACTGTGGGCCAGAAGACAGAAAATCCTGGCTGGGAGGTGTCATTGCCTTGTCCCCAACAAACTGAGATCCCTCAGGCAAGCAAGGGGAACAGGCAGAAGAAGAGATCAGATCCCCTGTTTGCAGAAGACAGCCTGGAAGCTCTGTGCAAAGGAGTACATGTTTACACCTCCATCTCACAGGGCATCAGGGCATATAAAGAAACTTTAAATTGTCCTCTTTGGGGGTACAACAGCCAAATACTCTGATGTCAGCCCATACTGCAGTGCCCAGAAATTAGCTTCTTCCCAGACACTCTGACTTTTGCCCCATCAGCCTTCATGTCCTTCCATGAAGCAAATCATTAACCCAGGAAAGCAGCTGCACCAGCACGTTCACATCAGCTTCTCTGGGGAAACTGTACCTCAGCTACTTGCCAGTTACAAATCCGTTTGATCCAACAAAGCCCAAGGCTTCATGAAGGCAGAGACTTCTGAGTCTGCTATGCAATTAGCAGGGTTACCAGCAAGGCTTTCAAGAGAGGAGATGCTCCGCTGCTCTTTGTAGCACTCTGATGGTATCTGAATTTCAGCAACAGCTCTTGGGAGAAGACAGGAAGGGTTGAGAGCATCCTAGAGCCAAGGAAAAGTCACAGGGAAGGGCTGGGGAAGGTCACAGTGATACTGGGGTATTTTGCAGGCCTGATCTAGTCTGCTGCTGTGAGTCAGAGTGAGAGCCCGGGTTATGCTGTCACCGGGATAAAAACAGCGCCCCAGGGAGCAATGAAATTACCACACTGAACCCACAGCACCACCCCACTGTCCTTGTATTTGGGAGTGCTGTCAAAAGCAAGCAGCAGTGATGCTCAGTTTCTGAAAACCCAGGACCTCACGATTCTGGGAGGACCTATGGACAGGTAACAGCTTTGAAACCTCAAGTGCAACCGAGTCTAGATTGATCACTGTTCCGCAGGAAACTTTCTGTGGGCGCTGGGACAACTACAGCACCCACTCCAAGGTGGCGTGGCTGGTGCTTCTGGAGCCTCCATTGTGCATGAGGCTGATTGCTCACTGCCATGTTCCAACCCAGGCCCTCTGTGAGCAGCACCTCGCCCCAGGGCAACCCCACGAGAGTTGGGTTCAAGGCTGCAGTAACACAGAGGAATAACAGCAACTGTCTGCGTTGAATCCAAGGATGACACAAGCGAGCCTTGCTAAGCGACCCAGGCAAAGACAAGCCAAACCAGCAGCTCAGAGGGTCTCACTCCCCCCTGCTACTGTACTCACAGCACTTTCTGGGAGCTGATTCAACTCTATAACCACTGTGAAGCCCTACAGGGTCAGGAGTGAAGGCTTCATATCCTTTTCCCACAATCCCAGAGTCTGGGTGCTAGAGGACACCAAGACCCCCTCAGCCTTATTTTCACCTTGTCAAACCCCTTAGCTCCTCCATGCAGGCTATTGGGCCCATTGTTGAGAAACAGCTGATACTCCTTCCCGTCCACGGTGAACCTCCCCTTCGCAATCCTGTTGGCAACACGCCCCACGACAGCGCCAAAGTAGGGGTGCTTCCTCAGGTAACCTGTCCAGAAAAACAGTGCATAGCTAAAGAGAAAAATCAGGGCAGGATGCGTGGTCTCCAGCTGTGCTTACAGACTCTCAGGAGTCTGTTTCCCCCCAGTACTAAATAGGTGACTGCAGTCTCGGTGTTTCACAGGGCACACAGATTGCTAGTCATACACAGATCTGATTGAAACAGCCTGATGGCATCTTGTATTCTTTACAGCTGTGCAGACAAGGCCTCTGTCACTGCCAGTCAAAGCATGACACAGAGCTGACCAGGTAGAGGAGCTCTCTGTGACCTGAGGCCACCAGTGTCCCTATTCCCTGTCCACCACTGAGCCCAGGACAGGCAGCTGGAGTTATATTTATTCAGCCCACAATTTGGGGCAGACCTTTAGAAGCAGATCATTCAGTGTGGTAACAAACCAGAAAACACTGGTTAGCTTGCCCGATTTTTAAATTTATTTTTTTTTAAAGAAACAGACATAGACCCACCTTCCAAAGTGTCAAAGCCCAGAACAACATCAGAAAACTTCCCATCCCTGTCTTTCACTTCCAGAGCGGCGATTATGCACCCTAACGACAGGATCTCCACTTTCACGCTGTCCGACTTTAATACGAACTTTTCCACTGCTCCTCCTCCTTCCTCCAGGGGCATTTGCCCGAACACCTCTCTTTTAACCTCCGTCATTGCTCCCCAAGACCTGGTCTCCAGCACCGCCGGAAAGGAGCTGCGTGGCAGGGAGGGAGGCTCCAGAGGAAGCAATGGTGGCTGTGGGCAGAGCAAATGCGGCTCCAGAGAGCAGTCATAAAAATCACATGATTGCGTCCTGCGCCGGGAGGAGTTATGCCATGGATCGCCCTCTCCCAGCCGCCCCAGCTCTGCAGACCGGCTGGCAAGCAGCAGTGCAGCCGTGGCGGGAGTGCAGCAGAGCGTGGGGAGGCGCTAGGGGCTTTCGGACCCCCTAGGTCTGCTCAGCTGGAGGTGGCAGGGCAGCGGAGGAATGATGCCAAACGGCGGGGGCGAGGCTGCGCGTGCCGAGGCGTGTGCTGCCGGGGCCAGGCAGCACGGCCACCGGCCCGCATGTTCCCTGCGCGTTTGGGCTTCTGGAGAGCAGAGCATCCCCACCGCCAGCTCTTCTCTCCCACTTCCACTATGCTGACGCAGCTTTCATGGCCCTTGCAAAAGTATGAGGTGACAAAATGCTGTTTTCTCCCTTTTATGCTCCGCCCTTGGCCCCTCCACCAGAAGCCCAAGAATGGTCTCATGCCTGCTGACAGAGCTGTAATTCAGGCTGAGGGCTTTTGCTGGCCAGATGTTATTCTCACAGTCACATTCGTGTGGCCCTGACCCAGACTCCACTAAAACTCATCTTTTGAAATACCAGCTTCTCCTGTCTCATGTCTTTGGGGGCCATTTCAGTCTGCTGTAAAGTAACGTGCGTGCACAGTTTCGACATCTCTTGGCAAGGTTCAACAGCAAGGGGAAAGAACTTCACTACAATTTGATATCATTATAATTTTATGAGGGCCCAATTTTGGAATTTGTTCCAAGAACCTGTAATTCCAAGAACTGCCCCACAAAAACCTCAAAACACTCAACCAGAGAATGGCAAATGATAATTTCCAACGCAGCAATCACGTTTAGAGAAGACAAACTACAGGTTCCAAGCTATCACAGAAACAGAACCTCCCGCTTGGGGCTGAGCTGAGGTGGTTTTGAAACTTAGACATTTTGTTAACAAAGGCCTTATGTCTGCAGTGTGACACAAACGGATGTTCCTGTGTTTCCTTCTGCACCTTCGCAACTGAAAAAAAAAGTAAAAAGTGAGTAAACGTGCATTTTACTGCTCATCAATACCACCTCCCATTTGAAATAGGCCGGAGAGCAGAACAAATTTTGTTTGGAGCAAGGAAGGCTCTGGCCAGGTGGCAGAGAGGGCAGCCATGTTTATAACTGATTCATGAAGCATCTCCATGTGCAGAGCATCCCCCGAAAGCTTGCTCTTTTGGACCTTGGCTCCCTTGACACCTGTCTCTTAATGTGCTTCTCCAGAGACAAGGAAGCATTCCTGCTTTGCAAAGACCGTTTCTTATTATAAGGTGTGATTTTCCTTAACATGATAACAGCTGCCATTTTGATTTACTTCTCCAATTCATACCTGAGAAGGTCCAGAACCATCTCTTTGTCTGATAGTAAGATAATCACGCACACTCTTTCATTTTCTCACATGCCTTCACAGATGCAAGATCACTCAAGCTTCAGTGACATCTAAGACTGTTGCAGGTGCAAAAGCAATACCACAGACAAATCTGTTCATGAACCATTCACCCACTTCTCAAGCTGACAGATAAACCAGAAAAGGAACCAGCTTACACAAGACCGAGTGTTACACAAAACAGCAATGGCAGTGAAGCAATGTCAGCTTCAGGATTTCAGCACAGTGTTTGAAGAGTCCTGCTTCATTACTTCATAGTTCGCCTCTGCATGTGTCCTACCTGTCTGCCCCGGCACCTGGGGGAGGCAAACAAGGGGAGGAGGCAGGATACAAGCAGGCTGTGTTCAGCGTCTCACTACATGGGATCTACTTTTTGGACATTCCTGTTTTTTAAGAGAGAGCTTGTTTCAGGCCTTACACACCGTGGATTGTTCTTCCCAGAGAAAAAACAACACAGTGCCAGGCCTGAACATGCCTGACACTGGCAGCAGGGCCCTTCCACAGGTGCTGAGTGTTCAGAGAAGCTTGCCACACATCTCCAAGAGTTTGGTTTCACTTCTCTGCCTTGCGACTCTTGCAAAAGTAGCTGGGCAGTGCACCAACTCTGTTCTCCATATTTCCCTTCACTGTCACTGAAAAGGCATGGTGGCAGCCTTTTGCAAGCCAAACCCCAAAATGTTTGCAAGAAGCAGGGATTTATCCACTCTGTCACAGAGAGTGACCTGCAGGTATAGCAGAGGCATGGCATGAAGGCAGGTTATGCGCCGCTCAGAACCTTTGCCCCAGCTCCTCTAAACCAGGCAAGGTATTTCTGTTTAGTGGTAAAGGCAAACTGGGAAGGCAGCCTGTGAGTCCTCTCCCCCACCAAAAAAGCTAATGGAAAGGCATACTGTGAAAAAGAACACTTTTGGGTTTTGTTTGGGGTGGGGGAGGGGTGTTTGGATTTTTTTGTTTGGCTTGTATTGTTTTGTTGGGTGGTTTGGTTTTTTGGGTTTTTTTGAGAGGGAATCATTTATTGCACTGTCAACTACAAACTCGTTATGAGAAAAGTTACAGAGGTGAAATTATTTCCCTGTGATCAGCAGCCTGGAAATTCCAAGTGCCTGAGAAGCAACTGCTGTTTTGCAAGGCAGATGCAGGGCATCACAGGCTTGTGCTGTTTTCTCATGGATACTTTTTTTTTGTGGTTTTTTTCAGATGTTTTTCTTTCATGCAAAATGAAGTTACTTGCTTAAAAGGCCACAGTCAACCAAAACTCTCCGTCACACAGTACCTGCTATCAGAATATCCTTTTTTGGTTGGTCCTAAGTCACTTCTGTAATAAACATCACTATACTTCCTTCCTTAATTTTGCCTTTATTCTAAACCCAGCTGTGTTTTTCAGTTTATTCTGCATCCAGAGCAAGACTTCAGGATTCAACTAATAAAGAAAAACCTTAAAAGGCAATTCAGAGATAGCCAACATATCCGTATCTGCCCCATGGGAAGTTTCCAGGTAGTACCTGGGCTAGGTTGCTTGTCTTGGGGAACCTAAGCTGTTTGTCTCAGCAGCATGATGTGATGCAGCTTTGCACACAGAGCCCAGAAATTATTATACCATTATTACACCAGTGCCATTTTGATTTGAAGGTGACAGAGGCATTCCAAATGCTGTAATACTTTAGCAATGGCCAGTGGCTAACAGCTTGCTGTTGCCCAAGAAGCTTTTTTACTCACTGATAGCAACAGTCATGTACCCAGCACCGCAGCTGGAGATGGTTGCTGTAGAGACAACAGGAAAAAACACAGACATCACTTGTTATACTCTCCAGCTTTACAAGACTGTAATTAAATCCCCTTTTTCCAACAAACTTCATGTAAGCTCATGGAGATCAGGTGGCACTGAAGTCTGCAGGGAGTTAGCACTGGTACACAGAACAAAAGGGGAGACATTCTCCCCCCTCCTCTGATTTTATTGTTTATTGAATGTGTCTTCAGCTCTGCTGGGTACTTCCCAGCACACAGGCTTAAAACTGAGCCTGCACTGTTTTTGTTTCATCTCTTCAGGGGCAAATATACTGAGCCATTGATTAGGTTATTTTAGGATCATGGCACGGTACAATTGCTTGCTGGTATTCTGGCAGTCATTTATCAGGAGCCAGTTATGCACATTTTAGAAAGCTCTTCAGAAAACATAGCTACCCGAGAACACTTTACATGGCACATTTCAGATGTGCCTTTGTGTGCAAGTTGTTTGTGTCTCGGTAGCAGCCAAAATGGCATTTGGTTGCTATAGTAATTACTTTCCTCAGGAGCTAAAATAATAGCTTACAGCTCTTGCAGCTCACTGTTGTGCAGTCTGCCTTGAACCAGAAACACTTCCATTTTGTTTTGTAGGGGGCTGGGGACTAGATGCTGATGCACGCCAAGAGACAGACTTTCCTTTCTATGCTTGCATAGCTAATTTTGAATTTAACCTTTCTAGAGGATGTGTCACAGGTCTAAAGGTTCAAAAATAAAAGCAGCATATTTAACGGTAGGACAGCCTTGCGGCTGAGGTTTCTGATGGGGGTGAAGATTTGGATTTGGTTTCCATTTCTGTTACTGAAAACGGTGGGAAAAGGACTGAGGGTCAAGTTGAGACTGATTTTCAGTGTTGAGGGCCCTACAAAGCAAAGGTCGTGGGGGCTCACAGAGGTTTCGAAAACACCTAGGCAAGTCAAATAGGGATGTGACTGGGAGGACAGCTCTGCATCATTCAACGTTTTTTTCACTGGTGACGGCACCGGTGAAGTGACTGCTGTATGGACCTGCAGCTCTGGGGAGGGCAAAAGGTCTCACTGTGGACAAAACAGCCTTTCAGGGCAATCCCACAGCTGGCAAACTCCAGTTTCCCCCTCCATCTGCAGCCACAGAACATTTCTGAGTGGTATTTTAAATTGCAGTCCTGTAGGCTGTGGGACTTGAAGGGGCACTGTGCATTTCCCAGCTGTAGGATAAGTCCCATGCTCATGGTTCTGTGTGATCGTGAAGGAGGCACTGAATAGGAAGCTTTGTAAGTCATTTTGGGCTCCTGGCCTGGCGAGCCAGTGATTTTTGTGGAGCTGGCAAACAGGTTAGATGGCATGGCACAGCACTTCTGGTGTCTGTCAGGGAAGCAAAAGAGAGGCAGGGGCAAGCGGCACAAGAAATGATCAGACCGATTGCCCTCCTGCATCAAGAAGCAGCTGCGGGGCCACTGCCACACATTTTTATGACTCACAGGGGTTGACCTACATAGGGTCCCAGCACCACCACCAAGTACCTGTTTGATTTTGCAGACAGAGACCAGTAAAAGGGGAGGAGGATATAAAAAAAGGGCTCAGAGAAGGAGGCAGGAGGAGCTAGGATGAAAGGAAAGAGAAAACAAATAGGGAAAGCATTTTGCCTCGTAGTCCTGTCCTAGAAAATTCACTCTCCGATGTGTACAAGGCTGCATTGGCAACTGGCAAGGAGATGCCAAAGGGAGATAAAAGAGCTGCATCATCTTCTAAAGGCTGCAAACACAAACAGTTCCTGTCTGAATAACAGCAGCTTACATAGATGCAGGCAGGGAGGGTGCTTGGGGAAACCACAGGACAAAACTGGGCCTTCGGATGTGAGGGGGGTGTGCTTGGCTTGCAGGCAGCAGGTGATAAGAACTTATTTTGCACATGTAGATGTGCAGATCCCCACACCCTGCCCCTTCAAATTTAGGCATAGCATACACATGGCTTTTGCCTACACAGCTTTGCCGACAGAATCAAAGCAGCCTAGCAGGGACTTATATGAGAATCCCCCTTCTCCTCAAGCAATGCTGGATAAAGCACCCTTTGACAAACCCACATTTCTATATCAAGCTTGTATCTAACAGCACTGGTACAACTGAAGCCAGGTGACCTGTTTATGGAGGGATAACCCTGGGAAGCCAAAGGTGATGTTGACCTTGCAGTGCACGGCAGTCCAGAGCTGCTGTGATGACCAAGCCACAGTCCTTGTGCTTGCACATATGCCCCGGAGCTCTGTGGAGGCAGGGAGAGCCTGTGCTTGCTGGGCATGGGGGAGCTCAGCCCGCATGCCTGTCCTTCCAGCCTGGGGCAGACACATCCCGTCCAGCCTGCAGCTCACACCAAGGCTGGTTGGAAGTCAAGAGGACGTGGTCTTGGTGATCCCACGCCCTTGTCCCCTCACCATGTGGACCGAGCCAAGATATCTTGTGTAGTCCATCTAAAGACAATGCCTAAAGATCATAGAAATTCCAGGGAAAGAAAGGATGATAGACTTTGTCAAGGAATCTGGAAGTGCTTCATTTCAAGGACTCATGGCTCTTTATTTTCTTTCCTTTTATGATTTTAATTCACAACAATCCAATTGTGTAGTCTTTAGCAATGAAAACATTTGAAATATGAAAACAAGTGTCTGTTCTGCATTAAACTTGTGATGTTTCAAATTTTTTTGCCTGAGAATTTCCTAAGGCCTTTTAATAAAGCTCTTGGGCTCAGTTTTCTGCTATTGTATCAGAAAATTTGGCTGTATTTTTAGCCCTGTTATATTGTGGTGTACCAAATCTTCATGTCGTCACTGAAGCACTCCAGTAGAAGAAATATTTAAGATGCAAAATCCTAAATGCAAGGAGGGGTGGGGAAATATTTTTCTGTCAAGAAGCTTTAAGGGAAAAAAAAAAAAAAAGAGAAAGCAAGCAAATTGAAAAGCATGTGAAGGTAAAATGTCACAATCAGTGCAATATATTTCCGGATCCTATAGATTACTGTCTGTCTTTGAAACATACCACTTGTATTCACTGTGGCCAGCACCTGCCATTTCAGCAGAGTAACAAAATTTGTTTCTTTACTCACCACAGAGTCAGGTGCAGGAGAATCGGCTTTCCTTAAACAGGAAGTCTGCAGCCATCATGGGGACTTAAAATCATCATTAAAAACATGATCCAAGTATAAGAAGTTATCAGAGGGTGAAGAAGACAATTGAGACTGTCTTTTTTAATGACAGAAAAAATTACTTCTGATTTTTAAGCCATGCTTTGGAGGGAGCAGGACAAGGCTAATTCATGGCTTTTGATTTTTAGGATGGGCACTACTGGTCTAAACTATGATAACGAGAGTATTTCTTAGATCACTAGATTTTTCTTTAGGTTAATTTGGGAGTAAATTTTGTTATTTGTTATTTGACATTTGTAATGAGCTGCTAATGACTGAGAACATGCACTTTAGGAAGCCTTGTTATATTAAAAGCAAAAGCTGCAGCTACACTAAAAACTTGAGGGAGGCTGCAAAAGCTTCCTCTACTGAAGAACTAGTTTGTGCTAGATAAGCTGGCATAGTTACAAGTTCTTCTCAGATGCAACTCTTCTTCAGCACAGACATCATAAGATGAAAAAAACAATGCTGAACATTTGCTCACAGGTGTCATTACAATTATTTATCTTATATCAGGATAGGTAGCCTGTTTAAATACTGGACAATGCATGAATGCTCCTGTGAAGTGGAGTGTGAAAAGATGAAGTGTGTCACCCAAGAAAGTGTACGAAGGACACCCTAAGGACATGCTTCATCAAGCGCCACTTCCTAGCCAAGTCACTGGAGCTCTTAAAGAGTCAGCAATGATGCTCCACAGACCTTATTTGTGTAAGTAACATTTTCTCAGGCAGGGACAGTGTGCCAACCAGAGGAGTAGTCGTGGAGTAGCTAAAATGATGAATTGTATTGCGATTGCATAAGAGAAAGCTGACTGCATATAGATACCTATTGTGTATTCACTGAGCCCAATTCCTCCACCCCCACCACAATGTTGTCATCTTTGGCTGCTAGCAGCAGCAGTCATCCAGTTGACACCGGTTTAGATGCTGTCAGTTAGGGCAAAGTGAAAGTGGGATTGTTTTTTCTTTTTTTTTCTTCTTCTGAAAGCAATTGAAACTATACTTGGGAACTCACTCCTTTGTTGCAGTCAAAATCCTTATGCTGGTGTTCTGCTTGGGGAATCTAGAAGGTGGGAAAAGTTATGTTATAGGGAAATTACAAAGGATTTATGTCAAGGCTATTGCAGCTCACTAGGTGAAATGGTACAAAACATTTTATTTGGCTTTGCAATGGGCAAAAATAAGTGGGGACAACATTTTGATGACAATCAATAAAAATAATCCTTACACCAAGGACATAGGTAAGCAGAACTGCTTTGAGCTTACAAAATGTTTGTGCTGTACTGAAGTCTGGAACATTAAACCACTCTGGGAGCCTAAGTAAAGCTAGATGGTTCGTGCTGTGGGGATGCAGCATCTTCAGCCAGCATAAGGGTGGGGAAACCTCTGCACGACACCGATTCTTACCCTGTAGGCATTCTTGCTTACCAGACAGTTGGAAATCCACCACAAATTTGCATTCCTGCCACAGCAAGCAAAGTAGTCCAGTGGCATTCCTCCATCCTGGATGGAAAGAGACAAAAGATCAAGATTAGAAATAAAATACAGTAACTCTTAGGAAGGCATCTGGCTGTAAGACCGTCTCTCACTTAGCTGCTGAGCCTTATGCTCCAGTTAAGTTTTAACCATCATAGAGCAAGATGCAAACCACAGAGCATCAATTAAATTTCTATTTTGGAAATGCATATGCTTTCTGGTAGCTCTTCCTCACAAATGGCGATTCTGGGAAACAGCCCCTGCTTTACAAACTGGCCACTGCTCATTTTAGGAACTATTGCCTAATTTAAATCCAGAGTTGTGACCCATTCCTCCTTGAGGGATGCAACAATTAGGAACAAATAAAGCTTCCAAAATCTGTCTTTAAAATGGACCAGGTATTTTAAGAGAGGGAAGACAGTCCTCATGTCTGGATAACTATGCCCATGGATGAGGGTCAGAGCTGGCTAAGGGCATGATTTGTGTCTGTGGGACAGGAATTGTTTTGTGTGAGCAGCCCTGAGAGCATTATACTGACAGACTGTGTTGGTCAGCCCTCTGCACAACAGGACACCCCAATGTCCTGTTCACCCCTCATGATTCTGTGCCCGCATTTCCTGAGCCAGGCAAGACAAGGAAGCTGCCTGGGATTCTTGCATAGCCAACGTGTGTGCAAATGAACTGCACTGTGATGAATACACTGAACAGCCCTTGATTTAATTGGCCAGAGATGTGTGTAGCAGCTACAGAACTGACTTGAAGCATGGGCAAAGGTAGTTTTCTAGTACAACAAAGAAGCCATGGGTCTGCTGCTCATTTCACCTACACCAGAGCCCTGGAGAGATAAGCTAGCCCTGCTGACAGGAAGGAGTGTGGAATGGTATCGCAGTTTTGTGTGGCTGGGTCCTGGTGGAGAAGGGAGGGGTCTGCCGGGGTGGCTTCTGCAAGCAGCAGCTAGAAGCTCTCTGCAGGCCCCAGAAAGTAAACATTGGCCAGTTCAAGGCCAGAGTTGTTGCTGACCAAGACCAAGCCAATCGGCGATGGTCACAGTGCCTCTGGGAATCACATTAGGAGAAAAAAAATGCGGGCAGATGCATTTTGCCACCAGAGAAGGGAGTGAAAAGATGTAAGAAACTCTGCAGACACCAAGACCAGGGAAGGAGGGGGGAAGGAGGCACCCCAGGTGCCAGAGAGAAAGATGCCTCTGCAGCCCATGGAGAAACCCATGGTGGAGCAGGTGTCCCCCCCGCAGCCCATAGAAAAGGCCAAGACCCCACCTGCAGCCTGTGGAGAGGCCTCATGCTGGAGCAGGTGGAGGATGTACAGGACATGCTGTGACCTGCATTGGAGCAAGCCCCTGCCAGCACTTGGAGGCTGTGGGGAGAGACAGAGACACAGAGATGAGAGAGGGAGAGATCCACGCCAGAACAGGTTTGCTAGGTGACCCCATGGAGGACTGGGACTGAGGGACTGAGAGACTGAGTTACATAGTGATTTATGACTGCACCCCATAGCAGTGACCCATGCTGGGGCAGCTGGTGAAGAGCTGAAGCCCTGTGGGAAAGGACTCATGTTGGAGAAGTTTGTGAAGGACCGTCTCCTGGGGGTGAGAGCCCACAGTGCAGCAGGGGGAGGGTGTGAAATGAATGCCCCCTCTCCCTGGCCAAGAAGGAAAACAACTTCTGAGGAAGTGAATGAAACTCCCATTTCCCCAGTCCCTGCTGCCCCTCCTCATGCCATAATGTTGCAGGGAGGGGGGGGGGGGGGTGGGGAGGGACAAGGGAGCAAAATCATGACTAAAGGGAGCAAAATCATGACTAAAGTCTACTAAGAAGGGAGGGGTGGGGGAAGGTGCTTTAAGATCTGGTTGCGCTTCTCATTATCCAACTCTGGTGTCACTGTGTGTGCAGTGCAGGGTAATAAATTAGAATTTTCTTTCCTTTATTCTGTGTTGAGTCTGTTTTACTCATGACACTAATTGCAGACTGATCTCTCCCTGTCCTTACGTTGACTCCTAAGCCTCTCAATATATATTTTTCCCCTGCCCAACTGAAAAGGGGAGTGATAGACCAACTTTGGTGGGCATCTGGCCTCCAGCCAGGGCTAAACCATCACAAATAGCTGCCTTAAGATGCAGAAAAAGCACCTCCATGTGGCACATCTATATGGCACAGAGTTGTCCACCTCTTCTGGACTTGCCAACAGATCAGCAACCCACCACCAAAAGGAAGACATTTCAGAACTGTAATTATTTTATGCTACAGCCCTGAAGAAGCAAAACTTGCCCTGGATGAGGATATGAAAGTGCCATTACAGTGTCTTGAAGAACAAATGATGTCTAGTATTCATGCAGAGAAAGGTGATCCAAACCAGACAGAGGAAGTACTAACTAGATAGATATGTTACACAGTTCATCCAAGAATGAATGCTGGTAAGCAAATGGTAAAGGTTATGAAAAGAACCCCAAGCTCCATGACCATCCACCTGTCCGGGGGCTCTATATGTGGGTAGGAGTTGTGATACTGGGGCTTTTGTCCCTGCTGTGGCTGCAGTAGCACAAACACGCATAATGGATCTGGTCTGCTGGTGTACTTATGTTGTATGTCTGAAAAACACCACAGGATGACCTGTCAAGTTACCTTTTTATCCGTCTAACAGAGGGAGAGCACAGATGCCCTAGATTACAAAGAAAAAGAACTAAGTATGCAAAGTCAAAAACATATGTAATGAAAATTGCCAAGGAAAGGTTGCAAATGCAGGCTGTTTTTTGTCCCCTCATGCCTAACTTGTAGCAACAAGGACTTCAATTTTACATTCATCAGTTCTTTTGCTCATGGGGCCTCAGCCTCACATGGTGCCACTGGACAGGCTATGCCCAGGTAGCGAGCAAGTGCTCAGTCTTTGCTTTCCTCCCACTCACACAGGGAGTGTGGGCCATGCCCAAAGCACACTCCTGACTACTTCTGTTGGTAAAAAAAATACTTGTTTTCTTCTGAGTATTCTTCACTAAGGTAGGGAAGTACCTCACTGTCATGTGAAGTGAGCAGGTGCTGTAGTCTGCTGCAGAGGTAGAGGACTGACACACAGAGAGCGTTTGGCCAGGTGTAGTCTTAATACCATTTGAAATGCTTAAGGCCTTGCTACACAGATAATACAATTTTATTTTACACTCAAGTCTGAAAGTTAATTCTGAAGTTGTCAGAACAGATGTAAGAAAATGAGGAAACAACAGCGAGAGATTGTAAGCAGCTGGTTTTAGTGACTTGCCAAGTCTTACATTGGTCCGAGAAAGAAAGCAGCGTCATCGCTTTTAAACTCTGTGAGTGTGTGCACACTGACTATATACAGAAGAGCAGTGGTAATAAACTCAAACACTTGAAAACTTGGTGTCAGGGCATCTAAAAGAAAACCTGAGATTTGGTGTTGCGGTTTAGCCCCAATCAGTGATTAAGCACCACACAGCTGCTCACTCACTCTCCCCTGGCAGGATGAGGGAGAGAACCAGAACAGTGAAACAGAAAACTTGTGGGTTGAGATAAAAACAGTTTAATAGGACACACAGAAAAGGACAATGATGATGATGATGATAACAGTTAATATACAGAACAAGTGATGAGCAGCACAATTTCTCACCACCCACAGTCAATGCTATGCAAGACCCCCAGCCACTGTACAACACCCCCCTAGACTGTCCAGCATCAGCACACACATACAAGCAAAGCAAACCAAGGAATTCATCCACCACTTCCCGCTGGCAGGCAGGTGTTCAGCCATCACCCTGAAGCTGATGCTGCACAAGATCCCCAGGTCCCACACCAGGTGCTCAGTTGCCCCAGCTGCCACTTAGACCCTCTAGCCCAGCTACAGTTATGAATGCAACATGACATCACACAATATGGAATCACAGAAGTACAGAATATTAGGAGTTGGAAGGGACCTTGAAAGATCATCTAGTCCAACCCCCCTGCCAGAGCAGGATCACCTAGATTAAATCAAACAGGCATGCATCCAGGCAGGATTTGAATGTCTCCAGAGAAGGAGACCCCACAGCCTCTCTGGGCAGCCTGTCCCAGTGCTCTGTCACACACACAGTGAACAAATTTCTCCTTATATTCACATGGAACTTCCTGTGCTCCAGCTTGCACCCACTGTCCCTTGTCCTATCGCTGGCCATCACTGAGAAGAGTCTGGCTCCATCCTCTTGATTCTTGCCCTTTACATATTTACAGACATTTATGAGGTCACCCCTCAGTCTCCTCTTCCCGAAGATAGAGTCCCAGGTCCCTCAGCCTGTCCTCATAAGGAAGGTGTTCCACTCTCTTAATCATCGTGGTGGCCCTGTGCTGGACTCTTTCAAGGAGTTCTGTGTCCCTTTTGAACTGAGGGGCCCAGAATGGGACACAATATTCCAGGTGTAGTCTCACCAGGGCAAAGTAGAGGGGTAGAAGGACCTCTTTCAACCTACTAACCACACCCCTCCTAATAGACCCCAGGATGCCACTGTCCTTCTTGGCCATGAGGACACAGTACTGGCTCATGGTCACCCTGCTGTCCCCCAGGACCTCCAGGTCCCTCTCACCTATGCTGCTCTTCAACAAGCCAGTCTCCAAGCTATACTGGCACCTGGGATTATTCTTCCCTAGATGCAAGACCCTACACTTGTTAAACCTCAGTTAATATCACTGTAACTAGTCTGGATCAGCTGTCCTGGCTGTGTCCCATCCAAGCTTCCTGGGTGCCCTCCACCTTCTCTTTGGCAGGGCTGCAGGAGAAGCTGAAAAGTCCTTGACTGCTCAGCAACAACTAAAACAATCAGTGAGTTATCAACATGGTTCTCATCCTAAACCCAAAACACAGCACTGCACCAGCTGCTAGGAAGAAAACTAACTCCCTGGACATTTGCTTATGAGATTTTATGGCTCATATACTTGAACTGATTACAGCTGGGTTGACCCTGGCATTAGAGCATTTAAGAATCATGTTTTCCATTTGCAGTCAAAGGATGTAAAATCTTTTGTCAGAAGTACTGACTAGGCAGAGGTAAACTTCTCTAAGTTTATTTAGAAAATTAAACTTGGAGTTACTTGGAGTCTGATGCTTTAAGAAACAATAAATATCATAAAATCTGTAATCCTTTTAAACTTGGAGTTACTTGGAGTCTGATGCTTTAAGAAACAATAAATATCACAACATCTGTAATCCTTTGAAAGTGCTGGTAATAGTTCAAGCCTTGACAATTCTGCTGTGTAAGGCAACTCCTTACTGGTCAGTGGATCTGACCTCTATCACAGCTTTTTATTCACCCAGGCGTACACCAATTCAGGCATTCAAGCCAGCGTCAAACATGCTGAGCACTCACAGTTTTGCTTGACAATCACTAGTGTATCATATGCTTAGTATTCCTGGGAGGTTTTGCCTTCTGAAATCTTGTAATGAGTGCCCAAATGTAGGGGTCTATAAACAACTGGTCGATGGAAAAGCAGCAAGTAGCTGGAAGTGCTGTCCAGCCTAAAAGATAAGACCTGAGAAAAATTCTCTAGTTCAGTTTGTCCAGGTATTTTCACAATCTCTCTGCAGCTGAGGTAGTGATAACTTCCAGCAGGAGGGTGGTGAGAGCACTAATTTCTTAAACTGTTGAGACTAAACTAAAAAAAGGAACAACCCCCCTGCACATTCGTACCTTGGCTGTCCGTAACAAATACCAATGTAATCTTCCTTCACATTGCAACATGCCAAACTTCACATTCAACCTATATGCAACATATGTTAACTTTGTGATTCCACTCACTGTCAGTAGGGCCCTGTGCGTTTGGTAAAAGGGGATGAGTTGAAATGATCAATGTGGGAAAACTGTATTAAACAGTGATGTTGGAAGGGAGGTCTTAAGCCTGGAATGTGCAAACTCCAGCCATGCAAAACTTCCCAAGAGCTGTCACGCTCCCCTCCAAGTAAAGACCTAATCCTTGGTCAGAACAGCAGAGTTTTGGCTAAGAAAGAACTGCAGAATGAAACCCTGCAGCAGCAGAGCCTCCCTCGCCACCAATGGATGCTTACCTGAGCCACTGTGGTACCTTTACAGGTAGGGCTCAGGAGGTCATGGTCCTCCCACACTATCCTGATGGTGTCAGCCTGTGGCATGTCTTCTATGTCATACTGTGGCAGGGAAGAACTCTCCATTTATACTGATCTAGCCCTGTGGTGAAATCACTTTTCCTTGGAAATGGCATTTTCTTGGCTTCAGTCCTTGACTGAGGCTTCTGCAGTTGCATGCCCTCAGCTGCAACAGCTAGTGTCAGCAGCAGACACAACACATCAGAGGAGGAGAACCCTGCCTGACAGCCCTCACGTCCATGTGTTGAGAAATGTGCTGACATTTCCCCCACAAGCTGCGTGTCTACTTATCATTCTCCTCAAGCTTCAGGAAGGTCCCTGGCATTGGCTTCCATCAAACATGCATGTGAAAACATGCAACCAGGGGAAAAGACATAAGGACACCAGAGAACTGAGCACTTCAGGAGAACCTTTAAGGAAGCAGAAAGTATAAGTGAGAAAAAAACCCCCAAAACCTCAGCTTAAGGCTATTAAACAGACAGGTATGGGAGCAGCTTCGGAATCAGAAGATCCTGAAACTGCTGACGGCTGGAAATTGGAAAGAATAACTGGGAATGCTCACTCCGTGCATTCTGTGTTATGTGTTGCTATACACAGCCGATGCTGGCAGCTCTCCAGTATAGGACACTCTTTTGTCTCACCCATTTTTATGTCACCTCTTGTTGGATCAACCAAACAAGGTAGATCAGATCTTAGTGTAATATCGCACCTAGGACCCTCAGCACAGTAAGGTGTGATGGCTAAAGGACAAATTTTACCTCACATTTGAAAGTCACACAGAGACCATTTTTAGGTGTCGCCTTCTTGTTAATATCCCACTATGAATGTCATTACCAGATCAACTCATGCTAATTATTTTTCCCTTACAGCCAAGAGAACTAAAACATTTTCCACACTTTTGTTCACTTTTGTTACAGCTGTTACTTGCATTCCCATGGTACCTAAATACACTGATCTTAGCACTGGAATTGTAATGTGTTAGCATGGTAGGAAATGTTCCTCACTACAATGAGCTAAGAGCTTAATGTAATATCAATTACAGTAAAGGATGTAAGAAACACAAGACAGGAGAGGAAGAGGAGAGAAAATTGCACTAGTAACATGTACTTCCAAACTATACACACAGTTTTAAACTCCTACCAGCTTTGGGGATTTTTCTTTGTGCCACTGTTCTTTATGTAATTATCTGGTTACAGTTGACTGCACAGTGGTAAGTAACTAACACCAATTGCTTTTCTTAATGGAGAGTAGTAGACTAAAACTGTGACTTCAGTTTATCAGCTCCAGGTAATAAAAATTGTATGAAAAGAACTACTTCAGGCTGTATTAGCACTTTTCATCTCTCTCTCTTATACAGCACAAGTAGGTTTGGCAAGCAATCTAACAGCGAAATCCTTCTGCTGAGTCAGATGCTGGATTTCAAACTTACGTAACAGGGATGTGTTTCCATATTCCCTCCCTCCTTTTGTATGCAGGAAGTGCAAACAGAAAGAATGAGGGCTCCAAGGCTCACAGTATCTTAGTCTGGAAAGCTCAACGCTGTAGCTTAAATACAGAAAACACCTTAGCATCTTCACTGTGGAATAAAGTACTGCAAGGTCTGCTACCAAGGGATATTGGAGTCCATATTTTGCACAGCAGCATACCGAAACTTTTCTGTTTCTTGGAACCCTCAGTAAATAAGACTTTGGTCAAACAGTAAGTTATTTCCTTATTTTCACAAAAGTAATTTTAGATGCATGGGGTGGGTAAAATTTAACTAGTGCGGAAAATCTAATTATTGCAGCATTTCAATGCATTTTCTGGTTATAAAACTCTGGTATGTTCTGTGATTTCTCAGGCTGTTATTTTTTGCAATCATATGATGTAAATGTCTGCTAAAATCCCAGAGCTCTAGTGCATGCCACTAATTTACTAAAAACTTTATTTGGCAAGTAAGAATTTATGTCCATAGCAGAAATATTGTCAGTGTATTTTAGAAATAAGTCAAGTGCCAAGAAAAGTTAAGTTTAATGTTCACAGATGGCATGTTCCTTGGTGACTATTTGAACCCACAACAGATGTATGTACAGCTTTGGTCCTGTGGACTGTATTGTCTCAAAGTTGTAATGACTTTTTGTTATACATGAAAAACAGGCACAAGAAATACTGCAAGAAAAACATAAATTAAGAAACAAAGACCAAAAACAAGAAGGTGAGAAACACAGCAAGTTAAATTAAACAAAGCGCATACATTTGTAGAGAAGATGAACAGATGAGTTACCTGGGAGATGCAGATTCAAATCACACTGGGCAGAATGGGAAACTGAACCTCCTCCCACTTCTTGGAGGAGTGTCTTTACCACTGGATTTCAGGGTAACAGAAAATGATTAAAGAGCAAACCATTTGCCTTAATTTCTAGCTTACAAGGACCATTTCAGGTGGAACAACATGTTTTGTGTGATACAACTATGGGGTCTAAGTTTCCACCCACACCAAAACCAACAAGAAATTAATAACATTTATTTTGGCAGCATTCTGAATTACTTCCCTCCCTCCTATTTGGCTGCTCAACTGAAGAAGCAATTACTCACACAATCCCATACCCATTCTCTGTTGACCTACTTTCATCAGGATTCCACTCCACATCCACCTGGGGTTGGCAATCACAGCAGCAGAAACTAATTCAGCTAGCAAGTCCTGTAAGCCACTTATAACATTGAAAGACCTTCTGTATCTCCATCCATGTGGAAGCCTTCTTCTGGATGAACTGGCACAATACAGATTGGATAGGTGGTCTGCCAGATGGGTAGAGAAATGGTTAACAGGCTGCCCTCGGAAGTTGATGACCAGCTTTTTACTCAGGCTGGCAGTGTCTCACAAGTGGGGAACCCAGGGACTGACACTGGTCCCAACACAGTTCATCTTCACAAATGATCTGGATGATGGTATCGGAGGAGCCTTCATCAAGATTGCAGGTGACACTAAGCTGAGAGGTGAGATGGACACAGGAGAAAGGAGAGCGATCATACAGAGAGAGCTGGACAGGATGGAGGAGTAAGTTGGGAAGAGCAGAAATTTAACAAAGACAAGTGAAAAGTCCTGCAAGTGGGTATAGTGAGGTTAGGAAGCATCTTGCTGAAAGGGATCTGGGGGTCCTGGTGGACAAGAAGCTGAACATCAGTCAGTACTGTGATGATTCAAGAGTGTTCTAGAGAGCAAAGGCAATGTGAGCCATCAGCTTTTGTGCACTGTTTTGGAGGTTATGATAGATGTTTTGAATCAAGATGGTCTTTAAAGTTAGCACTGTTTGGCATCATGTTGGCACTTACAACAGCATCATGTCCTGGCTGCTAGTTTGTTTTGCAACTGAGAACATCTGTCTCCATGACAACAAGCTCTGATTCTGAAATAAAATTTTGAAATAAATTTGTCCTTCTCTGGAAGGAGGCCAGATACTCTGCCATCTCCCACAAAGGCAAATCAGATCCTGGGCTGCATCTACAGGAGCAGAGATGTTATCATTCCACTCTATTCAGTCCTTGTCAGATCACACCTGGCACACTGTCCAGTTCTTCCCTACATTTCAAGAAAAACACAGACTGAAGAGGGTCCAAAGGACAGACAAATAGATAGTCAAAGCCTGAAGAAGTTAGGTGTTATGTCCCTGGAGAAGACTAGAGAGGTGGGGCTCAGCATAGTGTTCCAGTACTTGGAACGGCTACAACAGGGACAGAGGTGCTCTCTTCACAAGCGGAAGACGAAGGGTAACATGATTTCTTTCTTTTCTTTTTTTTTTTTTTTTTTTTTTTTAAACAGCAAGAACAGCTAATCACTGGAACCAAGAGAGGTGGTAGAGTCCCCATTGAAGGTGGTTTTCAAGATGCAACTGGACAGGGTGCTAGATAACCTCATCTAGGGTCCCTCCTATGAAAGGGTGGCCCAGGCAACCCTTCCAGCTCCCTTCCAGCCTGGGCAGCTCTGTGCTTCGATGCAGGCAGCTGTTGGCTCCAAGAGACACCTTCAGCAACACGTTCCCTGAGGGAACCCCGGTCAGATCCACCTACTGCTTCCATTGCCAGCAAGCAGATGTGCTTGTAACGCAGCGCAGCCCTATCACCGTACACTGACACCGTTAAAAGCGTCATGCTGCTGAACAGAGACCTGGGCACACATGCACAGCTCTCTGGGCAGCTCTCCGCGTTCGTCGAGCTCGATGGGAGCATATTCAGCTCGGTACTGATTCTCGCCCGAGGGACACCGGACCTCATCGCGCCGCGTAAGCGAACCCAGGGGCCAGCCGGGGAGCTAAGGGCCGCGCGTGAGGCGGCGCCTCGGCAGCGGCCTCTCGGCTCCCTGACCTTGGCAACTCACGGCCTTCACAGATAGAAGACGGGACGCAACGGCCGCGCCGCCAACCCGCCGCTTCCAGCGGTGCCTTATGCCTTCCCCTTTCCCCTTTCCCCCTTCCCCCCCCCCAGCCGCCTTTATCAAGCCGGCGACGCCGGGAAGAAGACAAAGGCTGCGGAGAAGCGGCGGCTGAAGAACATGCTCCCAGGCTGAGGCGCCGGGCCCAGCCCTCGCGGGCACTTGACACGACCTCGCGCCGGCCAACCGCCGCAGACCCACCACCTTCTCAAGCCCTCAGCTATCAAAGAGGGAGAGGTGAGAGAGAGGGGGCGGTGCCGAGGCGGCCTCACGGCGCCGTGACGGGCACGCTCGCCGGCCAGTCGCCGCGCCGGCTGAGGCCGATGGGCATGCCTGCCGGCCCATCGCCGCGGCGTCTTCGCCCCCTCATCGCCCGGAGCCAATCGTGGCGCCAGTGGCCGACGGAGAGGCGTGACCCACTCCCGGCGCGGGGAGGGGTGCGTGCGGGGGAACGGAGCGCAGAGCATCTTTCGCGTTCAGCGCCGCCACACTCCGTCCCCGCTCCTTCGTCGCTTCCCTCCCGCCGGGCCGTTCCTTCCCTCTTGCGGCCATGTCGTCGCCGTCGTCTGGAGAGCGGTACGAAGAAGAGGAGGAGGAGGAGGAGGAGGACGGCGCCTATGAGAGCCAGGCCAAGCGTCTGAAGCCAAGCGCCGCCGCTGAGGAAGGGGAGATCGAGTATAGCGGCGCGGAGGAGAGCGAGAGCCGGCGGGACAAGCTCCCCGTGCCGCGCGGCGGGGGCTTCTCTGGCGCGGTGAGAGACGTGGGGGCTGCCGGGGTGTGGGTGGCATCTCCCCAGGATGCCGGCGGGGGAGGGGGCCTGCGAGCCGCCCGCCCCACCCTACCCCCTCCCCTCCCGGGGGGCGAGGCTCGTGACACTCCCCCTCCGCCGTTCGCCCGATGGGGAGGAGGCTAGGGGAACCTCTCCCCGCTTCCCTGCGGAGCGGCGGGAGGTGGGTCTCCCCGCGGGGGTGGCGGTCCCGGCCACGCGGCCTTCCCGAGGCTGGAGCCCGCTGGCCCTTTCCCCTGGCCATGGAGTCGCTTCCGGTGGGGGTGCCCGTCTCCCTCCCTTCCCCCGTGGTCGGGGGGCGGGAATGGCGGGGAGGAAACTAGGCTGGGTCCTGTACTCTCCCTTCTTCCCGCGGCGGGCGTGCTGGGAGTGCGCGGCTAATTGTTTCTCATCGTAGTTGCCTGGGGAAAGGAATCCTAAGCACAGCTGCAGTCTGGGCAGAGAAGGATTGAGAGCAGCCCTCAGGAGAAGGTCTTGTGGTGTTGGTGAATGAGAAGCTCAACGTGACCCGTCAGTGTGCGTGCACTCGCAGCCCAGAAGGCCAGCCGTGTCCTGGGCTGCATCAAAAGCAGTGTGACCAGCAGGTTCGAGGGAGGGGATTCTCCCCCTCTACTTAGCTCTTGTGAGACCCCACCTGGAGTACTGTCCAGCTTTGGGGTCCCCGATACAAGAAAGACATGGGTCTGTTGGAGCAGGTCTAGAGGAGAGTCATGGAGATGATCAGAGGGCTGGAAAACAGGATGAGAGAGTTGGGCTTGTTCAGCCTGGAGAATAGGAGGGTCTGGGGAGAATTTCTAGCAGCATTCCTGAAGGGGCCTTCAGGAAAGCTGGAGAGGGACTGTTTGCAAGGGCATAGGAAAAGGGGTGATGGCTTTAAGCTAAAGGAAGGGAGATTTTAGCTTAGATATTGGGAAGAAATTCTTCCCTGTGAGGGCGGTGAGGCCTTGGCACAGGCTGCCCAGAGAAGCTGTGGACGCCCCTTCCTGGCAGCGTTCAAGGCCAGGTTGGATGGGGCTTTGGGCAACCTGGGCTAGTGGAGGGTGTCTCTGCCCATGGCAGGGGGTTGGGATTAGGTGATCTTTAAGGGCCCTTCCAACCTAAACGGGTCTGTGATTCTAAGGGACTGAGCTTGCAGGCTACTTTGGATTTTGCGGTTTTGAGATTGTTCAGTGGCAGCTTCTTGCCTTTTGGGATGTTGCTGTTCCAAGTTCTGTGCTTGCCCTGTTGCTGAGTGTAACTATAGAAACGTAGAGCCGGGTAAGAAAGCAAGGCAGAGGGTTTCTTTCATCCTTCTGCTCTGCCTTCATGTCTAGCAGTGTATGGTGATAAAGCTGATGATAAATGATTCTCTTCTTTTTAAATTCACTTGTATTTCTAGTTTGTCCCTCCTCCATGAATGCTAATAAGCATGTTCACTTTTTTTCTTTGCTGTGGACTTCTTCATTAATATGTATCTAAGTATCAAGATAATCCTTGTCACTTAAATTTGGGCTAATAATATTTTTGTGTCTACTGTTTGATTTCTTAGCTAACTAATTGTCTGATTGTAACCGTTTTTCTTCTTGATAGTTCTTTCTGCTTATTATTTAAAAAAGCAATATTGGTAAAACAATGATTTAATGACACACCTTGAATTTTAGAATACCTCTGTTTCATGTTTTGTTAAAAAGTACTTGCTTTAGCATTGGCACAAGTTAATGAGAGAACATTTGCTATTATGATCCCTCCATCAGACCTCTTGATGGAGAGGGTACCTGCTAAATGAATAGAAAATTTCCTTGATAAAGTGCAATAAAGATACATCTCTGGAGAGAACTGTTTTAATTTTATGGCTTCTTGTGACAGAGCATCATCTGTATTGCAGTCAGTGTACTCTTAGCAATGTACTGTCTTAAAGGCTAGTTCTTTGCTTGCTTATGTTGCCTTGAAACTTTGTTATGTAGAAGAGCTGGATATCATGCAGTGTGTCAAGCAGGAGCAAGGTACTGAACTTGCTTTTCCTCTCTTCTGTAGTATTTTATCAAATCAGATAGGTTGGGTTTGGGTTTTTTTTTTTGCTATCGGTTTATCCCAGCTAATGTATGGAACACACTGCCCTGTCCCTTTTTAGGCAACGTGAGCATGAAGTGTGCCTGTAACTTTAAGTTTTGGATTTCAAGAATGGCATGTGCTCAGTGCTGTTAGTAAAGAAACTCAAACAAATGTGCAGTAAGTCAAGAACATGAGGATTTTTAGGGAGCTTCTGGAGTCGGTTGCAGTGTGCCTCAAGCAAGTGCCTGGTCGCTAACTTTGTTGATGAACTGGCAAAGCTGTATTCACAGGTCCATTATTGGAGAGCAGAAGTTGTCTTGATAATAGAGATCAAACTAGTTTCTTAAGAATAAGCTATAACGTCAAGTGGATATATGGAAAATGAACAATGACCACTTCTGTTAGTAATTTTATGTAGGGGTTTTAATAGCAAAATGTCAGCATTTATTCATTACAGGTAATACTCATTACAGGTAAATTTTGAGGTTTTTCTCTTATAGATTAGAGAAACGTGCAGGTAACACTTATTCTGTGACATATCCTACTCAATTCTCTACAGGGAAATGTTCTTAGCTTAAAAGTTGTGTGTGGTTCAGGGCGAAGACATTGAAGATGAACATAGGCAGAGGGAAGAAGTTTAAGTATCCTGGGTTGCACAGAAGAGAGTAGAAAAAGGAAAAAAGCGAAGATAAACTAGGAGGAATGGGAAATTAGTAGGAGATATGGGAAAATGGACCAGGGCAAAACAAGTGGTAGGATTATGGTAGCCTCACTGTTTTGGGTTTGTTATCCTAATGTGTTCTAGAGTATCACTGAACTGTGCACTCATATGGATTATATGTATAAAACCAGCTTTGTATAAAAGCTGTTTTGTGGTGGTGTCCTGCTAGTGGGTTGGCAGGCTCTCCTTTTGAGGAGAAATATTTTTATTATTAGGGCATTTTCTTGTTCTTCTGGGATTGTTTCACTGGCTTCAATAAGGTCTTCAAGCCTCTTAAGTTTCAACGGGTGACAGAAGTATGTATGTGAGATCCAGATGGGGAAAAACAAAGTATATTTGCTGTTATTTTTCCTCTTTTTTTTTTTTTTTTTTTTTTTTTTTTTTTTTCCCAGTTGTGTGGATACTCCTCATAGCCCAGAGGTGTACCCTTTTCATCATGGCTCATCTCCAGGCTGACAAGCACGGAAAGCCAGGAACAGACCAGAATGCCAACTGAGGGAGGAGTAGGAAGTGGTCTTGCAGAATTACGCTGTGAGGGAGAGTATGATTGGAAGAATGACTTTCAAAGAGGCAGCGTTGAGTGGTGGTGAAGCCTGGGCATAGGACTCAGAATTGTGGTGTAGCAGAGGGTCGGGATGCTGGGAGATTGTGGATTAAGAGCTGTGTTTGAAGGGCCTTTCAGCTGTATCCTCTCTCCTTCCCTTTAATTTCAGTTTTATTGATTAACACTGCATTTATACGATATCTATTTTCTGTAGCATTCACCTGCCTCACTGTCTCTGATGTATCTATTAAGTATTTCTATGAAATAAGGAAGATCTGTTATCCTCTTTCTTACACAAACAGAACTACAAGACAAGATAGGGACGTGAACTTGCAGTCTCTCAGCTACTTACTGTTACTTCCTATGTGTGGTGTTCTTGCTTTGTGGTAAATGGATTGCAACTTGGTTGCCTCAGGTCTGTCATGGTTGGTTAGGGTAACAGTAGCTGGGGTGGCAGAGTTGAGATCTTGACTGACTTTGCAGTGACTTGTTTGTATATACATTTCTTAAATGAAGTACGTCCTCGAAATTGGTTATGGTGTAATTGTAAATCATCCTCCCTCCTTTGTGCGTGCTGAAACAAGTGGGAAGTAGAGTATTTCAGTTGACAAGGACCTGCAACAACCATCTAGTCCAACTGCCTGACCACTTCAGGGTGGATTCAGAATTAGAAGGGGCCAGAGTGCAGCTATTCTGTTCTGTTGGAAAGATAAAGTGGTAGAGAGTGCTGGCAAGAGGTATGCCTGAAACAAGAGAAAAGATACCCCACACTCCACATTCAGAAAAAATAATTTGGCAGGTAGCCTTCCAGAATGTGGGGGGTGATTAACCTTAACCCCCTTCTGCTTAGCACTCTCCCCGCCACCCCACTGCCCCCTAGCCCCAAAACCAATGAACCAACAACAAAACCAATAAAACCCCACAGGTTGTACAAAACTGATATATTCTTCTACTGCTGTGGAAACAGGATTTTGCTTTGTTTCCTTGGTTCTTCTGAGGCACTGCTGTACTTCTCTGTGTACTGGAAATAGCGTCACTGCAAAGCTACAGGAATTCCAGCTGGCACAGAGGTGTCTCCCATACCTCTGAAGGGAGGGGACAACTGCTCAAGTCAGGCAGGTGTGATCAGCGGGGACATGTACGTCAGGGCAAACAGCTTTGAGGAATGCCATGTAGGAGCAGTTGAAGAATGTGCATGAAATGCCATGTACCTGCTTATGAAAGCCTTTCTTCATCAGACCGTCCTCAGTGGGAGAGCTGAGATTATGGAGGAATGTGTTGTGTACCTTCACCTTACCTTTATAGTGTGGTAATTTTAGCTAGCCTTGGCGTTGTGCAAGATGGTCAGGATGCAGATTAGTCTGTAGTTATGCACTGATAAAGTTTTTGACACTTCCCCAATAAGCAACTTTTTGGAGTAGCCCTTCGCCCCAGTTCTGTCAGACTTATAAAACCAATTTCAGAGCATGTGAGAGGGATGCAGTGGGAGGACAAAATTTTAGAATGAATAAGATAACCCAAATGGTGAGAAATAAAATAACAGTATGTTTAGATACCTGTGGGGGAAGAATACAAAGGACTAGTGCCATACTTTTGCAGTAAGGAACAAATAAAGAGATGGTGAAGGAACAGGTGTTCCAAAAAAAGGTGATACAAACTAATAAAACTAAGGTGAATATACTGACTGAAAGTGTCTGGAGAAGGGTAAAGGGGACATTTATGTGCCAACAGGTGGTGAGAAATTCTCTGGCCTGGAATAATTAAGGAAGAGAGACATCCTAGAGTCCACAATGACTTTCTTCCTTTTTGGAATTGTTTGCAAGAAAACAGTAGTATATTTAAAATGTTGTCTAGAACTATGTAGGTCAGCAAAGAATGGATGTTAAAATGCTGCAGCAGTTCTTTGAAGCTGCTTCTGTTGCAGTATATGAAGTAACTTGCTTGTGCTTCATCCGCTTCGTTATGTCAGCACTTCCTTTCGTGCCCCAGCTCTAAAGAAGCTTGGTTTCAATGTTAACCATTTCTACTTTTCTAGTTTCTTTCTCAAGGGAGGCCTGTCCTTGTTACTGATCTTGAGCATGTAGAAGGGAAGTACATTTCTATTATCTGTTTAATAATTGTCTGTCCAGCTAATGATTCTTAACCCTTAAGAATGGGGATACAGTAGCGTTGGCTAGTTGTTCTTCTGGTTTTGGCGGAGTGTAAGTGTCATGTTGGAGTTTTGTACGGGGCTTTTGTGTCACCGTGGGAGTTGGAGTTACTGAAAGACTCCTTTGTAAGCAGAAATACTGGTGGTGGTTAATGTGTATGTGAGCAGATGTTTTGATGTCACCATCGTCTGTGTGCCGAATGTAGGATGTGTAGTTTTCAAGATACAGTGACTGTGAGATCTTGGTCAACAACCTGTATTTTTCATCTCTGGGAAGAAATTTTGACAGCAATTGGATGAGTTGTACATATTTTGACCTTAGCTGTAAAGAAGCTTTAAACTCATGGACACGTTTGATGTCTATTTTCACGTGGTCTGGTAGATTTGTTTCTCCTCCTTTTAGAGGAAGTCAGGGATCATTCTAGATGTGCTTGCTACTGCAGCTTGGTAGTCGCAACGCTTGTTTGATGACAGTATGTACGTCTACCCTTTGCAAAGACTTTTTGCACTTGAACACGTGCCTATGGCGCGTGTTCAGGTCTTTCACCAAGATGCTCTGTGAATGTTAGGTTGCGGCTTCCTGGCTCAGGACTGACTGGTGCTCGGCTCTTGTGCTGCTGTTTTTCTGCTGCTGGTTAGAAGCTATTTCGAATAAAGCAGAGGCCTTTTTATAGCTTTTTTATAGCCATTTATAGCTTTAACAGTTTTAGCTCTATAAATTATTTTATGAAATGCCATGCTGGTAAGTCCTTAATTTGATAGCAGGTGGCTGTCACTATTTTGGTTGTTTTGTGGTTTTTGTTTCAGGAGGTTGTTTGTTTTAAAACTATTTTTTTAATTCCATGCTTCTGTGTAAGTTACTGTAATAGCAGTGGTATTATGACTTTTAATTCTTGTTAAATCTTCTACTGGACAACACTAGTAAAGGTTGCTTTCTCTGTGGTGGTATTGAAGGAATTTTGGCTTTTTCACTTCAAAACAAAGCAAAATTTCTGTTGGCTGGTAGTTCTGAGAATAATTACAGTTGCGAAAGTGCAGGCACTTGTATATGTGGATATAACTGATGTATAGTGGGTTTGGAGATGCAAGTAGAAAAGTCTTAATTTTTGAGAGAATTTGTGCTATTAAACACAAATTCTTTGTGAAGCTGTGTATCTTCAGTAAGCAAGCTTAGATTGATGGCTAATAAAAAAAATATAAAGGAATATGCATGACAAAGAAACATGAACTGAAACTATAACAGAAGATTGAGCTGGGGTGGGGAGGAAGGGAGAAATGCAGTTCTACTGTCTATTCTCTGAAAAGCTTGACTTGATATATGGGGATGCTGATTAACTAAGGTATCTGTTTGTAGGGAGTCTTTGCTTTGGTGAGAGACACATTGCTTATATTTGCAGTCTGATTAGACAGATTTATATTTTTAGGGGAGAGAGATTTCTTAAATGCCTTAAGGGCGGTGGAAGAAAAGAAAATGTGTACCCCTAGCATTAACTGGGATCTTAATATAGTAACAGTATGCAGGGCAATGAATAATTTATTTAATAACTTATAATTGTTTGTGGACTGCAAATAAAATAAAGGTGCCTGTTATCTTAATACCTCAGAGTACTAGACTTTGCAGGAAAAACTGGTAATTATTGTTGGTTTTCTTTTGAAGGTTTCCTTAGGTGCCACTTTCAGTTTGGAAAGCGTGTATGTCAGTAAAGAACATATAAGCCGAAAATAAACCTCTACGTAGTTCTGTTCCTTCTGCAGTTGCCCAAGTATTTGCAGTTCAAAGTATTAACTTTTTATGACTACTTTGATGACTGCTACTGGTGTAGACCTCAGCTCATTAATTCAAGATATATGGTATCTTATGCAAATATTGCTAGTGGTGTTTTCCCACAATTGTCACAGCTCTTATTCAGAGAAATTTCTGCCACTTAAAATACTCTCATACTGCAAGTGAACAAAATGTGAGCTAAAGCTTAAAAACTTACGCAGCAGTCTGGAGTGCTGGCTTTTTGTTCAGAGTGGTCAAAATCTTGATTTAAAGAAAAAAATGTAATTGTTTTGGGAGGACTGTGTATGGAACAGAGTTGAATTAAACATGCAAGACTCAATTTATAGTTATCTCGAAGTTACCTGTGTTTTCTCCTTGAATCTGTAGCTCAAACAGGGAAGAGAGGGGAATGTCGGAAGCAGTAGTAGCAATTAGTGTGGTTATTTAATTACTGGAGCCAAGAATATCACACTGAGTCCAGAAGATCCTATGCTGCATCTTACATAAAAGTGAGCAATCAACAAGACTTGATCTCTTAGATCAAATACATTGATGTAGTTACTGCATTTGAATGCATCAACTTCACACTGTTAGAAACATGAAGTTTGAGTGCTAGTAATTATACTATATTTAAGTGTGCCCTTTATTATCGCTAATCTTTCTTTGATTATCTCTCATTATT
This sequence comes from Gallinula chloropus, assembly GCF_964237585.1. Lineage (NCBI taxonomy): Eukaryota > Metazoa > Chordata > Aves > Gruiformes > Rallidae > Gallinula > Gallinula chloropus. The sequence continues at coordinate 66,167,602 of NC_140087.1, forward strand.
AGCTTTGATAATGTCCTGTCCTCCCCCCGCCCCCACTATCTTAGCTTATAGAGGGTAAATTGCAGCTCAACTTCAGGCTTTGCACGGAAAGTTGAGCCAATTCCAACCTGAATTCTTCAGTCATACAGAGACTGCTAAGTCATAGCAGTGCCTCTGAAAAAGTGGGAATTCTGTGTGCTGGTGAAAAATGGCTATGTCTGTTAATGGCAGACAACCTTGAGGTGGAAGGAGAGAGGGTGCCCATATGTATGGAAGCTGTGAGCTTTTAAAAACACCCATGAAAGAATGTTCAAAATTAGAAGGGAGGTTGGTTTTATCTCAAGTATGGTACAGAGCCAGCATTTTGTTGCATTATGGTGCACAACCCTCCACATTAGGGAAATAATAGGCCATCAGTAAACTGAATGAAGATTTGTGTTTTTTCTTGCTTTTTTTATCTCCCCAGCATAAACAAACAAGAAGGGTATAAAATACTTTAGCTTTTGTGCATGTCCAAGTTGTTGGGTTTTTTTAATGCTTTTGTTGAATAGGGTAGAAGACCTGCGATTCAACTGTGTGTTGAATAGGCTTTATTTTATGTTTAAAAAAAAAAGGTGCCTGTGCAAACACACTAATTAAATCTGCAAAGCATTTTATTTTAAGTAGACTTCAGAAACTAAACTTGGCAATCTGTTTGGAAAGCAAAGTTATTTAAAATATGCTTGGATTGTACATTTAGATGGCTGCTTCTCGGCCCCCTGTAGTGTCTGCCAAGTATTTAATTTTAGTTAATGATAGCAGTATTCCTTGTTCTGTATTGAATTTTAAAATGTCATTTTGTTGCTAGGATGCTGGGGGAAGTCATCACAAAGTCTCTGTTTCTCCCGTTGTCCATGTTCGAGGGCTGTGTGAATCAGTTGTGGAAGCGGATCTTGTGGAAGCTCTTGAAAAGTTTGGAACCATATGGTATGTCAAGTAGCATAAAGTCATCTCTCTGGGCAAGTTGGGAGCATTATTTAAGTCTCTTAAACTTCTTTATGATAGCCATTTGAAATCCAGAACTGAATTAACAGTAAAGCATAGAGATTTTATAGCTGTGTGAAGATTCTGTGTTTCTTTACATGGCAAGTCTGGTCAAGCAGAGTTCCACTGTCTGTATGCCAGACTTCAGTAGCACAGCTCATCCTGGCCTTAAAAAGAGCTGTAGCTAAAGTGAACTGCAGAGCAGCAGGAAGGTGGTTGTCTTGATATTAGTGAATATACAAAAAATAAGGATGGGCTGCAGAGCAGATGAAGCTTTTTCCTGTGCTTATGATGTGGTGTGGGACCTTTGGAATAAGCTGGTTATTCAGAAAAAGACCCTTCAAATGTCATAAAACCTAAAGATTCCTCATGTGTGAAGAACATAGTAAAGGTGAGTGGGTAGCACCATCTTATTCGAAGTTTTCAGTGCTGCTTTTTTGAAACATGCATTTCTTTTCAAGTAAACCCTTGAACTGAAGTCAAGTAAGGTTTTTTAACTAGTACAATAGTATTTTTTGCAGCCTTAATATTCAAATAACTGAATTAGACTTCTGTCAGTATCTTAAAGAATAAAAATCAAGTAAGCACAGCTTACTTGACAAATAAGTACATTTTAGCCTTTAGTACATTATATTTATTATACAAATAAGTACATTTTAGCCTGAGAATTTTACTTGTCAAAAACTTAACCTGCTGACAAAGCTTCTCAAGTTTGTCTGTGTCTGAACTTAACTAGAATACTTTTGTTTGTTTCCTCTAAGGTAGCTTTGTGTCAGAAATAGTGTTTCAGATAGCTTTAGCAAGTTTTATTTAAATATTAATCATAGTTCTACTACATTAATAAATTATGGACTTTGTTATATTGGTTGGGTGTTTTTATGCATTAAACTTCTTGGGCAAAGAACAGCTTATCATTTATTCATCTTACAGCTGCATTTCTGTGTTTTGTGTAAATGCTTTAGAAAAGTGCTGGCCAGGTTTGGTAAGCACGAGCAGGGAGACCTGCCCTCCTTTTATGACCTTGTTAGGAATTGTTTAGGAAAAACATCACATATGGCAGTTAGGGGTCTTTAGAGTTGTTTTGAGTAAACATATGGGAAAAATTATTGTAATGTTTCTCTCACCAGCTATGTCATGATGATGCCGTTTAAGCGCCAGGCTCTGGTGGAATTTGAAAATGTAGACAGTGCTAAGAAATGCGTAACATTTGCAGCAGATGAACCTGTATACATTGCTGGACAGCAAGCCTTTTTCAACTATTCAACAAGTAAGAGGATTACTCGGCCTGGAAATACTGATGACCCCTCTGGTGGAAATAAAGTTCTTCTGTTGTCAATTCAGAATCCTCTCTACCCAATTACAGTGGTATGTTTCTTCTTTTTGTGTTCTTTTTTTTCTTCCCCATCTCCCCCCCCTTTTTTTAAGTACTAATCTCTGTTACATTATTGCCATTGTGTACTACTTGCTGAAATTGTGTAGTGTGAATTTCAATCAGGAATTAAGTTTGCCACCATCTTCACACATGTTTTGGAAAAAAGTTTTTTGCGATGATTCACTTGTTGCACAGAGATTTTGCAATACAGTTGAAGACTTCAGTGGTCAGGATTCTGAAATGTTTAAATTGCTACATGCTTCTGAAATATTTCCAAGTATGTTGCCACAACTTAGTGGTGTATGTTTAAATAACAAGTATTTTTTTCCAGTAGGAGTGGTTATATGATTGCAGTCCTTCGTTCTTAAGTATGTCCTTTGTGGAAAGTTAAAACCTTAATCTGCTGGTTATCAACTACAGTTAGAATGAATATTCCTCAGTCTTACTTTGGCTGATGCATGTTACTTTTCAGTATTTCTAATCATACTATATATAGAGTTGTATCTTAATTTATAGCCATCTATTTATGGCTGATGTGCATATTTTTTAATGATACAGATATTTTTTGCTAGTGTTTTAAGAATGCATGTTTCCTCATGCATTAAATGCTTACATTTTCCACAGAGATTTCGTCGTCTGCTTAAAGCAGACATTTCACACTGTGATATAAGCATAAGTTACTTGTTCTTAGGGAAATGCATACGGTAGCATGGATCAAAGTGTTGGGCTGCATGGAACAATTTAACTTTAAGCTAGCACTCAATCTTGTTTAACATGCTGTGTATTATGTTAGCAAATTGATTGAAACTTAGCATCCCTGAAATTACTTCAAGCAGTGAGTTCCATACCATGCTTTTTTTGCTTCACTGTATTGTGACTATCAGTATGTTTTTGCCTTCATATTAGTGGGTGATGAATTTTCTTTCCCCTGTCAGTTTTCTTTAGAGAAAAGCATGGCAAGGTATGAGTTGCTTTTTCATCAGTGGCTAATAATATACCCGCTTTGAGCTGCATGAAGAAATCCACTAAGTTAAAGTATTTTTTTGCCTGTCACTGCAACACAAACTTTACAAACTATGCTTCATTCATGCATTTTGAATTTGGCTTGCATAAGCAGCTGAGTTGAATGAAGCTCAGAGAGTTTCATGGAAATTCCAAGGATGAAACCTCCAGCAGATAGCTCCTTCTTGAAAACAGTGAACCCCCCCCAACACCACCTCCTGTTTGACTAGAGTTTACCAACAAGCACTAGACACTGACAGATTTCCAGAGTTAATTGCAAGCCTCAGAGCCCATTTAAGGTAGTACAGACCAGTAGTCTTAGAAACTGGAAAGAGCAGTAGTACCCCTAACAACTAGGAATGGGATGAAAAAAAAAAAGAAATTGCTTTTGGCTAACAGGTTAAAGGAACTGATAAGAATCATCATAGACTGGTTTGGGTTGGAAGGCACCGCAAAGCCCATCTAGTCTCAACCCCCTGCCATGGGCAGGGATACCTTCCTCTAGCCCAGGTGGCCAAAGCCCCATCCAGCCAGGCCTGGAATGCTGCCAGGGAGGGGGCACAGCTTCTCTGGGTAGCCTGTGCCAGGGCCTCACCACCCTCACAGGGAAGAATAGCTAAGGTAAATTTACCCTCCTTCAGTATTATTACCACTTGTCTTATCTTTGTAGTACAGCCAAATGCTGTAGAAAGTAGAGTAGTAACAATGAGATTGCATTAATCCAGTGTTCACTGTCAGAAGTTTTCTCTGTCTTAAGTGATACGGTGGATATGATTGAAATTCTCCTTTTGATAAGCTACCTAAGCTTGCATCATGGGATACCCTGGATTACTCTTTTGAAAATGAACAATTAAAAAAAACAGCTCAGCTGCTAGAGTCTTATAATGAAATGTGCTTTAACTACAGAGTCTCTTGGCTTTGGTTGAAGGCTTAAAAGGAAGCACAGCCTGAGATGTGGATACGATTACTGGGTTTTAACACAGCTGAAGATACATGTTAAACTAATGCTCACATGAGTGCTGCTTGTAGAAGGTTCTTCCTGTTTTTCAGATTTAACTGCCTGGGATATCCTGATTCGTAAAAATGCTAATGATAAATGTACAAATTGTGTGGGGAAAAATTACAGATTAAAAGTTAACAAACTTTTCTTTGCTTGTTGGCCTTTGCATGCAAGAAAACATTCTGTGGACCTGAAGCGTCACATCTGACTAAAATATTTTTTCCTTCTTCCATAGGATGTCTTGTATACTGTGTGCAACCCTGTTGGAAAAGTTCAGCGCATTGTTATATTCAAGAGAAATGGAATACAAGCTATGGTTGAATATCCTTTTTTGGAGTATGATTATTTTTTTTTTCCCCTGCATAGGCTCTTGATTGCAGATGGGATTTAACATGCAAATGTCTGAAAAATACTGTGCAGTGTTGATAACAAATTCTTTTTTTAATTTCTAATTTCTGTATGCCTATGAGAATAGCCCTTACAGACTTCATCTTTATAGGAAAATAACATTGTCAACTATGATGTTGATAATCATGTTTACACCCCTAAGGCGAATTCTTGCAGACATGAAATATGACATGGGTGTGACAATGCACAAATACAGAAAAGTTTCATGGGTTCTGTCTGTGGTGATACTCAAGATACGGGTTTGCAGAGGTGCAGTTTGCCTACTTCAGATGTTTCCAAAGTAGTTATAATAATCTTACTCTTCTGACTTGAATAAAGCACAAGACTAACCTAGGCTTCCTTGACGTGTTTATCATGTGTCAAGGAATTTCCCTGCTCTGTTATCCTACTGTTTATTGTATTTGTAGCATGAATATTGAGAGTTGTTAATGTGTTACTGTGGTTTGCAAAGTCCAAAGTCTGATATGATTGCACCTTAGTTTATAAAACTGATTACCCTCTGTTTCTGAGTTGTTACATGGAAAAAATTTTATCAAAATCTCAGAAATTCTTCCGTGATTTCGGATGCTATGGATGTGGCAGGCTTTATTAGTGGGTCACATCTGTAACATATTACTTAATTGGTGGCTGCATTGGGGATTTGCCTGGGAAATTTACCTGACTTCCATAAACGCAAACTAATTGCTGTTTATCTGTGTAGAAGACTTAGAATGATATGTCCTAACAAACAGTAGTTTGGCTTACTGTGATGGCGTGTCGAGTTTGTGGGAAGTGGTGGTGTTTGGGTCAGGTGACTTGTACAGTTTGGTGTTACTCTGAATCTTGTGAAAGATCAGGGAAGTTGTGGGGAGGATCCTGCTTTGAAACTACCATACTAATGTCCTTCAAATTAAATTGTGACACGCATTTTACTTAAAAAACAGAACCATCCTTCTTAAAAGAAGGCTCTTGGATGTGAACTGAGTAATGATAGTGAGCTTAAAGACAAGCCTTGTCTGAAAAGTTCCAAAATTTACGTAAACTTCAGTGCTAAATGCAATACCCATTACTCTTGCAGATGTGCTCCTACCATTCTAGCCAGTGTCAAACCATTTCTTAGAGGTCAGAAGCGTAACTTTTCTCACTCTTAAATTCCACAGTGAACCTGTATCACCTTGGAAGAAGTTGGGTGGCAGGAATGTGGTAAAACACAAGGGACGTTATTTATATAGACTGCTTTCAAAATGTCACTAAATTATATGAAAGGATGGTGCAAAAATGTCTGGTCTGCTGCAAGGTTCAGACTTTCTGATGCCATATGTTACTGAGTGCGTATGAGGTTGTGGATTGTCATGTGCCAAGGGTCAGATGCATTTTTCTGCTAGCCATAAAACTAATCTTGGAGTATGTAGAGGGTATGAAATAACTTACATGTTGGAGTCTGGTACATGCCTTTGCCTTGAGCAATGGATTTAAAGGAGACTTATGCTTGTATTTTTTGACGCAAGATGATTATTTGTTCATTCAAAGTATCTCTCTTAGTTTACAGAATCACAAAATGTTAGGAGTTGGAAGGGACCTTGAAAGATAATCTAGTCCAACCCCCCCTGCCAGAGCAGTATCATCTAGACTAAACCTAGTTCTCTGGTATTATTTAGCTAACAAGCTAAAAAGTGTGAACTCTTTCTTGGTTCTTTTTGCTGTAAAGTAATGACTGAGTCCATGTCCTGATAACAACTTGAACTTTTCCTTCAAATATCCTCTAGGCTTGCTGGTAACTTTCTGTGTCCTCTGATGAAAATGCCTAAATCCTCCAGAACATCTCCTCCTGAGCAGCCAAAGCGCAGAGCATAAACAAAGCTTTCATTTATATAGTCCACACTGAAGAATTTACTAATTTACGAATGGGTTGCATCACGTGCTGTTTACATCTCAAAACCAGATCCGTAACATAAGTTGAATCCGTCTATGCTTCTTGATAATTTTATAATAAAGTCTGTATAGATTTCTTGGAAGTTATGCATAGGGAAATATCCACAGGCTACAAAAATAAAGGCATGTCAGAAGAAAGGGACGTGGATGAGACACTTGAGGGGGGAAAAAAAATCCTTAACATGGCTTGTATGTTTGAATCCGTGTTTTGTGCCCAGAAGGCGAAGGCTGCACTCAATGGAGCAGATATTTATGCAGGATGCTGCACACTAAAAATTGAATATGCAAGGGTAATGCTCGGACCTTCTATTTTAATTTTAATATTAAAAATATATGATCACGGCTTAACCTTTTCACTTTTACTTTATTTGAACAGCCAACTCGCCTTAATGTCATTAGAAACGACAACGATAGTTGGGACTACACTAAACCATATCTTGGCCGACGAGGTAGGTTTTCGTACATTATCGCTGTAGATCTTTTTGACTATACTAATGACAACAATCCTTTATACTGGTCAGGCTGTATGGCAATAGTCCTTGCAAAAGCAAGCCAGTGCTGCTGAAGGCTGTGTTCACAAGCCTGAGCCCTAGTGCCCCCTACTGCCGTGTGCTTGAGCCACTTAGTGCAACAAGGAGCCCACACCTGCAAGCACCTTCGCAGTTCTCAAGGACTTGCATTTCTCCAAGCAGCTCTCTCTCTTTGGAGGAGAGGAAACCTGGTACAGACTATTCCTTACAAACTACAAACTTGCACACTGCTTCTCCTTCGAAAGGACTCTTTCTTTTTTTTTTTTCCTTTATTTTTTTTCCCCTATGTTGGACGAGGCATTAAGAAGGATAGAGGACTTCATCAGGCTGACTCTACACTTCATCATGCACCACATCGGCATCAGCAAAAAAAAAGGCCCAAACACAACCAAACCAAAAAACAACCCCCCCCAAAAAAACCCTCTGAAAAAACTCAGACTCGCAATTCACCTTGTCTCCATACTGCATGCAACACCACAAGTTTTAAAATGAGGACACTTCCAGTACTTCAGATTTGTATGGGATGAATAACACTATAGACTGTACCCATTCTGTTCAAGTGTGTATGTATGCTGGTCTTACTTCCCTTAAAATTACAACTGAACAATTGAGAACCTCCAAAATTAAGAACCTGTCTTGTTGGTATTATTGACATTGTAATCTTTTGATGACTTGCTGTATGTGAGAGATTCATTCAGTCTTTAACAGTGTAAATATTGTCTAGTGGTAGGGAAACTTAACCCTTACTTGTAGATAATCGGAACCAAGCAGTGCAATATCAGATAGGTCCCCACAGTTACATTTAAGTAATAAAACAGGGAGATTCACAGGTATCCTGTCTCACAAGTACTCAGCTGTAAAAATTACTACAGCTTAACGCATGTCAGTGGAAACTATGACTATATATGTAAAGACAAACTGCTGTGTAGCCTAACTCTTGTAAAGTGTTTATTTTTTTAAAAAATAATATGTAATTACCAAGTGCAGTGTTCAGTAATTTATGTACAATAATGTGTGCTATGTAAAGTTAGAAAAGTGAAGACAATGTGTCCAAGATAGAGTATCTACTTATCAAAGGCTATATGAGAACCAGGACTTTGGCTATCTCAAGTGATATGCATTTTCTGCAGAGACTGGGCTTGTAAAACTGTTGTACAACTAAAAACTTAGGGCGTGGATTTTCAAAATGAACTTCTTGTAAAAAGTTAACAAGGGAGCTACAGTATTGGTTGCAGCTTGCAGTTGATGACTTTGTATCACGATTCAGTTTTTTTTTCTCAAATTCCTGAGTGCCAAAAAAAAAAAGGTGATTTTGAAGAAACTCAAGGGCAAGAAGAAAATCTGAAGTTTTTAATTTGAAAAATCTAAAGGATTAATTTGACTGTCACATTTTTTGATCATTGCAGTATTTGGAGGCTGATTTGTAACATTGTGCATCTAGTTACATGGTGTAATTGGCCTGCAGATAGGGCTGTATGAACTAAGTGATCCCTGAGCTAGAGAAAAACAATGGAAAATGAAAATCTTAGGATAGGTACAGCTTGCTCTTCCTCAAGAACTCACTGTGCTCTCGTTTTCCTTTGTTACTTTGACAGCCTGTCCCTTACTTTCTATACACCACTCTACTACACTTGAGAGGAAAAGCATTAGACTTGTCATTTTTAGATATGTAAGTCTCATGCTATATTGTATGTAACATGTTTTTTTTCACTTACTGTGGCCCACATCTATTTCTCTAGAAAATGGGAATATAAATTGTTGAGCGAACGCTGAAATGTGCTAGAGAAAGCAGGCATCTAGAGGATTTTTGCCCATTAAGTAATTCAGGACTTAGTTGTGGGTTTTTTTAAGGAGCATTTTTGTATTTCTGCTTCAACTTTTGCAGCAGCACTGTTTGGCTTCTGAACTTACTGTGACCCGAACTGTAGGGGTCTGACTGCAGCAAACAAGATCTTAACCCAAAGGAATTTCATTCTGAGGACAGACATACTAATATATCCTTTCAGAATTTCGTGCACACCCTCTCAAATATTACAAATGGAATGCATTTTCCTAATGATTTTTTAAGAACTTGTTTCAGTTCTTTGTGATTACAAACTACAGACTTGCATGTAGTATTTCTTCACTTAAGTAAACTTCCTAAGAAGTGCCTGCTGCTATGAAGCCCTGTTGCATTAGTTTAAACACCCCCACCCCCCCCACACACACACTTTTTAGTAGTCTACTTGCTCTTAGACAGAATGTTCAGCCTGTAGTTTGTTTTGGTGGCAGTGCCAGCATACACAGTGACTCAAGGTCCTGATTTAAAAATAGAACCAAAACCCACCAACCCCCAAATCTAAATTAGATTCTAAACAATCTCTGAGAACTATTTTTAGCACAGATCAGTTCTCTTGTCTTGATGCCTGTTGCACAGCTATTTGTACTGGTGCAATTGAGGGACTTTGTTCAAGGAAGGAGTAAGTATAGGACAAGAAGAGAGCAGTGGCCTTACACCATCACAAGGAGGAAGCGCTTGCCAAACTGTGTTTTCCCAGAATTCTTTATTTGAATAATGTGGGCCTTTGCTATATTACTGTGTGCAGCTTCAGAGGATTTCATTCCACGGACTGGAATTACAAACTTGATCTTTCTGAAACATGATTATTGCATGCAGTTCAAATGCTGAAAATACTTAATAGGACTGCGCATTTTCTTTCTAGAGACAAGCTGTTACCCTGAAAAGGAAGTGGAAAAACAAAACTTGACCAAAGTAATCTTTCTTCTTATATTTGAGGGCATTGAGCACTGTTCTCTCCTCAGACTTCGCTGCCAAATTAAGTATCTGACTTGGAACCTGTGGTCAAAATGCTGAGCACAAAGGGCACATGTGTTTCATGTGTTTTCATCTCCCACAGTTGTGTTGCCTGATGCAAACAGTTCATGGTTTTCAGGGGAAATACCTCCATCTGCATTGGACTGGAGTTGCCATTTTCAGCAGTTATACTTAAATTTCCTGGCAACTGATATAAACTGACGAATGTCTTGCCCCATTTTTTCAGCATGGCTTTTTTGATTGTGATAAATCAACTGTTGTTTACCACAAAGAAATCTGGAAGTTTACATTTTCTTTGTCGTGCAGCTTGGATCTGATCAGAAAATACAGCTTTAGCTGTGGTGCACTGCTTTCCTCCAGTAATGTAGACCCCTTGCTTAACTTTATATCTTAGATAACTGGGTTTTCTTAAAGGATTGACCGTTGTTTAAGTGCCTAATTCAGTGATGTTTTTCTTCAATCAAACTGCTCTGTGCTGCTGATAATGCGATAGTGTACAATCCTTTCAGCACACCCATAAATCAGTAGGTGTTCTGTAAATATATATGTACACACATGTAATGCTCTCTGTTTACTGATTATGAAACCATGTAATACAGGTTGTTGTTGGCTTATGCTGAAACTTCTTGAAAGAAGCCCACTTTGAAAATGTGTTGCTGTTGAAGCTAATATTATGATTCAGGTACTGTCTTTCAAAAGTACTGCATTTCAAATTTGTTTTAAAAGACAAGATAGGTAAATCCTGCTGTATGGTGTTATCTATACTAATGTGTGGTGTCTGTTTAGGAGAACTATTGGTTTTTTCTGTAAACCTTTAAATGTCTGCATCTCTTCATTGGCCACTGCCCCCAATCAACTTAAGTGCAATATGTTATACAGATGGCAGTATTTTAATTTTGGTGTCCCAGGGCTACAGCTTATGGTTTTAGACATATAATGAATGAGAAATTGTTTATAAAATTAACAAGGACTCAAATTACATTTTTGCTTCTTAACTAGAAGCTTTGTGTCTTAACTGGAGAAATCAAGTGCATAATTGTCCATTCTAAACAGTTTTCTTTCCCTTCCCGCATGTTAGACAGAGGGAAGGGCCGCCAGAGGCAAGCTATTTTGGGAGAGCACCCATCATCATTTAGACATGATGGTTATGGTAAGTAACACAGGATGACAGGTTGTTACGATTTCTTTACATGTTACTTGGAATTATAAATACGCAATCAGTACTTAACTGTGGACCCCTACAGCATGAATAGTCAGCTAACATGCTGTATGTGTGCTGCTGTCAGTCCACATTCTGACAGTACTGGTGATTCACAGAAATCTCTTGTCCATTTGCTGCCATACCTCTTCCTTCCATGGCGAGCACCTGGCTCTACAAAGGTATTCCTTGGAAGGCCATTCCCTTTCAGTTGCCGTCACCCTGGCAATGGATGAAAAATGACATCTGTACTGGGAAAGCAGCTTTCTTCTAGAAAATGGCAGCATAGTTTGATCAGTGGTTTGATGCAACACAGAATGCTTTGATGCTCTTGCACGAAGAGCTGTGAGCTTTGTGTTTCTTCTAATTTAGATAATTCGGAGAAGATATACCCGTGTGACTGTATAAGAATGGTGTTTTGGAATTAGTGCTATAAAGTGCTGCAGGTGTTACAACTGCTGTCTGCAAATGAAGATCTGCTCTCACTTTTCCTGTGTTGTACCAAGATCTCAGGGATCAGAGAAACTAACGTCCCCAGTTAGATGTGACTTTTCTAGTTATTTCCTCTCGACTGTCAGGTGTAATGTGATTTGTCTTGCACTTTTTTTTTTCCCCCCAAATATATTTATGGTATTTTACAGTGTAGGTTGACCTTCTGCCTACTCTTTCCAAAGGCTCTTCAAACCTCCAGAATTTCTAAGGTCTACCTAGTATTGACTGGTATTTTTCATTCTTCCTATACACCCTTCTACATTAATGTGGCTGTCTCCTGTTATGCCAACCTCTCCCTCAGTTAATGCTTTTTGCTGGGGAAAAAAGGACAAAAGGTTCCTTTTACACTTACTTGGCTTATGTGAATTTCATGTTTTTGTGTCAGAGGAACAGGGATATCCTCCCTTTGGTTTAAAATAGTGATGTTTTTTATAAACAAAAGTATTGCATGCTAGTAATGTCTCTTTATTTACAAAACCAAAACCAGAAATATAAAAAAACTTTATTTCAATGAAATTTGTCACTTTACCTGTAGTGGAAAACAGACAGATTCATTTTGCATTGATACAGGGGTTTAAGTATTCCTGTTTCTTTTAAATGAACTGTTTGTAGAAAAGCAGTCTTCTGACTTAGCTCTTTTTCAGAGACAAGAGATTGTTTCGTCTCCTCTCCTGACCTCTGGCTAAAAGTTCACTCCTCTTGGTTTCTTTTCTCCCACTTTCTAATACTCTTCCTTGGTGTCATGCAGCTCTATAAGTAGACCTGGCAGTATTGCTGAAAGTTAATTTGAAATATTTCTTCTGACAGGTTTAAGTACCAATTTTTTTGGTATGGTGCAGGGAAGATACTATTTTTAGGAAAAACAGTAATTTTGAAGGAGCATAGCCTGTAATTTAAGCCATTGGAAAACTAGTTGCCAGCAGACTTTTTTCACTTGTGTGTAAAAACAGTATCATGGAACAGCTTCTTCCTTCTTGTTGGGTAATGTAAAAGCCTTGGAATATTAAAGGGAATAGAGGAGGATAGAGTTTTGTTGGGTGGGTGGTGTTTTGATTTTTTTTTTAAATGGGAAAAATTAGTGGGAAGTGCTGTAATGTTTCCTCCCTCTCCTTTAAATATGCATTACATGTGTGGTTTTTAATGCACGATTAAGTAGTGAAATTTGTTGCAAACAATATGAAAGCATGGTCTTTCATCTCTGTAGGGTCACACGGTCCTTTGTTGCCCTTGCCTAGCCGCTACCGAATGGGATCTCGGGACACTCCGGAACTTGTTGCTTATCCACTGCCCCAGGCATCCTCCTCTTACATGCACGGTGGAAATCCTTCTGGGTCAGTTGTCATGGTTAGTGGGTTGCATCAGCTAAAGATGAACTGTTCAAGGGTCTTCAACCTGTTCTGCTTGTATGGAAACATTGAGAAGGTAAGGCATAATTTACTAGGGACTTGGAAACTGCTATAGTAATTTTCATTGTTTTGGAAAAAAGCCTGTCTGAGTCCAAAAATAGTTCCTTATAAACTAATAGCACACTGGGTCAGGCTGTTTGTTACAAAGCCGTTTTTCTATGTTATCTATCTTAGGTGAAATTTATGAAGACTATTCCAGGTACAGCACTGGTTGAAATGGGTGATGAGTATGCAGTGGAAAGAGCTGTCACACATCTCAACAATGTCAAGTTATTTGGAAAGAGACTTAATGTCTGGTAAATGTTTTATCAGATTGATTAATAAGTCTACTAGTGGGCAGGTGGAATGAGATTGCAAGTGGATCACATCCCTTTGTTCTAATTGTTGAAGTTACAGTTTCCAATTTGCAGCTATTACTTATTACTATTTATAATCTGTATTTATTATTTTACTTACATTAATAAAACATAGGGGTATTACATGGATTGGCTGTTAATGAACTGGGTTCCTTAGTGTGTCTTTTTTGAGGAAGGTGTCAAATCCAACCCATGTTGTTCTCCTATTTCTAATAGTTGTAAAGAAATGTCAACTCTGTTCTGGTTAGATGAATAATCTCTGTGCAAAGTATGCGAGTCATAATTGTTCAAGCAACTTTAACTATATGTATCCTTAAATCCCAGCGTTTCCAAGCAACATTCAGTAGTTCCAAGCCAGATATTTGAACTGGAAGATGGCACAAGTAGTTACAAGGATTTTGCAATGAGTAAGAATAATCGTTTCACCAGTGCTGGCCAAGCATCTAAGAACATAATCCAACCACCCTCTTGTGTGCTGCATTATTATAATGTTCCCCTGTGTGTAACTGAAGAAACATTTGTAAAGGTAGGCAGTTGAAATGACTGTGACACACAGTGCTTTGGGGCTCTGATGATTTGGGGCTCTAGCCAGGCTTTATGCTGCACTACTTCTAAAAAGAAATAACTGGCATAGTTACAGCATAGCAACTGGAGGACAGCTGATTTTTAAAATACTTGCAGCCTCTCTGTAGAGAAATTGATTTTTTTTTTTTTCTTAATTCTGGAATTCTGGCATTATTCCCTCTGGGGTTTTTTGTGGAGGGTTTTTTGTGGGGTGGTGTTTGTTTTGGGTTTTTTAATGTGATTGATATCTTGGAAATAAAGTTGAGGACCTTAACATTTTGGAGGGTTTTTTGTTTGTTTTGTTGTTGAGTGTTTTGGGTTTTGTTTTGGTTTGTTGGATTTTTTGGAGGAAGGGAGTCACACAAACCCAAACACAGGGAAAGTTAAGACTACTATTTGCTAAAGATTTTGCTGTGATTCTCTTGAGACTCTGTATGCTTAAAACGTGCAATATTGGTCCTCTCAGGTGGAGATAATGGTAAAACTGATGACGGTTCAATGAGTTCTCTTTCAGTCCAATAAAACTATTATTAATTTTTTTCAAGCTCTGTCTGAAAGTTAACTCAGGTTCATGAGTGGTGTGCTTGCATGTACAACTTTAATAGAAGTGGGAATCACAAAAAGACTTGTTTTTATTTAAATATGTTGTTTGAGGTTATTGTGATACCAATTTTGTGCCTATAAAAATCATATTTATCATGGGAAAGCACAGATAAGAGCCTTGTTTTGCATACTATAGAGTTGCCAATCTAATCCTATTTTTAAAACAGTATTTTGCCATAAAGTCTTGGAAGCTCTCTAAAAGAGTCAGTATTTTCCTTTTTGTGTGTCTCTTCCAGGAACATGGCATTTTTGCTAATATCTTTATGTACGTTTTTACTGGAGTTTTACCCCTTATTTTATTTTTGTGACAGCTATGTGAAGATCATGAAGTTCTCAGCTTTATTAAATACAAAGTGTTTGATCCAAAACGTGAGTAAAATTCGACCTGTTTGGGGGGTTATTTGAAATCCAGTTTTGGTAAGAGCATATGCGATCTGGAAACATTATTGATCCCTTCCTTTCCTTTTCTGTTTCTCATTTTGACAGCCTCTGCCAAAACATTGTCTGGTCTTTTGGAATGGGAATGTAAGACAGATGCAGTGGAAGCTCTCACTGTACTTAATCACTACCAGATAAGAGTCCCAAGTAAGTCAGGGGTTTTGTCTTGTTTTCTTGCATGTTGATGTTGTCTTTGTAAAACATGAGGCTTTATCAGCTCAGTCCCCAGCTAAAAACTGTGGTGGTCTTTATGCACGCACACGCACACACACGCACAAGAATTATACTATGTATATTACAGTATTTAATCTCTACTTTATGGTCCATTAGTTTCTATCTAAATGGCACTCTTTTGCCCTAAGTTTTTGAGTTAACCTGTAAACTTCAAAGTTATTAAATTTGTGGAAAGATATGGAAAAGAAATGGTTTGGGATAAAAAGAAGGCAGGCAGGAAAAGCATAAAAATCGACTGTTATCAAAATCAAACCTAACAGATAATGTGTCTCTGAAGTTTTTTGTCTTTCACAATAAATACAGAGAAATCTGCAATATCCCTGGGCAGAAGATTCTTGAAGTTACACAGCTCTCTGCTCTGAATTAACTGCTCTTGTACTGGGTTCTTTTTCGAATTGGAAATTTTGAGGCTCTGCTGAGTTTAGCTCCAAACAAGTAAGAATGAAGAGGGAGTTCACCCACTAAATGAGTTACAGGATGGGCCAGATCCGCACTGGAGAGTTCACTGGATTAAACAGAATTACTTTGGCTGTTCACAGACATAACTCTGAATGCAGCCCAGTGTTATGAATTTGTGTCTCTCATATCTCTTCTATCCCTTCCTTCCCACCCACTCCTCCCTTATCAACAACTGACTGAGATTAGAATCTTCAGGGGCAGGATACTTTTTAAGATCCTGTTGATGACTGACCGTTCACTATTTCATAATAATCTCAGTTTGGATAGGTGATAACAGCTGAGCTACTCACTCTTTAATCGTGAAAGAGGCAAACCCTAATGTATAATCAAATACAGCTATTGCATAAAAGAGAGTATTTTAAAATGAGGACTGTTGGGTAAGGCTTGCTGTAGTAAGATCATCTGAGGTTGGCTGAACTGGGAAGAGATATCTTCCACTACCTGAGTGGCAAATGTGAGCTGCATTCCGCGGGTCTTGGCAGCCTTTCCGAATAAAGGGGGTTCTCATATTCTTTGTTTTTTGAAGAGGCCTCAAGAGTGTGCTGGGCATCCTGCTGCTCTTTTGCCAGCCAAACACATGCAAACACTGTCCAGTGCCACTCTGATAGAAATTCCACATTCTGAGTCTATGCTTCCTTACTCACCTGTGCCTTTTGTCTTTGAAATTGCTTGTTAAATGCTACTTTTATAAAGATTTCCACTAGGGAGAGGGGCAGCAATAATGGCAAACTCTGTCATGTAGATAGAACTCCAAATGTTGTACTATTTACATTCCCTTGCAACCAGATTCATAACTTTGTTTTCACATCTTAAAAATGCTGGTAGACTATCGGTATGACCTACTTACAGGTCATCTGGTGTCTGCAGACCAATGCCAGGGGGCAGCAGGGATGTGTAAGCATTAATTCTGCAGAATTGATAAACTTGTCGGATTATGGAAGGTGATCTTGTTCAGCTGGAGATCTCAATAAAACACCCTGAGTATGTTATGTGTTGTCTCCTAACAGATGGCTCCAACCCTTATACCTTGAAGCTTTGCTTCTCCACTTCATCACATTTATAGAGAAGAGGACAGCATGCTAAGAGCTACATTCATCTTGATTTGCAAGTTTAAAAACTACACGTCGTTCACAAAGCTCTAAAGTGGTTGTTCTAATGTTGCCTTGTTTCAACTTAATTCTAATATCTTTTATCTTGTTTTATAATAAATGGATGTTCCTTCATAAATACAAAACAGATTTTTTCTTCTTGCTTCTGAGGAGTACATGTTGTAAGCTTACTACAAAGTTTGTATTTCATTAGTATAGTATCTTCAAGTGTCTGAAGAAGCACCAGTAGTACGAACAAGATTGTTTTCTTCCAAAAATGAAATATATTTGCATTTTCAATAATGTTAAAGATTAGCAAGTATTTTTCCATTTGTAGTCTTAATTGGCAGATAGAACTATTACATCAGAATTTTAAATGTAGAACTTGTTTTTCAGTATGTTGCAATACTAAAAAGCTTGTATTTATAAAATGCTTTAATCAGGTTAACGTTGCACATAGCAAATTTTTAGTAGTATAGACTGACTTTATAGTTAAAGCCAACAGAAAATTATTAAGTATGTACATGTGTATGGTATGAATTCATACTTTATTTAAAGTGGTTTGGTTGGTTGTGGTTTTTTTAAACTATTTTCCATTTGCATTAGCATGATGCCATCTATAGCTAGTCCCACTGTAGGGGCATTTTATAAATTAAAACTGCAAGCCTGTATCAATGTGTTCATCCTCATTTTCCATAATTTAAGCTTAGATCTTTTGGTGTTTAACATATCCTTTGGCTTTTTTTTTTTTTAATAGTGGTTTTGACATACTAACTGATAAAAGCTGGGTATGTGAGAAGATTGATCACAATAGAAACCAAGGTGGTAAAAATAGGTAAAACAAAAAGCAAGCCCTACCATACTCTCTCATACCTGGAAAGTTAATTTGATGGGGTTTTTTTTGTCTAATAAATCCTATACATGTTATGACCATGAAAGAATTCATAGGATGAAGAAATTTGGCTAGCCTGTCACTTGAACTGAGGTGATCTAGGTGGGATTCAGATAATATAACTAATTATGTGCTAGGAAATTAATGAAGTGAGTCACATTTCACTTTGGGGAAGATGATTTGTTTTGTGCTGGTACTTTGAAACCTCTGTTCTCTCTTCTAGAATGGGAGTTGAGTCTGCCTTGGGCTACACCACCAGAAATGGTAATCCAGGCTGGGAAGTCTGGGGGCTGTTGTCCTAGGCTCCGTGTTTGTCCCCATTTCTGAATTCGGAGCAAAATGTTTAGGGCTTCTTTGAGTTCTGCTCTTGGTGATCAGAGTGAATCTGTCCTACCAGATATTTTGTTTTATCATACAAGCTCTTCGTTCTGTCTTTATGGATTTTATCCACATCCACCCTTTTTGTAAGGCTATTTGTGCAGTATGCTTGTCCTTTAGAGATTTGTGTTGCAGCACGTTTCCAGACTGTGGGCACTGCACGTGTCTTTAAATACAGTCTGGATTTTGCCTATTCTTAATTTCAAGGCAAATATATCTTATCACATGAGGGAAAATGTCATT
This sequence comes from Gallinula chloropus, assembly GCF_964237585.1. NCBI lineage: Eukaryota > Metazoa > Chordata > Aves > Gruiformes > Rallidae > Gallinula > Gallinula chloropus. The sequence continues at coordinate 66,185,993 of NC_140087.1, forward strand.
CGGGTTTTTTCATCAACAACTATTCATTTTTGCCCCATCTACCTCCATTTTGTTTGTGCTTCAGGTAATGAGTATTTCAGGTATTTAAACTGGGTTGCCTGTATGTCTGAACTGGGAGCTACTACTGGACAGCTACTCTTTGGCAGCTCTTCTGCATTGGGTTTGGAGTTACACTAGCCTCCTGTCTAGTGGGTGGCAAACTGGCTTGCGTTTTAGGGGCACAGCCCTTTCAGCCCCAGTGCTTTTTCCCCTGAAGTTACTCCCAGGGAGCTCCAGCATGGAAGGCTGTGTACTACATCATGCAGTTTGTCAACAGAAATGCTGGGTGCCAGTGAAACGTTCTGCACTGCCTAGTATTTTAACTGTAAAAGCTCTCTCCCAGTCCTTCATTTCTCTTTCACCAACATGAATGTTCTGTAGGAAGCGTTTTCTTCTGTCATAACTTGCATTGCAGTTTGTAGTATTGAAGTTTCAGAAGTCAAGTTGTTTGTAGTTGAGCATTAAAAATAGTATGTCACCTGTTGGTCCAGTTCAGGATATAGGATGAGTGACCCTTAAAGCATTCAGGTTTTTAAAAAATGTTTTTAAAAGAAAAAACAAAAAAAGCACTTTAATCTTTCATTGTCCTCAGTGGATCACAGCATTCAGTGCCTAAGATGTTCAGGTGACAGGCATCTTTCCTGTGGCTGCCCAGACCAAGCAGAGAACTGACTAGTTCCAGGGTTATCTGAGAGGACATCATACCAGCTCGAAGTCCCTGTATGCAAAATGAGTGGCCTGCGCCACATGAGAAAAATTGTTCAAGCTTCTTTCTCCTTAAAAGAATCATATTCACCTAGAAATTGAAAACAGGAAAGATTCCCTGTTAGTGTTTTGCTTTTCTCTTGGGCCTACAAGTATGGACCCTTATCCTCAGGGAGGAGCGAGGTTGGCCGTCTCCTTCCACAAATGAGGTCTGTGTCCCATCTATAACCCTGCTCTGTAGATCCAGAATGATGGGGCAGGCACAGAGGTAGTTGCTCCAGGGGAAGTGAAGTTTGTCTGTCTTTTGGCAGTGGTGGTACTAGACTTGTTTGGTTAACGTTAAACCGTTACAGACTCTGAGAGCGGTTTTTTCTGTCCCTTTAGCATAAGCCATATGAGCGAAGTAGTGAACGTTGCTATGCACATTCCCTGCTTGTAAGCAGCTGGTATTCACACGGTAGTATCTTCATGTCTGTTCCACTGTATGTATGTTGGGGGTTGGGGTTTTTTTAGTTTATTTTTTCTAATTGATCACCTTTCATTGGAGGTAAATGATACATCGAGGTGGATCTGTTCATCTCTCATGATACTCTAATCCTTGTTTATATTTTACTTTTCCTTATATGCAAGAAGTGAGAATAGTTGCTTTTTGACTTTCTATACCACCATGGCAAGACACGAGCATATCACAAGGGTGATATGAGGAAAGATTTAAAAGAAACCATTTGGGAAGTGTTTGGGTGTCTTGCTTTACAACAGGAACGGTACAACTTAATGTGGTGTCACTAAATCTGTCTTTTAGTGAGGGGTAACATTTGGGGTAAGCTGGCTTGTAACTGGCTGATACCCTCTTTGTTGTAATTAAATGCAACTTGCTCCTTTTCCTGCTGTGTGTTTTCTTGTGAACAGTGCTTGAACTTGCTTGAATGTGATGGTGGTTTAGCAGGAGATGCTCAATCTTTGTTTTATAATACATCAAAGTCTGGGAACATGAACGTGCTCAATTTATTTTTTTTTCCCCACTTCTGGGATGTATTTAAACATCTGGCTGACAGAGAGGGGAGGAATAGCAAAATTCCCATGGTTAAGGAGGAAATGATTAGTGACCTACTTGGCCAGTTAGATACCCACAAGTCAATGGGGCCAGATAGGATTCACCCAAGGGTGCTGAGGGAGCTGGCAGATGTGCTTGCCCAATCCCTTTGATCTATGATCTACCAGCAATCCTGGCAGACTGGGGAAGTTCCACTGGACTGGAGGCTGGCAGATGTGACACCCATATACAAGAAGGGCCAGATGGAGGATCTGGGGAACTGCAGGCCTGTCAGTCTGACCTCAGTCCCGGGGAAGATCATGGAGAGGGTCATCTTGGGAGCTACCATGCAGCACATGCGTGATGGCCAGGGGATGTGGCCCAGTCAACATGGGTTTACAAAAGGTAGATCCTGTCAAACTAACCCAATCACCTTCTATGACAAGGTGACTCGCTTAATGGACAAGGGGAAGGCTGTGGATGTGATATACCTGGACTTCAGTAAAGCCTTTGACACGGTTTCTCACAGCATTCTGACTGTGAAACTGGGTGCCACTGGCCTTGTCAGGTGAACCCTCAGCTGGGTTAAAAACTGGCTGGATGGCCAGGCCAGGTGAATGGAACCAAATCCAGCTGGAGGCCGGTCACGAGTGGCGTCCCCCAGGGCTCAGTCCTGGGTCCAGTCTTATTCAACATCATCATCAATGACCTCGATGAAGGGATTGAATGCTCCCTCAGTAAGTCTGGAGATGACACTAAGCTGGAAGGAACTGTTGATCTGCCTGAGAGCAGGGACTCTCTTCAGAGGGATCTGAACAGACTGGACTGATGGGCTGAGACCAACAGGATGAAGTTTAACATGGCCAAGTGTAGAGTGCTGCACATGGGACATAACAACCCCATGCAGAGCTACAGGCGTGGGGGAGACTGGCTGGAGAGCTGTCAGGCAGACAAGGACCTGGGGGTGTTGGTTGACGGCACACTGAATATGAGCCAGCAGTGTGCCCAGGCAGCCAGGCAGGCCAATGGCATCCTGGCTTGTATCAAAAACAGTGTGGCCAGTAGGTCTAGGGAGGTGATGGTGCCCCTGTACTCAGCACTGGTGAGGCCGCACCTCAAGTGTTGTGTGTAGTTCTGGGCTCCCCACCATAAGAAGGACATTGAGGTCCTCGAGCAAGTGCAGAGAAGGGCAACCAGGCTGGTGAAGGGGATGGAGGGCAAATCCTATGAGGAGTGGCTGAGGGAGCTGGGGCTGTTTAGCCTGGAGAAGAGGAGGCTGAGGGGAGACCTTATCACTGCCTACAACTACATAAAGGGAGGTTGTAGAGACATGGGCAATGGTCTCTTCAGCCAGGTGACAGAAGATAGGACAAGGGGAAATGGCATGAAGCTGTGCCAGGGCAGGTTTAGATTGGATATTAGAAAAAAATTTTTTACTGAAGGAGTTGTCAGGGCCTGGGACAGGCTGCCCAGGGAGGGGGTTGAGTCACCATCCCTGGATGTGTTCAAAAAAAGGGTTGATGAGGTACTTAGGGATATGGTTTAGCATAGGATGGGAATGGTTGGACTTGATGATCTTCAAAGGTCTTTTCCAACCTTGTGATTCTGTGATCTTTGGGATTTATTTTTTTTCAATGTGTCTTCTTTTGAAAATGACTTTGGGTTCTTGCATCTGTTGCTACTAGTGGGTTCTTGTAGCTTTTCAAGGTTTTGTGTCTTACCATGGGTTTATTCCCTTCTGGCAGTTACTGAGGTGGTAATAATCTCAAATATAATCTTGTTTGCATTGGCATGGCTTTGGCCAGAATTTGTGTGCAAGAAGGCATGGGAAAATAAAGCAGTAGTTACAGGCTCAGCTTCCTGTGAAGAGTTCTTAGAGCAGAAAATGCGTTGCTTCTGATTTTGACTTTCAACTGAACACAGCCTCACCACAGTTGAGTTGAAGCCTCCCAACTTCATGTATTAGGTGTATAAAAGGTAATTTATGAGTCCTGCTGTAAAACTTGCCTTGCAGTTGTTGCATCTCCCAGTTTGCATGGCCATGCAATGCTCTGGTGTATTGTCAGAGGGGAGCTGATAGTGCCCTCTAAGTACCTGGCAAAAACGTGTTAGCATTTAGGAAACAAACCTTGTTCATTTGGGTCCCTTAGTAGCAGCAGTCCCGAAGAAAGGGCAAGGTATCAAGGGAAATGTGGTCTGATGCTCCCTGGAGTGTTTCCCATATGGTGGTTAGCTGCTGATGCCATGGTGCTGTCCTGCATCACAGGCTGTGTTGCACTAAGGCAGGTGAGAAGTGCCTTGCTGAACAGCACGAGCAGTGTGCTCTGTGACCCAGTGTGGTGAGAAAATCAAGAGCGAATGGAGAATCCTGTCTAAACAAGGGACAAGCAGTGCTGGAAGACCTCCGGAAGGAAGGTAGTAAGGAACAAGGGGCACTGGACCTGCACTTCTCTCCCAGACTGTGGGGCTGGCAAGGGTGAGAGGTGGACATTAAACTGCAGCTGAGTGAAGTGCTCTGATATACAGGATCCTGCCTAAGGCCATCCTATCTTAGAAGTGAGGTACTTCCCACTTCCTGCATTTCTTCTAGCTTGTGCTGGTTTTCTTTTCCATTGTTGGGGCCACGTGTTTTAAATAAATCTGGGTTCTTCCAAGCCTACCTTTGCTTCCGTAAGGAATGATCTGGGAGTAGACTGGAATGTGAAAAACGTTAAAAGCACTTGCCAGGGAAGTCTAAGTTGATAAATACTCAGTGTCACTCTTCATCCATAAAGCAAAGAATTTGCTTTTTTTTTTTCCTCACCTGTTCAGTCTTATGCACGCTAAGTCAGTGGTAAGAAGGGATCTTCTCAGTCACACCATGAAAACTGGTGTGCTGGGGCGTGCTCCTGTGTGAATGTGAGGTTCCTATAGTGCCTCTCAGGATCCTTCCAAAACCTGGTGGGAGCACAGCCTGAGATGAAAATAAACAAATAACTTCTAGGTTTGGGACAACGAGGCCCCCAAGTTCAGATGCTAAAGCATCTGATATAATAAAGGGTGAAGAGCTTCCGTTTCTAGACAGTCATACCACCAGCTGAAAGAAGAAAACATTTGTGTTCAGTCTCCTAATAAGTAATACTCTGTCCCTGTTCACAGAATCACTAGGTTGGAAAAGACCTTTGAGATCACAGAGTCTAACCGTACCCGTCCTCTACTAAACCATACCCCTGAGCACCTCATCTGTCTGTCTTTTAGATACACCCAGGGTCGGTGATGCAACCCCCTCCCTGGGCAGCCTGTGCCAGTGCCTGATAACACTTTTGGTGAAGAACTTTTTCCTCAGGTCTAATCTGCCCTGGTGCATCTTGAGGCCATTCCCCCTCATCCTATCACCTGTCACGTGGGTGAAGAGACCAACACCCACCTCTCTACAACCTCCTTTCAGGTAGTTGTAGGCAGTGACAAGGTTTCCCCTCAGCCATTAAATAGTCATGTTAAAAATAGAAGATTTCTTTCTCCAAGGACTATGATTCCCACAGGATGGGAAGGAACCTAATGGATTACTTGGGCTGTGCTTTGGCCGTGTCTCTCCAAAGGAAATAACCTCAGTCCCTTTTCTTGCGTTTGAAAAAGCTTTTCTCCTGCACCAAGCCTTCACAGCCAGCTCCCTGGGCTAGAGCCACGCATTCATTCAGAAAGTTCTCTGCTCATCTTCTTGACTGCTGCAGCTGCTGGTGCGAGGTCTTAATTTTTGGCATGATTTATTCAAACTTTTTCCTTCTCTGGCATTCACAGAGCAGCTGCAGACTTGAGTTGGCCTTCATGCAAAGGAATGAACACTCCTGCAGGACTGTGCCAGGGAACCAGCAGCTATTAAAAAGGCAAAATAATTAACCCTCTTATTCCAAAGCATCTGGGATCCAGGAATACAAATTAGTCCTGGCAGGAGCGGTATAGCAGCGTTCAGAACAAAACACTGAAATGGGCTTGGAGCATGGGGGATGGCTGAGGCTGGCAGCTGCTGCAGAATACAGGATGTAGCTATTCAGTTGCACTTATTTCCTCCTGCCACCTCTTCTTTCATTTGGGGCCTCACCCTCCCTCAAGCTAGTATGAGAATTACATTGCAGATGTGTTTGCTCAGCTCCAGTTTCAGTGGGGAGCAGTCAGATTAGCCTCGAGAAGGTACTAGTTGGTGTGCTTGCTCCCTAAAACTCTCCTGAATTTTCTGTCACTTAGGCTATTAGTGTATATGACTTTGGGTATTTCAGGAAGCACAGTTTATCTTAATTGGTGCTTTACCATCTAAGTGTAAACTTCTGGCTGTTTTAATGGCAACGGGATTTGCATGTAACACAGATTATGCTTCTATTTTCTCTTCTGTGAACCACAGCGCTGGAACTGCTAAATCAGATTAAAGCAGTAGGCTTTGGATAAGCATCCAGCGGAAGGGCTTCACCAGACTGGCTAGGAGTCAGACAGTGACCTGGGTAATCTTTTCTTGAAGTTACAGCGTGGTTTCTGTCTGAGAAATTGTAACCTAAAGCTTCACTCAACTAAGGTGGGAATCCCACTCACTGAGCTTTTAATTGTGACCTCTCTTCTTGGGTGGGAGCAGGGGGCATGTTGTGCTTTAAATCCAAAAAACCCCTCCTCAGTTCTGAGGATAGAGCTCAAACTGGAATATTTTAGTTTTCCATAAATAGGTTCCTCTTGCCCAGTAATTCTGTGGAGTCTCATCTTTGTTACTGTTGCTATTTAGACAGACACCTTTGTGCCTTTCTGTGTTTGCAACTCTTTTTGCATCGCTTGAACAGGAAGGAATGAGAACTAATCACAGGATTTCAGATTAGAACTGTGCTATTGACTTGTTTCAAAGTCGATTTCAGTAGCATGCTCTCTAGTCTTGCTTTTTTTCAGCTAGAGCTTTCATCTAATATAAATAAACCCTACCTCCTATCCTAATATTCCAGAGGACAAGTTTCTCTCCATGAAGACAAGTAAGGTGACAATACTTCCCCGCATTTTTTCAGGATACAGACCCTGAGTTCACAGCTAAGTGTGACCCTTCTTGTGTGTCCTCCAGCACCATTTATGTTTGAATGTTGCTTCAGCCTGCCCCTGCTATTACCTGCAGCGGCTGCATCTTTGATGACCCTGTCATTACAGGAAAAAAAAAAAAAGCAACGGAGCTCTCCTTTTTATCTCCCAGAGCTTCCACACAAAGCTGGTTCATCTCTGCTCTTTGCATGTTTTGAAACTTTCTGAGAAACAGAGGAGGGATATTCAGGGGTACAGGGCCTACAGAAACTAATCTTACTCTTTCAGACTACTGGGGAGGAATGAGTGGCAGGTCCTGGCCTGAGACTGCCAACACAACCTCTTGTGGACTCTCTAGGCCTTTCTGGAGAATGCCCAGCTATGGATAAACCTCCTTTCATACTGAGGACAGAGCAGTTCAGAAACCCTGATGGCATGAGTTCATCTATAGTTATGTATGTGGGCTCAGGCTTTAAATTCCAAGGGGCTGGTTGCTTCTTTCTCCTAGCATGCTGCCATCCCAACAGCCTTGGCAGGAGACCTACCACCAATAAACTGCTTGTGGCTGACCAGTGTTTAAACTGCTTTAGAAGCACCCAACGTTCCCTATGAAGCTGCTCTTAGGCGGTTTTGCAAGCACGTGTGCTGTTTCCATCTTGTGCTCCTCTTAAGCTGCTGCTGCCTATATGCTGTAGTGGCCCAGTTCTTATTAAAGACTGTGAAGATCAGTGTTCCAAACAGCATCATCCTCTTCTGTGCCTGCTTTGAGTTGTGATTCAGCCCCAGCTGGCTGCTAAGCACCACGTGCTGATCACTTACCCCCCAGCCCTGGTGGGATGGGGAGGAGAACAGGGAGACAGAGGCAAAGTGTGGAGACAGTTTGCTGGGGCAGCAAGGGGGTGGCAAAATAACAACAGGACTTGTGACAGAACACACACAACAGGTGATAGGCAATGCAGTTCCTCACCAAACCACACTGCTTACCTGTCAGGGGAGACACCATGATCAGGCAGGTGGTTTTTCCAGGGCAAGGCTAATCCCCTGCACTCCAGGTATGCTGATGCCTGCACTTTATTGATCTGTAGTAGTGGGGGACTGTGTTCATGCTCTCCTCTGGTCAGGAGATGGTCTGTGCAGTAGCCCTTGGGACTGTCCAAATAGGGCCAGATGTAAAGAATGTTTTCTACACTGCAGCCGGGGAGAATGGCCCTTTCTGGAGTCTGGTAGAAGGCATCGGGGGAGACTTGAGGTCTACCCCTTGAGTTCTGGAGTTGGGGCTACAGAGTGTCTGAGTCCCACTACACCCCAATTGGAAAGGAGATAACTGGCAGCATATGAAGGGGTTTGAGCAGCTTCAGAAGTGATTAGAACTGAAGCCCAGCTCCTTCTGGCATCCCAACTGCCGGTGCTGGGCTGGATGCTCAAAGGGAGGGTCCCTTGCCCATCATGCGACTGATGCTACGTGGAGTAAGTGGGTTGCACTGATTACACAGCAGGCTCGAATAGGAAGCCCCAATTACCCAGGAATCCTGGAAGTGATCATGGACTAGTCAGAAGGCAGAGATTTTAGCATGTTAAGGGAGGAGGCGGTAACATGTGTTGAAGAAGTCCTGCCATACAACAAACTATCTGAGAGTAAGAAGCAACATGCCCTGGTCACTGAGGGGTCCTGTCACATTGTGGAAAAGCATTGGAGATGGAAGGCTGCCATATGGAGTCCTACAAGATAAGTTGCAGAAGGCACTGAAGAGGAAGGTGAATTGAGCCAGTCTGCCAATGTTTCTTCAGCCACAACGTATGCTCAAGACCCATCCTGAAGTCCCCAACCTGCACTGGCCCTCCCTGGTTAGCCCCCTTTCATACTGTGTATGACATTCTATGCTATGGAATACCTGCTTTGGTTAGTTTGGGTCATCTGTCCTGGCTGTGTCTCCTCCCAACTTCTGGTGAAAATTAACCCTGTCCTAGCTGGGCCCAGGACAGTTGCAATAAGGTTTGATCTTAAGTCTAGCTGGGAGGTTAGTTCCTGAACCAGGAGGGTGGGACACAGCAAAGCCCTGAAAAGAAATTTCCCAGAGCAACTAGTTTCACTAGCAGCTCAGAAACTTGTCCATGCTTGTCCCTGTGGCTTGGTGAGGCGTCTGTTTACCTTTTGCAACCTGCACTGCCAGTAACCCTGAATCAGCTTTGTAACTCGGTCTGTGCAGTACAGACCAGGCCAATAACCACTGCATTTTGCTTTGTGTCCTTTTTAAGTGCAGACCAAGTTTCACTGATGAGATCTGAAGGGACTTTGGGTGGAGAGACTGATGCTGTGTTTGCCTGGGAAATGCTGTTCTTATCTCCTCTGTTAGCAGGGTGCTGGCCAAAGGGGCAAGGGAAACATGAGTGCACCTTTGGCTCCTGGTCGTGCCAGCAGTTTTCACTGCTGTCTGTGCTGACAGCGTGTAAAGCGGAGAGGTTTTCAGAGCAAGGTTGGTTGAATTTTTATATACAGGTATCTGGTAGATTGATTGCTGTAAAATTGATTGCACTCACGCCATCTAGGTAGCTTTGGGCTTGGTACAAGGTACGTCTGTGCAGATGGCTTGCACACGATGAGTGCACAACGCCCAAGGTCTTAGTCGCCCCGTTGTTTTCTTGCCAGTTCCTGGTTTAGTGGTGAAATGGAGCAGCCTGGCCCTGCAGCATGCTTGTGCAGCTTGCTGGACCTTGGGGGTTGCATCGGTCCTCACAGGTGCAGCCAATGTGCCTGCCCTTGTCCCTTATCCTCACATGGAGTCCAGGCTCTGCAGAGGAATGCCACCAGGCTGGTTGTTGCATCCTTGAAGTCGAGGCACTGTGAATAATCTGCTCCTGCATGGGTTTTGTCTGTTGCACTACATGGAGCCAGGAGATTCTGGGTTCTGCCAGGAGTCTGGTGAGGATGAGAATGGTGAAGGCTAGGGTAGGCACAGCTACAAAGGCATCTGTCAGCTACTTCCCTACAGACCTTCCACAATAGATTTCTGCCTCTCCTCCCTCTCCTGGTTTCTTTCAGGGCTTCTGGTTATACCCATAAATAAATGATACAACATTAACAAAGAGGATGCAAGAATGGCTTTAGATGGTACGTACCCCCAAACTCCCTTTGCGCCAGGCTCAGCCTGGCTGATGCAATCCTGGGATGCCCTCTTTGTCTGAATTACAAGAGGCTGCCATGGAGGAATGGGCAGGGTCCTGTTCACGACCAAGCCTCTGGACCAGACACGTGGTCATATGAAATGCTTCCCAAATCCCTCTCCTTACCTTATTTATTCTGTCAATTGAAGCAGGAAATTTACTATCTCAAAGTCTCAGGCATAGATTTCCATTACTATTATTATTACTACTACTATTATCGTATTTCCTCTGTGTCTGCAGCTCTTGCCTTCCCTCTCTCCCTCTGGCAGGCTTCATTAGCAGGGAGGAAGCTCCCTTACAGGTCTGTCCTGACCTAACAAAGGTGAGCACTGCTCCCCAGGGCTAGGGGTCCCTTGCTGCAAGGCGAATGGCTGACACCGTCTTCTTACTGGTGCGTTCACGTGGCACAGGAGGCCAGCTGGAGCAAGAAAAGCAGTGTGTTCAGAAATGCTTGACAAGGGATTGAGCTTCAGTGGTGATTGGTCTTGGGGTGGAGTTCACTCAAATGAAGACAATCTGACCTGGAGATCGTCAGGCAAATTATGGACAATGGCTTCAGCCCGCAAGAAGTGGTCCTTAGTAAGTGTCTGTCTGTGTGTGTGCCTGGATAGTGCCTCTGAATTACTTCCATCTCCAGTGTCCTCTGAGGCAAATGAATGGGATGTGCTCTGTCTTTCCCAAGTGCCAGCACTGTGACACCCCACTGCACTGCCCCCTGCCAGGGCTGGCCCAGCCACAACTCATACCAACGTAAGTCAGGGCTTTTTCTGCACAAGGAACTGCATGAAGTTAATCCGAATTCTGTAGAAGCACTGCTGTGAAGTGGATCGGTAATGCTGCGTTAAGCCCTCATGTGGATACAATTCCAGATGGAAGTGAAGTCAAATCCAGGCCACTCAAGCTCTGAAAAGGCACGAGAGGGGTGTGATGCCCATTGGCAAATCCTCTTGAAACACCAAACCGTGTTTTCCTTGGAGTGACCCTGAATATCTTATTACTGTTGTGGCAAGCTAAGTTTTCCCCGAGAAAAAGTGGAGAGCAAACAGGAGGAAGTCCCACCTTAGTGCTCTTGGAAATGCACCACAACTGTGGCCAGGTAATAGAGTTGCTGTCTGTGCGTTGCTCAAACTGCTCTTGTAGTGCTTACATGGATCCTTCTGTGGTACCTGCTCCCCTTCTCTTCCCAGCTGTGCACACGCTGTGGCTCCTTCGGCCTCTGTTGCTATGGGAATTGCAAATAAAATGCATCTCTGTGCCAATCTCACCTTGGCTCATCCTGCAGCCCGAGGCCTTTCCTGCTCAGCCTCGGGGCTTTTCACCAGTTGCAGCCTTGGGATGTCTCGGCCTGTGCTCCAGCCCCTCTTGGGGTGTGAAGGGAAGGTGTGAAACAACCTGTGGGCTCTCAGAGAGAGTGAACAGCCCCAGCATTGGCGGCAGGTGTCAGCAGGTTGCCTCCTGCTGGGCAGAAAACCAGGGACAACTCCATCCCCCATACTTTTTGGAGCATGTCTCCAGGAGAATGAGGACACTGAAGGCACTCCTTTTGTCTCTCTGTTGTTGTCTCTGGGTGGACAAGCCTGGCTTCGGGTCCTTCCACTGCTCCACAGAGGGCAGGGGCTGGTGGGGAGTGGGGCAAGGGGTCCTGCTCCTTTCCTGCCCCACACACAGCGCTGGCAGGGAGCGCAGAGCAGGGCCTGCTGCTGGCAGGGCAGCAGGTGGCAGCCAGACGTTCAGGTCCCTTGGCTCTGAGCTCCTCCAGGGCTTGACATCTCCTGGCACTTCACCTGGGGCAGGGGTCTGCAGCCCAAGGCTGCTGTTGAACCGAGGACAGGGAGATCTTGCACAAAGTCTGTCTTAAGTAGGTTTTGCACTGCTCCTGGCTCAGGCTCCTGTGCCATCTGGGGCCATGGGATGCTCTCCTGCAGCACTTGTGCTGTATCACCAGTGGGACATACGAAGCTAGATGTGCAAAGGAGTCCTCAGTGCTTAAGTTTGGACTCTCTTACTCAGCAGGACAGCTGCTCTGGTGCAATTTGCTGAGACAACTGTGATCAAGGAGAGAGACTGTGAAAAGGGTGCCAAGGGCAGAAGCACTGATGGTGCTGAATGCAGCTGTGCTTTGGAGAGGGCGGTGTGTAAGGTTGTCTGCAGAAGCCCATCCTTGCCTTGGGAACTCTCTCTACATTACCCAGAAACATTCTAGTTGGAAAACTCGATGTCTGAATCCCTCCCACTGTCTTGCCAGCTCTGGGGTGTGAGCTAAGATATCGCTGCAACCCCTCTCCTAAGAGCATTGCAAAACATCTCCCAGAAGCCTGGATTTAATTCCACTTGTGTAAGCAGTTTAATCTATCGAGTAAGGGAGGGTATTTCATCCCTCTTCCTTGAGGGAGCTGATGTGCTTCCAAACATGCACAAGTGCCCTTGACACTTCAATAACAATAGATAAGCAGCAGCCTGGCTTTGGGAGAGCAGATCTCCCATAACATACGTGACTGCTTTCCCTGGGTGGAAAATGATCCAGCAACCAAAGGCGTGAGCAGTACCTACACTGGCCTGGGATCTTCAAGGAATATTTGTAAATAAATGCCAAGAGGTGTCGTGAGAGGCATGACTGTTACAGCGGCACAAGCAGAGCCTAGAACAAATCAGGGGTAAGACATCTGCCTCAAAGTGTTCCCAAAAGGAACTCCAAGGGGTAGCCTCCGGGTTTACTGGAAGAGGGTGGTACTGGGTGCCATCCCCTTTCCCCCTGGATTTCCTCCAGGCTCTGCCTGTCCCACTTCACATGTCAGGAGAAACCTAAGAAGTAATGGCAGAGGTGGAGTTGTGCCTACATCCCCCCCCCCCAAGTTGGATTGTCCTGCTCCTGAGCTGTGTCCTGTGGGCTCCATCTGGAGCTCACCCCCATGCAGGGAGCAGTAAGCCCTGCCCGCCTGAAGAGCTCTCTGGTGGCTTTTTTCAAGGAGGCCTGTGTTGTGATGTTGGGCTGCAGAAGGAAGATGCAGATGAGGGAGAAGTGTTAACTGGTTGAGACTGCCTTGGGCCAGAGGAGGAGCTTGGTCCTGCCAACCGCCTGCTGCCAAGCTCTGGCCACTCTCTGGATTCCCTAGCATTACCTTCACTCCTGGCAAAGAACAGGGCCAGCTTCAAACTTGGAGCCAGAGTGCTTATACTCAAAGTAAAGCACTTATTTTGATACAAAATAAACCATGTTTGTTATTTTGGGAAAACTTCCACTTCCTTCTTGTTTTGCATCCCTATTCATGTAATAAAAAATTGGCTTCAAACAGGGTTTCAGGACCAGAATGATGCATCAGTTGTACGGCAGGTGCAGTAGTGTGGAGAATAACTGCAGTTGGAAAGCTGTTCCTTCACCCTCCCTCTGTGTCTTCAGCCTGGGCTCACTCCTGCTCCACTCTCCTGGACTTGCTCTCTTTTTTTGGCTTTCCTTTTGCCTAAGCTCCTATCTTTCAGGCCAGGGCACGTGTTTTCCATGGATCAGCCCAGAGTCAAAGGTTACGATTTCTTTGGTGTTTAACCTTGGACATAGATTTCCATATCTCTCAGGGGAAAAGAAGAACCAACCTCAGTTTGGCATTTTGAGCAAACCTCTGTCCCGGGTGGTGAGAGACCCGCACTCTGTGTCTCTTGCACAAGCTGCCTGAGTGCTCCAGGGCTGCTGCCTGCACTGCCCTTGCCATCTCACTGTGGCAGGAGTAAACGCAAAGTGTGGCTGCCAGCAACCCTGCTCTGCAGTCGGTTGTGCCAGGCAGCGGCACTCGTGACACTTGCTCTGTTGCCCTGGGTGAGACAAAGGGCCCAGGACCCCCCCAATACTAGTGACTGGGTGACCCCCTGCCACGCAGTGTGATAGGTTGTCCTTAAGGGTTAAAGTGTTGCTGGATCAGTGTCAACAGACAACTGTACCCTCTTGCCCTTTGGGCATGGTAGAAACTCCCTCTCACAGGGGACTGGAGGAGCAGCCTGGTAAGTGCAGCCACATGTGTAGGTGGTGAGGGAAACCAGGTTGCACTCCTTTCGCAAACCCTTTGCTTAGACTGTTACATACCCTGCTGCACGGGGAGCATGGGAGCACGCAGCCACCCCTAGACCCCAGCTTGCAGCATGACCCCGAGCTGCCTGCCTTGGGGGTGTGCAACTCTGGCTAAGACGAGCGTGTTCCTGTAGCACTTCCACATTCAAACCGCGTCCTCACTTAGCTGGGCTCTTTCAGAAGTGGAGCCAGACACCCTGCTGCCCAGTTGGAGCAGAGATCTCACCCTGGGAACACTGAGCAGCTCCCCCAGCCTGTGTGCCGCCAGCAGCTCAACAGAGTACAGCCCAAGCCTGCTCTGTGCCTCAAAGCACTAGGAATGCACACGGGGCTTTGGAGAGCCAAGGACCGGTTCCAAAGCAGTTCCCTGTTGCCTGTAAATGAAGCAGACTAGCTTTGCAAAACCAAAACGTTCCTAGGAAGCTAGAGGTGCTTCATCCAGCTGATGTTTGACTTGCCTAAGGGGAGGACAGTTTGTCTTTGGAACAGCCAAAATGTTTTTTCCATTAAAGACACAATTTACCTCTCAGTGAAAGCACTGGCAGCTTGTGCCATCTATTTATAAGGCAGCTTTGGAGTTAATTGTTTACGTAACCCATTAAAAATACATTAATTCATCCTTGCATTCTTTTGCTCCCTGCCCTGGAATCAGGGAGGCATGGTTTCAGGTGAGCTCTGGTAGCTGGTTGCTTCTGCAGGGTGTGCAGAGCAGGTTGGACATGGTGGCAGCTCCTGATCTGAGCAGCGCTCCGTGCTGCTCACTAGACACTGCTGGAGCATCCCTGTGCCTTGCTGCATATCCTGTCCCAGCACTGGTGCACGCAGACCTCAGGCTCAGCACGCTGCTCCTTGGAGATCATCATGCCTCTTTAGCCACCTGGTTAATGGTTAGACTTAATTACGTTCCAGCAGCTGGCTCCCCAGCCTCACTGTGGAAAGAGTCATGGATTTCAAATATTGGATTTTCTGATCTTGCCCTTTGAACGTGGTTTCACTGTGGCTGTTGGTAAACTGTGTGCTCCTGAGCTCAGGCTGCTGCACAATCCTCTTTGGACTGCTACACCCCGAGCAGGTACATCTTTGTAAGGTGTACAAGAGCAGTGCCTGACCTAAGTTGGTATGTATGGTTGAAGGCAGGAGGCTGACTTCATCTGAGTCCAGTGTAGAATTCCCACCCGATTTACCATGGACTCATAGAAGTCCTGGTGGGAAAAGGCCTGTGGAGCAGGCTCCAACCCTTGCAGCAAGACTGTTGTCAACACCAGGTAAGAGCAGACGGGACTGTACAGAGCTAAGGCTCCAAAACTTGTATGGATGGAGACTCTTCCTCTTTGGGAACATGTCTCAGGGTGGCACTACCCTAAGGAGTAGGAGGGAGTTTTTCCTAACACCCTATCTGAACCAGCCAGGTTGCAATCCGTGTCTCTTGCTTCATATTGTATTGCCTTGGCCTATTGGAAAGAATTTTGGCTCATCCTCCCTATATCTGCCCTCCAAGTCACCGTAGATTTCTGCTAAATCCCCCCAACATCCTCACCTTCCCAACTAACCAAGCCAGCCATCTCAACCTCTCCCTGTAGGCAACATCTCCTGACCTCAACCAGCCTGGTGACCCTGCTGCGTCCTCTCCAGCTTCCCAGCAGAACCATGCTCATGCTGGTGGCTGTTCACAGCCACTAAGACCTGCAAAAGGAATCCTTAGCAGGGGCAGGCTGAAGTCAAGCTCAGAAACAAACCCTTTATTGCATCTGCTTGAAGACTTTGGGAGAATCTGCTTTTGATCGATTTCTGAATGATATGGCCTGAATCAGCTGACACAGTTCAGGTACATCACCAGCACCAGGCTCATGTGCCAAGTCCAACTGTGTAGGGCTCTCCAGAGCAGTAGGTACCTCTTCATTGCATCCTGGACACTGCCCACCAGCACCAGGCTCATGTGCCAAGTCCAACTGTGTAGGGCTCTCCAGAGCAGTATGTACCTCTTCATTGCATCCTGGACACTGCCCACCCTGCCTGGGGCTGGTCCAAGGGGCTCAGCTGCTCTCAGACCATAGAGGCAGTGTAGCTGCACCCCAGGGGCGCTCTTGGACCTGGCTTGTCCTGCCCAAGGCCAGCTCATCCATCTTCACCTTGGTAACACCACTCATCCTGACATGGAAAAGTGAGTGCGGTGCTTTATTTAGGGGGATGCCAGGGAGCAGGGGAACTTTGAAGGGTCAGCCTGGGGATTTCAGCAGGTTCTGGGCTCCTCACCTTAGCCCTTGGTGGGGCATTAGACTCCCTCCTCTTCTTCCTTCTGTAGGACTGCGATGTGCTGGGCAGCCTGTTCCTGCCCAGAGCTACCTGGTCCCCACTAATCACTCTTCACTGAAGGATGGTGTCAGATGCCCAAGGCTGTTCCCCCAAGGTCTGAAAGATTAGACTGCAAGTTTTTGGGGTGGGAGATGTCCCAGGGCTGAGGTCAGGGACAGAAATGTAACGTCCGCCCCACTCTGTTATACAATCCGCTGTTAAATAACCGCTCGGGGTCACCGCGCCTGCCAGGTGGCTGCGGCTGGCAGTGGGGCTGCCTGGAAAACAGGCTGCAGTTTGCAGGGCAGCCGTCCCCACGATGAGAAGAAGGAAAAGCAGTTACGCGCTTTTAGGCAGTCCTGTGCTTGCACCCTTCCCAGACGGGGGTGTTTCTCATTGCAAAGTGCTGTTTTGTGGAGGAGGCACCAGCCTCTCAAGGGCACAACCTATCTGTAAAGCAGCAGCCCAATGTTTGTGGTGGGGGACGTGGCTCTGGCCACTGTGGGAAAAGGCTGGGGCTTATCTGTGGGGTGCTGCAGCTCGGTGGGTGCAAGCAGGAACCCAGTGGAGGGCCAGCATCCGTCCAGTGCAGCTCTGTGTCCCTCAGCGTCATAGCTGCTCTCTGCATTTCATAAAGCTGAAGTGGAGCAAAAGGTGGGGCTGAGCTGTGGAGCCTCCATCCAGAGCTACCAGAAAATGGGCATTGGGCCAGCGCCACAGTCCCCAGGCACTGATTTCGGGTTGTGCAGCCTGTCCATGACTGATGCCCATTTAACAGCGCTGGATTTATGATTTTGAAGGTGCTGAAGAACAATGGAGCCAAAAGGAGGACATCGGGAAACCTGTGGGAATGGTTAGTGATGATCCATGCTGGCTGTAAAAGAGCAGTTGCTCAAGGAAGCTGGGTGATTTGTCCCAGGAAATATAGGAAAAGAAACCACTCTGGCAGGGAAAGCTCCAAAAAGCTTCCAAAGCAAGGCTGAGAAGCAGCCCCAGCTCCTGAAGCAAGGCTGCTCAGAGCCCAAGCCTCTCTGCCCTGTGGTTGCTGCTGATTTTTACTGGTAAACTTCTTCTTAGTAAAGGTTTTTGGACTGGCTATGCTTCCCTGTACTGAGGGAGAGCAGTTCACTATGAGCAACAAACCAGTGCAGGGGGCGAGTTCCTGTTGTTTTCAACTCAGAGGGTGGGTGAGAAATAGAAACACTTGGGGATAGCTGGAAAGGCACCGACCAAGGAAGCTTGAGTTGTCCCTTGCTTGTATTTTGTTCTCCTGAATGCTGCACTGGTCAAGCAGGGCATCAGTGTGGCCCTGTGGTGGTGGAGGAAAGATGCTCTGTGCTTCTCAGTTTTGCTCTGTGTTCCCCCAGAGGTCCAGGCACCACAAGCAGTGGGGCCGTGCCCAGCAGCCTGCGCCAGTGTGGGAGCACAGGGGGCCTGGGATGATGTGAAATGTCTCATGCACCTGCCAAGTGTCCCTCATCCAGAGTGACAGCCACATGGCAGCCCTAGTACTCCCCTCCTCCCAAAATACTGTTCCCAAATCCAGCAGGAATCATGAGCTGGGTCCCCTGTGGTCTCTTCTGATCCATCCCTGAGGCTGCTCCAGGACAGTGAGGATCATCAGCTGCCTTTGCGCTGTCTCCAGAGATCCCTGAATGAGACTAGTGGGGCTGGGGTGGGACACCGGCTCTGCCAGATCACTTCACACACACAGAGCTCACCTGCTCAAGGCAGCAAGCTGCCCTGCTCTTCCCATACAACTGCTCAACCCTCAAATGCTGCAGAGCCATGGCACCGAGTGTGTCTTTCTGTCCCTGCAGTCAGGCTCTTTGGTGCCTGGCTTCCTGTGATCCAGGGAGGCATTTTAGCTTAATACAGCTATTTTGTTATTTAATCCTGCTTGATTTTCCTTAACAACTTTCCAAATGTTTTAAGCTATCCTTTGTGATGCTCTCCACTGTTTAATCAGAGAACAAATGATTGTATCTTAATCCCCAGATCTCAAATGAATTTGCCTTTGGTTTGGTCAGTTAGCACTCCAGCCCTCTGCTACAGCCAGGCTGTGTTTATCCAGGGCAGGCAGAATCAGGCAGAAAGAATTCCTTTCTTTATTGCAAGCTACCATTACTTGAACAGCTCAAAACAGGTGATATCCCCCAGATTAATATTTCCAAATAATTCAGCGTTATCACTTGTTATAAGGCACTGGAGCCTTCTTTTGTCAATCCACGTATGTGCAATCAAAGCCAGGGCACTACTGTGGGGTTTTTTTTGCAGCTGGCTGGGTGCTCAGAGCAAACTGACATGGAGCGAGTGTGCAGGACAGCATGTGAATTGTACAGTCTTCCTGGAGGACCCAGACACACCGTGGAAGAGCTGTTGAAGAGCAGCCCCCAGCAACTACTTGGCTATGCTCTGAAGCCCCCACTTGGAGGCATAGAAAGAGGCTTGGAGAACGATTAAACATCATTTTTCTAGAGCATGTTCTAGATTTTATTGAGAGTAGATTAAATCTAATTAAATTCACATGTTAATCCAGACAGATTAAATGGCACATTCTTCTTTGTGCCCTTGGCTTGGCCCAGCGGCCAGACTGAACCTGGAAATGCAGACAGCTGAACTAGTCTGGTTCTTCATGTCTAGACTCAGCTCCAGGCTTTGATTCAATGCTGGAGGCTGGATCCAGACAGTTTCATCAGTGTTCAAGCTCATGCCCCACATCCAGGCCTGGTTCAGAGCAGAGCATAGCACTGAGGGTGCCCCAGGTGCCCAGCCTCAGAGGGTGCCCCAGGCTCCCTCTCATAAACCCATGGGGCTGGTGGGAACAGCTCAGGACCCCATCTGACCTGTGGTTACCTGTAGGTGTTCCTGTCCCTGGGTCTCACACTAGCTCCTTCTGGCACCTAGCACATCTTTGAGGTACCCGAGTCCTTGGCCAGGCAACCCACACTAGTCCAGAACTTCTCTAGAGCTGAGCACCACGTAGCTAAATTGCATCCAAACCCATCCTGACTCAAGCAATGGGCTGATTCAGCCTCATCCAAGAGGGTGTGTGGGACACGGTGTTGGAGGGGATTTGCCTTCTAGGCAAGGACAGTGAGAGCTGCAGCTCAGCTTTTCCGGTGCTGTGGGTATTTACAGCAGAAGCCCTCTTTAAGCACAACCCATCTCTATGCAACTAGCCTGGACTTGCATGGGAAGGAACCACATGAAACCCTGAAAATAAACCACCTCTCTCCTTGTGGGGACCTGTAAATCACACCCAGAAGAGTTGTAGCTGCAAAGGATGTAAATAAACTGCTGTGTAATTAGCACCCTTCATAAGCCAGGGCAGGCACACCAACAAGGATACTTTGCTCAAGAGAGAGGGAGTTAGCATGAGATGTGAAAGATCAC
This sequence comes from Gallinula chloropus, assembly GCF_964237585.1. NCBI lineage: Eukaryota > Metazoa > Chordata > Aves > Gruiformes > Rallidae > Gallinula > Gallinula chloropus. The sequence continues at coordinate 66,205,699 of NC_140087.1, forward strand.
TTGAACTGCAAGCATCCTCTTCTAAAAGCTACAGCCAGCACTGAGTGTTTCCTAGCAGAAACCCACAGCACACTAAGCAATCAGTCTTGTTACTACATTAAGGAATAAAACATCTACACAGACCCTGAGTTGACACTGATGCCTCTGTGACAGTGGAGTACTTTCTCTCATCCCAAATTACCTCAGGTAACCAGATCACTACACACTGCACAGAACAAGCACCAGTAGTGTGGAGTGAAGCACGGTGTCAGGGATTGCACAGGCACCACTGGGGACTCCTCCTTCCCTGAGCCAAGTGCCTTGCTGCCTGTAACAGCAAAGCAGGCACAGCTCTGTGCTTTGGAGAGAGGCTGTACAGGTTCAGTGGCCGGCACGATTATCTCTGCAAGACATTTCATGGGCATCGCAGTAACAGCTGTAGCAATCCCTCTTTTTCTAGGGCAAAAGGCTTGGGAGCTAGAGTCTGGGGGTGTGGAAAAGTTCTTCCTTTGTGATGAGCTTGATGGCCTAAGAAACCACTGGGAAACAATATCAAGGAGACCCGAGCCCCAGAGGTGCTTAGAGATGCCCAGGTCAGGTGAGAAAAAGCAGCTTAAAGCCTGCATGAAAATGCACTTCACCATGCTGACACTTCATATCCATGTGCATGCTGCCCAGCAGCAGAGTCAGCTCCATTTTTAGGAAGACAGGTCCAAAGTGACCACAGAGCATGCAGTAGGTAGGCAGATGTCCTCTGGATGAGGCTGGAGGCAGTGTGCTAGCTGTAGACACAACCAGCTCTGCAGTGGGACAGCCCTGGGCTCTGCAGATGTATTGGCACTCTAAGCAGTTCTGCAGGCTCCACAGGAGTCAGTATTTAGCCCAGGTTTTAAAAGCAGCCTTATCTTCTTCTGCTCTTTCATAACAGTGAGATGGAAATCCCGCTGTGTTTATACAGACCCAAATGATAGGCATCCATTTGAGCAAATGCTTGCACATGAAATCTTCAGCTGGCTACAGAGTTTCGTTTCCAGGAGAAGAAAACCATGTAGCCATTCTTTTGAAGACTTCAATCACCCTGACAAGGGAAGACAGGGCAGGATGGGGGAGAAGGTTCCCATTCACACCTGTGAGACTGCCACCTCCATGAACAGGCTTCATACCACCACCTCAGAGAGCTCCCCTAACAGGTACTGCAGTGGCACACATGGCTTCAGTCTGCCCACTGCTCTTCCCCCCAAGGGGCTATGCCACAGCCCCTCGATTTAAACCCTTAATCCTGGGAAGATTGTGCAATAGCTCCTTCAGGTTGAGAATGGATTATGCCTCATTTCAAAGGTATTTGGCAGTTGGGCTGCACTGGGAGAGCCCAAACCCTCCTGCAGAAAGCACCTGCAGGCAATTCCTGCAGCTGGTGCCTAGCAACATGCTCTGAGGTGCTCTGACAACAGCTAAAATTCAACGTTATTTCAGCCTGCCTTCCCCAGAGGAGCGGCTCCTGAGTCATCACCAGGGCAGAATGGGATGTGTCTCCCACTTGGCTTGCTATAAATGAGTGGTAAGGGGCTGCTCTCTCTCTTGCATTTGTTCTGCTGCCAGCCTAAAAGGCATCTCTTGGAATGTGGGACAGCTGCAGGTTCAGAAGATAGGATAAATTGGTTTTCCCCCTCTTTCCCAACTCTCGGTTTTGCTCCCAACAGCCTCTCTGCTTCTTTGGAGCAAGGAAGCCAGCAAAGAACCAGGTTTGGAACCATGCTGAGCTCTACCTTGGCTTTCTTTGAGCAAGAGCCAGGTCATGCAAATGCACACAGGTAGCTGCAAGCTTGGGGCTGCACCATACTCTCTGGATCACCTGTGTGACAGATGAAGGCACCCCTGAATCTCAGGGAGGTGTGCTTGGGGGAATGGTGAGCATCAGAAAAAAACACAGAGGAAACCAAGGCTGTTTATGAGATCCTTGCAGAAGCGCTGAGGCAAACACCAGCCAGCCTGGGCAGGACCAAGAAGTGTGTTTCTGCATGTGGGCAGGGCGCAGGGATTGGTGATAGAAAGGAGTCAACAGGAGGATCCAGCTACAGAGAGGGCAGAGGCTCAGTGGGCAGCACAGCCTCCCATGCCTGCTGGCACTGTGCAGAGGAGGAGAGCTCCAGCTGGAAGAGTTGGGAAGCAGTGAGTAGATGAAGTCTGTGGGTAGCAGGGTGGTGGTGCTGCAGCCTGGGTAATTCTCAGAGACAGGGTGCTGGCAGGGTTTTTCCAAACTCTGGGTGGGCACAGGTTTGTCCCTTGGGTGCAAGCTTGAGATCTGTGTGGATTTCCCAGAGTGGGACTTGTTAAGCAATCTCAGGCTTGCCTGAGTGACGCAGCTCCCTTGGCCGTGTCTGGTGGGAGGGCAGCTGACCACCATCTTGTTCTCAATGTTCATGCCAGCTCACCACTGCTAGGCTGATGTCTCCTCGCCTTCCCCAGTCTTTTCCCTTGGGGAGCCCTGGGGGGCCCTAGGGACTGCAGATGAGGGGTTGAAGGCACCTTATTGCTGTGGACAGTGGGGTCGGCCTGAAGAGCCACCTTCATCTCACAGCTGTGTGTCCTCAGCTGCCTGCAGTTTGGATTCTACAGCCTGAAGCAAATGAGGAAAGACATTGGTAAGTATGGTACCACCAAAAGAGACCTCTCCAGCTCATCCAAGGACCCTCAGCCCTTCAAGATGGGAGACTGCTCTGTTCTCCAGCCCAGGAGTGGTGTTCAGCACGCTTCAGGTGAGTGTTTGCCTCACAGATTTGTCATCACACAGGTCACCTCAAACCCAGCAGTGTTGCATAGGTTAGCTGACAGGGAGAGAGGAGCATTTTACACAGCATCTGAGCCTGATGTGTCCTTTTCTCTCAGCCAGTGGGAGCCTGCATGGGTCAGGAACTGTCCTGTCCCCTGCCATGTCATGCTGTCTGAAGGCCAGGAGACATTGTGGTGAATCTGTTTTGCTTCTGGCTGCAGGCAGGTGCCCCTGCCTTGGGCAGAGCTGGTTCTTTGCAATGATGACACTGGTTGTGCTGGCTGATCCAAAGTGGGTTTGGGACAACAGGTGCTTTTTAAAAACCCAGAAATCCAGGAGAAGATGCTGCCTGTAGCACAAAATGGTGCCTTTGCTGTCTGAAGGGACTACTGGCCCAACCTGCGCTTGCTGATTAGACACGTCCTCCTGCTCCAGCAGTTTCTTCCCACCACAGCCTGCCAGTGGTTTGTCCAGTTGCTCCCAAGCTTCTTTCAAGCTAAACCCACAGCTAGTTTAAGCAGTTTCAACACTAACTCCTTGCAGAGCCTGGCTTAGAGGAAAGTGGCATGCATCTGGGAGTACAATGGAGATGGGGACCTTTGCAGCCTGGGGATGATGTGTTGATAGCAAAATCCTCTGCTCAGAAAGCGTCACCTGCCTTTCTGTAAACATGGAAGGGTAGAAAAAAGGTTGAGCTTTTCTGACCTCTAAGTTTTTGCCTTCTCACATTACAGTAGCAGCAAGTCCTGCGGTGAGGAGCAGAAATCTGTATATGCACTATTTCAGACTATTTTTTTGTGTAAACTGTTCCAGACTTGAACAGAAACAAGGCTGTTTACTAACAATTAGAACAGGGAAACTCCCTTAGTATTGGTTTGGGGTTTTTTTCCCCAGTTTTTTAGTTTTCCCTGCTGAAGCTTAAGTCTGCTTCTTTGCTACTGAAACTTAAGTCTGACAGCTAACAGCGTTCCAATGTGTTTTACTTCAAACTTTGCCTGGCTTCCTGTGTCTCACTGAAATATGTCTATATTTAGTGTGCTCTGGCTTCTTTGTGTGTTTTCCTCTTGACTTAGACTGAGGTTAGAAGGACAGGCAATGGTGTACTCATTTTCCCCATCTAAGCAGAGAGTATTAAATTGCTAAAGGTCAATGGCAATGCTTTTTCTAGTGTTCATACCAACACTTCTGTGCAGAGGGGTTGGATCCTGCTTCCATTTATGCTCTTGTAAATCCAGAATAATAAAGTTCTTCACAGTTTTACAGCATTGCATATTTTACTATTGCAAGTGGCATAACAAGAGTTGAATATATGGTATTATCTTGATCATTGTATCCCTTTGTTTTGTTTGCTGCAATTACAGCATCTTTCAGATATTTTTAATGTCTATTTGAAGCAAGGACTGCCGCTGCAGCCACAGCACCAAGGGTGATGGAGCCCAATAATAGAAGCAGGCTCCTATGTGTTATCTCAGCAGTAATGGACCAAAAGTGGGGTTTGGAGAAGGTTTGGAAAGTACATTCAGGTGCTGAGACAGCCTGTTGTTTTTTGCCTTGAAGATCTCTTCTAATCTTTCCCTCCACCTCTGCTTAGGCAGAACTAAACTCTGCTTGTTTTTTAAAACTGCTGTCACTCAAAGGTTGCAGCTCAAGAACTGAACAAGTTAGCATAGTTCAAGACTTTGAGAAAAATGGTTTCTACAGACCATGTTACCACGGTGATATAGGTTTTTGCAATGCTGCTGCCCGCTTCACATGCTGATTTATCAAATGTGTTGTTACATGTGACAGAGTCACACTTACAGATTTAATTGTGAAGGTTTACATGACCTTTAGCTGTCTTAGCTTACAGACCTAAAATCTTTGTGCAGTGAATTGAGAGCTGTCCTTTCATGTGCTTCCAGCCAAATGCAGCAGCAGTGCCAGAGTGAGTGAGGTCTCAAGTGAGGAACTGGTGTTGCTGCAAGAAACTGAGAGACCCTGGGTCACTTTCCTGTCTGTCCCCCTGGCCTGACAGCAGTGGAAAAAGGAAGTGAGAGCTTAAGCCGTGTGATGATGCAGTGCTGATACAGGTGGATACCATAATCTAGCCTTAAGGGCTGGGCCTGGTGGTGTGTTGAAGGCAGGCGGGATGCGTTTTCTATGCGAGTCAGCCGTGCTGGCAGCCGACTGCCTATGATGAGTGAGGAATGCCTGAGAGATGCTAACCCTGAGGTGTTTCATGGGGACTTGGGCCCTCCGCACCCGCTCTGCCATCTTCATCCCTTTGCCCCAAACACCCTGCTGCTCTCCAGGCCCTTCTCCCCCAAGCAGCCGGTGTCCTGCGTGCTCCACGGCGTGTCGATGGCGGGGTGCAGGGCTGTGAGGGGACACCCCGCCTCAGCCCGGGGTCCGGCCCCAGAAGCAAGGCCCGGCTGGGGGTGCGCGCGGGTGGCTCCCCGCGGTAGCGAGAAGCCCCTGCGCCTCACGGAACCCCGCCACCCCACTCAGGCGAAAGGGAGGCTTCCTCCCGGGGGCCGTGCGACCCCTCCGCACGCCCACAACTCGGAACAGGGCCGAGAAACCACCACAGCCCCTGCCGGCCTCGGGCAGGGCGCGACCACGCATGCGCCGCGCACCGCCCCCCCACGCCCCCCCAGGCGAGAGGGCGCGGGCTGCGCGTGCGCCGCTCCGCCCCTCCCCGGGCGGGCAGCCGGGGGCGCTAAGACCCGCCTTGCCCGCGCGCCGCCGCCGGGCGATAAAGGTCTCGCGGCGGAGTTCTGACGTCACGGCGAGTTAATTTTAAACCCGGACAAGATGGCGGAAAGGGACGCGGCGCGGCGCACGGGTCCGGCCCGGCAACGGCCAGACCCGGCAGGTAACCCCCCTCCCTTCCCCCCCCGAGCGGGCGGTTGCGGGCCGGTGGCGGGCCGCCTGCCCGCCCGCGCGGCCCGTGCCAGAGGCGCAGGGCTGGGCGGCGGGACGCACGGCGGGCGGCTGCGGGGGAGGCCCTGGGGGAGGCGCGGGTGTCGCCCCCATCCTCAAAATGGCGGGGGCGGCCCCCAGACCCGGCGCCCGCACCTGGGGCGGTGGGGAAGCCGGCGCCGCTGCCTCTCCGCGGCTGCCTCTCCGCGGCTGCCTCCCTGCTTGGCCCGGTGCTCGCTCCCGAGCAGAGTCATTTAGCTCTCCCTGCGTGGCCGGGGCCTCCCGCCGTGCAGCCGGCGGCCCGTACCGGAGCGGGGCTGGCTGTAAGCGCGGCCCGGGGGCTGGCAGTCGGTGACCTTATTCCCCGCTGCGGCGTGGCCGGGCCGCCCCGCTGTTCAGCCGTGTGTACATCACGTGAGGAGCGGGGGGTGCGGGCCGGAATGCGGCTGGCGCCGCCCGGCGGGGACCCCCGAGCCGAGGGGCGCCCGCCTGACATACACTCGGGCACCCTGGAGGCTTCCCGCTTCCTCGGAGCCCCGTCCCCTGGCGGAGGAAGGGGCACCGGGCGGCGCGGGGAAGGAGGTGGCCGACGCACGTCGGCCCGTCCCCACGTAGACCCGGTGCGCTTAACCGTCAGAGCCCTCGTGTTCTTTAGTGGCGACCGGACGTGTCTCTCTGGCTCGGTGTTAGTCCCGGGTGCGCTGCAGTCTGCGCAGCCTTGGCTTGTTTAATACGGTGGTTTCTCGAGAGTAGCTTAAAAGCCGAGAACTTGTAATCCTCTCTGCCACGCTCCGTGCGAGGGGAGACCCGGGACTTGGGAGGACGCTGCTAACTTGAACGTGAAGTTGAATGGCGTGAGGGTTTCCAGCACTGCGCCGGAAGACTGAACTATTTTAACATCTTTGTTGTGTAACTGTCACTTAATTTGGAAGCAGAGTGGTTGGACTGGGCGCGATTAAACAAAATTTAGCAGATGCCATGTGGAGTCAGTTTTGATTGCTTCGTTTGCAAGCCAACTGGGGAGTGGGATATCTAACCGTACGACAGGCTGGCAGGTGTGGAGTGGCTGCTCTGCTGACTTCTTCTATGGGGAGGAAAAGGCGACACTTCTGAGCTTGTGAAAACATCCAGTTGTGTTTGGCAGCATTGTGGCTTTAATAATTTTAAGAGTCCAGAGGTTGAAATTGAGGATGTGATAAATTTTTTTATTGCTTGGGTACATGTTTCTCCCCCTCAGCACTGCTGAATTATCCTTGATGGGTCTCTGTGTCTTCAGTAGCAGGCAGTTTAATCTCAAAGCATTAGGTTATTGCATAACTTTCTCAGGGCTGTAAAAAAAAACCCCAAAAGTGCCAGCACACCTGTAATAAATGGCCTTTAAGATAGCTGTGTCATTAGTGGTGGAAACATGGGGCATCACTGAAGTTGCTTATGTGTGGAACAGCTTAATTGATAGGGTCTGTGTGTACAGCTATGGATGGTTTGTGCCTGCCTGCAGAAGAGCTTTCTGTGCCATGAAATAGCTCGGAGTGGTAGATGGGAATAGTAGAACTGTAACAGGAGAGGACTGTAACTCCTCCTGTGCTAAGTGTTGCTTAACAGCTGTTATGTTCTAGCTTACCCGAAAGTCACTATTGATGATGTTACGGTTCCCCCTCAAATCTTGAGCATTTGCTCAGTCGTTTGTTTCAACTAGAATTCTTTTGAAAGTGGGAGTGGGCTGTATTCTTTCCTCATCACGTTCACCTGCCAGCAACTTAAGACACTTCCGAAGTATTTGTAGTGCAGAAAAGCTTTACTTGAACTATCACAAAAGTATTTCTTTAAATATGTCAGTCTTTCCTAGTTTAGGAGGCCAAGCAGTTCTTGTTGGTGTTGGGTGGACAGGAATGCTCAAACGAGTTCTTGCAGGAGTGCTGATGCTTGTTTGGTGCCTTGTGCCAACTGTGGTCCCTGTGTTTTGGTTGATTGGCAATTAGTGTCTGCTTACCAACTGTATTAATAAAGTACTACTGACTGGAGTGAGATACTGTGATAGATGTTTTCTTGTCTTGCCCTAATAAGAACAGGGACACTACCTTAAGCTGGTTGTCTGGGCTGGATAAAAGCTGATCTGCTAGAGGGGAGGAGGACTGGGGATTTTCCTCTGATATATTAGAGTGCTTACCTCCTAATGGCAATATCACATCTTCTCCATGTTATGCCTAACTGCAAAACCAGCTGTAATAAGCAGAGGGAGATGCAGGTAAATTAGTTTCTGTGATGTTACTGGTTTTGTAGTGAACTGCAGTGGTGCTAGTCTGCAGCATGAGCTGGGTTGCAGGTTTCACTTCAGTATGATAAAACTAGTTTTAACTTTGTGTCTGTTGTTACTAGATTGCTGTATGTCTTGGCACGGTCTATAGAAGTTTCTAACTGTTCCAAGGATGTTCATAAGGATAACTGCCGAGTTCCAGTTAAACCTCCCTTCTATGCAAGGTGAGGTTTTGAAGTTGATTTTTGGTACCCTGTCTTCAAATGGAAAGTTTTAAGCTTTAAAATTGTGCTGAATTGTTTCCTTGTTTTTACTGTTGCTGTGTGCTGTGCTACAATGTGATCTGTAAGCTGCCAGTTTGAGTGAGGTTTTCCAACTTTTTTGCTAAATCCCACATTAACTCCTCAAATGTCTTGCACTAATCATTAGTACTTTGAGGTTTTGTCTTTAATCTCAACTGTCTAAGGTGTACAAAGGTATAAAAATATTTTCTCAGCTTCTGCATAAGCAGACCTGCTATACTTGTCACCTGCTATACTTGTACACTTGTCACTTGCCTGGAAGTTCTCAGAAGTATTTATATACGATGGTTCTTAAGACTTTACTCATATTGGAGAATGACTGAGTCTCTTTCTCAGAGTGGTTTTGGCAATTTGAACTTCTTGAGATGTCCAGGAGGAAAGATGGCAGTAGCTTTCCTTGGTTTTGGAAGGTTGTTTTTGACACAAAGAAAGTTATTTCATCCTAATAGCTGATTTTGAGGTCACAGTGGTGCACAGGGAGTTGATTTATGCAAATACATTTGCAGGGTTGGAATTTGTGTCTGAAATACCAGAACAAATAGATGAGCAAGTTTGAAGTATGTAAAAACATTGTTCAGGTTGATGTCTGCTACTTCAGTTACCTGCAAAGAAATGACTGATATGAAGCTAATGATCTATTAGGATTATAATCAGATAATTTCTAGCAGCAAATTAATATCTATTAGGGACTAATGTTCTGTAAGCATTGGTAGCTAACTTGTCTGACCTTTAACTTCTTTTTTCTGAAATAAGTTGATAATTTTGCCTAGTGTTCATTTGCAGGAAAGCAAGATTTTTACGCGCTTGCAAAGCATGCTTTCTGAAACAGAAGCAATATAAAAATCAGAGGAACTCAGAAGGCATTTAAATTTGGGACCCGATCCTCTGCCCACTTAAGAAACATGGAATGAAATCCGAGGAATTTGAAGATCTGTCTTTCCTCCCCAGCTGTTAATTCTTATTTGACTGAAATTATCTCCTAAGACTTGAAAGTAACAGCCATTGTCTTCTGTAGGTCTACAAAGGAGTTACCGGGAGATGATCTAGGGTATAAATGAATGCTGGGCAAGTAACTACCTGTTGGTGTTTACCTGGAGTTCCTACTCCATGGCAAAGCAAGGTGCTCACCCTCCCCCTTATATTTGGGAGGGTGTGTACATATGCCATGATAGTACCATAGCTGGAAAGTTCACTTAATGAATTACCTCTGTAGCAGGCTGTTTGTGCCATTACATAACTTAGAGCGATTGTCATGGTTTTACCCCAGCTGAGAGCCAAGATCCATGCAGCTGCCTGCTCTTTAAAGGAAAAGAGGAGGGGGAGAAAGGGGGAGAAGGGGGGCGGGTGTGAGGCAAGGGAAGAGAAAAGGAAGGGGCAAATAACAACCCCAAAACCAAGCAACCGAAAGCCCATGGGTTGGGATAAGGATAGCTTACTAAAATAGCAGAAAGATAAAATATAACAATGCTAACAGGACTTTAGAGCAAAAAATATATGAAACTGTTGATACACAATGCAGTTTCTCACTGAACCACACAGCTCAGGCCGTGCCACCCAGAGCTGTCCCGGAACCCAACCGTACCCCAAAAACAGTGCACCCTGGAGCTGCCCCTGCTCCTCCTCCCATCAGCTCCCCTTTATACTGAGCATGGCATAATTGGCATGGAATACTCTGGCCAGTTTGGGTCACCTGTCCTGGCTTTGTCCCCTCCTTTCTCATTAATAAGAAAATATGAAGAACTGGAAAAGTCCTTGACTGCTTGAGCACAACTAAAAACATCAGGGTGTTATCAGCACTGCTTTCATTTTAACTCTCAAACACAGCATTCCATCCACTACTACGAAAGAAGTTAACTCCATCCTGACCGAAACCAGGACAGTGATCTAGTGGGTTTGCCTGGAGTCTGTCACTGAGAATTCCAGCTCCTTCATGGGGACGTTGCTCCTTGAGGTAACCAGACTAGTTAATACCATGTTGTAGCATGAGAATAATAGATCTCTCTGCTCTGTATGATCTGTGAAGCTAAAGAAGTCTTTTTTTCCCTTTCCCATTAACTAAACAGAAAAAACCAGCTATGCTAAATTTACAGTGGCTAGTAGTTGGCTCCTCTTAAGGTTGGAAGAACTTAAATCAGTGTTTGACATCAAAGATAGCATTACTGAGCTTATATAGCATATGGGGCAGAAGTTACCTGAGTGAACACAGATAAGCTGAGAGTTGGAATTCATGTTTGATGCCAGCTTGGTGAACTCATGAGCAGGGCTAATAGGAAAACAAATATAATGTGAAAGAGAAGTCCATTTGAGCTTCTTCAGAAATTATTTACAGCAGACCAGCTTCTTTTAAAAGAATCATCTGCTCTTCTGTATCCTGGAGAAGTAAAAAGAGAACTGTCAAAGCTGTAGGACTGCACAAAGTGTGTTTTGGAAAAGGACTCAGCTTACAGCTCAGTCACTGGGCCTCTATTTATGGTTTGTGTATGGTATAAGGGGTATTCTGATATGCTTTTGCTAGGAGGGAAGATGTCTTGTCTAATGCATTTGGGTTTGGTCTTTTTCTTTCTTGTTCTAGATGTATTTCAGTGCAGACAACGAGCAAACAACTGATTGCGCTTTCAGCCCTATGTACCAGTGGTTTCAGTGTGGCAAGGTGGGGCTTGTGTGTACTGCAAGTCTTGGCAGGTTTCTTCTAAATGACTGGAATAGAAGTCCAGTTCTGGAAGGTGGTGGAGTTGAAGACGTGAACCAATGAAATGTGCAGATTAGACATGCAGTGTGGAATGTAATTTGCATGAGTTGATATTTGAGAGTAGAACTTAATTTGTTCTTATGTAGTCGTCGTGAAATCAGAATCAGGTTCCAGTCTGTAGTTAGTGTCAAATTGCAATGCATATTTGTTTTTCACCATTGCCTTAGAGATAGTCATGTTGAATTTACGAGTTATATTGGTCTCAGTATAAAGTGTTTGAAGTGTCCTTTGAGCAGACTGTTGTTCAGTGCTTCCTGGACAAGAAGGCCTGCGTGGGGTTTTTTTTTTTTGAACTTGGATTGAAAATTGGAGAAACCTGTTGGAGAACATGTGTCAGCTGCTTGTACTGACGTGTTAGGACTAATTCTCATATGTTGTGTGTACTTGGAAAAGTTGTTCTCACCTCTTATCTTCTCAAACAGGGTGGTACTGCTGAGTGAAAGAGTAAGTGTAGTTATTTTAACTGTCTCCATAGGCTAAATGCTATGATACTACAGCTTGCAAACTTGGATGCTATGTCATATTCCCCCTCAACCCCTTATGCATTTTTCAGCTCCCCAGGTAAATCTAAGAAAGATCTGTCTTTTGCTTGTTCACTTACCTTGGTCTGTGTAGTGTTACCTACTCTGGGAGCCTTAAACAATAGGGCAATGAAAGTTGCCATCTGTCAATCCTCTACCTAATACGGAAATCATCACAGAACTGATTTCAGGGGAGGAACTGCCTGGCATGGAGGCAGAAGCTTGTCTTCCTTTAATGTATTGCTGAGGCCTAGAATAGTAGTCAGAATGATTGCTGTAGAAAGTTAGGTTAAGGTTCTTGATATAACCAAGTCACTTCCTGAAAGAAAGAAGTCATCTTGCTTTTAGGAGAAATAATTTCTTTGTAATTTAATAATTTGTAAAACTTTGTGATTCATAACTAAGGGATTGTTCTTGTTGATTCTAAATGTGGCCTTAAAAGCCGCCATCAAGGCAGTTACCACTTATCTTCCAAGCAATAAAGTCTTAAGGGTGTCGTGGGCATAAGGGAGGGAGTGCAGTACAAAATACTTAAAAAGGAAATCTTTCTAAATGCTAGTATGTCAGGCTGCTCAGTACAGAGATTGTTTGGCAAAGTGCAGGCACTGTACTGTGGTGTTTTCTAGAGCTAATAGTACTGTAGAAATGAGTTGCTACTGATGATTTACCATATGTTATGCTCTGAGATTTAAAAGGCAAAATAATACCCAAAATAAAATAATGGTGATAGGAGCATTAAGAAATGAAACTTCTGCTATTAAGCTTACTTTGTTTTCAGTGAAAAACGAGCACATTATCCACTATGAACACTTAGATAGCAGATGTGATTAAAAACTTGTGGAGCCTTCAGATGCTGCTATGAATCCTGCTTGTTTGAGAAGACCCTTAAAATGCAATTTGGCGCTTTTAAAGAGATTCGAAGTTGGCTCATGTGATAGACTGAATGTTATTCTTAGAGTGTCTGTTTCAGTACTTTGAGTTGCAGACATCACTGTTTCATTAATCAAATATCAAACTGAGCTGTTCTGTAGCCTAAACTCTTGACTTGTTTTTGTAGTGCACTAGAACTGACTAGCTGAGGCTTTTGTGAGCTTTAAAAAGCAGCATGCTGCTATCTATCTCTGTTTAGGTTAATCTTCTAAACTTAAACTATTTACCCCAGCACTCCTCCTCTGTGCACTGTAAGGAGAGATTTCTTCTATCCACAGAATGAGAGCAACAAATATTATCTACAAAGACTGAACTGCTGGAGGGGGATGTTAAACACGGAGTGTTCAGACCAGCTGTGTGTCCCTCTTCCTTCACCCAAGTGCAAGCTGGGTATTAAACCATTTGCATTCTCAACGTAGGGTATAGTGTGCAGTCCTGTAGAAAAGCAGTTAGACTGGCTAGATGTGTTCTTCCTGTCAGTGCTGTCTTCGCTGCTAGGCTCAGCAGCCTTTAGCATACACATAACAATGGGATTTGCTGTCCCAGGAAAATGTTTAAAAACCAAAACTGCTCCTGTCCTTAAGCATCGGGTGAGGCTTTTGTGGTAACAAGTGTTGTGAATGATTTTAAAGAAAGCTTAGGTAAGCCTTGAGCCCTTTGAACTGATACAAAGGTACTTGTTACGTGGAACTGAGCTACTAAAGTATAAGTGTTTTACAAGCGTTCTTGTGACCACTTCATTGCAATGATTTTGAAACCAAAATTCTTCTAATCTACATTAGTAGAGCCAGCTCTCAGCAGGTACAGTCTCTTCAGTAGTGACATTCAAGGGAAGGCTCCTGTAGTGCAGGAAGGAATATGCCACACTCAGGGTTTTCACATCCGTTATGCATCCCTGCATATGTTACTGACAAAACTGAAACTGGTGTTAACCTTCATCTGCAAAGGAAGGAACCCTTGTTGTTAAGTGAAGATTAACAAATGTGTTGGCTAGCCCAGCCTAAATCTAAATTCTTTCAGATCTAGACATCCTTGGCAATGTCCAGTCTGATCCAGTTACAGCCCAGTTGTCTACTTGTCTTTGCAGCATTATCACATATCGCTAAGTCAGTCTCCCCACAAACATGCTTCTGAACTGTACATGTGAGATCTGAGAGTCTGCAGAAGTTTTCCAGCCTAAGTAAGTTGTAGTCACAGAACTCAACTTTTCTTTTGGCACCAGTGCCCAGTCAAGCATCTTGTGCCTCCCCCTTAGTTGTGCTGGTGCAGCTGTTTCAGAGGCTGTGGAGTACACAGCACACCACCTTCTCTTTGTTCAAGATAAATTGGTGCCTGGATGCAACACAGTGATACCAACACGGAGAGCAGCAGTCCTGTACTGTTCAACATCACAACCAACCCTGTGCCCCACAGGTGAAGCTGTGTAGCTCTGCTTTTTTTTTTTTTGTTCTGTCTGCAGCATTAGTGTTGGTTGAACTCCCACTGAGGTGATACAATTTGTAGGAAGCTCCTCCTATTGGATTGCTTTTTCTGCTGTTTTGGTTTGTTGAGCTGACTTGAGACTCAGCAGTGCTGGAGATGTGGCAAAATTAGCAGAAAAGGCAGTGTGGTATTGCGTGGTGTGGGGAATGGGAAAGAGTGGGCAAGCCCTTGTGTGAGTGGGTGGTTCAGGCTCAGCTGAGCTACTGAAACAGGCTTGAAGAGGCAACGGGGGATGGAGGAGGAGGTAGCAGTTACTGGCGCTGTCTTGTTGGCAATGTTGTTGGCTGCTGTTGTGCAGCTCCAAGAACTTAGGGGAGTTGGGGAGCTGAGTGTAAACTGGAGATTGGGCTAAAAGATCACTTTTACTTGGAAGCTTCAGATGTTTAGAAGCCTTATTTGATCACATGGGAAACATTAAAGCCTCTTTGGCTTGCTCTGTTTCCTTAAACCTGTTGGTGTTCTTGATTTACACCTTGTTTGTCCTGGCAATGAGTAGAATTGAGTAGGTCCCTTTGACCTACCATTCTGTACAGCAAAAGTGAGTACTTGTTTTCCTTGCTGCTGAGCTCCTCTGTGGCCATGGTGCAGGTGCAGCTGGGTGATGAAACCTATTCTGGCTGCTAATCTGAAGATCAAACACAGGGCAATTACAGTTGGCATTTCTCACCTTATTCTTTTTCTCCCTTCTCACTCAAAATCTGAGTTTTACCTGATCATTGTTGAAATTATCAGCTGCTGACATAAGGAATACATGCAAGGTACATAAAATGTAGTCATAACCTATATCAACTGGAAAATACTAACTGCATTTTCTTGGGTATGCAATAACCTTAAATAAGATAATTCTGAAATAGAAGCAGAAGTCTGCCTAGGTTGAATGTGTGGCCTGCAAAGATCCAGTTAGCCTGCAGTGTTCACTAAGAGCTTTCACTTGCTGTTTGTAGAGCCTGTGATGAACTAGGGCACTGTCAGATCTGGTGTATTCTCATTCCATTCCACAAGAACATGGAATAGTAAGAATGAGGAGAAAAGGTGAGGAAGATGGTGTTTGGTGCTTTCATCTGCCTTAGTGTTCTAAAGTGGCATTCTTGGAGGGGGCCAGAAAACTACTGGTAAACTGTACTGTGGGTAGATACCCTGTTAGGTCCTTCAGTGAGCATGCTAATAATAGCTGTGTTTTTAGGCAGAGTGGAAGAAGGATGAGAAGCGTGCTTTGTCACAAACCCTACCAAGTTTTTCCTTGTAGCTATGGAGAAACGTCTTTCTTAAAGTTCACTATGTGCTTTCAGAAAAGCAGCTATTTATCTAATTTTTTTTTGTAACTAGCTTGTGCCAGGGTTTGCACTGCTTCTGTATTTAGTCTCTGCTTATTTATATTATCTTACTTGTATACATTTGCTGAATTTGAGAGTTCACTATTTTATTCCACCTCTTCATTATAATGAAGTATGTCTCTAGCTTTTCTGTCCCCTTACATGGGGACCGTGGAATGCCAGTGTATCAGTATCTTCCCCAGCCATGGGAGAGCTGTCTGCTCCTGCATGCATGCAGGCCATTCAACAGAAAAGCAATTTAAAGTACTTAGGAGTAGACAGACTTATTGTTCAATTAGTTATGATGCTTCGTAGGTATCTAGGCCATCAGAATATCTTTTTCTCCTTCCCTGGCAGAATTGTAGCTTCAGGTACTTATGTCTGCTCGCAGTTTATGTAACAGTTCCAGATCTGTCCCTTAACATCCCATTGCCCTGAAGGAACAGTGAGAGTTAAATGCATCTTCTCCCCCACCCCCTCTTTCAACCTTATTGGACATCCAAGCAAGTCTTTCTTACTTAGATCATCAGTCCTATTTATAGCTGAAATATTAAAAACATTTAATTATTTCTGGCCTTAAAATGAGCTACTTGGCAGTATTTACTAGTCAGCAATAGGAAAGCAGTGATGCATTAAGGTCTGCGGCACCCCCATAGCTTTCATGTGGGTCTTGTTCTGAGTTTGCATGGAGTAGGATTGCTGGAGAAAAGGGGGAGGATAATTTTGTGACTTAAATCTTGTGATTTTTTTTTTTCCAGTAAATGTGCCAGATTTTTTTCACTCTGTCCAAATAAGGTTTGCAGGTTAACCTAGTTTTTTCCCTATGCTCTGGAACTCAGTTCACACATTCCTACGCTTTCCTCAGTTCACTACACCAAAACAAGAAACATTTAAACGGTATATTTTCTTTCTCCCTAAGGAAAATTTCCTAGGTGAAGCTCCGAGAGAATGTATCACACTTCAATGCTGTGTAGCAGTTTCCTCATGATAACTTACTTAAAACTTTTGATTCAAGCTGTGAACTCCCTCAGGCCGTAGAGATAGACCAAGACTTCAAGCTGTATGGTTTGAGGTTAGTATAGCCCACTTCAGCTTGTTTTAACGTTCAGGTGTCTGGTGGAAGCTCTCGTGCTCTTTGTATTGAGCTGTTAGGGGGAGATTGAGATTGCTTCAGTACAGACACAAACATCTGGTGTTTGTAGAGCACTGGGAAAAAGAGTTTGGTGATACTGAGAACTGAGGTATCTAGGGGTACTGGAAGTTTTGATTTAATGTTGGACTTCTAGCAAAGTGCAGGTTTCTTTACAAACAAGGTATTAAGACTACCAGCATGAAGAGGTACAGTGAGGTCTTTGTAACTTGTTGTGGTAGGAACTGGAAGGAGTGCTGATGAGTATTAATGAAAGTGACTTCTTTAGACTTTTTTCATAATCAAAGTCTTACCAAAAAGCAAATGGCACTTAAATTACATGTTCTGCTGCATCTATGTGCGGTTTTTTGTATCCAACCCACTATCTAGAGAAGCAGTTACTAGTTGTTGTTCAGTGTTTATTGATCAAAACCTGTACCATATCTAAACCCAACTGAGTTTAGCAATTAGTATGTGCTCCTTTTGTCATGGAAGAGTGTGAATTGTGTGTAATGAGCTGAAGCTGTATTTGGGTTAAAACTTAAAGGTAACTATGCTGTTACTTTCAATTAATGTGCTTAATGGGAGGAACTTGCATTTAGAGCTGACTGCCTCCTTTTTGTAGAGTGCAGGTTGAGCTGTTCACTCGTGTTGTTACACCACATGACAAATAGGTCATTAGCTGCTGGCTGTGTACTTAGGCGCAGCAGGAATTAGCTTTTCATTGTACCTCATACTTTAAGAAGTGGGTTATTTAGTTGAGTTTGTTCAGTTGAAATATTGTCTGTACATACACAAGCTATGGTTCTCAAAATCTGGCTTAGCGTCCTAACAAATGGTGCTTTGTTCTGGGCACTTAGCTGGTGAGTGTTGATGGTAGTCCTGCTGTAGCTGTTCCTGAGTGAAGAACTTAGTGGGAAACTGGGTGGTAGCATCATCTGTTGGCTATATTTACTTCTGTTTGAGTCTGTCAGCTTTGTAGAGGGCTGGAGCACCTGCCCTACAAAGAGAGGCTGAGGGAGCTGGGCTTGTTCAGCCTGGAGAAGAGAAGGCTGCAGGGGGACCTCATTGCAGCTTTCCAGTACCTGAAGGGAGCTTATAAGCAGGAGGGGATTCAACTTTTTAAAATGATAGGCAATGGCAGGACAAGGGGGAACAAATTAAAACTAAAGGAAGGAAGGTTTAGATTAGATATAGGGGGAAGTTTTTTTACAGAAAGAGTGGTGAGGTGCTGGAACAGGCTGCCCAGAGAAGTAGTGGAAGTGTTCAAGGCTAGGTTGGATGGGGCCCTGGGCAACCTTGTGTAGATCCAGGCCTGAGGTTGGTGGCCCTGCCTGTGGCAGGGGGGTTGGAGCTCTATGATCCTTGGGTTCCCTTCCAACCCATGCCATTCTATGATTCTGTGTCTTGCTGTCCAGTATTGCTTTTCTTGTATCTTCTTGCCTGTTTCACCTGGGTTAGGAA
Organism: Gallinula chloropus; assembly: GCF_964237585.1. Lineage (NCBI taxonomy): Eukaryota > Metazoa > Chordata > Aves > Gruiformes > Rallidae > Gallinula > Gallinula chloropus. The sequence continues at coordinate 66,223,493 of NC_140087.1, forward strand.
GTGATTATGCACATTTAGAATTGTGCATTAAATCCCATGCTTTAATTGAATGATTCAGGTTGAAGGAATTCAAAATGGAGTGGGGAGTGATTAGTGAACAGCCCCAGTATTAGGCCTGAGCAGATGGTAGACTTCAGGGGCAGGTTCAGCTGATGATCTTTTTGTATCAGCTCCTGCTGGAGTAGAACAATTGTAGCCTGGAGTATGTTAGCTGAGTAGTGCAGAAGCTTCAAAGCTCAGATGAACATCTTGAGAAAAAAAAAGAATGTAGCCATGTTTTTCTGGGTCTGCTACTTTGTAATACAAGCTCTAGTATCATACACTTTGGCAAATAAGATTTTTTTTCTGAATATACTAACAGCTTGAGGTTCAGTCTTCTCTGCACTTGGGTATTTGCAATGGTATTGAGACAACCCTGTGAGTTGGATGGATCTACCAGCCTGTCTGCAGTACTCTGGAAGGAGGCAGCATTGCCTGTGTGTTCTGCCTGTAGTGTGAAGAGCCATGCCCCTGAAACAACCACGCTCTGATCATGGGGAGGATTTGCTGGGTCTGTAACCCCATTATTAGATGGGACTGTATTTCTCAAAAGTGTTAAGACGATAAAAAAAAATGCCAAAACAAGAAGTCTGTTGCTTTGGTTGTGTCTCTAGCAGTACTAAATGTGTGGTCATGGAGACCTATGCAGGAAAGCTGCCATAAGCTTTGCAAGTCCAAATTGCCGTCCAGTGAATACTGTCTTCTGCAGTTCCTATCTGTGGTGGGACTGGACTATTGCAAGAACCTAGAGCAGTTTGTGGTCCTTAGACTGAGCTTTAGGACAAATCCACTTGAATACTGAGTTTCAGGTAGTACAGCGTGACTATACTGGGGCAGGTGGGGCAAGGCAGGAGTAGGGTTCATGTTGTGCATCTCGCTGTCTCCTGGCCTGACTTGAGTGTGCTATCAGCTTGCTTGTTTTACCAACTACTTGCAGAACTTACTACAGTGCTTCTGCAACTTTGAGGGGAAAACTGGACTGTGAAGTCAGACTGCTTGTCTTGTGCTTTGAGGAGTGCTCTGAAAGCAGTTCTTGGAAGTGGAATGTGATCCTTCTACCCATGATGCTAAAGCCTTCTAAAAAGGCTTCCAAAGTACTCAAGCGCTGCTGGAGACGGTGACTAGGCAGAGTAACAGTGTAAGCAGCCAGAAGGCAGTATAAAGAGTCAAAAAGGTTGTAACATCTGCCTAGTAACACATGACACATGCTGATTATGCTGCTGAGATAAGTGGTGGCACTAGTTCTACAGTTAATATGCTTAACTTGTGCAGTGTCTGTCCTGGAATTGCTAACTAGTTCAAAGTCTCTTGAAGGGAAGGGTGTTCTCTTGCAACTCGGGCATGAAGTTATCAAACCAGCTCTTCTGGACAGATCAAGTTTCCTTCACAGCTGTCAACACTGTAGTTCTCTATCGTCTAAAGTACTTGATTCATGGCAGTGGAGGTCTTTCCTGTGGGTAGGTTGGGACCTTTCAGATATACTTGGCTAGCCAGTCAAAAAATCAAGCCAAGCCAACCTGAACCAAACTAAAAAACACAACTTGATGCTCTGGACTTGACTTGGCAGTTTCTGCAGGTAAGTGAAATCTAGTAAGAGTTGAATAGGGCTGAAGATCAGTTTTTCTCCTGTCACCTCTGAGCTAAATGAGCTTAAGGGGTGTAGAATACTAATAACAAGAAGTTGTGAGCTTTCAATGGACATATTGGATATAAGCTCTTAATAGTACTTTCTACCTGTGATGGGGAGAATCTGCTTGTTTAGAAAAAACTCATGATAAAAGACCACTTGTTTGAAAAGCTGCTTGGCTTGAATAGGCTTTAGGTGGCTATGCTCTGCACTAATGGAAGGATGCTGCTACAATGAAGTTACAACTTTGAGCTCTGCTAAGGTTCTGATGGTAGGAAAAGATGGTTAATGTCAGGCTCAGAGTGAATGAAGAGAAGTTGCAGGTGTTGCTTCAGGCTATTTTACATTCTACCTTAGTTGACAAAACTGATGCCTTACTGCGGCTGCAATGAAGTATGTATTTAAATGAAAGAATATAAGAATGTTTTAAGTAATCAAGTTGAACTTGTTGCCTGGGGAATACATAGAAGCAGATGCTTTGATACGTTGTGTGAATTATCTGTTTGGGAAAACACGGTTGTCACTTCTTGGAGCTGTATAGTCCTGACACTTTTAGTGATAGAATTATTCCCTTTATGTTTCTGGGCTGTGACACTGAAGGCTTTCTTTCTCACTGTCACAGTCTTTGGGCCTCACCTGGGCTATCCTCCAGAGTTTTATGGTCTACAGAGGGATTGTGGTTTCACCTCAGCTGGTCACTAAGCTCCACGCAGCTGCTTGCTACCACCTTCCCCTGGTAGGATAGGGAGGGAATCAGATGGGTAAAAGTGACAACTCTTGGGGTGAGATAAGGACAGTTTTAATTGGTAAAGCAAAAGGCCACTCAGACAAAGCCTGCATCTGGGTTGGCGCAGTCACAAGCACAGGCTGGGTGGAGAATGGACCAAGAGCACTCCCGAGGAGAAGGAATTAGTGGTGCTGATCGATGACAAGCTCAATGTGAGCTGGCGGTGTGTGCTAGCAGCTCAGAAGGCCACCCATGTCCTGAGCTGCATCAGAAACAGTGTGGCCAGCAGGTTGAGGGAGGGGATTCTCCCCCTCTGGTCTTGTGAGACCCCACTTGGAGTACTGTGTCCAGCTCTGGGGACCCAAGTACAGGCAAGGCATGGAGCTATTGGAGCAAGTCCAGAGAAGGGCCATGAAGATGATCTGGGGGCTGGAGCACCTCTCCTATGAAGACAGGCTGAGAGAGCCTGGAGAAGAGAAGGCTCTGGGGAGATGTAATTACAGCCTACCAATACCTTGAAGGGGTCCTACAACAAAGTGGGAGAGGGACTGTTTACCAGAAAGTGTAGTGATAGGACAAGGGGGAATGGTTTCAAGCTGAGAGGGGAGGTTTAGACTAGATATTAGGAAGAAGTTCTTTACTATGAGAGTGATGAGGCCCTGGTACGGGTTGCCCAGAGAGGTTGTGGAAGCCCCATCCCTGGAAGTGTTTAAGGCCTGATTAGATTGGGCTTTGGGCAACCTGGGCTAGTGAAGGCATCCTTGCCCATGGCAGGGGGATGGAACTACATGATCTTTGAGGTCCCTTCCAACCTGAAGCACTCTATGATTTTATGAAAGCAAGGAATTAATTCCCTGCTTCCTGTGGGTGAGTGAGCAGGTGTTCAGCCATCCTCAGGTAAGCAGGGCTCCATTGTGCTTAATAGTTATTTGGGAAGACAAACATCATCACTCCAAACATCCCCGCTTCCTTCCTTCTTCACCCAACTTTATCTGTTGAGCATGACATCATATGATATATTCCTTTGGTCAGCTGTCTGTGTCCCCTCCAAACTTCTTGTGCACCCCCCAGGCTACCTGCAGGTGGGAAGAAGCAGGAAAGGTCGTGGCTCTGTGTATGCAGGGCTCAGCAGTAACAAAATCATCCTTGTGTTATCAACACTTTTCATCAGAAATCCAAAATATAGCTCCTTACTTGCTGCTCTGAAGAAAAGTAACTCTACCTTGGCCAAAACCAACACACAAAGATGCTACCTACATAGGGCAAAACCTGTTTTGTAAACGTTCAAAAAAGAGGGCTTGTTTAATTTCTGGGAATACAAAAGCTTTAAGCTAAAAATGAGTTTTTTCTTCTGAAGTGGTGACCATTATTGTGTCAATGTAGTTTGTATAGCTTGGTGTCCTGTTCACGGCTCTTTTTTAAGTTACTCCTTCCAGTTGTCAGGCCTGCTGGTGCAGTTCTGGTTTTTTTGGCCTGCTGTGTCAACCTGTTTGAGTTAGCATGATGCTATTGAGGTAGCACAGAGTCAATGCTTGGAAATGGAAATGTCCTCTCTGATTTGCAATCAAGTAAAATGTTGTCAGAACTAGCTAAAGAGACAGCTGCTAGAAAAACTGCAGGGTCACTCTGTTACCAGTTTTTCATGTTCATGGTGGTAACTTACATGTCTCATTACATCCATAAAACGTGGTATGGGTGTACTGTTCATAAGTCTTTGCATCCTAGGTACCATCCTCAGAAAAAGTCTGGCTGGAATGACTTGGCAGGACCTGTGGGTGTTGGCAGGATCTCTGCCATGCATGAACAATTTGGTGCTTTCGATGGTGACTCGTGATGCATCCCGCAAGAGGATGCTGTTGGCATGGGAGGGCCATGTAACATACCTGCCCACAGTGCATTGAGTAGCTGCAGGTGGGCTCTGCTCTGTCCTCATTACAGTGATACTTGGAAATGTAAACATAACCAGCAGGGAAATAAACTTAAATTCATCCAGTGATGTTCCCAGATAAGTTGGGGTTATGATTGAGTACTGAGAAATGTAAATCTGGAGTTGCAGGCAATTCTGTAACTACAAAACTGCTTCCAGATGCTTGCTAGGAGAAGTGGAATCAGGCCAGTGGTAGAGTTCACTTCTGCTGTGGGACAAACTTCAGTGATGTACTTGAACAAGAGAAGATCCTTTATCTTGGACAGATTGGCTGGTTTGGTTTTCTTTTAGGCCTCAAACCCAACTAACTCCTGAATTTTGGAAGTCAGGTGCTATTTGGGCTAGATGTCTGAAGGGCCATGTTACCTTAATTTGTCATTCATCAGTAACTTAACTGCCATCTGAATTATAGTTACCCAGTTACTGGTTGATCCTGTAAGCGTGTTGATTCTTAAGTTGTGTGTAAGATTCTTGTGACTCAGTACGTACTTTTGCTAGATCTTGCTTAATCTTGCAATATGAAGAGTGTGAAGCTAGAAAATACTTCAATGCTTTTTCTTATACCAAAAGTGGATTCCATATTTGGAAGTTTATCCTCTTGCATGCAGTATATATGCCATCTGAAGTCTGTGCTGTATGGGGAATTAAAACAGGTGTAATGTGTTGGAATGGGAGAAGAACTTGGTTATTTACTGATATATGAACCGGGTCAGTGGTCTTGCTGCTTCTACATGTTGGCAAGCAAAACTGACAGAAAATGTTGATTCCCTCCCCTCCCCCCAGTAAAGGTGGTGCTTTAAAAATGGAGTGCTATTTTTTGTTGTTGTTGTCTTTGGAGCTTATTTTAAACTAGATGTTTGGTTTATTCTTCCAGGTAAGAAAGAAAAGGCACTTAATTTTTAATATTTTTAATTTAAGTTATACTTTGGCTTGAAAAAGGTTTTGATGCTAAAAGCTAGGGTGTTTTGTGTGCTTTCTTGAAACAGAGAATGCTGAAGATCTGAAGTGTAGACTATATGCAAAGCTGACGAATGCCACTTCTGTTGCTGGGAATGAAATCCCAGCTCAAGGCTTCGCTGGAAAGAATTGTCTAGTTCCCTAAGCTCTGACTTGGGCATACAGTCATATTCTAGGTACATTTGTCTCATGGGAGAGGTTTATGTCATCATTTTAACCCCTTAACGTTACTGTTTAACAGAACACTCCTGGCATCAGATCTCTTTCTGGTTTAAAGGTTCACTGGGGTAGTAGTACAGGTGTGAAGGCTGCTGGGTGACCCGCTCTTTCGGCTGTGCGAAGTGGCAATCCTGGGGGAGAAGCCCAGGCTGAAACTCCTGAGTGAGCCTGAGGTCCTGCTGGGTGCTCAACCAAGCCCAGCCCACAGCTCTGGGGACACTGCCCCTGCTTCATTTGGTGGCCCACAGTAAGAGGGGTATGCTCAGTGATGTGGCTTGCTGTGTGACAATCGCTGCCCTCCTTGGAGAAAGGCAAGTGTGGGTTTGTGTGTCTCTAACAACAACAGGCCTTTTTCTTTTTTTTTAATGTTTGTTTCAGTTTATATCTCTAGGGTAAACATTGTAATCTGTCAATTTTCAGGTAAGCGTTATGAGGAAGAAGAGGAGGAGGATGCCCTACCTGATTCTGATGCCCTGCCAGACTCTGATGATGAGGTGGATTTGGATAAGCCACGCCCCATACAGATTGTTCTTGCTCATGAAGATGACCATAACTTTGAATTAGATGAAGCAGCATTGGAAAAAATCTTGCTTCAGGAACACATCAAAGATCTTAACATAGTAGTTGTGTCTGTAGCAGGAGCTTTCCGTAAAGGAAAATCTTTTCTTCTGGACTTCATGCTTAGATACATGTATAACAGGGTGAGTACTTTGGATTTTCCCTGCAGGGATGAAAGCTAGCTCTCTATTTTAGTCATTTGCCTTTGTGTGCCTTGACTTGAGAAGAAATACTGCAGATCAAACTTTTCTTAGGTACTGGGAGCTGGGCAAGCCAGCTGCTTTGTTTCTACTCTGAAGAAGTGTATTTAAGTGACAGTTTTTCAATGCAAATTTCCCTGTAGCTATCAAGGGAACTTACTGGTATCCTTACATATGTGGGTATGAGAACAACTTGAATGAGTGGTGGTGGCTGCCTAGTTGACCTTGGGGAAGGGCTCGTCCAAGTGATGGCTTGGAGGAATCTCGTTTTGACTTGATCTCCTGAAGTCACATTGTAGCACTAGCTTAACTCTTTATTGCATAAAGAGTTGTATCAGGTAGCTATTGGAAGACTAAATCTGCTTAAATCTGAGCTGTGGCAAAAGGAAGGAAGTGTCCTGTGCTGCTTGGAGTATGTTTCTGAACATGAACTTTTAAAATCTTTTGCCATAATTGGTTAATTGAATGCCTCATCCAAAATTTAATTTGTTTGTTTGTAGCTTTTTTTTTGGCTGGTATTGAATTGTGTCTACTGTAGTTTGAACTCTTGGCTGATAGGGAGAATGTGGAATAGGACCTCCTGTGAACATAACGCATCTGTCTGTCACAGGTTGTGGTGTGTTGCTTTTAATCACATAGTAAATATTGACAATTCAGTATTTTGTTGCTTTTTGAAGCTCTTAAAAAAACCAAGCAAACAAACAAAAAACCCCCAGCAAAACCCAAACAATAAACCCCCCCAACCCACCACCAATAAACCCCAAAGAACGCATTCTTTTCTCATTTGTCCTTGGAGTTGGAATTCATGGCAGCATGAACTAACCATGACTGCCTCTATTTTACCCTTGTGCTAGCTGGCTTGAGGAGAATTCATGATGAACCCTGCAGTTAGTGGAAATCTGGGAATATTGGAGAGACGTTGGTGGCAGTTGGCAGATGGAGACTTCCTTTCTTTTGCTCCCAGTAATGCCTACTATTGAGTTCCTCTCCCTGACTGTCCAAGAGCACCATAAAAAAGACACTGAGACTATGGTAGGACAAATACGGAGTAGTAGGAAGCTGATGCCCCTAACTTCTGAAGATTCTTTTAACCTAGGGAGGAATAAATGTTTCATTGATACAGTTCAGTGGGTGGCCTTTTGTGCCTTTTGTGTGTGTATAGAAATCCTCTTTGGTCTCCTGTTTATATTAAAACACCCCTTTCCTCTTCCCCCTGCCCAAACAAACCACAGAGCAAAAAAAAAAAAGGCATGAATTCCCAAGAGGTGTAGCAATCTGAGCTGGATGGTACCTAATAGAAGGAGTGGTCCTTAAGCAAACCTCTTAGCTTTCAGTTTGTGAACTAAAAAGTTTCTAAAACTGAATGAATTGCAACACTTTCAGCCTTGTGTAACATCATGCCTCTATTCCCATTATTAGGCAGTAACTTCTAGTTGGGTGCCCTTCAAAGTTTACCATTTGTTTCACTTAAATCAAAGATGAAGGCAAACTTGGCCATCTACAGCAACTGCTGTCCCTCACCAGAAACAGGGACATCTGGCTTTCCGTGTGCCGCTTCATGCCAGATGTTTGCATTGTGAAGCTGTAGCATTTGCAGACCCTTACCCTGAGCTAATCCAATTCAATTATGCATCAGAAGACACTGCACTTTGCCAGATTGTTTTCCTGCCATAAACTGGCTTGGGGAAAGAGTTTGATGAACATCAGAGCTGCTGCAAACTGATTGGAGTTGAGGATGGGAGAAAAGTGCAAAGATGCTTTTTTGAGCATCGCAGACTTCTATGAAGCCAAATGGTATCTTCTATAGTTATGCAAATTTCAATACAGGAGGGGAGGTCTTGGTATCATTCTATAGAATCATAGAATCAGCAAGGTTGGAAAAAACCCCCAATGTCCTCCTATCACCTATATTACTTAACCATGTCCCTAAATACCTCATCCAACCTTTCCTTAAAACACTCTGAGGTACGGTGATTCCACCTCCCTGGGCAACCCTTTCCAATGCTCAACCACTCTGAGAAGAAATTTCTCCTAATTTCTAACCTGAACCTCCCCTGGCTCAACTTGCAGCAATTCCCTCTTGTCCTATCACTGGTTATCTGCAAGAAGAGACTGACCCCCAGCTTACCACAACCTCCTTTCAGGTAGTGGTAGAGAGCATTAAGGTCTCCCCTGAGCCTCCTCTTCTCCAGACAAAACAGTCCCAATTCCCTCAGCTGCTGATCAGATTTGTGCTCCAGACCCTTCACCAGCTTCGTTGCCCTTCTCTGGACATGCTCCAGGGCCTCAATGCCTTTCTTGTAGTGAGGGACCCAAAACTGAACACAGTATAGTACTCTCTTCTGATTGCTCCATCTTCAGTCAGACTTAACTATAAGTCTGTGTTTTCTGTCAACTCAATATTGGATCGTGCACAAAATACTAAAGCATCTGCATTCAGTTTGTACACTAATAAAGCTGTTTAGGTTATCGTCCCCTGTGAGTATTAACATGTGGGATAAAAAACTTGCCAGGATACTTCAGAACCACATTTTTTGGTCTTAAAGCAAGAGCTGGAGGTCATGTGGAAAGTTATGGTTCTAAAAATCTCACTTGTGCCAGTTGAAGTCACAGGTAGGATTTTGGCATGGCTGAGGCTGGTCGCTAACTCCATGGAGGTTGGCATCTCATTTCCAGCATTGATACCTGTGTTACGATTCCTTGTTTGAAATGGAAGAGAGTAATCTGGTACAGAACAGCTGCAGTTGTGTTCTTAGCCAGCTACTGCAAGGATCCTGTCATCTTTGTGGTTTAAGTCTTATGAAGAGTTGGATGAGGTAACACTAGTAAACTTAGATTTAAATTTAACTTTTTTAGCTTGTATTAATCTGCAAGGTGCACTGTGTACTAATGGCACTATGCAAATAAGTCTGTATTGTTACCTTCCTTAGTGTGGAATATTTAGAGGTAGGTTATCTTTTAGGTGACTGGTACAAAATTGCAGTGTGACTTCTGGCTTGATTTCCTGGAGGAAAGCCAACTTGATGGATGGAGACTTGAAATACTGACTCTTAACTAAGGAAAGATGGAGGTAACAAGCTAGGAGTAGTTCAAACTGATGCAGAGGTTGGTCAGAGACAGGCTTACATGTGTCATGCATCACTGACAAGATGAAGCATCTTTTACCTGAAGTTGTGGCTGTTAAGACACTGAAGTCTCCCATGATGTGACATATTGAGTGCTCACAGAGAGACTTGTCAAAGAAATTCCTATGAAAAATTTCTGGACCAAACTGAGAAAAAAGTCTTCTTGTAGAAATTACACACTGCTGAATGATGCAAGGGATTCTTCTGAAAAAGTGAAAGCTACTACTCCCTTGGCATATAACTGTGAAATGTGACTCAGCACTGCAAAACTCTATCCTGCAATGTACTGCAGCCCCAAACAGGCCGGGCGGTTTGATTTCTAGACTGCTTGGTGAGTACATAAGCATCTTGGAGGATAAAAAGCTCCAAGGGAAAGCTGTTCAGGTTTTGCATAGTCTCTGATAGAGGTGTATATTCATTATAAAACCAAACTCCAACAACCTACCTGTAAAGAACCATGGTTCTCTTCTCTTTGATACCTCTGTTCACTTGCTGTATTGTTTTAAATCTACCCATGTCATTTACTTTTGCCATAGCTAATCCAAATAGCAGAGCTGAGTGATGTACAGTTGGCATGGGAGAATGTTGGTGCACAGCTGCTCGATTGCCCTTCCTTCTTCATGTGGCTTGCTCTGCATGCTGCTAGGCACGAGGAACAAGTGTTGGATTTTTTTGTTTTTCCAATCCCCCTTTTGAAATAAGCAGTTGTATCTATTTGTAGTACTGTTCTGTGCAGCCCTTGGGTGCTCATGCTGTCTTGAGCTTTTTTTTCTGAAAGCTGCCAATGCAGAGTTAGCAAGGTGGAGATGGTAGCCTAGTGAATTGAGAAGTCTCCCCTTTGACCTTCTCAAAGAGCTTGCATTCCTGGCTGGTAGTTTTCTTTGGGCAGGCAGAGGCAAATTCATTGAATGCCTCTTTCTGTTCTGCCAGCGTGCTGTGTTGCGTCCTTGGAAATCAAGGTTTTTCTTTAAGCCCCCTTGTTGGTGGAAGTGTCTGCCTGCTGCTTCTCTCTTGTGGGATTAGTGTATAGAAACTTTTCATAGAATCATAGAGTGGCATGGGTTGGAAGGGAACCCAAGGATCATAGAGCTCCGACCCCCCTGCCACAGGCAGGGCCACCAACCTCAGGCCTGGATCTACACAAGGTTGCCCAGGGCCCCATCCAACCTAGCCTTGAACACTTCCACTACTTCTCTGGGCAGCCTGTTCCAGCACCTCACCACTCTTTCTGTAAAAAAAACTTCCCCCTAATATCTAATCTAAACCTTCCTTCCTTTAGTTTTAATTTGTTCTCCCTTGTCCTGCCATTGTCTATCCTTTTAAAAAGTTGAATCCCCTCCTGCTTATAAGCTCCCTTCAGGTACTGGAAGGCTGTAATGAGGTCCCCCCTGCAGCCTTCTCTTCTCCAGGCTGAACAAGCCCAGCTCCCTCAGCCTCTCTTCGTAGGTAGGTGCTTCAGCCCTCTAATCATCTTTGTGGCTCCTCTGAACCCTCTCCAACAGTTCTACATCTTTCTTGTATTGTGGGCCTCAGATCTGGACACAGGACTCCAGATGGGGCCTCACGAGGGCAGAGTAGAGAGGGACAATCACCTCCCTGTCCCTGCTGGCCACCCCTCTTCTAATGGAGCCCAGGATACCATTGGCCTTCTGAGCTGCAAGAGCACACTGCTGGCTCATGTTAAGTTTCTCATCCACCAGAATCCCCAAGTCCTTCTCAGCAGGGCTACTCTCAATAAGCTCTTCTCCCAGTCTGTATCTGTCTGGGATTCTTCTGGCCCAAGTGCAACACCTTACACTTGGCAGTGTTAAACCTCATTAGGTTCATCCAGGCCCACCTTTCCAGCCTGGACATAAACTCATTGACCACCACCCTTTGGCTATGGTTGGTTAACCAGTTTCTTATCCACTGGATGGTCCACCCATCAAATCCACATGTCTCCAATTTAGAGAGAAGGATGTGGTAGGGGACTGTGTCAAAGGCCTTGCTCAAGTCAGGTAGATGACATCGGTTGCCTTCCCTTTATCTACCGATGCTGTCACTCCACCATAGAAGGTCACCACATTGGTAAGGCACGACCTTCCCTTGGTGAAGCCGTGCTGGCTGTCCCGGATCATGTGTTCATCATGTGCTTCAACATGTCATCCAGGAGAATCTGTTCCATGATCTTCCCAGGCACAGAGGTGAGGTTCACCGGCCTGTAATTTCTTGGGTCTTACTTGCTCTCTTTCTTATAAATGGGAGTGATGTGACCTTTTCTCCAGTCCCCAGGAACCTCTCCTGACAGCCATGACTTTTCAAATATGATGGAGAGCGGCTCAGCAACCACATCAGCCAGCTCCTTCAGGACCCTGGGATGCATGTTATCCAGCCCCATAGACTGGTAGACATTCAGTCTCATGAGGAGACTGAGCCAAAGAACTCATTCAGTACCTCAGCCTTCTCCTCGTCAGTTGCAGCCAATTCTCCTTTCTCATTTACCAAGGGGGGTACGTTCTCTTTGGCCTGTCTCTTCTGGCTGATGTACCTGTAAAATCCCTTCTTGTTGTTTTTAACATCCCTTGCCAAGTTCAGTTCCATCTGCACCTTGGCTTTCCTGATTCCATCTCTGCAATTCTGAACAGCATCCCTGTATTCTTTCCAGGCCACACACCCTTGTTTCCAGAGCTTGTATTTGCCTTTCTTTTCCCTCAGTTTGACCAGCAGGTCCTTGCCTAGCCATGCTGGCCTCCTGCCCCTCCTGCCCACTTTCTTATTCAGAGGGACAGAGAGCCCTTGCGCTCTCAGAAAGGCTGTCCTCAACATTTCTGTCTCTAAGGACCACCTCCCAGGAGATCTTGGCCAACAAGTCCTTAAACAGCCTAAAGTTTGCTCTCCTAAAGTTCAGGGTCCTGATGCCACTCTTTGCCAGGCCCACATTCCTTGAGATTGCAAACTCAGCTGGGGCATGGTCACTGCATCCCAGGCTGTCTCCAGCCTTAACACCTTTAATGATCTCCCCCACATTGGTGAGCACCAGGTCCAGCAATGCATCATCTCTGGTCAGTCTGTCCAATACCTGAACCAGACAGTTGTCATCTAGAGACTCCAGAAGTCTCCTGGACCTCTTGCAGCTCGCTGTGTGGTGTCTGCAACTGTGATGAAGGAGGTCCTGTAGCTGAAGGAGGAAAGCCTCATCAGTAGTCTCTCTTTGATCAGGTGGCCTGTAGTAGACCCCTATCACCAGCTGTTCTTTATTAGCCCCATCCCTAATTCTGACCCACAGGCTCTCAACCTGCTCATGGCCACTTCTCAGAGAGAGCTTCTCACAGTCTATCCACTTTTTAACATAGAGAGCAGCTCCACCACCCTTCCTTCCTAGCCTGTCCCTTCTAAAAAGGTGATACCCTTCTACAGGGGTATTCCAGCTGTGGGAATCATCCCACCATGTTTCTGTGATTGCAACTAGATCATAATTTTCCAGTGACATCACTGTTTCCAATTCCCTTGCTTATTACCCATGCTGTGTGCGTTCATGTAAAGACACTTCAGCTGAGCTTTCTGACTCACTACCTTTTTTGAGGAGCCCTCCCTCAAACCTCTGGGAAGAATCTGAAATTTTTCCCCACTGCCTCCTAGAGGGACATTAGAAGGTTCCAGAAGAGCGGTCAGCAGTACTACCTCCTCTGAGGAGTCTCCAGAGTCCACAGGGAAACTTCCTCAGGGTGCCTGTTCATGCCCCTTACTTGCCCAGTACATAAGCTGCATTTCTGGGTTAAATGCACTAATATGATGGCTGGAATCTTCTGTGTGAGCCACTGCTCCATAAGTTGTCTGCCTTGGATGAGTGAAGACTGTGTTATGCTACTGTCAGACAGGAATATTAACTGCAAACTCTTTGATAGCCTTTCCCAAAGTGGGCACCACCCCCCCAAAATACTATGGATGAATTAACATGTGTCAGACTATATGACCTTTTCTCTTGAATCCTAATCACTTAGGAAAAAGTATTTTGTAGCTCTGACAAACATAGATTGTAGATCTTCTCGTCCTTGCCTGTTCTCTTTTGGCTTCTGCAAGCTGCTGTTTGGAGGCTTGTGCTGGCCTCTGTTAGGGTGTGAGTTTTAGGCCTTGGCTAGTTTCAGCAGTTGGCCTGTTTGTGAGGGGGGAAAGGAGAGGATTAAGTCTGCATCAGTTTTTCCTCTTGCAGAGGTTTAACTGTTCTTGTAGTTAAAATGCATGCTATTCATAACAGTGTTTTGGAGAGAAGACTCTGAGTGCAAAGTGAAATCGATGGACAGAATGGAGCTGTTAGCTCTGAGTGCTTGAGACTTGAAAGCTGTGCACATACACTCTTCAGTGGCTGGAACTGTGCAACTGCTGAAGTCTCGAGCAATGTTTATTTCTGGATAATCTCTGCCAATACTACACAGAATATTAAAATGCAATGCTACTCTGCTGTGTTTCAGTCAGCTCTGAGGAAAATGAAAGACCAGCATGGAAGTCTGCTTAAACATAGTACATTAAAGTAAAAATCTCCTCCTTTGTTTTAAATAAGATTTTCCTCTTGTTTTGTAGACATCTGCTTGCTGGATAGGTGGAAACACCGAGCCACTAACTGGGTTTACATGGAGAGGTGGATGTGAACGGGAAACCACTGGCATTCAGATTTGGAGTGAAGTGTTTGTAATTGATAAACCCAATGGGACAAAGGTAAGCACTTGAATTGTGCGTGGGTAAAGGTTTTATGTTTTATCTCTGTGTGTATACCTTTAATGTCATGGGTTTCAAGGAGGCAGTTCAAACATCAGTTGCTTTCCTTTGCTTTCAGTAGCAGTATAACATATTTGGAAAGCTTGTATCAGTGTTAAGTACAAGTTCTCCTGATAGGTTGCTAGATTCAATCTCCAATAATAGTCCCGTTCCAAGAGCACTTTGTTTTGACAAAGTCTTATCCGTCCAGGCTGATGGGTAGGTATGAATTGTTGTAAAACTGCAATGACTATAAATATCAAATGCTGTGATGATAAGAACAGCTCTGTAACAAACACTGTTTTTTTGGGAGATGAGAATGTGTTTTAGCTTGTAGTTGTGTTCAAGTGAAGTGTAATGCATGGGTATAAGTGCTGGAAACAGCTTCAGTGTCTGGAAGCTGGTCCTTCCATAGAGTAAAAGGCACTAACTATTATTATTGAGCCCGGTGTATCTTTTTTAACTCTAAGTCTGTTAAACACTTACAACCAAACTTTGTAGGTAATCTTCATGCTAAAACAAAGTGGTAATGTTGTTGTTAAATGTCTCCTTTACAATACCAGTGGTGTATCTTGAGCTATTTGAACCATAAATTCTTGATTTAACTGTTGCACCCTTTGCATTTGCAAAGGAAACCTCTCATGGACAATTAATATAGGTCACTGATCTTAGATAGTGGCTTTGGGGTGTGGTAGGAAGTTTTATCAAGTTTTATAGCTAACCAAACAGTTCTCTGGCTTAAAAACAGCTGTGAGGATCTGCTTGTGCTCTGGGGGGTGGAGGGGAAGGACTAAAAAAAAAAAACCCCAAAACCACTCATTTGTATTTGCTATCCCTAGTTAGCTATCCCTAACTTCAAGAGAAGGGAATTGTAGTAGATTCCAAAGATGGAAATTGAACAGATGAAGTTTTATCATTCAGGTTAATTTAATTTCTTGTCATTCCAGTGGAGAGTCAGTATCAATTACCTTGTTTTCTTCTGAAAACCATTATTTTAAGATGGGTATATTTGTAAAGGTAGCTATTATCTCATTCAGCTCTATAAATGAACTACGCTGGATTGTCAGGTGAGGCTGAAGCTCTCCCAGCAAGAGCTGTCTGTTGCTCTGCACTGTACCTCTATTGGGCTGAGTGAAGCTGTTTCTGTGGGAGAGAAGAACTGGTGTAGCAAGGCCAAGGATTTAAGGCTGCTGGTAATGACTCCTTGTTGCTTAGTAAGCTGTAGGTGTATATAGGCACATGCACAGGGACCTGGCTGATGATTAAGGTACAGGGGTAAAGGTGTGCTCTACCTGAAATAGAATTTATCCGAATGACTGGGGGTTTGAAAGTGTTACAACTTGGTTAACTATTGCTGCTGTTTAACATTCTGTAGGTTGCTGTACTACTCATGGATACCCAAGGTGCCTTTGATAGCCAATCCACTATCAAAGACTGTGCAACGGTTTTTGCTCTGAGCACCATGACAAGCTCTGTCCAGGTGAGAGTACCTGTGCTGGCAAACAGTGGCAACTATAGGAACCCTCTAGACTGAACATGGAAAGAATATATCTCTGCCCATGCTTTGGAGGTTCACCTGCATATGTTCCTTCAACTGTGATTTAAGCTTTCGTTATGTGATGTCTTTCTTGGTGTAATATGCCACACAAGCTTCTCAGTGGAGTCAAGGTTATCGAGGACCAAGCTGAATTAAATTGCTGACTGAACTGGAGAATCACAAAACAAAAAGTCCAAAGTAGCAACCATTTCTGTACAGTTATATTACAAAATCTTTTAGGCCTTAGATGCTGCTTGGAGTGAAATTAGCAGTTGCCTAAACTTACAGCTTCCTCTAGTCTTAAACTCTGACAATTCTCTTATGCTCAAAACTACTTCTAAGTTTGTGCCTTAAAAGTGCCAAAGGTGAGCAGGTTTTTGAGGGGTGACAAGTGACCTTTGTCAAATGTGCTAGAACATGGAAGTAACAGGAGTGTGTAGAACACCACTTCTGCCCTGAGATGGGGATGTGTTGTTTTTTTTTGTTTGCTTGGCTTTTTATGTCTGTTTCATTTTGTTCATGTGGTTAGCATTAGTTGTGAGTTATTAAGGCATCTTTTGAGTTTACTCCTGTGCTTTTGAAACAGTCAGGAGTTCTCTGGAAAAAATGAGAATTCTTTGGGAAGATTTGAAAGCAGAAAAGCCTTGCAAACTAACTACCCAGTTGTTCCTGTGTTGGAGATGCAACTGTTTGATCACTGAATCCTAGAGCACTTGTACTTCAGAGTGGCAAACAGATGTGCCCTTCTCAATACTCCTGTCTCACTCCTATGTAGCCATTTGAAGTCTTCTCTGACTCCTTTATGGTTTGCTTCCTTGGAGAGAAGCTTTTTTCAGAAGGATTAGGTTAGTCAGCAGTGGTTTTGTCCCTAGTGCTTTGTATAAGGAAGCGACTTTTGAGGTGCACTCTGTGACATGTTTCTGGTTGACTTTCCTAGTTAAGCTTTTCTGGAGGGGGTAAAAATACTTGAGATATTTGAGAGACTAAATGAATTTAAGATAATGGTTTCATGTTGCACTGTAATTCTTCTGTTGTCTCTTACAGGTATACAACTTGTCCCAGAATATTCAGGAAGACGACCTTCAACATCTGCAGGTAAGAATATGCTGAATTTGTATTAAGCTGCTTCTGAACCAATAGTCTTGACATTGTTCTTGAAGTTACTACTAATGTAACTGTGATTTGGGAGCTGTGTGCTACTTCAGATGAAACACTGAAGTTGACCTTATGCCAAAACCAGTACCACCTGTAACAACATTACTTGCATCAATGCCGTGGTGCTGTGAGGCTTTTGCTGTGCTAACACAGAGGTAAAAGAATACAGGCTTCTAATCTGACAAAATCTTGTCTTTTTAAAGTCTGTTTTCTATGTAGCAAGTTCTGGAATTCCTGAAAGGATGAGAAAGGGAAATGATTTATGGAAGTACTTAGTGAGAAAATTACAGTGTTTCTCTTCTTTCCCTAAAATAGGAAAATGGATGATAACTGGTTTCTAGGTAAACGTGGGACCTTGGGTCAGGACAGAAAGAGTATCTTCCACCTAGAAGTCCTCTCTAATTTTTCAGCAGAGAAACTTGTACAGAGATTTATTTCTGCTTAGAAACACAAGCAGGAAAGAGTTTTCTTTTTTTACTGTGGGATTTTTATCCTCTAACGGAACATTGTTGTTAAAGACCACTGAATGCTGGCTCCGTGTAAATGGTGCAAGAACCTTATCTCCTTAACTTAAAACCTGTAGCTTTAAAGGCTGGCTTGTGTATTAACAAATGCCTGCCTGTGCTCAGGCCGTGACCTTGTCACAGCTTAAAACTGTTTTACATGTCTTCTGATTGAAAGGACTTCTGTCTTGGTAAGTGCTGCAAAAGTCTGGCTGCCAATATTGGAAGTAGAAGAGCACTAACTAAGCATAGTCTTGTGATGCTGTTCTCAGTTAACAGAGTTGTATCACTGGGCCAATACCCACCCCAAAAAAAAAACCCCAAACCAGCCAACTAAGTTCTGCAAACAGAAAAACTCCACCGTAGCTAATTCTTTGAAAGCCATGCTTTCCTCATGACTTTGGTCCTTTGACAGCCTCAGTGCAATCTGAATAGAGCAATCCTGTTGTTCTTAGAGGAGGGTGAGATTTGAGGGAAGAAAAGGAAGAGGAGAAGGATAATAAATAGAAGCAGTGTGTAGGGGACAGCCATACGTTTAAAGTTGGGGCAAGGATTTGTGGGCTGAGGGAGGAAATTGTTCATTTCTTTTATAACAGGAATTTCTGTTACTGTGAAATACTGCTTAAGTTTCTTGCTGCCTTTCCGTGTGTGTGTGTGCATACACACACACACACACGCACACACACACACACACACACACACACACACACTCCCTGCCCCACCTCCCCGCTCCCTCCCCAAGCAGGGGAGTGAATTGTGTAGGGAGTTAGGATCAAAGGAGACTGTCACATGGGTGCTTGGCCATGTCAGAGCTTCTTTTGCTCAGGTTGACAACTGCTTGGAAGCTCACTTGTGTTAGTCATGTAGCTCTCAAACGTTCTTGTGATCAACCCAGGGGCAATTGTCCTTTTAGCAATGAAACTTATCTGAGATGTTCCAGGTGTGCTTCCTCCATCTTGACCTCCAAGATCTGTAAGGTGCCTATCATGGATCAACACCTGACAGTATTGACCTCTGCTGAAACAGCATGCATGGCCCATAATTGGTGTTCTTGGGGGTTGTCTGGCCTACTTGGAAGAATGCTGCTTGTGGTATTAAAGGTAGTGTAAGTAATGAGCTGACAGTTGCCTTTATGCTGGAAGGAAAGAATAATTATCGGTTAAGGTCACCGGCTGAAGTAGAGATCTGGGAAGCTGCTGAACTTGGCATGTAGCTGAATGTCTGATATGTTGGCTCTAGCCAAGTTCCCTGAGATGTCCAGGAATAAATCTTTTGTGGGAAGTAAGGGGCAAATGTTAGACAGGCTTACTTCCTTAGCCTAGGAAACAAGCATTAGAAAATGACTTGCTGAGAGACACAGACAGCTTTCCTCTGAGAATAGCCTACAAGCCACCCACTTAGAGTTGCGGTGCATTGACAGTTACTGTGAAACCAGAGGAAATTGAGTCTCCTGCCTGAATTTTACTGAGGGTTGGTATACTTGTTCTTCAGGTGCTTTGGCCATTCTCAACCCACAATAGGGTTTAAGATTGAATGCTCTATTTTATAGTGATGTAATAGAATATTTTACAGTAAAAGAATGTTTTATATGTGGCATCCTTACACTCTTCTTTCTGTCAGTTGTTTACAGAATATGGAAGACTAGCTATGGAAGAAATTTACCAAAAGCCATTTCAGGTAACTACATGTGTGAAATGGATGTTAAGCAATTGAATGTGCAGGAAAGGAGCTCAGGATAATTTATGAAGAGGGATTGGTTTGGGTGAAGCTAGCCTGTTCTTTGAGACTGATATTCCTCCCTGACATCTCATTTCTTGGCAAAAACATAATGGAAAAATGCTGGAGGGTCACATATTGGACAAGTATAACTCTGGCACAAGGCTATGAGGCATAAAACGAATGAAAATGTCAAGTGATGCACAGACACTAAGTTTTGTGCTGCCTTCTTTTGCGATATGGTTGGTCTTTGGTAGTTAATGGTTCAGAACAGAGGTCATGGCCTCTGAAAAGTAACATTGAGGAGGACCATGTTGTGTTTGATTTACTTAACTTGACATGTTACTGGCTTCAACATTGTCTCAGAATTGCTGATGTCTTCCAACTCTTTGCAAGGCCAGAGAAGAATTTGAGGCTTTTTCCATTTAGTGGAGACAAAGACCTTCCATCTTGAAATACCCTCCTTAACCTACGAGGATACTAGTTGGCTGCTGTTAGGAACAAGTTTTATGACTCTGGTGTCTCTAGAATATTCAGCCTGCAAGTGTGAGTCCCCAGTGTTCTTGTGACACATTCTTCATAAAGCACCTTGTCTGATGTAAGCGTGATGCCAAGGTTTGTTTTCTATCTTCAGCTGATGGGGGGAGAGGACAGTGTGATTCCTGTGGGAAAGCAAAAAGCAAACACATGGAACAGAGAAAGTTATCTTTCTGAGACACTTGGGTACTTCTGTTTGGATAAGGACTGAGTTGCATGTGTGTGAGTGTGTTCTTGTTTTGTTTTAAACAAGCACACGCTTGCACCACAAAACTACTTCATTTAGAGCACCTAGGCTTCAAATTTTTTTTAAAGTTAGAATAATCACATGTATGACACAGTTTTTGACCTTGGGAATGATGCAAGCCACTGACTGCTTTTGTTCTTCCTGTTACAGACACTAATGTTCTTAATTAGAGATTGGAGTTATCCTTATGAACACGCATATGGCTTGGAAGGAGGGAAAAAATTCCTAGAGAAAAGATTGCAGGTAAGTCATCTCCAGTAGTCTTAGTATGGCTTTCTAATGAAAGTTACAATTTACTGTCAGGATAACAATGTGTGGTGAGATAACTGTGTGCTAATAAAATATATTTGTGGTGCTCCCAGTTGCGTGTGGAGTTCTGGGGTTTAGAACTTGATGGTTTTGTTTCAGGAATGAAAGCTTAAGCATACTGCTGTGCTCTTACTGCTTTTAAATTAGGAGTTCTTACTGCCTGTTTTTGTTATGTGGCTGGTATGTTTTTTTTTTTTCTTCAGGTAAAGCAGAATCAACATGAAGAGCTACAGAATGTAAGGAAGCACATTCACTCATGTTTCAGTAATCTTGGCTGTTTCCTGTTGCCCCACCCTGGTCTTAAAGTCGCAACAAATCCAAATTTTGATGGGAGGTTGAATGGTAGGAAGCTTTCCATTGTGTGTTTCTTGATTAAGATTATGGAGTTTGTTTTCTTTTATACTGGAAGTTAAACACTGAAATGGTTGGCTATTGAAGTGCTTGATTGGAAAAATGCAGGGCTAAAAGGTGAAGCAATGGAATCTCAGAGTGTTTATTGTTCCTTTCAGAGCTTTAAAGGTAGCAGAATTAAGCAGGCAGAGGGAATAGGTATCTTTGTGTGGTAACTTGGGCATAAAGGCCATTTAATAAGGATTCTGAAAATAAATAAGGATGCAGGGAAGAGAATTCAAAGGTTTTTCTCTAAGAACTTGCTAAACCAAAGTTCAGAACTTCAAAACGAAAGCTGTAGACTTCTGCTACTGCAAGAAGAGTCAGTCAGGATTCTGACAAGAGTCAGTCAGGATTCCTCCAGTTGCTGCTTGTCCCCCATCAGAGGAATATATCAAAATGGCAAAGGAGGGTTTGTGATAGTGGGATGCCAACCACTTCTGTGCTGAGGGCACAAACCTGTGGGATTACTGTGTAAAATGTTGGTTTAATTGGGGAAATGCACTTTAGCTATCACAAGGACTGTGGAACCCTTTTTCTCTCATTCTGAATTTCAGGTTAAAGAGCAGTTAGAACTTACTAGAGATGTACTATATAGCTAAGTCTTTATCTTAAAAATGCAGTCATGGATTGTGATGCTACAGATTTTGAAGGGGTCATGTGTTATCAGTGTTCCTTTAGGAAATGTAAGATTTGGCAAAAAAACTAACCACGTTTTTCCTGAAATTGTTTGAATTATACTAGATATAGATGAGGAATTTAAGAATGAACTGCGTAATCTGGTACCATTACTGCTTGCCCCTGAAAACTTGGTAGAAAAAGAGATTAGTGGATCCAAGGTGACCTGTAGAGATCTTGTAGAATACTTCAAGGTAAGCAAACTCATACTAATTATTTCTGTTAATGGCTTAAAAGAAAGTATTCTAATTTTAGGGCATGTTGTTCCCAGAGAAGATAATATATCTAGGTTGACACTCACTGACAGTTCACTTTTTATTTCATTACTCTGACTTTTCAGAACTGGCACACAACTTACTAACAGTATAGCTCCTAGCAAGCTGCTACTGGAAAACTTTGTTGTTGTTGGGGTTTTTGTTTTGTTTTTGTGGGGTCCTCCCTGCCCCCCCCCCCCGCCCCTGTAAATAGCCTAGAATACTGCGTTAGAGATTTTTTCATGCTCTGAAATCCTATTTTGTCTGGATATGCTGTGCCTGCTCTTTAAAGAGCAGCTCAAGTAGATAGTGTGGGTAGAAAACCAGCTCTTAAACTGCCAGGTATGCAGTGAAACTTTCAGATATTCCTCCCTGGATTTTTAACATGCAAGAAAGATGCTTTCTGAACACTTGCATGTGCAGCTCCACTGTATGCTCTGAAACATTTGTGTATGATACTTGCAGCTGTTAGGCTGTTGAGCTGTTTTGGTATCTTGGTGACACCAGCAGAAATGTGATAACATAATCTCTACATCACCAGGAATTGGTTTGCTGTGTGTAACCTTTTTTTGAATTGGGATGACTCAAGACAGTTGGCTTGGTAGGAGAAAGTAGCACTCATTCCTAAAGACATTAATTTTGCATTTCTGCTTTTCACTGTGCATGTTAAAGGTAGAATGGAGTTGGGCTGATATTAGGAAAGAAGCTATGCAAGGGAGGAATCCAAGACCAGAACTCTTAACACTTGTAAAATGAAGTAACTTTTTATAAAAGAAAGACATGATGTGAGATGAAGTAATGCCTGCTTTGACAGGAATAAAAATCACTGTTCTGGAGCCTGGATGTTCAGTCTCTGTGTTTGCGTGCAGCTTTTTGTTACGCTTCTCCTCTAGTTGCACCCAATCCTTTACTGTGTAGGGAGTATGCATTCAGCAGCAGTTCAGAAAGGACTGCACCCTAAAAACTGAGTGTAAAACCTCCTCTATTGAAAAGCTGCCTGATTCATGTCCCGTATCCGGTCTGGGAGTAGTCATGCAGGGTACTGTGGAAATGCTGTGGTTATGTAACTAAAGAGGACTTCTCCCTCGTGTATGTGCATCTCAAGCTGAGAATGTGAAGTCTGAGTTGGAAAATGGAGGGCTTTTACTTGGAGGAAATAGTTACAGAAGCAGGAAGGGTGTCGAGGGAACAGAGTCCTGTATACATTTTATAGGTTGCTCTACAACCTAGAGCATTGGGTATATAAGGACCCTGATAACCTTGTTCTCTCCTTTAGAGAGAAAAATCCTCAGGGAAGAAGCCTGTAGACAAGCTGTTAGGGAAAGCAGTAGAAGCATCAACTGCCCACTCTCCAAGGGGTTGAGAGTACCCTTGTTGGTCTGACTTGCACAGCTTGTCCAAAGCACTAAGCCTGAAACAACTATGGCTTCGTACTGTACCCCCTCTGCTAATCTGTCCCAAAATGCTGTGCCAAGTGCCACTTTGTAGGCTGGAGAAGATGACATGAAGAACATGTTCTCTCCCAGCCTTCCGAAACCTTGGTGAAAGAAAAGACACCTGATGATTAGCAGGGTGGGGAACAGACATAGGTTTCCTGCTTGGCTTCCAGAAGGGTTTTGGCAGCTCAGCAGCTCTGTCTGCATTACTGCTTTGATCTGTTTTGGTTTTTTTTATTTCTTCCCACACTTCAAGGGACCACAGCACATGGGGAAATGTAAATACTGGTTCTCCCAGCACTGGGAGAGGACCTCTTGCTGGATAGGCTGTGAGAGACTAGTCACTTTCACTTTTGTTTTGGGTGAAGATTCCCAGCCTAGTGAAGACCTGGTCATGGATGGAGGGAGCAGAAACCTGCTGTCAAGCCTGTCCCTTCTTGAGTGGCCATGTCTCCGCAAGATGCTCTACCCTGCTAGGCCCTAGCATCAAATGTGCAGGAAAGTAGAGATTAAAGCACTAGGATAAGTGAAAGAATTCCAATTCCATGGTGTGTGAAGGAGCTTGTTTCATTGAATGTTTAGTATTATTATAAAGAAATAATGTGTTCTGTCTTTATATTATCCTTCTTCTCTCCTTCTCCTCAATCATAAATGTTTAGGAAAAACAAACCTTTCTTTCTTTCTCCTATGTAGGCTTATATTAAGATCTATCAAGGAGAGGAGCTACCTCATCCAAAATCTATGCTGCAGGTATTTTATTTTTCTTTTCTGATAGTTACATAATTTCTTTGCAACTGAAGATAATGACTGCTGTGGGTCTGAAGCTCCCACACGCAGAGCTGTAGTTCTTGAGGGAGATGTGTGTTTTGAAAGCAGTCTGAACTGGGTATATGTTCATATTTTCCCTTAGTTCCAGCTACCAAATGGAGCAGGATGTGGCTGTCACCACTGTCTTGCAGTGTTGGGCTAGGGTTAGGTTAGGTTGGGTAACTACACTGAGGTTTCTTTTCTGGGTTGATCCAAAGAGGGTGTAAGCAGCTTTAAAGCAATATGAATGGAAACTGGTTGTATAAAGCTACGTTGTGGACCCTTGAATGGTGCGGGATGAAGAGCTTTCACCGAAAAGTGGGCTTTGGGGTCAGTTTTAACCATTTTGTGTTCATAAGACTTTTATGCTCCCCGTGTCACTTCGTTAAGATGTGACTCTTCCGGGTGTTTTCCTGTCCTTCAGGAAACCAATTCTTTAGACTTTTGGGGACGTTCAGAAGACTCATCCCAGTGAAACAAAGGCTGCTATGATTTCCTCTGCATAGCAGGCCAGAATTGTTGCTGGGAGATGCAGAAGGTGACACCTTGCAGCATTGTCTAGAATAACTGTCCCTGACATGACACAGGTTGAATATAGTCTTTAAGTTCTTACAAATTCTGACACAAAACCTGTATAATGCAGGAATAATGCCAGCTTGCTGCTTTCCCTGAAGTTAGTGATGTATCAGGATTAATATTTCATAGTTGGGTGATCCTTATTTCCTTATTAACGCTAGAGCATTCAGAAGAGATTGCTCCATGGTGAGAAAAGCCTGTACAAAGGCATGACAGTCTGTTTGCAGTTGTACTTAAAAAGCTGAAGAAAGTGTTCTCCTAGTCAGTCATCCATTTAAATGAAAACCACTAAAGTTTGTTTATCTCTGTGGGGTATTTCCCTGGCAGTCTGAAGCTTTGGAGGGTGGGGGTGGGTAGGTGTATGGGGCAGTGTTGCTGTGTGTATCTGACTACCTGGTGATGATGCACGGTGCCCAATGTTTTCTAGGCAACAGCTGAGGCAAACAATCTTGCTGCTGTGGCAGGAGCAAAAGACATGTACAGCAGAGGCATGGAACAGGTACGATGACCCAACTCTTTTCTCTGCCTATGGGCAAATACTGGCCTTCAGTGTCAATGTTGTACTATGAGCATGTTAATGGGGGAAAATGGCACAGGGCCAGTAATTGTGTTTTCTGTATTCTGAGGTTAGATGTCTGATACAGCAAACCAGGATTCTTTGAGGCAGGAGTTGCTGGGGGTATGGGAATGTGCATGTTGGCGAGATACACCATCTGTTAGTTCCCCCCGCTGCTCTTGACAGACATCTTAAAATCCTGTGACATGAAGCAGGCAAACAGGTGAGGAGACATTTGGTGGGCCAGTGTCGTGTAAGGGTAGAGTTTCTAGTATTATAGTCTCAGGTTTCTGAATTGTGGGCACTTGTTCCTGTAAAATGCAAGGGTTTAAATTATTCTGAAGTTCTTTAAAACCTTAAATACAAGAATTATCTTAAGTGAAAAACCTATATATGTAACTTCCTGCTCACTGCTTCTCTTGAAGGCCACTTAACACCACTCTAATCACAATGTCTGGGTGGACTTCATACTTCAGTGTAGTGTTATGCAAGGTTTTGTCATAGGAAATTCTGGAAATGATTACACGTCTCAAAGCTTAACAGCTTATTGTGAAATTCTGCAGCAGGGGAAAGTCCAGCAGGTATGATAACGTGCTACAAGCATAGCTCCCTATTAACTAGGCTAATTCTGGTCTTAATAGCTGAAGTAGCTTTCCGTTTCCATAGTAAGACCTAATGGTAGTATCAGACTAGCCAGTTCCAGGTGTTAGCAGGCAGTTTTAAGAATGCTCTGCTGGCGTAGAGGGACTTCTTAGTTTGTTTCCATGTTGGAAAATCTCTGGAAATAGTAAATGAGTTGTTTATAATGACTGCTGAATCTGCTTTCCTGCCTTGAATCTTTAATGGATGTTGAGGTACTGTAGTTGTAAGGTTTTTTTACTTGGGGTAAGGAATGAACAGGAACAGATGTTCTCTTAAACAGACTTTGTTTCCATGGTGATGTTCCCCATTACTGTATATTTTTATATATCGCTGTAGAGATACACACAAATGTCTTGAATAATTTTTTTATCCAGATGTCTCAGATGATGTTCTTAAAGTGATGAAGCTCTGAAACATCTATTTTTAGGAACAGGAGTGGGATCTCTGTATTTAAGACTGGACTGTGTAATTCTTACTGTGGCTTCTGAATTCTCATGACCCAAAGCCCTCCTTTGCCTAGTGTGCATAACCAAAATACCGTCTCACTAATGACCTTAACTGTAAGGAACAACAGGTGCAGGCACACAGAGCACAAGAAAACAGTGGAAGCTATTTGTATGGTGATTTGGATGGATCAGCATCCTAATGTTTAGTACTCTGAGCAGTGTGAAAAGACCACTTTTGGAGGATGAGGCCAGTAGCCATTTTCCCAGGAGTTTTGCCAGATGCGGAAGACTTAAATATGGAAAAAGCAGAAAGGTGATTTGTTAAGCTTGAGCAAGGAGCAGAATGGAGGTGTCAGGATCTCAGCAGTGAGGATTGACTTCAAGGTAGCCAGTGAAGTCATGTGAGGAAGAAAGGAGGTGCTTTACTCTGAGAATGTAATTTCTGTGTGTCCTGCTGAAGGGATACCAGTTAAAGTTGTTACTGCACTCGGAACATGAGATGACAAGCACTGAGATGAGACTACTTGGAGGCAGGATAGGGAAGGCTGATGTTTGCCATTATAGGGAAAGAATCTTCAGTTTTTAGACATCGTCTGACTGACCGTCAGGAGGAGTTGAGCTGATGTACCTTATGTATACCTGTGGCCTAGGTAATCTCTAAGCATGGTCCTCAAGAGGTCAGAAATCAGTCTTGCAGAGTAGAGGTCCTCAGTTATAACTATTTTCATATTCATGCTGATTCATTTGGGGGAGGAAGACACTGGGTGTCCATATCATGGGTATCCGAGTCCATAGTCTTGTTGGAGTACATTTCTGCTGAAGGGACAAATTTATCAGAATCAAGCCTAGAGGACAGTCTAGGCATGAGCAGACTGAGATATCAGCAGCTAGTTCTTGTTAATTCAGATCACTTGGTAAGTTCTGTGGAGCCTGGTAGTGATACCAATAAACAGGAATAAACTCGATGAATGGGCAAAGTCTACCCTGTTTGTCCAAGTTCTACACTGACCCTCTCACCATGGAGGGTGACCAGAAATAAAAAGCTGAGGGGGGAAGGCTTGTGGCCATCAGAGTTCTCCTTAACCTTTCTCAAACCAAGCTTTCTCTACCTCTACCGCATTTTCCTAACAGGAATGTACATAAGGCTGATGTCTTTCTAGGCTTGCCCAAAGGGAACAGCTGAAAGCATTACTTCAGTCATATGCTATAGCTCTGTGTGTGATTAGATAATGCTCTTGCTGTGCCATGATGCAAAGTACCTTTAGCTGCTTTCCTTGAGAGCTGACAGAGCCAAGAAAGCAGTAGGAGGTACTCTGCTGGCTGGAAATGGGGGCAGAGAGGGGCAGGATTGTTTTTTGCTCTGCAGAAGGTACTCCTTATGTGATGACCTCATTTCTGATTGCTTCAACAGGTTTGTGGGGGAGATAAGCCTTACATTGCCCCATCAGACCTTGAGCGGAAGCACCAGGATTTCAGAGAGTCAGCTGTCAGGCAGTTTCGTTTGGTGAAGAAGATGGGAGGAGAGGAGTTCTGTCGGCGCTACCAGGAGCAGCTTGAAGTGGAAATTGATGAGATCTATGCAAACTTTGTGAAGCACAATGATGGCAAAAACATCTTTTATGCTGCTCGTACCCCTGCCACTCTATTTGCAGTCATGTTTGCCATGTATATAACCTCAGGACTGACTGGGTTCCTTGGTATGAACTCCATAGCTACCCTGTGTAATCTCGTGCTGGGGATGGCTCTTATATCGTTTTGTACTTGGGCTTATGTTAAGTACTCTGGGGAATTCAGAGAAGTTGGAACAGCCATTGATCAGATCGCTGAAGCTATATGGGAACAGGTTGGTATCCATTTTTAATGCTAAATCTTCTTTACTTGAGCAACTTCCTGGAGTTGTATCAGATGTTTTCTGTTCAGTGCTGTGGGTGAAAAGCTGGTCCAGACCTAATGGAGAGGCTAGTGGTGCCAAATCAGCTCAGAAGTGCCTGTTCTCAGCAGTAAGAGATGCTGCACATGACAAAGTGTTAAACAAGCTCAGGATATTATCCAAAAAGTGTTACTTAAAGGCCTTACTAAATGCTTGCATGGTAAAGAGACTCTAAAAATCTTGTTCAAAGTGAGGAATTCTGCTTTTAAAGGTACATTTAAAGTGATAAACTTGTGCTGTGAGTGTAGTCGATCAGGTGCTACGAGAAATGAGGAAGGTGAAACACTGCTCTCCCCCGACCTCACCTTATGGTTGGACTCAATGATCTTCAAAGGTCTCTTCCAACCTTGTTATTCTGTGATGGTGTGATGCCAGAAGGCTAATTAGACCACAGATTACTGCTTGATGACTTGTGCATCTTCTTGTAGAAGTTGCTGCAGCAAGCTGTTTTCTTCAGGAAGACTTGCATTGTCTATGACTTCAGTAGGTGCAAATGCTGTTGCAAGAAATACTCGACACCTTTCTGAAAGGATGATATGAGTGTAAAAGTACCAGAGCTGGAGAAGAAGGCCCTCTGTACAGGGATTTTGCTGCCTGAATCCAGTTGATAGAGCTGTGCCAGTAAAGCCAATGTAGAGAATTCCTGACTTGTAATCGTACAAGTAGTGTTCGGAGTGTTGAGAGTAGCTACGTCCAGTACCAGCCTTGGTGCTGCTGTTCCTAGAAATAAAGGGCTCACTGAACTTACCTATGGTGAAACTGAGTCCTGTAAGGCAAGTCACAAACCAGAGCCTTGTATACAGGGGAGGTCTGTGTCTGAGATGACTGTGCATGGCTCATCACAGGTGGCAAGTGGTATGCTAGACCTGTGTGAGCAACCAGATGAGGTTACAAGCTGCACTGCTGCAGAAACAGTGGATTTCTAGTAGTAGGAGGGAAATGATCACCTAGGTACTATGTTTTGAGTTGTGCCCCTAAGTGATGGTTAAAATTGAAGCTCTCCTGTATCACTGTGGCTTCCTGCTTTGGAGCTTTGAGCTGGAGAGCGCTGTAGTAAGAGTGGAAGGTGTCAGTTCTGTGTATGGTACTTGCTGAGTGCGGCTGCCCCTGTAGGATATCTGGAGCGTAGCATACCAAGTGTAAGGCTTGATTTGACTGCTACCCTTCCCAGAAGAGAGAGGGCTGTATTGGGACCTTGCCTTTTCTGGGCTGGAGGAAGGTGGTCTCCAAAAGAGTGTGCTGGTGGTGTTACCGTTGTGCATCCCCAGTAATATGCAAAGCACCTACAGGTCCTGTCTGAGTCACTCACTCTGATATACTGTATTATTGCTATTGATTTCTCAATCTTTGCCTTTCTTTTCCCTCCTTGCTTCAGAGGAATCCCAGGAAGGTGAGAAGTTACTGACAATCAGTTTCCTTTTCTAAACTTGATTGAGATTCTGCTGCCTTCTAAAAGTCATGTTTCCTAACAGCTGAATTCGTGTTCTAGGTGTTTTCCAAACTCTTTGAAGTCCTTAGACGCCGAACGATTCGCCGTACTATTACATCAGTGCCACGACAGCGACTCTCATCCAACAATAACAAGAAGAAAAACTAGCCAGTATTTTTAATTTTCTTTCTGTATCTGAAGTGTTCACACTTACACATGTAGGACAATAAGCTGGACCGTTTGGGCCGGTCTGCATAAATGCTGTAACCATACCAGACTGATGCTGCATATAGGGTATGGAATTGCACATCCATCTTCTAGGAACTGTAAAGTGGTTTGAATTCAGTGACATACTGCTGTATAGGAGGGGTATCACTTGTGTCCATAGCATGTGACTGATTTAACCTCATTACTGTAGCAGCAAAACTCCATTTCTCTTTCAGTTCATGCCAGTTTGTGTCAGACTTCAACATTCTCTTTTTTTTCCTCATTACTTCAAGTCTCTTTATATGTTTTTCTATTTCATTTTCCTTGGTTACCTCATTTTTTCGTTTCTTTTGCACGTTTCTCATTCCACAGGTGTTGAAGCCCATGAGTGATAATTTGATGGAGGATCATATGAGACAGTCTGTAAAAAACTCTATCAAAGCAGGCCTGACCGAGCAGGTGTCTCACCATGCCAGACTAAAGACAGACTGACAGTTCGTCTCCTCTTCAACTCTGCCCTCTCATCCTAGACATGCTTGCTGTACCATGAGAACTCAATAATAATAATAATAATAATAAAAAAATAAAAATAAACCAAAGTTTACAATCAACTGTAGAAGTAGTTTAGTGTGACTGGCTTCACAGATTGCTGCCATCACCTGGGAAGTTTTAAGTTTGTCAGTGCTCTGCTTCTGAGACAGACCAGTGCCACAGAGCGGGTGCGGGGGGCTGGAGGGAGGGAGGGGGGAAGGTGGTCTGTTTTACTTAAAGTCCTGGTGAGCTGTGTCTGTTTGGGGGTATGGTGGGGGAGGGGTCTTCCCCCAGTGTTTGAGTTGATGCAGTCTCTGGCTTTACAGTGCAAATCTGTCCTCTTGATGGAGGTAATTTCAGGGAAGTACAACGATCAGACCCACGTCGGGTATGCTCTCTTCAAACAGTTGCAGCTCCATGCCATCTCCTCGCCTTCCGTGCTATCAAGTCAGTGAAGCCACTAGAGCCACTACATTAAATATGTATCTTGCTTTATTGCCTTTTATACCAGTGTTACACACGTGCATGTGTCGGTTCCTCATGCTGCCAACGGTGGAACTGAATTTGGGAGGGAGTTGGTGGGTCAGAGTGCACGGTGTCTTGCCTTGAACTCACAGACCTGGTCCTGAGGGAGGTGTATATCAGAACTGAGCTGTCTTCTTCTGCAGTTTAGCCTTCATGTATATAATATTGCCATTAATTCTACTGGGGGAGAAATTCCATCCAAAAAACGTTGCCTACAGCTACCAAGCAATGAGTTAGGATTGTCTGTACAGTGTGTTTAGGTTTTATTTTTTAAGAAATCACAGATAGGGCATGTATATGACATATAAATATATAAATACAATTTTGTATCAAAGTTTTGTAGTTTATGGCAAAACCTGGTTCTGTGGTAGCTAAGTGCAGTCCCTGTAAAGGAATGTTTGTGGCTCATGTAAATTTGTGAATGCATCAACAATTTGAAGTTTTTTGATATATTTGTGATATTTACCTGCCTTGAACACTGCAATCTCTCACCCCCTTGGGAAAAATCAGTGGGAATGTTTGTTGTGAAACTTTGTCTTCTGTTGCATTTTAAAGTTATTTCCTGTAATTTATTTTCAATACATGATTAAAATCAGTTGTGTATATATGAAATGAAATCCGTGCTTATTTTTAAAAGATGATCAAGTATGTATTCTACTACATAAACTGTCAAATACTTATCCTGACAATTATATGAACAGATTGTCTATTGTACTTCATAGCTTTCTATTGAAGCTGATGTTCCTCTCATGCTTGTCTCTGAGAGATGACATCTGTCTAGCTCATATCCCCTCCCCGCTATAGAACTTTCTGGTATTTTAAAGCACGCTTCTTGACTTGTGGAGTTGCTTGTCAGCTTCTGCCCTCCAACAACTGCCATTCTGAAGTCATTACTGGCTCTCTTTTCACTCTTGACTAAATCAGTGTTGACTGTGTGGAGTGCAAAGGCAGCTAAAAAATGAACTGCTGTAGTTTCAGCTGGAAACAACTGTGTGCAATAGCTGAGTGTTTTGAGTTCCTTGATGGTAACAAGTGTCATCGACATCTGAGGTTCATCAGTCTCCCCTCTCTTGAGTAAGGGGAAATCACCTGCCTAGGACTAAAGCAATTGCACTGTGACTTTTGTACCATAAAGAACTTGCTGGGGAGTGGTGGTTACCTGCCCTTGAGAGATGAGGGCTCAGCTCCAGGTGAATGATGAAGATGAGGTAGGAATGTTGCATTTTATGATATCTTCTCAAACTGTACAGATTAAATACTGTTATTTAAACAAGCTAATGCTTCTGTGATTAATTTCTTTTAGTCAAACATCTATAGTGTATGTGGGGGCTTGCAGAGCCCCTTGTATTCTCGGGGAAAGGTATGAGGCAGGTTTGAAGCTGGGCTTGCCTTGCAGCCAGGGTGGGAGCAGAACTCCGTCCAGGATGTGGTTGATGAAGCTGGACGTCTGTTCATGGCAGAGGACTGAAACATGATCGGGGGAGGAGTGCTTGAGGTCTGTGTAGAATTAATGCAAAAAAAAATGCAGACCCCTCAACAATCCACTTTGCGGGAGAGATCAAAGTGGGCAGGAGGCAAGATGATTTTTGGAAGGAGCAAGCGTGAGAAATAGGTGATTAAGGGAATAAAAAGGGCTGATCATGTGGCAACAGGTTCTGGTGCGCAGTCTCGCCTGGCACTGTGTGTCCTGGTTTCTCCATAAATTCTATTCCTCACTTGCTTCCTGGGAGAGGGGGCTCCATGCTGTGGGTGCCAGCAGCTGGAGTGGGACCTTGGACTGGATGCTGGGAGTACCAGCAACCTGGAAAGCAAGTGCTGGCAACTGTGAAGGTTGTGGGTCGGTGTATGATCACCAAGCCAGGTTTGGTCAGCAAGTAGGATGGGGCCCTGAGACCCAGGTGCTGAAATAGACCCGGGTTGAGCGTGCACCTATTTCTGGGTGGGTGGTGGGACAGAGAGGTCCAGGCCAGTTGGAGGTGGGGGTGTTGGGGAGGTAGGGTGGTGGTGGTGGGGGGGTGATGTGGTTCAGCTAAGGCTCATTTGTGGGCGTTTGTCTCCCTCTACAGGAGGCAACTCCAGAGACGAAGCTCCAGGGCCAGCCACAGGTCAGGTGAGTGGCTGAAGGTCAGCTTGGGAGAGCAGCCACAGCGGGGTGTGTAAGGGAGTGGGGCAATGGGCCATGTCCACTTGGAGCTACTACAGGGGGCTGGTGACTCACAGGCCAGCTACTAGATGTGCATGTGTATTTCCTGCTAATGGCCCTTATATCCTGTGAGGGGCAGGACCAGTGTGGGGGTGCAGAACTGGTGATGATGTGTGCACATTGTGCCCACGGGGAATGTTGGCTCAGCCTTGCTGTAGGTCACATGTGGGGTATGAAGCCACAACAGCCTCACGTATGTTGGACAACCCCTTACAGTCCGGGCTCTTGTAAAGGTCAGTCAGTGTTCCTCAACTTCTACCTAGGTGCTGTTAAGAACATTGTGCACCAAGCAGGTATGAGGGCACAGAGGAACACATGGGCGTACAGGACATGTGTCTACCCAGGGCTGCTCTACTGCTGACTCAGGCAAGGGGCGCACAGAGCTGTTCCAGTTAGGCAGACTGGTGCGGACTGAGGTCTGGCTCCCCCTTGTCCTCCCCAGGCAAGTCGAAACCAGTCTAACACAAAATAACCCCACAGAATCAAACGACTTGCCCTGTGCCAGCAGCCTAGCACTGGCCAACTCATGCCTCAGAAAGAATACAGCAGCTCAGTCACAAAGCTACGTGGAAGGCAGTACATAGGTGGCTTGTGTAATGATATAGGGAGATAGGTGAGATGATTGGGAGATGTAACTACACCATCAGAAAGTGGGAGGGAGAGAAGGCAAGATAAAAGACACTTCCTCCTCCTGCTCCTTCAGAAAATGCTAGTTAGAAGGTGTTTCTTCTGCTGCCATCAAATTACAGAGGCACTCACCCTCACAAGCACCTGCTCAGGTTCCTTGTGAGGGGAAACACTCACCTGGAACAACCCATGATGTGATTTCTGGCTCCAGAATGGCATAAACAATGGGAAATTTATTTTCTGGCTCTCTTCTAACTTGATTTTCTTAGCACGGATGAGAGGCAGGCCATTGACTTTTCCTGTAGTTGGCTGATCCTTACAGTAAAGGCAATGAGGTAGACCCAGCATGGCCCAGAGATAATGGCAGGGGGAGAAGAGGGAGGCCTGTATTTTACAACCCTAGAATGAGTGCCCAGTGTTTTTTCAATTGTGCTAGGCAAGTATGGTAGGATCTCCCACTCCCTGCTGCCTACTGTCTCGGTTTAAAGTAATTCAGCACAGGTTATGATAAACTTCCTTTTTTATTGAAAAACACGGGCAGGAGTAAAGAAAGACCATTTATTTACACAAGTTCCTAAGTGCAGCTTAACTCAAGAACGTTATGACCAGCAGGATAAAAGGATATGGGTACAAAACAGAATTATGGAGGCTACCAAACAGTACAACTCCCTGGCAAACACGGACCTTCAGATAAGATCAGCAACTGAAATGAGAGAAAAATGAGAGAATGTAAGTATGCACCGAGTGTGTGGAGGGCCAAGCCCGGCAGTGCGGTGCACCCGCTTCTGTTCCCAGGTTCCTCCCCAGGGGAAGTGCAGCAGTGTTGGGAAGGAGGTGTGTGGCAAAACAAAGCACCCATTTATCTTTCAGCTGCTGCAGCCTCGGCCTGCACTCACCGTTCATGGGCATCTCATCAATCTGGGTGGAGTAGTACTGCTCGATGTCTCGCAGGATGCGGATGTCGTCGTTCTTCACGAAGTTGATGGCTACACCTTTTCTGCCGTACCTGCCTGACCGGCCAATTCTACAGAGGCAGAAGGGAAGAGAGGATGGAGCTGCCTTGGGGAAGAGTGACGCAGCCACGCTTCCCCCCGCGAAGGCCGAGCATACCTGTGTATGTAGAGCTCTCTGTTGTTGGGTAAGTCGTAATTAATGATCAGGGATACCTGTGGCACGTCTAGGCCTCTAGCCCAAACATCTGTTGAAATGAGGACTCGGCTGCAAAGAAGAGAGGACAGTTATGGCTCTTTCACACCACTGAGGCGGGTGTGAGAGCCAAGAACTCCGGAGTCTCCAGCACTCCCCTGCTATTCTGCACTGCCCCCTGCCTGCAGCACACAGGCAGCAGCCACACTTTTGCAGCATCACCCAAACTTCAGAGCAGACACAGTACCAGGAATGTTCATCTTTCAGAAGGAGTAGGACGTTCCCAAGAGTTTGAAATACTGAGGACAGAGCCCAAATATTTCTCTTCCTTCACTCAATTTAAATGCAGCAACTCCCAACCTCTTCAGCAAACTAAACCCAACTAGTTTCATACCTAAGTATGAGCATCTCTCCTTGGAAAGTAGCAATTTCCCAACTCTCCAACACCACAGGGGGATAGATGGGAATCAGGCCTCTTCCTAAGCTGAGCTAATAAAGGCCTTCAGAGAAGAGAGTTATTACAGGTTTCTGAGGCCCATTTTATCCTCAGACACCAGAAGCAATCCTGCCCTGACAGCAACGCTGTGACACCTTTTAATGCATTTACCTTGCACCAGATCTGAACTCTTTCATGATGGACTCTCTCTCCTTTTGTGGCATGTCCCCGTGCATGGACGAAACCGTGAAGTTGGCTTCTCTCATCTTCTCTGTGAGCCAGTCTACCTGTGCATACAGCCAAGCAGCCTGGGTTAGGTCTCACTCCTCAGGACAGCACATGAGTTTTGCTTGGAGAATGTTTGCAGAGATATATGCTGGCAAGGACTGAGAGACACTTTAACAAGGATTCTGGAGCTAAAAGATCTAAATCATCCTTATGAAACACTGGCTACACAGTATAGGGCTCCACAACCCCTGAAAGGAAAGGATTTAAGGGCATTTATTCAGGAAGCATGACTTTGTTGCAGGGATTTTAAGCAATTAGAAAAAGCAGCACATTCTTATCTAATCAAGTCTACATCTCCAAACACGCAACTCCTGCGAACTACATCTGGTCTGCCTGTAACCAGCTGCTTAAGCAAGGCACATCCCAAAGAGAGATGTTTAGCCCCTCTTCTTACTAAACTATTCACAACCAGAACAACCAGACCTCTTAGCTGAGTCTGGCCTTGCTTTCAGAGGGTGACTCGGAGGAGAATGCTATGTGCCCATCTGAGGTTGGCTTGTACCTTTCTCTTGGTGTTACAGAAGATGACAGCCTGGGTGATTGTGAGCGTGTCGTAGAGATCACACAAGGTGTCAAACTTCCATTCTTCCCTCTCCACAGCCACGAAAAACTGCTTGATTCCTTCAAGGGTCAACTCATCACTGTGGGGAAGAACAACAGCTGTACCACACCACAAGTAGGTCCACACAGACACACTGCAGTTAGAAAGGTTTCATGTGCTTCCACAGGTATCACACCTCTGCCCTGTGTGCTGAGGGCTACTGGGTCATTTTTGACCCCCACTTGAGGGGTGCATGAGGACCTGAGAGAACCACCAGACATAAGTTACACCTGCAAAGGCATTCAGGAGGAGTCAGCTAAAGGGTCTTTTGGCTTGCTATCTAATAGCCAATTACTGGAAGAGGATACAAAAATCCTCTGGAGGAGCATGGGAATTGGGTAGTTACGAAGGATGGATTTCCAAGAGACTGGAGAGAATGAGGGGGGCAGGGGGCAGTCAGGCTGAGCAGCAGCAAGCAGAACCAGTATAACCAGAGAAGTAAATCCGCTTCTGCTGGAAATCAGGACATGGGGATGTCTGCAAACACCCAGGCAAACTGCAGCAGTGAGAAGGAACACGAGACTGACTCTGCATTGAACTGGGTAATACTGTGAACTGCCCAACTAGAGAGTTCCTGTTATTTCTGAGGAAACTCACTCACCGTTTCACCAAGATGCGGATGGGGTCTGTCATGAACTTGTTGGTCATCTCCAAAATTTCGTGAGGCAAAGTGGCACTGATCAGAACCACCTGTGTTGCTGGAGGTAAGTATCTGTACACATCATAGATCTGCTCCTTAAAACCTGAAAAGTAAATCCAAGTGTCAGAAAATCTTTCTCCCAAATACCCCACTCTTTCATGGTTTGATCTGAAAATTAGTTTCTGGCTTATGTTATGAGGTAATGTTAAGGAGAGAATAATTAATTCAAAGCCAGTGTCATGTATTACCTCAATTTCCCCAAACCTACTACAATGTAGCCATGGTACACAATAAAGCACAAAAGGCAGTCTTGAGAGCCTATAACTGTTGAATGGGATATTACATCTAAATCAGACACAATATGTTAGTTATCTTAACCTGTTCTAGCCCATAATTAACTATGACCATCTAGCTTTGACAACAACCAATTGTTTTTAGAAGTGGGACTAACAGCTGGGACAGCCTGGAATCTCAAAGAGGCGAGGAGAAAGGAAGCAGTAGGGAGACAAATATTTTTACCTTTATTGAGCATTTCATCTGCTTCATCCAAAACCAGCATTTTGATGGCACGAGTCCTTAAACTTCGACGACGAATCATATCTGTAAGATTTTACCTTGTAAGATGAAAAGGCTCTGAAAGCAAATGATCCTACACTGCTCCCAGCTGCTGTCAGGGCATTTCAGTGGAAGAGGAACAGGTAGTTCTGCTGCCACCAGAGACTGGGTTTTGGTGACAGAAGGCACATCCAGGGGCTAGTGTGCTCACCCTGCAACCTATGGAGATGTCTCTGCAGCCCACTCAGGGAGCAGTGACTGCAGGGAACCTCTGCAAGTCCAAGCTGTGGGATGCTGTTCGCTACCTGCATGGGGCAGGGGACCCAGTCTCCCACAGTAACTGCAGCCAGACATGAGGAACCTACGTGAGCTTATCGTAAGCAGACCAAGCAAATCCGCATTCTGTTCAAAAGAGCACTTGGCTTTGTGGAACCCCCAAACACCGTGTTAGAGAAACTACATGCCGTTAGCACACTGTTCAAAGCCAACCCAGTTCAGCAGCTGCTCATTTTTGGCTGTTTCTCCCTTGTCAACACTACCACCAGGTTCGTCCAGAGACAGGTGCTTGTGTAACAATGCCTGTTGCTCAGAGATGCAGAAGATGTGATCCTGAAGGCTAACATTACTGCTGGGTTAACTGTGACGATCACCAAATATAGAATGCAATGAAAGCAGGAAACACCAACTGCATGTGCACACCTGATCTGGCTGTTGCTTTCTCTTTGCTAGTATCCAGAAAGCCCGGATCTAATTTTGACATTCAAGTACACCCAGCTAATATCTCCTCTAATATTCTGCAGTACTTCCTGGGACTGTAATATTTTTTCCTTTAAAGAACACTCTCCTATCCCAAACCACCATATAAAGAATCACTTCAACAAAACCAGCAAAATATAAATAGAGAAAACCCAAATACCATCCCCACTGATCTCTAATATCTTTGAGATATGACTATGGGAAGGTGTTACCTTGTTACACCTCATGTTAATGTAACACAGATGCTTTTGCACTAAATGTATCTTTTCATGCCGTTTCAAATGTAAGGGCACAGAACTTGCAGGAGGTTCCCGTGGCATCCCCTTACCAAACACGCGGCCTGGAGTGCCAGCGACGACGTGCTGCCCATAATCCAGTTTTCGGATGTCTTCCCCCACGTTAGTCCCTCCGATACAGGCATGGCACTGGACATTCATGTAGTCTCCCAAAGCAAGAAGACCCTGTGTTGGTACAAAGGAACTGCTTAATTAACAAAGTTCTCATGAAGTTTGTGCCTGTGAAGAGGCACATGCCTACACAGCCACAGGATGGGGTTTTTTAGAGAGGTTTCACAAGCTGTGGCTATTTTTTGTGTCTGTTGCTTAAACCTCTTCAATGGCAGGCTTTCAAATACTGGGCACTCAGTTCCCCAGGGATCACAACTGCTTTAGGTGCTGTCCTTAAAAATCACATTAGGAACATGTAAAACCTTAGACTGCTACCCAACACGGTTGTGTAAGCAAGAACTGGTACAATGCAGAGGAGCGAAATGGTCGTTTGTCAGAATTTCTTATTCCCTTCAGGACAGAGAGAACAAGTGGAAGCTGTGCTTTGAGGTCTGCTGGGATAACATCCGAGAATCAGCCCTGGGCCTTGGGAGTGCTTCACAGGCAGCAAAATTTAACTGCTCCTACCTTCTGAATCTGTACAGCCAGCTCCCGAGTAGGCGCCAAGATCAGTGCCTGGGTTTCGCGAACCTGTTTAAAAGAGGCAGCCACATGGCAGTTAATCACAGGGCAGACATCATCCGGGCATTACAGTGCTCAGAAATGTCACTGAGAAAGGATTCATCGATGAATTTTGTGCTAAAACCTACTGTCTGCGTGGGTCTGTACACCTAGAAAGTTGCTCTCACACAGAGCATTTCCACAGCAACAGCTGTGTAACTTAATTAAGTTACTTTTGACAAGACAGCACTTAAGCAGTTCTTTGATTGCTCAATTTACATCCAAACAATTATTTAAACCAGTTTAACTTCAGATGTTCAGTTCAGATAAAAACCTGGCATTGCCCAAGGATTCCAAGGTGACATCTTAACAGGTCACATCTGAAAAATTCTGAGCATTACTACTTCATTACAGAAACGAAGCATAAAGCATGTTCTCCGCAGAAATTTTTGTGCCCCCAGGCAGTGACAGCTGAATAACAATCTAAGGTTTAAGAGAGTACTGGCCCACAGAAAATAATTTTCTTCAACAGCATCTATACATTCAAGTTGTAGTTACAGAGCAACTGGATGGACACAGTACCCCCAACTAGGAAAAAAGCAAACATTAATCATTCAAGAATCCAGGCTTGATTTGGCACAATGTATGCCAACTCTTCAGACAGGCTGCTGGTGCTTTTAGTGCTGTTTGAGGATAGTTTTGCCTGCTGGGTGATTAATTCAGCCCTTCAAAAATATGTGAAAGAGGTCAGCTGTTAAACCCAACTTTCTAGTTACAAGACTTTACTTGAACTTTCTTTGCCAAAGTGGGTTTGACAGTGAAATTGACAGTGAAATTCACAGAGTCTGGTGACATTTTCAGTCAGAAATCTCTTTTAGGTTCACTGCTCATAATGAAAAGATCTCAATGTAAAGCTTTATTTGCTCTAACCACAAAAACTTTTAAGAGTAGACTTCCAATTCAGTCAAAGAACATTTGTAGCATGTGCTATGAAACTACCTGTATATCCAGACACTGCAGGACCGAGATGGAGAATGTTGCCGTCTTCCCTGTTCCTGACTGTGACCTGAGAAATGGATGTTTGGTGAGCACTACGGATGTCTGGACAAACAATATGGGCAATTTCAACACATTCCACCCCTCTGCTCTTTGCCATTCCTTCTTTGCAAAGAAGTCGATACCGCCAACAGCCTATCTGACAAAGTTCTGTTACAATGACAGGGCAATCTGTAGACAAGCAGCTCTGAGAACTGCGGTACCTGTTGCAGAGTCCCCAGCTCTGGCATATTTAGTTCTTACCGAACCAGCATTTTAACTTCCTACAATTTTTCGTGCTAAAGTTGTTCTTTTTTAAAAGTACAGGGTCGGCAAGACAATACACTTTGGAAAGCTAGCAATTCCCCCTACTGACCGAAAAATGCATTTCTTTCACTGACACGTATACCCTTCTTTGTCTCCAGAAACAAAGTAGATTTTCTTCTGCTGATCTTTTCCATTGATTGAGACTGCTGCTAAGTCTATACTTCTCTGGCCTTGCTGGAAAACATGCCAGTGAGCCTCAGAGCCCCATTCACTGACAACATGCAACGTCTTGGCAGAATCTTTATTACAGCAACGTACCTAAACTTCATAACTGTTAGGATCGCAGTCTGTGCAAGTCAGCCAGTTTCAGCTCACACCGCTCGTGATGTGCTTTCCCTAATCCTGCCGAGCAGCAGCCGAGCACCACGGCTGGCAGATGCCGCTCCCCGCTTCAGTCAGTGAGGGCGACTGACGCCCCCGCCCCCCACCCCGCCCCGCAACACCAACAGGATGCCCTTCCCACCCACGAGCAGCCCAACCCCTCGCCGCCAGCCTCACTTACTGGGCGATCACGTCTCTCCCCTTGATGATCTGCTTGATGGCTCTCTGCTGGATGGCCGAGGGCTTCTCGAAACCTGCAGAGGCAGCCCGCACCGTCAGCGGGGCGGCGGGGCAGCCCCCGGACGGGGCAGGCGGCGGCTCCACCGCGCAGACGCGGCGCCCCACATCCGGGTGCCGCCACCGACCACACAACTACCCACCCCCGCCCCCGGCCGCCCCGCCGCGCACCGTAGGCGTAGATGCCGCGCAGCAGGTCCTCCCGCAGGCCCATGGTGTCGAAGGTGGGCGTCACGTCCACCTCCTCGCTCGTCTCGAACTCCACCTTCGTCATGTCCTCCTCCTTCATCAGTCGCTTCCGCGCCGAGCCAGCCGTCCCGCCAGACCCCGCCGACCCCGACATGGCCAAAAGCGTCCCCTTCCCGCTGCCCGCCCCTCACGCACTGGCAATGGCTCCGCCGCCGTCTCGCACGGTAGGACCGCACGGCTGCGCATGCGCAGAAAAGTGCGCGCGTGCGCAGAGGAGGGTGGGCGGGAAGCGGTTACAGCGTGCGCGTGCGCAGCCCCCACTCGCGCGGCTCTGCGCGTGCGCGGATATGTCGGGCGAGGGGCGCGCATGCGCTGCGGCGCGGTGAGTGAAGACTGGGGGTGGAGGGACCGGTGTGGCCTGAGGCCGCGGTCACAGCAGGCCCTCGGATGCTGGGGGTCCGCGTAGGTGGTGAGGGAGCGTCCCCGTCACCCTCACAGCCCAGGCTCGGCGTGTGGCCTGCAGACGGCCGTATCGCTGCAGTTTGCTGTGGGCTGGCGATCGCCACGGCCACCCGCCTGTCCCGCTGGCCTCCTGTGAGGCTGTAGGTCCTCCAAGTACCTCCCGAAGGGAGGCGGGGGTTGGCGCGGGGAACGCTGGGACTCGTTCCCCGCCTCGCATGTGAAGATAGATGAGTTGGGTGGGCCCTTGTCTCTGTTCGCATGGTGATGTGTCCCCCTTGGCACTGCGTAAGCGCTGTATGTATGTATGGCTTGTCTGATCCATGTAAAAGCCCAGTGTCCAGGTCCAGACCCAGGAACATCCCAGGCAGTTTGCAGGAGGAGGGTGGGCTCTCAGCCCCCATCACCTCATCTGCATGCCTCGCACTGTCAAATGAGGATAAACCTGAGCTCAGACAAGGCAGTTGGAACAAGATTTAGAGGTTCTCAGCAGACACCAAGGGAAAAGGACCCATGCTCTCTTTTGCCTTTTTCAGCCGATGCCCTCTCCTTTTCTCTCTCTGTGTCATGCAAATGACTGGGATCCAGTTTTTGTGGAGCTTGATGTCTGGGTTTGCTTTTGGGGTAGAGGGTTTAGATGTGGGCATGCTGACTCCCTTACGCCCCTTTCTTAGGGATTTCAGCAGGTTTTGCATCTTCCATCTTTATCCCCTTTTTCTCCTCTTCTGATTTTGGCATCATTGAACGGAGGGTAGATTTAACCTTCCTCCTGCCATAGATGGGTTGGATACTTGGCTGTTCGCTGAATAAACCCTTAAACTTTTGTGAGAAAAGGCTCCCTCCTGCTTGACACTGCACTCTCTTGAGTCCTGAGCTAAAATGTTTGACATGGTAAAAGGAAGTATTTACAAACCTACAAATGTTTCCAGTCCTAGCATGTCTAGGATGAGTCTGGCTGAATGCTAAACAACATGGATTGTTCCCATTCTGATTGTTAGCAAATGTATCAGTACCTGCATGTTTGAGTGGAGCCAGCTGGGTTGGGGTATGCAACCCCTGCTGCTCTCGGGCACACTGTGACTAATGCTCTTTCCTCCTTTTTCTTACAGAATCTGAAAGCAAACAAAGAGGTTGAAAGTAACAAAGCACTTGTGAATGTGACACCGGAGGCACAAGGTATGATGGCCTCCCTGTATGTAATGTGTTGCCAAGTCATCAGGAGATGACCTGATACAGATCCTCTGGGATTTGCTGGGGAATGTCGGAGGGTGGCATGGTGCTAACATGCCTGGATGTAGTTTGTGACAGGGGAGTCATGCTGCTTGGTTCCCATCATCCTTGTGTCAGTGACGTTGCGCTCCTCTGGTGTCCTTACAAGGATGAATACAGATTCAGGTGGCTTGGTCTTCACAGTATTGTGTCACAAATAGTTGTGGTGAGGCTCTTTTCAGGATGGCTGATACATACTGTGTTTTCATCTGGAAGCCTGATCTAGCCTGCAGCTCCTGGCTGTTGCCCAGCCCTTCCTTGGACACTGCTGAAGCTCAAGTCCAGGCCCTTCCTGAGGAGG
Organism: Gallinula chloropus; assembly: GCF_964237585.1. Taxonomy (NCBI): domain Eukaryota; kingdom Metazoa; phylum Chordata; class Aves; order Gruiformes; family Rallidae; genus Gallinula; species Gallinula chloropus. The sequence goes on from NC_140087.1 coordinate 66,266,351, forward strand.
TAGGTACAGGAGGTGAGGACTTTCCTCAGCCAGTGTTTTGTTGAAGGAGCTGAGGAGGGAGGTGAGCAGGGGAAAGGCTGGGAGACAGCTTGTGGAGAGAGGGATGGGCAGTGAATTTGCAGAGTCAAAGGAAGTGACTGTCAAAAGTAAGCTTTGCCTCTCCAAGGCTGCAGGCACTGGTCCTGAGCTGATGTGCCCCAGCACAGTCACATTTTGTTGGATGCACAGATGGCTTCCCTTGGAGAGGAACTGGTCTGTAGAATCTGACTGAGGTTTAGTTAGGTGGGAGGGGAACTCAGGAGGCATCTGGGTTAGCCCTCCTCACAGCACATCTGAATTTCAAGCTAGACCAAACTGATCAGGGCTTGTCCAGTCTGGCTTTGAGTATCTTCCAGAATGGAGGCCCCACAGCTTCTCTGGGCCTCCCCAGGGCTGCGGGGCCCTTACTAGGAAGACACTTTTTTCCTTGTGGCCATCCTTGCAGCTTGTTCCTGTTGTATTTTGCCTTTTTGGTGCACGTCTCTGCAAACAGACTGCCATTTCCAGAACAAAATTATAGGGTGACTGTAGCTCTTCAGGGTTCCAGAGGAGGTGTGAGGCCTTGATCTCCCTTCTCTCCCAAAACTGCAGCAGGATTCAAGAGTTTTTTATAGCCTGTATGCAGCCACTACCGGGGCTCACGTTTCAGACTTTCTGGAGAGGAGTTTGTTTCTTTATGTGTACATGGAAATAGAGCAGCATTCAGTTTCAAAACGACTTAATTGTGTTCCATTTGCACTGTCAAAAAGATGGGATTTATTTTAAGAAGCTCTTTGGATGCTTTAAGCGTGGTGAGCTTCTCTTCTCTTGTGCAGCTACTTCAGGAACTCAAAGATCTATTTGCTAAAGTGGGAAAACGATGGAGAGGGAAGGGTGAGCTTTCAGGAGTTGCAGTTTGTCTTCTTCAGACACATGGCCACCTTTTTGCAAGGTACACCAAGGTCTCTGAAGCAGGCAAGTCCCAGCACTTCATGGGGTGACTTGAAAGGCAGAAAACTTTCTTTGTAAAAAGGATCCTCATTGGTGGCCTTGATCGTCCAGCTCCTTGGAGGTGTTTTCCATTAACTTTGGATAAGGAACCATAAGTCACTGCCAGTTCATTAAGGGACAGTTCATTAGTTGATTGCCAGTTCAACACTGGACAGTTCATTAGTGATTGATGTTTCTACAGCATCCTGCAAGGAATCCAGACACAAATCCATCTGTCACACTTAGAAAGGTTTCTCCGTCAATTTCCCCCCCCCCCCCCGCAAAAAAAAAGGAGGCTAAAGAATGGGTTCTACTGAGAACAATTCATGATTTGTTTCACAAGGGAGTGACTTAATAGAGAGTCCTTGGGCATCTGAAGATGGTGACTTGGGGAGGGTTTTCCACTTGTTAGTCATTTTTGGGGTATGGTGTGGACTTCAGCCTCTGCATCCAGACTGAAAGGCTCCCTTGTGAGGCTTCTTCCAAACCTGGTGTGAAAATAGTGCTCTTGGGGATGTGCCTGCTCTGTTATCAGCTTTCTGGGTTCTGCTTTTTGGTTTAGTTTGGATGAATCTCATTTACCTTTGAAGCTGACTTGAATCCTACTTTAGCTTCTAGATCAATCAAAATGTTGGCTGAAAGGCCACCCATCTGACAGAATAGGTGTAGGTGGAAGAGGGTGGTAATGCAGAACAACAGAGGGCTGTTAAGGCTCATCTTTTTATGGGAGGGAGGGGGAGGCATATCTTAGCAGAGGGGAAAGATCACCCCAGTTCTAACACTGGCTTCAGAAGTGCTGATGTCTCTGCACCTCTTGTGTCTCAGGTTGTTCCCTTTCTAGTGCACTGAGCAAGCTTCGTTCCATCCACGTATTCTTTGTTGCATGTAGAATACTTATTTCTCTGTAGTGCTTCTAATTCCAAAGACTGGCAAGGCATTTGCAAATGCTTTTGAAGTAACTGCATTTTAATGCACTAAGGTGTAAGTGAATTGCTGATTATCCTGACAGCCAGGACAGCTCCATACAAGATCCTGAGCAAAACAGCTCAAAAAAAAAAAAGAAAAAGAAAAAAGTTGGTTTGTGTTCTTTTGTTCTTTTGGCTTAAGACTTTGAGGTAACAGTTCTCTGAATACAGGCTTCTTCCAGATCTGGTGTGAAATTGGTGCTCTTGGAGATGTACCAGTTCTGTATCAGCTTTCTGGGTTCTGCTTTTTGGTTCAGTGTGACTGACTTGTTTACCTTTGAATCTGACCTCAATCCTACTTTAGCTTCTAGATCAACCAAAATGTTGTCTGGCAGTCCCTGTCTGACAGTCTTCACAAGACCTTCTGATGCTATATAACTTTCCACATTGGTCTTTCTGTGGTTACCGGGTTTTTGCAACTTAGCAGGGAAACCAAAGTGCCTGCCAGCCTGCTCCTCGTGGCTGCTCTAAGGGCAGCTCAGGATATCTCCCTCCTGGCAGCGTGGTGTTGTTTTCAGAATGTTCTCCAGTATTGATGGAATCTCTGGAGTTTCCTTTCAGTATTGAATGCAGCCTGTTTTTCTCTTCCAGGTTGCCCACTGACTTGCCTTCACTACTTTTTTCCTCAGCTTCAGAGGAGAGTGTGAAGCAGAGGGAAGCAGTCTGTCTTTCCAGCCCAGCTGTGTGGGCCCACATCTCTTCTCTGGTATCAGCAACAGATTTGCCAGGCCTGAACTTGTCGCTGCTGTCTGAGCCCTAGAAGAAGTTAGAGGTGATCCTCGAGGTCCCTGATGCTGCCTTGACTGGTGGTGTTGGGTGAGGAGAGCAGTAAGGCCTTTCAGCAAGCAGCTGTTCAGGGAGGAAGTGCACTTGCTGTCAGGTTCATGATGCGGTGGCAGGGTCTGGTTACCCCAGAGCTGGGGAAAATCTGAGGTGGGTGTGATCTAAGCCTGTCTGTGGGATGTGGGTGGATCTCTGAGAGACTAAAGGGTGATCAGATGGTGTAACAACAGAAGTCCTGTTGGCACTGTTAGAAGAAGGAGACAGTGATTTCAGTCTGTGCTGTCCTTGCAGAGGCTGAGTAGCAGTGTGGGCCTGGCAGAGCTGCCTGCAGCTTTGAACAGTGCACTCATGGTCCCCAGGAGTGAGCTTCAGCATGCAGCCATCTCCTCCTATGGATACAAACTGCAGTGCCTCAGGTATGGGTGCTGCTCCCTGTGAGGATGGCCCTTTTGTGGGCTGTGTGAGACGCAGCTCCTGTGCGGCGCCTCTTAATGCACTGCTTGCCATGCCTGCAGGTTCCAGGTGAGGCAGATCGCCAGAGAGAGAGACCAGGCAAGGCTGGACTTGGAGAAAGTGGAGAGACACTGCCTGCAGCTTGGCAGGGAGGTGGATGAGCAACACGTTGCTCTCGAGCACGCACAGAGCAAACTCAAGTAAGAGGCCCTTTTGATGGGGTAGGGAAAATGATTTTCCTGTGGATGCCCACACCCTTTCCCTCTTGTCCCAGTTTCCCTTTATGAATTTTCCACTTGTTTTGCCATTGTGTCAGTGGCAGAGAAGTCCCTAAAGACCCCACACACCTCATGGCTATCTGAGAACATGCTCTGGGTACCCCAACCATGTTGCTTTTTTTCTCCAGGGATGTTCAGGCACAAATAGAGGCAAAAGAGCTACTTTTGCAACAATCAGTGAATCACCAAGCGAAGCTGGAGGCTGACACACAGTTTCTGAAGGGTACAGAGGCAAGCCTGCAAGGGAGATTGAATCATATGATGAAGGTAAGGAAAACTGCCTTGGGTGAAACATCTTTACTTCCTCAGAGAAGGCAAAGCAGAGGTGGTGACAAACATGGGTGGTTTGTGTTGGTCTTGCTGTGAAGGACGGGAGATTTATGCAGAACAATCTTCAGCTACATCCATACTATTGGATTAAATGCAGAGCTTGTTCCCTTGACATTACATAATTAAATCCCCACGTGGTCTATTGGAAATGGTTTGACCCTTGGTAATACCTGAACACTTGGTGGTTGAGGCTAAAGCTGTACCAGGGATCATGCCAAAACCAAAGATGATGCTGTCTCTGCCTGGGATTTTTCCAGTGCTATTCAGTGTGTAAGTGTAGATGGATATAACTCGGTACTTGTTGCCTATGTTGGCTGTGAGGGAAACCATAATTTTTCGAAACAGAGGTAGCAATGAGCTGGTGGGGCTCTCTAGCTCTTATTCCACAAAACCCACTCCCATGTCTGTCCTTTGAAGGGATGCCCATGTGGTGTGTTCTGTCCAAAGCGCTGTCTCCTGCAAGCTGTGCTACACTTAGCACGCTGATGTGTCAGTTGTTTTACAGCTGCCTGCTGAAGGCCAGTGAACTCATCCTGTGATGTAAGGACCCAAAACATCAGGAGAACCTTCTCCCTTTTGTCTGCAGGAGAACACACAGCTGCAAAACAAGGTCACGGAGATGGCCCAGAGATTAGCAGCCTCTGAGGAGCTGGTGTCAGAGCTGCAGAAAGATCTCAACCACACTGTGAATGACAAGGTAGCCTTTCTTTCTCTTTTGAGGTTGAATAGGAACTTTTCAGGAACTCATCAAAAGACTCTCCTGCCCATTAATGACAATCTAGAAAGAAAAATTATGGCTTTTAATTTAGGACTTTCAAAGTTTGAACAAAACAAGGTGAGGAAAGTTTTCAATTTGAGAAAGATCTGCAAAAGTGTAGTCTTCAAGTGAGAACTTGAGTTTGCTTTTCAGAAAAAAAAAAGCTTTCTTTTTCCCAGGTACTGAAGTAAAAGGTTAGTTTTAGTGTCTCCTACTCCAGCAAGGCACCTGGTAAAAAAATGATCTGGGGAAAGAAATGAGTCTGTGATCTTGTTAGCCACTTGGGGAAAGCTAGTGTGCCTACAGTGGTATCTCACCTCCTCTTTCTGCATCTGACAGGTGTCGACAGGAGCTCTTCCATTCAATCTATGGGTGTAGCACCAGTGTTTTAGTACAGATTTACTTTTCTGTTTGGAGGGGTGATAGTTTCCTTGATGGAAGTGTTTCCCTGTGCTTGTGCAGCTGGGACAGGTGGAGCCCCACAGCCCAGAGCTCCTGAACCAGAGCGAGTGCTTTGCAGAGATTGTCCTGGAGTATGAGCGGCAGTGCCAGGTATGCATGGGCAGCTCTCTGGGGATGCTGAGCTCTCATCGGCACATCTGTTAGGCACTTTGGCCTGGAGGAGAGGAAGGAGGCAGCCCTGATCAGGGAGCAGAGAGGGAATCCCTCTTGTGTTGCTCGGAGTAATTTTGCAGGAGGCAGGACAGAGCTTTGCCCCCAGTAAAGCAGCCTGTCTCCTTGCTCCTGCATCCCTCCATGGGTTGGTTCCCTTGCTGGGATACTGGCGGGGGGTGGGTGGTGTAATAAATTCCTCTCTCCCTGCCACCCTGTCATGGTCTGTTTGGGAACCATGTAGCTCTGTGTATAAGGACATGCTGCACTGCTGTCTATTGCATATCCTGAATGCAAAAAGAAAGGTGTTCTCCTTTGGAAAGCATTTTATCAGCTGAATTCTTTTACCTTTTTTGTGTTTCCATTCCTCTTTCTTGTCGCATTCTAATAACTCCTACAAAAATTGTTGCTGCTGGGCTCTGCTAGAGAGTCAAGGTGAGCCTGTCCAGGTACCTGGTGTGTGTGTGTTCCACACATTGATTTTGTGTGTGTTGTGCCTCCTACGGGGTTCTATGCTCCGGCCCAGAGCTTTGGGTTCTCTGGAACGTGAGCAGAGCCTTCTTTTCCCTTGCCTTGTATTTAAGTGATTAGTGTATCTTGCATGTTGTGAGTTGCTGGGTACTCTATGCCTCAGTTTCTGAGTCCTGTGCTTACTGCATCGCCCATGTGTTTCAAAGTGCTGTGTGAGGGGAATACCACTGATGGTGACTGATCACATCCCCCCAGCAGGGCCTGAAATACGTGTTTTTCAGCAAAACTGTTTCACCCACGCAATAGACAGCTCCTCTTGAAGCTGTAATTGAAGGCAAATGTGCTGGAGCCCTATCCAATGCAGCATTGCTCCAGGTGGCACCAGAGGGTTGAAGATGCTCATTGCTGCAATTTTTTTCTCCCATGAAGCAGCCTGAGAGTTGCCCATGAGAATGCCGATGGATGGAGCGTTTCCATCTTCAGGCTTCGTCTGCCTCTGTGAAGGCACCCGCTCGGGTTTGTCCTCTACCCTTGTTGAATGCTTTAAGGCCCCCTCCTCTGCTCTCCTGTTTGGAATGGAGATTAAACAAACTGCATTTACATTTGTTCAATAATATTTATTAATTAGGATCTTCTGGAGTATCCTGTTTCATAGTCTCTTGCAGCCCATCAGTTCCCTAGGTGGCAGCATGTGGGATATAATTTGATGCCTTCTCAAAGTGGACAGTGTAGATGGAGGCAGGATGCCTTGTGTGCTGTTGCTTCCAGTATGGGATGAAAGGTGTGAAGTGAAACAATCAGTTGTCCAGCTCCAGACCCTCATGGAAGTTGCTTATTGCACTGGTGTGGTGGCTTATACTGTGGTGTTCAGCCATGGGACTCCTTGCTGCAGGCTAATATCAGCAATGAGATGGGATAAGCTCCTGAACTGACCTCTGAGGGTGCCTCTGTGCTAAACAGGCAGCAGTACGTACCTCATGCTCCGCTTCCTATGGGATCAGCACCACCTTGCCTCACTTTATTCCTTCTGCAGGCTAGAACTATTCCCTTCCAGAGCCCTGTGGGACTTGCTTCACTGTAAATCCTGCTGTTGCATTGTCTGTGTACATAGGGCTTGCTGGCTGACCCAGACATCTGCTGGAGTGCCTTGAGTGTCTCTGGGCTGTGTGAGGAATCGTACTGTGATCACAGTGTTTCTTGTATGTTGGTTTCTGGCAATGGTTTTATTTAGGTCAGGAGGTCCAACCTTCCGAGGTGCCTGCAAAAGCTCCTGGTACTGTGTGCTTTTGCGTGTGGGGGCAGTTGCTTGTGGGTCTTTGTGCTTTGCAGTGTTTAATGATGGTTCTTGCAATAGTGGTTGCAGTAATTTGGGCTTGTATTTCTTCTCTGTCTCTTCCAAAATATCTCATCTCTGCCTGTTGGGGGGAGACTGAAGAAAATCCCCCTACCTTACTCTCTGACTGTGCTGGCAAGGGGCCTCTGCTCTTCATGCTGCAGGGGACACTTGAGTACATATAGCTGCTAGGAGCTGTGGACATGTGGCCCCTGCAGCCCTGGGGAGCTTTGCAGCCACATTGTGACCGGCCTGTGCTTCAGGTGCTGTGGAAGCAGAATGGAGAGCTGAGAAGGGAACTGGAAATGCTGCGTCTTCAGCTACAGGAGAGCAGGGCTGAGAGAGGGCTGCCAGCCCAAGGTAAAAAGCAAGTTTCAGCACCTCTCTATCTTCTCAGAAAGAACAAGGTTCCCCCCAGGTTGGAGTTTTCATAGGAGTGTGGAGTGGTTTGTTGTGCCTGAGCTGCTGCTGCTGACAATTCTGGCACTGGGCAGCCATGGAAGGGAAAAAGGGAGGAGGAGGAAGATGGAGGGAAGGAGGCTCTTCCAACTTGAGGGGTGGTGATGGTGACCTGTGGACCAGGCAGATTTTCACTCTTGAGGATGTTGAAACAAAATAGAGTTTGGGGGTACTCCCTATTTTTTGGAGGTTGGGAGATTGAGGTTGGGCATTAGGAAAACAACTTCTGGCCCAGAGAGGTGATGCAGCCATGGGACTGGTTGCTAGATAAATGAAGGATCTCTGTCTTTTGGGGTTGTATGGACTTGACTTGATGAAGCTACAGCCAATCCTGATCATGACAGCCAGGCCTCTCCTGTCTTGTAGACCGGTCCTCAAAGGGCACCTCTTTGGCAGTGTGCCGCTCTTCCAGCTCTCTGGTTCCCACTTCTGCGTGCACAGAGACACCACTCTCAATGGAGCAGCTCCAAGAGCAACTGCAGGACCTGAAGGTGCAGCTGAAAACCAAGGTGAGGGGTGTGGTGGGAGATGTCCTGACCTCTTGGCACAAGTGCTTGGTAAGCACCCTGCTACAGCATGGCTGATGGAGCATCTGCTCCAGGAGGGTTGCTGGGGAGCAATGTGGTTCCTCATCTCTCTGCTGGGATTATTGCATGTGCTTCCTCAGCCCATCTTAGCTCTAGAAGGGTTTGGAGACCTCAGTGGCAGGAAAGGGCTTTGTGGAAATCTCCATCACCTTGAAAAATGTTTGTGTAGGTCTTGCTCCTTACGGGCACCCAGAGATGAACTCTCCTCAGTGTTGCTGTTGCAGTAAAACCAGCAGCAGGACCAAGAAGCAGCTGGGTGTCTCCTGAGGGCATAGTGGGGTATCAGCCCTGTTGCCCTGCGCTTGCAGCACACTTCTAACTGGCGTGCCCTGAGGTGACCGTGTAGCCCAGCCCTCCCTCTAGACAGCAGTGAGTGCTCATGTGAGAGGCATCATTTTCCATCTTTGCTCCTTTTGCTGCTGAACTGAGAGGTCAGGGATGTTTGCTGGGCTTCCATTGCAGCACTGCAAGAGTAAATGCTAAACTGCCACACAGGTGATGAATGGTTCAGGTCTTCTGCCTGCTTTATGTTCCTGCCTTTGTGCTCATCAAATCCTAGCATTTTTAGCATTTAACAGAGGGGGCCACAGGGACCAGCAGCTACTCCCCACCACATCTTCGACAAGGGTCCACTCTTTGGGACGGAGGAAGGATATGGGGAACAGTGATGGATGATTCCATGTCCTCTCCCTTTTCCTCTTTGGGGTCCCTTGCAAACAAGGAGAATAGAGAAAACCATACTGCTTTCTGTAAAGAGCTGGGACCCACCAGTACCTGCTGGATAGATGCTGCTGCATAAGGCTGATTGTTGCACTAATATAGCAGGGACCAGAACTGCCTGAAGAATGTCTCCTGTTGAGAGGGACCAACAGATCAATCTGAGTCAGAGATATTGGAGGAGAGGAGACCTCTTGGAAGCATGGTCCCAATATCCAAATCCTGTTTCCTCCCAACAGATAAACTATTATGAGGAGGAAATTGAGTTAATGAGGAAGAACTTTTAGAGAGAGGGGGAAGGGCAGTGAGGAAAGCTTCAGGGTTGAGATGCACAAGATGGAAGAAACCTGGAAAAAAACATTTTCACAATACTGGGATGTAATTGATAGCCTGAAAAATGTGTGGAGCCTAGGACTGGAGGAGAGGTTTGAGATGGAGCAGGCCAGGGTGGGATGGCATCCCACCAAAGATTTTACCATCTAGGACAGCAGCTGGACCAGGAGGGAGAAGAGTTTAGGATGCAGTGCAGGGACAGAAAGAACCTGAGGACTGGTACTGTTCTCTTTCTGTGGCTAAGTGGGAGACAAGGGGTACATTCCCTGCTCATGCCAGAGTAGGTTGAGCTGTTGTCTTGTGGGGCTGGAGAACTGCTTTAATTTGGAAGAACTGTGCAGTATTGCAGGTATGCATTTGTTTGAAGCGAGATGTCTAAATACCCCTTACATGAGTTCTTTGTTTCAAGACTTTCATAGAATCGTAGAATGTATCAGGTTGGAAGGGACCTCTTGAGGCCATTTAGTCGAACCGCCCCCTTCAGTAAGCAGGGACATCTTCACTAGGTCAAGTCGCTCAGAGGCCCACCAAGCCTGACCTTGGATAGCTCCAGGGATGGGGCTTCCACTACATCTCTTGTCAACCTGTTCCAGTGATCCACCACCCTCATATTGAAGAACTTTTTCCTAATATCCAACCTAAATCTCCCCTTTTCTAATTTAAAACCATTACCCCATGTCCTGTCACTACATGCCCTCAGAAACAGTTCTTCCCCAGCTTTCCTATAGGTACCTTTCAGGTACTGAAAGGCCACTATAAGGTCCCCTGGAGCCTTCTCCAGGCTGAACAAGCCCAACTCTCTCAGCCTGTCTTCATAGAGAAGTGCTCCAGCCCTTTGATCATTTTTGAGGCCTCCTCTGTGCTCCAGCAGGTCCACATTCTTCTTGTGTTGAAGTCTCCAAAGCTGGACACAGTATTCCAGGTGAGGTCTCATCAGAGCAGAGTAGAGGGACAGAATCTCCTCTCTCAGTCTGCTGGCCACACTTCTTTTGATGCAGCCCAGGATGCAGTTGGCCTTCTGTGCTGCAGATGCACATTGGTGGCTTATGTCCAGCTTCTCATCCACTCCCAAGTCCTTTTCCTCGGGACTGCTTTAAGTTTCCTTGCATGTTCTACAAGCTTGTGTCAGAGGCAGTGCCCAGCAAAGATTGTGTCACAAACCAGTGAGAGAAATAAAAGAACTTTCGTCAGTGTTTTCTTATTATCTCTAGTTTTCTTGGTCCTTTGGTAAAGCTGCCCCTGCCTGCTAGATCATCACAACCTGTGTGGTAAAAGCAGCAAGGAATGGCTTAAATGTCTCTCTACCGTTGAGAGACGCGTGGGACAGTAAGGTTGTCACCAGATGGCTGTTCATCTTCCCATCCTGTGCTTGTGTTGCTAATTCTGCAACCGCCCCAGGGGCCGGAACGGCCTTGCAGAAGAGACTGGACAGGAATTGGACAGGAAGCTGATGCTTGTCAGTGCCTGGGGGGCCCCCTCTTGCTTCCCAGCACGCCCCACCAGTGTCCCCTGGCTTCCCTCCTGCCTGCCTCCTTTCACTGCTTCTTGTCAGGAGCAGAGTCCTCTTCAGCAGTATGCAAGCAGAAGATTTTGCTAGGTCACTATCCCTGTTTTTAGGACTGAGGAGCTGAGGTACAGGGCAGTTGTGAGAGAAAGGAGGTGACTTGGCTGAAGTATGTGACAGAGCAGGGAACAAACTCAAATAACAGGAATATGAAGCATTTGAGCAGTGTTAGCACCATGTCTGGTGAACAGTGGAGGGACTGGCTGTACAGAGGAGCTTTCAGACTTGTTGGAAAGAAGTGACTTGTGATGCATGAGAAGTGCAAAATGGTGTGGAAATGTTCTATAATGTTTGAGTAATTGTCTTGACTTTGCAACCTGAAGAAAACTGCATTGCCTCTCCAGCACAAGTATGTTCTGAGGCTGGCAGAGCTTTTCAAGCTGTGTTACCAAATCTAGGTCAGCAAAATCAGTTTTTATCTTTAGGAAAGATGCAGAGATTGAGCATAATCGCAACACTGGTGTGAAAGGAGGTGATTTCCTGATGATAAGGGAAGACCTTCAAGAGTAATGTGCCCAGGAGAGGCAGCGGTGGAAATGGAAAGAAAAGGACATGGTCTCTCAGTGGAAGAGAAGGCAGCTAAAGTTAGATGAGAAGGTTAATGAGGAACAAGTCAAAACGTGTGAGATGCTGGCTGTTGAGAAGGAAAAGAGAAAAAAACCCCAAAAACATCAGGATGAAAAGGGAATAATGCACAGATCATGGGGCTGAGGGCTCTGGTGTTGGAAGGGATAAGGTGCCTGGAAAGCTGTCCTCTGGGAAAGGAGCATGTCTCCAAGACTCAGTTGAGCAGGTAGACCAAAATCTCCTGTTGCAACCTCAGCACCAAAGGAAAAGAGAAGAAATGAAAAAAACGTGTGATAGGTGGGCCACTGCAGACAGTGCAGACTGCTGCTAATGGCCTGCTTAAGCTAGAAGCTGGAGCCAAAGCTGAAAGCATTTGACAAAGAGAAATGAAATCTTGATAGACAAAGGAATGTGCTTAGGAAAGAGGCAGAGAAAGCAAAGTTAAATGGTTTGCCTTGATGCAACAGACACAGCAGAGTGTAAGGACATAGGTGGACTTGATCTGGAGGGGAAGAAAAGTGAAAAAAAATGCCTGGGAGGCAGAATGGCACAGCAGCATAGGAGGAAATGTGACATTCAGGCTGTCAAAATGGAGCTGGAGAGGGAAAGGAATAGGGTGAAAACGGAGCTAATGCATCTCAAAGATGTCGTGTGCTGGCTGGAAAATGAACCCAGAGCTCAGGAGAGTGGCAGGTGTGAGCGCAAAGGCAGTTTGCAGAACTCAGTCCTGGTGCTGCTGCTGCTGCAAAAAAGCAGATGCCTTGTGAAACACAAGGCTGCTTAACAGCATGATGGTCCAAGACACTCTTTAACAGCAGCTATGTTCTCTCTTGACGCTCTGACAGCAGCTATGTTCTGCCTTGCTGTTTCATGTCTTCTACTAACCGTGGGAGTGTGGTCAGAGCGCTTGGATGTGCTTCTGTGGCTGACTACGCACTTGTCTCCTCTACTCTGTACAGCTGTATGTGGGTGTTGGAGATGCCACAGGAAGCACAGCATGTGAATCCTGATGTAAAACTGACTCAGAAAGCAGCCACTGTGAGAAGCATCCTGCCAGGCAGGGGGAGCAAATGCCGCAATGCCCATGCACTAGTCACTTCCCCACTCAGCTCCAATGCCTCCCGCATGCAGTGCCACAAACTGCAATGCTGTCCTCCCTGCTAGGATGGACTGTCTGTTCTCCTGTGTTTTCCCCCAAGGAATTTGGGTCTTGTTGGACCTGGGGCTTAGCAGTAGCTGTTGGGTAGGACTGTTTAATGCAGGACTGAGCTTCCTACCCACAAGTGCCAGTATTCATGGCACTTGGGAGACTGGGAATACTAGTGGGAGTGGAGAGACTATGAGGCAGAGAGGATACCTTAGATTTGGGGTCATGGCGGTTGTGTCCAGCACTGTAAATCAGAGGCCTCACAAGTGAGTTGACTACTCCAGGCATGGCACTGTTGCCGTTGAGGGGCATGCATGTAATGAAGTCTTGGTGTACCTTGATGAGTCAAATCACTTTGTTTCTGCTCCTTGACAGGCCTGCAAAACAATTTCAGTCCACTGGAAGCCACACAAATTCAGGTTCTGATGCTATTTGTTCGTATTCCCCTTTAATTCCCTTCCCTTGAAGACCTGCTTCTTCTCTACCAAGGTCTCTTGATTGTCCCCACATGTTTTGCATGAATTATTGGATGGTTGTTTCTTAGATTCCTTTAGTTTGTGCTGTCCTTGCTAACCAAATGGGAATAGAGCAGGGAGCCAGTATAGGATGCCCAGAGCAAATTAGGCTTTTGCATGATTTTCTCACTCTGCTGTCTCTCCCTGCAGGGGAGAGCTTGGTGGCTGCTGAAGGAGAACAGCTTGCTGAAAAGTCAAACTGGGAGACTCCAGTGAGAGCTGAGGTTATCAAAGAAGGCTAGTTGAGTAAGAGAGGAACCAGCTGTGGGAGGATGGAAAATGGGTGGATAGCTAATGCTTTGAAAGGGAACAGCCACTCAGGTGCACTTACCAGATTTCAGACAGCTCATCCTGCCTTTTGTTCTTTCTTTTCTGAGCAAGCCAGCGCTCTCATGCTCTTTGCTCCATGCAGAAGCAGCCAGTGCTGGGACAGACTTAGCCAGCCAAAGGCTTGGGCAGGCCAGAGCATAGCGTGCAGGGCTGGCTTTGGGGGAAGCTGTGGGGATGGGTATGCTGAGGAAGGAAAGGATGGGGTTCTTTGCTACACAAACCAGTGGCCTGCTGCTGCCTTAGGAAGCTTGAGATAGATAGGGTTACCCACTGAGCCATAAATCCAAGGAGAACCAGGTTTCTTCTGCAGGTGGTCCCACAAGTCTGTTGAGCTTGCTCTCCCACTCTTCATCCCCTGTTTTTTTAGGCCTCTGACAGTGTTGCAGGACTTTGGATGTCCCCAGCTGTCTGCCCTGCACTGAGTCACTTGTTGGGGCAGAGACACCTGACCCACTCTTGAATCAATTCACAACCATATCCATTGTGGCCTGGCTTTGCTCCCTGAAACGGGCCCTTCTCTGGGGGGGCTGTGGTTTGCTGCTCTCTGTCCTGAAGCACATCATACCCCTCTTCCTGACAGGAAACACGTGGGCAAGTTGGGCTGATTGATAGGCTCTTTGCTGAAGGATTTAGGAGGACAAAAACTGCACTTTGAGAAGAATAAACCCAGTCTTGCTTTGAAGAACCAGTTTCATTTTATGACTTGTCAAGTAAGGAAAATTTATGTGACAAAAGCCAGTGAAGATTTTATGGAAGGGAAGGTGTTACTTTACCTACCTGCTCTTTCTTCCAGAGATTTTGCACACTCCCAATCTTAAACCCACATGCTCACGAGCCCTTGAGCATGTGTATGCACAAGGCCTGGCCCCGATTGCTTATGTGCAACATGTATGAGGGTTGGGGGACTGCTGGTTGCTCACTTTCTGGGATTCCTTTTGGCTGGGAATCACAAGCTGTTTTTTGGACACGTATTTTGTATGCTCAGGGTGTCCTTTTCCGGCCATCACAGGCTTCAGCTTCCTGGTGTGTTGATTGCCCATTTTCCTGGGAGGCTAGCAGAGGAATGGGATGTGGGGGGTGTGTGTGGCTGCCATGCTGCTAGCTGCAGGCTTTCTGCTGACCTGTTACAGTGCTGTGGTGGTCTGGTCAGAGCATGGGCCAGAAACTGCACCTTGCTCAGCGTTGCTGCTGGGTATGGTGTCCTAGGAGCAATGTCTGGGGGATGGTGCCTTTAAGTGTCAACACAGGCTCTTCTTCTAGCCCTTACTTGGCTCTTTGGCACTTTCATACACACCTGTAGACATGTTTCCATTCATACTGTATTCTTGCCAATCGTAATATTTCTGTTACATGTCACACCTGCTGCTTTCCCTAGTGACCTCCTCCAGGGCTGTCACCTAGGAGGGTTTCTTACCCAGGAATGCTGTGCTGGAGCTCAGCTGCTGGGCTGTGGGCAGGCTGGGAATGAGGACACTTGCTCTGAGTGCCCAGAATGCAGCAACAGCGGCATTCCTGGGTGGGAAACCAGCGGAGACAGTGGGCATATTAAATCTCTATTGCTTCTCTTCCCACCCTAAGCCTTTGTGCATGAATTGTTTTTTTCCTCAACCTTTTCCAGAATGAGAAGAGCAAGGGTGAGGTCTCCAGCCTGAGTGTCAAGACTCCTCAGCTAGGCTGTGAACTCACCGAGCACAAGGATGGCTGTGGTGCTGGCCATGGCACTGTCCTGCTGCGGAGCCAGCGGCTTGCAGAGGCTGAGTGGCTACAAGGAACAACCATGGCTGCAAGGCTGGAGCACCACCAGCAGCATGTAGGATGTTGGATGGAGATAGAGTTGCTCCAACAACAGCTCAGGGCCTCACAGGAGCAGGTGAGTGTCATTCAGTTGGTGGTAGGCTGCTGAGTGGTCCCTGTGATGTTGATATCCTGTTTGGGGCTGTATTGGACACCTTCCCTAGGCAGAAAAGACTTTTCCTCTTCGTGGGGGACTAAGGATTTGCCATCCCACTCACATATAGCAGAAGCTAGATCAGGTGCAGCTTGGGACAGGTCCTCGTGGTGGTGTTCCCTCTGTCCTTGTGTAGACCGCCTGGGCAGAGAAGGTGGCCCACACTGAGGAGTGACCAGAGCTGTGGTTTCCCATGGCTCAGCCAGCAGAGGAGCAAGGAGTGGCAAGATCAGGTGGGTGCTGTGCAGAGATGACAGGGGCTTGGCAGGCCACATCTTGAGGGAAGGGAAACAAGGTGATCAGAGCAGGGGAACAAGGACTGCTAAGTGAGAGGACAGCTGATGTGAGAAACCTCCAGTGGCCCTCTCCTGCCGTCTGCTCTGGTGAAAGCCTCAGGGACCGGCTTTCCAGAGTGGCTCATGGTAGCCCTAGGGCAAAGCTGGACCAGACCTGCTTCCCAGTACCAGGTTTGCCTTTTGCTGACGGCAGGAAACAAAAGACATAGTACAGGCAGGACTGAAGCCCAACTTGCCTGGGATATGTCTTAAGCACAAACCCCTCTGCCTCAGGCCATTGTTGCCATTGGTGCTAGGACTCTCTCCCAGATGATTCCTCCAGCAACTCCTGCTCTTCACTGCTCAGCAAGGGGAGCATTGCTCAGCAGGGGGTCTCTCTTCCTCATGCTGTCTTAATGCTCTCCACCCTGGCTTTGTAGGCTGCCCAGCAAGCACCATTTCCGTGGTCTTGATATTCTGCTGGTTTAAGAGCCAAGGTGGAGGCTGAGGGTGCTTCCTAACCTTCCCCCTCACCCACAGCACACTGTGAGCCTGTCCCATGTCTGGCACAAAGCTGTAACCATCTATCAACCTTTCTGTGTTACAGCTCTTGGAAGTCAAAGCAAGCCTGAGCCTGGCCCAGACTCAGCATGCTCTGCAGTTGCAGCAGGCAAAGGCTCAGATGAACAACATGGTGCCAAAGAAACAGTTTGAGCAGCTGCAAATCAGCTTGAGAGAGGAACAGTGGAAGGCTCAGCAGCTCCAGGAAGACCTCCACAGGCAGGCTGAGCAGACATGCAGGCAGCTGGTCAGGACCCAGGTAAGCAGAGAATTGCAGAAACTCAGCCAAGGGTACTGAGGAGCCAGCACTGCTGAAAATTGCTGGCCTTTGACTGCCAGCTTGGAAGGCAGCTGTAGTCAAAGCCACCAGAGGTTTCTATGAAAGAAAGATGCTATATATCAAGAACCCACAGGGAAAGTGTGTATGACCTTCAAATTCAGCTACCATTTTAATTTCTCATAACCCAGTGACCACCCTGCACTCAAACAGGAGTCCTCCCCACTCTAATTTCCCTATCCCAGACCAGATACCTTGCACCTAGAGGAGCAAGAGTTATTCAGGGAGAGACTCTGTGTTGGCTCAGGCTGGGGAAAGAGTTTTAAGCCCTCTTATGTATGTGAAGATGTAGCCGGCACAGAGTGATGTGGTTTTCTCTTTAGGGCACCGGGCAACAAGTTGTTTGGTTTTTGTTAGTTTGGCCTTTGTTTCAGGACACTGTAATTCAATTAAATTAACTTGGGCAAACATGTAGCAAATTATAACCTAAAGAATTAAAAGCAACAGACATAAAAAGTGCATCCAAGGAAACTCTCTTCCTGGGCTTCTCTGGACGTATCTGAGAGCGGGAAGGCCGTTGGCCTTTTGCAGAAAACACTGCTGGAATTCTGTGCCTTGTCTTAAAACTGGTTGGTGCTGCTGATCCAGGGAAGGTTGCACTGCTGTAGACATTTATCCTACTACACTTCACATCCTGCACCCCCTCTGCTGATCCCCCTTACCCTCCTTCATGGAGTGTGTCAGTCTGTGAGCAGGGCCCTGAGGAAATGCATAGCCCAGGAGTGCTGTGCGCTGTGAGAGTGCTGGAACAACCCAGCATGAGGCTTTGTTGCCCACTGCAGGAGGAGCATGAGTGCCTGCTGCAGACAGCTGTGGAGCAGGCAGAGGGGCTGGAGCACAGTCTGAGGAGTGCCGAAGCTGTGCTGGCAGAGAGGGTGGCTCAGCTCAAAGATGCTCAGGTGAGTGCAAGAGGCATCTGTGCTGCGTGTCTCTGCCTGGTCAGCACCCCTGCATGGGGGTGCTGAACCTTAAACCTCCTGTCCCTGCTGCAGGCCCAACTCTCCAGGAACAAACTGCTGATTGAAGAGCTCCGTGAGAAGAACAGGGAGTTTGCAATGGCTCTACAAGCAGCTGAGCTGAAGCAGAAGAGCACTGAGGAGAAGAACCAGCTGTTGGAGGAGCAAGCTTCAGCTCTGAAACAGCTCATCAGAAAAATCACGCCAGTATCTCTCAGCGGGTGATGGGGCACCTACTGTGGCAGCCCTACCTCCAGTCCTGGCTGGGGTTTGACACATGTGGAAGGGTTGGGATATCAGCCTTGTCCTCCCTGCTCTTGCCAGAATTTTCCTGAGAGGAAGTAGAAAATGAGAAAAACAGAGCCCTTTAAGGAGATGGTCCTGTGGAGAGCTGAACATTCCAACTGAAAGCACCAGCTTCTGTGCTTTTCTGTGTCAGTGTGCTGTTTTAAGTCAGGTCTGTCTCAGGGCAGCCATTGGTGGTGAGGCTGATGCCCGCTCTCTGAGGAGGGTTGCTGTTGGGGCCATGCTGTTATGGCTGACAAGCCAGGGCAGGAGGGCTGGCAGGTTCCTGCACCTGGCTCACTCCCAGCAGGAGGGCTGTGTTGGGGCATTAAAATGTTTGCTGCACATGCCGCCGTCTCCAGTCTACTCTGTATTTCAGTAGCCTCCCCCCACTTCTTCCCTACAGCTTGTTCCCTACAGCTCCTCTTGGGCTCTAGGAGACGCTGGCCCTCCTAAAGCTGGATCCTAACATCAAAACCAGCTTGTTGCTAGATTGTTGCCTTAGCAGCAAGCAGGGCAGAGGGACTAAGGGAAGATGCTTGGGCAGGGTTAGTGCAGCCCTGCACTTCTTCACAGGAGACAGGAAAGTGAACTGTGTCATCTTGCCTTCCTTCTTGGCCTTCCTAATTCTTGGCACTCAGAACTGCTTTTGCCAAAATAGGTTGTCTAGGCCACAAAGCCAAGCAGGCCCAGCAGCAGATTGCAAATTTATTGATCTGCCCAGGGTGTTAATCTCTGTATGGAGGATGTGGTGTTGTCACAGTACCCCTGCCTTCTCTGTGCAGAGCAGAGGAGGCAGTGGTTGCCACTAGCTGTGAAAGGATTCCCAGGAGTCTGGGGACTATGGACACTACAAGAGAGACTAGACAAGCCTGACTGGGTCAGGGTCACAAAGACCAAGTTAGTACAAAGCAGAAGGCTTAAAAATAGCTCAAGCAGTTGTTGGTTCAAGAACAAAAGAGGATAAAGCATCTGTGAGCTAAAACTCTGTCACCACTACTCTCACTGTGCCAGGGCAGAGGGTGACCCAGCCCTAGGACAGTGCCAGGAGATGGCTGGAGGCTGTGGCTGAAGCTTCCTTGGTCTATGTGATTTTTCTGTCCTGGTGGATGACAGCTAAGACTCCCCATTCTTCGTGTTGGGGGCAGCCCTGATTAAAAAGGCTGTGAGGGAAGCTGAGCTATTACCACCATGAGGTAGACTGTGGGCTAGCTCAGGGGGGTTTTTGGCTGGAGCTGTGAGACCAGTGCGCTATATGCCCCAGGTATTTATCCTGTTCCTGTATTCTTCCCTAAGTATTTGTGTTTTGGCTCCTGCCAGAGATGGGGACTAGGCAAGCATCTAGTCACACCTAGGGCTTGTGGTTTTGGAAGCCTTATCTCAGCCACTACTCCAGAGCAGCTCCATTAGGAAAAACAGGGAGAGCAGCTCTTCAGCCTTGCTCTGGTTTTGTGGCAACTGGACTCCTTAAAACTGTCTGCATTTTCCCACCCCTACTCCAAAAAGGCCCCAGGCTCTGCCAGACCAGCACTGTGAGGAAGGAGACCCTTCACTGAAGGGCAGAGCCCAAGCATGTTGGGCAAAACCTTGGCCAGGCCCATGATCCAGACTGCGGTGCTCAGCAACTTTTACAGGGCTCTGACAAGGCTTTGTGTCCAAGCCCTTGTTTGGACAGCCTCATCAGACACTTGGGAGAGCAGCGCCACAGAGACACTGGTTGACCATCACCTTGCAGGGTCAAAATGGGTTGGGCCAGAGCACCAGGTCAGCATGTTTAATGAACACAATGTTAACTCCTGAAACACACTAAATGGGAGGCTGAAACAGTTCTTTATTTTGCAACCACGGAGCTCTCCTGACTGCCAGAGCCCAGCCAGTTGGTCTTTTACTCCCACATGCACAGTGTGAATAAAGAACTGCTCCAAACAAAAATGCATCCCCAAAACCAGCAGTGGGGCTTGGCCAACACCCTCCTCCCACCCTCCCCCAGTGCACCCTCCTCCTTCCCCCCCTGCTGAATTCCCAGGCTTGCTACTTTACCAGTATGCACCCTTTGGTCAAGAAGAGCTGGCCAGTGTGGTCTGCATACTTTATAAACTTGAGGCTGAGCTTTGTGTCAGGTATCAAAGGCCATTAAGAGGAGTGGCAGGGTGCCCACTGCCGAAATGCTGAGGCATCTCAAGTCCCACATACACCAGAGGTCAGTCCCCATTGCAGAGAGGCCACCAAGCAAGGGTTGTTGTCCCTCCTGTCCTGCATGCTTACGACAGGATGTGCTCGAGGACTCCTTGCCTGATTAATTGCTCACATTTCCAGCGGGGTAGAAAGTGCTGCATGGAACAGAGACAAACTTTCCTTAAAACCCAGGCAGTCTGGATTCATCACACAGCCAGCTGTTTCTTGTGCTGTGTGCCCGCTGCATTGTGGTACCACATCAGAGCTGGGCTGCAGTCCTAGGCCACACGGGCTGCTTGCAGCATGTGCAAGGAGCCTGTGTGTGCAGGGACTGCGACGTGGTGAAGGTGGGATAAGCAGGGGGAGTGAAAGGGAAGGTAGAGGATGGACCACACACTTGTCACAGATACCTGGCTATTCTTCTTCAACAGGACAGTGGTACCATCATCAATCTCAAATTCTCCATAGTCTTTTAAACACCGCACCTGCAAAGCAGAAACACAGCTTCGACATCACTGCTGGCATCAACTCGTGCCCCAAAACTGCAGATACGGACAAATTCCCACCCGCCTGCTGGAGTCTCATTACAGAGCAGACCTGGGAATGCAAGACTGGACTGATCCTGCAGTCCGTGGGCTCTACCTGACATCTGGAACAGCCTGAAGGAGCAGGCTGATGGTCACTATGTGTTCTTTTGATGAGAACATAGGACTTCAGCTGACTGATTGCTCATCTGCTCTTGCTTTGTTGTATCAATTGTGTAAAACAATTTGTAGTTTCATCTGAGTCCATTTTAAATAACAAAATTAGCTAACCACCCTTAACACAGGAACTAAGTTTCTAATTGATCTGAGCGTTGCTGAAGCTTCTGCAAGATGCTGCAAAAACTTCTCTCTGGGGTTCAGACTACTCACACCAACTCCCTGTGGACCCAAAATGCTCTTTCAATATCCTCAGTAGACAAGGAAGTAAAACAGTGACAGGTGGAGTGTAAAAAGTAAAAGGTAGAAGCTTTTGTGCTCTCAGAGGCTTTGGTCCTCCCACCTTCTAACGTGGAATGGGGGTGAAATTCTCTAAAAACAGGTAGTTGTTCACAAACAGAAGCCACTTACTTCGATGTACAGGCTTTTGGGAGGTTTT
Organism: Gallinula chloropus; assembly: GCF_964237585.1. Taxonomy (NCBI): domain Eukaryota; kingdom Metazoa; phylum Chordata; class Aves; order Gruiformes; family Rallidae; genus Gallinula; species Gallinula chloropus. Next base: position 66,287,237 of record NC_140087.1, read on the forward strand.
ATGTCCTGTGTAAGGTCCAGCCCTTCCTCTCCGCCTACTGACCTCATGTAGGTAGCCAGAGACTTTTTGTACCGATTGAACCACTCCACCTGCGGACATTGAAAGTGATCTCTCAGGCAAAGCTCAACAGCTAATGCTGAAGGACAGGTCCCCTGATGAGTGAGATCTATTTTAAGTGTTTGTGCCAGCTAAAGGTGAACACGAGCTCTTCTAAAGGGAAAAGCTGCCCAGAGGCTGAGCAATGTGGGTTCAAGGTAGGAAAATGTACTGCTAGTGTTAGCTGCTCTCTATGTTGGTTTAGCGATGGCATTTGGGAGCAGCATGTGAAGACCCAGTTCTGCTGGCTGCAAGTGAAGACTGCCTGATCTTTTGAGGTGCCAAGCATCACCTGTACTCAGTATCCATCTGTAACTGCACCCACAGTCAAGAACTAAATTGGTATTTACAGGTCATGCTTACAGTGGTGGAAGAGAAATCATCTGTATGTTGACTCCACTAAACAGTCCATCAGGAGGAGTAAGTGGAAAGAAGGGAAGAGTTTAAGGCAAGGCCAACTCACTTCCTCAGCTGACATGTGAAACTGGATGGTGTATGGCAGGACGCTGCCGTACTCCCACCTTAGTGCTCGGATCCGCAGCAGCCGGTCATACCTGGGAGGGGGGAAGAAACAAGGGGCAAAACCAGCATCTTTGCTGAGGTGAGCGCTGGCCACGTCCCCAGCCAATGCTGCCACTGCCCTGGTCTGCCGTCAGAGCAGAAACTTGTGTCATTCCACCCACCTTCCTTTAAAGGACGTGATTTTTGTCCTATCCAGTAACTAACGTTTTTAAATACCGGTAGGAAGCAGGCTCTTCTCTTTGTGCTGCCGTTTAGTGGCACCAGCGATGACCACAGACAGCCCCGCAGCTGCCCCTCTGCTGCACCCCACAGAGGAACCACTCGTCACGACCGAGAGCCCCAACATCCGGCGTTTGGGGACCCTGTCTATGGGGGCTGCACTCCTGTGCCGGCGGGGATGAACCAAGGCTCCGTGCCCCCGAGAGGCCGCGGCAGACTTCCCCCCGCCCCGGTCTCCCCGCGCCGCACTCACAGGTAGGCCAGGACGCAGCGCTGGTTTCGGAGGAGGCAGCAGTGCCGAAAGCGGATGAGGAAAATCAGGTCCGTCCGTCCCGACTTCGCTTCCGACCTGGAGGAGGAGGAGGAGTGGCGTTACGGAGGTGTGGGCGCGCAGGTGGGTACCGCCCGACCGGACGCGACACTCACACGTCCGCCTGGTTCCGCTCATACAACGCCCGCATCTCTTCCAGAGCCTGCCGCAGCTCCTCCGTCTGCAACACCCGACACAGTCAGTGGGAGCGGCCCGCCACCGGAGCCCGGACCGCTCCCGCGCCCCTGCCCCTGCCCCTGCCCCTGCCCCTGCCCCGGCCCCGGCCCCGGCCCCGGCCCCGGCCCCGGCCCCGGCCCCGCTCACACGGAAAGGCGGCAGATGCCCGCCCGCAGCACGATGCAACTCCCGCACCAGCCCCACTGCCCGCTCCCCCGCCATGCCACCGAGCGCGCGCGCGGGAAACCCAGCCGCTCCGCAGCCAATGGGCATCAGGGGCGGGGCCTCGCCGCCCGCCGGCCCCACCCACCGCCGTTCCGTGCGTCGAGTTGTGCTCGGTCTCAGCGCCGCTGCTGGCGGCTGTGCATTTGCTGCCAGAGCCCGAGCAGTCCCCCGTCCCCGTCCCAGTCCGAGGAGGGCCGCGGGGGAGCTACCTCTGCCCGTCCCGGTGCCTCACAGCGGCGAATCCTGCTGGCTCGGGGCCTCCTTGAGCACCCAGCCTGGAGACCCCCACGGGACAGCAGAGGGAAGCGCCAACCCCGCACCGGGGCCAGGACGAGCCCAACTCATCCCCTCTCCTCAGCCACCCCAGTCTTCAGGCTTAGTTTGGACTTCCCCTGTTCCCGTTTCTGACTTCTAGCCCTCCCACCCAACGTGACCCCTCCAGGAGGAGGAGTGACAGGAGCAGCAGTTGAGGGTCCCTGGCTTGGCTTTGCCTCCGAGCCCCCTGATAGCTTTGCGGTCTCTTCCTCTCCCCAGGCTGGTCCCATCATACTCAGGCAGTGATTTCTAGCAGCAGCGATGGGAGTGGGGAATTGGAGGTGTTACCACCACACTTTTGGGGGCACGCTGAGCGCCCCAAGTGGATAAGGCAAAAAACAACAATCTCTTTAAAAAACTCCAACAATTAAATCCCCCCCAAAACAGGGGGACTGGCATGCCTGGAACAAAGCTGGTTTCACCATCCATCTCTCTGGAGTGCTGCACACTTCTGTCTCTGACAGCCTCCTCCCAGTAGCAGCCCAGTCTTTCCCTGTCCACTTCCCTTTGCCAGCAGCATCCTTCAAACTTGAGGTGTACCAAAACTAAAGGGAGAAAAAGAAAAAAAAAAGAAGTGTGGGGGGTGTTTCTGGATGGGGCAGGAATTTTTTAGCACTCAAAGCCCTAGGAAGGGAATCTGGGACCATGGCTTGTCCTGCTCTGGGAATATGCTTCCCTGACCATGTGTTTCTATGGTTACTCAAGTTTAAAAATGACCAGCATTTTATACAATGCAGTTATGCAGCGACGATCAAAACCTGGAGGAGTGGGGAGAGTAAACTGGAGCTTTTACAGCACAACTGAGACATCTCAGTGTGGTCTCGTACGCCTGAGACATTGATGCTGCTTATGTTTAGGATGATGTGGCATTGTGTGCCTGAACAGGACAGTGTCTGTCTGTGTTGTAAGACACACAACAGCTGTTTGATTTGGCATTTTAGGTGTAGAGGGAAAAATGCCCAGAAATACTGTGGTCACCTGGGAGCTGGAGATGGGCTTCTGGGGGACTGGGCCCCAGAGAGACCTGTTTCTTGGCTCCATGGTGCTGCAGCCAAGAGACACCTCAGTTGCATAAGAGGAGGACAAGATGGGTGAAAGGTCAGAGCTGGTGAACCCTGCCACGTATTGAGTCATCACATGTCCTTGTGCTGCCACCCAACTGGATTTGTTCCTACCTTGTGCTTCTTCCTTCAACAGCATCGCTTGCCTTCCAAAGAGTCTGACCTGTGCGCAGTGTACTGGTGTCTAGATGGGGAGTGCAGTGCTGTTTAGGTGAGTAATGTGATCCTATCGCTGGTAACCAAAGCCAGAAAAAACCCACGCGCAGCTTCAGCAGGCACCTTAGGAGCAGCTCTCGTGGGGGATTTCGCATGACGCAGCGTCAGGAAGGGATGTTGGTCTTTAGACACGTGCTACGGCCATGGGATTAACGCATGGACAAGGTGCAGTTTTATGTCCAGGGTGTTGTGTGGGAGGGCAGAGGCACCGTCCTGGGGTGCCTTGTGTAATGATAAAATGCACCTCGGAGCTGGGATTTGTAAGCAGTGTCTGTCCCCTCTCTCCTCCCGTCTGTCTGTCTGTCTGTGGCAGGGACATCTACCCTCTCCCCTCCCACTCACCCCATGGCACAGCAGATGTATGGGGCCCGGAGAAGCTGCTGTAAAGCGCCCGTCCACAGAGGGCTGTCACTACAGAAGCATCACATGGTGGCTTGTCATTAATCACTGTGTTCTGCAGTGATAATGGCCCATCTGAGCCAGAGAAAGACAATAGCAGTAAACGTCCGTCCCTAATTCCAATTGTAGCTGCTGAAAATTGGTTGTTGCATCTTGCTGAGGGATAGAAATGTAACAGAGCCTTGATTGAAAAATTCAGGGGAAGCGGCCTTATCTTACTCCTTTGCCAGATTAAAAAAGCCTCATACATAAAAATAGACAAAGTGAATGAAGAATTTACAAACATCTATATTTTGTGTTAGGAAATGTGATAAAATCAGGAAAACAGCTGAAGACACTGATTTATACAACTCTGACTATTTCAGGCAATGAGAGGTTTACGTATCACAGTTTAACAAGATAAAAGGTCTCCCACGAAATACATAGATGACAGACAACTCATCTGAATTTGACATAACATAGCATCAAGTACACATGTAATGTGATGAACAGTGCCAGGTCATTCCCCGGTTAGGTAACATAAAACCTCTTGAATAAGGCAATTCAAATATAACTCTTAATTCAAATCACAACATACCCAGGCAGCATGCAGGGAAAAGTAATTTATTTTGTACATTGGAATGACACAACTTGCAATATGTTTCCATTTTCTGTAGTTACAGCAACAGGATATAAACCATTCAAATAATATATATATATGTATATATATATATCTCAAGTCAACAGTTGTCTTTACTGGAATAAAGATTATCTGTTTTTTGGTAAAAATAAAACTATTTGAATTCACTAATTAACAAAATGCACAGTGATCAGAAACCAAATTCTTCTCACACTTGTCTTCCCCGGCTCGCTTGCGTTTCCCTGTGATGGAGCAGCAACATAACCCTGGGTTCAGAGAGCTCATCGCACTGAGGAACCAAAAATTCCCCCACACACGGTTCCCACAGCCGCGGACCATGCCGTGTGCTTCACCGTTTAGCTGTGTGAGACCACTACCTGATGGATGGTGGTGCTTCTGTCACACTCATCCGTGCCCCATGGCTTGGCGACTGTGTTTCACGTCTCTGTTTCTGGGCGCCCATCCAATGAAGGGCTTACACATGTGCCCGGCCTACAGCGAGTCGAAACCTGAATTGCACGTGGAAGCCTGTTCACTGGAACGGGGCCCTCTTTTCTTTATTACCAATTAATTCATCTGGGTTTTTATGACCAAGAAATTTAAGAAGCTGCAAATTCTCTCAGAAGGAAAAAAACCCCAAAGCCCACCAGAGCCAAAATCCTCTCTCATATGGTGGGGCCTAACGGACATGTCTGAGCTTGTGTTCCCACTGCCACTGGCTTGGGGCCTACAGAGATAATGGAGGCTTTCCCTAGCATCGAGAAGTTCTTTCAAGAGGAAGAAATGAACAAAGGAAATAAGAATTTTCCCTGAAAAAAAAATAATTAAAAATGTTGTTTCTGAACAGACAGATGCGGGCAGCTTTCCCAGGCAAAGGGCTGTACGGTCCCCCAACCCACCACCTGCAGGGACTGATCCTTTACTAAGGCACCGTGTCCTGTGGCAGCTGGGTCTCCCCTGCCCCTGTGTGGGAAAGGGGATGAATCCAGCGGGATTGCTGCTGCTGCCGGGTCGAGCTGATGCGGTCGCCAGGAGCACTGTAGGAACGGCAGACCTCATCAGGCAGGTTACCCACATGCCAAGGGCTAATGAAGGTATCCTGCTTGTAAATAATGAAGAGGTAGAAATTACCCATGAGGGAGTCCTAATGCCCCGAGCATGCAAATGGGGTGGGGTTGTTGAGAGATTTCTCTCCTTCAGGTGAAACTTCACAGCAGCAACTGCAGCCACAGACTCCTGCTAGAGAACTGCCCTGGGCATCCTTCCACTAGAGGAACTGCAGGAGGAACTGGATTTTCGGAGTGATCGTTACTGGATCCTGTTTATCACCATCATAAAGCTGTCTCATGCCTCTCTTACTACTCTATTTACTGCTCCATTAAAAAAAAATCATTGGCATATTTCTTTGCCTTAAAGATACAAAAAAAAGCAAATTTTCAAAAGATAGTGGGGAGAAAGGTGCTTTCACAATGACATTCAGAGCAAAAAGAGAGAACTGACATTTTACAGGTAATTAGAGAGCTATCTTTGGCAGAATATTTCAAATAAATTATTTTTACAAATATTTTCTGCAGTTGTATATTTATTTTTAATAGTTCACTTTCAGCTATAGGGTTACTGGTTCACTACTCTCTATTAATAGGAAAACACCACAAATATAAAAATATATGAACTCAGCACAATTTTTTTAGGCTACCACAACTGTCTCCAATGATTTCAAAAGTTGTAGATTGATACCACGGAAAATATGAAACAGGATTTCTAACAGTGTGTGTCAGGTTAGAAGATCACAGCTCGTCGCTGTTGTAAACCGTGCTGGAGAGGGCAGCTGGTGCCGTTGCACAGGATTAGCACAGAGACGAGTCCGAGGAGCCAGATGCTCAGAGCCAGTCTCTGCTGTGGCCAGACATCCATCCATCCATCCATCCATCCATTCATTCATCCATTCCCCCTGTGGGGCATCGTCTCTGACCATAAGGCTTGGAGATGTCATGCTGAGTCGCTGCCGAACGGTTTCCACCCCGGGCAGGAGAGGAGGAAATTGGGTGGGCGACACCAGTCTTGCTGCACTGAGCGTTTCCCACAAAGAAAGCTGCACCCACTCCTGTGCTTGACCCGCTGGAAGGAGATCAAGTGCGTCTGCTTTCACCTGCAATGTTGTCTCCTTTCACTTTTGCATGGGGAAAAGCACCCAGGGAGCCTCAGGCTTTGCCTTTGCACCATGGCCAGGTCCTACCTCAGGTTTTGGCCAGAATCCCAGTGGGATGGTGACTCTGCCAGGGACCCCAAGCCTGAGCTGTGATGGTGCAAGGAGGGGGGCTCACCTGATCACAATCTCCCCTCCCAGCACGTGCCACTGAGTCCACCGAACATTTGAATTTAAATATTTCACTTTGTTTATACAGCATGTACAGAATATACAGCATCAGATAATTATTTCCCAGTAGACTACAAGTGTCTCCCAAGATGACCTCTTTTATCAACAAATATATATAAATTGACGGTAATAAAATACCAACAAATATTATGGCTTTTCAAATAGTGTAGCTGCATTGTGCCATTGAACTTATGAAGAACCATGAGAGAGACAGAGAGATCAGGAGCCTTCAGCTGCTGAGCCCAGGGGCGACCCTCAGCTTTGACCCAGTGGTGCAGGGGCTTTGCATCGCCAGGGCAGTGCTGGCTCATGGTGCCATCTGTGGCTCAGGCAGCAGCGGGAAGGTGGGGCTGAATTTGTAATCCATGCTCTGATTTCTGTCTCCAGGCAAGCCAGTTCTTGCACAAACTTTTTCCCTGCTTTGGAAAAATGTGACTGCCCAGACAGGGTCTGCCTGCCCCATCCCCAGGAGGGTATCTCTCTGTCTCTCTTGGTCAGGGTTAGCACAAGACATCCGTCTGCCCAAGAGTGCCCTGCAGCTGCAAGGGGGAAGACACACAGGATGAGGGGTGACGCAGGACGTGGGGGGTGACTGTGGTGGGTGGTTGGGCTGATGGTGCTTTGGGTGTCTCAGGAAAGGTGGTCACAGCCCCTTCCCTCCCCTGTGCCACTCCCGGGACGACAGGGAGCTCCCCGCAGACTGCTGTTAGAGCACCAGAAAGCGTGAGCCATCATTTTTGGAGTGCATCATCAATGCACATCAAAAATACCAGAGGACAACCTCTCCTGGGCAGTGCCAGCCTCTGCCCAACATGGGGTGCCCGTGAGGCAGAGTACCTGTGCCCAGCACTGCACAACTGCTGCCTGCTGTGCCTCGTGGGATGCACCCAGCCACTAGCTGTTCCCCTTTGCTTCTAAGGCCAGTGAGACATTTTGAGCCCTTCCCCTCCTGCCGTTACAGGGGGCCCTGGGCTACCTCGCCCATGGGCAACATCCATCGTCCCCAGGACGGGCTACACAGGGAGCATCTCCCCACTCCTGAGAAGGGCAGTAGAAGAAGCTGTTGATGTAAATCACATCTCTGACAAGAGAGATGCTTTTCTGTGCCCTCTCCAAGCTCGCAGCAACAACCCATTTTCTACTCTAGAAGAGGTGCAGTTGCTTTCCCTGTGTTTCAAGTGGGTGGAAATGGCTTTTGAGAGCTTGAGTGGTCACTCAAGCATCGAGATAACCAGATCACTTAATTAGAGGGAAAATTAGCAATGGTTCTAAGTTACTGCTACTGTCAATTTTTCACTAATTCCTATCTCGTTTCCCTCTTCTTCAGGACATTATGGACACTCCCTGCAGGCCTCTCTGTCCAAATGCTGTCATGGACATGCATGGGCTTCTCTGCCTATGGGCTGCTGAGCTGCCAGAGTCACTGCCTGCTGTGGCAGTGATAGGGGGAGCAGCATGGAGAGTCCCATGGGCAACCTGCCGCCTTTGGGAGGTGTGAGCTTTGCTGGCAAAAGCTTTTCTCCCTGGCAGCCTGACTGCTTCTTGCTGAGAATATCTCCTGGCTTGTTTCCTGGGGTTGGGGGGGTGTCCTCTGTGTCCTTCTTGCTTGATAGAAGGTGACATTTGCACCTAGTGAAGAACAGAGAGCTCTTCAGATATCCTAGGGGCAGTGGGAGGTACAAAGATGCCCATCACTGCTGCTTGGCCATCAGGAAGTCATGGCTTTGATTTTACAGCCTTCTACCATGTCTCTTTGGCACAGAGACCAAAGGATCACAGAGGCATGTGTTCCACCAAGTTTGACATTTTGTGGCTTTTACCAGCATGCATGTGTTTCTTCCAGCAGGAGCTAGGAAGCTTAGGAGAGTTTGTTAACTTCACCCACCATCCACAAAGAAAACTGCCTCCTTGGATTGCCGAACAATACCCTCAACAGGCAGTCTTGAAAGATGGGTTATTTGCAGAGCTTTGCCGCCTGATGCTTAATGCATTACGGAAGAAAGAAGCTGGACAAGTGCTGTCAGAAGCTGGGTTGTCATCAGGGAAAAAAATAAGTAACGTTTTCTTCCTTGCTAACACAGCGACTACAAGGTAGAAGGTGTTTCTGCAGTGTTTTGCTCTCTAGAGCTGCTAGAAGTGGTGTATGGCTCCTGATTAAGAGCGGGAGAAGGAGGTCTCCTGCATGGCTCGCTGCGTGAGCATGTTTTCTCAAGAGCTGGGGAGATGAAGGAAGCAAAGTGGAGCAAACAAAGGAAGGCACAACAGGCGTCGGTTCATTTGTGTCTGTATGGTGGGGAGGGAGTTCAGCTGCGGGGCAGCTAATCACAGCTCTTATTGCAAGGCAAGACTAGAGCAACGGCACAGGAGTATAACTGAAAGGAGGGGGAAGGGGGCCATCTCAGCATTATACCAAGTGAGGAGAAATCCAGCAGTTCATCTGCTTACACCCCTTGGAGTCACAAAGCCATTCATTTGCAGAAGCTTTCATTAATGCTCACAGATAAGCCTGGTAGCAACCCAGGACACATTTGCAGCACCAGGATCCAATCTATCCTGTGTCATGTGGCAATTTCACAGTCACTCAGCAACTCCCCACATTTTTAACTATCTCTGCAAAGGAGTTAATATGCCAGAAACCTGTTTCTGTGAGCGAGGAGCCTGCCAGGGGCTGTGGGCTAGGGCGGAGGGGCATGCAGCCCTGGTGATGACTGTGCCATGGACTGCCTTGACACCTTCTCTCAAGAAGACAGAGCAAGGATGTCTTCAACACAGGTCTCGCCCTGCTGTGATCGGTAAGGGACACAGAGTTAGAAATAAAGAAGAAGAAATAAATTCAACTTCGATGGAGAGGTCAGGGGGTGCAGGGAGAGAGCTGGGTGGAAGTCTGCCCTGTCCTGCAAAGGTTTAGGAACTCTAGGTGGGGATAAGCATCTCAAGCCACTGCAACTTGCTTTGTTTAAACTCTGTTTTAAGTGAGGGCAGGAAAGTTTTGTAGGCAGGTAGGTTAGTTATAGAGCACCAAGAACAGGCTCCGTTTTGCAAGAAAGGAGTTGTGGTGGACCTTGACCCCTCAGTTAAAGCAAGTGGTTTGCCCTGGAAACGTAGAGGCAGGGTTGGGGTGGAGTTGGACAGTCTGTGGTGAAAATTCAGCAGAAATGTTTAATCTTCCAAAACTTTATGAGTGAAGGACAGTAGCACAATCAAAACAATGCCTGTGGGAAGAGGCTGTAATGGTGCCTGGGTGATGAGGAAGGCCTCAGCATGCTGACAGATGCCTCTTCTGCACGAAAACTTGCACTTTTTGCAGGGTTTCTAGTTGAAGACATCTTTTTGAGTGGTTAATCTCTGAGTGCCCTGAGATACAGACAATAAGCATTGTTATTTGGTCCAGTGAGACAGGAGACTCTTCCCACATGGGAAATCCCCATGGCGGGGTAGGAGGGACAGAGAAGACTCCTCTGCAGGAAGCCTGAAGGATGAGGGCATCTGAAGAGGCTCCACAGGGTGGGGTCAACACAAAGCAAACCCCAAGCTGTATTGACACCATGCATGGACAGCCATTGTGGGGCCTTGAGATTGCTCAAGAGGGATGCTGGAGGACCCTAACATCAGTTACTATGTGCTCCTGGAGCATCACTTCCTGCCACTACTTTGAGCTGCACACTGCTAGGTTTGGGTGGGGGGTGGGCTGGGAGGGAGGAAGAGCTGTCACAGTGTGGTACAACAGAGCAAAGACTATGCTGAATCAAATGGATAGAGATACTGCCTGGGGCTGGTGCCCACAGACGGGCAAAAAAGCCGGAGGCTGTGAGATCGCTGTGCATCTGTACCCGTGGCAGCTGGGCAGGGGACATGCTGTGGCAGTGCCTAAAACAGGGCTTCCAGGTTTGGGCAGGACCCCATGGCACCTCTCCCTTCCCTCTGTCCTCTGATGCTGGACATCTCACCAGTGGCACTGGGCTCCCTGCTTTGGGAATTGCTTGCACCCCAGTGTCTTCACTGTGGTCAAAAAAAGGGTAGATGAGGTACTTAGGGATATGGTTTAGCATAGGATGGGAATGGTTGGACTTGATGATCTTCAAAGGTGTCTTCCAACCTTGTTATTCTGTGATTCTGTGATTCTGTCTTCTTTCACACTTCTAAGGAGGGGAGCCCCAAACTGGCATTTACCTTGGGAGGATGGGAAGGAGCCAAGAGAGGGTGTGGGGCCTGCAGGGAGAGTGATGAGCCACTCTGGGGGCACTGGGTGCTCAGGGATGGGGCTGGCTATTCTCGGGATGCTCTGGAGGCACTGCAAGACTTTGACGAGACCCCTTGGATGCTCTCAGGAACGTGCCATAGAGAGCAGATCCTGCTAGTAACAGCAATGTCTTGGTTGTCTTTGCTGATAACCGCTCCTGCTTGGCCAGACAGGCCCCCCTTCTTCACAGCGTCCCTTCCCTCTGTGTGGGGGGCATTGCCGGCTGCCGAGAGGCTCTCAGCACCTCCAGTTCCAAAAGGAGGAAGGCTCAAGTCCTTAAAAGGTGAGGAATCTCTCTGTATTTATTGTCCCTTCGTCCTTTTTGCAAGAATACAGATGCCTCTGGATGCTTTCCCGTGCAAGCCAATCTTTTTTACAAGATAAACAGGGTTTTTTTTCCTGCAGCTGTGTGTGCGTGTGTGGTCAGTCTTCACTGTCTCAGAGAGGCCAGAGAGGCTTCCAGTGCTCTGCAAATATGCTTCCCGGGTGCCAAAGCCTATAGAAAACTAATGCAGGGGGTTTCTCCTGGCATAACATGCTCTGGCATTGGGTTTTCTTGCTTTTTTCTCTCTCTGTCAATTTTTGGCTATGCCCAGCTCTGCCCCTTAAGGAATGCAGCTCAGCCTCCTCCTTAGGTACGTATATGGCCCCCAATACTGTTGCACTTGGTTCTTAGCCAAGCATTTAAAAATAGCTGTAACAATAACACATGGGCTTTGCTTCTCCCCTCCTGTAGCAGAAATAGCGCGGTGAGTTTACAGTCTGCATCCAGGCTCGTGACCAGAAAGGGGTCAAAGCCTCCCTTTTTCCCTTTTGTTCTTTAAAGAAGCAATGGAAGAGTGGAGAAAGATGCACAAATCACTCTTGCAATCTCCCCTCACCCCAGAGTGACCACAGTTCTGAGTGACACATGGGTGGGCACACTGTTCAGAGATGAGGGATTCGCGTCTCTGGAGCGAGTGGTTCTCATGTTGCCCTGGTGCAGGTGCAGGCAGGGGGAAGCAGCTTGGGTAGGCTCAGCCCTGAAATTCTGCAGGTTTGTGGCTTCATGAGCATCAAGGACTGCAGAGTCCCTGACTCCTTTGCACCTTTTCCATGTCTTCAGGTTGTGGCTGGGATTTGCCTCCTGTCCCACGGGCCACTGAAGAGCTGGGGGGTATGGCTTTGCTAAGATGCTCAGGGCTGTCACTGCTCCGTGTGCTCATTCCCTTTGTCCCCAAGCAATTTGCAGTGGCCTGTTTGGACATCTGTCTCTGGATGTCCTTTGCACCGTGCTGCATCTTCTTCCATGGAAAAGCTTGCCTTTGGCTCAAGAGGTGATGAGAGGGTGTGAGAATTTCTGTGGTGGGCCGGTGGATGGAGGCAAAGGGTTTCAAGTGCCGTTTCTGGTAACCTCCTTGAGCCCGAGGCTTTATGAGAAAGCCTTGATACCCTTCCTTTGCAAGGGAGGCTGGGAGCAGAGGTTGGCTGGCACCAGGAGGAGAGCGAAGAGCACTAGCACTAGACTGATGTCCTGGGAAATCACTGTCCCCATGTCGGGGACTGTGCTCCCTCTGGGTGCACGTGTGTCTCGTAGAGGAAGACAGTTTGCTTTTGCCTTCGGAGGGTTTGGTTTAGGGAACAAGCATTACACCCTCACGAACATGGGTGGGTGCTCAGGGCTCAGTGGAGTGGTCTTTTCCCTCCTCGGCAGGGCAAGGTGCCAGGTAGAAGACTTGCTTACTCATCTGTGGCTTCTCCATGAGCAACATGGCAAATGCACATCACATTCACATCAGCTAGTTAAAGATGACAAAAAGCATGTGGCTAGCAGAGAATAATTGCATAAACAAGGCTGATGTTTACAGTGTGATTTAGGCCTTGTCCTGATCAAGCAATGCACCATCATTCCCTTTGGAAAGCTCTGTGAACAGAACAGTTATTTACTGCCTGTTAATCGTAGCCACTACACAAGTCCCATTCGACTTGTTAATGACTTCAGCAACTGCAATTCATTCAGAAGCAGTAAACGATGACAGTAAAATACCAACATCACCTTTTGGGGGGGTGTAATTACTGGGTCAGGATAGCTGCTTCACTTTTGTAATTCAGTGCTTCGGAAAAGCACATGGATGTGGCCATCTGTGTTCGCCTGGGCCTTGTTGAGCCTTGCAGCTTGACCTGCGCTGATCCTAGAAGGTGCTAAGCACCTGCAGGGAGAGCCAGGCCAGCGGCACAGCTGGCAAAATGCAGTGTAGGGTGTGGGGAAGGGCCAGGTTTGTGTGAGAGCAGAGGTCATATTAAATCCTCTGGATGCGCTACCTACCTGCCCTGCCATGCGTGCCCCTGCATCAGAGACGTGGTCACCTCTGCAGGTGTGGTCACGCTGCAAAAAAATTAACTGCTTCCTACGCCCTCTCCTTTTGCTTGGCAGCACGTTTGTTTGCAGCCTGTAGCTCGAGAGCCAGACACTGCTGCTGGCGCCAGTCTGACCAGCTGTGCAGACCCAGCGTGACCCTATTCAGCAGAAGGGCAGGAATGTGGCAGGAGCGTGGCAGGACCTGAGGCGTGTGCGTCCCAGGCACGTGTGCCGCGCCAGGAGGAACAGGGACGGACGGACACAGCACTTGCCTGGGACCCATCCCTGGAGCTGGTGTTTGAGTTCAGCTGTCAGAGCTGGACCTTGGAAGCATTGTGGGGCGGGTTTATTTGGGGACAGCTCAACAGATGCTGGATGAAACACAGAGAGGAGCGATATCCCTGGGCATGTAGAGACTTCTCTTCCTCAGTGCTAGCTGAGCTCTGTCAAGCTGTGTGGGTCAGAAATGGCCCATGGCACCTGGACTGGGGCATGGACAGGCAGCTGCCCAGAGCAGCCTGAGCTCCTGGTTTGCTCAGTGACCTTATGGGGTGTCTCAGATCTGCTTTTGCACCCACAGACCCTGCCCTGGTAATGCATCTCTCGCATTCACATTTATCGTGAGCTAGTGGCTTAACCCTGTGCCAGTCACTGTGAGCTGGAATAACAGCAGATGCAGTTCCATATAACTAGAGGACACAAGCAGAAAGAGGTGCTAAATACTTTGGGGAGGGGTGAGGGGAGGACAGGTATATGTTCTCCCCAAGCCTGGGGCAAGCCAGCACTGTTGGGGGACCCATCACAGGAGCAGCTCCTGGCCCTAGAAGGGCTGCACTGCAGCTTTGTCCCTGGGTGGATTCCCACATCCCCCTGAGAGCTGGGCGGGCTGCAAGCCCTGGTTGTACCACAGCACACCGAACCCGAGGCACAATGGAGAATGGAGCGGGAGGACAGCGGTGAGGTGGGGCAAGAGCAGGCGTGCAGAGGCACCCTTGCCCCCCCATCAGCAGCAGAAACACAGCGAAGGCAAAACAATGGGTAAAGAAGAGATGGGTATGATGTAAGGGGAGAAAATGGGAGACGAGGGAAGGGTTTTCCATAGACAATATGCAGGAGCACTACCGGATCCATCAGGAATCATTACAAACTTTATTTGTCTGTGCATTGTGTACCATTGATAAGGATCATCACAATTAGTGGGCTCACTGCCTATAGTGGTGGGCAATACACACAAAGAAAAATCAACGAAGCCAAACAGATGAAATCATTGTACATAAAGGTAATCATAAACCTGAACAACCTGCGCCTGTGTTCCACTCTTCCCCAAAACATGAGAAACAAAAAGAAAACCCTCAGAAACCACCAAAAGTGAAAAAAAAAGAAAAAAGAAAAGCTTGAGAAGAAAAAAACCCCACACCCTACAATTCATACTTCTAGAGAAAATCTTTCAACAGGTTAATTAAAATTTCCACGGATTGTTCAACATGAGTACAAGTACCTCCAACCAACTGGTTAATGTACAAGTGTCAGAGGTGGTCCTCAGCTGGGTGGGAAGAGCTCACCACTGGATGTGGAGGCTGGGTGTTTGCCTGGCTGGGACATCAGAAAGCCCAACGAAGGGCCAAGAGACATCTCTCAACACCAGAGCACGTCACCCCCATGCTGTGCCCAGGGAAGCTCTGCATCCACTCCTTCCAGGCTCGTCTCACTACTCCAGCCTGCACCAGGGGGTGATGCTAAGCCACATCTCACTGTCTGATCCTTCCCACAGATTTTAGGTTTGTACAGTGCAAAAGGTGGCCTTTTTCCTTGGGGGATGCTGCCCAGTTATGCTCAGCAGCATGTGAGATCTTGTTACTGCCCTTCAACCCTTACACTCCATTATTCTGCCTCCAAATGGTGGTGGGAAAAGACCAGCTTTGGGAACTGATCCTGATGGCTTAGTGCTCAGAAACAGGAGCTGTCACTAGACCTCTGGGAACACAGGAAATAGCAGGGGACCAAGGGGTTTTCGGGCAGCCATGGGCTATAAAAGCAGAGGCAGGTGAGGGAGCCAGCCATGCTGTTTTCCCTTGGGCTTGGATGCTGCTCACCTGCCTTGGGCTTCCTGGGACCTCGTGTAAATCCTCCCATGGATGGTGGAGACCTGCACACTGGCTTCAGCATATCCTGGACTGGCTGCTGTGGGGGCACCCCAGACACATGGCGGGGGGAGAAGGAGCCTGCAGTCTCTGGGGAGTGGCTTTTCCTCCCTGAAAACCTACATCTGCATGGCTGTTATTGCTTCTCGTGGACCCACGCGTGGAGCAATGAATTTGGGACAGCTTTCCCTCCTGCCCCCACTAAGAGGAAACAAACAAAAACCTATGTCAAAACTCAACTAACTAAAATAAATAAAAAACAGTGAAAAGAAAACACTTGTATTTGCAATGCTCAACCCACATGGCTGGAAGGACTATCACTATATGACACTATATACAAATAGGGTTCATTTCATTCATGCAGCTGTTACAAGTACCACGACAGCATGCCTCAGAAGGCAGATGAGGCAGGAGAGAAACCCCCCGCTGCTCTGCACAGCCTCAGCTTAGGACACCAGACACGAGGCTGCGGCTGCGCATCCCCGAAGCATGGAGGGAGAAAGGCGAGGGGCATGGGGGGTGGGGGAGGCAGGAAATGCTAGTTGTACACATGCCAAAACAAACAAAAAATAACCCCAACCCCAAATCAGTGACGAAAATGGTTTGTGTTCTATCCTTAGAGAGCTCCTAATTTCCCCTTGTTTTCAGTCCGGTCTCTTGTTTCTCTCCAACAGGGCCAGAGGGGACGTTCCTGAGTGGCGAAGGCAGATGGATGGTGGTCGGAGATCAGGACCCTCGCTCTCCTTCCCTCGCCCACTGCTTTGTTTCTCAACAGCTACTCTGGCCTTCCCCATACTGACGTGCCCCAGTTGCCTTCACATCCATCCTCCCAGGGAAGCTGGTGGGCGGGAGAGAGCGATGGGAAAGCGCTCAGTGGCTATCAGCCGGTCTTGTCGGTAGACTTGCAGAGAGGGCCCTGTCACCGGGCTCCTGGCTGGGGTGGCTGCCTGGGGAGGGGTTCTGCTGGCTTTGGGGTCCTGCCTAGTTTAAAGGATGCTCCAAAGCTGCTTTCTGTCAGCAGGTGTGTGAACATGGCAAATCTCTTTTATTCTTTCTCTGTTCATTATACACAGCATTATATCTATATCTATACCTATATATCACTCTATATAGATACATATAGATATATATATTTATTATCTCTGATTGTCCCTTTAGAAGCCCTTTATGTGGCAGTAGGCTTCCAGAGATGAGAAGAATATGTACAAGAGCCAGAGGAGGATAAAGAGTGAGGATGTGAGCAGCTTGGAAGTCCGCGGCCCGCCCAGCTCACCTCCAATCTCGGGTCTCCGCCGGTAGAGCAGCACGCCCACACTGATAAAAGCAAAAATGGTGAAGAGGGTGACAGAGAACGCCAGGGTGCCAGGAGAGACTTGGAAGGCTTGTCCGTGCGCTGCATGGTAGATGGCCGCGATAGACCAAGCCACCCCAATGCCCAGGAAAACGTTCACAGCGTTGCTCCCAGTGACATTCCCGATGGAGGCATCCGCATACTGGTCTTGTGTTGCTGCTACTTTGCTGGCAAAGGTGTCTGCAAAGGAAAGGTAAAGAGAAACCCTCAGGAATCAGCTGGGTAAGGAGGGACAGCAGCAGGAAGCTTGGGGACAAATGCCAATGGCATCACTTGGGAAATGAGTGGGTGAGGCGACAGGGCACAGCCCCGTCTACAGGCACTCCAAAGGAAGGACAAATCTGGCCAGAGCCACAGTCAGGGTCCAGAAATGCCTAGGAGGGCAATTTCAATGTTCAGAAGTATGGGTCTTCCCCCAGTATGGCCCCAGATGTCACACAGCACTTCAAACAAGAGGCAACAGCAGCACTACAGTGTGTTGGCCCCTTCACCCATATGCACCAAAATGCTGACTTGCAAAAGAACTCAAAACATTGGAAAAGCTCTGTGGGAGCCACCATTGTGTCAATCTTTCAGGTTTGCTCAAGGTTTCTATTTGTGTTTCCTTGTTTGCTTTGATGATGTCTCTCTGCAGCCTTTTACCTCACTAAAGACCAGTGTCTTGTGCAGACCCTGACCCTTTGGTACAGAAGTGCTCATCTTTCACCCTGAGGGACAAAAAACATGCAGGTGGGTGTACGTTTACCCAAGTGCTCCTGGTGGCAGAAAAGCTGTGATAAAACTCATTTGGCTTTTACATGGCAAATCATGGGTTGAGTAGATCAGCATGACGCTGCTCCGCACCACAGGGAAGTGCTGATTTCACATCCAAACCCAGTCTGGCTCTGCAAGGGTTGGGGTGTGTGTGTGTGCAGGAGTGGGGATTAGCATCTGGGTTTTGTCCAGATGAGTACTCTCAGCTATCGATGAGAAGCTGAATCCTTAATGTATCTGCACTTCCAGATCGCCTCAGGTACAGGCAGCAGAGTGAAGCTCAGAAAAAGAAAACAGTGAGATCAGATTTCATGGGTTTTAATTCCACAGTTTCCTTTATGCTCCTTCCTAGCAGAGCTCCAAGGTGAGACAAAGTGCAGCCTGGCAGACCCAGTTTTGTGTAACAGGAGGGGCTGAGCACCTAAAAGCACAGCAAGGGGCGCCATTTGCAGCAGAGAAATCAAAAGGCTGCTTTATTCTTTTTTAAAAAAGCTGCCATGGAAATGTATCTGAGTGCTTAGGGAAGGAAAAGGCCCCTTGTTCTCAGCCTCAGTCATGGTGCAGAAATGGGGCTGTGGGACGGGTGCATGCTGCCAGCGCCAGCCAGCGTGTGGAAACATACACTTCTGCAAGCTTGAGCGATGCTTTGAATGCAGGGAAAGCCCCTGTCAATCTTGATTTCACTGCATGATCCTTTGATGTCTGTCTGCCCCCTGAAAAGCATCCCGCACCTCCCCAGGGTGGAGGAGCTCAACTAGCACCCAAGTTAACATGACACGACCTGGAAGCATCGGCTAGTTCAAACAGGCGTAGCCCAATGTAACCTAAAAAGATCTCAAATGCCACCTTTTGTTGACAAAAGCAGGAGGGAGGATTTTTCCTTGTCAGAGGTGTGAGACAGCCCTATAAACCTCACACCTAAAAGTGCCAAAGGTATATATAAAATAACCACTCCTTTTTCTGTTCCTTGTCCAATTCTGTTCTTCCTCTTGGTTCTGCTTCTTCTTTTTTGGGCTCTGAGAGCATCAGGATAATTTCAGTATCTTTGAGCATCCAACTGCTGATTGCTGGGAGTCTGAGGATGTCGAGGGAAAGTGTGACCGACATGGGGGATGGATGGGTTAGGTTAGAGCCCATGGGGGATGGTGAGTGAAAGGCACAAGCCATGCCACACAACCTGACACGGGACTCCCCAGAGCCACCATCCCACTGGGACCACCCTCTCCAGTGCTCTGGTTCATCCCTAAGAGGAGAGCTTTGCTGAGTCATCACAAAGAGACTAGGAGGACATCGTGGTATATAGGTATAGAAAGTCATGGGTTTTTTCTCTCCCTGGTTAGTCCTCTTTCTCTGCTGTCTTCTGACGCTGGGTGACTACGTGATCAGAAATTCATCTCCAAACATTTGTGGGGTTTGAGCTTTCCAGGAGCTTCACAAGTTACATAGTGAGCAGCTCCCACAGCTCAGCAGCCTCACCTTGATCCATCTGAAACAAAGCTGAACCTGGTCTCACAGAAAGGTGTCTAACTGGGCAACTGGTCCAACTCACCAACTGAGTATAAACTAGCACCTAACTCACCTGGGAGACAAAGTTAAAGGAGCAGATGTTCAGGAAGAAAACACAGGACTGCCAGTGCAGGCAGCACTTTAACCAAAGACCAGTTTCTGATACTGGATGCCATGGAGGCTGTCCACAGAAATAGATACTTCACAGTCTTTTCAAGGGGAAGGTCCTTGAAATAATTTCCAGGGGACTGAATCCACATCCTGATTTGGTCTTCCTGGCTCATCTGAGACTGAAAAACAACTTCTACATGCACCCCAAATCTGTCCCCAGGGGCTCCACAGAGCATAGCTGAGGATCTCACTCAGGAAGAGCCCAGCTTTTCCAGCCCAAACCCAAGCTCAGGCTGATCTGAGATGGACCTTAACAAGAAACCCTGCTGTCATCCTTACCTGGCACTGATGTCCCCAGTGCAACAAACACAACTGCAGTGACTGAGTCCTTCAGGCCAATTGTGCAGCCGAAGTGGGATGCCAGGTCACCAATGAAAGCTGTCAGGAGGCCAATCATAAGGATAGAGACAACAAAGCAAGCCCAGCCATTCCAGTAGTCTGTTGGGGGCACAAAGGCAAAAAGGACCTTCCAGAAGACGGTCAGAAAGTGCATAACATAGTCGAAGCAGGAGGGCAGCTTCTCCTCCCCACATTCATCGTCATCATCATCTTCCCCTGGAAAAAAACACCAGTAGCTGATTAGACTCACCCATCCTGGGGGAGGTTGGGAAAAGCTCCTGTGCATACTGCAGGCCCCAAGATATGGGCCCTAAAAGGCCTTGACTTCCAAATATCTTATTTTCTGAGCAATCATCACAGGGGCTTGACAGCCTTTCCTGGTCCCCTCCCACTGCACAGAGGCATCAGTCTTAAAAAACCAACCTGCACTTCAGAAAACACAGAGCCTCACACCAGTACCTCTGTCTGGGTTTAACCACCTGATAGCTTCTGGGAGTCACCCCCTGCATGAGAAGCCTTTTCCCAGGAGATGTGGGAAATGACCAGCCTCAAACTGGTTGGAGCTGACCAGGGTGGGCAAACCCACAAGGAGGAACCCATAGGAACTCCCCTAAGGAAGCCCTTATGAGCTGCTTTTCACAAATGCTTGAAATTGCTTCCAGCTGTCTTTCCAAACAGCTGGTTTTGGTGGCTGCTGAGCTCTGGTGCTTCACCTTTTTGGCAAACAGGCGTGAAGAATCCCTGCCCTAAAACCTCCCTGGTCCATCACTGCTGACTGTCCTTCCCTGTTGCAATTTCCTGCCCCTTTCTGTGCCTATGAGCTCTGGCTGCCCATTCCTTTCGGTTTGGTCTGGCCCAGGTTAGAGGGCACCTCCTGCACATGCAAATTCATTCTCATTTGGACCCTGTCCAGGTAGCTATCAAGCTCTCCAGGCCATAAGCCAGCTATGGGACATCATTTGCCACAACAAAAGTGTACTTTCCTTCTTCTCTTTATTTCCTGTCCCTGATCCAGGTCAGTGTTTCACTTCTCACCAATCTGTTGTCAATGGATTGCAAGGGGTCATTTTCCCAGTGTGAGTCTGCCAGCAGTCCTGGCCCCATCTCTGCTCACCTGGCACATTTTGTGGGTCAGACCCTGCCTTTCCTGGTGCTGTGCTGAGTGCTCGGCCCTGCACAGTGCACCTCTGCTCACAGCTGTGGCCCCTGCAGCACCTGGGTCTCCATCACAGATGGCGAGTTGGGTGATGTGAACACTTGTACCCCTCCTGCCTGATGTCCTTGGGGCTCTCAGAACCTGAGTGCCCTTTGGAATTGGGGAGCTTGTGCCCAAAAGCTCCCCTGCGAGTTAGCAGAGCTCAGCAGACATCAGATTGCCCTGGCCCCCTCCCCTGGTTCCTTGGCCCTTTCCCTCTGCACTAGCCCAGCACATCTTCATGTTGTCAGTCCCAGTAGGGCCATGGGGAGCCAGTCAGGTGTCTCACCTGTCTCTCCAAAGCCACTTGGCATTCAGCCTCCAAAGTCCCCATCATGTGGGTCTGACCTCGCCAGTGAGCCCATAGGGGCTGGTGATTTCCTGCCTGATCCTAGGGCCTCTGATGAAGCATTTCACAAGCCCAATGGCCAGCCTGTCCTTTGGGTGGGATGTGTGGTGAACATGGAGCTGCCCCAGCCTGGCACAGTGCATGCCAAAGTTGTGGCACAGTCAAAAATTCCTCCTGCTTGTGGTGGAACCATCCCGGGTATGAAGGGGATGTTACGTTTTCCCAGTGAAATCAGTGGGACCCCTTCTGCTGCCCTCAAGGATGGGTTTCTAAGTCGTGGATATTCCAAGGCCATTGTGAGTTGTAGTAAAGACATCCCTTGCTCTCAGGTCAGAGATTTGTCATTATATTTGATGCATTTTGTTCCAAGGATGTGGACCACTAGATTTCCCTGAATGGATGTTGGCAGAAGCTCCTTATCAAGGGGCTCACTTATCAGACAGCTCAAGTGAGCCACAATCTCCTTCCCAGGAGGATACCTCAGGATGGCAGAAGAAAGGGACCAAGTCCCAAGAGCACCCAGTGACACCTCAGCCTCTGAGCTGCTCCACCGCAGTGGGTGAGGGCACAGGGTCCCACCTCGCCAGACCCTGGGTTTACAGGGGTGAGGGCTCTATGCCTGTGAAAGCTGCTTCTCCCAGCAGACACCGTACGGATCAGGCTGGCATAAGCTTTTGAATGAGACCGTGCTGGTTTTATCTGTCAGGGTGAACATTCCTCCTTTCACATCTTCCTCCACAGTGTGGATGTTTGATTAAATAACAAAATGTATAAAGACTCCCACAGGGAGAATAAAATGGTCCTGCTGTACACTGTGTACCAATATGTGGGTATCAATTAACCCCATGTTCAAATGGTGGCTCTGTGCCATGACAACAGAGTTACTGGAGGAAGCTGCTGGTGTGCTGCTTGCTCTGTTGCAGCTACTAACAACAGTTGTTTTCTGCCCATCACAAAAGTGGTGCTCCCATTTGTGGTTCTGCAGAGAGCATACACATGGGAGCAAGAAAAGGAAAAGGCCCAGGGATCCCATATTGTGATCACCCTTGAGATTTTGGTAAGCTGTAAGGGGATTCAATCTGCTCTTGGTTTGGCCCACCTCCAGTCCATGTAAACCTTGCTCTCCGCTGGCATCCCTGGGGCTCTCAGCAGAGATACAGCCTCAGGGGAGAAGGCAGTAATGGATCCAGTGATAGCGGGGCAAGAGGGTACCTCTGATGCAGGTATCTGTCCATGTAGCATCCCACCTGAGGGCTGGGGTGATGCTGGAGTGGATTCATTTGGGCCACCAAGATGATTTGAGCCTGGAGGATGTTGCTTATGGGAAGAGGCGGAAAGAGCTGGCTTGGTGAATCAGGAGAAGAGAAGCTTGGAGGGGGACCAAGTGACAGCCTAAAGTGGCTTTGAGGGCAGGTAGAGTGTGGTGTGAAACGCCTCTCTGCACTGACAAGTGTTTGAACAAGGGCCAACAGCCACAAAATGCAATTTGGATGGCAATATCAGGAGAAATGTCTTCTCCAGGAGGGTGGTGCAGCCCTGGGACACATACCCTGCTGGACATAATCTGTGGAGATTTTCAACATTTGGCTAAATAAAACCACGACCAAGCAGGGAAAAGTTCCACTCAGCACCCTGTTGTGGTGCAACTTCACACACATTGTTTTTTGTCAAAGCACCTTTGCAGCTCAAGACCAACACACAAGACAGAACCAGTGGGAAACCTTACGTCTGCACAGTAACTTGATAGGAATTCACGTGTTCCTTGCCTTTAAAGCCTCAGACTCTCTATGGCAGAAACCACTCTAATCAGCAGCACGGCGTTATTATTTTGGCAGATATAAATACCTTATTCCTGTGCATTGTCACAGAGATAAGTAACAGTTTTTCAGCCTAGGAACTCTATGCTGGCCTGGTTTTTGGTTTTCTTTTTGCTCATTGCACAAAGGCTGGCATTGGCAGGATACACTGTGCTGTGCTCACACAGTGATTTTGCAGCACGTATTTTAATCCTGTCCCAAGCTGTAAGGCAGCAGGACTGTCATGGATCTAAATCTTTACAGAGATGATAAAACAGACTGAAAAATGAACATGAGTGCCACTGTCATAACACTCATCCAGATCTGTCTATCATTTTGTTAAGCAGCGATAACGTATCTCTTTCGAAGGAGCTGTCCAGATCCTGTGAAGGTGAGTGGAAACATGGAGCAAGATCAGATGGTGGCCATGGGGTGCATTCAGGAACAGGCTCACAAACCCCAAAGTGGTTTGGTTGTAGAAGAAACTTTCTGGGCTGTTGGGTGCACACCAAAGGCAGGGTGGGTGAGAAGGTCCAGCTCAGCCCCGTGGACAGCATGGGATGAAACAGCACAGTGTGGCACAGTCTCGTCTGCACCTGCACTGCCCTTCTGCAGACCTGTTCTGCTCCTCCACTGCTCAGCCTCCCTGCCAACATAACCACCAGTTGCTCATCGTGTGGGAAATGAGGTTTTACCATTTCTTTTCTCAGCTGTGATGCTGCATTTTTGAAGTGGGAATGGGTGACTGTCCCTGCAGCCCACTGCGGAGAGCAGGTGAAACTCAAACCCAAATTCCAATGTTTAATGGCAAATTTAACTTGCCCAGCACAAAGCTTGAGAAGCTAAATCCTGGCCAAAAAAAAAAGTAGGTTGAGAGCTCAATCAAATGACTGCTCCCCAGCTGCAAGGAACGGCTTATGTTCACCAAAATATGCCACGTTTCTTCCATGTTTTTTAATCATCCTGTTAGCACTGATGATGGCTGTGTATTCCAGACACAGAGGTAACAGGGCATTCACATAACTGCAGTCTTTACATGTGTCATGGCTAGTACCAGTGATTATTTTTGCTCTAATATGGGATGCAATTAAATAATTTATTCTGGCATAGATTAGTTTAGCCGTATTAGCTATAAAACCTGCAGCAAGGATTGTCTTGCATGATGAGTGCATGCCATATCTGAAATAATGGAAGGCTCTGGGCTGGAGGCTCTAAGAATAGCTATGCTACAAGAGGAGGGATGGCAATTTGAGGAGATAACTGCTGCACAATGTCCTGTCCTCATTTTACCTGATAAATGGTACGGCAATCACTTTTAATTACTGTGTACTGGGCAGAGGTTACCGTGTACAGCAGAGCTCAAGGTAGGAAGTGCAAGCGTTCCTCCATGCATTTCATTGTACAGTCAGCCAAATGAGCTCAAATTGCCTTCCATGGTGATTTAATCAAACCTGGTTGATTTTGTCCTATTGCATGCACACATGCGGCATGGGCTGGGCTGTCAAGCTGTAACATCTGGCCAGCGAGTTACAGTGTCTCCAGCTGTTAAAGCCACATCTGGATGAGACCTTCCTTCTTTTATCTTACACAGAAGTGGGAATGCTAACATACCCTATACTGGGTGTCAATCAACGTGGCACTCGTGCCTGAGAGACCAGTTCAGCAGACATTTCTGATGGAAAGGCAATTCTTCAAGAGCAGGAAGATATGATCAGATATGACCTGGTATGACCACATATTTCAAGTGCTGCTGCAGCTATTGGGCTGCTGAGCCATCACCTCTAGTTGCAGCTGGCTGGAGCAGCGGGAGTTCCTGAAAGCAGGAGGTCAAGGGAAAATTTTGGCCCAGAGAGAGGGGGACTCAGTGGCTGCCTTCAGGACTTGGCACTCTCACTGGCACTGTCCTCACTGCAGCAGTACATGGCGTACGAGGGGTGGGGAGGACTGCTGCTTAACACCGGCATCATTTATGCCACTCTGACTTCAAACACTGCATTCACCTCCCAGATCTCTCCCACTGAAATGACTTTTTTCCCTTTACCATCTGGTAACAGCCTGAGTGTTTCTCTGCCAGGTGCTACAGACACACTTAATACAGGAGGTTTCCTACACATCGGACAAGGTGATCTCACGAAAGGGTTTCATCAGCTGTCTTATTTATGTAGATGCTGTAAATAACTCCACCACCTGTTTTGCCTCCCGCTGCTCCACTATGGTCTGTATCACTTATACAGCAAAGCCGAGACACGAGTGAGGTTGATCGTAATTCTCCTGGAGCAGTGGTCCAAACTCACCCGCGCTGACAGTAATAGCCTCAATAAACTGCTCCCTCCAGCTGTTTGTGCCAACCACCAGGGCCAGGTTCGTCTTCTTAATGAGCTTGTCCACTGTGTTCTGTGGATGGAGACCCAGAGGAGAGAATTAGGGGCTATCGGGCTGGAGATGCTGGGCTAAACCCCACTGGCACTAGTGCTTACAGCCATGCACTTATGGAAAAAGCTGAGTGGATTTTAAGCTTGGGTCAAGAGCCCCAGCAGCAAAAGCAAACGTAAGTACTTGCAATTCCCCTAACTGCTGCTCAGGAAGACCTTTTGAAACCTGCTCATGATGGGAGTTTCAACCATCTCAATGGAGGTTTAGCAGTAAATAGTGCTGAGGTGCCACAGCTCCTGTTGTTCCCAATACCTTGGGAAGATTTTGTTTGCCAGGCTACTTCAGAGCATTTGACACAGGCCCATTCACTGAGCTGGGCTCTACCTCTCTGTGCTGCTCAGGAGCTGTAGCTCAGCACCACCAGGGAAGGTGCTGCAGCAACAGAGGGTAGGGGATGCTCTGAGGCAGCTGCCTGAGGGCTGCCCGTGTGCCGTGATGCCACTGACACGCTGATGGCAGGCAGCAAAACCACGGGAGGGAGGTAGCCCCTGCTGCAACACAGTAAGGGTGGTCTGTTACATTTTGTACTGCAGAAAAGTGGAAAAGACAATGAAACGGGCAGTTTTCAGCTCCTGGTCTGGCACACGCATATGTGGCTGCTTAGCTTCACAACCATGGCTTTCACTTTGGGGTAGAGGGTTCAGAGGAGCCACAAAGATGATTAAAGGGCTGGAGCACCTCCCCTACGAAGGGATGCTGAGGGAGCTGGGCTTGTTCAGCCTGGAGAAGAGAAGGCTGCAGGGGGCCCTCATTGCAGCTTTCCAGTACCTGAAGGGAGCGGAGAAACAGGAGGGGAATCAACTTTTTAAAAGGGCAGACAATGGCAGGACAAGGGGGAATGGATTAAACTAAAGGAAGGAAGGTTTAGATTAGATATTAGAGGGAAGTCTTTTACAGAGAGAGTGGTGAGGTGCTGGAATGGGTGGTGGATGCCCCGTCCCTGGAAGTGTTCAAGGCCAGGTTGGATGGGGCCCTGGACAACCTTGTGTAGATCCAGGCCTGGAGGTTGGTGTCCCTGCCTGTGGCAGGGGGGTTGGAGCTCTATGATCCTTGCGGTCCCTTCCAACCCAGACCATTCTATGATTCTATGATTCCATGATCATCCCTTTGTGCTGGGAGTCCCAGGCTGTAAGTAGGATCCGGGTGTAGGACATCATTGTGAAAATGAAGTTATATTTTAAATCAACCCACAGCATTTTGGGGCCTAGTCAGCAATTAGGCTCACCAGATTAATATACAATAGTAATCACAGTCTGTGAGCGGGACAGAAAGTCTGGGATCATCCCTGAACAGCCATGGCTGTGGGCTAATGGACAGAGGGAGGATACAGAGTGCAATTTAACCCACCACCATCTCATTGGAGTGATCCTTTTTATTATGCTTTGGCTCAGCCACCTTTAAAAGTGTCCCTTGGTCCTGCTCTGAGACCTTGTGATGCCAGAAGCTGCCTTGCTTTGCTGCAGTGCTATTAACATGTGCTTGACAATGCTGTCTAAACCCAAGAGGAGTGTCCCCAGATGGAGGGGAAGAACAGGGACAGGGGATGTAGACAGTACCTTGAACTCATAGGATTCCTCAATGATGATTTCGAGCTTGGTGTGTTCTCCCAGGACTGGGCGTCCCATCTCTGCGATTCGACGCTCTTCTTCCTCCTTGCTCGTCAGTGGCTGCTTTTCTTCATTCTCCTCTGCAAAGCAAAGAGCCTGTCGGTGAGCCAGGTCTGGCCGGTCCCTCTTTGGAGCTGGCTTCCCATCAGAGGGGGAGGTCAGGAAGCCTCTGGTTGAGAGCATGAGTGACAGAGCAGCCGAGGAGGTCATGGAGCAATAGACAAGGTAGTTTTGCTGGGAAATGTTAGCAAAGAGGTCTGCAACCTTAGAAGAAGTACAGTTCACCCTCAGGGCTGGGGAACAGCGTATTGCCTGGTACTTGCTCTTCTCCCACAGGGATGCTGGGAGGGGACAGATCATCACTTGTCCCTTTCCCAGCTCTCCAGGTCTGCATTAAGGCATGGCCAGGACATTTTGATCAGCCTGTTACAACCAGAGAGATCTGCCAGCAACCCCAGAGTCGAGATGCATATGAAATTGTCTCTGTCTCCTTCGGAGCAGACTTTTACCTTGAGAAAGGGGATGGCAGCTGGAGACCATGAAACTCCAGCTGTGATGGTAGGGCTTAAGGAAATAGTGCTGAGCCATACAGGAGCCATCCACAGGACATGGCCTGGCCCAAAACCCTGTGAGGGGAGGCAACAAAGAGACTACAACAGCAAAAGAGCAGATCTGCACCTCCAATGGCATCCCATGCAACCCTTGGGGCATGGGGACCCCAGGCAGCATGGCTTTTGTCACTGTCCCTGCGCAAACCCCCACTGAGCTCCCTTCCAGTCCACCCCAGGGTTGAGTTGGACATCAGGGCTAAAAAGAGTTGGATGCACTGGAGACAGGAGTTAAAGTATCAGTAGGCAAACACCCCAATCAGTCCATGTTAGACCATCACAGCCCTTGGGTGTCACGTTGTGGGTACCTTG
This sequence comes from Gallinula chloropus, assembly GCF_964237585.1. Lineage (NCBI taxonomy): Eukaryota > Metazoa > Chordata > Aves > Gruiformes > Rallidae > Gallinula > Gallinula chloropus. The sequence continues at coordinate 66,314,912 of NC_140087.1, forward strand.
GATGGTGACCACGGTGTAAGGAAGAGGATGATCTCTAGCCTGGACCTTCCGGAAGACAGGTTTGCCTATCAAAGCGATCAAAGAGATCAGCAGGAGGGATGGTATGCCCCATGCAAACCACCACCATTCAGTTAGTAACCTCTACAGCTACTTCACATGGGGTTAGTGTCACTCCCTTGCTGGCTGCCCCTGACTGCACAGGCGGCACCATGCTGCAGGAAAGCTCTTCACCTCCTCCTGGTCAAAGGGACTGGCCTCATGGGCAGAGCCTTGTCAGACTGAATTGTTGTTTCCAGGGTTCCTGAGGGGCTGCTCTGAGGCATGTGGGACCTGGGAACTTCCCCCTGCAGAGCTTGGCCTAGTGATAGGAACTTGGTTGGCTGATGATGGATGAGCAGACCCTGCTGCTGGGTCTTGCTGGCAGGAAGGGCGGGGACTGAAGGCCTGAATGAGCCACGGGGTCCCGTAGCTCCCATGGTGCTTGGGGATCCCGGCTGCCAACTGGGGAGCAAGGACAGGCTCCCTGTGCTGTGCAGAGCCCTGCACACACCTTGTGTGGGCAGCATGGAGGGGAAGGCTGGACTAAGTGGAGAAGCACCCCGTGATCCAAAAGATGGCTGGGGACTGCCTGTCACTTCAGGGGTGAGGGTTCACCCTCCCTGAGGTGGGGGTTAAGTGTGAGCAGCAGGCAGAGCACTCTGTGTGAGGACATGGTGTTAGTGTGACTGGCCGGGGCGGCAGGGACGCATCATGGCGCCTTCTTACCCTTCCAGAGTTTCCCTCCAGGACAGAACAAAAGCAAAGAGGAAACCAAAAGAAAAGAGCAGGGTGAGCATATGGCCATTAAGTGGAGGGAAGGTGGGGTGGGGAGAGAGCGTAAATCCATACCTGTGATGGTGAAGCCACCTAGATGAAATAAAAAAATGAGAGACAGAGAGAGAGAGAGAAAGAGAGAGGATTAGCATCAGCACAGCAACATGGACACCTTGCAGCCTGCAGGGACATGGAGGTCCTTCCCTGTCCCACAGCTGGGGCCTGGGGACATGAGGGGCTGCTCTTCAACACACACCCCAGGGATAGTGCTGGGAGATTTCAACACAGGCTTTCTAATCCACATCTGCAAGCTGCTACCTCCCCCCACCCAATATCTACTATACGCTGCAGAGTGGGTAAAACCAGTGTGAGCCTGCCCTGGGCCTGGGGGTGCTTCAGGAAATGAGGGTGGCTTTTATTTCCTTCCCAGCCACCCTGGCTGGGGGATGGCCAGCAAGGACATGCAGAGGCTAAGTGGACTCCAAATCTACCCAAAACTGGAGGCAAATTTTGTATTATCTCTTCAAATAGGATTGGCCAATGTCCCTGTCCAGCCACAAGCATCCCTAAACTGTGAGGAAATCCTGTTTCTGCCATGCCAGTGTAAGAGGTGATGGCTTAATTTGCATGGCACAGGTTTATTATGGCTGTAACGACATCACTCCCAAAAGATGCTGCTCACCGCAGTGGGTTGCTATTGTTAATCTTAGTGACTTTGGGGGTTTCCTCCAAGGAAAGATGCGGCATTAGATACCTAAGCTTACTTAAATAGTGCTGACTACCCTAAAAGAGAATGTCGTGAGCAAAGAAAAATGTCAAACAAAATCAATTGTCTTCCGAAAATACGCAGACAAACTGGAAAAATGGAAAAGAAAAACGAATGCGCGCTTACCAAGCTCATTCAACAACAGGGCTGTGAAGGAGACAGACAGAGACAAACACAGAAGAAGAAAAGTAAATGAATAATGAAATCAAAAGGGATATCCACAGAAAGACTCCAGATCCCAGGGCAGAGATTTCAGATCTGTAAAGCTGCAGGATACCATTAGTGTTGAGAGAAAGGCACTAAAAATAAAGGAACAGGAACATTTCATGGGATTGTGGATTTAAAATAAAAACTACTGCAAACATGGGGTGGATATGGGATTAAAATGCACACTCCAAAAATTCATTTTTCCCTTTGGAATATTATGTGCAAGATCTTCCATTGGTCTCGGAGGCAGTTCTGCCACAGGGGAGGACACAAGACATCCCATGTGCAGCGGCTACTGGCTTTGACCTCCTCCAGCAATAGCTCCAGCAGGCAGCTGTAGTTCTGGCGTATATGAAAGAAGAAAAGTCTATGGCAAGGCTTGGCTCAAGGATCTGGTCACTCAACATTTTAGGTCTCCAAAACAAAAGAAAAAGCCTCTTCCTTAGCGCAGCAGTGGGTCTCTGGCACTTGAGGTAAGGACTCCAACACAGCTACATGACCCAAGGGTGACATCTCAGACTTGCTCTTGTTTCCAGAGTGCTTGAGCAGACAGCTCGCCCTGCCTCACTGCCTCTCATTCAATACCAAAAAAACAAAAGAAGTTTAAAAAAATTATAAAAAATCACTGCATGGCCAAAGTAACAAATAGCATCCTTTAAAGTCTTGAGTTGCCTTCAGCTAGCTTGCAAATCTGAGCTTCCCTCAGGTTTCCTCAGTTATATTTATGACCAGAAAGATAAAGAACTTTCTTTCCTTTTCCTTTTATTTTTAATTAAAAATTTCAGCTGGGGTCTTGTCAGCTGGTAGCGTGATTCTCAAATCTGGTGTGTGTGTTTGCTCTTGCCAGACTCACAAGGCTTGAGCCTATGCTGGTCCCTGTGTAGCAGGGCAAAGCCAGAGCCACCGAGTTGAGTAATCTGGCAACACTGGCTATGCCACCAGCACCATTTAATGATACAAATCCCATCTGCAGAACCTTGGCTGTGCCAGCATATCTGAATTTTTTTTTTTATTATTATTTAGCCATGCTTCTGTTAGCTAGTCACATAAACCAGGAGGAAATCTGATGGAGGGGGTGATGCAACTGACCTAGACAGCACCTGCACTGAAGGAGGACGTGGCATTGCTGCTGGATGTGTTTTTAGCCTGAAATGCAGCAGCATGTCTCCACTCAGCATGGGGACCGTTGGGGGCTGTCTGTGTCCTGAGCAAATAATATATTACAACCCCATGCCTGCTGATGGGAGAGATTATGTCCCAGAAATTAGAAAGCAGCTCCAAGGCAGACAGACCAAATTCTGCTGCCAATTTTTTTGCAAAGGCTTTAATAAGGGTCTGTTGTAGGGCAACTAATTATCTTAAGTAACTCTGAAACTGCTTCTTGTTCAGCCATCAATAGTGTGCAGAATTAGATGTTGCCATTAATTTTCACTTAATTTCCTAGCAGAAAAAAAATGCGCAGAAAAATAAGTGAACTCTGTCCTTTTGGAAAGGTTTGCAGTTAGTTTAGAAATGTGATGAAAGAGGAAATTGTTTTTATTATTCCTATGAGAAGCTATTATCCAGTGCGGAGCCATGAAACTTTATTTGAGTATAACCTGATTTCTCCTGGACTGACTGCATCTTATGGTATTACCTGCTGTGATTCTCAGCTATTTTCAGATCCTAGTGCTAGTATAAAGAGGCTAAAATTACTGCTCTGGCCATGCATTTTATTTCAAGCCAAGGCTATTTTATCTTCCGATAAAAATGATGCAGCATTGCATTTTTACTTCTCAAGACTGATTTTTCTACTTGCTTATATGAAGGGGTAGCTGTGCCCTGGCAGGGCAGCCCTCTCAAAATGTCTCTGGGGGCTAGCAGTGCTCATCGTCCCCTGCCCGGGTGCTCCAGGGCCCTCCTGGGAGTCCGCCTTGCTCCCGGGGTCCCTTGTGAGCGAGATGGAGTCCTCTCGAAATGAAAGAGGAAAGAAAACAGCAAAAAGGTGCAGTGTCCAAGCTTCGAAGGAGGAAGGGCAACATGGCCGGGAGCCAAAGTGTGAGGAGAAAGGAGTGTGAGAGTAGGGAGACACAGAGAAAGCGGACGGCAGCGTCTCGAGAGCTGGTCTGGTTTTACTCTCACACCTTTCACTCCTCGACGTAGCCATACCGGGTCCCCAAGCACAAGGAAGAAACTGCACTCTTTCTCATACTCCTCACGGTCAAGTACTCTAAGGGTAATGAATTTCCTGTGGGAACACAAGACAAAGGCAAACACATGATTGTCATCACACACGCATGCAGTCAACGTCCACCTGGGTGCCGTGGTGCCGGAGATGGTTGAGTGGGGGGAAGCGGCTGCACATCCTCCCTAGGGCGTATGGGGAAGGGCAGGAGCATCCCCACCGCCCGGCTGGGGTCGGACCTTGGTGGGCTGAGGGAAGGCTGAGTTCAGGGGAGTTGGGAAGTGTCCTCACTCCTGCCCTTTTCCATAGGCGTTGGGGATGTGAGCTCAGTGTTGCAGGTGCCAGGCATGAGTGAGCCAGACAGGGACACACAGGCTGGGCTCAGCCCCGGAGCACATCCCCCACCTTTCTTCTCACTCATCTCCACCAGCCGGGGTTCCCCGATCTCTAGGTAGAAGGTCTTGTTTTTCTCATACTCCTCATCATCTATCACCTTGATTGATATCGTTTTGCTGGAACAGAGAAGAAGAAATAGAGATTCAAGAGTAAGGGGGGAAGAGGGATGAGGGGAGACAGGGAGAGGAGGAGGATGGAAAATGGTAGGAGAGGGGGGCTGTGGACAGAAAACATAAGCTTCGTAGCATAGGCTGGAGAGGCAGCACAGCCAAAAGCAAAGAAAGGGCATGAGCCAATGGACCAAGCTTGCGTTGGGAGCACTGGGTCAGAGCACCAGCAGCTTGCAGGGTGCCATCCTCCCTGACATGGCCAGAGGCCATGGCTGCCCATGACACAGCCTGGACCAGCCTCCCCCACAGGTGTCTCAGCCAAGGGCAGCAAGACACATGCCTTTCCAAAAATCCAGGGCACAGAACAGCCCCTTGATAGCTTGCATATGTTTCCTGGAGCACGAGCACTAGGAACCATCACAGACCAAGCCCCTGAAAACATGATGCACTGCTTAAACCATCCCCTGAACATGGAATAGGTTCTGACGTGCCAGGCACAGCAGATCCATGCACAACATCATGATCAGCTGCTCAGTTTTGGCTTTGGAGGCTCCAATTTACAAGGTCAAAAGGGATGCTGGAGTTAGGAATTTTTCTATGAGGGAATATAGGGGAAAGATGTTTTTTCTGCTTAGAGCAGGGTGAAAGAAAGCTTCACTGACGGTGAGATTTGACTTTTCATTTTCCTTTGCGAGCAGCATATCCTTCTCCAAGACCCAAATATTTGGTTCTCTCCTGTCTGAGATTCAAGCAGCAAGTATCTCTTCTCACATGGCCTGGCGCTGCTGAATTTGCCCCTGTGCAAGTGCAGGTCAGAAGGCAGAACCTCTGTTTGTAACATGGCCTCAAAGCATGTACCATGAAGGGCAACAGCCTTGCAGGACGCTGCGGTCACCAGTAGAGAGATTTGCTCCTTGGGGCACTCAATAGACTGAAATAGGACTGAACAAATTGCTTTAACAGGGAAAAAAAACTGGCATGGAAGATGATTTGCAAGACAGTAGCAAGAAGAAATAAAAAGGCAATGCAGTGACTCTCTGTAGCCCTCTGCTTGCTGCCGATCTCCTGGTGAGGTTTGCTTTTTCCCCGTGCTTTATGGCACTGCCCTCCTGTGAATGGTCTTGTTTAAACAAGCTTCCCAGTTGCTCTCCCTCTGTCCAAGCTTGTCCATCCTATCCTTTAAGAAATACCTCTTGTCCCATCCTTGGCTCCTCTGCTCTTTCCATGGGCAGCCAGCACAAGTCAGAGCAGCCCCAAGGCTTCTCTAATATATGATCAAGGAAGATCTGCTGTTCCCATAAACAAGGAAGAGAGCCACGCTCTAGGGGAGTAAAATTCAGGCAACACTGCTGTAATTTCTGTCTTTCTCCCCTCCTTGCACATCTGTGCTGTCACCCAGAGCCCCTCTGTTAAGCTGACAAGTATCTGGCAGCAGAGTCGACATTTTATTGTCATTCAGAGCAAACACCACCAAGCACTTGGAGGAACAGCCTGGATGATTTCTTGTGCTGCTTGCTATGAGTCAGAAGTGTATTAAGTCTGCCCTTCATGCTTATAATGAAACCATTTACTCAAGAGCAAGCGATGGCTGTGAGAAGTGTAACAATGCGGCGTGGCTCTGGGTAATTGTATTTTATAATGAATATTCGTAATAATTTGTCCTGTTTGTAATTATTGCTGCAATAGGTTTGTACATCAGGAAAAATAGCTACCAAGTACGCAGCTGATCTTGGTTTGCATTGAGGAGTTACGGGAAATTATCATGTATTAAAAAGCTAAGGAAGGATGTGGAAATACTCTCAGCCCAGCCATCAAAAAGGTCCTGATGGAATTAACAGAGTGGCACAATTTCAAAAACATTATTAACAAAATCAATAATTTCCCCGACAATTCCCATTAAAATGCACACTGCCCCCCATGCCCATGTATAGGGGAAAAGAAAATAAGCACCTTTCTTGGAAAAGTTAATTAAAATAGCTGCCTTCATCAATTCTGAGGGCAGTGGAGATATCAAGATGTCAGCTTCCCATGGGTGTGCTCTGGCTTGCAGTATGGGGCATCCCTCAAAGCCCCACAAAATAATTCTCTCTCACCAAAAGAAACCTGGGTGCCAACTGGAAAAAAGAGCTGCTCCTGATGCTTCGACCCAACACCAGTAGGACTACCTTGGTTGATGCAGTCTCGGGGCTTAAAGTGCCACTGCCTGCAGGTGCTGCCATTATGCAGTTTACCAAATGATCCTTCTAGAGTGCGAGCGAGCGCCCTGGTGTTGGGTAGGCACGTGCAATGCTGCTGTTTCTGCTCTGCAAAGTCGTTGGGAAAAATGGTGGGATGACCAAACAGCAAGTCCACTCCCTGGATGAATCTTCAACCAGCAAGAATCGCTGAGGTAAATTTGTTCCTGGGATGAGACTGCCACCCTGGAGAAAAGGATTTCCTCTTAAAGTATGAGAAACAGCAAGTGTGTGAAAGTAACACAGGCTATTCTCAGAGCATGCCTGATCTCTACTGCACTGCCTTTGGCCTGCAGCAAAGCTCATCTGCAGGGTCCCACACACACGTGGCCATGCAGCGGGGTTTCAATAGTGGAGGAAGACCAGGCAACTTCACATTGTAGCCCATCTTAGAGGAAGGAGTTCTTACTACAGTAATCTGGGACATACACCAATCACGCCTTGGTCTTGCTGGACCCTCTGACATGATCTCAGCTTTGCCTTCCTCTCCCAGGCAGGGATCTGCTGGGTGGCATTGGCTGTGATGGTGTGAGCAGCGGCGAGCTAGTGTGGGGCAGCTCGTGCAAAGCTGTGGATTGCAGCCCATGTTGCTGGTGGCCTCACATAGTCCTGTATTCCTGCTGCCTTCAGTGTCCCGTTTTGCAGGCCTGCTGCCTGCAGCCCTCTTTTTCAGAGGTACAGGTTGCTGGGCAAGGCTGATTTTCTTGCATTATGTGAAGGAGGTATACTGGGAGCACCTGGCAGAACCAGGACATCTTGCTAAGGCTCCGGGGGACCTTATAGCAGCCTTCCAGTACCTGAAAGGTGCCTATAGGAAAGCTGGGGATGAACTGTTCATGAGGGCGTGTAGCAGTAGGATGAAGGGTAACAATTTTAAACTAGAAAAGGGAGGTTTACGTTGGATATTGGAAAAAAGTTCTTCAATGTGAAGGTGGTGGACCACTGGAACAGGTTGACAAGAGATGTAGTGGAGGACCCATCCCTGGTGCTATCCAAGGTCAGGCTTGTTGGGGCTCTGAGCAACTTGACCTAGTGAAGATGTCCCTGCTTACCTGCAGTAAGGGGGTTGGACTAGATGACCTTTAAGGGTCCCTTCCAACCTAACACATTTTATGATTCTATGGACTGATGTAGACTGCAGTGCTGGGTGCAACAGCTGAGACATGTGCCCCTTTGGTTTTCCTAGCTGGATGGACACAGTGTGATGAAATATACCAGGACCCAAAGAAAGTCCAAATACTTGCTGAAATTTGCATTTCAAATTCTTCTCTCCTGTGGCTCAGGGGCTCTTTCAGCACAAGATGCACTAGTGCTTGTGCAAACAGAAAAGGGACACATTACAGCACCCTGAAACCCCTGCCGCTGAGTCACTGCAGGGCCAGAAACCAGGAGTCTCAAATCCAGCAGACAGAGGGGAAAAACAGGAGATCAAAAAAGAAGATTAAAGCAGCTTCTAAACCACTACACATTTTCTTTACCTTGTGTGAATCTGGGGTCAATCTAGATGGCGTTTCCAAGCTGTCCCTCAAATCCTCACAGAGCTCTAGAATGAGCTTTGATTTGGGGATGCAAGTGGCATTTCTGCCATAATCTAACATTCAAGCCACCCTCAAGAACTCATGAGTATGCAAGACCACAGCACTTGAAAAAGCTGGAACTTTTTTCCCCAGCTTTGTCCCTTGATCACACTGCAGGTGGGAAAAGAGGAATTTCTGGATCATCTCTTCAACATATTTGGGTGTGCAGGACTAGAGGTCCCGCTGATAAGCCAGGCTTGCTTGGCACACCTCCTGCCTCCTCCTTGCTTGCTGCAGGGACCCCCAGGGACACCATGGGGTAAATGTGCAGCAAACCACTGCTGTTGCTGGAGATTTACTTCATTTGATGCCAAATTTTGCCTGCACTAAAGAGCCCTGCTCTGTCATGAAGGCTGAAGGCATCCATGGTGCATCCAAATGTCTGCATTTCTGTACCAGAAATTGCTCTTCCTTGAGTCTGCAGCCAAGGCAGTTACCGAGGGAATGAGTTTCAGCTCATTTCCATGAACCAGAAATCAAAGAATAAAACAAATCTTGCAGAATTGCAGCTCCAGCTCTTCTCCTCTTGCCTGACACCCAGGAGCAACAAGAGAAGGATGGTATCTTTGTGAACACGGCACATAAATCCCTGTCCTCGCTCCGAGCCCAATGCTCTCCATCAGGATTCAAACCATGATATTTTATTTGAACTGTAAAAGTCTTCTAACAGTGCATTCCTACACAACCCTTAGTTAAAATAGCCCATGGAAAAGTCCTCTTGGCAGGTGATGCTCTAAGGATGGTGCACTAAGCACAGCCTCATCTTCTCACAACTGCCGAGAGCACCTTGGAGTTGAAGGGTGGATATACAGACTGTTTCCAACTGATGCTCTTCCAGCCCCCAGTCTCAGGGGCTTCCTAGCCAGAGCAGGTTTCACAGAATCACAGAATGTTAGGGGTTGGAAGGGACCTTGAAAGATCTTGTATTTGGCTACACTTTGCAGATTTCTTCCATTCCCCGTTTGAGCTCGGGTAAGCTTTTGACATTTGCAGTATCTCATGTGCCAGGAAGAGCAATACGATTGCTAATGCCAGCTCAGTGTCATGGACAGAAAAAAGCTGCTCTTAGGAGATGATGCATGCTTGGCACAAGCATGTCAGCTCTCCTGCATTTTCCGGGCACATCTCTGGAAAGGGCAAGAGACACCACCTACTTGCCTACCTGCAAATGACCTCAGCAGGAATGTGGCACTAGCAGGACAGGGCTGAATGTCCTCTGTCGATGACCAAATTGGCAAGGGCAGAGCAAGAAGAGAGCTAATGCTTAGAGAAGAAAGGTAGCTGGGGAAGACACCCTGGGAGCCATCTCATGCATGTGTGGGGACAGATATGTACGCAACAAGCTAGCACAGTCTAGCACAGGGTGACAGAAGCAGAACAGAGATCAACAAGGGAATATTTCTTTAGAAGTGTTTTTTTTTTTTGTCCAAGCCCACATGAGAAGATGGGTACTGCACTGGGCAGAAGTGTAAGGACCTGGGACTCCCAACTCTCTCCTATTTTCACTAGCCTTTTCTCTCTTGTGGGATCAGATAGCACCAGAAATGACTGGTGACAACCTGTACACGCTTTTGCATTTGCTTTAAACCTGAGTATCTGTACAGTCATGGCAAGTAAGTGGAAATCTTCAATATACCTGCAAAACTACTGCCATTCCCAATCTACGCTGTACTGCTTAGTTATGTGAAATGGCAGAAACCCTCTCATGACTAGGACAAGTGACCAGCACTGCAAGGACCAAGGGACCTTGTTATTTCCAGGGCATCAGCAATCAGCTCCAGAGAGATCCAGACAGGGCATACTGGGGGACTGAGGACATCCTCCAGGACATTTCTTGGCAGGGCCAGATCTCCAGGAGCAGAGATATGTCAAGTCCAGTGCTTACTTCCTACTGCTGCTCAGATTCAGCATGGCAAAAGGTGGTTTTTATTACTGTACAATTCATCTCATAGCTGTTTCAGAACTGTAGTTATGCCTTTTTAGTACTGAGTTCTTTTCTTTTTCTTTATTTTTGGGTTGGTTTTTTTTTTGAGTGAGAGAATGAAGCCAGCCACTGTCCTTGGAGATGTTCAAAGATGTTCAAGGTTTGCCCGAATAACTTGCTTTAGCTTTGATGTTGGCCCTCTGGCTCTTCTGATTGGACCAGAAACCACCTAATCCAGAGACCTTCCAATTCAGAGACCTTCCAATCCAGTGACCTTGCCCATCTCAACACTGCTGTGAATTGAGATCCAAGATCTTGCAGCTAAGAAAACATCATTGTGCCCAGACCACTCATGAGCCAGAGCTGAAACAGCTACGAGGTACTGCATGTAACCAGTAGTGGTATCTCCAGCAGGCCAAGAAAATTATCATCTCTAAACACATAACCAGCTGCCACAGCAGTCAGTAACTAGTTTTCCCATGAGAACATGGCAACATGTTGTCACTTTCTGGACAGACAGACACTTATTCCTGAATCAATAGAGTAAACAATGTGCTTATGCAGCTTGTCACCCCTCCAGCTTCCACTGATCACCCAGGAGAACTTACATGAGTAACTTGGAGGACTTTCAACTGCAGATTCATAGTTGCAACATCCAGGGTAGGCAGTCAGGAGTGGAGCCCTGTTGCCTAAGCCCGGTGCTGCCAGCGCTTCCCATCCAGAGGGTCAGCAACCACGTTGAGGGACCAGCTGCGAGACAGGCATGTCCTGGAGGTGACGTTTCAAAGCATCACACCCATTGGGGCTGCCTGTTCCAGTACATGCTCTCAGACTCACACAGAAAGCTGCCCCATCGATTTCTCTTACATCTGCTTGTCAGCTGGTCACTTTGTTAGCTGAAGTTAAAACTTGCCACGAGACAGGCACGTGGCTTGCACATGGCTTGGGAGATTCCCTACCTCATGCAACTCGTGCTAGCACTGGGCACCGGGCACTAACTGTGCAGATGGGCAAGCAGGCTGTTGTAGGGGACCAGGTGTCATGAGGGAGAGAGCTCCCAAATTGTCATCAGGGCTGGGTACCACAAGACCCAGCAGTCAGGGCTATGCAGACTGGCCATGGCCACAGCAAGGAGCCTGGACCAGACTCAAGGGCGTGGCTGGAGCCTACCACCAAAAGCAAAGCAGCAATTTCTCTTCCCATTCATGACTTCACTATGTTTTGCTTTACATCTCCTCAGCTGCCCTTATCTGCTTGCTGAGTCTCCTTGGTGAAGCTGCAGGGGCTCAAGGCCCTGTCCATGCTGTTAGAGATGCAAAGAGACCTAGCTGCTCCTGTGTCTGTCTCTGCAGCATGCAACTCTTCTGACCAGGGCACGAGGGAGTGCTTTTATGCATTTATCAGTTTCATTGCTCAAATTTCTGACAGCTGCCCGAGGAGGGAAATTGTCTTGTTGTTGGGAAGGAAAAGGAACAGATCAGGCTTTTCTTCTACCAGTTGACAACAAAATTGCACCTGATGGTGACAAGGCGACAGCCTCACACGCAGAGAGATACCCAGATCTGTGGTGAAGGCATTTGTCCCAGCCGCAGGGAATATGTGCTTGGTGGGGACACACGACACCTGCTCAGCCAGTGCAGGGATTCACCTTTCTGAGGGACAGAAGATGTGCAGAGATGGGCCAGATTATGTGAATGACCTTGTGTCACACATGATTTTAGCTGTTACCCAGTGGTCTCTAATAGGCAAGAGGGTTCATTAGGGTTTCTGTCCCTGCTGATGGGATCCCATCTTTGTAAGTTGTCCCATGAGTCACCCATGCAGGGTCCTTGGCAGAACCAAGTCTTGCTGACATTAAATGTCTGTACTTAATGAAAATCTTGCCTGAAGAGTGCTGCAAACATGACATAGAGGGCAAAGCAAAACCTGCCTGAAGCTAAGCCTGACGCATGCTTTGGGAAGTATGGTTGTGAGCTGATTTGATGTGGCAGCCCAGATCTGCATGGAGCTGCACAGTCCAATGCCTATCAAAACCATGACTAAGCACACCAGGTTGGGAACTGCAAACAAAGGGAGGGGGAGCTTGCTCCCCTATCCTCCCCCTACCTCTGGAGCCAAAATTCATGTGGCTGCTCTTATTTTCTTGGTTGCACTCTACCTCTTTCTCTAAGGCTTGCTGAATCAGTCTTTTTAAGACCAGAGGGCTATGTTGTCATTTCCATGTCTGCATAAACCAACTGCTCCTCTGGCCACAGGATGCATTGAGTGCAAATGACAGCATATGGCTCAAATACATAATTCTGGCCTGCTCTAGAACATCACTACCAGGAAAATCCTGGAAAAGGATCCAGCCTGCTCTTCCTTGGTCTTGTGGAGATACAAGGCATGGGAGGTGGCTTGCAGAGACAGGAGGACTTAGAGCTCTTGCTGGTCAAGTAGCTGGGAGATGACAGACACAGCTGATGCTCAGTACCTCAGAAAACACTTTTAAGGAGTGATAGTTGCCAGGTAAGAAGATTTCATATGCTAGGTTGAATGCTACTTTACTGTCTTCTTAGGAAGACCATACTGGGTGAGATTTGTCAGATCAGAAATACTTTTCTGGGGAATCCTTGATGTTCGTTATGATCTGACTGTGAATTTTGCACCCTGGCTAACACACTGCTTCATTCATTTGCCAATGTCACATTCTGCAAGGGGCCAGCAAGGCATTGCTTTCTTTTGATCTGCCCCAAAACAGGGCCTGAGCCCTTGGTCATACTTAAATATTTCCCTGTACCCAGGACAGCTGAAGGTGCGGACGCCCCCCTTCCCAGGGTGCTGAATGTAGTAACACCAGGACAAAATAGTACTTTCCCAATCCCATTGCCATGCATGTCTAGTGATGGTGATTCACAGTCCTTACAGCTGTAAGAGCACCTGCCGGAGGCAGGATCACTGGGACATCAAATAGGAGAGACTTGATCTGGATCAGTATCTGGACTTCCAAGGACAGCATCCACAAACAGTGCAGTACAAGTGACAACAACTAGGAGGAAAAACACATTTTAAATGAATTTGATCAGAACAAGCCCAGCAGCAATTGCTTAAGGCGCCTGGGAAAGCTGACAGAGCAGAAATAACTTCTCCCCTGGCTTTGCACAACCTGGCCCATGCCAGCTAAAAACTGCTGTTAGTCCCTAAAAATCCAGTCTGTGCTGCAAGCAAAGGATTTACTGCCCAGGGCTCAGCCCAGTTCGACATCCTTCCTCAGTATAAAACCCTGCAAATCCCAGTTCTGAGCCAGGGTTCAGAGCCAGAATATTGCATTTACTCCCAGTCTCCCTGGCTGAGATTTTCTCCTGGTGCCCAGCTGGGCAGTCAGGTCTGGGGTAACACACTACCTAATGAAGGAGACAGAAACTGGGCTCTCATGTTTCCTCGTGCTCCACTGCTGCACTTCACAGGAGGAGACTGGGCTGAGAAGGGGTGAAGGCTGGATTTGAAATCCCTGCTGGGAAACCTGAAGTGGAAAACAAGAATCACAGAATCACAGAATTGTAGGGGTTGGAAGGGACCTTGAGAGATCATCAGGTCCAACCCCTGTGCCAAAGCAGCTCCCTAGCTCATATTGCACAGATAGGTGTCCAGAAAGGTCTTGAATATCTCCAGAGAAGGAGACTCCACCACCTCCCTGGGCAGCCTGTCCCAGGGCTCTGTCACCCTCACTGTGAAAAAGTTCTTCCGCATGTTGGTGTGGAACTTCTTGTGCTCCAACTTGCAGCCATTGCCCCTTGTCCTGTCTCCACAGACCACTGAAAAGGGGCTGGCCATTTCCCCCTGCATCGCATGCTTAAGATACTTATAGACATTAATTAGATCCCCCCTTAGTCTTCTCAAGACTGATCAGCCCCAGCTTACTCAGCCTCTCCTCGCAAGGGAGATGCTCCAGGCCCTTAATCATCTTCGTAGCCCTTCTTTGGACTCTCTCAAGGAGATCCCTGTCCTTTTTATACCAAGTAGCCCAGAACTGGACACAATACTCCAGGTGGGGCCTGACCAAGGCAGAGTAGAGGGGGAGGATCACCTCCTTTGACCTGCTGGCCACACTCCTCCTGATACACCCCAGGATCCTATTGGCCCTCTTAGCCACCAGGGCACACTGCTGGCTCATGGCCAACCTGTCATCAACCAGGACCCCCAGGTCCTTCTCTGCAGAGCTCTTCTCCCCCAGCCTGTACTGATACAAATGATTGTTCCTTCCCAGATGCAAGACTTTACACTTGCTTTTATTGAACCTCATCTGGTTTCTCCCTGCCCAGCTCTCCAGCCTGTCCAGGTCTCTCCCCAAACACTCCTTCTTTCATCCAGTGTCTGAGAGTCCCGGGGGGCCTCTGAAGTGAAGACTGAAGCAAAGGCGGCATTCAGTATCTCCACCTTCTTGTCATCCCCCATTACCAGGACACACGCCTCGTTCAGCAAGGGACCCACATTATCCCTGGTCATCCTCTTACTATTCACATATCTAAAAAACCCCTTTTTATTATACTTTATGTCCCTCCCCAGCTTCACTTCCAAGTGGGCTTTAGCCTTCCTAGTTGTGTCCCTAAAGGCCCTGACAACTTTCCTGTATTCTTCCCAGGTGCTCAGACCCTTTTTCCACAGCTCATACACCTTCTGCTTCCCTTTGAGTTTACTCATTAGCTCCCTGCTCATCCACACAGGTCTTTTGCTTCTCTTTCCTGAGGAATAAAATTGTTAAAGGGTTTGGGTGGGAGGGGACTTCTGTGTCAGATTCCCATTCCTCTCCCTTCTTGTCATCATGTTTTTCCCCCAGGAAAGCAACGGGAAATTCACACTGGAAACTTAAACTGGAAGCTTGTGGCTTCTCCACATGCATAAATATGCAGGTGGCTTTTCTTTACATTCAGGTCTCCCCTTACAATAACTGTTCTAACCTTTCCAATAAATATGAGTCGCTCTTCCCTGTGTGCACCTGGCATAGTTGCTATGACAATGCTCCTCAAACTGGAGACATCATTCTTATTGAAATGGCTTTGGCACTCCCCAAAATGAATTTCAATGAGTAGCTGCCAGCAGAGAGGACATTTCTGCAGTCCTGTAAATCATTCAGCAAACTTTGCTGAGTTAAGGCTGACTAAACAAAACAGTGAGGTTCATGCAAAATAATAGCTCCAGCATCAAGAATCGGGGTGCAAGGAAGCCCAAAATATATCTGCTGTGCATTAGTTGCTCCAGTGCCACCACTGCAGGGAGTTTTTGTATCAATCATAGCAGTGTGTCCCTCCGAGGGAAGGCACGTTTCAAATCCCGCTTGTGTGGGTTTCAGAGCAAGGAAGAACTTCCCTGTTTTTTTGGAAAGACACTGGACAAGGGGTCTCAGTAGCTCTGCCAGAGCTGCTGACAGGTAACTCTTCTGCTGGAAAAAGAGTTATATGTGGGAAAAGAAGGAGAGTACAAGGGGACGCTCAGTGACAGTAAAGGGAACACCACAGAAATTCAGAGTGCAAACACCGATGTCAGACATATAGGGTCCCTTTCAGGAGCAGTGTCTGGATTTATTTTAACTCCATGATCAGTGAGGACTGCATCTGACTCTTGTTATTTGCCATCTGGCCCTAAAGATCAGTCCCCTCATTTCAAGACACTCCCTCAAAACTCTTGGGAATGGTGATCCAATGCAGGATCAGGACCTCCTGATGGGTGTTGCAGAAAAGCACTTCACCATTACTATATTTATCATCATTTGTCTAGTGATGCAAGTGACTGAAGACTCAGAAAGTACCTGTGACCGAAACATTTTGTGCTGCGCTGCTCACACCTGCGTGCTGTGCTGTGCTTGACAGCTTCTGTGCCAGCTGAGCTAAACGTGTTCATGCACATACACGTGTGTGTAAGTTGCAGTCAAACTGCTGAGCAGATTCACATCTGCCTTGACACACGATGTGCAGGCATATGCAGATCTGATCTGTATTTGTAGCCCACGGCACACACCCTACCTGCTCTCCCTGTTGGGACCCTGCTGATGCTAATAGACTCCTGAGCAACAGAAAAGCCTTTTGATCTTTTATGAGCTGATTGCTAAGTGTCACACTAAACTTTTATTGGACGAAGTTGTAAGTAATCCCCTGTCAAGGGAGGTTCAAGTGCAATGCTCACATTTTAGCAATTTGAATGACAGGCTGCAGAGTTCACTCCTTGTCCAGACTCTCTTTAGCAAGTCATCTGCACTGCACCAGTTCTGGGGGTTACCCAACTATATAAAAGTCATAAAGCTTCTGGGTACCAGCATATGAAATGCTGTGATTATACAGGCTTGAAGCACCAGGGATGCTCATTTCTGAAGGTCATAACCCAATTTGTGAGCTGCACCCCAGTGCCATGCTGGCTCCAAAGACCAGCACAAGGCAAGCCCTGTGAGGGAAGTGATGCAAGGATGAGGCCAGCAAACTCAGAACAGCCTGAGAGTGGGGCTGCTGCTACAGCCACGCTTGCCTTAGTGAGTGACAATGTTTGGAGCATTAAGTCAACAAATGACCCCAAAATCTCAGCTCTTAAGTTCTGCATCAAAAGAGCTGCTTGGTGTTTCCACACTGCTGTTTCCATCCTTTGGGGACGGCTCTGGCCAAGAAAGAGCTCATGCTGGAGTTGAGCGCCAGCAGTGGGGGTTCCTCTCTGCCCTGAAGCCCAGCAAGACATTACAAGGAAGGGACAAACTTGGCCCCAGGCCTCGCTGTGAACACAGAAGAGGAGTGGGGAAAGCTGGTCTGCCTCTGATATTTGTGTCTCTGGACACCACTTGTTTTCAAAAAGAGGGAATGAGTGCAGGAGCTGTTTTTACCTTTCCTGTCTGGAAACACAGCCAAGCCTTCAGACCGTTTGGAAGTTGTTTCTTATTTTATATTTTTCTTTTCCCCTTTCCCTTCCAATGAGCTGCCTCTCTAGAGCGCAAAGTTAAAAACTGTGCCAGCTGAAAGCTGATACAGGACTCTCCCCCTGACTTTTCAAACACCTTCAGGTCTTCTGGACCTGCCAGAAATTATTGCCTATTCCCTTGCAGGGACCTTTCTGAAACTGCCCCAAGAAGACCAGAGGACCCTAATGTCCTCAGGCTGCTGTGAACCAACAGAGGCAGGTGCTAGAAGATGTGTGGGACTGTGGTACCTTCATGGAGGGTGCTGCTGCAGCAAGGAGACCCTTCCTGTCCCTGGTGAAGTGTTTCTCCTTCTGACAGCTGCAGCATTCTGAAAAGGACCCCTCCAGTGGTGTTTCCCTGCTGCTGGACACACTTGAGGTCAGGAACAGCATTCACACTGTGTGGCTGAAATACCATCTGTTTACTGCCAAATAAGTTAAACTGTGTAATACGGCTCTCTCAACTGAAACTCCATGTATAAAAAACCCTTTGAAAGAGACACCAGGTATCCTGAACTCCCCACATGGGGTTAAAGCCTGGGGTGGGAGCACAAAAACAAATGCTTTTGCTAAGGATCCCTCTTAGTACCGAGATAGGCAGGAAATCAACCCTACAAGCAGGATGAAAAAATTCTGCTTCTGTCTCCAGTTACCAAGGAGATTGTTTAAACAAAACTAAAATAAGAGGAACTGAGTGGCCAAGAGAAATGTGAGTGTGGAAGATCACTCAAGTGCTTTGTGATGGCTTGCTGCCTTATAAGCTGGGCAGGGTCCTTGTGATGGGTGCAACTTTTGCCAGCAGCTTTTCCCCTCTTCCTGAGGGAAAAAAAGTCCATGTTTCAGCTTAGGAGCATTAAGTATGGCATTCAGAGACCATTTAAAACTGGCAGTGCAGAAAAGTCCTTGCCCACAGAGACCTCAGCCATGTGCCAATTGTGGCACCAGGATGCAGCACTCAATGCCCTTAGCATCAAGTCTGTCTTTGCATATTCAGGCCATCAGAGGCTACCTCCCTGTGGGAGCAAACTGAATCCATCTATATGTGGGGCTAAAAATGACTCCCCTGTGAGGGCAGCTGAGCAGCCCCAGTGCACATTTGTAAGCTTGGAGGACTGGTGTATATATAGAATGGAAAATCCTACTGTGGAGTGCCATGGACACACACATACTGGATTCACTCCTGTTGACAAAGATCAGAAGCCAAAGCCCACCAGATTGTTTGCAAGGACAGGGCTCTCTCAAGCCCCAGAGGTTTCATACTTCATGTCAGGGGCTGCACAGGGGCTGTCCCAGGTCCAGCTGTGCCTTGATGCCATGCTGGAAACTGCTGATGTTATGTGGAAGCAGCAATTCCCACACAAGCCCCAGAACCCTGGAGCTGGTTTCCATCCCTCTGCAATCCTTAGTTAAGACAATAAGAGGGAAAAGTTCCCAGATTCTGTTTCTCCAGCTGATCCTCATGTCTTGCACATGCTCTGAAAGCCTGATGCCCTCAGGGCTCTGCAGTTAAGGACAGAGCATGTCAAAGCACCGTCATTAAACTTGCCCATGACTTTCTATGGTTTTAGAGCCTGTTTGAGTTGCTTGATATTTTGCCAGACTTTAGCCATTCAGACTGAAACTTTCCACATGGAGTGGCCACTGTTTTATGAAAAGCCCCACTGCCTTCATCACGGAAGCTTCAGCTTCAGGAAAATATATGCTGCTTTGCAACCATGCAAAAGTGTTTTTTTTTTTTTTTCTCCCTCAAACACCATATTGAGTAATTCTCTCTTCCTTATGCTTTGCTGCAGAGGATGAAACTTAGCATAAGGATCTCTCCAGTGCTTAGGACGTGTCAATCCCATAAAAATTTGCTTAAATTAGACCACATTCTAAGACTCCAAAACCTTGCAAAATGTGTAGGATTCTTCGAACTGGCAGCTCAAGGTCTTAGAAGATTTCATCTGCTTTGGAAATGCTCCATCCTCTCCCAGTGCCAAGTCTGCCTTTGCACAGGCTGGGCCCTCAGCAGGGTTTCCCTGTGCCTGGGAGCTGATGGGCAGCTGGGAGCTCTGGCTGCCACCGGGTAGCTGGCTGGACTGGGTGCCCAGGTCAGGGGCAGCCAAGGAGACTGGGGAAATCCCATGTCTGTGCCTCCCCTCCCCCTCCTTACTGTTGGCCTCTGAGCTATGAAAGTCTCTGAGTGTGTGGTACTCCCACTTGCTGCAAGGACGACAGGCTTTCCACGGTAATTTTGGTAGCCCTCCTCATCAGCTTGTGCTGGGTGAACAATGAAGCTTGCTGGGGTATCTACACCTTTCCCTTGTACTCAGCCTGTGATGTGCAGCGGATGGTTCTCCTTTTTTGGCTATCCTGATTCTTAGGTTGTCTTAGCTGTGGCTGCTGGGGAAAGCCAGAGGCACATGGCTGGAGTCTAGCTCTGGGCCAAACCATGCGGTATGACCACACTCCAACTTGCTCATTGTGTTGGCTGGCTGCAGATGGACGATGCTATGGAAAGAAAACCTGCTACTCCTTGTCTGCAACAGGCAATTTAAAACCATAAGACTTAGAGGCATTTAAAGTACAAAGAGGTAGAAATGCATTTCAATATTGTGCTGGGGAGTTTCTCCCTATCTCAGGTCTGGTGGGAACCACAGGGACAGTTGGGGAGCTGTTGGGTGTAAAGAGGACAGGAGGGAGCCCAAAGGAACAACAGCTGCCCATGGAGCCCTCCCCTTGCAAAGCCTGGGAGGGGAAGAAAGAGAACCAAAGCTAGTATTAATTCCCTGGGTCTCCAGAAAGCCATGCTGGTGATGACAATTACAGTGTTAAGAAAAAAAATGTGTTTTTAAGCAATGCCACAAAGACCCTGTCTTTCAGGATTCTAGAAAACTGTAGCAAAGCGAGTAGGAGGAAAACAAATTGACCAAAACAACAAGAGAGGAAATAAGGGCTGCCTTTTGTACTCTGCCCCTCTTCCTCTCTGAAACTCATTAGCTTTTCCTTCAAGCATGGGTAGGTGCTGTTGTGGGGATATTAGTGCTTTGGAAGAGAACGAGATCTCAGCAGGAGACTCCAAAGATCCTGTTTCAAACAGGTGGTGGTGCCCTTCTAAATGCTCTGCGGTACAGCTCCCATCACTGTCCTTCATCACATCAACTCATACCATCTCATCATACCTATTTTTTGACTATCAGGATGCTGAACTGACCGTGAGCATGTTTACGTAATTATTGCAGCTGGGTAGGGATCCTCTAGTAACCCCATACAGTTGCAGTTCTATTTTCTCACTAGAGCACGCATTTTTAAAGCTATTTAGTTGTTTAAGGTTAATTTAAGCCCTAACCACAACAGGGTTCAAGCATGGTCAAGGTTTCTGGCCACACACTTGCAGTCTCCATCTTAAGCTTGACCAGTCAGAAGATACAAGAGCAACCCCTGTTGAAGCACAGTCCCAAAGATTCAGCTGATGGTACCACCATGTGCTGCAAAATGCATGGGGATCCAAACCAAATCTGGGGAGAGGAGTTGTGAGGCTGTGCAATAAAGGCAAATTTTCCCCCATGCAGTTTTCACAGAATCATGGAATCACAGACTGATTTGAGTTGGAAGGGACCTCAAGGACCATCTTATGGGCAGGGACACCTTGCACTAGCACAGGCTGCCCAAAGCCCCATCCAGCCTGGCCTGGAACACTGACAGGAAGGAGGCAGCCACTGCTTCTCTGAGTAGCCTGTGCCAGGGCCTCACCACCCTCACATGGAAGAATTTCTTCCTAATATCTAATTTAAATCTTCCATCCTTCAGCTTAAAGCCATCACCCCTTGTTCTAACACTCCATTCCCTTGTGAACAGTCCCTCTGCAGCTTTCCTGTAGGCCCTTTCTGTAACTGGAAGGCCGCTATAAACATGGTTTGGTTGCATTTCAAAATGAGTGGGGAAATTCTAGGCAGCAAGCGGCGAACAAGTCTCCAAAAGTGCTCAGAGTATGACAGCACTGGGAAACCCAGGAGGAGTCCCAACTCTGTGGGCATGGGGCTCATGTGTTTGGCCAAGCCAAGGTGCTGGGGCCCAGCTGCTGCCGCCTCAGACTAGGGAGCTGTCTGCAGAGGTGAACATTTGTTTAGAATTGCTGTTTCCCGAGAGGAACCTTTGCAGGGAACGTTAGCAAAAGTCTCTAATTTTATTGCCATTACTCAGGGAAGATGTCAGGGCATGGAAAAAAAAAAAAGAGCTTAGGATTTTGGAACAGTGCTGCATGCATTTGGTGAGGGACATTTTTAATTTGCTGCCTCCTTTTCTGAGAGCTACATAATGTATCAAATCACTTTTTTTTTTTTTTTTTTAAGAACCCTTTAGTAATGGTCTTTATTTCTTCCCCAATTCAGAGCTGCCAGTGAGCCTGGAGGATTATTCTGCAAAGAGCTATAAATGATGCCCCATATTAATGATTGCTTTCACTGATCTTCGGAGGAAAATTCCAGGGTGACTTCTGAAGATGAGATTTCCACGTCTACACTTCAAATAAACAGCTTCATGTCAAAATCCTAGCAGAGAGGCAGAAAAGTGGGCTTCCAAGCTCCCAGAAATCCAGATAAAAATGCCCAAGGTGTATTTGCAGTGGATGACAATTTATGTGCGATGGGTCCTATCAGAAAAGTAGTAGAGGAAAAAAATACCCTATTTCCAGCTGAAAAAAAAGAGGACCCTGTACCACGCGCATCCTTGGGCCAGGCAGTGCACTCAGGCACAAGAGAAGACCACAGCTTTTTCCGGGACCAGAAAATGCTCTTGTATCTCATCAGAAACAGTTGTGCCATAAAAAGTACTGGAGGGATGCTGAAGATAATACACATTTAAATCCAGTTCACACAAGGTCTAGGTATAGGCATCGATTCCTGTGTTTTCCAAAAGGCAGAGTATGTCACACATCAGGATGGTTACTTCTCTGGTGCACATATGGTGTCCCACAAATAGCAGGGCCATGTATATTTAATAGGCGCTGGCGTGCACACAAATGCAGAGCCTTGAGGCATGCAACAGAGCTGCAGCAGCCTCAGACACTTGCAGCTTTGAAGCTGCCTCACGTTGGTTTTGCCTTTTAAAGCCCAAAACGGCCCTGTTTTGCCTTCTGCTTGTGATGACCATCAGCCAGCCACAGGTAAGGTGTTGATTTCCAGCTGATGGGCACACACAAGCCCAGGAAACGCAGTGTGTTGAGAAGGGGGGGTTAATGCTGCAAAAGCAGCACAAACGTGTTTGCTGAAGTGGCAGGACTTATATTTGCCATTAATTCTGTCCTTTATTAGGCCTCCTGCATTCGTTCTATTATTTGTGGATTCAGACTCATTTCCTCAAATTGCAGGGGAAGCCAGGAACTAATCGGGATGAATAATTTTTGGGCTGGCACCCTTCACCTGCCAGCACCCCACAGGGATGCACCGCGTGCTGGGGGAGCCAGGATTTACATTCCAAGGCTGTTATATGCACTAGGAAAATGAGCAATATCCAGGCAAATCAAGACCAGCTGCAAAAGTCACTGCAGCCGCTGGGAAAAATTTGACCAGCCCATAGGGCTTCCCTTTTTCTAGCATGTTGATAGCTACAGGAAACAGACACTTTTAAAAGTTTTCACAACTGGGTTTCAGAAGGACTCGTCAGCCTTATTAAATATAGTATTTCACTCTGCAAGTCCTTATTTATTTATTTATCTTGGCCCTGCCATGGCCACAAAGCTCCCTGGAAGCGAGGAAACAGCCTCACCAAATTTCAGGCTGAAGCGATGCTCTGCATCTGCAAGCCAAAGAACAGAAGCCAAGTTAAAAATATGCATACATATGTATGTGTATATATTTGCAATTATTCTTAGTGGCAAGGGCTTGGGAATTTGTTTTGTTGCTTTCATTGTGTTTATAGTCCTTCCTTCCAAATCCGATACTTAGAGAAAAATATATTGTTACTATATCCAGTAGCCATTATGACATTTTGATTTGCAGCATGACAGGCTATTCCACAAACAGGACTCCAGCCAGACCCTGGTAAACAAGAGAAACAAGGCTGGGAAGCGAGGTATGTGGAAGACTTGTTTGTGTGGTTTGTAGCTGTTTATTTAATCAAGATCTTTGCATAAGCTGGATTCCATGTATCAATGCAACCAAAACAGATGCCGCTCAGTAAGTGCAGCCAGGCGGTGGTTGATTTTTCCCACTCTCCCCATCGCTATTTGATTCAGTTATGTGCTTGGATCACAAGTGGATTCGTCCTGTTCCTCCATGAAGATACTAAAAGTGCCCGAATGCCTCAGAGGAAATGAAAGTGCCCGACTTTGGAGCTGGCTGTGCACACCAGTCATTTGCACCAATTTGCATCTGATTTGCATTTCATCACTAATCACTACACAAATGTGCAGAAAATACTGTTTTAATCAGCTGACTGTGGGCAAACAAAGTAATCTCTCGCGCAGTTAGGAGCCGGCAATCTCCTGTCACAGCATCAGGAGTGATATAAATTGCTGTTCAGATGGTTCAAGCTTTTCCCAGGCAAGCCAGGCTACCAACCTGTGGCCATCAGGACACCCTGCCCTGCCACTTTCCTTGGGTACCCTCTCCCTGGCAGTGATAATTTCTTCTAGAAAAGTGGTGCGCTGCTCTGTGCTACCTGTGCAGCCCTTACTGTCACATACATGCCTGCATCCCAAAGCTCATGCCAGCAAGCCGAGGCTGGAGGTACAGGTCTTATCCCAGCCCTGCCAAAACCGATGGACTTGCTCTCAGAAACCCCCTCCACCACTGGACAGACAGATGTGTTCCAGGCGCATCATTCAGACTATCAGGAAGCCAAATATTGTGAAGAAACCTGCTTTCACACATGGGGACAGACAGTTACTTCATCAGCAGTAGGCTCTGTGAGAACACTGGCAGCTTCTCCTGACCCATCAGTTTTCCCACCTTTGCTTTGCACTTCAGCTTGTCCTAAAATCTGAGTGTGGCTTTCAAAAGATGCCATATGAAAACCTGGGCAGTTCACAAAGTGCTGTGCCCTTGGACAAGCATGGAAAAATGAACTGTAGCCAACAAGAGCGTCTCAAGGAGGATAAAGACGTGTGCCTGTTACCGAACAGGCAGTGAATTGTGGTGATTTCAGGGGCTAACTTGGCCTTTTGTCAAACTGCAGAGGCTGTCAGAGTGATGCACATTACCCTTACAAAGCCAGCTACTTTTTGGATAGGTATTTTAAAAGTTTTCTTAACAGAAATATATAATCTACAGTGTTTTACACCTTTGTGTTGCTTGCACTGCGGGAAAAATCTCCATTCTGCTATGGCAGTGGGAAGTGGGGCAAAGTCAGGAAGGATGGCTTTTGACAACACTGGATGACCTGACACACAGCCAGCACTTGCTGCAGCCACTCTCACCAGCACAGATCTGCTCCCTCACCCTCAGAGGATGCTCCAAGACCTGCACAGCTGATCATGGGGACTGTGGAACATTCCAGGGGAGATAGCAGTCTGTTTTCTGAGAGGGTGAGGCTTACAGGATCACAAATGCATATGCATTTTCCTGCACTACCCCCCTCCCTCTTCTTGGGAATTCCTTGACTGCTTGGACATTTTTAGCTATGGTCAAAAAACGTGTTTTGGCATAGTGTGCTTATTAGACTTTAGAAGGTTATGCCCTGCCAGCAGGCTTTCTGCTGCTAACTACATGTGAACTCCACATGCAACTTCTTCTGCAGCAGGCTCGTGCCTAATGTCTCACTCTTATGTGAGTTTTCAGGTGTCTGATACACGGTTGAGCTACATCAGCCTCTACGCTAATTCACTTGAGACATCAGTTGGCCATCACAAACCAAGCCTCATTCATGCCAGCACATGCAGAATGGCTGGTTTTCCTTCCTGAATCTCTCAGGGAAAAAAGCAAACCTGTTCAATTAACCTTTTAAAAGTTTGCTGATGGGTCAAGACAGAAGATGGGAAGTTCTGACCGAAAGAGGAAATTTCTGTGCAAGTCTGGTATGACTGGGTTTCCTGAGGAGGGAAGTGGATGTTCATGAGCCTGGGGCTGAGATATTCAGCAGAGAAATCCCAGCCCAGCTCGTGACCCACTGTATGAGGTCTCAGGAGAATGAGCCAGGCCAACATTTCAGTGCAGCCTTTGGAGGGGGATACCGAAGTCATCCAGACAAACTGGCCCTGTGCCGAGTGGCCAGTGACCCCAGTGGGCAATGGGCCAGTTCGGCAGCTCTGTAAATACAGCCTTTTTAATGAAAGTACTGAACTGGATCTGGTTGTCTGACTTTAAGAAAGCCAGATTAGCCTAGGACTCCATGCTGCTGCTATTTTTAGCTTCCAAAAACAGTCTGATCATGCACTGCCCTACACCCTCTGCCTCTGAACCCTTTCAGCTTGATTCAGCTTGGATTCAACATGAGTGTCCCCGTATCTCATTTCCAACGTCCTCATGGTGCTTATCTTCCACCTCTTTCCACCTCGAGCCCACTTCTGGCTGTATTTCAATCCATGTGAATGAGCTGGTGCCTCCCAAGTGTTGGTGGACATGTTTCCCAGGAGCCACATTGGAACAACTGGGCTGCCAGGTTCAGCAGGATGCTTCCCAGCAAAACCACCTGAACACCCATACAATGCCTTTTGTGAGCCTCGGGTGCTCTGCTGATTGAACAATCTGAGCCTCTCAGGTTCAGTTTGCCACTGACAAAGCACAGCTCTGGAAAGCAGCAACTGTTTGAGCTCCTGCACCAAAATGACTCAGCAGCTTTAGAGAAGGGAGACCAAACTGGCCATGAGGCAGAAATGACTTAGCCACGTTGGATTTGATTGACCCACCTTGGTAGGTGCCATCTGAAATGTCCCAGACAGCTGGTGGCATTAGCAGGGCTGCTTGCGCATCAGGACGTCCAGATCTGCTTGAAGCATGCTGGAAAAGTGATCTTCTGCTGAACTGAAGCCAAACAGATACGGCCCCAGCTGCCTTTCTCTCAACACCTCCAGGGCTGAGCGCTGGTGTGTTGGGCAGAAATGCCATGTGCCATTTCCCAGATAGGTAAGGTGCTGCACAGACAGAAGCTTAGTGATATGGAGGCGTGAAACCCAGCACTGAGATCATGCTTAAAAATGGAGGTCCTGCAGGACTCCTTATCTCTCCTACTCCATGAAAAGATGGACGAAGCTCTGAAAAACAAGTCATGGATTCCTCCCCCCTTTCC
This sequence comes from Gallinula chloropus, assembly GCF_964237585.1. NCBI lineage: Eukaryota > Metazoa > Chordata > Aves > Gruiformes > Rallidae > Gallinula > Gallinula chloropus. The sequence continues at coordinate 66,341,225 of NC_140087.1, forward strand.
CTTCCCTCCCCCCTTTCTGCTTGGGATTCTCAGAGGGAGACAGGGTCTTTAAAAGTATAGGCAATTTTTAGTGGTTTGGGTCTATTGTTTCTCAAATATGAGACCGCCAGAAGAGGATAATTAAGCTTGGATCTGGAAGTCTAAATCTACTTGGAAAGAAACCACAGTGATCCCCACCCCAAACCCCTTCAACGTGAGCTACAAATCCTGGCGGACTGGGAGCTGCTTACTACTACGTACCAGGTTTTGCAAGTGAAAGAAGAACATTTTTTTCCACTGCAATTCAGTGGGATTTCTTTTTGTCTTTTTTTTTTTAATTTCCCTCCTTTTTTTGTGAGAAGGTATAAATTGAAAATTTATTAAAGGTAAATACTTTCTGCAACACAGATGGGGCCCTGTTGTGCAGATGTGAGCAATAAGCCTTTTCTGCATCACGGTTTCCAGGAAGCTGCTCGCATTAACTCTGCAATCAGCAGTAACACACAGCCCACACCTCACCCATGGACGCATCTGGTCTTGCCTTGCTGAGGACCGTGGTCACCAGCAGGCCATCCACAAGCGGCAGCGGGGAGGACGGCTGCATGCAAAGCTCGGCCTGACAGCAGTGGCATCACCTCCCACCAGCTCTGGGGAGAGCTGGTAGCACAAGTGAGTGATTTCTGGCCCAGTGAGAATGTGCCCACTGACACTTGAGGCTGGACTGACTCTGTTATCTCTCTCATCCTCAAAACCTCCTTGCCCTGAAGGAACAAGATGCTGAAGGAGATCACCCCAGGCCCATTTCTCAAATAGACTCTTTATGACCCAAAATGTGTAATTTCCATTTTTATTAACATGATGCATTGCTCGATGTTCTAGGATCCCTTTAGCATACCTTATGCTATTGGTTAAATGGCAATTCACTTACAATCTCTATTTTTGATGTTCATAATATGAGGGTCATGGTGCCCCTACAAAACTTCCTCAGCTGATCCTTGCCAAAATGGCCCAAGCTCTCACTTGTACAAAAGCAACCTCACTGTCCTAAATCAAAACATCCATACCTCCCCATTTAAACACACACCGGTCCAGCGGATCACAAAAGCTGTTTGGACTTCTGGCCCAAACAGCAAACTCAAATGCCATTCTCCATGTCAAAAGCAAACCACGGGACTCCCACCCATGTTGTGAGACTCAGAACGGTTTCCAAGCAGATGAGTCCCAGCTCCATCCCACTTACTAATCGCAGAAGGACTCAGCAATCCCATCCAATGACATCATGACACAAACTCCACGATACGACCAATTATCTAAAACTACTGCTGCCTTATGAGGGGGAGGCCCCAGATGAGAATATGTCAGCATTTCTGCTCTGGCACATTTTAGTATGGCCCTGCTCAGTTTTCAGCCTGCTCAGCATTACAAAACAGCAATCTCACATCATGCAATTAAATAGAAACCTCTCCTTCCTGCATGGGGTCATCTGTCGCTGGGAGAATGTGTGTGAGATGGATCCCTCCCTGCTCACCATTGCCAAGGAACCTGCAAGAAGACTTTGCATATCCCCTTTCTCTTCCCTAAGAGAAGCTCCTATCTACTTTCTGCTAACAAGCCAGCTTTTAAGTGGGAGGATAGAGAATTGTGGGCGGGGGGAGTTGGGGTCACCAGGCAGAAGTCTTTGTGCCCCTGTGAAGCCAGTGGGAATCATGCTGCTGGTGCTGGCACAGGAGCACTTCGTCCCTTGCATGTCACACCCAAGCCCTCTATCACAGCCTCTCCTACCAAGCAGACACAGGCTGTTTGTCTCCTTGTTTAACCTCAAAAGCAACTGGACTGCGGTTGTTATCCTGGTCCTCTCACCATCCTCCTACTCCAGGGGTGGACAGTTCGCAGTGTCTGTGGGTGTCTCAGACCTCAGCAGAACTGGGCATTTCTCCCCACAGAGTGCTGAGGATCAGTCATCATACAGAATGCCCATCGCCTCAACCAAAACATCTGTTTATTATCCCTTTCTGATCCCCGCAGTCTGCACAGGGAGCAGTGCCACTTGCCCGGTATTATTCAATAGAAACCTCCCAGGGGCAGGGTAGCTCGCTCTTGATGCATGCCCTTCCCCTGCATGTTCAGTGCTGGACACTGTGTGCCGGGGTCTCATGTACCCCTGCTCCCTGGCACTTCCCCCTCCACAGCAGCAGGGGCTATGGGGCACCCCTGACACCCATCCCAGGTGAGATGTTGAATCACAGCAGAGCCAGAAGCCTCCTTGGCTTATCCCTGAGTCTTCATCAGCCAAGACAAGCCCAAGCCAGTCACAGAGGGCTCCTGGCAGCCTGCCCAGGTGCTCCTCTCGCCCAAGTGCATTTTCTCTGAGCATGTGCCTGGTAGAAACAGAATTAAGGGAGACCATCGCTGCCCCTTCCCTCTCTCATGGAGCCAGGTACTTACCACGTGCTGGCCCACCACAGAAAGGATTACAAGCTGTAATTACTGCATGGCCCATTTCCCAGAGTCTTCTTTTCCTTCTTGGGAGGAAAAGGAAAGGGAGTTGTGTGGTTTGTGCCAAGCCCACCAGCCTGATGAAAGCACCATCGTGCAGCTGAGCCCAGGAAGGTTTCCAGAGGCTATTGTCAGTCAGAGGCATGGCCCAGACTCGGCTAGTGAAGCAGAGAGCAGTGCTCATCCCCATTCACGTCCCACCAGGCTGCAATATCAGGGTCTGCCCTGAAACGTGTGCTGGGAGATGCAGTTGATCCTGCTCTCTGCCCCAGCCCTCCCCCAAGGCATGGCCTTAGTTTCAGGGAACATCCAAAATCACCAGGGCAGGAAGTATGTGTCTGGCAGCAGCTCTTTGGGCAAGGATGCAGAGGGCAGAGGAGTTGTTGGAAATCAGTGGAAGTTTACTTCAGCAATAGTAAGGAAGGTAGACAGTGCTCAGGGGTGGGTGGAGGACTGACACCTGAAAGATGGTAGGGCATGCGATCTCCTGACTTTCCTCCCTATCTCCTCTCCTTTTCTCTGTCTTTTTTTTTGCAGCAAGGGAAACCCCTTCTCCACCTGCACTAGCTGTCAGCTGCCCCACGAGTGGAAGAAGGCTAGAGCGGGGTCTGTGGTGCCAGGAGGTTTAGGCACAGCAAAACCTGGGGAGAAATAAGCATGTCGCAGCCCAGCCCCGAGGAGGGGATTATAATGTGCCTGTTGCACATGGGACTTGACGTCCAACATAGTTAATGCCTCCTTAATCACTCATAAGCCACTCTGCTTTGAAAGACTAATAATAATGATAAAACCCTCCTCTTTAGTCTCTTTGCTTTCTATTTTCCCGTTTGTAAATCCCAAGGCCTTCAACAGAACACCGTCACTACTGAGTGAACTTAACCGTTAACCTACAAAGAGCTACTGATGATTATGCTTCTGAAAATAGATTTTATCCATTCCCTCCGCTCCCCTTTACTGATCTAGACACAAATGCTTAGTGATTGTTACTTGGCAACCATGGTAAAAATGTACTGAGCCACAAGTGGCTAGAAAGGATGAAATCACTGTAATGAAATTTCCCAAATAAAGGCTGTAATGCCAGAACTCTTATTCCTAAGAGGAACAAACACAAACCTTCTTTCCTTATATATCTATATTTTAAAAAAAAATTATGTTATTAGCAAGGTACATTTTTTCTTCTTGCATCTCTGTGAAGCTTTTTTTGTGACTTGATTTGGTTTATTTTGCCATACATTTCCATGCACACATGGGCATGTAGCATTTGGGAAAGCACATACGTCCTCTCCCGAAGTCTGGTCAGAAATACAAAGCTGTAGATCATAGCCAGGGACATCTGGAGGTCTTTGGTCAAAGCAAGTCCAACCCCAAACTGAGGACAGGGTACACATAGATGTCTCTGTATAGACGCGTGCATGTGCACACACACCATTTGGGACGCTCTCCAGACTCTCAGAAGCCCAAGAGTACATAATAAAAGGTTAATCCATCGGAGACTGCTTTAAACGAGGTATCAGAAGTGCAATGAAAAGCTGGGATGGATACCAGTTATTGATTAATCAACTGCCTAACCTACCGCTGTCAAATTTCCAATTCACATCTCCATAAATCCACGCTTCTCTTATGACTCAGCTCCTGTATTCAATGTTGTCTAGCCCCAGGGACCACCAAAAAGAAAATGCAACCTGTAGGAGATACTTTTCCAGATAATGAATGAACATCTGAGCTTTAATCTCCAATAACATATTTCACAGTGAGAAAATGTTTTGTGTCATGGCTCTCATATGGAAAACTCTGTGCCTTTGTATCTAATTGAAAGCCATTCTTAGTAACCTTTGATTAATGTATATTTCCCTTGTGGTCTCTCAGTAAAGCAGGGAAGAAATAAATGTTTTAATGTTTTGCTCAAAGGTCCGAAGGCTGGCCAGCTTCTGGACAGACTGAACACACAATCAGAGAGATCTAAACCCAACGTACACCAAGCTTAATTTTTCAAACAGGAGTCTCTTGAAGTTGTCTAACTTCTTACCAGGGAAATACTTAATTCCAGAGATTAAACACTCCGTCTGGAGACGCGGAGGCAAAATGTAATGCTGATTAGCATTTGTCTCAAATCCTGATTATTCACACTGTTCCCCTTTCAGGGAACATTCTTCTTTCAAGCTCACACATAAATTTGTGCCTACAGGTCTACTTTCTCCTCTGATCAATACACATTAATTGCAACTTTTCCCAGATCCGAGTAGCAAGGGCATCCGTTCTCCAAACGAGTGCTAGGTGGGATCAGCAATCTGAAATTCATCCCAGTTTTCAACCTGTTCCAGTCCCAAAGCCATGCATACCGCACTGGTGCTTCAGGTGAGGATGAGGAGCACTAGGAGGTGCTTCTCCTCTGCCATGCTCCCCTGGGCAGGAGGAAAGGCTATTTTGCGGTTTCAGCTACTGCAGTGGAAGTATCTGCTCAGCTCCCTTCAGCCTCTTAGGGTGGAATTTTATTGGTGGCAAAGCAACCTCCACCATCTCTTTCCTCAAGAACAGGGTTAGGAAGCAGGGTCTGTCACTCCTCTAAGATGTTTCCCAGCTGATGCAGGCTCTCCAGCATGCTTGCAGTGGGTTGAATGCCCTGATTTGCAGCAAAAGAAGTGTTTCTCTGTTTTGCTGCTGCAAAGGAATGAAAAATCCTGATGGCAAGAGCCGTGCTGTGAGCCCCATACACGCTTGAGTGTGGCTGCCTATTGAGGATGCTCTCTGTGCAAAGGCAACAGTACTTGTTCAGCCCACCAGAGCTGATCATCTCTACCTGAACCTACTGGCATTCCTGGGTTCCTCCATAGATGACGCCAGGCCTCTCTTAGCTCTGTCTTGGTAGTATGGCTTGAGCCTTGGAGTGACCCCTGATGACTTGCTGGCACCTCCCATTCACTCTCAAAGGTTGATTTCCTATTTTTTCTGTCTGGGTATACCACAAGTACAAGTCTAGGAAAGACCCCAGCATCTCCCCAGCCGTCCTTCTTCAGGGATTCGGGACCAGCACCCAGAAATCTTCGTGAGGCCTCTGCAGACAGTGAAGGAAGAAGTGAAGGTGGAGGAAGCCATGTAACTATGTGAAATGATGACAAATAAACATGTTCTTCCCTTTTCTCTGAATTAATCTTCCTCACCAATCTATCCCCTCCCCCTTATGCCTGGCCACTGGGTTTGGGCTCCTGGGCCAGGGAGGCTCTGGAACGAGACTTCTCTGATGGACAGAGCCAGCATCTGGCCTGCTCTGCTGGGATCTCTTCCTAGGAAAAGTTGGGGAGGAGGCCCCCCAGCTCCCTGCGGTTATTTCATGCCTCCTTCCTAAAGTCTTCGAAAGCGACTGCCAGAAATCCCGTGGGCACAGGAAATAGCTCTGGGACTCACTCGCACAGAGGGAGATGCTTTCATCTGTAAAGCAGCATGAAACAATGCTGCAGAGGTATGGGACCCAGGCAAACAGCATGAGTTCTTAACTAACTTGCCCTGGCCAGCAACACAAAACTAGCCTTAGGAAAAAAACATGCTACAAACCCATACACAGCATTTTGCATCTGTTTCCCGAAGCCTCTGTTCAGCTAGGCTCTGAACTCCCCCAGGAAATATTTCTGCTTCTACTAGTGCTTTAGAAATGGGTTTGGACACTGGCTTTTTAATTGGTGAGAAACTGCTGAGCCATATCAAATTTCCCATACTTAAAGAGCTGATTTTTCACAAGTGCACTTTTAAAAGATTCTTTCAAAAACTCCCCATGCCAGATAAATTGCATCTATTTTCTAAAGATACAGCGGAGACACGCGGAGTTGTGGGTGACTAATAAGTATTTAAGCTAGCTATTATTTTCTTCTGCAAACAGTGGCAAAGCACAAATGCTAATCATACGGGACTTCATTATCTCACGTGCTGAAGGCGTAGTGCTTCGGAGTGCTGACGCGCAGGGAGAGATTAAAACTCTGCATCTCGAAAATGCACACCGTAAATGAGCAGCTCTGATGAACGACAGTCCAAACCCACCCTGGCAGCTCTTCCATGGGGTCAAGTTGTTAGCATTGACTTGCTGGAAAATTCCCCGGCACAAGCGGTTTGTGGGTATTTAAAGCTTTGGTTGCAAGAGCAGTGCCCTGCAGCAGGCCAGTGTTACCAAACAGAGAGACAACATCATCCCTGACCCCATGGCCTTCTCAAGTGCTGTCTTGCACCCTTATAATTTCACACCATATTCTCGGTGGCTTGGCAGAAACTGCATTGCACTGAGAAGCTGTATCTGTCAAGAACTACCTGTGCACAGAAGTGCCTGCGGGCAGGAAGGCAAAGATTGCCCGTATAACCTGAACTCTGCAAAGATGCATATGGTCATAACTCTGAAGTTCAGTGCTCGCCGACTGCATCTCCAGCAGCCAAATGTAATGGCACCGCCTGCCTCCACCTTTCTGACCACGCGAGGAGAGGGCCAACGCACAGCCGAGTGCTCCTTGGAGAGTGTGTGCAAAACACTCGTTTTCAACCATTTCCACACTGAGCTGCCATCACTGGGAGCATTCTGAGCTCAGCAGAGCTTTCAAGGCTCAGCTACAACTAAAATCCATTTCCTGGCTGACATAAGAGCTGGGCCCTGCCTGCCCCTGCTCTGCGCTCAAGGCAGACAGAGCAGGAGAAAGGAGTCAGTCTTTCAGGCAGCAAAAGCAGCCTTTTCTCTGAGGTTTTAGAAGGTTGGTGTTTATTTTGTTTTTACTTTCCCCAACACCTGGAACAAATAAAAGTTCCCTATTTTAATCCCTGAAAAGCTGATGACCTTCCTGACTTGGGGTCAGCACACTGCCCACCTGCCAGCAAGTGACAGATTAAAACAGCCCCCTTCACTACGGCTCTCCAGTCTGGAGAATGTTTTAAAGCAAAATGAGACAGGCCATTTGCAAATTACCTTTTAAATAAAATGTGGTTTTCAGTGGGGCAGGAGGACAGCTGGGGGAATGGTGGCCTCCCCTGCCTCCCGTGCTGGCATCCGGCGCCTGGGCCATATCAGGCCAAGGTGAGAGGCACAGCAGGAAGGATGTAGCAAAGAGGAGACCGAGGTACCAGTGTAGGCAGCCATCCTATGTCCAACTTCTTCCAGCTCTCCATCCTGCTCCCATTTGGCTTGTCTCTACCTTCCTCTCTACCTGCCTCAGCTTCTGCCTTCCAGCTCTCTTAGGGACCTCAATCCCAGCAAGCAGCGAAGCAGCAGCCACTGGCAGGAGGGGTAGTGATCCCTCTTGCAGATGCCTATCTCTATGACTCTGCTTCTCTCTCCCTACCTTCCCCCTCCTCTCCTCCTCCACTGAGGACAGGATCAGTCCAGGCAGGGAGTTTAATTACCCATCCCCAGCCTACAACAAGCACAGTAGTCCTTAAATAGCCATCAGTTGAGCCAAAAGATGACTGCCAGTTCCCTCCTGCTTCCCCAGAGTGGGGATTGTGCTGGGGAGCAATGAGCTGCTGCCCTGGGGGGGAGCGCCCCACAGACCAACAGCCCTGGGGCTGGGCTGGCACCCCAAATCCTAGCTCCATAGCTGCTTTGCAAAGAAGCCACAGTGAGGCCAACTGCAGCATCGGTACACAGCAGCATTTGAAAAACTGCCAGCTGCCAGAAGAAATTGATTGCATTTTAACATGCCTTATGATTCCCTCCTCTCTTTTAAGAGCCATGGGGTAGCCCAGAAGTTCACCTGGCTCCGGCCAAGGCTAGTTTAGCAATTTATCTTCATGCCTGGGACAACATCCTACAACACTTGATGAACTGCCCTGACCTCCACAGGCATCCTGGGACACATTGGACACCAGATGAAAGGACATGTTGCCTCAATGGCTCTGAAAACTGCTCAGCAATAGAGAGGTAAAGGCAGGAGGTGTCAGGAAGGCAGCAGCTGTTGGAGGAGCCAAGGGACGGATTAGTTTGCATAATTCATTCCTGGACTTCAAGGGGAGGCTCAGGGGCCAAGGTCTCCTCTTGCTGAAGTTGCTCTCTTCCATCAGCATGCAGGAGAGACATGATCAATCACAGCTTCTGCAGCTCCCCAGTGACATCTCTAAGTGCTCTGCTGAGCGAAGATGAATTAGGGACGGTTGCGGTGTAACTGTGGGGTGCCCAGGTCTCTCTCCCAGGCTCCTGCAGCCACTGAGCTCCATCCCTGCTCTACTCTCAACCGCATTTCCTGAGGCAGATGGGATCAAGGAGATAAGGCTTGTAGTAGTCGCGATAACAAGCTATTAACAAGAGGTGTTTTCAGGCTGTACCACTTTTAACAGGAGACCAACAACTCCGGAGTAAATAACATAAAGCAGATAAATCCCAAGTGTTTCTCTCTCCACCCCAAATGCTACTCACAGCTGCGGAGCACTGTTCAGACCATGAGGCACATGCTGAAAAGCGCAGCTATGTGATCTGATCCAGCACACGTGACCTCTGCTTCAACCCTTCTGTGCCTCAGTTTCCCCTACCTCTACGACAGCGCAACACCAGTTGGGCTCTGCGATGCACCCGAGGGGCCTCTGAGCTACAAGCACTGCTAAGAGCCTGGGTGTTGCTGCAAATTGCTGAACTAGTGCAGATTTACACTGATAGCTTCCTTCAGTTAAGCATGGGACATGGACAGCAGCATGACCAGTTGGGATTTGACCTTTGGAGCCTAAATGTGCTCTGACTTTCTTGTGTGACAACTTCAGCCCTCTTGGTATCAGCTGCCCCTCCAGAAGGAAGGACAAATCTTTCGCCAGGCTTCTCAACAGTAAGCTCCCCAGGGCTGCAGCTGCTCTTCACTCTGCTTATCTTCATCTCAAGAAGCAAGCCTTGAGCTGTGATGCATTCCCTCCCAGCCCTCTGAAGCCTCAGCTCTTGCAATCAAGGGACGGGAGAGCTACTTATGCCCTTTGTTCCCACCAAGGGCAAGGATTGCTCCATCTTACAGGTGCCTGCTTGTGATGTCACGGCCTCTGCCCACAGGGATGCTCACCCTGTTTGGGCTGTGGTCCACAATGTCAGTCACAGCTCCCAGCTGCAGCTATTTTTTACTGGGTTGCTATTTTTACTGGGTAATGCTTCTGCAAATCTTCCACTCTGCCTCTGGAAGGAAGGCAGGAAGGCAGGAAGGAAGGAAGACAGGAAGGCAGGAAGGCAGGAAGGAAGGAAGAAAGGAAGGGCAGAATTTGAACATGGTGTACCTGTTGCTGCTGCATCTGTTCCCCCCAGCACTGTAGGGGAACCTTTATTTCCCACCAGTACTACCAGGGCCACAAACCTCCTGCATGAGATGGAGAGCAGCACGGAGAGACACCTGAGGAGCATGCGAGAGCACCTCCAGGGCATGAGGGAGACAAAGGTGCAATTCAGCACTGCTGATACAATGGTTGGTTGCAGACATGATCCTGCTTTGCCACCCAAGCTCACAACAAGCACAGACTTGCTCCGGCTGATGCAAAAGATGTCCCCCAACAATTTAAGTGCCAGTCAAACAATGAAACTGCTAGGCTAGACCAGAAGGTCAGCATGGTAAGGGTGAGCGGGAGGGCAGATGTGACCTCAAAGCACAGAGCAAACACAAGCAGCACTCAAAAGCTGATGGAAGGCAAGCTTCATGAGGTGTGAATTAATGAAGCCACTGAGCGAGGAGACAACGTTGCTGTTCGTGCCAAACACTAGGGAGGCAGCTTGCAAATGGAGAGCAGCAGATGTGGTGGGAACAGGCAGCGCCTGGGGAGCCGAGAGCCCCGCCGCCACCCAGACACCCGGCCCCGGCACTGAGAGCTAAAAATACACTGCTCCCAGCATGATGCTTGGGAAAGAGCGGGATTCCCATGGCATGGCCAGAAAAGCAGAAAGCATGCCAGCAGGCGCAGTGGTACCAGGGCTGCCATGCAAAACCACTGTCAGCCTTATGAGGGAGCTGGGCTGGGAAATGAGAGGCTCTGGGAAGAAGCAGGAGGAAAATATGCAAGTTATCAGTGATGCCTCTGTTGCCAAACCTTTACTACCATGGCTGACCTTTGTCCAAGCTCAGTGTCAGCCCTGCATGGACCTTGCTTAAGCCAACCAATGCACCAGCCCTCCCCATGCACAGACATGTAATTTTTGGAGTTGCCCATCTCCTCACTCGGGTTGGCATGAGGGCATGCACACTGGTTGCGACTCATTTTGTTCAGAGACAATGTTCTTGCCAATCTCAGCAATAAAGGATGATGTAAGTATATCATCCATTATTACTATTTTCATTCTTGACACATGGAAAAATTAATTTTCTTTTAAAAAGTGATGTATGAAGAACCCAGATTTGCCTGAATAATATACGAACCTATAATCTTGCTGTTACCCTTTGTCTGAAGCATTAACATTAGCAGAAGGCAATTTAGGATGATTGCTTTTAAGTTGTAAAGCCAATGTTCAATTAGAGCATGAAATGAAAGACTTATCACTAGTACTGGCATGGAGATTTATTCTCAAAGTATTTCTTTTCAGCCATAAAGATGCTGTTTTTTTCAAAAGTGACATGTTTAGAACAAGATGCTTTTGTCTAATATTACTATAAAAAAAGGTTTGGAATCAAACATTTTTATACTTAGGAGAATGCTTTGCTAAAAATAAAGAAAAAATTTAACATCATGCTTTGAATTTCAGTTGTTGAGTTTGGTTTGAGGAGGTTTCTAGTCCTCCGGTGGGTCCAGCTGCAGACTGTAGAGGCCATAGTTCACCTTCCCTGACACCTCTTTCATGAAAACTATGGTGATACCACAAAATGTTTTAACAGACAGAGCTCCCAGCACTCTCCTGCAGGTCTGAAGCTTTGTGGGATTCCAAAATGAACTTCCTGTGACTCAAGTCTTTGCAAAATTGGGGAGACTTTATTGCTCTCTATAGCTACCTGAAAGGACAGTGTAGTGAGGTGGGTGTTGGCCTCTTCTTCCTAATAACTAGTGCCAGGACAAGAAGGAAGGGGTTCAAGTTGCTCCAGAGGAAGTTCACATTGGATATTAGGAAAAATTTCTTCACCGAATGAGTGGTAAAGCATTGGAACAGGCTGCCCAGGGAGGTGGTAGAATCACCTCCCTGTTCAAAGAGCGGGTAGTGGTGCTGTGGGAGACAGTTTAGAGGTTATAATGGTGTAGGGCTAATGGTTGGACTTGATGATCTTGAAGGTCTTTTCCAACCACAGTGATTCTATGATTCTATGAAACATTGAGGCCCACAGCCGTAGTGAGCCTTGCCCCCAGCAAGCAAAGACCTGCATATCCATGACTTCCAAATAAACCAAACCAGACAAGAGTGCCAGAGTGGGGTGGCCACAAGCCTGGCTGGCCCTTGGCTGCATGTGGCGGGACACACAGGATTGGGCTGCCAGGCTGGGCACAGCAGGGCAGCCCGGCCTCTGCTTTGACACCTGCATGTGGTGCCTCAAGGTTGGCAGGCACAGCCGGCAAAAACTTGTCTGCAGGCAAACTCTGGGGCCTTCCAGGTGCTTCAGAACAGTCATTCCCAGTTTGTGTGCCAAGACACCAGGCTTTCTAGGGAGATCTCAAGAGAGACCTGGAGAGGGATGGATACGTGAAGATACAGCAACTACAGTGGGAAAAACTATGCACACAAGGCATGGGTTTGCTCTGGGGAAATAAACGAGAAAGCAGTGACAAATAGCCTGCTGGTGTGTAACACTGTGCTACAGCAGCTGGTTTGTGTGCTGCACCAGGACATCGATCATTTTCCACATGCAGTGCTATGTCTTTGCTGTGTGGAGGCTCCCTAGGCCACAGCACCCATTTGGCCTCATGCTTTACAAAGGGAAGCAGAACCTGGTCAAGCCACTAGCTGCAGACTCAAGGGCTGTGCTGGGCTTGCCACAAAGGGCACTTTGTTCCTTGCTGTGCCACCAGAGCTTGGAAACACCTGGAGGGCAATGATGAGGGTGAGCAGGAAAAGCCGTGGTTGGTGTGCTTGGGCCACCCACCAGTGACAGTAGGGAAACGAAGGAGGTGCAATGTCTGTGCAGCCTGCCTCTTCCTAATTTCTCCCACATCAGAAAGACACTTAAGAGGAGTTTAAGGGCTGCTGGGGCTCCCAGAGCTGTGAGAGAGCAAGCCTGTCAAGGCTGAGCTCTGCCTGGGAGAGGGGAGTCCTCCCTGTCAACCAGCTGCTGTAAGGGGGAGCCATGATCTGCCTGGTCCCAGGGAAGCTCACCAGTACGTCTTGTTCTTGCTAGGCACTAATAATTTGGCTAAGCAGTTAGAGCTGGCAACTCATCTGCACAGATTCCTGCACTGAATAATAAGCTGTAATGCTGAGACACCAGGTAGGGCCAGGAAGGAACAGCCAGCAAGCTCAGAGAGCTGTTCCTCTCAGCCTGGTGCTGCCTGCCGTGCCTGGGAGTCTGGCACTACCATGATTTTTGCCCCTCCAAAATGCATCGCTGTCTCCCAGTTGCTTCCCCGTTTACAAGCTGTGATCCAGATGCCCACATGCCCATTCTCAGCCTACCAGCACAGTACAGACCAGAATTTAACTTCTCTGATCTATTTTCTGATTCTTTCGCAAAATTCAAGCAAGTAACATGCATGCAAACAATAACACACATGGCAGCTCTACACCAGCATAAAATGGCCATGTCCATTGTTCTCAATGGAGAGGCATGGATTTCTGCAAAGCAAAGGTCTAGACCTGAATTGCCACCAGGACTTTCTCTTTTTGGTAGAAACTATCCAGCCATGCTTTCATGTGCTCAGGTTGGCTTTGTTCAGTTTAACGGTATGCTACAGCTGGTTAGAGTAAGGCAGCTGCGTATCTGCAATTAAATCTTTGCTTGAATCAGGCTGAAAAGGAGCAATGCAGTCTGCTTGGATCTTAAGGTGATATTATGGAAATCCCAAAGAAAAGATTAAAGGAGGAAAAGGACATAATATCTCAAAGGGAAGTTTATTCCCCCCCCAAAAAAAAAGCTGGATTAATTTATACAAAGCTGTTTCTCAAGGCTGTAGTGATTATCACCCTGCTAAGATATCTTCCAGCCGTGCTTTGCAGAGGTCTGGATGGATCAGAATTACACCTTGGTTGTGAGCAGCCTCTGGCAAAAGTTTATACAGCATCAAGAAATGGAAAAAGTACTAGAAAGTTTCTTGCAGCGAGAACATTTGTCACTGAGATGTTTCAAGAAATAAACCCTGGGCACAGGACCAAGAGAAGTAATTGGGCTGGCCATGCTCCTTGTTTAAGATACTTGTCTTGGGCTTTTCAAATGTGAAAAGAACATTAGGTCTATCTTCCAGACAACAAGGAAGAGAGGAGTTGATGGTGTTTGTTTCTCAGGCTCACGTATCCTTGAGGCCTTTATGCTGAAGCCATGCTGCTTTGCCCCTCCAAATGCTGCCAGCATGAAAACCCGCTGTTTATTGCTGTCCTGAAGCCCCTGCCATGCACCAAGCTGCCTGCACAGTGTTGCTGGGATGGGCAGGAGCAGGCAGGAGTGGGCAGAAGCTTGCCCATGTGGGAGCATGCCATGTGGGAGTCATTGTGCTGCAGCACAGAGAGGAATTAGCCCTGGAGTCATGCAAGGACAGTGTCTCCAGAGAGGCAGCTCACCGCATGCCTACGGCTCAAGAGAGACAACAGAAATGTTTTCAGCATGCCTTTTGCTGGCGTCTCTCTGGGGCTGTCCATCTGCCACCTTGGTCCCGAGGATGCTTCCAGATTGTTGAGTAGCAGACAAACCCCAGCCCTTTGTGTGCAGCTCCCTGCCCCGCCCCAGATTCCTCACGGCTGGGAAAGGGAGGGAAGATGGTGTGAAACGCGGTGGGAACACCAACAGCGTAGAGAAGAATGTGGCTGGAGCTACCTACAAGCATCAGGAGATAAGATGATCACAGCTGGATCTCAAGGAGCTGGGGATAACACCCCAACTCACAGGCTGCCAGCTCTGCACAGGGAGAAACTAGCTTGTAAATATCTCTGCTTCTGGACTCCATGCTGCAGATTAAATGTTTGTGCTGACACGTGCAAAGGAGTCTGCTGCCTGCTGAGCTGAGCACCCACCCGTATCATTTCAGGTATGACTCCTGTGAGGAGCTCGGGCTGTACAGATGGGCCCAGCAAGGCACCAGGAGGGAAAAAACAGACCCATAGTTTTGGGTTTCACTGGGACAGCCTCAAATTTATCCTCATGCAGGTGGCCTGATGGGTTTGCTTCTGGTCTTGGGTATGCAGCTCCTGTAGCAGGGGTGAGGTGGTGTGGGGAGGGCAGGGGTGGATCCACTTCTGAAATTTGGGGTCCTACAGACTGTTGCTAGGACAGCTGGCCTGAGCACAAGGGGAAACACCATGCCAGCTGCATGCAGCCCAGCCTGGGCTTGGGAGCTGCTCCTTACTGCACAATCCCCCCAACCCAGTGACTCCCCAGGCTCCTCCGGTATCACATTACCTTTCTCAGCAGGGATCTGTTGGTTTAGATTTGGTGTAACTAATCCTCCATCCTAATATGTGCCTGACAGATTCTGAGGTAAACTAACAGCAAGCAGAGCCACTGGTTACCCAAGCAGTAACACAGGCGTAACAACAGACCTGCTGCAGCTCCTGCTGAGATTGCCTGTGCTTCTTGGGGATGCTGTAAGGATCAGCATATTAAAGACTGCAGCTAGCGGATGCTGTAGGATGCTGTATTGCCAGGCAGGTAGGTACTCAAGCACAGATTAATTGCTAGCTTCGGAAGGTAATTAAAGGGACTCTGAGCTCCCCTTCCACCTCAGGCAGCACAGACCACACATCTCAGCTCACATGGCTGCAACTGCACAAGCCCTCTGCATCCTGAGCTGTGGCAGCGAGCTGAGACGGATAGATTTACACAATATTTGTTTGCCAACAGGCGATCTGCCATCAATATTTAAAGCTGAATGAGTCTCAAGAGTGGGATGAAGAGCCCTTCATAAGACAGCATCCATCATTTTGGGTTTTAATTTTGCGCTTGCTCACTCACTGCACAGCATTATATGCACATTGGGTAAATGAATAACAGATAAATAATTCACCAAATTGCTCAACCTCTTGGTTCTCCCAGTCACCACAGTGCCTGGGCACCCAGCGCAGGGATCTTGGAAGTACAGGGAGATGGGTTTTGGAGGGCAGTACCAAACTGATGCATTACGCAGCACTTCTGAAATCCCTCTGCCAACAGCTGTTAACACCACAGCTGCCCAGCTGACTCTACAGTCTGCAAACAGCTGTTGACACAACAGCTGCCC
Source organism: Gallinula chloropus (assembly GCF_964237585.1). NCBI lineage: Eukaryota > Metazoa > Chordata > Aves > Gruiformes > Rallidae > Gallinula > Gallinula chloropus. The sequence continues at coordinate 66,356,963 of NC_140087.1, forward strand.
AGCTGGCTCTACAGTGGCACGTCAATGCCTGACATCCTCCTAACACCACTCAGGAGCTTCCAGGGGTCTCAGCAGCCCCTGAGCCATGTGTCTGCTCACCCTGCCTGTGCACCGAGCACTGGACTCCCATCCCTGCCATTCCCAGCTTGCCGCAGGGATGCCAACAGCACCATGGGCAAGTGTCCAGGACTTTTTGCTGCGACATCTTCAGGCTCCAAGGGCAGCCAGAGAAATCCTGGTCCTCCTGAAGCTTGTGCTGAAGCTCTGCTAGCCAGGCAAACAGAAATATCAGTCTCTGCTGCTATTGCTTAGCAGGGAGGATGGGCTTTTGTTACCCCCTCGGGTTGTTAGGCACAAGGGCTTTGGACACTGCTCTTCACAGTCCCCACTGACATCTATTAAACTGGCATTTCCCAAGATGAGAGTAAAAGGGAGAACGCTACTAGTGTCTGCTGTAGGAAAGGCATCGAAATCAAGGATGCAGTAATGCGGGGAAGCCCTCCACATGCCCTTCTGTGAGGCTACGAGCTGGCTGCACCCCACTCCACAGCCATAACACAGATATTGGTTCCATCCTATCTGTGCACTGTCCTGCTGCCCAAGGTTTGGCTCATCCCTTCTCTCTAACGCAGCTCTCTGCTCAGCCTTCACTTCCCAGAAACAACACTGAGGTCTGCAGCCCAGGTTCCAGTGCTGCAGGATCATTTGCTGGAGCACCCAGCAGCCTTACTGTCAAGAAATGCTAACAAGTGGGTAACTGAGTGGTAGGAGTGTAATAGTCACAGTGAAGCTGCGGAGCAGGGATTTACCACCATGCGCAGCTTTTCTGTCAAGCTCTTCTGGGGACCAGATACTCATCCTCAGTGGCCACATCTTAGTCACACTGACACCATTCAAGAGACATTCATCTGCTTCCACCCTGTCTTACTCACATAGCAATAACCTCTCAATGCAGCTCAGCTGCGTACAAGGACTTCTGCCATTGGACTGGAGCACTGTCAGCTCTGGTGAAGAACAATCACAGTTTAACTCCAGGGTTGGGCCACCCAAACAGGCCCTATAAGCTGTTGGTGGCCAAAAACAAAGCTATAAAACTCCATGAGCCTTCATGCTTTGTCTGGAAAGGCTGCACCTGCCCACGTTCGCCAGGCACTGCTGGTGCCCCACACAGGGACATTGCCACGACACTGCACCTTTGCAGTGTTGGCACGGCCTAGCTCTCTCTGCCTCTCACACATCAGCATAGCATACACCTCCATTTTGAGATCCTAGCCTTAGCCTTGGTCAGGCTTCCCCTGACAGCTCAACTTCATCAGGAAATACCCATAGGAAGTCCCTGGGAAGCTGTGCACACCTCAGCAGTGGCAGAGGCTAGGATAAAGTCTTTCCAAGCCACCCCACCAGGAAAAGCCATGATGTTGCTACAGTCTCTGCTGAGCTGTTAGCACTAGTAGTTAAAAGGGATGCAGTGGGAAAATACCCAAGTGGTCAGTGTTAAGGCAAGAAGCAATATAGCGCTTCTTGGAGCTGTGTGAGAAACAGTGCTGAGTTCCTGAGCAGGTAGAGCGGTGCCTTTAATGGATAGTTCTTTTAATGGAAAAATTCATGGAGGTGCAAATGAGGAGAGCAGAAGGCAGCGACATACAGGACTCTGACCAGTCCCTGTGGACCATTGGGCCTAGGTTTCTGGACACAGAGTAGGGTACAAGAAGAGATGGGGTAGTTCATTCCTGTTCCTTCCTCCTGCCACCATTCAAGGAAGAGATACAAGAGCCCAGCATCAAAGCAAAAGGCGGCGACATCCTTCTGCCTCCTTGGTTTGTTTTGTGCTGACCTTTAATAATTGCAGAAGGGGAAATGGGCCGGTCAGTTTGCATTAGAAATCTACTGAAGTGTCTGGTGCTTTCTCCTGCTTATCAAATCCAAGCCGCTTGGATGAGCCCACTGAGCAATTAGTGCTACAACCTACAGCCAGAAATTTCAGAAGTCCGTTTGCATGTATTTAGGAAGGATAATGTTGATTAATCTGTTCTGATACACTCCAGAAAAAACTGCTCATACAGCATCATTGAGATCGGGCAGATTATAAATTGCCTTGCTCAAGATTTTAAATATTGTATCCATGCCTGCCTCCCTGTGTGCTTTAAAGACATCTTCATGGGCTGTGCATGTGTGGAAGAGATTTGTTTTAATATTTTACCAAGTAATGCATATTTCATCTGTGTGGTGCTTGTAAGGGATGGATTTTTTTTATATTGAAAAGCCTCTTCAACTGTGAAGAGACCAAATGTGAATGATACACAGATATGCAATTGCAATAAGCCAGGATGCTGCAGCTGCCCTGAAATGTGATTAAAAATGCACAGGGCGGGAACGAAAAAAAAACAATCCACCAAAAAAAACCCCAGAAAAAAAGGAGAGCACGAAAAATGGAGCAGCCAATGCCTCCGTGATGAGGGAAGCAAGGCACAAAGCACAGTGCTGAGCCTCGAGCCTCACATCACCGCAACTGCGAGTGTGCCGGGGGCCAGCCGAGTCCAGGCAGAGAAGGACCTTTAAGCAGTGTCTGCTGTTAATTCAAGGCGATCACCTCTTGCCATCAATATCCAGGCATTTTCTGATCAGGGCTGGCATGGCATTAACATTGAGGGATCTTATATCTGAATTTGCATCAGGCGACAGTCAACAAAACATGTTGATCCCTCCAATCCAGGATGACAAAGCTTTGAGGCACTTGGACCTGCTGATGGCCTCTCATGCAATGATCAGCAGATGATACGACATTTTCTCTTTTCCTTTGAGGAAGAAGCTTTAAAATTCAAACAAATTTTTGACCATGAGTGTAACATATTCAAGCTCCCTGGCCCTCTGGAGTGGTGGTCTTCACTGACCCCTCAGAGGTCAAACATGGTCACTCACAAGGCAATGGTGCTCAATGCAGGCTGTTGCCCAGGACGTGCAGGACACCATTTCTAATGCACAGCGATGCAGTGTTTGTTGGCAGGGCTTTATGCTGTGCTGGATGATGCTGTCCCAAAGGTCTGGTCTCCTCGATCCTAGGGGCTATTGGAAAACCAACATTTTTCTTCAAACACAACCAAATTTCACCGTTTACACTTGCAGAGGAAAACTGAGCTGTGAAATGGGTAGCACCTAGCAACTCCCGTGGCCAACCCAAGAGCCATCCATTACCACCAAACCAGCTGTCTCATACAGGGGCACTCCGACTCAGGAGGTTTCTCACAGTACCAGCGCCACCGGAATCACTGCTCCTGCACAGAGCTGAGAAAGCTGGCTTCCCTGTAGCCTGCTGTGCTGGCTGTAACTACATGTGCTAGCTCCCAATAAGGTATTTGCTGGGAGAAGCAGTAACACTGGAGTAAGAGGTATTTGAAGACTGGAAAACAACCCCCATGTCTTCCCGGAGCCAAGGATGTAGCTGAACAGAGGGCTCCTCTTCTCAGACAGACATCAGAAACGTCCTCAGGACTCATGCTTCCAGTGAGAACATCATATTTGTGCTAGGCAGTGACAAAACCCCACAAGATCTTACCACAGCGACAGCTCCAAATGCCAGTAATGCTGCAGACCTCAGCTGCAGGACTGGAGAAAATGGGGCCCATTCTGTGCCACAAACAGCATTTTAGAGAGAGAGTTAAGAAGACAGAAAGGGCTGCCTTTTAAAGAGCTGCTAAGATTTAAAAGATGCTTTGAAGAATTCTGTCTATTTTTGTGGTGTGGCCTGATCTCTGCTGATATAAATCCAGATCAGCTGCACTTCACAAACATGGCAGTTCTGAGTTCAGCCCCGTTTAGCTCTTGCCTTTTACCCTTTGAAAATGTGGCCAAAGATGGGAGGAAGCATTTATAAGAGAACTATGCTATGGAAACTGCCAGGAGTTCAAGTCCTTGAAGCCCAAGAGACAGGCATGTGCTTGCAGGAAGGTAAAATCCATGTGCATCTAAGAGACACCAAATGGCTAATTCAGCAGTCATCCCATCCATCCATCCATCCATCCATCCATCCATCCATCCATCCATCCATCCACCCATTCATCCCTGGCAGATAAGAAATGGAAACACCTGATAAAATGTATACTGTAACTCACAACACCACCGGGGTTGGACTTGATTTAGGTGGTGATATGGTTTGCCAGTTTTCAGTGTGCCACTAACAACGAGGTGCAGGATGTGCCACAGAACTGTGCTAAGAAAGAGTCCTCTGAGATCTCTCCAGCTTCCAGCACCCAATCACCTCTGCAGGTTGCAGAGACACTTGAGAGATCTCTGCAACATGGACTTGGCAGAGGATGCCTGCCACATGTTGTGGCACTTGCCTGGCCATGGTGGTGAGCGTGCTGCAGGGTCTTTGCAGAAGAAAACCAGATCTGAGGCCTGGGATAACACAGAGGGGGCATGGATCCCTTGACTGGCTGTATTGGGTGGGAAACACATAGACCTATGCATTCACAACACCTCCTGGCCACTATCAAGGCCGTCATCCTTCACCAATACCAAGCAATGCAGCTGGAAAGAGCCCAGGACATCACTCCTCAGTGCCTACTCAGGCCTTTCACTAAAAACCCTCCATGTTTTTACTGCACACTGCTATGAGGTAGAGCAATGATGTCAGACACGAGACACAGCCACCACTTCTCTTCTGCAGGAGTCAGGATCAACCTCAGCATCCTCAGAGCTTCCTTCTAAAACAGCCTCAGACACATCCCTACAGTGGGTTGCTCATGGCCGAGCTAGTGGCCTGGCTTGCAATTCTCTAATTTCAACCGCAAAGCACCAAAGAAAGCACAAAAGATTGTTGCTCCATGTTGGAGCATCTCCAGGCTTGGATCGGTATACACTGGAAACCACTGCTCTGAATGCTTAACTACAACTAAAATCAGCTGTTGGTATTAAGTGGGGCCAGAAGACCTGCAGCCACCTCCAGGGGAGCAGTGGGAGAAGAAAAGGACTTTTGCTTCTGCACAGCAGCTGCCTGGCAATGTGTCTTCTGGGTACCAACAGCTTATCTAGCAGACATAACCTGCCTGAAACTGTCCGCATTCATCACTTTTCCTGTGGCATTTGAGTGCCTCACAGTCTTTACCATTTCTCTGCAATACATAGAGCTGCCGCTACCTGCTGGGAGCTGCTGGGCAACGCATGAGTCCTCTGAGAGGCAGATGTCCCCCTCATAGCTCCTCCCCACCAGGATACCCAAACCCTGTTCCCCCTTGCTCCAGAGAGCAACAATCTCCACCCTGGGATAAGCTGCAAGGACAGAGAGCTTGGTTTCCACTCCTCTTGTCTCCTTATGTTCTCCCTAGCTTTTTTAAAGCTCCTGCTCTGCTCTCCTCAGCTGCCACCAAAAAGCGTACAGGGCACAGGACAGGCAGCAGGCAAGTGCTTCCGGGCACTCCCTTGTAGCCTTTGGAGGACATCCATGACTCCCCCAGCTGCTGGCAGTCCGCAGGAGCACCCTCCAGCCTGGCAGAAGGCAGAAGGGGAGCTTGCAGCTTCCTCTGCTGAATGTGGCTGCCCTGGAGCTGTGCTACCACAGCTCTCCTTTGCTGTGAGAAACCGCATGTGGCCTCTGTCCACAGCTGTCTGGGTGTCCACACGCGCTGCTGAGCCTCCAGCAGCCAGCCCCCAAGGTAAGGCTCAAATTGCTTTCCCAAACACATAACCTTGTGTCTGGATGCACAAGGGAGGTCTCCAGCAAAGGCCAGGCACCGCAGGCAAGGCACTGCAGTGACCGAATATTTAGTTGTTGCATCTGCCTCTGGTTTCATCCCTGTCAAGTGGCATAAACAATCAAATCAACATTAATAAGGGCATTTGGTGGAGACTTTTAGGTTCTTATCTTACTCTTAATGATTCATTCAGCTTCCTTTAGTTCTTGCAATCGAAGTCCTCTCCATCTTTCCCTTTCCCTGAACAAAACCTGCCAGAAGCCATCCCAGGACTTCTCAGCAGTGTCTGGAGAAATTAAAAGGGCCTTGAGCTATATACTGGCTGCAAGGACTAAAGGACTGACAAGGGGGAGATTATTTCTCCATAGAGGCACAGAGAAAAACATCGTGTTTGCTTGAGCTCATTATTCTTAGCAGTTCCGCGAACTGGAGAAACCCAAGATACTCTTGCAACCCCTTTGGCCACACCATTTTTTTTGTGATGGCATGCTGGCATCATCCTCACCAGCCCCCATCCCCCTCCCATGACTGCCATGGGATGGACATGTGCCACCATGGCCACCCGTGACCAGACTGATGTTCTGTTCATGTGCTAGCCACCATGGAGGGGACAGGGCAGCACAGAAGGGAGGGGTTTTTTTCCCATGCTGACCCCTCCATTTTCTTTTCTCCACTGTGTCCTGATGGTACAGCAGGGACAAAGTGTCCGTGGCTGGTGGTGGGGCAGGATCCAGGGCATGGTGGGAGGGAGCTACCTTCAGCCCGTGCCACATCAGCCTTAGCAGCTCTCAGTGCCACATCAGCCTTAGCAGCTCTCACCCCACGTCATCCAGAGTGAAGAAACCCTCTAGTGCATCCCGCATCTGTCAAGCAGCTCTCTCTGCTCCTTGATGCTGATTTATGGTCTTCTTGTGCGGCTGCCAGAGGAACCCTTTATACCAGATAGCTTTTATCTCAAAATAAGCCCTGGAAAAATACCACAGGCTTTATTTGTCATTCGCTCTGGGAAAGTTTTGAGCTAATAAATAAAGAGAAGTTATTTTAAAGGGCAGCTGTTTTCCTGAAAATTTAAGCTCAGGGCTCTGACAAAACAATACCTCCATTGCCTAAATACCCATAACCTCAACTTCTGCAAAATTAGGTTTCTCAGGCTGCAAAGAACAAAACCTTTGCAAATCAAATTGCTTCATATTCATGTAATTAGCAATTATCTCCCTGGTGGAAAATGATCCCCAACACGATATCTGGGTGAATCATACACACATAGGTTCTTTTACTTGGTTTTTGCATGTGAACACACACAAACTCAGAGGCACATCAGGATCTTGTCCAACTTCTCCCCTTTAATCTGCCCTTCATTTCAGCACAATTCAGACCACAGGTCTCAGATCTTAAACCATAGGAGATGTTTGTATTAACAATCTCTAATGCTGGTATTAGCAACTCCACTGCCCCACTGACAGTTAAAGAAAAGTCAAATATGGGTCAGGGTGGTGCTCCTTCTTCCTGACATGGCCAGGCCAGGACTCCTGAGGACACCTGAGAAGTTCCTGCACAGATCTGCAGAGCTGTTGGGCAAAGAGGTGGGAGCGTTAACTCCCCCATGGAGGTGCGGACATGCAGGACGCACAGCATCGTGCAGAAGGACCTTTCCCCATGAGCTGGGTTTTACACCCTCATTTTCACAGGACAGATCAGGGTTATCACATCCTCTTGTTTTTGCCTAAACTCATTGGAGCAGCAGCCTTGTGAGACTCCCCTCCAGGAACAACCATGTTTCTCCTTATTCTGCTGGCCTTGTGGAAGCAGATGTGGCTTTTAATCATGTTCCAACTGGAAAAAAGTTGCCAGGATGATGAGAAAATGAATGGACCTTGATAAATTCACCCAGTGATGGCACATCCAAGATTAACTGAGACCCCCAGCTCAGGACACTAACACAACCATAAGCACTCAACACAGCCGTCAGAGCAATGCATATCCATGCACATATCTGTATTTTGATGGCAACTCATGAAAAGCTGGACTTCAAAGCCATTTAAACTCTTCAGTTGGTTCAGCTCCCAAATTGGCAGGAAAAACACAAAGAACCAGACCACTTGCTAGCATAAACCAGCAGTGCCTCCACCATCCTCTGAAAAACATAGCCTTAAGGCTTTGCCCTGATAGAGTGGGTTTATATACACTTTGGATATAATCCAGGAGTCCTTAGTCACCTCTCAACAGTAAAATCCCTGTGGCCCTGCAAAGCAGCCTGGCATTTGTACCCGTGAGAGAAACGTGGCACAGGAGCCACAGGAGGGTTTATGCTTTCTTTTTAGGCTGGATGAGACAGGGACCAGTGGGAGCAGTGGAAAACCACCTGTATCCAACACAGAAAGCAAATACAGCTCTGGAAAGCAGGGCTAGAGGGTGCTGGGAGCAGGATCCTGTTATGTGCAGAGCTGTCTCCAGATTTCATTTGTCTGCAGCCTGCACTGTCCCTCTCCTCTATCACTTCAGCTTGAGCAGGACTGCTGACTCTAGGTTGCTGTTGGCATTTCTGCTCGCAAAGTGAATGGTTCATAGGGTACCTGGAGCTTTTTTGTTGGAACTGTTTTCCCAGTTGGAAAGGAAATATGACTTCATTGAAATGTGAGAATTCTAAATTCCACCCCCAACACACACACTGCAAAATGCTGCTCTGGGATAAAAACCCCCCTCATATTCTGATTTTATGTTCTCTTTCCCCTCTATTCTATTTAACATAGTTTGACAATGGCTCAGTTACAACACGTGTGGTACACTCCATTTCTCCCAGGATGGTGAACCAGAATTTTATGTATAAAACTATTAAGAGAGCAGCTTCTCCTGCTGAACGAAATACCAGACCTTGCAAACCAGAGCAAAACACTCACCCCCTGGCTTGTCATCGAGTAGTTTGTCACAAAGGGACTACACTGATCACAAAGTTAGTGTAGGTTTGGGTTTTTTTTTAATCTTCATTAAATGACGGAATCTGTCTCCTCTCGAAATGTGTCTGAAGCTGAAAGGCTCTAAAGCTGAAAGGCTTTAGAGACAAGCAATGCAGCAGCCCTCATTGCGTTCACTGAATGTGCTACCACTCCTCTTATTTCAGGACATCAAGAGGCCAGACATCCTCACTGCTCTACGTAAAACTTGTTTGGGTTGTTTCTGGCCTCCTTACAGATTCCTCTGCTGATGAAGGCTGGATCTACAGTGGTGGTATCACTTCATGACCCACCTGGAAACCAAGGAGCCTGGTCCAGACCCTTCCTGGACACCTTCATGGCTTCAGCAGGCAGTGGATTTACACCCCAGGAGGAGCTGGCTGTTTGCTCTGGGGTGGGTTGCTGGAGGGGAATTAGGTCTCATTATACACTTGCTTATTTGGGTTTCAGTGCACAAAGCCAGGCAGCTGCTCTGCAGGACAGGCAGCCTAGAGCCATGTGGAGTGGTGCAGCTCTGAGCCCTGAATGTGCTCAGCCTCATTAGCTTGCTGGCAGGGCAATAACAGGCCTTCTATGTTTTGGCTTCCTCTCCTGCCCCCAGCTCACATGTGGCACAAAAATTTCCAATTTTTTTTTCTTTTCCCCAGTGTACAAAGACGGTTTGTGCAGTAACCAGATTAAATTTGGAGAGTGAGCCATCAACCGGAGGTGTCTGGTGTCAGAGCAGGAAATTTGAGGATAAGCATCTAAGAGCACTCTGCACAGCGCTATCTTGTGTGCAGTTCAGGTGGCTCCAGCCTGGCCCAGGCCTCACCGAAGGATGGCAATGAAAGCCAGCGATCAGTAGTTAAGAGATCTGAGAGGGGTCTCCTCTTTGGAAAACACTCAGAAGCAAGAAATGAGGAGGATTTTGCAGCAAATTGGCTTACCCACAGGCTGCCATGGGAGCATAAATGGGGCTTCGGAAATTCTTTACAGTCTGAGAAAAAAGCCCCCCTCCTCCCCATACAGCCATCCCTCCACATATGTACACACATGTGCACGCATACAGCTGTGGGAATCTTTAAAGGCACCCGAGAAGGGTGAGGGAGTGGGAAGATGAAGTCTGAAGAAATTAATGCAAAGCAACGCACACATAGATGGCAAAAAACCCAAACTACTCCTACACGCCCTACATTATAAATCAGCTGTAGCTGCTGGTGAAAAGGACTCTTGCAGCAGTCAGCCCGGTGAAGGACTCCGCTCTGACATCAAGAAAACAAAAGAAACCCTTGGACACGCAAACAGTAGACTGAAAAAATAGTATCAAACCAGCAGGATGACATTCAAGAAATCTGCAGCAGGGGCACACACATGGGTTTTGTCGTTCGCTTCAGAAAGGGAGAACATTAAGTAACAGGCTGACAACTGATATAGGGGTGCAGACATTTCCATACTAAGCCAGGCTGCACACAATGGATTTGTTTAGCTTCAAGATGAAGGAATATATAAAAGGTCTGCCTGACAGTTCTCATTTATCCTTCTTTGACACAAGAACAAGTGATCTCCCAGTGAAATTAAAAGGCATTGGATTTAGAAGGAAAAAAAAGGAAAAAAAAAAAGAAGGATTTTTATATTCTCACATAAAGCACACTGAATTGTGGTGCTAACTGACAAAGTATTTTTGTGGTCAGGAGATTAGTATGATTAAAGGCAGAATAAGATGTTTAGTTGGAAAGTACGGTTACTTTAGAAAGTTGAGGGAGAAAAAGCATGCAAGTGCCCATGTTTTTATGAGGAGGTATCAACATGCTTTCTCACTCAGTCCAGGTTGAACAACTAGGAATTCAGAATTAGTCCAAAGGTGCTGGAGGAAAGTTCATAGCCCCAAAGCAGTGACCTTGGAAATGGTGCAGCTCGCTCACCACCACACTCTGTGTCATGAGATGGGTACACAGGAAGGGATATGCTGCCTTAAGGCAATGAGTCAGGGACACAACAGCTCGGCACCAATGAGACCATTACTGAAATTTAACAGATTCATGGAATCACAGAATTGTAAGTGGCATCCAGAGATCATTGAGTCCAACCCCCTGCCAAAGCAGGTTCCCTAGGACAGGTTGCACAGGTAGGTGTCTAGACGTGTCTCTCTCTCTCCAGAGAAGGAGACATCACAGCCCCCCTGGGCAGCCTGTCCCAGGGCTCTGTCACCCTCACTGTGAAAAAGTGCTTCCACATATTGGTGTGGAACTTCCTGTGCTTCAACTTGTGGCCCCTTGTCCTGTCTCCACAGACCACTGAAAAGAGGCTGGCTATTTCTCTCTGTCTCCCACACTTCAGATATTTATAAACATTAATCAGATCCCCTCTCAGTCTTCTTTTCTCAAGGCTGAACAACCCCAGTTCTCTCAGCTTTTCCTCATAGGGGAGATGCTCCAGGCCTTTAATCATCTTTGTGGCCCTCCGCTGGACTCGTTCTAGGTGATCCCTGTCTTTTTTGTACTGGGGAGCCCAGAGCTGGATACAGTACTCCAGGTAAGTATCTTCCAACTCTTACACCCATCTTTCATTATGATTGTTGGAGGGCCTGATACAAGGCTGAAGACCAGTTGAGGTCCAGAAAACCCACCTGGCAAAGCGGACCCAGAAGAGGGAGGCACTCCTCTGCTCATTTGGGAGAGACTGATCTAACCTGAACGGCCAGCAGCATCACTGGTGCTGAGAGGAGCCTGAGGAATCCAGATGGTTACCAAAACATGTGTAAATACATGCAAATAAGTAAGACGAAAAACAAAAAAAATGACTATGTTTGCAGGCAGAAAAGAAGGTTGAATTCACTGGATAGAGGGAGCAATTTAACTCCCTTTTCTCTGGACTAAGACTCAGCTGCCTGAGAAGGTTTTTGCCAGGCTCCCAATAGATAGGATTTCATCTATCAGCTGTTTTTATCCTACTGCAGCCTTATTTCCCCATCCTCCTTCCCTAGCTTGACTCCTCTCAACCTTGTGCTTCACGGCTGCGCACTTCAGTCCGATGAGATGGGTTTGGAAATGAAATTACTGCAAGATGCAGAGGGCAAGCAGGCAGCCCAGGGTGCGCTTCCAGAGGTCACGTCCTCCTGGCCTTTCCTATGGGAAAGTGCTCTCTAAACCTGCTCGCACCCTTCTCCAACAGGTTCAGAGCCCAAAGCTGATGACCCAGTTCCATGCTTGTGATGCCTTCAACCCAGCGGGTTGCACTGGAAGGACTGTACCACCTTTTCCTCTCTCCTCAAACCCTCTCGGCGTTGCTCAGAGTCAGAAAATGACCCTCCCTGGGGAGACATGAGCAAAGCGGCTGTTCCATGTCAGTGGTGGGGATACAGAAAGTGACAAGATCACCCCATGGTGGGCTCAGCTTTGTGGTGGGAATGAAACTCCAGTTCCTGGCTGCTATGAGACAGGATCTGCAGACTGAGCCCAAGCAAACTACTCACCATGGGGAGGGGGAGTGGGGTGTGTGTGTGCATTTCAGCACAGTAAACCAGCTACATTTCTCAGTTTCCTGTGCCTTTGGAGTGGCTCTGGGATGACAGACAGGCAAAAAGCAGCACCACAGAAACAACGTGACCCTGCCAAGGTCCTGCTGTAGCTGGGCACCTGGGCTGGACACAGGCCTGAGTCCTCTGGTGCTCAGCAGGCAAACCCCACCAGGCCCCACTGCCTGTTTCCTGACAAGTCCTAACTGTGCATGAACAACAGTGGCTGCAGCTGGCTTGGGACTTCCCAGCTGCAGAAACACTAAACTGAGTTTTGGCTGGTACTGAACCAGTGCAACCACAGCCTAAACAAGGCAATGCTTGCAGCCAATAGGGTGCAGAGAGGCCTGGTCACTGGAGTTGGTTATTAGCTCCCTTTCACTGGTCCCACCAAGGGGGGCCCTAATGCTATTTCCAGCCCTTGCCCTGACCTTGGTAACCCTGGTGGGCCACCATCTGCAGTCCTCTTCTGTTTGCTATGGGGCTATGCAGAAAGATGGGCAACATCAAAAAGCCAGCCTTTTTCGGGGTCTGCTTGAGCACGCATGCCCACAGGAAATTGCTGTTGCAGGTCTCCCTTTGGCTTCTTCATACTCAGAGAAGAATGGAGTGATAAGATCTATGCTAGTTTGTTTTTGAAGGTTTCTGGGAGAACCAGCACAGTCATCCATCACAAACACATCATGCAGCTGGTTTAGGAACCATCTCGCTGGGGACCTGCGAAAGATGGTGGAATGAGTACATGATGCCTTCCTACACTGATATGGGGGGTGCCACATGCCTGATGTGATGAAGCCATCGATCGTCTTTCTTTATGGATAGCTTTGCTAACTGTGCCTGAGCCTGAAAGCCACTGTGCACGTTTCCTTCTGCTAGTCCTTGCCATCCACAGCTCCGGTGTGCAGGTGTGGGGCAGCCAGATGGGACAGTGCACTGGCTGCACCACAGACAGCCTGGTGCTCCTCGCCACCATTTATCCCAGAAGAGCGCTTTCCAGTGCTGCTGAAAACAAAATATTTATGCAAAGCAGAGCAGGAGGGGAAGGTGAATGGCCACTGGTCCTACCAAGCCACCAATTCTCCAGTGTCAAAGCCCAAGTTCCCCAGCACAAGTGGGCAATGTTTGGAAGGAAGCAGGAACTTGCACATCCTTCGTTTCTTCTTGTTGGACTCTCTTCATCCCCCTTGCCATTAATAGGCTTAAACTGGCTTTCAGACAATTTTCATTTGTGATTTTCCCCAAAGGTGTCTCACTGAAAATATTTAGAGGTCTTCAGTCCCAAAGCAGCTGGCAAACCCTATTACAGAGGGGCTGGGGGCTTTCGTTCCTTGTGCCCCGTTGTGGCTGTTTCTCTAAGGGACTTTGGGAAAGGCTTCAAGCTCCTCCATTCACCATCCATTACCCCTGTGAGACAAACAACATCTCTGGTATGGGAATGGCTTCACTGTTGGTCATGCAAGGGTCATCATGCCTGACACAAGGTTCCACCATGGCACTGGGCATGAGAGCAACACATCACCATGTAAGGTAGTGGGGCCTGGGGAAGACTCCTGGTCCCTGGAGGAGCCAAGATGAGAGGCTGGACACAGTTTATGGTAAAGGGAAGCTTAGAACTGGGCCACTGAGAAAGAAAAAGGGCTCTGGGTTTTGCATGGCAGAGAGGAAGCACACAGACACGGGTAAGAGGAGGCGAGCTGGACAGCCACATCTAAAAATGGTCAGAGAAATCACTGCCACTAGTGGCCGCACGGTCCTCTCCATACCATAAAACCCTGTCAAGCAAGCAGGGAAAGGGAGGGCAGCAGCTGATAGGAAGAGGGTGCCAGAGAGGAGAGTCTAAGATACTCATGGGGGACATACAGAAGTGCAGCTGGCCCTGTCTCTAGCACATCCCCAGCAACTCCCTCAAAACTAGGGATCAGGCAGCTTTAAATATAAGGTATCTTAATCCTTATGCAAGCTCTAACCCTACACTGGAGACCTTTGGGAAATAAAACCAACAACCACAAGTCCCTTTCCTTTGGAGCAGGAGCTATGTCTTTGCATCCTTAAGCGCATCACCACCACATTGGACATGCTCTCCTGTAGCCCCAGCTACTATTTCTGCCCCAGGGTTTCCACAGCTTCCTCCAGTGATGCCAGTGTGGTGTCCAATTAACTCATCAGTCACAGCTCCACAAGCTTTGCTGGGTGCAAGCTCTCAACTACATAAATAATAAATAGGAAATTTAACATCTTGTCTCCGTTTCCCCTCTCCTTTCAATTGCAAATGCATCTGGCGCAGGCACCGTAGTGCACACACACACACACACACACACACACACGCATGGAGGAGCGAGGTGCCTGCATTCTGGTTGGATTAATCCTGCATTTGGTGATGAGTTGAGTTTGCGGGAAGGCTGTAAGCGCATCCAGATAATAGCATTGGCTTTAGCAGGCCTAATTTTCATTAATCTTGCTGCTCCTCTCTCTGCCTCACCAAAGAAAGGAACTGAGGTTAATCAGGAAAAAGGAGTCTCCTTCACAGAGCAGTGGGAGTTCGCAACAGGGCCGCATTGGTTATTTTCCATATTCCCCTGAGGCCCATGTAGGAACAGACATTTAGTAGAAACTATATTACTTGGCTAACAAGATTTACAAGCAGTTTGAGATAATGCAATCATTTCCAAAATGAAGGAAAGGCATTTGCTAAAAAGTAAAGCTGGGATGAGGGAGCGGAGGGCTCATTTTCTCAGAATCCATTATGTGCAGCCAGGGTTTTGCGTGCATGTGCATGTGTGAGTGCGTGTGTGCTGCTTTGAGACTATGAAGACTGAATTAAAGGCCAGCTCTGTAAATTCACCGCTAGCCTTTATCTGCAGCATCGTTTTTCATCTCCATCCAGATTTTTTCCCCTCCTTCTGCCTCCCATAAATCTTATACAAACAAACAACGAAATCTAATCAGGCTTCCTAACCTCACCTCATCACCGCTGCGTGTTACTCCGTGCAGCCTTTGCCTGTCGGCAGCGATGCAAGAGCAGAGCATGTATCAATACAAACAGGAATGCTCAGCTAATGCAATAACGCTCTCACAGACGGATGCCTGCTTTGCAGTGTGTCAGATCCCTGGGGATCACGCCTGCTTATTCACCTGAAACTGGAGTAATGTGACTAGCCCTCCAAAACGATCGATGGTCATTGAATCATAGAATTCAGAGATGGAAAAAACAACGGCATCACGCTGCTGCCCCCCACCTCCCCTTTGTACACACCCATGCATGTGCACACAGGATCCCTGCAACCGAGGGTTGAATAGAGTTAAGCTTAAATTATTCTGGTGATGGGAGTTCCATCATCTCACTGTGAGGATGTGAATTAAGCAGGCAGATGTCACCCCCTGTACTGACAGTCCTTCCTCCCCAAATGACTAATTTTCACCTGTTCTATCATCCCTGCTCAGCATCCTGCTGAGTGCCCTGCCAGACAGCAATTTTGTCCCAGCTCTATTAAGCTCTGCACACTCAACATTTCTGCTGTTTCGCTACAAGCAAATCCTTCAGGCTTTCTCCAGCTCCATGTCCATAGTCATCCTGGGGCCGTGCACTGAGCTGTGCCCATACCAGCAGATGAGGTTTCACTGCAGAAAGATGAGGAAATGCAGGTGGTTGTGGTGCAAGTGGCAGGATGACCAAGGCAAAGGAAGTCCAGGACCATGCTCAGCACAAGGGAGGATGCACTGAGGTGTGGCTAGAGGAGCAGAGGGGAAAGAAAGGGAGCAAACCATGCTCCTCTCCAAATAGGGCAAGCGGCACGTCAGAAAACCTACATGGCTTTAAAGACAAACTACCTTCATTTGCCAGGTTTCACGTGCGCAGCAAGGTCTGGTAAGTGCACAGGCTGTTTAATATTAAATGTACTATTTATTATTTACACAGCAAAAAGTGCATGCTAAGGAGCATTTCCAAGGCAGATGTGCCGAGCCTGGCCCCAGAAAACCTCCCTCACTCCTCATAGTAAGGCAATGCTGCTTTTTTCTTTGGAAATCCCTCTCATTTGAAGTGGTTATACAATAGTGCTGGGTTGCCAATTAAATACAAGAGCCATTAAAGCTAAAGGTGCCTGAAAAGGCTCAGGGCCAGTCCTCCCATACCACTGAACATCCCAAAGTGCTTTATTTTTGAGATACTAATAGGAGGAAACATCTTCTGAAGCAAAGAGTGGGCTCCTGGATTATGCCACCAGCAAAGCTTGTCTCCCAGCATGCCACCAAGACAGCTGTGACATAAATAACTGAGATGTCTTCAAGGGGGTTTTGTGTTGATGCGCTCAGAGTACCTCATTGCCTGTCTCCCAGACACAGGAACCATCCAGGAGGGATGACTTCTTAAAGAAAGCAGCTGTGGTATTTTCCCCTTGCACAGAACAGTTTCTGGCAACTTCTAACAAGAAAAAAATTAGCAGAAACAGATGGCACACGGTGTAAGAAGCTTTCAGAAGCTTATCCTCACCACACCGTGATGAGCCGAAGTTCGACACTTTCATATCAACACTTCTCCCGTGTAGCTTCCATCAGATGATTCTCCAGCACTTCAGTGCTTTCCACTCCTGCACAGACTTGTCTTCACTGATGAGAACATGGAAATCACAGCTACAGAAAATACGTGTTACACCCAAACATGCTACAGATCAGACTCGTGTGCTTAGCCCCAAAACACAGCCAGGTATCTGGGGAAAATTTCTTTTCTAAACTCCACTATGCTAAAATTTTATATATATATCTATGACAGAAGCCCACACCCTTTAGCTTCCAGATGGATTGCATCTCAACACTGCTCATTGGCAGGCTGTGCTGCACTGGGTCAGCAGAAGCTGCCTGATAAACTAAAGCAGCGCAGAGTGCAAAGTGATGGAAGACGTAGCAGGCAAAACACTGTAACTCATCAGACAATGTAAGATATCATAAGTAATAAGCAGCAGAAGCAGTCTACAAGATGGTTTATAAAGGGCTTGATGAGTAACTCAGCTGAGCCTCTGGATTACACGCAAGACAAATCACTTCATTTCTGTCCTTATGCAGCCGCCCATCTGCAGTGTGCAAGGAACCATCCCTGCTCTTCACATCCCAGGGGCTTCAGATAAAAGGGTGAGAATAGCTGCTAAAACCAAGCAACACAAGGCAAATTTTTCACTTATTCCTGAAAGAGATGAGTGATTCTGCGTGCCTGATCTTTATAATCGGGGAGTACTTGATATGCACAGATGCACGAAGCCCTAAATGGACATAGAGCTGTGAAAAGTTCAAGAAGCAGGCTGTGCTGGCTGATAGCTGTTCCCAAATTCAAAACCAGATTTAGCCAGAGGCACTGACTTATACCTTATAAAGCTGCACTGCCTCCTGCCCTATGCAATACTGTTGAAATTCAGGGAACAAAATATTTGCAAGGGGGACCCATGGTGAACTTGCATGGTCATGTGCAGAAGTGACAAACACCCACTTCTCTTACCCCATTCAGCCACCACCATCTCAAATGCATCAGTCCTGCTTCCTCAACAAGCACTGAGTGTTTGTCCGGGGCAGGGTGGGGGGAATACTACTGCCTCAGCTTCCCTACTCTCCCAGGCTATCTCCATTCCGGCTTCTAATGTGGGGTCCCCAAGTAAGCTACTGTCCACTTTGAATTACGTGGATCATGCAGAGACACGGACAAGCCAACAAAGAATTTGCATTGTTCCATTGAGGGATCTGGGTGAGCATCTTTTAAGTGTTTCCTCTACTTGCAACAAGGAAACTTCTGCTGCACATGCAGCATGTGCGTGCAAGATGCACTACGTCTCAGGCACATGCTTCCTTGCAGGTTCATCTGCACATGTACAGCAAGACTGCTGTTCCTCACAGAGTGCTCATGCAGTCAGGTCAGTGTGCATTCGCAGTCCCGATCACCCTACTCCTCAGCTTGCTTGGGGCCAGCATATTGCAAAGGTCCTGTCTGGGGAGAAGCAGATTCCTGCCAAGAGGCAGCCAAGGGGGAAGATGAACCCCTAATGGAAACGGCATCTGTGGCTTCAGAGTCACACATGGAGACCAAGCATTTGGAGTGTAACGACCCAAAAATGATGCTCATCAAATAACCTTAATTTATTAATTGCATTTGCAGCAAAATGTACAGCTGTCAGTCTTGCCAGGGGAGCTGGGGTGTTCCTGGAGTGTGTTGCTGCATGTAGCTCGCTCCCTAGTGAAGCCCAGGCTATGTTGTGTGGGGACCCATGGATCCTCTTCCTTTCCCCATTGCACAAGGGGTAGGTGAGCATCTCCCATCCCCAGGCGTGCATTTTGCCAGTGAGCTGAGCTGCCAGGTGGAGGAGCCTGGGGCTGGGGTAACTGAGCATGAGCTGGCTCATCCCCGCACTCCCTGCAAGGCGAGTCCCGGTAGCTGTTATCGAGTGACAATGCACTCTGGGCTTTTGCCAGGTGAGATGAGTTCACGTCAAATGGAAAGCAAGACATCAGGAGATAACGTCTTCAAAATGCTTCAGATCACTACCTTGCATTTCAGTTCGCTGTGAGGAGGGGCAGTCGCCCCAGCCACCCTCCACTCTGCATCCCAGTGTCCAGAGGCACCACTACCACCACCTGAGAAAGCCCTCAGGTGGGCTGTGGTGTCTCTGATATGCCTCAGGCAAGGGATGGAGGGTCCCGGCTGGCCAAATGGAGAGCTATTACCCAAACCTCATCTGTCTCTCTGTAATGCTTTGCTGCTCAGTGTAGCATCTCCAGACCCCCCCAAGCTCACTTGGCTTCTGTTCGGCAGCAGCAGGGAGATTTTCAGCCACAGATTTTACCAGCAGCCCCAAAGTGAAGCTCTTCATACCACGACATTTCAAGGCAACCCTGCCGTTCCAATGCGTCTTGGTCATTGAGAGCTGATGTTAAGCATGAAGGGGTTGGTTTTCACCATGCCACACAGAGCTGTACAGCCGCACCCTGGGAATCACATACTTGCTAGAGCAGAAGTGTTTGTTATGAAGGAGGACAGAAGTGCCTGGGATCTTTTGGTTAAAAACTGACTTAAAAAACCCACAGCAATTGAATAGTTAATGTGGGGGTGGTGGAGGTGGTGGTGGTTAAACCCTGGGCTGCCATTGCTCCTGGCTAGTTGCAGGTAGGAGGCCCTGCTGCAGCTGGCTGGTCCTGCTGGGGTGTGGGAGACGACTGGACAGGGCTCATGCCGTAGCCGACACTTACAAGCACAGTTGTGCCAGCAAGGCTGGCCGGCTATGACACAATGATCCATTCCAAAGAGCAGTCTGGCTTCCCAAAGCAGGGCAAAATAACAGCACAGCCCAGTCTTCCCTCCAAACTCATGGTCATGAGATGTCTGCAATTCGCTGCCTTCACCTATCTGCTTCAAAATAAATCGCCACATCTCTGATGGCAAAGAAAAAGGCACAAACAGTTCCCCTTCACCTGAGAACCCTAAAAGTGCCCAGCGAGGTGTGCAAATGCCACTTGGTCCAACTCTACAGCTGGTGGTTTGTCAGCAAGGCAAGGGGAACAAACCCTTTCTGTCTGAAAGGCGGCTTCAGAGAGGGCTGTGGCAAGGGAGATTGTTTCTATTCTAAACCTCATCTCCCAAGGTCTCCAGCACCCGGCTGCTTTCCCAGAACTTGCTTTAATTTCTCAGGAATGAAGGGAGAGAGGGCCAGGCTGCAGAGACCCTCTTTCTGGGGACCTGTCTTTTGGCACTGTGACAGTGGGCTTTTGGCTTCGAGGCGGTCACAGGGAGGCAGGGGCATGTGAGTATGCCAGAGAGCTGCAGGCTCTGCTGTTCGCTCAGTTAGGTACGCTTAATCCTGCACCATCAAAAACGTCAGGCTCTCCAGTTCTCTTTATTTCCTAATTTATTCTCCCAGGCAAAGATGTTGGCTGGTTCGTTCCCATGTAACTCCTCTCCAAGGCAGGTTCGGAGACTATCCCAGCTTCCACCACCTGGGTAATAAACCAGGATATTAATGCATTGCAGCGGAGCAATTAGCAGGGGGAAGGGAAAGCAGAGTGAGGGAAGGAGCATGAATGGGAGCTGGCAGTGATTTATTTTCAATTTTACTTATTAAAACCATTCTGGGTACAGATTACCTTTCTTCACTCAGTCTTCATTATTGCTCCACCTGCCTTGAGACTGAGAGACATGGGCATTTTGATAGACTGACTAGAAGGCCAGCTAACTTCCTTGGTACTTCCTCTGCGGTGTGATGAAGCCGCTGCTCCGGAGAGCCACAGCAGCCATGCCAGGCTAAGCCTTTGCTTTCCCCGAGATGGGTCTGTGCTGTGCTGCAGGGCCCTGGAGCACGACTGTGTCACCACCCTTGAGGCAATCTCCATTTGCGCAGACCAATATATCTGTCCTCTCTCCGGATGTTGTGCCATCAGCATCAGTTGACAGAAGGATACAGGTGGGTGCCATCGACTTGCTGCTTCAGGTACGGCACAGGGGACTGCCAGTGCCATGTGAAAATCAGCTCCAGGAGAGACCTCTGCCCAAATGTCCTGGGCTCAGCTAGGACAGGGTTAATTTTCATCAGAAGTTGGGAAGGGACACGGTCAGGACAGGTGACCCAAACTATCCAGAGGGGTATTCCATGCCATATGACACCATGCTCAGTATAAGAGAGGGTGGCACATCTCCAGGATGTGTGGCTCAGGATGGTCCAGATTCATGACGGGTCTGAGTTGTACACTTTTTGGTGAGAGAAGTGCATTGTATATCACCCGTTTTGTATATTTTAAGTCCTGTTGTTGGTGATTCCCTCTCCCTTTGCTGTCCCAGCAAACTGTCCTTACCCCAACCCCACAGTTTGCCTTTGACTTCCCATTTTCTTACCCATCCCACCATGGGCAGGGGTTGAGTGACTGGCCACATGATGCTTGGCTGTGGCTGGGGCTGAACCACGACACCAACACAGAAACTGCTCAACAGGGAACAAGCCCACATCATCCTCCTGTATTAGTTTCATCCTGACTGAGAGGCATGGACCTGGGATCAGCAGGACTGCCTGTTCTCATGGACACAAACAAGTCCCAAGACAGATGACATTGGACATTACAGTGCTTGTGTGAGCTGAGGGGTGATGTAGCACAGGCTATTTCCTCCACTTAAGACCTCCATTTCATTACTGCAGAATAAACAAGCTTTTGTTACAGTCCATAACTAGCACTCCTTCCAGTTTGTGGGACCTCTTCAGAAAGGGATACGGGATGCCCAGTGCAACATCTCCTACCAGTCACAGTCATACCCTGGTATTCAGCATTTCCTTGAGCTGCACTTGGCAGGCACCAGGGCTTGCTCTGTGCAAGAGGAAATTCAAGGCAAGGACAATTAGCATCACCAGAAGTTATGGTGGTCAAAGACATCTTTCACATAGAAAATCAAGATGTTTTAGAGAAGTGCATCTCAATCTCTCACCAGTGAAGAGTCTGCACACCAGCTGGCATGGGATCTGTTTGTGTGGGAGGTAGGAAGCAAACAGGGAATTTCTCCCTCTTGCACTGATGGAGACCGCGAATATCTCCCTTGCAGGTGGCAAGCAGCCAATGACTCCCAAACGTGCTGTGGTCTGGACCATGCTCAAGAAACCATCCTGTCACATTAATAGCTCCATTAGCTATCAATCAGCTTTTTTTCTCTCCTGCCTTTAGGTCACCAAAGTGCTGAGGGCTGGTGCTGCTCCAAAGGGATTGAATTCCTTCCACAACAGTTCAGAACCCATCTTTTCTCCCCCAGCTTGCTCAAGTGTTCCACATCAACACTGTGAGACGTAGCCTGTCAACTCAAAGGTGTTCACGGCCATGTCCAGCAGCATCTGCCACCCTGCATTTTGGACCCTGACCAGGACATGCTGCAGTAAAATCAGATTAAGGGCACCGGTTTCATAAGTCAGAGGTTTCTTTGGAGCAATGGAAAAACACCTACTTCCCCTGCTAAACTAGGATTTGCGCATCTGTCTTCAAGTGCCTCGCACAAGGAATTATGGCTACCTCATGGGCAGGATTTAGAGCTGCAGTCAGCTCAGAAAGATCACAGGGCTGTATTTACTTTCTGACAGATGTACAGGTTTATCACATCCCTTCCCTTGAATATATATGTCCTTGAATATATATATATATATCCATACACCCAAGGTGTCTTTGGGCAGAACTCCAAGAATATGACTCAGAGAAGATCCTGGCCTTTTCCTGGGCAGTTAAGCTTCCTGGCCAGAGCAGGATCAATAGCACAAGAATGGGTTTCCTCACTTGTGCAATGTACCAATTTGGGTCTAATTTGCTCTGGCTGCCATCTACTAATACGACAAGTACTTTAACCAGATGTAACCTTAGAGTGCTCCCCTTGCTCACGCACGCTGGGCTTTATGGTTGCCCACTGTGATTGTGCATCTAAAATTATGGCAGCTGATAAACTGAAGGCAGAAAAGGAAGTTAGAGCTCAAGCAAAAGTCTGCCAAGTTTCTAATAAAATTCAAAACACAGCAATATTTAAGAGTGTACACGAAGCCAGCATTTGTCTGTGTTTCAGTCTGCCTTGAAATCCCCTGAGCAATCAACCCACGTGGAGGCAGCTTAAGGAATGGAAAAATCAGTCACTTTTATTTCTCATGTCTTTTTTAGTCTGCATAGTACAATACGCAGTGGGAAAATGAGGTCCAAACCACTTACTCGGCAACAAAAGCAATTTTGGTTGTTTTCAACTTGCAGAAACCAATGATACTTGTTCCTACGGCCTCAGTGCTTGACCAATCACCTATTCTCAAATGTGAAAGTTTCTCAAAAGAGTGGACTTGTTCACCAGATCCCCAAATGATCCTTTATTTTCACTGTCCATGGGTGCACACACTGTGATCCAAGAGGCTTGTTCGCAAGTCTACATAGCATAAAAAAATCACTTCCTCCCACCATTACGTCTGCAGTTCTAGCTCTTTAGTGCTGCACTCCCAAACACAGCTTTTTAGTCAGTTCTTGTTAAATATCCAAAAGGGAAGAGGCCTCTGGGCATTTTTGCTGGACCTCTGCTTGCGTTCTCCATCTCATACAGAAAAGGTTTGGGAGATCCCATCTCCTGAGGTCCCTGTTTCCCCCCCGTCTTATAATGAAAAAAATTCACATGCACAGATACCCTGGATGAGTCAGGAGGAAGGTGGGGGTCACATTTATCACTTGCATATCCCGCTGTGTCAGCACATCCATGTGCTCTCTGCTCTGAAAGGACATTGTAAGTGTGATTCCTTGATGGTTTCCCATCCTGGAAAGACCTCAGCAAGGACATTTCTCTCAAGTCCACATGAGGAAGACAAGGCTTCTCTCTCCAGCATGACCAGTGTCCCTGTAGGCATTGCTGTGGTCCAGAGCTGGGCCAGCATGAACCAGAGGGCCACTTACACGACTTGCTGCTGTACTGTGGCCACTCTTGGTACAGCTGAGCGAGTCAGGAGGAGATGCCATTCTGGCCTGGGACACTTACAGAAACATGCTGAGGACAAGGTGTTCCGATAAGTCCCTACCGCAGTACTGTGCAGAACAGAGTACAAGGACTATGCCATAGCTAGCTTCCCCCTCGTGGAGCAGAAAGCTTGTAATATCTTCATCCCAATCCTAACCAGGTGATGGCTCTGAAGAGGTCCACCCTACAATGTGGGGAACAAGCTCCAATCCCTTGACAAGGTGGGACACCACAGTTAATAGCATAATACTGGGGTGAAAGGAGATCCAACGGGGATGACATTGTTCCCCTCTCCATCTCAGGCAAGCTCTTTGTTGACATTTTGACTCATAGCAACATGTTTGCAGCTTTCCCCACTCTTGGAGAAGGGAAATATGAGAAACAGCGCTCAGCTGCAAAAAAAAATGTGACTCTCAGAGGTCTTAGGGAGTCCAGGCAGATCGCTAGAGAAATCTGTATGAAAGCTTTCACTAAATAAGGTGCCAATGGCCCTGAGTTGCAGCTGATATTTCCTGAGCTTTTATGATGTTAAATTGCATCCTGGTGTTTGGCACAAGCCCCTTAAAATCGCAACTTTGTGCAACTTTATGCTGTTTTCTAAATACCATATATGACATTTTAGCTGCTTATCAACTGTAACGCCAGCTCATGTGATGTGATAAGGAGCACCCTGTGATCAGAAATACCTCTGCTTGTGACAGGTTTGGCTCCAAATTTCATCTCTGAAGTACTAATTGCCCTTATGATGGGAGATTTTCCCCAGTTTTCCTTTTGAATACAAGGGATCTCAGGTCCTTAAACAAAGCAGAGTAAATCACTGCTTTTGAGTAGAAGCCACTTGCTGCTCTGGCTTAAGGAAAATATCTTTATTTCCTCAAAATGTCCATAATTCTCTGTTGAGGAATAATATTTACTATCATCAGTGGTGTCCAAAACTGTCTTGTTAAAGAGATTTCCTCTCCTCCAACTTGCCTTGCAATTCTTCTCTGAAAATTTCAAGCCCCCTCTATCCTTCAAACTAAATGTTGGGAAACCACATTTTCCCTGCCTATTTTTAACATATTATTTTAAAAAATATCTTTTATATTTCTGTGATTACTATTCTAATTACTATATAATAGGACATAACGTTTACCCTGCCATTTCTTTAAGCCCTCACAGTTGCTGTTCCCTACCCATTTATTTGACTTTCATTACAGCATTTCATTAATTTTTCAAAACTGTTCAAAAAATGGAGGGGAAAACAGGAAAAACTGCCCTCTCACTGTTTTTTTTTTTTTTTTTTCTGAACAGACTTTCTAAAGCTGATGGAATTCTGAAATGCTACAAAGTGACCACAGCTGTGGTTTTACTTTTGCCGTATTGAAGATTTCTTCCCACAAACCCAAGGAATTACGGAAAAGATGGACAGTAGAAAAAGAAAGACATTTAAGAAAGGAAGTAAGTAAAGAATTTCTTCCCTAACCATCCCTGTGACTTGACAATCATCTGTAGTCCTGTTTGAAAAGATTTAATAAGAGCCAGCAAGTGGAAAAAAAAAAGTGACGATTCTAGGTTTGGTTTAGGGATTTTTCCTGGATTAATCTAGAATTTTCTTATTTCAGCACTGTGATGTTTTGTATTTTTTCAATTGAATTTCTTTTCCCCCTCTTTAACCAGCTCTACCCTTCAGACTGTGCAATATTTTTTCCTATTTAATATTTCTCTAGCTCATCTTGCCTTTGCTTCCAAGAATAGGGCTCAGCACTAATTATTTCTGGTTCTGGGAATAATTAACTCAGATAAGAGCCCTCCCCATATGCAACCTGCATCACTCCTGCCCACACAGAGCTTCATGTCTAGATTTATCACGTCTAAACACAGTTCCATAATTCTTTGTGCAAAGATGACATGGGTCACCATCCCCCTGCCCCGGTATTTTGGTATCCCTCCCATCATGGTATGGTCCAAATCCCCCAGCCTGGTGAACTGCTATCTCTAGGGACAGGCTACCTCCAGGATGTCTAGGGGCTGGCAGTTTCCTAGTGACACGGTATTTGTCTTCTGCACCAAGTGGCCGTTTACTGCTCGTGAGATATGGAGAACGAAAGCTCTGGGACACTATCAACTTAAGTCAACACATACTATTAATAATCATTACTTCTGCACTGCACAGCGCTTGGCACCCTCAGCCAGATTAGCTCGGCTTTTTGCATCATAGCCGCATGCATGCTTATTACCCCACAGTTTACAAACCAATGCGATTACTTAGGTGATTGCTAAAAACTACAGATACAGCATAAAGACCTTTTTTCTCTCTTGAACCATCAGAAAAACTCCAGGGCTTAAAAAAAAAAAAAAAAGCAACAATAAAAAGATTGCCACGGGGATTAAATTAGTTTTCCCCCCATACTTGCTTGAGTGTTTGCTTTTTTCTGGTTTACATGCAGAAGCACCCTAATCATCCTGGCAGTAGCATTGCCAGGCCCCCTCTTTTATGGCAAGAAGAGAAGAAGCAGGCGAGCGTGAGCTCGACTGCCTGCTTGGGGGAAGATCTTCCCCGTGAGTGCAGCCGAGCTGGCAGAAAGCAGCAGCTTGGGGCATAATGGATGATAGGGGATGAAGTGACCAACTCAGGCAGGGACAGTGGGAATGGCTGCCCCATTATTGCAAATTTCTGACTATTTTCAGACCATGACCAAATAAGTTTGTCTGCTTTTAATTCTGAAGTATAATGCAGGCCTTTAAACTGCCTGAATTAAAGAGGGGTGGGGAGGTGGGGGTGGGGAAGAAAGGAAAACCTGGAAAAAGAATAAAGTAAACAGAAAAATATGTTCACAGAAGCCTCCTGATACCTCTCAATGTCGTGTACTAGAGAGAAAGATAAATGCTAAAATCTTAAACTTTCCTACTTCCAGCAAATGTCATAGATTCAAAAACCCTGGTTCTGCAAGGGGACACCAGGACCCACACTGTCTTGGCAAAATTATACCATGTGCTTCTGCTGTCCAGTACCCTGCCTGATACAGATGTGGGAACCAGCAAATCAATGTTCATAGGTGTTTGGAAAGCCCTATGTCTCCTGGCTACACGGCTCAAAACCTCCAATCTGCAAAGAGCTGCCCCACTTTTGTCCTTGTAATGCACACACAGAGGCACACCTTGGCTAGGAAATAGGTGCCAAGCAAGGTGGAAAAACCTCAGCAAATTATTTCAAACAAACCATGCCCAAAGCCTATGAGTTTCTACTTAAGGTTTGAAGTGCATCGTGGAGAGCGAAATCCAGCCTTTCAGTCCAGCAACAGCTAAAGCATGTTAGAAAACCTACGAAAGTCCATTGGTTTCCCTTGGGTGATGCTTGGCGGTTGAAGCTGGCAGGAGGAGGCTGTGGCAGGACACGGCTGCTGTTTTCTCCTCCCAGCAGACTCAGTCCCATCTGTGAGTTGCTGAATTGCAGAAAGCTCGCCTGAAAGCCCACTGCCTGGCAGGGGACCAGGAGCAGTGATGCATGACAGGAGGTTTCCAGGGGCCAGCCCTAGACCACTGTGCCTCTATTTCCCACCTGCAAAGGCAAGATTTATGAGGTTTTTAGGCTTGTATGAGGTCTGCAAAGTCTTGGGGCAGGACTTGGTGTTATCAGGTGCTGGTATGGCAGAGCCCTGCTTTTGGTCCCTGGAAATGGAAATACTGCTCCATCATGTGATGCAATAAGCTGCTGTGGGTGTTGGGAAAGAGTAAACGGAGAGTTGGTGCATAGGAGGGAGAATGCCATTATTTAGTAGTTTTGTTGAGGCAAGGACATGTACTAGGGGGCTGAAGTATCCTAATGAAGAGAAGTTAAGGTAGGTGTTTTGTTTTGGTTGAGTTAGGGTCTGTGTTATGTTTGTGAATTCTAAGACTAAGATAATATCTAGAACTGTGATGATAAGAGCTGCAGTTTTGCTGAGTGTGGTTATAGTTATTGAGGGGAAGAGGGGAGGTTGGTAGGGATGATGGACCAAGAAGATGATTAGAGGGCTGGAGCACCTCCCCTACGAAGAGAGGCTGAAAGAGCTGGGCTTGTTCAACCTAGAGAAGAGAAAGCTGTTGGGGGACCTCACTGCAGCCTTCCAATACTCAAAGGGAGCAGAGAAACAGGAGGAGAATAATCAACTTTTTTTAAAAGGGTAGACAATGGCAGGACAAAGGGGAATGGATTAAAGCTAAAGGAAGGAAGGTTTAGATTAGATGTTAGGGGGAAGTTCTTTATAAAGAGAGTGGCAAGATGCTGGAACAGGCTACCCAGAGAGGTGGTGGATGCCCCAACCCTGTAGGTGTTCAAGGCCAGGTTGGATAGGGTCCTGGGCAACCTTGTGTAGATCCAGGCCTGGAGGTTGGTGTCTCTGCCTGTGGCAGGGGGGTTGGAACTCTGTGTTCCTTGGGGTCCCTTCCAACCCATGCCATTCTGTGATTCTATGTAGGGTGTGATGCAGAACGCAGAGGGCGGACCAAAACACGTGGCCTGCATGGTGATGGGTAGAGGCATGGGGGATGGGTTGCAGAAGAGTTGAAGGACAGCAGAGACAACACAGGGGTAACCCGTCTGACCCGGGTGCTCTCAGGAACTTGCATTGTGGTTAAACTGCCTGACGCTGGCCGGTAACACACTGCATATAAAGGATCTTGCGTGCAGCAAGAGGACTTAGCAAGCAGGGGGTTCCCAGCACAGGCAGGATGATTACACAGCAAGAAGAGCCAGACTGGGCTGGATAAATCCCAAAGGGCCACTGCTGGCACCAGGATGGGAACACAAGCAGGAGCAGGCTGGTTTTCCCTGCACAGTGCCTGTGCTGGAGGATGGGAACACTTTTGGGGCAGCAGCCCCTGCGCACCGTCTCAGGCAAAAGGGAGATGCTGGATGCCAGCTCCAGCCACACATAGCAGGGCAAAGATTTTCCTCAATGCCTTGAGACATCTATTTTTAAACAGTTGCATGTGTTTCCTTTCATTGCCAGTCATTTGCTTTGAAAGGAAGTTACAAATAAGGAGAAAGCCCCTCACTAATTATGTGGTGGGATGGGCCTATGCCTTTGGCTGAAGTGATTTATTGTCTCCTACCTCTCTCAGCAGCCACAACAGACTTAAAGGCCGTTTCTCATCTCTCATTTGGAAATGAACTGGATGAAGACCAATGTGGAGGAGATGGGATTGACCTCAGTCATCGGTCACTTGTTTTTTATCCTCTAGACAGCTCTTGGGAAGGGGAAGGGGGTCCCACAATGGGACCGATCACAGGTTAAAACCTCCCCCCAGCACTGCCAGCACACTGCCTGGAGCATCAAAGTTCAATCCTGTTTGGCATTTCTGGAAGGTGTAAATACAGACAGGAGAAACGGACAGAGATTTCCTAAAATCTCACCGATATGCATTTTTCCACGCACAGAAATATCCATGCACTCTGTTAATCCAGAGAGTGACTTGTGCCATCCTTAAAGTCAGTTCCAGCAACAGATTTTTCAGGTTTCTGGCTGCTCTCAGAGAGAAGTCCAAGAAGTACCACTGGGAATTGGGCTTCCCGGTATAATGAGAGAGGGAGGAAAACCATTAAAAAGGCTTAACGGAAAAGGAAAAGAGGTGTAAGGAATAACATAATGGAAAGAGGGAGGGGGGGAAAGAAGAGAAAGTGGAAACAAAAGTTTAAAACAAGCTTCAACAGCCATCAGTGAAACAGAAAATAAAATTAAGCCCTGGTCTCCGACAAGGTATTCAAATGCCTCGGCTCTGGGCATCAACAGAAGAGCTCAGACAGACAAACCAGAGGGATGTTATTCAGAGCAGCTTGCTGGCTTTCCCTAGAGTTTAATAATAGCAACTGTATTTATATGACTAAAATGTTTTTGTTAAAAGGCTAAGTACTGGTATGTCACGCTAGTCACTTTAATTTAAAATAAATTCTAAAAGTTCTCACTGGAAAGGCTTGCAGCTAACTATAAATACATGCAATATGCAGATGGATTTTTTTTTAAAGCAGATTTATTCTTCTTCAGAGGCATTAAACTGCACAACAGTGCAGCATTTCTTTGGCACAAATTTCCAGAGGCCTTGGGATTTGGGATTTCTAACAGATCTTGCTGCATTTCATTTTTTTTTCCTCAGCCCTTCTGCACAGAGCAGCAGCTCTGGCTGGTTTGATGTGGGGTTTTTTGATATGTGAAGAGATTTTAAGAGACAGAAGAGACAGAGAGAATAGGGAAAATGAAAAAAGTAGAGTCCTGGGCAAGGTGACAGCCCTCATCCTCCCTGTTATGCCGAACATTTGGAGGAAAAACTTGGTCAACCAATTATGAGACTGAATGCAGCTACCCATGCTCCAGTCTAGTCTTCCCCTTCCTTCTCTTTGCTGGTGGAAGCAGAGAGCAGAATCACGGTGAATCCCTTGATTCCCGCAATGCCGAAAGCCCATCCCCACCTCCCATCCAGGGCTACACAAGGAGAAACCACAGGAGGATGCAGGTGGCCCTTCATACTGAACACTGCCACCTCCCTTGCAAGCCTCAGGACTGTGAAAAGGAGGTTCGTTTGCATGTCGAACACTGGCTCCCGCAGCTTCCCCTCTTTTTCTGCTTGCGGAGAAAGCATTGCAGCAACGTTGCAGGAGCGCATGACATCACACATTTGCGTTCCCTAGCAGCAGTCCCACAGCAAAGCAACAGAGCTGCAGCAGGGGTGCAGAAGCTGGCAGCATGGCAGCTTTGCCCACGCCTGAGACTTTGGCCCCAAGTGAGCCCTCCAACACACGGTGCAGCTACATGCTGCCAGAGCAGCCAGAGGACACGTTCCATCCACGGGCCTTTGCCAGGAGCAGAGTTTTCCCCGCCGCTGCCGTTATAAAAGATAATTATGGTGAACTCCTTAGAAGGGACTGAAGTCAGCCTGCTACCAGATAGTGGGAAATATTTATAACAATCACTTCCAACTGCTGCCTTTCATCTAAAATCTAAACAGAAAGCTGAAATCCCCGGGCCTGTAGGTTGATGCCTTGGCTATATATGGTCAAAGAACTACATGGGGGAGAAAAAGATGCAAAGTCCCCAGCAAGCCTCGTACATGAAGCACTGCCAAGATCCATTAACCTCTGTAAAATTAACAAGTCCGTATTGTCAATCAGCTTTGAAGTATCACTGTCACGCTGTTGCATTAAGAGCTCTGCTTTCCCAGGGAAGTCTCAGCATGCCACACTCACAGCCGCTTGTATGACAGAGTGCCACGCACTGGAAATATACAAGAGATGTGGCCCCAGCCTCGCATTCTCAATTATAAAGTGCTGTTAACTATTGCGTAGTCACTGGGTAACCCACTCCTGAAGTAAAGCACTGTTGAGCTGAGGCAGGGCATTTTACAAGATGCTCACTGCTCAAGCTGTGCCAGGGCAGGTTCATTAGGAAAAGGTTTTTCACCAAAAGGGTTATCAGGCACTAGCACAGGCTGCCCAGGGAGGCGGTTGAGTCACTGACCCTGAATGCATTTAAAAGGGTAGATGAGGTGCTCAGGGGTATGGTTTAGTAGAGGACAGGTACGGTTGGACTCTATGATCTCAAAGGTCTTTTCTAACCTAGTAATTCTGTGACAAACAGGGAAAGGGTCTTTTCTGGTATTCTGGCTCGCAGAAATGAAAGCAAAAGCCACTCCTGCATGAAAATGGACCTAGAAAATCACAAGGTTTTCAAGCGCTTTGCTTCAGACACCAGTAATGACTATGACTTACTCTTTGTGAACAAGTTCTTTCAATAGTCTAAGTCCACATTTCCCACTATAAAACCCCATTTTTTAAAGAACCCCTGCCACATGTCCTTCCACAGAAGCAGGAGTGAGATGTAGAGCTTTCTCAGAGAGGTGCACCATGCATCCCATGTGTCCCTACAGCCACTCACTGCCCCCACAGCTGGAAACAACAGCACCGGGGCACGTGGCTTGGCAGAAGGTCCTTCTTCACTACCCAGGGATTAATGAGCTGGAGCCTGGCCGGGACAGCAATGTTTTCCTGTTGTCCTCCTCTGATTATGGCGAAGGGTTTGCTAATCTAAGACCATGTATGTCAACTCCATACCCACTTCCCCTTTGGCTTGCAAACCGCTGTCTACCTCCCAGCTTTTGGGTTTAATGTAATGCAGGACAAGTGCCTGTTTCTGGCATTACTGTGTGGTTAGGAGGGCAGGGACTTTGCCTCTTAGGTGAGACAGGGAATAGGGCATCTGTATGCTCACAGACACTTGGGCTTGAAAATCAGCTTGTCCTTCAAAGGGGAAGAACAGGTTCAGAGCCCCTGAAGAATCAACAATTTTGGCCCTGTGATATTCAGTGCTTTCTCTCTCCAAAACTCTGCTGCATGTATGCACTCCACCAAGGACATGGTCTCACGCTCAAAAGCAAAGAGCTGGCATTCCTGCTCTCAGTCTGCTGCACGTAGACTTTTAACAGTTCACCTGTAACATTAATCACAAACCAGTCAAGTGAGTTCATCAACATGAGCAAGCCTTGAGCCAGAGCACTCAGCACTTGGTCCTCACCAAGAGATCAGTCTCTGCATAGGACATCCCAGTCTGACAGGCAGATGAACCCATGTGCCTCTGGGGCAGCCTCTTTCTGTTTCATTGCAGTTGAATGCCTTCCTGCCCACCCCCAAAATTCATTACTAGCAACTCAGTTTCAAGAAAACAGTGGTGAACATCTGAACATTTAAAAAAAATAGACATTATAAAAGAAAAGTCATGTTTCCTTTTGTGAAAGGAACCTGCTTATTGTTACTAGGCAAACAGCAGCAAATTAATTTCTGCGTATGTCCCTGCCATATGTGGTGACAAACCCATGAGAACTATTTCTGTTTAAATAGAAGCCTTCTTTTGTTTCTTTCTCTGTAACTCGTGCTGTATGTCAGCAGGGCATGGCCACAAAACCTCCAACCAAACAAATTTTGGACTCGGCAGCAGTTACACCAGCTAGCTATGCCATAGTAAATGGTGAGTTTGCAGGGTGGAAACAGCCATCAGGCACAACAAGCCTTTGTGCAGTGATGGCAAGGAAGAAGATAGAGGCTTGGGAACTACGGTTTGAAATTAAATACAAACCCCAATAGCTTCTGCTGGTAGTTAATACATGAGCTGTAATCACAGCACGCATTTGGTATATCTAACCAGTGCCAGGGAGACCTCGATGCCTGTCAACCCTTTCCAGCTTTGTCATATGCTCCACGGCCACTTTGCCATCAATCCTTTCTGCCATGCCTCAGGAGGCTCATTACCATTACCACTGGTGGCATTGCTCCCTGCCTGTGTGCCACAACCAAACACTGTGGTGCCTACCAGCACCAGATGGGAAACCTGAAAAGACAGATCTGAAAAGGGAGGTGCATCTGCTAGATATGCCCAGCCACAAGGTTGGAAATGTAAAGGTCCGAATCCCAAACACAGAGCAGCGATATTTGCATGGAGACTCACAGAATGGCAACCCAGCCAATTACACAGCTGATGGGGAAGAGCTGTGTGCACTTGTTCAGGTGAGGATGCAGCATTCCCGGTAGAAATCTGAGTGTTACAAATTATTTGTTGGATCTTCTCTCAGCAGTTTCAAGAGATATAACCCAGGGGCTTAGCTACTGGGGAAAAACTCTTCAGGCTTATCTTCAGTATTTTATACTCCTCCGGACTTCAAAAATGCACTGCCTTTGTCAGAATCTGATAGCTTTGAGATTTGAAAAGAGCTCCTTTGCCAAAAGAGCAGCTGTAAAGCCTACCAACAGGAGTAGGGGCCAGAGGGTTAACCCTCTTGCTTCCAGGCATTTTCAGCCACAGTCATGGCTGAGCTAGCTTCCCTCTTCCAGGCTGCACCCACCCTTGCAGCCCTTCCATCAAAAAGGGGAATTATTCTCCCTTCACCCTGCAGGAGTTGCTCCCGAGGCCTCAGTGCCCAGGTCTACAGGGCAAAGACAAAATGGCCTCAACGTTCCCTGCCACTGTGTTCCTCTTCCTCCACTCATCCGAGTCAGTGCAAAGAAAGCTCCCATTGACAAGATAACGAGGAGGAAGTAGTACAAGCCTGAAAAACACATTCCTGATGAGAACATTTCAAAAAGCAGCCAGCTTCCAGAGGGCAAGAACTATACTCCACCACATCAATTATCTACAGAGATGCGAGAAACTGGTTGACAATGAGAAATTATATAATAAAAGCTCTGATTTAACTCATTAAGGTTTCCGTTATGGCTCCAGGTATGTGTAGTCCCAGTGTGTGGTGAATTTTATTTATGCCTGCATTGCGACCACCTTTGGAGAGCACTGCTACAGGGCGCAGAGCGACAGAAGAACGAATCGAAGGTAATTTTGTTCTGCAGCTCAGGAGAGGTGAGCCATCTCCACTGTCACGGCATGCAAGCAAACCTCCACCTCCCTCACGACTGAACCCCAACTAATGTGACCGTACCCCTACAGCAGGATCACAGCCCACAGACCTTTCTGGCAGGATAAATCTCTGCAGGTCACACACTGTTAGAGTTGTGATGTGGATTTCTGTCATCAAGGACTGAAGTATGCAAGGATGACATTTTATCCCTGGTGTCTTCTGTAAAAAACAAGCCACCCCCCTCCCTGCCCTCAACCCCCCCAATCTATGTTTTCTTCTCCAGCTTTTGAAATGAAAACCAGGTATGCTTCTGGGGAGTTTCCAAATTTCCGCATTTTCACTAAGAGGAGAAAATGCAGTAAGGTTCTTCTGGGGAAAAACTCTCAAACATTTGCCCAGCTGTTGCATGAATGACAACCAAGAAGCCTGCACAACCTCTGTCACACATGACCTTCACAGGCCATCTCTAACAGCTTTGACATACGTAACTACGTTCTATTTGTAGTTTAAACCAGCTGTGAGATGAAGCCTTTCTTTACAGCCTATCATTTATGTTCAAAAATCGATGACCTCTGTCTTGACCAAAACTCTGCCTGCAGCCAGCAGAGAGATCCTACCGAGCAATGGAGAAAACCTCGCTTGCATGTCAAGGTCACCCGCGCTGCTCAGACACACTGGTGTGCAGAGAAGATCCTCAGGAGATATGAGCTGGATTTTCCTGCAAGGGTTTTACCCTCCCTCCTGAGTTTTGCCTCTCCTGGGAGGAGAGGGGAGAGCAGTGCTTGTGCTGAGATGACTCCAGACCCACTTTGCTTGCCATGGGCTTACCCCCATGGATCAGCAAACGTTTTGGCTTCCAGCCTCCCAAGGTTCAGTTAGTTCCAGGTTTGTTACAAGCTCATTGGAAATGTCAGAAACTAGCCTGTCTCAGCCTCTCCTTCTCATACGGTAGCTTCACACCACGCTATTGCCTTAATGACGTGCTGTTCTTTCTGCATTAAAAGTCATTAGTGTGGTGGTGTTGGGGAGATAACTGCTGCCAAATCAAGGCCTCTGCTCACAATGACTGGTGCAAAGAGAATGTAATTTCACTCAATTTTTAATGACCCAAATGCAAGCCTAAAGCTAACCATGTTCAAACGTGTTAGCAGAGCTCACCAGTTCTCCTCTAATTAGTACATGTGCCTAAACTAAAAAAAGAAATAAATGAATAAAACTTGTGCCACAAATCAAAGGACACTGTACCCCAGGAGGAACCGGAGGGCAGGCACGATGTACCACTTCCCACAGCTGCTGGTCGGGATCACCATCACACTGACCTCTGGCTCCAAAGATCACATGTGGCTTTGGGACTTCCACCTGCTCCTCTGCAGGATTTTCCACCACATAACTAGGGTGCTAGAACCAAATCCCTACTGGCAAAGAGTTCTTGCACAAGTTGCCTGACTTGATATATACCTTTTCCAATGCACAAAGGCTGTCACAGGGAAACTGATGTGCTGAAGTGTTGTTGCTTTACCTTCTGCCACTGTTGCTGTCAGCAGGGGTTTTCCAAACACTTGGCTTGAAATCCATCCCCTGCTTAAGTTTCGAGTTAATAAAGGACAGTTTGGTTGAAAATGCAGATTGAATTTCCTGTGAAGTAATAAATTAAAAAAAAACAAGACAACCCCAAACTTCAATTTTCTTTTTCAGGCTTCCAAACTAATTTATTAAGTTGGAACTTTCCTGAAAGGTAAAGCTTTCTTCCCTAATTAAATAATATTCACACAGATCAGTACATGTCCTCTCATTTCCAGCAAAGGAATTTTAAACCTCTGTTCTAGCTTGGAGGAAGGGATTAATGCAACATTAAGTATCTTCATGTTACCTTTTGTCTTTCTGTCTCACATGCCTGTAACCCATCCACACAGTGTGACTACCTTGCCACCAAAATGCTTACCAATAGCAGAAAAATTCAGACTAATTTGGTTCTCCCTTTCCATACACAGTGGTTTTCCTTGGCAAGGACAGAAGAATTCTTTTTTCCTCATTGCTTTTGCCTTTGCTGCCCAGTGCCAAGCCAGGGCTCTCCCTGTGAGCACACCAGAGCTTAAACTCATGCAATATCAGCTCAATGCATTTCAGACATGGATGTCAAACTCATTCTGTAGCAAGAGCCAAAGAGCTTTTTTAAACTAGCTGTTGCAAACTTGAGCAGATGAACTTTACTGAAAGCTTTGATGGGACTGGGGGTCTTTGGATGTGACACTGAGAACGTTGCAGCTCTGGAAGTGCTCACCAGCAGCTCAGTGGAAGCCCACAAACCACTGTGATTTTGGCCCCTCTTTCATTTTTCCTTCCACCCCCACTTTCCAATTTTCATACATTCACTCCTCTTGTACCTTACCCTGCCTCATCACCATACATGCACTTCCCTGGTCAGTCCTTCACCTATTCTGATCACTGAGGCGTAGGCACATGCCACCCCTAGGTACGTGGGCATCTTGAGGTATACGTATCCCTTATGGAGACAGCTAGAGTTACCATGTAAGTCCTACTTACACTAAGAGGAAAGGGCAGGAGTGCAAATTGGCTTCAGAGCTGAGTTGTGCAATAGCTGAAGGCGACAAACATGCAGTGCCCGTGAAGCAGAGCAGTGGCCAACCAGTGGCATGCTCCCTGTGATGTACAGAATTAAGTGCCTGTTTTTTAAGCCCCGAGAGTCCGACCCCATTTTCCAGAAGCTCTCTGTTTCATCCCATGTGCACGGTAAGTATCTGAGGAGGTTGTGGTGGCTCTCCCTTCTGACTGGTGCTGGACTCTCCCCTTCTTTGCTTCTTTGTGCCCGAGACCTCAGCACAGCATCAGCATTCCTATAGCCCAGCCATGACATTACAGCAACTGGGGGTGAAAACCAGCGCTTCTCACAACCCACCTGCATGGCCTGGCTGCCTTGTCCCCGCTGCCAGCCAGCCCCCTGCTCCCACTCACGCAGGCGATAGACATCTCCTTTCACAGGTTCCCTCCTGGCACTGCCAAGCCTCTCACCCTGCTTTGCAGCCAGCAGCTAAGGCTTCCTGGCTACTTCAGCAGTGTAATGAGCTCCCCAGGTTGAGTCTTTTACTGACTCCACACAAATCACTGAAAGGACAAACTGCTGTTTGGGTTCATTAGCAAGTGCTTTGTAGAAATCCGTTTGTTTATTTGCAAGAGACCAACATGTTCATTCATACTAGGTCTAGGAAGACTGAACTGAGAAGCAACTCAAGACTCCCATCCTTCCCTTACAGCCAAGAAGGACCACAATAGAGAGCAGTTCTCCACCCAAAGCACAGCAAATTCTCCCCTGGCACCCCGAGGGCCAGACAAGGCACTCGAGATATTAATCAGCATTTTTTTTTTTTAAACCCCAGCTCTTGGGAGCTCTAGGATTCAACAAGAAATTTAATTTTCACCTAAAACATAATGAGTGAAGAACCCCCTGAGGGTTTAGCTCTTGGCACACAGAGGAAAACTTCACCACAAAGGCTCAGGCAAATAAAATGAACCTCAATGACACTGGCATCACTTTTAGGTCCTGTAGCATTTTAAGCAGCTAAATCATCAGCAAAGCTGTTTGTGACAACATTACAGATGCCACTCATGGGTTTTGTGCATGGACCTAGGAGAATGTGAGGGGAGAGAGCAGGTAAAAGAGAAATACCAGGAGACTAGTGTGCAGGAAAAGGAGCTCTAGCCCCTTGTTTGCACTTTTCAAAGTTACAGGTAGATTAAAACAGGCACCACCTCCTTTGGCACCCAAGGCTGAAGTAAAGCCTTCCTTAGGGGTTTGAAGTTGCTGAGGAAGTGGAATTTTGGAAAATTCAGGCTGCTTCTGCAGTTCTACTCTGTCAGATGATAAGAAACCTTCCAAGCTTTCCCTCATCATGGTTTTTCTACATTAACACCCAGAATTAGCTATGGGATAAAAGGTTTTGCTGCAGCTCACGAAGCTTGCTGGCTCGGCTGGCACAGAGTGCAACAGTGAACGTTTGAGCACAAGGCAGGGAGCACTTTACAGGGAAATCAAACTGCCTCTGGCTTGGAGAGGGCAGGCTAAAAGATCAGAAGTCAGGGGTTATATATGTGCTGTGGCAAAGGAGCAGGGAGGGGAAGTAGCTGCTTTAGTGGCTAGAGCAAACTTGTGGGAAAATAACCTAAGATAACTTTGCAGGATTGTGGAGCAAAGGGGAACATTGGTATGGTGCTCCCTGGAGATGCTAGGAGGCCCCTGGCTGGCAGGCACAGGGGCAGGAGTTTTGTCTCCTGTGCACTGGGAGAGAAGGGCATGAAGACTATTTCTCAGGCCAAGTATTCACTGCCCCCCTCCCCCCCCCTCCCCCCCCCCCCCAATTTACCCTGTGTTTTCAGGATAGCCTCTCCTCATGTAGGTATCTGCAATGGTCTGTGCCCAGCTGTACTGAAGAGCAGAGCTTTGGGTTCCCATTACATACACTGGGGGAGGGGAGTTCCACACACAGAAGGAAGGAGCTGGTGGTCCAAGGGAATTCTGTAGCTTTTCTCTTCAGATGTGTTTCCCAGGTGAAGTTCAATATGCACAGCCCCTAGCCCACTGCTGCCTTCAGATCCCTTCATTAGCACCTTTGTGAGGCCTTTCCAAGACCGACAGTTCTCAGGGGGCTGAGATGTGGTGTTTTAATTGTATATAATTAAATACTGCTCCCTTATCTAGATTTCAAAGTTTACTGTTGGGGCTTCAGTACCAATGCTCTCTTCCTCTCTAATTAGTTTCCTTAATCTGTGCAGTCTTGCTTCTTCCCCCATGGGGACAGAGCTCTCCTGCAGGGAAACTTGGATTGCATCTCATTATTAGCAAAGGACACAGACGGCAGGCGAGCACTGGCCCTGTCCCAGATATCCGTGGTGAGCAAAAAGCCCAGATTGGGTAGCCAGAGGGAAGCTCTGAAAGTTGCATGCATATGCACACATTTGGTCTTTCTGCTCCATCTGTAGGTTACAAATGCATGTTACCATCATGCATTTGGGGCAGAAGACCATGCAGTACAGAGGCCACCTGACTGAAGTACAACTCACATGATGTTTCTGCCTGGCTAGCACATAGCAACAGGAGAGGAAGAGTTCCCAAAACCTCATCTGACCCAATCCTGTCCTAAAAGAGACAATACACTGACTTCTTCACTAAAATTTTGAACAGTGCCTCTAAGATGTCCTCTGCCATTGAGAGGTCACCCACTCCCCCAAGCTACTCCTGAGTGGACCCATCTGTCCTAGGAGGAAAGTTTCCCTCCTGTCTAATCTGAATTGCTTCTATTGTTTCCTCAAGACCTTGCAGACACAGAGAATATTTTATTGCCATTTACACAGCTCAAACCTTACCCCTTCCCCATGCCTGTGCCTTTCTAATTTAAAAAGCTACAGTTCTTGCAGTCTCTCACTTCGAGTCACATTTCTCAGACCACGAGTCATTTCTGTGCTTTCCACTGGACTCTTCCCAACTTCTTCTGGGGAGGAATACTCAGAGCTGGACACGGCTGGGCAGAGACAGCATAAGAATGGCTGCACTCCTTGTGAATATCTTCAGGATGATGTCTGTCTCATTCATTGCAAAAGCATGACGTTGTGAGCTCAGATTTGGCTGCCAGGTCACAATGGCACCCCCTGACTCAGTCATTCCCCTCCCACCTGAATATGTGCTTATGACTGTTCTCGCACAAACACTTCACAGCCTCTTGCTTCTGCTCAGGCTACTTCCCAGACCATCCAGCCTCTCTGCTCTTTCCATCTGCAAGTTTAGAAACCAAACTTCTCTTTTCCAGCCCAACAAGCTGCAGGTCAGGACAGGCACCTGCCAAACACCTTTTCATCCCCACTCAGTGCCACATATTTCTTTCCAGATAGGTTTGACCCCATCACTGCAATGGCCCATTTAGCCAGCACTTCCTTAACGACAGTGCTGAACCAGGCAGCATTAAAAGCCCTTCTGAAGCTGTGTGATATGACAACTGCTACTCTTCCCTTACCAAAAAGGCTGGCATAAAAGGAAATTAGGTTGACTTGATAAGATTTGTTCTTGACAAATATATGCTGGCTGTTATTCATCTCCTTGTTATCTTTGAGGTACTTACAAATAACGTGTTGATTTATTCCAGGCTCTTTTAGGTACAGAAGCAGACCTGATCTGGCTGTGCTGCTTTTGGAGGCTGCTCCAGAGTTTGCCTGCAGATCTCACCTATGGCCCAGGAAACCTCCCAGGGGGACTGCTAACAGCTCTAAGAGTCCCCCAGGCATTCCCCTAACAACAGGACACTAGATTTCAGTTTGCTCTCTGGGTCTGAGGACAGGTATGGCATATCACCTCTGTCCTACACCTGCAGGCCCCACGGACACAGACGTCCACAGAGGGACCTGCTTCTGGTGGAATCTGTTGTTCAGCTCCCTTTCCCCTCTCCTCCTGTCCAGTTCATGCTCAGCCTGACTCTGACCCAACACTCCCTGTTATAGTCCTCCCTAAAACTGACCCATTTTCAGGTTTTTTTCCCTCTTTCTGAGTTCCAGGTCACTGGAGAGCTTGTAAGTCAGGTAAATCTCCTGTTACACTTACCTCCCTCTCTTCTGTACCAGGATCATTTGTACCTGAGGCATTAACACCGATCTTGTTGATATTATTTTTACTGTATGTAGGAGTGATATCCCATCGCATATCCAGTCGCTAAGAAAGAACATAAATTTCAACAACCAAACCTAAAGTGTGAAGACAAATCAACTGAACTAAGAAAATACAATGCAGACTTTGGTGCCAGGCAAAAACTGCTCCCCACCTACTCAAGCTAAAGCAACAGGTTTTGTCTCAGATCCAGCCTCCCATTCTCAATAAAACCAATGCATCGCTCATCGCAGCTCTCTTTCTTCCAGACTCCCTGCAGAACAGGCTTTGGTTTTCTTCTGCCTCAAATGCTGTGACAGGGCCGCATATTCATGTGAGCTGCGCAGCACCAGGACAGCAGAGCACAGGCTGCAGAATGGCATTGCCGAGAGGGAGAGGACATGCAGCTCCTTGGAGTGCAATGCCTGCAAGCCTCTGAAGGCATGCCAGGATAGGTAGTCAGGCTGCATGGCTAAGATCTTGGGTCAGAGGTTGGCAGAGCCGAGGCCCGGGGCGGAGGCTCATGGTGAGCAGCGGGGAGAAGGGGAAGGCCAGGGAAATGCCTGCACAAGCTTGAGAGCTGGGCCATCAGCACTGCAAAGCTCGGAGGCTGCCTGCCTCATCTGCTCAACAGGCAGATCAGCGCTTTAATGAGCAATACAGTTCTGATCTAGAGTGTTTGCAAAGACCCAGCATATAACTATTTTGTTCTCCTGGAAGCAAGCAACAGAGATTGAAAAAGAGCTCAAAGCAAATCAATCTTTTGTTGTTGTTGTTTTCTTCTGTATCCAGCAAGAATTCTCCTTAATGTCCCAGCCAGCAAGCCAACAGCTTTGTCACCTGGAGACAGCGCATCTGGCCGCTAGGACAAGGTTCTCCTCCTCGGGGTGTTCTGGGCTCATGGTTAATTTAAAGCCACATTGCATGACCCCAAAATAGTGCAGAGACTTCCATGCACCAGTGTTGTAACAGCAGCAAATAACCAGAGGATTTACTCAAGCACCCCAAAGAGCAAAAAAGCTTCCTGACAACACTGCTGTGAGATTTAAGCCACCTCTAGAAGAAACCCAAAGGCATTTTCTCTGCACTGGATTCCACTCAGCACAACTCCATCCCTGTCCTCAGCCACCTAACAGTATCTGGACTCAGAGGACCTTTCCCTTTAAAGGACTTTGGGACTTTGCTCTTATGGGGCAGGCATATGCCATCAGCTTGCTCTCCTTCTAGCACCCAGTTCAAGGGGATCCGGTCTGTGCCTCCATTCCTGCTTTGTTTCTTATTACCAGACACATTTTATGGTTACTTTGTGTAGGAAGAAGTCCAGACATTACAGAACCATACAGGGACTGGATGGATGAAGCACATGCTGGTCACCCTCTTACTTTCACAGCAGT
Organism: Gallinula chloropus; assembly: GCF_964237585.1. NCBI lineage: Eukaryota > Metazoa > Chordata > Aves > Gruiformes > Rallidae > Gallinula > Gallinula chloropus. The sequence continues at coordinate 66,398,966 of NC_140087.1, forward strand.
GGGGATGTTTTCTCTCTTACACTAAGATATTTTTAAAACAGAGAATGCTGTTATTATTTGTTGTCACCCAGGATCCAGCATTGCCATTCTTGGAAACCAGTGCAATGCCGCCAATGTCAGCGTCAGAAACATTATTAGCAGAGTTTTTGATATCTCCCAAGATGTCCTCAGGATAAATGGTATTTATGGCTTGGAGAGGACTGACCTTAACTCCAACCATGGCCAAGACTATAAAGCAAACAACATACCCTCTAGAACCAGCATAGCTAGGCCGTGTACACAGCCATCACAAACCCCGTGGCTGAAATACAGCTGGTTCAGCAAGACCAGACTGTGAAGCTTAAGCTAACACAGTTATCCCATGGTACTGGAGAACAGGGGAAGGAGCAGACACAAGCGATAGCATAAGTATCTTTCCCCTTGCACGGCAGCAATATGCACATCCTTGCTAGTGAACATGCAATTTTGTCCCTGGTGTGAGCAAAGCCCGTAAGGACACATGCTAACCAGACCCAGACATGTGCACAAACACTGGATCCATCATCCATCATCACAAATGCTGGATCCATCATCCATCATCTGTGGTACTCCTGCCTGCCCTTGGCAGAGCGGCATCGCGTTCCCTGTCTGGCAGAGATAGCGCTCCATCCGCCCGCAGCCTGCAGGATGATGCCTCTGGGCTCAGTCTCTTCCCCCAGGGAGGGTCTGTTTCTGACTCAGCCAGTTGTCTGCAAGGTCCGACTTCTCTCTGTTTGGCTTTGGAAGACAGCAGATGTTTCTCTGCCCATCTGCACAGATGCTTAGATTCTGGCTGTGGTCAGCTGCCTGCTTTTTGTTCTGTTGCTCTCATGTTAAGCGCACAATGCAGCCCTGCTGTTGGAAGAAAACTACCAAGTGCCACCCACTGAGGTCAAAACTGGGGGCAGAGTGTCAGAGGAACGAAGCCTATTCTCCAGGCAGATGCACAATTAAAACCCAACACCTGCATCGGGGTCCTTTGTACCAACTACTTACCTCTCCCTGCCCCAGGATTTGCCACAGTAAAGGATCCCATGTGCACCAGAGGGAGAGGGACTGATTCCTGCTCTGTTGACAAGACCTGCGTATCACAGTTGGTGATTAAGCTGCTGCCAGTAGCGCTCAAACCCACGTGAGGGAAAGAAGAGAGTCTGCAAAGGGGCACAGGGCATCTCCTATCTCTCACTCTCATCTCACCAGCAAGGTGCCACAGAGCAGTGCTTCACTCCAAGATAACTCTCTTCCATGCCAAAAAGCTTCACTAGGGTTGCTGCTTTAATTTCTTAAAACAAGCTTAGATTCTGTGTTTTATAAATTACTACAATACATTTAATAGGTAGCCTTTTCATAAAGGAGCACAGCGGATGTGTACACAGGCCCTGATGAAGCTAATAACTGCCTCTCAATGGCTTTCAGAGAGTTATTACATATTTAAGATCCAAGCTCCCTTAATCAACCACAGAGATGCAGCTGGCAAGAGTAAATTGCCAACAACAGCTCATTACAAATAAGGAAACATTGTTTTTTCAAGGACAAAAACCATGTCAGTTCTTCAGCAAGAGCTAACCACTCTTGTCCTCACCCTTCTCCCCCCGCCCCCATTCCCCCCATTGATGTGATGACACAACTTGCTTCATCCACTAACACAACCTCACTGTCTAATCCCCTCCACAGGGGACATCATCAAATCAAGTTCCTAGATTTCATGACTTATTTGGGCAAACAGCACAGACCGCATCCCATCCTCACCCTCCTCAAACGAGCTACAGGCAGGACTTGTCCCATGACACCATGATGACATGCCACAGGAGCGCACCCACTGGCCTTCCTCAGTGAGGGAGAGACCAGACCAGGCCATGAGACATGTAGGCACACAGTTGTGAGTGTGTGCTTTGTGGGCGTGAGACCTGACATGGCACTGGGGAATGATTTTTTCCAGCCTTTATGTACACACTGTATCACTCGGTGCCCAGCCTGCACACCCAGGACAACAGCAAGCACCCGCAAGTACCCGGATGCAGGAGAAAAGGGGAAGCCTGTGAATGCTACACGTCCTTATTTCCTTGCTGTCTCCTAACAGAAATGTGGGGGGTGTCCACAGCAACTGAGACAAGAGCACAGCGGCTTAAGAGATGCACAAGGCTGGGAGATGTTAAGGTTACCATTTTAGGAGTGTTCAGGGAGACCAAACATTGTGTGAATGAAGAGGAGAAAAAGAAAAGATAGCTCACCCTCTTATAGTTTTATTTCCTCCCTGAAGAGGGGGTGACAAGCTTTCGGCCTTAAGGACCCAAAGCCATGATACATTTTGGCCTCAAGGAATGTCTTGTCCCCAAAACTCCCCTGGAAAGAGACACAGGCCTCCATGCCATGCCCCAGCCTGGTGCAACACATGTACTTAGCTCCTTGCTGTGGAACATGGTCAAGGTCACCTCCTGTAAGATGGTCCCAGGGATAGGGTACTCCTGCCAAGGACCCAAGACCTAGATACTGGTGGCCATATTTGAACTGTCTGCAAGTCCCACTGGGCTCAGTGAGACTGCCAGTGGTGAGGGGAAAACATGCTCTCAAACCCAAGCTGGGCACTGGAAGCAGGCCAAAAGAGAGTTTAATCTTTGGTCTGTTTTGATATCTCACACTGTGCCTTCAGACATTAACTCTGTGCAAGCCAGGGCTTGCAAGGGAGGGGATGCACACTGACCCACGTAAACAAAGTGGGATGACCAGAGAGAGAGAGAATGTGTTCAATGACAAAAACGTGAAAAGAGGAATGTTTCTTTGCTTCACCTTCTGCCTGATTTACAGTGGTCACTCTGCCACGTCAGAAGACTCTCTGCTCTTTGACTGTGTCCTACTGCAAGGCTGACCATACTGGAAGTTTCTTTTTTTTTTTTTTTTTCTCTGAAGCTATAGGCCACAGATGCAAAACTGAGCTAGAGAGGTCTCAGGGCTGAGTCAGGATCGTCTTTTTGCTGTTTCTGTAGAAATACCTCACCCAGCATTTTTGGAAAAGGGGGACTTAAAAGAACAGTACCACTTAGTCCCCCCTACCACAATCTATATTTATTGACATTGACTTTTTAAAAGAGCTCTTTGAAGGGAGGTTATGTGGTCTCTGGGAACACTTGCCCTAAAAAATTAGAGGACTTAGCTGATGTTTGTGTCACTGTTAGCATTTGGCTCCTAGCTTTATGCTTCCAGAGAAATACCACAGCTGGCTTGGGGAAGTCAAATTCAGTGGGCCAGGAATGTCACTTACTAAACCTGCAGTAGACAACTTTTATAAAACCAGCCTAACTATATATCATGAACAGCAAGTTCTATTGACACACACTTCTCCATGCATTTACAAGTGTGCCTGAACAGATGAAATACGAGTTTAATCAGTTACCCATCTACTTGTGTGAACATCTTCCTCACTGACTTATTAAGGCAGTAAAAACTTCCCTTTTGGGGGCATGGGTGCAGATATCTGGAATGCAGATTGTAATAGATCTCTAATTGCAGTGTTATCTTTAGAAAAACTACTTTTTTAACATGAAAGAACACACAGCTTTCATACATCTTTGCAGCCACATCTGGAAGAGATGCCCCTCCTGATGTGTTGAGACAACAAAGAGAAGAGACCACATCAGCTGTGGGAAGTATTGTTTCCTTCTCTAAGATAGAAGTCTGGACGTCTTTTGACTTATTTGGCATTCAGTCAGGAGACAAAAATACACCGGCTAGATGAACTAGTGACCTCCTTTATGATCACAATAGCTGTGGGTGGATGGGTAGAGACGAAAAGCCTGCAACTACACATCTTCTCCATGTTCTCATCGAGAAAGCTTTAATCATTAATGGAAATGCAAGACAAGGCTGGAGTCACCTTGCTGAGGGATGGCCCTTGAGGGATTGATCACGCATACACTTTAACTCATTGCACTCTGTCCTACACTGATGTCTCAGTCCCAGGTACACATGCAGCATCACTAAGACTAACTTTCCCGAGATCCAAGTCAGACATCTTAAGCTTTCCCACACAGCTTGGAGCAGTCTGTTGTGCAAATCCAGCTAACCCCTTTGCAAAACACATTTAAACACCACTTCCTTCACTTGCCAACATAGACGGATTGAACACACAAGCTGTGTTTCAGGAGCAAGGAGCAGAAAAGCATCAGTTCAAGAGGCTACCAGACAGTTCTGGGATAAAATGTTCCATAGGAGGACCAACATCTTTTCTATTTATGTATTTTTTTTTTGGTAGCACTGGAACGAGATCTTTGTTTAAATGCACAGGAGTGCGATGGCTTCAGCTTTTGCATGGTCTGGGAAAGGGGCCATCAACAGATTGCAAAATGGGAAAGTCTCTCTGGATGCTGCAAACAAACATGTTATGTAATCAGGCCTTTTGAGAACCTCAAGAAGGTCTCCAGAAGATCAGGGGCTTCCCAGTGCTTTCTAATTTAACTGGAACTTACCATCAGCCTAGCTCTCTAATAACAGAGGCTTGTACACAGTTTTCTTTCATCCTCATGTCCACTTGGCTGCTCTACCTTTGTTGTTAGTGCCCCAGAAAAAATGTATCTTACTCAATTTTACCAAGCTGATTGATACAGCCTAGAGTGGCAGAGCTGAAGCAGCACTAAAGACCTTTAGAAAGGTCAGCAAAGTCACCTCTTGGCCACCAGAGCATGGGAAAACCTAAAGTTTTAGATCTTTATTGAATCAGATTTGCTGGGGAATTGCATCACTCTACGTAACTGTGATTCAGCTGAAGCTCAGCACTAACAAACAATGGCATAGCAAACAGTCTTCAGCTCTCTAATCCACAGATTGTGCTAGCGCATCTTTATTCCTATTAGAACAAATTCTTCCAACGGAGGATGCCTGTAAGCTTCAGGACCACAGCACCTTTGTGCTGCAGGGCTGTCCTAAACTTGTGCCCAGGATCCACAGCAAATTGCACTATCCAACACCCGAACGCAGACTGTAGTGATACAGGGCTTTTTAAAAAGATGCTTGCAAAGGGTTAAAGGGCACTTGCTAACAAAATGCTTGTTAAGGGGGGGCTTACTAACAGTATGAAGTGCCATAGTGGTTATGTCAGAGGTGACCCTGCATAAACAATGCCTCACTTGAACAACTCCTAGTTAGTCTTGAGTGATTAGCGTTCTGGAGATAATTTAGAGCTGACCCAGGACTGATAAGGAGGAAGCATCCTGAGAAAGGTGGTGCCTGGGATAGATAAGAAGGAAACATCCAAAGGATAATAGTGCCCATCTGGAACAATCACAACTACGCATGTACCAGGAGAAGGAGGTGAATAGTTCAACCTGATGAAGACTTCGAGCCTCCATCGCTGAGACCCCCTGATGACCACCACCATGAGACAATGTGCAGGTGGAATTGGGAGGAGTTTATGGAAATTATTTATTGGGACTAATTTAAATATGAAGTGGGACAGGTTATGCATATGTATATGTGTATTACGAAATGCCATGAATATGTAACATTCTACTATATATAGTTGAGGTGAATTGTTGTGTTTGGTGCACATGTCTCTGGTGGAGCGATCCCTGTCCACCCAGTGCTGAATAAACATACCTTCGTTCTAACTCTTTGTGAGTTGTGAAGTCAGTTTCCGCGCATCAGTAGCAGCTAAGTTTTGGCTGAATACCCACTGCCTTTCAGGCATATCAATACAGTGCAATTTGTACAATCAGTTTCATCCTTCTCCCAGAAAAATAAGGCTTGTGCATGTTCTCTCCCACCTGAATGGAGCAAGCCCTGCAGTCACTACCTCCTCCCACCCTATTTCCCAAGCCCTCACCTGTACCAGGCTGCAGACTCCTGCAGCAGTTCTTCCCATGTACAATCCTTCCCTGTAATTCCAGAGAGAGATAGTTTAAAGGCAATAGTGATATGATGGCAATGCCCTGGCACCTGTGCAGAAACCACCCCACACACACACTCTGGTTCCTAAGAAAGCTGTTTCCCCCTGATTCTTGTTTGCTGTGCACATGCTGACAGCCAGCAAGAAAAGGAAGCAGGAGGCTTGCCATTGGGAGGGCACACAAGCACACCCTGGGAAGCCAGGGAGCAGCTCAGACAGGATGTGGTCAGCCCATGTTCAGCACAGCCCTAGGTTACTGGGCTGTTGTCAGAAATCAGTGGTGAACTGCTTAGAGGAGGACAGGCCACCAGCAGAAGCAGTAAAAAAGCACAGCGGGTGCCGGGGAGAATTTACGGCCGTCCCACTGCAAAACCTCACATCACAGGCTGAGCTCCAACAGGCAGCACAGACATGCGTGACACTACCTGCCTTTGATGGAGGACAGCACAGAGATCCTGGCCAGAGTGATGGATTGGAGACATAGGGGAAGCCCAAGCGCCTTTGAGCTCAGTCATAGTCTGTGGCCACGTGTTTGGTCTGCCACATAAACATGTCACATCCCAGGGTAACTGAGATCAAACATCAAAGTCTTGCCAGTAGCCCAGTTCTGCTAGTGCTGAGTGACCTGGTTAAAAAGTGAAGATCCTTCAGGGGATATCCTTATAGCCTAGTTCATTGCATCTCTGCAGACAACTCCCTGATTCTCTCAAAATGAAAAAAATACCTCCCACTTTCCCGCCATTTCCTCTCCATTCAGGAGCCAGGAACAATGGTGTATCATGCGTTCTTGACCCTTGTGTGAGCAGCATGCAAGTTTTGGCTTCCAAATTGCTGGAGCTGTGAAGATCTTGTTCATTTTTTCTGAAGAAGTGAAAACTCCAACTGGTCTAATAACCTGCCTGAGAACTACAAATCACATTTACATTCCCCTACTACAAGAAGTTTTATGATTTCCCTGTTTGCTTCATTCTCCCCGGTGCCCTTGGCGCAGTACAAGTAACAGACAGAACATAAGGTCTACTCCTGGCACTCATCGTGGGTCTGTCTCTGCTCTGAAGCAACCAATTGTATGATACCTAACATGCAACACAACATTTAGCTCTTCCTTGACATGGCAGTGCCCTTTATCAGTGATTGCTCCACGTTCTGCAGAGTGGTTTTGTGCTAGAGCCTCCTGTTGGCAGGGACTGATGACAGACAGAGACTTCATTTTAAGAAGTCTCTTAGTCTTCACTAAGAGCCTGAGGTTGGAACAACGCAGCTCTCAACCCTTGCTCTTCCCAGAACCCCAAATGGGCAAGGAAATGTCTTCATGATATACCCAAGGATAGATGTTTTCTACCATGATTTACTGGGCTAATTTATATTCTCCACATGATGTAATAAACAAGGCTACAACACCATCCATCTACCAACACTCAGGAATAGCCTCCAACAGCTGTCAGCCGTTTTTTAATTTGTGAGCAGCCAAATGTGGCTGAAGTTGCATCCTAACCACGAGGCTTCTCTGCATGACAATACTTTATCAGGACATGCATTGGACAATGACCCAGGCCTGCAGCCTGAGGAAGAGGTGAAGAGACCTTCACCAAAGCAATGCACCAGTGGAACAGGCTGTGGCCCAGTCCCAGATGACCTGACACTCAACAGGCAAAGGGAAGTAAATACCACAACTCATACACTCAGTCTAAACCCTTCACAAGACAAGTCCTTGCGACTGGGTGGTTAACAGCCAGCTCAGTTTTGTTCTCTGCTCCACCACAGAGATGAGGCTGTAGAGACCTGCTCAGCAGATAAGTAGTGTGTGGGAGACTGGGCTCACAAACCCAGTTCCACCTTCCTGCTGCTGGAAAGATGGAGTGCCCCTGAGCAGGCATCACTCTCTAGTCTGTTAGCAAGGCAGGAATGCAGCCTTTCCGTCTCCCCAAAGCACATAAGCCCATTCATGGCTTACTACAACATGCTGGCACGCAAACACCTCCAGTGCAGCTCTGGGAGCTGTGTGCATTTAATCTCAGGAGAACCAGAAACTGCAAGTAACAAATAAAACCTTCACTTACACTATCTCATCATTCTGGAACTCCAGCTCCCCGCAGGTGTCTTCAAAATCCTCTCCTCCTCCTTTAGCTGAGCCTTCAATGGTTTTGTAGGGCACAATAACGTTTCCTCGTGCACCAGAGGTTCGCAACACTTTCACTTCCATGGTCCCCACACTTTCACTGACATGTGTTACTGGCTCCTCAAAGGTAAAGATGCCAGCATGGTCATCATCAAAGATGGTGACGGTGGCAGTAGATGGTGATCCCAGGCAGGCAAGTGTTGGGACACGGTTGGCCTCAAGAATGCCCTCATCTGAGGCCTCAGTGCTCACACGAACATTGCTGAGATGGACCAGGAAGTTCTCATCCTCCTCAAATATGTCATCATCGATTATGCCAACACGGATTTCTTTCTGGGTCTCTCCAGGCTTGAAGACCACTGTCCCTTCAGTGAACTCATAGTCAGAGCCTGCATTGGCTGTCCCATCCTCTGTCCGGAAGTCAACATACACCGTGTTGGTCAAGTCACCTCCCCGGCGAATGATGGTTAGGGCAACAGTGCCACAGTTCTCCAGACACTGGTAGGTACCCTGCTCAAAATAGAGCTTGCTGATGGGATCATTTTCTGCCACCTCACTGTTGACCTCATGCATGCTGACAGCTTTGCGGGCCTGGTCTGCAGCATGTCTCTTCAGGATGTTGCCAGCTCCTGTCATGAGCCGAGTGGCCTGAATGCGGTAAAATGCCCTGCTTTTCTGCTGCTGGCTCAGGACCTGGTAGTTGGCCAACTCTATAAGCTGTTCAATTTCCTTGTCAGGATGCTTTTGTTTGAGCTCCTTCAGGATCCGAGCCATTTCCCTCCTGGCTTCCTCATCATCCTGGTCTTTCTCATCCACCTCTAACACGAGTGTCCCATCCAAAAAGTTCTCTACATGAGAATTAGCAACCTTTCCGTCCATCTCGATATCAGCTTTGGAGGAGGGACGGTCACCCTCATGCTCTATGATCATGCCTCTCTGCTTGCCAGCTCGGTATTTCTTGTAGACATACTTGTAAAATAAAAGCCTCCTGTCAGCTATCCAGGCAAACACCACACAGATGGGGAAGAAGAAGAAGGTGAGCAAGCCTTCCCAAACCTCCACAATCCCAGGAGAAGACACAGATAAAATGATGTAAAGCCAAGTGTAGGCAAAGATGCTCCAGGCTGCTGTAACAAAAAACACTCGCAAGTGCTTGATCTTCCTTATCTCTCCATCTGGAACAACGTAAACACAGATAGCTATGATGACAAACATATTAAACGCAGCACTCCCCACAATTGTGCTTGGTCCCAGGTCCCCTGCCGTGAAGCCATGGCCACACACTTCGATAACAGACAAGAGGATCTCGGGGGCAGACGAGCCCAAGGCCATCAGTGTGAGGTTGGAAACTGTCTCATTCCAGATCCTTACTGTGGTTTTGCTGGTCTCTCCATTGGGTTTCTTGATAGTTATTTCCCGCTCTTGGGATGTAATGACTTCGATGGAGGACATGAAGCGGTCAGCTATAATAGATACTCCCAGGAACATGTACACCATCGCTACAAAATACACGGTTGCCCGAGCAATTTTGTCACCAAATGAGGGGTCTTGAGGTTCCCATATTGGTAAAATCACACCCTTTTTGCAGATGTATGAGCCAGTGCACTCCTCAGTCTCATTCACAGGCAATTCGCTGGGGCTCTCTGCACGTATGCCATCTGCATGGAAGAGCAACACCAGCACAATGCTCAGGAGTTGGAAGCTCACTGGGAAGGTGGGTTGGTGAGTTGCTTGCGACATGGCCACTTCTACTGAACAGGTCCCAAATGTTCTCAACCTAAGGAGACAAAAGGAAAGATGGATTAAGTGAAGCTAACCAGAGATAATGGATTTTCCTCTACACCCTGTTTATTTCCCATCTTTCCCAAACATATAATCTCGTTACTCAAGAATGTCCTAGTTCATGAACATCTAGCTCACTTATCTACACATGGACAGATTCAGATGCTACCAGTGGGCTAGCACCTATCCCCTTCAGCTACTATGATGTTTAACGCTGCTTTCTTTCTCTTCAATGAAAGCCTATTTGTTCAATTGCATGTTCTTGTTTCTCATCTAATTAAAGCCCATCACTCTGCTTCACAGCTGGCAGAAGTGTTTCCCATTTCAAAATCACAGTGCAGTCACTCGCTGGAGTTCCGGGTAAGAGAGGACAGGGAAATCTACTATTCCCCCCATCATTTATAAAACAATATTTTTATACTTGCCATTTTTATTCACTCTATTTATTTCACAGCCTTTTCTTGTTCACAGTCCTGAGAAGCAGCTATACCACGTCAGAAATCTGCATGAAGTGAACCCAAGCCCTGGCAAAACCTTACTCTTAACAGTAACTTGGTCATAAGGTGCACCAGAAGGGCAGGCTTTTAATTAATGATTTTGGAGCCATTCCTTCCACAGCGCATCACTTTGCACCTTCCCAAAACTGGAAAGAGCCCCATATGCATCCAAGCCTGGCTGTCTTGGCATGCTTCAAGAGGAAACCTGTCCCTGCGCTCTTTTCCCACTAGGTCAGCTTTGACGGCTTCCTCTTCAAGGGCCTTTCTCACTCCATTTACAACATCAGTCATCCAGCATGACAGCAGTACTTGCCCTTGTCCTGCCTCAGGATTTTCCAGCAGTGTAGAGGAACTGTTAAAGAGGTTTGCAGTTAGTTAACAGTGCATAAACCGACAGAACAGATGCCTTTAAGTACATAGAGATGCTTAGTGCAGAAACCTGAGCATGCTCAGTGTTACATTCTCAATTTTACTAGCCAATAAAAGCCAGATTCCTAGTTATTAAAGCTATATTTTCTCCTCAAGGAGAGCCTTTGCCATACTATGCTTCCCTATTCCATGTTAATTTAATCACATGGTACTGTAAAATATTTCTGTGAAGAGAAGAAAATGAGTATGGCGATACATTTACTTAGCCAGAGAATACAAAAGGCTGAACTAGCTTTGCTCATTAAAATCCCACATCCCAGAAAAAGAAAAAAAAAAGAGGAAAAAGAAGAAAAATAAAGGAGTGGAGCCATGAAAGGTTTGAGCTTCTAAGAGAAGAATGGTATTCCCAGGCCCATATCACCACATCAGAGATAGGACACAAGCAGGAGATCCAGTCAATGTCTCCCAAATCCAGCCTCTGCTGGCAGGTCTCACCCTACTATTTGTCATCTGCCCAGTCTCCAGCAAACACCGCACCAGGTCTGACAGCTGGAGATGCTGGGAGACACAGACCTAAAGGCCGCATCCAGTGACAGCATCCCAGCTGTGATGTGGGCCCCGTCATAGAGAGCGAGACCCACGCAGGGTGGCTAAGCACACCTTCCTGCTTCCTCCAGTGAGAGGGCTTGTTTCACGGCAGTGCTGGGAACCAGGCTGGCTCTCCTGCTGCACAGCGGGCTACACATCCAGCACTGATGACTGCAAAATTACAGCTGGGCAGGCGTTCCTGGGGAGAAGCACTTCCCCTCTTAAACAGGGACACACCAACATCTCCTTGAAGAAAAGCCCCTGGTCACCACCACTTATCTCTTTATCTCCCGTAACACAGAAATCACCCCTCCTCATTAGGCAGGGCTGTACACAAGTGAAGAACTGGTTGGAAGAAGCAATGGGTACCATCCTGCACCCACATTACAGGATCTACTCCACAAAGAGACATTGTAATGATGGATCAAAGCCCTCTCCTCCCTTTGCTTTTATTTCAGGGTGCTGTAGTGGGATTATTGGGCTGGAAGATCAGGAAGTGAGCAAACTAGAGAGCTGGGTGATAAGAACAGATAAGATGAACAAGAAAACGCAAAAGTCTCCTGTGTGAAGAAAGATTTGAAAGGAAGGAGTTCTTTGTGTTGGAAATCCTGCTAATGCTATAAAAAGCTCTTACTGCTGCAGTTTGGAAGTCCTGAACGTTGCTCCCCTGATCACAGTCCCTGTGTACCTTCTGCTCCCCAGAAGGCTGGCTGTAGCCACTGCTTACAAACCTGAAGTAAAAAATTAAAACCACGATGTTTGTAGAGAAGAGTACCTTGTTGCAGGCCATCTGACAGATAGCTAAATTTAAACAGATGTGCATTCATCATCACTGAATTTAAGCTGAAAGATGAATTAGTCACCCAACATCTGTACTCCTGTGTTTCACACTGATCCAAACCAAATCTCTGAAACATTTGATAGAGGGCCTGTCAAAACACAGGCTGATTTGGTACCTATTCTGTTTATCCCAGATAGCCCCTAAACATAGTTTTTGTTTGTTTGGGTTTTTTTTAATATGTAGGCTTAAAAAAACAATGTGGGCATAACGTATCACTCATCTGCATGGTTCTTCACCCTTCTTTCTAAAGAGTAGTAGTTTTAACAGAAAACTTAAGAGCATCCACCTGCCTTTCTTCAGTTAATTTTCTCCCTGTGGCAAGTTTCCCTCCTTGCACATGTACAATTATTCAGAGCAACCAGGCATTGTGAAATCCCCTTGGCAAGAAGAGGAAACAGATGGTTCTAGAGAAAATATACTTTGGGTCACTGATTTAGGTCATAAAGAATAAGAGAGTCCCATCACACTTTGGACCAACTCTACAGTCTTAAAAGGATTCAAAGATGCTGGAATTCTCAGTCAGAAAAGAGACACCCACTAAATCAGATTAATAAGCCACTTGAACTTTATTTGCCATGTTCTTCCCTTTCAAACATTCTAAGTTGGTTTTGGTTTGTTAATTTGTTTGTTTGTTTAAATCAAGTCTCACATTGCATTAAAAAGGAGGAAAAACGGCCTAGGGTATTGCAACTGAGCAATCCATCTTTCTGGCCTTCCCATCCAGCTCTCCATGTACAAACAATATTTTTCCCTTAGACAGCAGGAGATAAGAAACATGGAACTTTTTCTGGAGAGTTCAGATGGGTGGAGAGAGGCTGGAGCTTTGGAAGAAAACACTACCAGGACCCTTCTTTGAACAGCAGTAGCACCCCCTAATTCTGTGTTGGACTTTACCATTTTGTGCTTCCCTCATCAAGCAAGATTCACGGATGCTCACCAGCTTTCCTACTTGAACCAATTCACAATGAGTGCTGTTAACACCAGACTCAGGAATTATGGAGGGCTAGAAAATGCTTGGTCAAAACATGCTGGTTACACACACGCAATCAAAGCCTGACTCTCAAAACATCTCCGAGAAGGAGCTGCTATAAAATTAGCAACATTTCTTTGTTTGCACAATCCAAAATAAACAGCTTGGTCCCCAGAGACCCTCTTATTCTGCATTTGCATAGGGTCTCAGCCCATGATCATCACACTGCTGCAGGCACAGCAGCAGGACTATTACCAGACAAATCATTCATATTATTCTCTAACGAGAAGCAAGGCTACCAGAATGCCAGCCCTCCCTCCAAACCCAACTTTGTTAGCTTTTCATTAAGGTGTCTCAATTGCATTTCCCATCCCAGCCATCAACAATAAAAGCAAATGCGGTAGCTGATTCACAGCACGCCAGGTTAGCAGCCCCGGCAAACATTGCCTGCTGTGGTTCTCATGGCCTCGGCATGACTGCCCAATGAGTCTCGGGTCAGATTTATCACGGCAGTCCTGGGCAAGGGTGCAAGCTGCTCTTGGGCTCAGTGCTGGCCATACATATGTGGTGAAGAGTCACAAACCCCAGGCCAGCAAGCCCTGCCCATAATCACAGAATGGCAGGGGTTGGAAGGTACCTCTGGAGATCATCTAGTCCCAACTACCTCTTCCAGAGTAGGATCACCTAGAACAGGCTGCAGAGGACAGCATCCAGGCAGGTTATTAATATCTCCAGAGATGAAGAGTCCACAACCTCTCTGGGCAGCCTGTCCCAGTGCTCTGCCACCCTCACAGTAAAGAAGTTCACAGGCTGCCCAGGGGGGTTGTGGAGTCTCCTTCTCTGGAGATATTCAAGACCTGTCTGGAGGCCTACCTGTGTGACCTGTCCTAGGTAACCTGCTTTGGCCAGGGGGGTTCAACTCGATGATCTCTGGAGGTCCCTTCCAACCCTACAATGCTGTGAATCTGTTAAGTTCCTCCTCACCTTTAGGTGGAACTTCCTATATTCACATTTATGTCCATTGTCCCTCATCCTGTCACTGGGCACCACTGAAAAAAGACTGACCCCATCCTCCTGACACCCACCGATCAAGTATGTATCAGCATTGATAAGATCCCCCCTCAGTCTTTTCTTCTCTGGGCTAAAAAGTCCCAAGACTTTTTAAGAAGATCTCTTTGTAAGAGAGATGTTCTAGTCCCCTCATCACCTTTGTAGCCCTTTTTTGTACCCTCTCCAGTAGTTTCCTGTCCCTCTTGAACTGGGGAGCCCAGAACTGCACACAATATTCCAGATGACTACACCACATCCTGGGGCAGCACCCAGAGTCCTTTTTACCACTGAGGAAGCAGAGCTGTACTGGGACTCCCTGGAAATGATTGCCTAAGAGCTTTCAGGTAAAGCTGGAGATAATGACCAGAGCCAGATTCCAACTTGGGCTCTCCTGAAGTCACAGCTGTGCCCCTTCCCTTTGTGGACAACTTTCCCAGGGTGCTCACAGTTGGTTTTACACAGTCATGGAAGAAAACTCCCAAAAGAGGCTGCATATTCTCTTTGAGGCAAGCTCAGATTAGATGCAGCTCCCACCCAGGGATGTTGGTCCAGCCTTTATTCCAACCCTTGGTGTTGTGAAACACCAGGAGGGCAGCTGTCACCCACAGCAGTGCTAGGAGGGTTGCAGAGATATTTGTCTCTGCTGGACACTGGAGCTCTAGGTTTTACAAACTGGTAGCAGAGAGCTCCTGCTGCCAGCTCGTGTGCCAGCCCCCCCCCCCCAGCTCAGGAGCTGCCAGATGGGGAGAAAGCAGCCTTTTAGACTCTGCTCTGACCTTTCCCTGGCAGCAATGCTCCTTCAGGCTGGCTGGTTGCTGCATACAAAGTGAGCCTGAAAGCTGCTCTGCGTTTCAACAAAGCACAGCTTTTCCTTTGCAGCAGCCTCCTGAAAGTCCCATCCCCATCTGGGCACGTTGCCCTCAAAATACCCACTGCAAGACCTTCCCTCTTACTTTCTTGCACCTTTGTATCACACACAGGCTTGTGACCATCTGCAACAAGGTGGTAGCAACATTATTTTTCAGAGTGCTGAAAAAACACTGCTAGGCCAGACACTTTCATTACAGAAGAAGGATGGGGCAAGGAGGGAAGTGGCCTGGGCTCGCAGGGAAAGAGTGGCCACACAAGGGTGAGAGATTTTCCATGAGGAATTTTTATTCCCTAGCGTTTGACAGAAAAACCTATACATAGCAGCTGTAACAGGAGCATTCACACCACTACAGCCATCACTGATGCTACTCAATGGCGATTACATCACTGCAACATCAGCTTTCATAATAAATATTATTACTGTGAATATGTGCTGCCAGCTTGTATGGGAGAGGGTATCCCCCCAGCATCGTCACTGGTGTTCAGGAAGTGAGAGCAGCAGTGTCCCCACAGGGTCACTGGTCACTTGCTGGGGACCAGTAGGAAGTGTGATCTTCTCATGAGCATGGCTGCTTTTTAATTCATCTTGGGGACACAACCAGGAGCATGCTGCCGCACCACAGGGGCTCCCAACCTATGCGCCCCCTCTTCCCCCCCATCCCACAGAGGAGCTTTTCCCACTGAGATTGCACTGCTGCCGGGAGACAGGGTGGGCAGCTGAAACCCCCCTTTACCCAGAGGGGCCAAAAACTAGGAAAAGGATCAGCTAGCAGCTATGGGAAGGCACAGCTAGCCTGCAAGCAAGAGAAACAGAGCCCCGATGCAAGCTGGCTACGTGTTCCCCTGCCAGAGACCCTGGTGAAAACACAGCAGCCCCCAAAAGGTGAGAGGACAGGCTCTCCTAACCAACAATGCTTGCCCCCCTGCCCCAGCACAACCAGCTGTTTGTAGTTACATGCCCTGTGCTCCTACCTCAAGGTCAGACCTGAAGCCTGCAGGTCACAGCACCCCTTTCTCAGTCTCTCCCGTAGAAGAGCAGCCCTTAGAAGTCTGCTGCAAGTAATAACCAGCCTTCCCCGGGGCAAGCACTCCACACCTTGCCTCCACAGGTGGGATTCACACACACTGCCCCATCTCCTGAGGGCTAGCAAACCTTTCCTCTCCCGCTGACCCTTCCTGGCCACGCTGAAGTCAGTACACCTGTGCCTCATTGAAAGCAGCAATCTGCTTCACAGCAGGGCAGCTCGAGCCAAGCTTGTACTGGGAAAAGATGTGACTGCAGGAGAAAAAAGAAAAAAAGCCCCAACAAATTGTCTGGTCTCTGGTCATCAATCAGCAAATCAGCTAGATCCAGCTTCCCACAACCAAGGGACACAAAACAGATACCAACAGGCCTGCAAGGCACAGGGTGCTTGGAGATTTGTCTAGGCAGTCGCAGGCTCCAGTAGCTTCACTTCTGATCTTGATGCTGACCCGTGGCACAGCTTAAGTAGCTCCTGCCAGCTGTGATTTTTACCCATCAAAGCAGGAGAAGAGCCTCTCTGCCATGCTGGCTGTACGTCCAGAGCCATGGAGGAAAGCTGCTACGTCCAAATACTGTGTTGCCACTCGAGGCTGCACAGTGTGACGGTGCTTTAAACACAGCCTGGAGAACCCTTGGCTCACAGCCCTGTTCTGGCTCTGCCTGGCTCCTTCTCCCTTCCACCCAGCTCTGCCACTCCAAAACAGGCACAGCCTGTTGGCATCCCTTGCCCGTGACCCTCCGGATCTCCACATCAGGAAAATGATTTCCAGGCCATCAGCATCCTGATTGCATCAGTACAAAAACCCCCATCAAAACCTTTCCAAATATAGTCAGAAGCACAAGCCCTCCAAGAAGGCAATCAAGAAAAATACACATCAGACCACCCTGTTTTCTGTAAAGGACATTAAAAAGTTAGAACAATTATCAGTCTGCAACTGATTTTTCCAAGTATCCTATCTCTTCAATAAAGCATCCAATCTCCTCCTACAGTCTCCCAGCAACTTTCAAAATAAACAGATAAATAGAGAAAATAAAACATCCCCAATATAAAATTTCAGCCAGACTGGATGAATTTGGGGGCAGCTTGTAGAGACTGAGCTTGGAAGTGTTTGTCAAAGAGATTCCAGGCTTGATCTTTAACGCTTGGAAACCAAGTGATAAATTGGCCGTTTCCCCCACGATTCAAGATCCCAGCAAGGAAAATGCCAGCAAATGAGAAGCAAGGGAGAAGTACTACATTTCCTGTGGGGTTGGTTTGGGTTTTTTTACATCTCACTTCCTACTTGCTGCAGTCTCTAGAGCATTTCTCTATCCCTATCACCTGCTTTTTTGGTCTCTCCTTTATCAAGCAGCATCAGGTTATTCCGCATTATTAATTAAGGCATTATTAATCCTCTGCCTGTGGGTCTCCCTTGCTGACTTAAGCGCAGGTCTAACTGCCAGCTCTCCATGAGCCGCTTTTGAGGCTGCCTTGCCAATCACAGACTCCCTCTTCTATCTCGGGGCAGCTGTTCACCTCCCTGTGCTCGGTGTCTCCCTTTGGAAAATAGGAAGAGCATCTCCCGTGAGTACTAGGAGAATAAAACAGTACTAATAAGCTTGAGGCTCCTGGGTAGCAAGCATCTGTCCAGAGATGCTCCATAGGTGGCAGGAGAGAGGAATTAGCAGGCCTGCTGCTTTCCACTCTGCCTGTGTCCACTCTTCACTCCCAGCCCATTTTTGCACTGAGTTTGTAGTGGTATGTGGGTCCCCTGGGCAGCGGGGTGCTGTTCTGGGCTCTGCAGCAGGAAGGAGCAGAAAGCTTCAAGAGAGCAGAGACAAATAAGCAAAGGGCAGCTCTATGCACCCATCCAGCAATGAAGAGGTGGGAGACGTTCCTGGGAACGTGTGTGGGGAAAGGTTGAGGAGGATGCAGGTTCTGGGCCCGGGCGACTCTAACACAGTCTTAGACAGGAACTGGACAGGTTAGTTTGGGCTGGAGGCTCACCCTGGCACAGTCTATCCATTGAGCCCACTCCTGGCTGGTGATGGGGGAAACACCTCCCTGGAAAAGCCACCTGGAGAGGTACCGCTCTCCCACCGCTGACTCTAGAGGGAGCTGAACGCTAGTGCTGAGCAGATGCCCAGTTTTTAGACCACCAAATCTCAGAAAAGGGAGTGTAGATCCCAGGTGTCTGCTGAACCTTGATTGGCTATCTCAAAAGCGAGGTCAACCACTGCTCCCTCCTCCCACCTCCTACAAGCTTCCTGAAAATAGCTGGAGAAACACCACTCCAGCCCTTGGCAAGGGAAAAACCGGTCCATGAGCTCAGCCCATATCGGATTCTGGAGTCTCGACAGCACAACACCCA
The DNA here is from genome assembly GCF_964237585.1 of Gallinula chloropus. Taxonomy (NCBI): domain Eukaryota; kingdom Metazoa; phylum Chordata; class Aves; order Gruiformes; family Rallidae; genus Gallinula; species Gallinula chloropus. The sequence goes on from NC_140087.1 coordinate 66,417,323, forward strand.
AGCACACTGCAGCAGACCTATGTGCCAGCAGGATTTGTACATCTGCAGGCACCACTACTGTCCATGAGCGGGAAACACATGAAGATCATGGCACCCTGAGCTTGAACAGAGCTCCGGGTTGTTCACTGTACCAGTAGCGAGGAGAGCCAGTATTGCGTGCCATTTGTGTTGTTTATGATCAACCTGTTGGTTGGTTGTCCAGTGCAATGATGATCATGCCCTGGGCAACACTGGGATTTATTAGAGGATCTGAGTTTCATTGGCTTTTCCCTGGTAAGCCAACAGGATGGTAACCTCCAAAAAACACAGCAGGAAACACAATTCTGTCTAAGATGCCACACCAGAAAATTGCAACCTTGAGCAGACCAAGACACTACCAAAGGCCCAAACAGGCAAGGAAAGGACTGCACCTATACAGCATTAGCAAGGTGCTGTGGAGACTCCCAAGAGCGAGGCCATGAATGAAGTTCATGCCATGCCACATACAGCGGTGCCAGGAGAGCAAACTAGGTGCAGCCTGGGCAGCTGCTGGACAGTGAATATTTAAATCTCTGGAGCAATTCACAGCCAAAAGACCACAAAAAGTGCAGTGAAAGTGAAGGAGGGAGAAGCAAGCAAAGTTTCATCACCTTACAACTGTGCAACTCAGTGTTGGCTTCAGGGCTGCTAGGCATAAAGAGCACAACCAATCCCTTCAAATATCTTGAACGCAAACCCTGGTACAGAGAAACCTTTGAACAATGTAGCTCCCCAGCACTGGCTTGGGAGTTTTTTATTCCTCCAGAGAAATAGAGCTGGTGGGATACAAGAGAAGTCAGGCAGTGCATCAACTGTCCTTGGGAGAAGGTGGTGGGGGCTCATGTTTTGGCTGGTAGGTTGTGGCTCTAGAAATGCTTGATTATTTCCCTATTTGGGCTAAATGTCTCTGCTGTGAAAGGGGCAAAGCTGCTATTAAAGAACCAATCAGAAGGATAAGGGGAGAAAGAAACATTTATCAGATGCACCCAAGGGAACACAAATGTCTTTCTTTGGTGATGTCCACTACCCCAGAGCAAGCCATACAGCACAGCTCTTTTTTTTCCCCCGGCCGCCATCATCACATCAATGTGTAAGTGTCACAGCTTCCCTTTTCTAAATAAAAGTGCATCTCCTCGTTGTGGTGGTGAGAAACAAACACGTGAATGCCTAGGCAGGTGTTGGGAGGGTGCACAGAGAACCCCAGCCTCTCTCTGCCCCCATTTCCATTGCCTGACTTGCGGACATCTGGGACTGGAGGAGCAGCTTCCTGCGAAGCGCAAGAAAAGAGGAGCCCTGAAATCAAACACTCGCACCCACACGCCTGTGACCTTGTGGTTTTACTACAGCTTTCATTTTTAGACTCCAGTTCTCCCCAGTGCTCGCTGTATTTCTACAACATTTTGGCAGTTTGCTTTCACCCTGGAGACAGGGCTGATCGTGGAGTTGTTTAGCATGGCTCGGCAGGGAGGGAAGCAACAAGGCTACGATTAAAGAATTAAACTCGAGATGACGGAAGAGCCCCAGCCATGCTTCCACCTAGACAAAAGCCTACGTGATGAGAGCTGCTTAATACCAGCACTAATAACACACGTCGGTCAAGATGAAAATTGGTATTCCATTGTGGCTGCAGGTGCCTCCGACTGCTCACCTCAGAAACCGTTTCAAGGCTGAAATACTCGGGGCTGGAGGAAAAGCAGCCCTGCCCGGAGGCACGAACACCCCCGCCGGGCGGAGGCACCGCACCCCGCCGCCGCGTACGGGGGAAGATGCCCGTTAACCCCCCGGCGGGAGGCGGTTTGCTCCAGCCCCCTCCCCGGCCCCACATGCTCGGCAATGCCCGGCCCTTGGGGCAGCGGGGGGGAGGCAACCCCCGCCGCAGCCGCGCCTCCTGTTGCGACATGTCGCGATTGGCCGGCGGTGGAGGGAGGCGAGCCCCATCGTCTGCCCAAAGCAGGGGTTGCAAAAAGCATTGCCGCGGCTGGAGGGGGTGGGGGGCGTCCTTCCCACGCCTTTCCATCGGCTCCCACACGACTCAGGGCCCCCCGTCCCGCCTTCCCCATCCTTCCCTGGCACCGGGAACCCCGGTGTGGAAACAGCGGCGGGGGGACTCGCCGCGCTGGGCAGGGCTGGGGCCGGTCTGTCGCGGTCCTACCTGTCGGAGGGCAGGAGAAGGCGCCGCCGGGGCCGGCTCAACAGCGGCGGGGCATCGCGGCGGGGCGGGTGGCGGAGCCCCGGTGCGCGGCTGCGGCGCGGCGGCGGGTGGGAGGGAGAGAAAGGGAGAGGGTGGGAGGGAAGGAGGAAGGGAGGGATGGATGGAGGGATGGATGGAGGGAGCGCGCGCGCACGCACACACACACAGGCGCTGGCACACACGCACACACACACACAGGCGCTGGCACACACGCGCACAGACACGCACAGACACACACAGCACCCGGGGATGCGCTCAGCCGGTCCGCGTCGCGAGCAGCCTCTCCTCCCTCCGCATCCCTCCGCGGCGCTGCGCGGGTTGGGAAAGACCCGCCGCTCCCCCTCCGCGGTGGCAGCTCCAGCCCTCCTCCTCCTGCTGCTGCTGGAAATATTTCCCGGTTTCCTCCTCGGAGCGAGGGACTTTGAAAGGCAGGGCTGGTTGCGGACCCACCCCCAGCAGCCCTGCGCGCCCTGCCGCCCCGCTCGGGGCAGCCCCCAGCCCTGCCCTGCCTGACCCCAGCCCTTCCCTGCCCGGGACAGTCCCCAGCCGTGCTCTGCCCGCACCCAGCCCTGCCGAGGCAGCCCCCAGCCCGTCCCGCCCTGCCTCGCCCGCCCTGCTTGTTCAGCCCCCAGCCCTACCAACGTGGCTTGTCGCATCCCCCCGGCCGCCCCGCAGCCTGACAGGGTAGGGCCGACCCCATTTGCACTCCCTGCAGGAGGGAGCGAGCCCTGGGAGAGCTGGCGAGGAAGGAAGCAGAACGGGGGATGGGGTGGGGGTGTGTTCAAGGAGTGCCTTTGCTGTGTCTGTCACCATGCCCCACAGAGTTTCCCATGGCTGCTATGGGGAGCCAGGAGCATCCCAGGGCCCTGGGTGGAAGGTCATTCCTCTTTCACATCACCAATGCTGCGGTGTTTGCTGAGGACAGTGGGGGCCATGGGATGACAAACGAGGGGTCATCTAGAGCCTTCTTGGGAACTGCCCCCACATCTGGCGATGTCCAGGCCAGGCTCTGAACCCTCAGAGCCTCCTGTCCCCACAGGAGGGTTATAGGGGTTTGGGAGGTGCTACAGGAAACCAGCAGCCTGACACAGAAGGACTTGCTGCACCACAGACAGGCTCAGGCGTCCTTCCTGTGGGCAATTCCCCTTTCACTATGCCTGAACAACTTCTCCACCCTTCACTGCTCCAGCAAGGAGCAGATGAACCCATTGTCCCACCCTCCAGGCAAAACTCTGTGGCTTTAGTAACCTAAAATAGGACCACAGCTAATAACTCACACAGTGGTAGTTGCCAGTACCGAGCGACCTTGAGTAGCCCTCTACACCCAGATCCTCAGGTACAAGAACTGTGTAAAAGCAGAGCCATTATTCTAGCTCCTTCATGCTCTTGTTGGCTGGGTCTACAATTTTTGTCACCACCTTCAAGACAGTAAGCCAGAATTTTGAATTTCATTTACCCTTCCCTCCCCCCCCCCCCCCCCCTTTTTTTTAAGACTTTTGCATCACTGTGTCCTTCAGCAGAGATGGAAAACTAAATTGTTCTGTTCAAGATGAGGTGTGAGACACGGACAATGTCACAAAACTCCTCTGTAAAGTATTTAGTGATGAACTGACCTACCTACAAACTGGCTAATTGTTATTAGTGTTGCAGCTGTTACTGATATTATTTTGTTTGGGGCTCACTTTAAGAGCTTATTCCCTACACACAGAATGAAAGGGAATTAAAAATAAGAATTTGGTTTCAAAAGACAATGGGTTTGTGTCCAGTAGCCAACTCTGATTGTCTGTCTCCTCTCTTCAGATTAAGAACTTTATAAAGGAGGGATAAGGTTGCATCTAGCCACATGTGGTACCTTGATGGGACTCAATTATGTCAGAAGGGCATTTGACAGAAGATGAGCACAACTAAATGGGTGCAGCATGCACAGTGGAATGTTCTGATAGGACCTGAGCAGAGCAGTGTATGTGTCTAAGTGGCTTTTGGTTTGGCGGTGGCTGCAGGTTGCAAGGTGCTGCACAAGCTAGCATGGCAAACAGATAGTGTGAGCAGAAAAAATTGGCATAGTTGCAGCACACACAATCCCTGCTGTTGCTTTTCACCCTGCACACTGAAATCTAATCATCGCAAGAGTAAGCAGTGGTGCTCAGATTTTAATTAGCTGTCAGCCATGAAGTTCTCCCTAAAGCTCCGTTTCCCTCCGTTCTGTTGTTGATCTACTTCCCAGCTCTTTCACTGAAAGCTGGTACACAAGTCCCCTGGAGCACCAAGATGCTAACTTTGCAAATGGGGATCCACTGGTGATCTACTCTTTGAAAAACCAGGCACGGCCCAGTTCCCCCCAGCCCACCTCTTTCTGCAGCTTGCAGTGCCAGTTCCTGTCTCCCAGTGCCTCCTGCTGAGACCCTGGGAAAGATACCTACATCAGGATTCTTGTGACATTTGAAGGGAGCTGAAGACATCAGGAGTATGTCAGTGTTTGTAGTGATGCTTATCATACACATGAACCCTTTGTATCACACAGCCTTCACGGCCCTGAGATGGGAAAGGTGAAGCAGAGATGCAGTGCTGTCTCGCACGCATCTGAGAGTAGCTTTCTTTTTCTGCCTGAGAAGTGCCTAGGAGGAATATAAAGCTGGGAGAAGATGCCCTCCCCACTCTCCAGTCCTTTACACACCCCTTCCAGCCATGTTCAGACCTTCATCTTTCACAGTCTCCGAGAGAAAGGTGGTGTTGGTCTGTGAGAGGAGTGGAAGTCAGGGAGGCAGTGGGCTCGAACAATGTGAGGAGATCCTGCACAGTAGGTCTGCTCCACACTGCAGTGGCCATGGTTCACACTGCTTTTTCTCAGCCAAGCTAGCTGAAGTGGTATCTGTAACGGCACAGAGCTCCATATGAGCTGTGAAACACACTGGACAAGCTGAGCAAATGCTCCTGTGTTCCACCTGGTGCTCTGGGCAAAAATGCAACAAGACTGTTCATGTCCCGACACAGCAAGTCTGTCACGGTGTGGGCAAACCCGTGCCTCATCATGACTGCAGCCTGGGCTGTGCTGGAAGAGGCAGCAGTTTGCTCCTGCTACCTTTCCTTTGCTGTCTCTCCTTGCAGTCATACAAGTGAACACCTACCACTGCAAACACACTTACAACCACTAATTAGTAGTCTCAAAATCATGGAGATTCTCATGCCAATGCTAACGAATGGTTCATTCATTCATTCATTCATGCACACCCACAGCTCTCTCTGACAGCAGCCTGCATCGCTCTGCAGTTGCTGGAGGAAGTTTCTGGGTATTGTCTACATTTGCAGAGCAGAAAGATGATTCCCCCCTGTGAAGGATAGGGTCAGTGGGCTGTGGAGTGTCAAGCACAGGACAGAATGGTGCAGGCCAGCTGTCTGCTCAGTGCCACGTGAAAAAAAGGCATCTAAGCTCCTGCACATTTTAGAGGAGGGGACACAAACCCTCAGCTACTTCTTACTTGAAAAATTCTGCCTTATTAAAATTCCCTGTAAAAGAGACAAGTGGTTAGGGCAAGGACAATCTTCAGCTTGGCCACAGTATGCTCACCTCTGAGCAGCTGTCCTACCATCCTTTCTTGGTGTTTGGAACGTCTCCTCAGTCTCTGCTCCATCTTTTGTCGGTTTAGATAACGCTGGAGGATAACTAGTGAGTTAGGTTAACTAGGTTAGTTAGGTTTGGTTGTGGTGTTCCTTGAGTCCCTTAAGAGATGCCAGAAAGATCCTGCAGGAGCAGATGGGATGTCACCTCTGGCTTGCCATCCATCTGTCTGCAGCAGACTTGAGCGTGCGCCCACTGAACATTCTCTGGCTCTCCACTACGTGTTCTTGGCAGAGACCTGGAGATCCCCGAGAGTGGTGTTTCTAAAAAAGATTCTCAGAAAAATAGTTTCCAGCAATTTGAGCATTCAATTTCATTGTCACCTTCAAACCTGCCTTGGCTGATAGGAAGATAAATCGTGCATTTAGAAATGTGGCAGATGGAGTGGGACACAGCAGTGAATGGGAAGGGCAATTCTGTGCGCTGTGCATCAGACGCGTCTTTCTGAGCTCCCCAAGCAGCGCCTCCTCAGCTCTTTCCAAGTGGTTGGTACACTCTGAGTTCTGACAATCCCAGGGATGTCTGAGTGCATGAAATTAGCCCATCAGCCAGGCAGAGGTCTTGAACATGGAAGGTGTCTTCTGACAGCGAAGATTGTACCCCAGGGAGAAGGCAGTGGTCAGTGGAAGGTTTTGCCAAGCCTGTGAAAAATTGGCAGCCCGTGGTTTACTCTCTCTGCAGTGCTTTGGGAACCAGCAGAGGTAACTGGAGAAGCCACCTTGTGCTGCTTTCGAGCTTTCCCTCCAATACTGTGCTATTTTGTGAATGTTTAAACAACAAATCCAGAACACTGAATGATGAGCATTAGGATTTAACAACTTGGGAGAGAGTTTTCCTGGAAGAAGTATTGATTGGCCAAATTTTACAGATCACTGCTTGTGTGTGGCAGACACAAAATAGTATTTCAATGGAAACCAACTGCTGCGTGGGGGTTGAAAGCAGAACCAGTTATAGGGGCTGAGTGTGAATTAAGGGAGCTTCAGAGCTGGGATTGCTGCATGTGTTTTGCAAGCATCTAGTCTGAAAAACCTAAAAAGGCAGATGCAAGCTCTACTCAAATGCATTTCCCACTGAAAGCAATAGCCCGGGGACTCCACTCCCTGCAAGGGGCCATGGAGCTGTGGTGTGTCAGCCCCAGGGCAGCATTACAGCCAAGTAAGCAGTAGTACCCTCCACATGATGCTACAGCTCTTTTCACCAGCATCCCAAGGTTGTGCTGAAAAAAAAAGTCTTCTCAAATCCAGAATTGAAAAAGCAACAAATAATTGTGCTGTCTGGATTTGCCTCCTGTTTTGGAAACCTAGAGGTCTTTTTATTTTTCCAATTTACTTGGTAACCAGAAGTATGTTAAAAAATAAGAGAGGTGAATTAGTGATACGTAATCACATGACTCCAGGATCTGAGGCTTTAGGAAAAAATAAAAAATGCAAATACTATGATAACGTGGTGAGATCTGGGAACTATGTTCTGCAAACCAGGGGCTGTCATGCTTCCTCAGCAGCTCCGGTGACACGAGGTGATATCCCTCATTTGATCTGTGTGCAAGGTTAACTTTGCTATCAGTGGGAGATGCAGGGTGAATCAGATGTAGTGCATGACTCTGGCTGGGACCCCTGGTCGCGAAGGTAATTTGGCCTCCTCTGCACCATCTGTTTGCCAGCCCTGAGCAAGCCTGGATATTCCAAGGAAAATTGATTTTTTTATTAAAAGTGAGGAGTGACTGACCTCAGTTGCATAAAGCACCTTATTTATATTTTATTTATATATTCCAGGTCAAGAAAGCTGCTGGAACACCTTTCAAAAACCAAGCCCATTAGGCAAGGGGCTGTGAAATGACTTTTCTTAAAGGGAAATGTGTCTTCACTATAATGGCCTCTAATCTGTGCTGTCCTTGGTCAGAAATCTTCTTCACCTCCATGCTGCTTTCACTTTACCAACTTTTGCCTCATCCTTGCATCGTTTCACCTCCAAGTGTCCTTGCCTGGATAGGTGTCCCTCTGGCTCTGCTGGAGAGTAGCCCCTGAGTCCTGGAGACAGAGTGGAGCTGAGGAGCATGCTGTCCACCATTACCAGCATGCAGCAATCCATTTTAGGGCATAAGGACCACTGAGACTGGGAATTTCTGTGCTTCTCAGTCTTTCTCAGGGCACCTTGGAGAAGGTATGTGCCTTTGCACCTGCTGACTCTGTCCCTGGAAGAGCTGAAGCAGCAGCATGGATCTTATCCCAGTTCCTTCTCTCCCCACTGCTTAGACATGAGTCCAGCGGGCAGGGGCTCCCACTGGTGCACAGGTGGATCTTATTTCAGCACAATTTGCTCTCTTTGCACTTCTGAAGGTGCATAGACCAAAAAATGCATTGTCTCCTCTGGGCTGCACGTTCAAGCAGCAGTAAGGCAGCAACCAATGCTGAATGTCCTAAACATAGTAATGGAAGGCTGGCACGTAAACAGAATTCAACCAAAAATGAGAGAAACAAAATAAAACTGGGTTTAACTGCCATATTGCTTAATGGTTATGGGCTCACATTTTTTTCTGGAGATTTTTGAGAAACGAAACTGCATCATTTGTGAGACGAGATTCTCCTTTCAAATTCTCCTTGTCATCACGTGCCAGCCTGTTTCCCCCACCACCACCACTGGGATTTTAAGCACGGACTGTTTGAAAGCTGCTCTGAGCTGAATGGCTTTTTCACAGCTCCCTGGACTGTGATGAAGCTTTAAAACAGTTGAACATCCTCCTTTGCCACCTGGCCTCGTAGTTAGAAATTCTTAAGTTTCTTACAAAAATCTTCTGCTCTCATGAGAAGTTGATACCAGCTCCTGGCAAAATTAGGTTCTGAGGCTGTATCCCATGTTTGTATGTATGGGAAGAATATGGAAGTGCATGTGCACACGCCACGCGTATGTGCAGATGTTTCCTAATGCAGATTGTGCAAGCTCTGACTTCTTCCCTCTGCATTTCTGCTTATTCAGATGAACTCCTCTTCTGTGAACGCTCCCATTTCTTCAGGGGGTGAGACAATTTCCTGAGTGTAGCCAAGAACGTGGGCTGCTGTGGCATTTATCTCTCTATAGGCTGGAGATCAGGGAGACAGGGCAGAACGGGGACTTGGGGATTCAAACTTACCCTGGCTGCTGCTGTGCCAGTGGGTATGGAGGGACTAGCAGGGATAGGAAGGAATGACTGGATGGGTAGAGAGCAGACATCTGGCAGTAACATGAGTCCACTGGTGTGGCAGCTGTATGTTTAGTAGACAAATGTCTTAGCTGGGCCGATGGGAATATACAAGTTTTCGTCTTTCATTCAGCTCCCTCCCATGTGCACCTCATGTCACCAAGAAGGTTTCTGGGCCCTGTGCCTCAAGACATCAGTGTGTCTTAAGTGTGTGAGACAGAGGGAAATAACCAGCCTTTTTTCAGTTGTCTATGGAAACAGGACAAGGGGCAATGGCTTCAAATTGGAGCACAGGAAGTTCCGCACCAACATGTAGAAGAACTTTTTCATAATGAGGGTGACAGAGCACTGGAACAGGCTGCCTGTGGATGGGGTGGGGTATGGTGTCTCCTTCTCTGGAGATATTCAAGACCTGTCTTGACGCCTAACTGTGCAATCTGTCCTAGAGAACTTGCTTTGGCAGGACTGTTGGACTTGACGATCTCTGGAGGTCCCTTCCAACCCTTACAGCGCTGTGAATCTGTGAATCTGTATATTGGCACTTGTGTAAGAGCTGTTAACAGTATCTGGCATTTTATTTCCCACCAGTAGACTGCAGAGTTAACAGCTGTATTTGTATGACCAGTGGCATCTGGAAAGCCAGCAACAGCTGCAAAGCCACCAATGGGAAGAAATACGATAACTGGAAGGTCTAGAAGACATGATTCGAGGAAGCATTGTAGGAGCGCAGACTGGCAAGTTGAAAGAAGACATATACCCCTGCAAATCTGAAAGAATAGATGTTTCCTACTGTTGAAAAGATAAGAAGTCAGGAGGTTAAACTATGGGCAGGGAGGCTGAAGTCTGACAGAAGGAAAAGCTTTCTATAGCCACAAGAGTAATGGTATAGGCAGCTGGATTGTCTGCAGAGAGGGAGAAGTTGGTGTCATGGAAAGATTTTAAGATCAGCATGAGCAAACCTCTGTTGCATTCAGATGAGGTGTAGCTGACCAAGCTCTCAATATCTTTTCATCAAGAAGATGTATCTGACTGATGAACAATCAGGAGGCATCCACCACATTTTAAAAAGAAAACCACTGTTGCGGTTATTAGGGTGAAAGAAAAGACAACCTGCCTTTAGGCTTTGGACAAAGATTTGGTAGGAAAATAGTCAGAGCACTGGAAATTTGGCCATGCTGGGAGAGCAGATCTAGGCAGCAGTGCTATCCAAGCTCACGCAGCCTGGGACCAGACTGACCTTGCTTCCAGGCTGGTGGCCAATTTCCTGGGCAGATGAGCCATTTAGCCAATGGGATGCTGGGGAAAAGAGCTTGTTGCTGCTCTGAAGCCCATGACATACCCAGTCGGGTTTTGTCCTGTCAGGGTTTGTTCCAGGCTCATAACCATTTAATTCAGCAACCTCTTCTGTTAATTTTTCACACTCAGCCATAGGAACCTCGAAGCTTACCCAAATGCTCTCCGGAGCTGACATCATGAAGGCTCCTGTTGGAAACATTCCTCCTACCATGGTGGTCCCTGTCACTTGTCCTGTTGGAAGCCTGTCCCACTGTGAACTGCAAGTTGAGGCAGAGAAATGGCCTTCCCTGACTGAACACAACCCTAATGAGACAACAGCATGGGGCACACATGGGTACGCCCCATAACAAGGACAAAATAACATCTTCAGTTAAGCCTGACTATACAAGATACAACATGAAGTATGGGTGTGAGAAGCTACCAGACCCTGCAGGTCGTAAGAAGAGGAGTAATGTATATGCAGCCAACAATCCCTGACACTAACTAGGCAGCAGCATGAAAAATGTTAGAAAAGAGAAGCATACATATAACAAAAGCAATGTACTAGTTTAATTGCTGACTGAGGTAGAAATTACCAAGGCAACCATACTGTGCGTACTAAATAAGTGTATGAAGTCAGGAAACCTGAGGCCAGTGAGGGAAAAGTAAATATGTGAATACAGGCAGATGGATGGCTTGTCTGGGAGGAGACTTGGGAAGGATACAGAACCTGGGAAGAATAAAAAGGGCAAAACCAGAACATAAGGTAAAGCAAGTGTTGTACTCAAGACTGACTGTGGGCTGTTGGTCAGCCCCGTGCTTAATAATGACAGTTTGAAGGTGGACAATAAACCTGATGTTTCCATCTGTCTTGTGTCCAGCTTGCCTTCATGGTCGGGAGGGCTGTGGGATTAATGAGAGCTGTCTCCCTTCCATTGATGAGGAAACCCCTGAAGGGTACTACCTAACCTACCCTACCTAACCTAATCTACCTAACCTAACCTACATCTGCTGCATTCAGCGCACCTCCAGCTCTTCAAAGAGACTCACTCACTGCAGTGCCTTCATGAAGATGTGTTCTAGGGAAAGAACTTGCTAAAGTGAAGTCTCTGCACGAGTCACAGCCATAATAGAAAGGACATGCATCAAACAAAGTCAAGAAATGAAGTTACAATTCAAGATGAAGGCAGGGAGTTTGTGCTGGCAAAACATCAGTTTTATTAAGGTTAGAGTCTTCAAACTTGTCTTGTTCTGTAATTTTCTGTAGGCTGCATACATTAAGGCACGTTTCAAGATAATCAAACTGTCTATTTCAAAGAAAAGAATGTTAAACTCGTGTGTTTTTATCAACAGGAACAGAAAATGTCTAGAAAACATGAGTAATGGCACAGTTTGCAAGGCTTACAAACTTGTCCTGTTTTGTAGCATTCCTCTATGTCTGTGCATCAAAGCATACTTAAAAACAGTCTGTCGGTTTATTTTTAGGGTAAGAACATTGAACTTAAGGGTCAAGGGCCAAAAGTTTTCTAGTTCATTATCAAAGAGGTACATCTGCAGGCATGTTAATGCATTAAGACACTTCAGGCCCACATGAAGTAAGGTGCACACCTAGATAGGCTTGCTCCAGCCTCTAAAAGTGCAAGGACTGCCACTGGACTATGGATCCTCAGGTGGGTCTTTGGTGATTTGTAATGAAGATTCTCGTGTCTAGAAGGGACCGAATTTTTCTAAAATGCTCACGATGTCCCGAGTCTTAACCAATGATTGCTAGCTGAGCAGATTTTCTAAGCAGATTTTCACTGGCAGGCAGTACAAAGTTTTCTCTTCTCTGATAAGAAAACGTGCATGCTCTGTACACACTGTTCTCCAAGGGATCATAGAGATCCTCATACACACCCACTGCAGAGAACCTTCAAGATTAACTCTTTTGTTGAGGTTAAGTTGTAGTCATGTCACACTTCAGGGGAAGGATGAAGTTATCAGAAGGCTGTAAAGTGTTCTAAGTGTCAGTTACTCTTGTTCTCTGAAATTCACTTCAGATCAAATCAACTCAAGCCAAAAGGCAAATCTCTCAGTTATGAAGAGAGATGCTTCTTGGAGCATCTGCTTTCCATAACCAGTGGCAAAAGAATTTCAAAATGAGAGAAACCTTTACATGCACTGGTTTTCCAAGCTGTGCTGTGGACTATGCCCAGTACAGAACATGGCAGGAACACAAGTGCAGGACATTGCATAAGGGTACACAAGGGTTCACTGTGGTGATGGAGTTCATTGTGTTAAACCTTTGAGTAACGCAGCTGTGGAGTGCAATGAGGATGTCTTTCACAGCTGTAGTACTTTGCCCATGAATTAACACTACCAAAAAGATTTGGAAAACCTGCTAGAAGGTTTCCACAAGGATCTGGCTCATCAACAACTTGGAAAAAAAAGGAGGTAACTGCTAGAAGTTAAAACTGTATTAGCTCCTTGGTCAGGATATGGCTTGTACCCTATGTGAGAATGTCAGTATAACACATAACTTACATCTGAAAGGTGTCACAGGAGAAAATATCACTATTCTGGACAATCAAAATGGAGACCTACCTATCTACCTAAGGATAGGACAATGCAGAAGATCTGTCTTGCTCCTGAACTAGGTATTTATCCTGGATGGGAGATGCTTTCAGAGCCTTGCTTCTGAAAAGCAGGCTAAATCCAAGAGGTCATCTTGAAATAATAGTTGGCAGGCCAAAGAGGCTTAACATTTAACATGCTTTAAAGGACCATATGGAATAAGTTACACCAGAGTAAAACAAACACTTGTCTCTCACATCCAGTGTTATTATTAGCCACTTATTTGACTGTGTGTGTATTTCTCAGCAGTGACAACGGCTCACAAAATAACAGGATAATACCACGGATCACTAGCATGTTGTGGTCTGTGGCCACAGGAAGGGTTTACTTTTACTGTGTACATTATGGCAGTGTCAACATTCTAGCAGCAAATCCAAATGTTTATTACTGCATCTAGGGTAGAAGCACAAGACCACTGCTCTGAACCTTTCTGTAAGCCAAAAAGATAAGACAGTGTACTTCTAATATCATGCTTGCCAAACTGTGACACAAGCAATGAGCTGAGAGTTAGATGCTGGAAAAGTAGATGTCACCTTCGTTTAGCTTCCTTGTTCCAGCGTTGTGGATGTGGCAATTGCTGATGCTGGGAATCAGTGTGGGAGGGGCCTGTTTCAAAGAGATGGGTTCACTGTTCACACACTAATGCCTAAACCTTGATGTGTGGTTGCTACTTTTGGAAACAGGCATCAAAGCGAGAGGATTTGGAAGGATAAAGAAGTTGTAGGGCAAAAGACTTGTCCATCAAGCCCTAGGTCCCTGAAGAAAGCCTAAGAGTGGTCAGAGCTGCCACAGGTGGAGAAGCATCACCTGCTTCAGGACTCCTTCTGTCTGAGGCCTGACATGCTGAAGTCCTGCCCAAATCACTGTGGGCCTGGCCCCTCCATCACCTCCACTAAGCTCCCATCCCCTCCCTTGCTTTCTAATGCTTGTTGGACATCACAGATAAAACTTAATATCTTGGTGAGATCTCCCTGCAGCTTGAGACCTAGTTGCCTGGAGGAACATTTTCAGGAAGATTGCATCAAAAGATGCCAGCTCATCTCCCAGTGGGTCAGGGACTGTCCAGACAACCAGGCATGCCATTTGTCTCCTTGCACATTTGTGTCCGAACAGTCTGCAGGCATCCATCTAGCTGACAAAGAGAAGACCACAACCACATTCTGGCCATGTTGCAACACAATGATGTTTGATACACCTCCAAATAGAGATGAAAGAAACAAGAAAACATGTAATGTACAGAAGTTTCCAACACCGGCTCAAGGGAGCCTTGGTGGGAGGATAGAAAGGCAGCAGTAGTTTTGCAGGCCACATTCCTGCACTTTGCATGTTTTGTTATTTTTCCATTTTCACATTTTCCTCTAGCTTCCTGCTTTTGCTTACATAAGAGAGAAAGAAAAGTCAATTCAATGTTCCAACGAAAGTAAGGACAAATCTCTGGAAGAGCAGGAAATGGTGTGTGCTAGTGTCATGAGGGATTAGTCTGCAACCTCCAGGGCTGCCGTGGTTTGTGGGATAACTTGGGAAACATCCCAGCAACAAAACTTCTGGTGAAACTCATTTTGGACAGGATGAGGGTCTTGCAAGCACTGGGAGACTGAGAGGAGGAGAAAAGCTTTACACAATGCTCAATGTAGTGTGTTCCCATGAGGAATAAAACAGCCCAAGCACTGAATCTCTCAGCCTGGCAGGGGAAGATCTATACCTGAACAGCACTCCTTGGCAGAAGATGTTCCCGATAGTCCTCTTTGGGTATTTACAAACAAGTCATTAGTCCTCTTTAAAATGAGTGGAACCCAAACTAATCTGGGGCATATGTACCTTTATGCAAATCCTGGAATTTTCCAGAATCCCATTTCTGTATCTTCCTTATATGTACCTTTCTGCAGAAGTAAACTGGTGTCAAGTTTTACAGAGTGAACTACATGCACTTCTCCTCTCTTCTCTTCTCCTCTCTTCTCCTTTCTCCTCTCCTTTTCTATGGAAAAGGCTTGGCTAGAGAGATCACAAACTGAAACCTGCATTTTATGTTAGCAACGTCAGAGTTCAGCATTCCAAGGATTTGGGAAAGATCCTAAAAACAAACATCCCAAACTCAGGAGGAAGTTCATCATTAAATATAAAAGAAATCCAAATATGTTGAAGTATGGAAATCAAAACAACTTCAGTTTTGCCCTCCAGTGACCCTATGCAATATGAATACATTTATGATTAGATCACAGTGACGGTTGGAGCCCTAGATAAGAATAAACTGCATTTTGAAGACCTCCAGATTCACTGTATTGTTGCTATGTTTTTCCCCCATGTGCTGCCAGAATAATACTGAGTTTCTTAAAGGATCAGCTCCAAAATTAATATCAACTCATAAATTGACTGCTTTACCTGTAAATTATCAGAAAACACCATGGCTGCTTAAAGCTGTTATGTTGACTTTGCCTATAGCAGCACACAGAACATCAGAGAATGAGAGGGGGCAAGAATGAAACTTCAAAGAATAAAATGTGGAGTAATATCAAGGTTCGCTCCAAAATGCATGACCTATAGCACTTCCAGGCAAGCCCCTTCCCCGAGTCATGTCTCTGGGCATGGTTTCTTCCCACTTTTCTTTCTTTTTCCTGTGCATGAGTAATAGAGAGGTCTCCCTCACCTTTCACCAGAAGAAACATCTTTGCATCTTAGATGGCAAAACAGCTGCACTCTGACCTTAAGTGTCTTAAACCAAAACCTCATCATGTAACAAGGGACAACTTGGAAGAGCAATTGCATATTTTCAGGAGGCATCCCTCATCCACATATGTGGAGGATGCAAGTTCAGGAGGTGGCCCGATGTGCTCCAGAGGTGTGTGTGAACCTGGGAACCAGTCATTGTAGAAAAGGGATAGTTACAGGGTGTTACCTTCTTCTGCCATGCTTACCTGGAAGTTGTGGGCATGGCAGACATGGGATGCACTCAGACACGTTTGGTTTGTCAGTGGTCTAGACATTATGGATTTGAAGAGCGAGGGTCATAGCTGGAGTATGAAGTACACTGAAACAGCCAGAGATCTCTGCAGCCTCATCCTTAGCCAGCCTCCTGCCACATCTTGCAAGCCGAGTAGGGAAAACCTCCCAGGCACCTAAAAAACCTGATCTTTTTAGCTCAGGGGCATGCAGCTCTGATTTCAGATTATTTTTTTCTGCATTTGTAAAGCTTTCTCCATTTGCTGGATTCCTTGTCTGTAAGCGCCAGCACCAGGATTCTTCTCATGTGAGCACAATTCAACAATACCATAGTTCATTTTGCTACTGAGATGCCAAGTACTATATAGGGCTAGCTTTTACAAAATATAGATCTAATACCAGTAATAACTGGCATTAGTAATAACAACTTGGCATTCAAGAAAACTTGTATCATAGGATGGAAATTTAGGATTACATGTCTGTAAGTGACATCCGGATTTAGACCAGCTGAGGGCATTGAGGATGATTTACTCATGTCTCCATGCTGTGCAGTCAGTTATTAAACACATAAGTTTTATAAAGAAGAAAAGGTTTGTGAGGCTGGATAGCCTAGAGTTTAACACAGTGACACAAAAATGGCAGCACAGCTTTTCTAAAAGAAAGGCTACTTTCACTTCCCATCTGAAATTGTACTCTTCCTCAAAAGGATTAGGGCCACATGTGCATAGAATATTCACAAAATTACAGAATGGCAGAGGTTGGAAGACCTCTGGAGATCATCTAATCCAACCCCCTGCGAAAGCAGGATCACCTGGAGCAGGTTGTACAGGCAGGGGTTGAATATCTCCAGAGAAGGAGACTCCATAGCCTCTCTGGGCAGCCTGTCCCAGTGCTCGGTCATCTTCATGGTGAAGAAGTTTATCCTCGTGTTGCGTTGGAACTTCCCATGTTCCGGTTTATGCCCATTGCCCCTTGTCCTGTCACTGGGCACCACTGAGAAGAGTCTGGCCCCGTCCTCTTGACAGCCACCCTTCAGATATTTATGAGAGTTAATCAGACCCCCTCTCAGTCTCCTCCAGACTAAACAGACCCATCTGTCTCAGCCTTTCCTCATAAGGGACATGCTCCAGTCCCCTAACTGTCTTTGAATCCCTCTACTGGGCTCTCTCCAGTAGTTCCTTGAATGGTTGAGCCCAAAGCTGCACACAGCCCTCCAGCTGTGGCCTCAGCAGGGCAGAGTAGGGGCTGGAGAACCTCCCTTGACCTGCTGGCCACACTCTACTTAATGTACTCCAGGATACCATTGGCCTTCTTGGCCATGAGCACATACTGCTGGCTCATGGAGAGCTTCTTGTCCACCAGGACTCCCAGGTCCTTCTCTGCAGCGCTGCTTCCCATACAGTAAGAACCTTACTGCTGCTTGTGGATGTTCCTCCCTAGGTTCAGAACCCTACACTTGCCCTTGTTAAATTTAATTTGGTTCCTCTTCACCCAATTCTTCAGTGTGTCCAGGTCTCACTGAATGGCTGCACAGCCTTCTGGTGTATCAGCCACTCCTCAGCACAGTGTAATCAGCCACCTTGGTGAAGGTTGCCTCATCCAGGTCACTGATGAACATGCTGAGTAAGACTGGACTTAGTATTGACTCTGCACTGCTTATCAACCTGCCTCACTATCCACTCATCCAAACTGCACCTCTTAAGCTTATTTATGAGGCTGTTATGAGATGGTGTCAAAAGCCTTTCTGAAGTCAAAGTAGAAAACATGCACTGTTCTCCCTTCATCCACCCAATCCGTCATGCCGTTACAGAAGGCTATTTGATTGGTCAGATTCTGATTCCTGGACATATTTGTGCTGCTACGAAAGAGAGGGCAAGCAGCAAGTGCAATGGTACATGCTGCAGTATGTACATGTGGTGCTTGCAGTCTGTAAACACAGGCTTTCCCTTATATGCCATTCCTTCTAGAAAACTGTCCATCTTTGTGAGTCCTCTGGTGAAATCCTCCCCATATAGATCATTGTCCCTTACCCTGAAGGGAGATAAGAGTAGGAAGATCATGTTTTGGGAGCCAGAAAGCCAAAGATAACAGTTGCCTATTTTCAGACTTTTTTGGAACATCTTATTCTTCAGACCTCACTTCCTTATGCAAGGCACATTTGAATTGGCAAATGGATCTGCAGGTTTCTAGGCTGGGAACAGGCAGAGCCATCACGTAAAGCCCATTTCCCTAGAATGTAGGCAATAAAATGTATCTGCCCAGAGAAGTGGATCAGTCAGTCAATATGTCCCCAGAATCTGTTCCAATCTTCTAACTTCCTAGAGATAAGATAGAGATGGTGTCCAAACTCCATCCATTAGGTATCACCATCAAAATATAGTCATTTGAAGAAGACTATATAGTGGGCTTAATTCAAGCCAGAGCCAGTTTATGAAATCCTCACTGAGCAGCTTCACAGTGTAGCTCTCTTTGTGATTTATTTTGAGGATGCTCTCTTAACCACAAACGTAACTTTCCCTTCTCACAAGAAAGTTTCAGTCAACCAGTTGTGACAAAGACCTTCCTCAGACTTGATGTCTGAAAATCAAGTGGGTTTTTTTGTGAAAGCCACTAAGATTTAGGAACACAAACCTTGAATTCCTGGAGCCTTTGGCTCCTTGCATGAGGTACACAACATATTCTTGCTTGCTCCAGGGGGGAGGGCAGCTTTACCCTTGTCCACATCTAGCGAGAATGAGCACAGAGGCTCAGCTTTGCACTTCTTACTGACTCCGGGGTTTTGTGCTGCCCCAACTCAGCTCAGCAGCCTCTCTCTCTCTGGTAGTAAGAAGAGCAGAGCTTCCCCTCTTCCCCCTCTCCTCATCGCACTGTGCCAAAGAATGGTGCGTGGGAGGACCTCGTGGCGGATGCTCAGAGGCTGCAGCACTCACAGTGACTAGTCACTTATAAAAGGCATGTTAGTGATACTATCGCTAATGCTTTATTTGACTATTTATATTCATGTCTAGGGTCTCTGAATAAGATCCCATCAGCTTTGCACAAGGGACCAAACAAACACTAGCAATACCCATGACTAATCAATATTAAATATTAATAATAGTTAGTACACTGATATAATAATAATAAATATTAGTGATAACACATCCTGCCTGAAAACGCTTCTGACAGAGGGAGGGAACAAGGGGGCGTACCAAGGACAAGCCATTTACAAGGTCCCTGATCAGGTCTGCCCTGGGGCTGGGAAACAGGAGCCAAGCGATTACTCCTGCCATGACTTCTGGCAGGATGTCTTCCATGCAGGATTATTCCTGGCTTTGTCTTCTGGGCCACACTAGCCCAGCCCTGGCCCAAATGGGAAGATCGAATTAAATAGGTCTCAGCTCTTCCAGCTCCACCCTTCCATCCCCTTTCTGACCTGCTCAACCCAACTGCTGCAAGCCATGGACATCAGCTAGTCTTTGTCTCTGGGGATAGGGAAGCTCATAGCCTCAAAGAGGCACAAAAAGGAAAAAACAGGGGAAGATTGGGGAAAAGCTTTTTTTCTATCAGCAGACACATGAACTCTACAAAACAGAACTGTATGCAACAGAAAATAGAAGCAATCTGAGTAAGTGGGAAATGCAGAAGTGTTCCTTCACAGCAATAACAGCAAAAAGGTTTATTTGTTAGTAACTCAACAGCAATTAAAAATTTGTCTATTGACCCCAATTACTTAATGATTATTTCCTGTGCTAGCATTTCTATAGACAGGTGATATGTATTTAAGTTACCTGCTAAAATGATCAATTTTTGCCTGGTGCAGACAAATTTCTGCTGCAGCTTGGTTTTGAATATTTTTTCTTCAGCCCTTGAGAAGAAACCAAAGAAAAGACCTGTATTTCAGTGATTATAAAAATGAAGAATGTGTCAATATCCATGGAAATTCTAGCTAAATAAGAGGAAATGAGGGCTGTAGGCATGGGCCTTCCCTGACTGCAGACTCTACTAGAGTTACAAGCTAATGCTTCCATTCTGATATTCTTATGTAATGACAAGGGAAAGCATTTTCATTCATTCATGGAAATGTTTATGACATTTGCAGTCTAGTAATTTCCCTTTACAATCATCTTATATCGTATCTCTGGAAATCTTCTATAATTTCAGCCATATCCATGATATTATGTTCATATCTTTCTATATAATTTCACTTCACCTGCTCTAACATGTTTTGCTGTTTTCTTTTCTAGTCTATCAACCACCTGAAAAATAAATAAGCTTTACTTAGCACTTTACAGTGGGAGTATGAATGCCATATTAACATCTGAAAGCACACGAACCATCACCCAAATACCATTCTGTAGCATTTAAAGAAAAATCTCCCATTTAACCATACTGCTGCAAACCAACAGGTTTTTAAGCCAAGGCTGCAAAAAGCTTTTCTTTTCTTTTCTTTTCTTTTTTTTTTTTAATGCTCTTTTTAACTAAACACATCCTTGGAGAAAGCCTTTCTGCCAAGGGTATACTCTGCTTTTTGACAGTGCCCAGTTCAAAGAGCTAGCACCCTTCACTGCTAGTTTGAAGGAGAGCTATTACTTCAGTGCTTTGGAAATATCCGCAACAGCACACAGCTGTTTTCACTGGGGTCGACTTTCACAACACTGTAATGGCAGTTAAAACTATACCAAAAAATCCTTGCACAGGATGTAATCAACCTCAAATCTACAGAGAAACATTGAGAAACTGCCTTCGAGCGCCAAGAAAAACAACAGTCATTTATAACAAGCTCTTCCTAATGTCCAGTCAGCTCGACTCAAATGAGACATGTTTCTCAAAACGAAAGTAGGACAAACCAGAGAAGAAAAAACCCCAAACCCTTGGCTATTTTTATTATTTTTTCTGGATAGAAACAAAGAAAGACTCGGACACTGGAAACTGCTACCATCCCTCCTGCCCCTCTGTCTGCTGAAGTTGTAACATCACTCAGCCCCTAAATACAGTTTGTGAGTTACAAAATCCTCGTATTCCAGCATTTTTTCTTGCCTCTTTCACTTAGAAAGTTTCTGTCCTTCCAGCAGCAAAGCTGTTACATGTCATGTTCCTTACTCAGAGAACTTAACTGCTATCCAGCTATTGGAGTCATCCTCTAGCCCCAGATTTACGGCTTTATTCAAGATGTTGTCTAACAGAGTAACTAGGTGTTCCCAAGAAATTCTTGAATTGCTTTTCACTTACCCCAGCCGAGTCTCAGCAGTTGTGGGTAAAGCAGAATGGAAAAAAGCCCTCATATGATAGTGTCGCTAAATTTACCAGAAAGAAAGGAGCTGGGGTGCTTGTCCTTTAAGTGTCTCTAAAGATGGTTTGCATAGCTGGATCTCAGCTTATCTATGCTTTTCTGCTTTTGCTTCCATACATGGATCTGTTCCCAACAGGAACTTCAAGCTGTCAAAAAGAAGCTATCTGGCAGCTTTCAGCCTCATCTGACACATAAATGAGTGAAAATAAATAAATAATGATCTTTTCTGTGGGCTCCCTGTTTTTATTTTTTTTTGTTTTGTTTGCACCCCAGAACCATTTTCCTCCTTTTCCTTCTCCCCAGAGTAATGCTTTGCTATTTTTTTCCAAAGTAATTCCAAGGTGAGTGCAAACATAAAAGTCCATAGCAGATTTCTCTTCTCCCTTTCCTTCAGGCTCATATAGTTTTATTCCCAGAAATATCTTTTTTATTATTATTATCTTTTGCTTTGCTCTGTTTTGCTTTGCTTTGCTTATGGGTCAGGGGTTTGAATGTTTGCTACTTGGAAGCATGTCAAGGCAATATACATCATGTCTGTAGCAAGGGACGGTTGAGAGTCAAATTTTTGGAGAGAGAGATTATAGAAGAGACACGTGACGGCTCCCAGATTAGCAGCAGTAGCAGGAGTAAGCATTCCTCTGATATTACAGTAGCCACTGTGGGACATGCCTGAAACACTGAAGAGTGGAAGCTGCTGTTTGGAAGCTCCTTGCAGATGCATTATGAATAAATCACTCCTCGTTCTCCTTCCTACTTTCCACACTTCATAGGTTTCAGTTTCAGAAAGGGCTGATAAAGGACAAAAATGTGCTCAGGGAGCCCTGTGTCACAGGTCAGGAAAGTAGTTGTATAATTAAACTAAACTCTGCCCTTTGTTATCTCTGCTGTGCAAACAGGAATGTTAAGGGCTCCAGTGAAAGGGCCAGACTTAGTGTATGTCATTATTATTGTATGTTATAGTGGCAACTGGGAGTAAAGAAGATATTAGGGGCCCAATCGATTGCCTCGGAGTGGGGTCCCTTGATGAAGAAAACTAGTGAAAGACATTTTCAGGCACTTAGATATCTAAGATTGAATGTAGGTGTCCATACACAGGCCGCTTACATTGAAAATGTTGTCCTGGAAGTTGGTGGTTTTGATTCATTGCAGGAGAAGGAAATTCTTCATATATTCCCACACATCAATGACCTCGACTGCCTGAGATTTTTCCTAAACGTCTGTTGAACACTTGGCAGAATGAAAGGTTTTTTAAGAGCTCACCAGCTCCACCTCTACCATGAATCATAAACTACATTATTTCTTTATTATGTTACAAATCACCCATTAGAGGTACCACTTCAAATGGCATGTTTTACTCCTGCTGTTTGGTGTCTCAGAACTTGGAGGGGGATGTACGTGTATTGATGGGGATCCTGGAAGGTCTCCAGCATCTACCTGCCATCCAGAGCAAAGACATCTGCCCTGGGAGCACACTCCTGCATCCTAGAGCAAGCAGAAGGTGCACAGAAGCATGAAACAAGAAGCAAAAGGAATCACTTGCAAAAGATGAGTAAGTATGAAGGGGACCATCCAGTTTCTAGGATGCCAGCCTAGATGCCTGTCATTTGGGGTGGTGGAGAGTAATGGGAGGAGGAGAACCCTTTCTGGGAATCTGTCCTGGGCTTTCTCCAGACTCTCAAGAGCTGGATCCAAGCTCGTCCTGGGAGGATGTTTGAAGGGGAATATCTGCCACTGGTGCTTGTCAGACAGGAGGTCTATGCTCTAGTAGAAGTAAGAACATGATTCAGCAAAGCATTTAAGTTCATGCTTAATTCTAAATATTGAATAATACTTTTGACTTCCCTTGAGTTACTTGTGTAATTTTATTTCTGAGCTTTACTAGGTTGTCCAAATGGGGACATGAAGCTGCCACGAAACAGCATAATATGTGAGTGGTTTTGTATTTCATAGGCCTCTTGACTTCCATGTACTGCTAACCAAAAATGGGCTAAGGAAAGCAAGACTGTCATTTCAATTCATTGCATGTATATGCAGGAAATGTAGCAAACCACAGGTGTGCACAGCAGAAGAAAAACCTTGTGTGGCATCAAGTTTGGTAACTGTAAGGCAAATGGGCCAGGCTCTTTTCTGGCCTTGATTTTCTTCTTCTTCTGCACAGCCACTGTGTGTCATTCCCTGGATAAGTGGCACCACCCTTCTGAACTCTGCTCCCTGTACAGAGTGGCCACAGTACTGCTCATATTTTCCATTGAGAACTTTTTCATTCTCCTCTGCTGGGAGAGGTGAAGTTTCTATCAGGGCATGTGTTTGATAAGGTGAAAGACATTTTCTTAAAGCAAAAGAAAAAAAAAATAGGCAGCGTGTTGCCAAGCACTGAGTGGGACACAGGGAGATGGAAATAAAGCACCACTGACCTTCATGCCCATTGACTTGTTTCCTCTTCTCCAAAACAAGATCAGAGGGAGAAACTCCATCTCTGGTGGAAGGACATGTGGAGGACATCAGCAACTCTGCTTGGCCTTTCAGCAGGCAGATGTTCAGAAGGGCAGGAATCAAGAATGATGGCTGTACCAGAGGTGGTTGGGTTCCTCTGCTGAGGGCCAGTTCTCCTGGGGAAAATCCTACCCAGCTTTTCACTTAGCAATGAGGTGCTGCATCTCTAGGACTTTGTTCTAGGAGGTTTTGCTTTGATGTGCCATCTGTCTTCTGCCTGCCACAGTCAATGCTGTAGCCTTCAGATGTAACAGGCCCTTGGTCTTCAGAGCCAATGGTCCTTCTTCCCAGGCTGTGCACTGCAGTTTCAAGCCACCAAAGAGGTGCTGAAGTGTCTTTTATGAACACCAATGTGAATTTCGCAAGAGTCGTTTAAATATAGCTGCTTGCTTTCCTGGGAGACCTTGTAGCTGTATTCTCACTGCAGCAAAAGCTGCACCATATGCCCAGCACTTGCAGCCATTTCCCAAAGACCCAGGCACTTGTTATTCTGCATTTGGCTTCTACAGAGCTCCAAAATAAAGTCTTGCTGGGGAGAAAGGGTGGAGGGGCAGACTGCTGCTGATGTCTTCAACGTGTTCAGATGTGCTGCTCAGGTGCATTTATGTAGCATTATGTGCCATGAAAGCTCGACACAGCCCTGAGCCACCTGATCTAACGTAGAAGTCAGCCCAGCTTGGAACAGGGGCTGGACCTCCAGAGGTTCCTCACAACTCAAATTATCCTGTGATTCAGTGAGAAGCTTGGTTCAGGGTATAGCTGTATGGCAGAGGAACAGCAAGAAAATCTGAACTCCGATGGCACCAGGGTCATTTTCCATCTTCCTGTTGTTTTCTGTGGCTATCTTACAAACTCTTTGAGGCTGGCCCACCCCTCATTTCACATACACAGATTGTCTCCAGTGTTGCTTGAACCTTACTGCACTGCAAGTAAAAATCCAGTATTTCCTCCTTTTTTTTTAAAGCAAAGTGATTCAAATGCAGCTGGGCTGGTGCCCAGGTATAAAGCACGTAAGTCAGGCAGCCATTCTTTCCTTGGGTTAAGTATGTAAAGCTTTGCAAGCGGGTAAGACTTTTTTTGTTTAGGGTAAGCAAATACACTTCAAACCTGGGGAGTGTCCAATTCTTAGTGATCATTAAGTGATTGTTTATTTCACCAAGGCATAAATTACTGTGCCTTCAGGACAAAGCTAATAGAAAAAATGCTAATTAGCGCTGGTCAGAAATTTTCCAGTGGAACATTTTTTTCTGTCAGAAACTCTCTTGATTAATCAAAGTTGAAATGTTCCAGAACCACATGTTGATTTTGCTGAATGTCTCATACCACGCAGTGGGCTGTGGTGGGGTGGGAGTAAGGAAAGAGGGAATCCGTCAAAAACCCCTCTTGCTGATCTCCTGCCAATTTATCTGCTGGGCTGCAGGCCTTGTGGCAGTGCTGGGGAATGGAGTTTGGGGTGATCAGCCATGCTGGTAGACAGGTCCTGAAAATTCCTGGTTCCTGGGTGGGAGTGATAAATACAGAAGTTAGGGAGCCTGCCTTGTCTCCCCAGCTTCCTTTCACTGGACAGCAGCCTGAGGACATGCATGCAAAACAGCGCATCAGCATTTCCGAATGAGATACCTCAGTCAGTTAATCCAGACCTTCTCCTTTCCTTCCAAAAGGGAGGATTTGATTTTTCTTCTGGGATTTCTCCTGGGAGAGAAGGAAGAGCTGGTCTGATGCTAGCTATGTTCTTTTAGATTTGGGTTTCTACAGGTGTAGCTTCTCCATCCCTGACATGAAAAATCTGCATGCAATGCTTTTTTCCATCTCCCACTTTCCTGCTTTCTGACATAGCTGCTTCCGAGGCTGAAGAGATGAGAATCAGCAGCCAGGTCCCTGTGATGTTCCTAAATTCAGAAACAGCCACATGGGCTTTGATTTGCACTTAATTTGAGACACTTGAGGGCTCTACGGCCCTACTGGAACTGAAAAATCCATGAGCGCTGGGCTACTACAGCAGTGATCCACTATCAGCCCACCCTGGACCTGCACTGCAGGACTCAGAGACCACACATGCAATCAGCAACAAGCTTAGATAGTGCATGAGTCACTGTATGTTTGCTCCTGGCTCTGCTTGTGGCTGCTAACTCTTATGCTCCACTCCTGCCGAAACCATCCTAGATTTTTGGACTTCTACTTTTCCCTCCTGCAATAAACATTCCTGGAGCTGAGCACCCATAGGGGCAGTGGACATGACCCTTCCCTTTGCTAGTGGCATGTCCTCAGATCCTAGGGCTGGCAGAACATGTCTCTAATGCTGATCAGAATACTGCAGTAACCAGGACTAAGGATACCCTGAATTGCCAAGCATTAATATTTGATGCATTTCAATATTTAAAGAGCTTGATAGGATAATTTAAGAAACACAGTAGCTCTTTAAATTATTTGTAGACAATTTATAATGGAGCAAATCCACTTGGAACGAACAAGTTTTGGCTAGGGTAGAGACAGCTGCCTACATTTATTTAAAACATCAGAGAGATGACAATTTTGAAATCCTCTGCTAGAAGCGCCAGGTCTCCACAGGCCAGATTCCCAGCCAGCAGAAGATCCAGGCACTGGCTAAACACTGGTTGCAATTTTGTTGATGGAAAGTTTTGCCTTTGAAAATAAAGTAAAAGAGACAGAGGGTTTCCCTGAAAGTTTTGTTTGCAGTGAAAATATTTGGGTTGTCATCTAAAACTTGAAAACCACAGCTGAAAAAAAATGAACCGCTGGTTGCCAAGAAAGAAGAAGAAAAAAAAACCCTGCTGCCTTTTTTTCCCTCGATTTATTTGTTTTCCAGGAAACATCCCGGTGTGAGTGGCTGCAGCAGTTTACACCTGATCAGGGTCAGGCCCAATACCGATAACGCTGTCTCTTGCTTGATGAAAGCCTGCACAGGGTTCACTGCGGCAGTTGCATCTCTCGTGTGTATCACATAGCTGCTGTGTGCCTGGAGCAGAGGGCAGGGAAGTGATGGCACAATTCACGCGACGCTAAAATGAGCTGCTTTATGTAACACAATATGCTTCAAACGCACCCAACGCACCACGGAAACTATGCAAGGGAAGCCAAGAAACCTCTGTACAATAGCACAAACAGAGACAAACAGTCTGTAAAGGACAGCACACTTGGTTACCGGTGAGGGAACGTTCTGCATAAAACATCCCCTTTGATTCTGGTTTTCCCATCCTGATCATCAAGGGAGATCTCCAAATAAGCCATCAAAAGATGAGCCTGGAAGCAAAAATCCATACCTGCCACAGACCCTGGAAAATAGGAGATGTTAGTTTTACAGTTCCAAGGATTTTTCTCCAGTAGCCCCTTGGTGGTCCAGAGATAATTGGCATATTTCCTTTTCTAACTACCACTGAGGTTAGGGAAACACTTCTTCACTTCCTTCCTCTCTGATACTCCTGTCTGCTGCCCACATACCACCCTGTTCTTTCAAATTCTCTGAGTCCAGGCATTTAAAAAAAAGAAAAATCATTCTCAACCTGCACTTGATGTGGAAGTGGAAAATTCTCTTTTGTGTAGTTTTTCCTGCTGCACTGGTAATTTAGTCCAACTCGCTGCCTCTGCCTACACACTATGCTTTGCTTATAGCCTCAGGTCTTTGCCGATCCCGCGATCCAGCTGCTTTATACCACCAGCACACAAGGGCAGTGCAGGGAGAGGACTACTCTGTGGTGGTGCTGTTTCCTATGAAAACCAACCCATTGCTCTGCAGATGCCTGGCCCAGGTGCACCAGCAACTGGAAGCTGGGTTTGCAAGCAGAGGCTGGGTATCTCACTTGGCTTTACTCTGTTCTGGTTCATTCCTGTGCAAAACAGAGACAACAGGACTTTGTTTCCACTGTTGCGTCTCTATGGATATATGTGGGAAAATCTGTCTGTTACTGGAGGTGTGGAGGGACTTGGAACAGGAAGGTCTTATTCTGCTGGGTTTCTAGGTAAGGCTGTAATGTTAAAAAAAGCAATTTTTTTTTTCACTGGTGAAGCAGGTGGCACGTGCAACAACTGCTAGGGCAAAAGAATTCATCTGTCCCAGAAGACATGAGCAAACAGAACAGAAGTGTAGCAACACAACAACTGAAGGTTTACGAATGTTCACAGTCTTTGCTTGATGAAGGGAAGGGAGAGGCAGAAAGAATTAAGTTGCACCCTTATCATGGCAAACCACCTAGGAGCAGGCAACCAAGGCAACCATTGTTCACCCATACCTGAATGTCGCTAGCACAGCTCTGCCAGTCATTCTGCAGACAGAGGGGATTTCAGAGTGCTGAATGGTTGAATATTGCAAATTCAGAAATTTTTCTGCTACTAGTGGGCTGATATGCCTTTGTCCTAAATATATGGGAAACCCCCTCTTCTGGTTTCTTTCCCTGCCATGAACCAATGACCAGGTCTCTCTGGGACAGTGGAGTTGCCAGGCTCCAAAAGTGGTGTTTTATCTGAAGAAAGCTTGGTCACAGAATTTTGCTTGAAGGTGCTCATTTTTAGTCCTCTGGGATATGGAAGGAGTTTTCCATCCTGTTGGAGAAGGAGTGTAGCTCAGGGGCTCCCTTGCTTCTGCAGTCCTGTCGGGGTGATGGGATTATGACAACCTTTCTCCAGAGTGTTTTCGTTTCTGTTCATCAGCTTGTTGGTGTGATAACATTAATCAGCATTTCTGTGGAAACAGTGCTTTTGGAGACGAACATTGTAATCAGGATGAAGAGGCACTGATGAGTATTGCTAAAATTAAAGAGTCTAAATTCAGAAAAATAGATTGCACTGGGAAAATGCATTTTGATCTGTAGCCACCATTATCCACCAGCTCCATGCTAGGTTGTCAAAGCCAGGCATGCTTGCACTTGGAAGGGGTGTCACCTCTGCAGGACCTCCAGTAAAGATGTCCTTCACACCTCACATTTTCACAGTGCTACTTTCCTCAGTATGACAGTGGTATCCCTCTTATGCTGTCATCTGGCCAGACACATGCAGAGAGCATCTTTGGCATCCATAGGGAAGACAGTTCTGAAATAGACACCACAGCCCATGCTTGTGCTGGAGGGACTGGTAGCTGCCCACTGCTTGCTGCAGCACTCCTCATTCCAGACCCTGCTACCTGTCAAAGAGTTTTGGGGTTTCTCCCTTGTCTTGTCAACCTCCTGTGATCCAAAGATGTACCAGGACTTGCTGTGACAGTGTCCCACCTGCAGGGTCAGGAGAGAAATCCTGGGCTAATACCCAAACGTCCTTGAGACAAGAGATGCCATGTGCACATACTCCATTACCTTGCTACCTCATCTCTGTTAACTCCTTAGTTGAGGAAAGGCTTTTCCTATGGCAGCCTGAACCCTTCCTCCATCACAGATAGTGCTTGCCCCTCTCTGTTCATGGTGCCCAGTGTTCCTCAGCTCTTTATAGGCAAGAGTGTCTCACTGTTAGAAAAGCAGGCACATTGGGCACGTCACACAGTCCTGCTTCTCATCCTCTTGAAATCCCTGACCTGCTCACTGGTCTGCTGACCACACACCCCAGCAACCTGATGCATCAGTCCGTTCAGGGATGGGTAGTGGGAGACACCTTCCCAGCTTCATTCATCTATCTTTTACCTCACGAAATTGTCCCAATCTGTCATGCTGATGACTTGCAGCGTGTGACTGGGTGCAATAAAGGGAAAAACTGAAATGCCCTGTCAATGCTTTCCTTCTTGAGGCTGCTGAGGTCTTGCTGAGGAAGGGATTGCCTCTGCTTTTCCTCTGGCAGCCTTGTGCTTCAGGCTGCGATCTCTTCTGGATGTGTGTAAGCCTTGCTGGAGACAGCAGCTACAGCTATGGGGCTGTTGCACCTCCCTGTTGCAACAGTGCAAACTAGAGTGGATAAATATTCAGATCCAGACAGTGATGCAAGGGTGCAGTGTCAGTGTTAGAATCAGGTAATTCATGCATGAGCGTGACTTAATAGTAAAGGAAGACAGCTATTTGCCTATAAACCTGTCAAGGGTGCAACATTTCACAAGTATTTGATGGTCTATAAAACTGAAATACCAAACCATAAAAGTACCATTTCCCACAGAAAAGCACGGAGCAGCTCATCCTGTTGGTGCCGGGGCCATAAAGCTGCAAGGGCACAGCTTTGGGGCAAGCCAGGACCCTGTGAGCTGCCTCAGCCTCCAAGAGTGGCTTCCTGCTTTACCATCGCTCTGGAAAGACTGAGGAAAGTGGAGGAGAAAACAGAAATGTCTTACTGCAGGCTATTGCTGCTTGTACTTCACACACTGCCACTTAATATTGTTAAAGCAGTTCATACAACACAGGACAGGTTTAATATGCAATTAATGTAATAACTACACAATGGTTAATAATTTCCTGCATGTTCTCAGGGGTCTGAAAGCAAGCCCCAGGCTGGCAGAGCAGCAGTCCTACACAGCATGTCTCATCAATTATTAGGGTTCTTTTTTTTTCTGTTCCTCAAGACTGTCTGCCCAAAATGCTTGCTTCGTTTTCAGTTGGAAGGCAGAAAGGAGGTGAAGTGAGCTGATTTTGCCTGCTGTTTCCTTTTGCACCATCAGAAACATGCCCCAGCCACTTCTTTGTTTGGGAACTGATTGAATGGTGGCCTCTGTGCCCTTAGAAGTGAAAGACTTGCTTTTCCCTGGGTGAAGAAGTGGCTCCCCCTGCCCACTATGAACTCTGCGTTTGTGGCTGGGATTATGCTGCTCTAGGAAGGACATTTCAGGAACACCTCAAGCATTGGAGACAACTCTCATCTTCTCACTCCTGCTCATCAGTACTTGTACCCAGAAGATGCTCACCTTTTGAGGAACAGCACTGGCCTTCACCATATCCGCACTGACCCCAACATTCCCACTCTTTTCTCAAGGTACAAAAAAGATGATGATGCCAGCAGCCTATGGGGGTGGTCAAACATGGGCATGGACGCCCAGAGAGGCTGTAGGATCTCCATACTTGGAACCACTCAAACCTCAGCTGGATGTGGCCCCAAACAACCCTTATCCAAGCCTGACCGCCATCCCTTCTCACCTTGATTATTTTGTGATTCTCTGTATTTCCGAGATCCAAAGGTCTCAGCTGAGAATGTTTTTCTGGAACTGATGACTGTCACTCACCCACCAGCAGGCTGAGGGCAGAGGCACAGAGCTGACCATTTCTTTTGTGGGAGTGGGCTGGCTCCAGATTTACTCCCTGTGACAGGCACCCTAATCTTTGCACTGTGTTTTGTCTTCTGCTGGTTTAATATTCAGGATTGCAAGGCACTGGAGACAGAGATTGATCGCTTGATACTTTAGCAGTGATTATTATGAATTTATTCATTTAAACTAATTTGGAATTTATTTTTCTTGCTTTTGAAGGCTACCTTCATTACTTCTGGTGACTGCAAAAATAAGTATCTGACAGTTCTAGTTTAGCACTATGTCATCTGTATGGATGTTTTTTGATGTATAATGAGAAATACATGCTTGTTAGGAATATATGATCTATAAATCAAAATTTCCAAGGTCTTTGATTAATCTTTGTGCGTGGTGTAAGGGTGATTGCTTTCACCCTGTCACAAGCAATCCCTACTTTGGGCTATACTAGGAACTACTCTCAATGAGGTCACAAACCAGTTTCTATTCAATCCTGTTTGTTTTCATTTCCCTATAACTTTCGGAGACATTCACCTCTGGGGCTAAAATTTTCCATGCTGAGCCTCTGCCTAAGGAAGGCTTTAGACAGCTGTATTTTGGGAGGGAGAGTGCAAAGGGCACTAAGTGGCATTGTTTTCCCCTCCCTCCTGTGGCAAGGACAGTGGGACAACATTTGCAAAGTGGCATAAAAGCCCTCCTTCTCTCCAAAGAGATGGATATTTCCCACAGCTAGAAGGGGCTGACTGAGGCAGACTTAGAAGCACATGAAAAATATTGTGTCAAGCATGAATTCAAGAGACTTGCATGGGAAATAGTGTGGTATAGCCCTGTACCAAGACTGAATTCCTGCACAGGTAACAACTGTTCTCATTTGTGGGCTGGTCCCCTCCCTGGGCATCATCCCCAGGATGAGGATGGGGCAGAGGTCTGGGACATCTCCAAGAAAGCATAAAAGTCTCAGGAAAAATGCCAGGACCTCTTTTTCTCCAGGCTTGCTATTGTTATAAGTGGCTTTGCTGCTAAGTTTAGTCAGTTTTGGGCTAGAGCCTGGGGAGATGCAATGTGAAAGGCTAGTATGCCTTCTTAGCTGGGTGATTTATTGGAATAGCAGCTCAGCAAGTTTGAAATTAAAATAATCTCCTGTGCCTGTTCTGACCGTTAAGTAGGACAGTCTGGACTTTAGGCATGCGACAACATACCTTATAATCCTATTGTCAAGGACAATATATTCTGCCAGTCACCAGGGTAACACTTGATTTGCCAAAGTTGCTCTGGTTTCTGAGCTGCCTGATGATCTGCACAAATTTCAGCTCCACATTGGCTGATATTCAGCAACAGAAGCCTTTGGTGCTGTGGGAAACAGCTCTGGCTGAGGGGGACTGCGAGCAAAACTTTCTTGGAGTTACTGAAGATTGGGATAGCAGTTGTCATGGTATGCACTGAAGACCTTGTCCATATTGTTGCTGTCTGATGCTATTCCTCATCCATCAAATGCTAGAGACTGTCTGCACTATCATGTGATTTAAAGGCAGGTAAGGTTCAGTTAGGAAGGTGGTGGTGAGGGACTGCAGAATCAAAGAACCACAGAAGGTAGGGGTTGGAGGGGAATGGAGATGATCTGAAGATCATCTAGTCCAACCCCCTGCGAAAGCAGGATCACCTAGAGCAGGTTGTACAGGATCACGCCCAGGCAGGGGTTGAATATCTCCAGAGAAGGAGACTCCATAGCCTCTCTGGGCAGCCTATCCCAGTGTTGGTCATCCTCATGGTGAAGAAGTTTATCCTCGTGTTGCGTTGGAACTTCCCATGTTCCGGTTTATGCCCATTGCCCCTTGTCCTGTCACTGGGCACCACTGAGAAGAGTCTGGCCCCGTCCTCTTGACAGCCACCCTTCAGATATTTATGAGAGTTAATCAGACCCCCTCTCAGTCTCCTCCAGACTAAACAGACCCATCTGTCTCATCTGCCTTTCCTCATAAGGGAGATGCTCCAGTTCCCTAACTGTCTTTGAATCCCTCTACTGGGCTGTCTCCAGTAGTTCCTTGAACGGTTGAGCCCAGAGCTGCACACAGCCCTCCAGCTGTGGCCTCAGCAGGGCAGAGTAGGGGGGGCAGGAGAACCTCCCTCGACCTGCTGGCCACACTCTACTTAATGCACCCCAGGATACCATTGGCCTTCTTGGCCATGAGGACACACTTCTGGCTCATGGAGAGCTTCTTGTCCACCAGGACTCCCAGGTCCTTCTCTGCAGCGCTGCTTCCCAGACAGTGAGAACCTTTACTGCTGCTTAGGGTTGTTCCTCCATAGATTCAGAACCCTACACTTGCCCTTGTTAAATTTAATTTGGTTCCCCTTCACCTAGTTCTCTAGTCTGTCCACCATCCCATGTCCACTGCAGCCAAGGCTGCTCCCAGCCTTCACATCCTCAATCAATGCATCTTTCTTTGTTGGTACAAAATCCAGCAGCATCCCTCTCCTCATGGACTCCTCCACAACATGTGTCCAAATGTTATTATCAATGCTTTGCAGGAACCTCCTGGAATGTGTTTGCCTGGCTGTGTTGCTTTTCCAGCAAATATCAGGATGACTGAAATCCCCCATGACAACCAGGATCTGTGAGGCTACCTCCAGCTGTCTGTAGAAGGCCTCATTGACTTCCTCTTCCTGATCAGGTGACCTGTAGCAAAAACTTATAACTGAGGCTTTTGAAACAGTGAGTTTCCTGGAGAGGAGGAAGCACTGTCTCTAGACCCGGTTGTCTCGATGTTATAATGAATGGAACAGGGGTATGAAGGAAAGGCACGGTGTTTTCCAAAGCCTTATTTGCTTGGTGCTGAACTATGTGGCTTGTCTTCTGTGTCAAGAGAATGTGGGGGGTTATGGGGCAGGAGTCTTCTGCTGCAAATGTAGGTGCTCATGTAGTGCAAAAGGAAGAAATGGGCTTATCTGTCACTGTGTGCAAGTCTGCCTGTGTGACTTTCCATAACCCTGTTTTAATGCTATGCTTTGAAAAAGCCTGTTCCAGCCTGGAAAGACTTGGCTGGCAGAGATGGCATCTTTGATGTTTGCTTCCTGGCCTGTCCATTCCCCACAATTATCCCTGGTGGTGCTGTGCCACAGACTCCTTGGTGTCATCTCCTGGCTTGGAGGAGATTAGATAGCACAAAGCAGCTGAGGCTGCATGGATGTGCACCAAAGAAGGAAAACAGAAAGAATTATTTTTTATGGTTTATTAAGTACGGTGCCATACTGAGGCCTGTGTAGAAAAGCTGGAACAGCTGGCCTTTTGATAACTTCAGTCATTTTAAGGCCACCTTTTCATAGAGTTTAGTACCTGTTTTAATTCTTGACTGTCTGTTGGGTGGAGGCCATTATCTGCTCTGTTGTATAGCATCAGGTGGTTGGTCCAGGTGGACTCCTGGATATGTTAGTGGGAAGGTACCTGTGTTGTCTTGAGTCCAATGGGTGCCTCAGTGAGGAGTCTGACCACATATACAAAGTGCATGTGATTTCTGAGTCCATTTCTAGCATTTATGGCTACCTGTACAGTGCAAGAACATCAGCAGATCGAGTTGTAGTCTGCTGTAACATGTATTTTATGACCAGCTATCTCTTAGGGACAACCACTTAAGTGTCACATAGGCAGACTGAGTTCAAGGATAGGCACTGAAAAAACACAAGTGGCACCCAGCATGTTTATGGCCAAGAGTTAGTTCTCCTGGAAACCTGAGTGACCACATAGCATGTTCTTTTCCACAGCATTAGGCTGGCCAGTTCACGTGAGAAGATGTGATATCTTCAGATATGGATTTAGTGTATAAAACAATCTCTAGAAAATCCTATACTTTCTGCAATGGAATTATGCTTTTAGATAAAGTCTAGCCTTTGCTTAAAGTGTAGCAAGGCCTTCTGGATTAAACTTGTCTTTTCAAGCCCATATAGTTATTCTTAGTGGTCTAAACTCTTAAGGTTTCCTGAAGTGTAAGGATTCTGGTTTAAAAACATCCGAGTGATTTTTATGTCTGTGCTTCCAGTGCATCTGGAAGCAGTGACAGATTCTTGATAATTTCAACTCTGCAGAGCTAAACTGCAGCATGATCCTGCTAAAGCTTTCTATCTGCCTGGAAATGAGTCAACTGGTGCTATGACAAGCATGGGAGCAGCCGGTGTGCTGTTAACATCAGCCGCAATATCTCTACAGAATGAACATATGTTCTCCAGTGCAGCCACTTTATTTGCTGTTCCCTTGTTAACTTTTATGGTATGTTTTTTTTCTCCCCTTAATTAAGAACTTTGACTTTTCAAGAGGTTTTTAATTTTCCCTTATCTGTGGGGGCAGGGAAGGGCAGATGCTAGGAGACAGATGCCTTCATTGATGAAATTAATGAGATTTTTCATGTCCTACCTAAGAAGGAAATTGGAATAAAGACACTAGTAACTTGAGCAATAGTCTGAAAGATCCTGGTGATTGGCAGAGTGTTTAATTTCCATCCTTGATATCTGGTAAAGAGAAGGAAAATTAAATGGATTTACATCAGGCTGGTGAATAAGTCTCTAAAGACTGCAGAATCCTTAGTTTAGCTCAGAAAAGTTCTGCAGACTTGGTGGTGGCACTGGGTGTTACAGGGGATTAGATCTACCAGGAACATTAGTAAGAAATCATAATAAAGGACATAATTAGTCAGGACATGGCAAAAAGAAATGGAGTTGTGATTAAGTTAGAAGGAAAGCATATTATTAAATGTTTAAAAAAGGAGAGGAGGAGTAAGTGCTTATTTTCTTCATTGGGAAAGCTTGCCTGTGGAATCTCCTATGTGTCTTTGAAAGAGATCTCAGAGAAGGTGTCCAATCTTGCTGTTCTGGATGGTCCAAACTGACTGAGAAGCTGCAGAATGATCTTGTGAATCAAATTCACTTTATTTAACTGCATAATGATGTCTATGCGTGGGGAGCAAGCCTTCAATATGCTTATGTGCTCTTTGTCTCTAAATTATCATGCACCGTTTACAAAGAGGATCCGAGGATTCGTGAGACATTGTGTATAGCTCTCTGAAAACATCAATTCACAGCTCAGCATGATCGAAAAGGCAAATGGGATGTGAGTAATTATTAGGGAAGATATCCAGAGGAAAACAGACAACATAGTTATCCTGCTGTATAAAGCCCGCACTTGCCTCAGGCTTGCACATGGCATTAAGCTGTGTCTGCTCTGTGAATATCATGGGAGCAATGAAGGGACAGTGGAAAGAGGGGATCTGGGAGCCAAAGTATAAGCAGAAGTTCTCCAAGAAGACTTTAAATAGGATTGGAAAGAAAACAGCTGTAAGGGCTGCAATCAAGTCTTCCATGTCCATGAACAAGAATAAGGGCAGGGGAACCATGGATGCTGCTTCTTATATCTGAAAAATGTTCAAAGGGTGTTTTTAAAAAAGCAATACTAAAACAGACTGGAAGAAGGATCCTTTTGCAAAGATCTTTCATTGCATAATGAAGCTGCGGAGCTCCCTGCCAAAAGATGCTGAACAGACTGAAAATCTAAATGATAGAAAGCTTTAAAAAAAAAAATTAGAAAACTTTTTCAGAGCTGTTCTGTCAAAGGTTGTTTAACATGATAATAGCTACTATGGCCTACACTGAGGGCTAAGATGCTGGGATAATATGGCAAGGAAGAAGTGCTTGGGTGGTGTTTCCCTTAGAGTTTGTTCCTGACAGCATGCGATTCCACAAAATACAGACAAATGTGTAATGCCCGTGTCTGGTCCGTACACCTCCTGGAGGAATGACTTTTCTCCCTGCGTCTTTTCCTTCCTGTCATTGAGTTTTCGGACTGTTCAGAGAGGGTCTGTGTCAGAATGAATCTACAGAAATGAGGAGGTTGGCACCCTGTTTTGTTTGTACTCTCTGTTTTAATTCCTTCAAAGAATAACGACAATGTAGCATGCAGGTTGCAGTCAGATATTTGCAGTATATTTGAGACAATAAAGTCTGGTATGTCCTACATAATCTCAAGAGACCAAGTACAAGGTGTCTTGCGGGCAGCATTTTCCATATGCCCCTGAATGACTTGGAACAAGAATGTGAAATGTGATTTAAAAGTTTCAATGCTTGTCCTCAAAAGCAGTAGCATTTCGGTGGCGTGGGATCCCATCGCGCATATTTTTTTCCTGAGCCTGGGTATCTTCTGGAGTGAAAGCACTGTGCACATTGTGAGTTACTCTAGCAGTGATTGCTTTCACTGTTAGAGTGAAAGTGTGAAAATTTCTTTTTATTTCTACCACTTGCTAATCCTGTTTTGGCTGGTGCAGCCCCTGCAAAGAGCTCTCTCCATGGGATGTGTTACTCGGAAACGATCTGTACTACTGCTGAGATTCAGGAAGTGCTTTGATCTGTTTTATGAAGGGCTTCACTTGCAAAGCAAACCTGGTCAACGTTTGCTGTCTGCCAATTTGGTGGAGAGGAAAAAAATGTCAACTCTTTTATCCTTTTGCCTGACATGGACAATTTTGTCTCTCTTATATTTACTAGTCTCCAGCCTGAGAAGTTTTAAAAGTCAGTATTTCTCATTACAGGCTAAACTCCTGTTGCTCAGCATCAGGTCAACATCTTGGGGATGCATCCCAGACTGTCCCTGCTCTTTATGGTGGATGACAGATGAGCCAGGAGCGTGTACAGAAATCAAATGTGTTACTTGACTGTTTAAAGAGGAAATCGGGAGAAGGGTGGAGAACTGGTGAGAGGGGTGAAGGGTTGGTACGCCCACAAATGAACCACATAGGATTTGCTGTATCAACAGCACCAGCTGCTTCAAAAGGAAGGATGAGTTTGCATCTGTGGACTCCAGTGAGTTCTCCAGCCTGGGAGGAGTGACATTTGGGGGAGGGCTTTCAAAAGATGGGGACTTGTGTACCTCTGAGGGAAGCAATTGCCTTTTAATCCCTTGGATGGACAGCAGCTGAAATCAAATTTCTTAGTGTTTTCTGCTGTCTGTCCCTGACTGTTTGTGGTTTAAGGAATTTGGTCTCAGTTTTTTCCAGGTTACCGTCATCTTCTGGAGATGTGACCATATTCACTAGCCTATATAGCTCAGCATTACTCTCTCAGGGAAAAATTCATCCCTGTTTCTGGAACAAGACAGACAGTGGTAGTGGCTTATGCAAGCTTAGCCTGGCAACAAGCAGGTCTGTAGTGCAGGCAGGGCAGTTTAGCAGCTCTGCTAACATCTGTAGTCACCTGCTCCTTGTTCATAGTCACTTGCCCCATTCCTGGCTCTGTAAGCAGGCTGCTGGGAAGGCAATGAGCCTTTTGTAGAAAGCAAGATGTGTGGATTTGGTTCTCTGAGAGACGTGAAGACCAGGACTTCCAGGGATAAGCCAGCTGGTGCACTGGGTCTTTATTTACTGTCCCCTTTCCCCCTGTATGCTATATACTGGCTGCTGAGAACAAATCCTCAACTAAGCTATATACTGCAGTGGTTGGTTAGGGCGACAGGTAGCATGTCTTGTTACTGAAGGTGACCATGGACATTGTAGCAGGGGTAACGCAGTATTGGCAGACCTCCAGAGAAAGGGAGACTTTGTGCTGCACAAGGTGGGAAGGGAGATGGTGGGGGATAGCCTGAGAAAGGATGGGGTGAGAAGCAAAGGAAAGGTCTGGCTTTGAGATAAAGGCAATGAGAGAGGGAGAGAGAGGAAAGGTCCATATGGGTAGAGGAAGAGACTGGGTTACCCAGGATTGTAGGGAGGAAGACTAGGATGGACTGAGTAAAGAGATTGAATCCAGATTTCACAAGCGGAGATCAAATGAGAGAAGCCATGTGGAAGTGAGGGTAGGTGACTCTGTGCCACTTCAAATGTGTGTTTTTTCTGTCTGCAAACCTGAAAGGGAGTCCCTGTTGCATTATCTGGAGCTGTATCCTTATTATTGCTTCCATTTGATGTAAAATGGGAATAATCACCTCTCGTCAGTTGTTGAGAGGAGCTGCTTCGGACCTTATGTTGCCAGAACCACAGCAGCCAACCTGGGTGTACAGGGGCTTCCTGAGGTGTTCCTGAGGAGGGGAGGCATGAGGACAGCAGAACCATCAGCTCTTGTATGACTCACTGATGAGGCACAGGTATTTCAGGGTAACTGGTGACCATACCCCATGCTTTTAAGAAGCCTCAGGGCAGCACTGGGGACAGGGCACATCAGCACGGGGTGAATCAGCGTGTGAGGAAGGGCACACAGGAAAGACCCAAAGATGTCCCAGCCTGACAGGTGAGTGCTGTTGGTGTCATCACCCACTTGGAAGGAGCTTAGCTATGGTCTCCACCCAGAAGGCGGCTGTGCTTTCAATCTTAGACAGAATGCATGTGGGAATGCAGACAGAGCTCCCACAGAAACATGCAGCTGTCCAGGTCACAGACTGCAGGGAGTGCCTGAACCTTTCACTGCTAACAGCTGGCAACCATGAGGTCTGCTGTGTTTCTTGTGATCAGGTGGCCCATCTGCTCAGCATGGTGGTAGAGCTGCCAGAGGAAGTGGAAAGGTTAAGGACCATCAGGGAGGCTGAATGAGAGATACTGGTGGAGCCAAGCTCTGCCCTCCTCAAAGCAGAAATGGGAGCACCTGTTGAAAAATAACCAGGATCAAGGGGCCGTGGTATCCTGCCCTAGTCAGGTGGAGAGTGGGATCTTAAATGAAAAGAGTGAATAGAGGCAAGTTCATGGTTGGGGTAGCAGGTGAACTTCCTCTTTGCCCACCTTGCCTCTCCTGGTACCTCTGAACAATAGGTATGAGATTCTGGTTGAGGAAGGCCAGTGTAAAATGTAGACGATGGGCAAACTACTCTGGAGGTGTCTCAAAGGTCAGACAAATGTACTGTTTGCATCATGACCACAGCTGCAAGAAAGAAAAGAAGGGTTATAATTGTTGGTGACTCCCTGTCCTGGTTCTGGCCAGGCCAGAATTAACCTCCCCAAGCAGCCAGGACAGGTGAGCTGAGTTAGCCTGGGCTGTTACCACACCACCTGACATCAGTCCCCATAAAAGGGGCTTGTTGGCCAGGGTAACTCCTGGGTGCCTCCAGGGCAGTCTGAGTGTGGCTGGGGTGTTGGGTTGGCCCTTCCATTGTGCAGCACTCTGTTTCATCACCGGGCATGAGTGTAATTGGCTGTTATTGTTCTACTTTCACAGTGCTTTGTTGGTAAACTGTCCTTATCCCAACCTGCAGAGGCTCTGTCTGCTTCTCCTTCAAGAGTGAGTAAGCAGTTTCTGGTACTCAGCCAGAGTACCAGTACCAATGGGGCTGAACCACCACATACCAGTGAAACACCTCAAGGGATGTTCCTCTAGGAAGGTGACATGGCTCAGCTGAAGTGCCTCTACCTGAATGCATGCAGCTTGGGCAACAAACAGGAGGAGTTGGAAGCTGCTGTACTTACTTCAGCTATAGAAGCCATCATGTTCAAAGGCTCTTGTCCTGCTGGAGGCTTTGCAACCACCCCAACATCTGCTGGAAAAGCAACAATGTAAGTCATGCCTGATCAACCTAGTGGCTTTCTACAATGGAGTGACTATATCAGTGGTCAAGAGAAGGGCAGTAGATGTCATCTATCTGGGCTTCTGCAAGGCCTTTGGGTCCTTGGACCCTGATGGCTTTCCCACAACATCCTTCTCTCCAAGTTGAAGAAACACAGATTTGATGGATGGACTGTGCAGTGGTTAAGAAATTGCCTAGATGGTTGTATCCAGTGGGTAGCAGTCAACAGTTCGATATCCAGATGGAGAGGGGTGACAAGTGGTGTCCCTCAGGGATCCGTGCTGGGACCAGTGTTGTTCAATATCTTCCTTAATGACATAGTGGGATTGAGTGCACCCTCAGTAAGTTTGTAAATGACATCAAGCTGAGTGGTGCAGTCAACACGCCAGAGGGACAGGATGTCATCCAGAGGGAACTGGACCAGCTAGAGAGGTGGGCCTATGCAAACCTCATGAAATTCAACAAGGACAAGTGCAAAGTCCTGCATTTGGGTCAGGAAAAACCTCTTTAATACAGGCTGGGGGGTGATGTGATAGAGAGCAGCCCTGTGGAAAAGGACTTGGGTTTACTGATGGATGAAAAGCTGGACATGAGCTGACAATGTGGACTTGCGGCCCAAAAGGCCAATTGCATCCTGGGTTGCATCCAAAGAAATGTGACCAGCAGGTTGAGAGAGGTGATTCTGTCCCTCTACTCTGCTGAGATCCCACCTGGAGTACTGTGTCCAGCTCTGGACCCCCCCAACACAAGAGGGATATGGTCCTCTTGGGTCTGGAGGAGGGTCAAGAGGATGATCAGAGAGTTGGAGCAACTCTTCTATGAAGACAGGCTGAAAGACTTGTGCCTGTTCAACCTGGAGAAGGGTCAGGGGAGACTTCTAGTGGCCTTCCAGTACCTGAAGGGGACGTACAGGAAAGCTGGGGAGGGACTGTTTGCAAGGCCACATGGTGATAGGATGAAGGGCAGTGGTTTAAGCTAGAGCTGGGTAGGTTTAAATTAGACATTAGGAAGAAATTCTTTACTATAAGGGTGGTAACACAGTGGCACAGGTTGCCCAGAGAGGTTGTGGAGGCCCTGCACCTGGAGATGTTAAAGGTCAGGCTTGATAAGGCTCTGAGTGACCTGATCTAGTTAAAGGTGTCCATGTTTACTGCAGGGGGGTGGGACTAGATGACTTTTAAAGGTCCCTTCCAACCTACTGCATTCTATGGTTAGTAGTGGTGTGGTAAAAGCAGGTGCATTTGCATGGTGAAGGACTGTAATGACAAGATCTAGACCTGGGGTAAACAAGCAAATTTGCTTGCAAAGTAGGCTTTGTGCTCTGTGAGAAGCAGCATCTAAAACTGTGGATGATGCAGAATGTTGAATTTTAAACTAGATGAGTCCTTCACCTGTCTGGTCTGAACAAGACAAAAATCCTGTAGACAAAAGAAATGTCATATTAAAAATACCCAAACAACAAAATCATCTAATACACACAGAAGGTGGTGACTTAGTGTCAGACAGACTTGCTGATTAATTTCTGGGGACTTTGTTAGTTGTACTTCAAACTGGGAGAGATGCCAAGAGTCCTAGCACTTCTTTCCAAAAGTGGTGTTAAAAATTTAACTTGTAATATGCTGTAGATATAAGAAAGGTTAAACACTTTGAGAATATCTAAATATCTCTTATCTTTTCCTGTGTTTGATGACAGAGGAACAAATGGTGTTGTTTCTGCTTTCTGTTGATGGACTCTGTCCATTTCTGTCTGGTAGCTGTTCCATATGGCTTATTACTTTTACTACCTTTTCCATATTAATAACATCCTTGCCTTTCTGACATATATTTCTTATGAGAGCTGTCAATTCTTCTTACCCTCATCAGCAAGTGAGTCTGGCAAACATGTTTATGCGCTGGATCAGATGCCAGTTTCTCCAGAGAAAAATGAAACTGAAGTTACCACAGCTGGTGTCTAAATCTGCTGACACTGCATTCTCTTGGGAACAAACTCATTTACTCAGTCCATAGAGAGCTTCATGAAGCAGAGAGCTGAGCCCACATCAGGAAATGGACAAGGCAGGACCAAAGCATGAATCTGTATGGAAGGTAGAAAACAGACCTTTTAATGAGAGCCCGATCTCACTGGCATGGAGGAAAGGATTCCTCAGTTGCCCTTTGGAGTTAACAGATGAAATGTACCCAGGGGCAAAGGCAATTATTCCCAGACACATTTGGATTTTAGGCTACTCTTACACTTTCTTAATGGTCTAGGCTCTTTCTAGCACTGAATTGTGAAATCCTTGCAGACATAATTCTAATAGAGTTTCTTTACAGTACAGCAATTACAGTGATTGATACAGACAAATGTGATCTTGAAAGAGCAATAACAAGCTCAATGCTAAAGCAAATGCATTTTGGAAATCAATTTTTGAAATGAGAATTGCAAGAAAATTTGTGCAAGTGTGTGTCTTTGTGCCTGGCTCATTTTGTCTGGCTTTCGTTCTGCAAAACTTTTAGCAGTGACCTCAACTGCACTGACATGGATTATTACTCTCTCAGAAGGCTGTGCTGTGTCAGATGTGCTTACCTGCTTATACCAAATAGCTCAAAGTTAAAGTATATTTTGCTGTCTATCTTTTTAGAGGAATTGCAAATATTCTCAAACATGCTTAGCAGCATCAAGAGAGATGTGAATCCATAATGGAGGCACAGATGAAAACATCTCACTAAAAATTTGTGTGAGCAAAAGAGTAGAGAGCAGATACTTTACCGAAAAGCAAAATGGCAAAATGAGACTGAATTGTGTGTCTGACCCAGCAGATGAGTTTGGAAACACGTTTCCCAAGTATTCACTTGACACTATAAACAGCAGGAGAGAAATATGTGACTGGTTATCTGCCAATCTTTTTCTCATTGGTGACTACCTTCTTTCCAAACTTGACTGCCTCTGGAAGTTTGCTAATCTTGGACTGCTTTTCCTCCGGTACTGAGTTATATGCGAAGTGTGATGTTTTCCACTGGTATTTGTGCAAGATGAAGTCATTGTTACAGGCTTGGTGAAAATGTCAAGCTCTTCCCTTCTGGAGTTTCTGATGGCTCCTGCTGTACAGGCTGCACTCCCCTCTGCTGGAGGGAAACTCCGTGTTCAGCAGGTAAGGTGCCTTGGGTTGCCAGTGGGAGACAGAAAACATGTTCTCTCTTCAGCAAGAGAGATTCTTCCTTCCACTGACTGGCATGAGGCAGAGGTTGCAGTGTCCTGTCCCTGGAAATGCATGAGTTTGATTGTATTTTATGAGACTGTATTTTGCTGCCATGGGTTTCTTACTCTTGTCACTGTAAGAATTTTCTCTCTCAAATACTATATTTAAACTGATGCTTTGTCACACTGCTGTGTCTGAACAAGCATACATCTTTAGTTAGCTAGCAGCAGTATCTGTGCCCTATCCATAACCTTCCTAGATTCTTCTTGGTGGATATGAATTATTGTACCATTATCCAAGTCATAGAAAGATTTTGTATGATTTCCATCTCCTCAGTGTTTCTGCATCTCTTCAGAGCTGCATTACTCCAGGATTTGAACTAGTGTGAATCAATGGTAGAGAAGACAGAGACATACTCAGAAAATAGGACTACTTATTTTATTTTAAATTATCAAGAATCTAAGTCAGGAAAAAGTGATGCAACGTGGGCCACAAAAATTTATCCTGTTACCAGATACTAGGTCTGCAACAGGACTATCTGGCTCCAGCAAGCCATGACAGGTAGTTTTGAAGGTCCCAAGCACTGTAGATTTGTCAATTGCTCTGACTATAATCACTATTAATTGTCAGGGAGAAAAAAAATTACCAAAAACCAAAAAAAATAGAGCATCAGTTTCTTGTTTTCTGTTGGCTAAAGAAGCATCTTTACCCTGCTGGAACAAAGAACACATTAGTAACCAGTGTCTTCTGGTAATGGTACCTCTAGCTAGCAAGGGTGGGAACCACTTTGCACAGGCTCTTTCCTAACGCATCCAGGTTTCTAGGAGCATCTCTCACAGTTGCTGAGTCATTATTCACTGTGTCCAGGGTTTCCTTTTCTATGATTAAAGCCGAATGTCTGGGACTAACGCTAAAGGAGGAGAGGCAAAAATTGCTAATAATAGTCCAACCTTAATAACAAACATTATTCAGCTGTATATCAACAGAGATATATCTGATAATGGACTCGTGAAAGCTAAATTAAAATTGGTCCCAAGAGATAATTAATTCTAGGTTGGGGTTTTCCAACATAGGAGAAGAAACGAACCGATAAACATCCACTTAGATGTTGGAAGTTGAAAAGGTGTGTGTGGGGGGTGTCTGTAAAGTGCCTGAGAGCAGATCTTAGAGGATGAGCACCACACAACCTGCTGCTTTAGTAATCTTTTAGCCTTTTTCTTTTTAAACCCTCTCAAAGAATCCATAGTTTTGATGATTGTCTACAGGAAGGAATGGCTGAGCTAAACTCG
The DNA here is from genome assembly GCF_964237585.1 of Gallinula chloropus. Taxonomy (NCBI): domain Eukaryota; kingdom Metazoa; phylum Chordata; class Aves; order Gruiformes; family Rallidae; genus Gallinula; species Gallinula chloropus. Next base: position 66,462,063 of record NC_140087.1, read on the forward strand.
GGTATTTTGGTGACACTGATGTCTTCACAAGCTTTAATGGACTTATCTCAATGGATGTAGGAGCTTGACAGCACGCTGAAATACCTTTCCTTGCCCAATTTACTTCTTAGAATTTCCAATCTTATTTTTAACAGGGAAAATGTAAGATTATGGTGCCAAAATACAATGTGGTGTTGAAAGTCTCACATGGGAGCAGAAGACAGAGGTGGTGCTCCAAAGATTAAAAACAATGAGCATTCACTGAAGTCAGTGTTGGGCTATCTACGTAGTAAAGAATGCTATGCAGACAGTGGTCAGAGGTGACTTGCTCCTCAGAAAACATTTGGAGGTAGTGAGCAAAGGCATGAGAATACAGCCTGGCTGGATAGACTTCCAGGCCAAAGGATGGGTTTATACCAGCTTAACAATCAAGATATGTGAGTTCATTTTAAGGCAGGAAGCATCAGCAGTTCTTTCTGAATATGTTCAAATGCAGAAAAGGGCTTGTGTGCCTTTGGAGTGGACCATGTTTTTGAAACAGCTTGAGCCCAGCCAAAATGTGATTTCTGGGGGACTAGGAGAAGAGAGCACCATAAAAATCTGGTCACCTGTGTGAGGTAGGAAGTACTCTGTTTGGGGTGTGGAAGGGAAAGACGAGCCATGACTGAACCCTAAAATCCATGCAGAGAATGGGAAGGCAGAAGTTTCCAAATGTCAGGGTACAATACCTCCTGCTCTGACGTAAAATGTAAGGGTAAATGTGACCCTTCACATTTACTCTTCTCTGAGAGCCAGTCAGTTCTGTTTTCCTGTGCGGCTTCTCTCCTCACTTCAGGAAGTTGGAGAAGTGCCGTTAAATGACCAAAAGCACAACTTTTCCTAAACAGTTCATTCCCAATAATTTCAGATTCCATGTCATGATGTGGAATAATCTGTTTTGGCTTGTTTATTTACTCCTGCAATTTCGAAGGGCTCAAAGTAGGTTTGAACTGTGGATTGTTTTCTTGGCAGTCTTCTTGGGAACTGTTCTGGAAATACTATACCTACTAAGTATCAGTCTTATCTTTTATGGTAGTGCAGGTCATTTGCATATACCCTTCCCTAGCTCTTTTGTGCATACCACACTGTTTCACGGAGCAGAGACCTGGCATGCTTTCCTGCCTGGCCTTCCTCTGCTGTCTTCTTCAAGGGCTTCCACTGGGGCTTGCAAACCTAACATGATGGAGTGTCCTGTCCTCAAATTCCTATGTTTCTGCAGCTACATCATCTTCAATTTTGCATAGAATCACTCAAACTGTTCCCAAAATAAAATGTTGACGAAAGTTTTTTGAAAGGCTTCCCCCCTATGTAGAGAATTGCCTGTACTGAATTATTTGGTCTAGAAGAGATCTTCAGAGGCTGTGCCAAAACATGAAAATGTGTCATCACCTGTAATACCTGCATTTCAAATGCAGTATCTGTGTTTCAGAAGGAACTAGTGATAGTTTGGTGATGTTATCTAGTGGTGCATGGGTGGTACTTCACTCCTGAGGCTTTTTCCTGATACTGCCTTACAAAGGGTTACTTTGAGGAAGAGAGCAAATTGAATTAATCCTATGAGGAAACTGCATTTGGAGTGTTCATTCACTTATTAAAGCAGAGCCAGTGTTTAACTTTTCTTCAACACAGTATTAGAGGGAAGTGAATGAATTATTGAATGAACTATCTTCAAAAGTTCCCTGAGGCTTATATCATCCTGCACTTACCAAATAATGATGCCTGCTGTGCTCAGATAATCCATTTACAAAGCTTTTAAAAATATTTAAGGGTGAATTTTGTAGGTTTCGTATTTCCATAGTTCTTTTAGAAAAGCATTTAAGCACAAAATCTCATTGTTTTAAATAATTTTGGCAACTTGTCCCCAGTTACCAACAGCCCTTTCTATTCTATGAGCTGTTTTTTTCTATAGTGTTGCTATGGGTAAGTCAATTTATCTTGAGTTTGCCATCTCTGATTACCTCATGTTGTTGAGGATGTAATGTATACCTAGAGATCCTCTGACTTAGGATGTCCTGAAATTCCTGGTCACTGGACTGTATGCGGGGTGCTTTATAGCCTCTCAGCAGTATTGGTGGGAAGGACTGCTGGAAATCCGTTAATCCTATCACCAACAATAGATCAGAGTGGCTGCAGTTTTGTCACAACTCAGCAACAAAACCTTCAGGGGTGGAAATCCTCCACATCGGACCCCTCTGCTGACCCAGATCCCCGGGAAGACATTTCTCTGAATGACCAGCCTGACCCTGCCAGGCCGCAGCTTTCCATGTTGTTCCCTGTCGAGTTGTATTCCAAGAATGTGGTTCACTGTTGCTGCAACTGCCCTTCATATAGCTACCAGATGTTTCCTCTGCCTCTTCACTGACTGCTACAGTGCAGCTTGCAATGCTTTTCAAACTACATGATGGTTGGCCACCACTATGGATAGGGTGGTGACTGTAGCCTCCTCCAGAAGGCTTTGTTCATTTTCTGCAACTGTTGAATTTCAGACTCCTACTTATAAAGGCCAGCCCCAAAACTGACCATAAGGCTTAGGTCAGAGATTCAAATTGTGTAGCCAAACACTCAATGCATGGAGTTTTAGGATCCAGTGATCTGAACTACATGTTGCTCCTTAGTGGAACTAGAAGGCAATTGTGTGACAGTGAATGAAAATTGTCAGTGCTTTCATTCATACTGGTTCAAAATAGACATAAGGCTCTACGATTGGTCCTGGATTTTTGTTAAAGCTGGATACGTGTCAAAAATTGCAACATAAAACCTTGTTTTGATTGATTCAGGTTTTTTCCCCCTTTTTTGCCCTGTTCTCATGGAATAAGCCTCAAGTTTTTAGAAGTATAAAATTTGAACTGCTTTGCTAGAAAGGTTGCAAATGTGGTCCTCAATGAGCCAGTAACCATGTCTCTTGTGTCAGCATGCTACTTGCATATGCTGGGACTGCTCTGGCTCCTAGCAGGAGAAGCAGCTTTTGTCTGTTTGGGACAATGAAAGTTGTTCTTACAGCAGAGTGAGCATGTGGAATTAAGCTAAAGGTAAATGTGACTTTTAAGAAGCTTTAAGTTATCCCAGTTCCTGAGGGCAAGTGATTAAATGGTTGCGTGACTAATAAATAGTTTTCAACCTAAATTGAATAATAAATCCCATCACGTAAAATCTAAGTTTTTTGTTCTGTATTCTGCAGTCACTCCAATTTTTGCTATGGTCCATCAAGTGGCAAAGACATCCAAAACTAACAGCTAAGAGTAATTTGCCTTGATTTAGGGTTTTCATCTGCTGCACAAGCTGGGAAATTAATTGGAATGGGGATTCACACTTCAGAAGAAGCAAATCTGAGCTGAAGGAGACACACAATGACAACTTCCAATTCGTAAAGGGCAGCCTTCAGATGACTATGGCTTTTGGTTCCTTGTGTGAGCAAGCAGCCCAATTCCCTTTCCACAAATTCTGTTTAATATTTTGCTCCCAGAAACAGCAGAGAAATGGGAAAAAAGGAGCTTTTTCAATGCTTTTGGGCACTGTTGTAATTTTATTCTTAAAGGAGTAGAATTAATGAGTCCTGGGGGTGAATAGTGTTCAGAAACATCTATGGAAAAGTCTCCAACATCTCTTAATTCTGGAAATATTCAACACTGTGTGATGGATGCTCAGGTCTCCTCAGACTCTGCTTCTGCATGTGACCACTCAAGTTTGGTAGTTATGCAGATGCTTAGATGTCAGGTAGCACCTTTTTAAATGCCTCTGAAACTCCTGGCATTGCACTCACCAAAGTTCTTGAGGTAAAGATGCAAAGGGAAGGGATATCCACAAGGCCAATAATAGAGTCAATTTGCTGATGATAGAAAGATGAGTCTTGCAATGCAGCGATGATTGTGTTGTATGGGACCAGAAAAGTTGTCTATACCTTCAGAGATAAAAATGTGCTTCAGAGGAGGAAGATGAAAAGACACCCATGGTAGGTAACGTTGATACCTTTGAATATACAAAATCCTTGCCACATAGGTTACTGCTTTTTCACATAAAGCTGTTGAATTGGCTGCCCTGCTCAAGCAGAAAAGCCTGCTGAGGTGGTATAAAACAGCACAATTTGTTATTCCTTGGGTGGCATAAACTATTCAAATTGCTGCCTTCTTGGGTTCAGAAGACCATGGTTTAGTACAAAGTAACAGTGCAACCTGTCCCAAACAAGTCTCAATGTTTTATTACCAATTTTTGGCTCTCCATTTAGCTTTCAGATACTAGACTTTGGCTTTGCATGAAGACTTGATATGCATAGCTGGAAAAGAGACCTTTGCAAAATACTGTTTAACTGAAAACCCGAATTTTCAGTGCAAATCAATTAATCGGCCATGCCCAGCTAGGCACTTTTCATGTATTATACCAGCTATTCTGGGAGACTTTTGAGTTGTAATTCAAAGGCGTAAGGAAGGCAGTGCTAACAAAATTCATGGTAAACAACTCCAAAAGTGCCAATTACTTGAGCAGCAGGGGTGGCAAGGTAGAGAGCTCAAGTGTGTTCACAAGATTCCTTGCAACTCACCAGCTCAACCAAACTTGTGAAAGGAACATCCATAGCCCATTAGGAGAAATGAGTGGTGTGAGGCATATTGATCAGCACTGATTTCCCATGATGATCGTTATCTGCATTGCCTGGGAAAAAGGGAGTGATACGTTGCTGCAAGTCATCTGAGGGTGTCAAAGCTAGTGTCCTTCAGGGGTTATCAGAGGGTGAGGCACAGCAATGCTGGTGTGAAACCAGGCATCAGAGTCGATGTATTTTTCCTGTACATCATCACGTGTTTCCTGATAGCTCACATTTCACAGTTTCTTCTGCTGTTTGTCACATTATAGACCTGCTCTTGAGGTCCACCTAGACCTGCATCGCTCTGGCTGTTGTCCCCACATCTTTCATTTTATTGATCTGACCAAGGTCCTGTCACAGTTGTCTTCATTTGATGTGTCACAGACATGTCATGTGATACACAAAATCCTGCCTCTCTTGAAGGCAAATTGCTCTTCTGTTTGCCTTAGTGTTGTCAGAGTTTCATCTGAGGTTATGGCTTGTATTTCCCATTAAGTGGGATCCAAGAGTGTATTGCTAGTATCAAGTGGAAGTTGAGCTGGAGACCTCCAGCAGTCCATTCCCACCTCAGGGCTGTAACTGGCTGCTCTAATAGTCAAGTCAATCAGAAAAAAAAAGAAAAAAAAAAAAGAATAAGCTTTCTGTATTTGGTCAGAAGCAGTCAGATGAGCTGCTCCTGGTAACTACTACAGTAAGTCTGAGGCGATACGTTATAAATGAGATCTGTGATGACTCTATTTGTTCTTATGGAGAACTTTGCCAGACCTGGCAATGCTAAAGGAAGCAAGGAAATGAACATATCTGTACTGACTGAAACTGTTTTGGATTAACTTTCTATTTCTTTTTATTTCCCTGAGGCAAGGTCACACCAAGGTATTGGAAATTTCAAGGCAGAGAAACTCAACACCTTAAACTTTGTTTAGAAATAGAATTTCATATATATGAAATCCTGGGATACTTAGCAGTGTGGCTAATCTAAGCAGTAACTAAGGTTTTAAATGCTTTTTCAGAAAATCTAAGGCATTTAATTCTGGCAAAATGATGTCAACACACTGTCAGTTGCCTTTTTGTAGGTAATTACAGAGACCAATAAATGGTTTTGAACTCCTAGATGGGGCTACATCAAGGGGAGAAGGATAAAGCATTTGAGTTGTTAAAGATAATCCATCTTCTGACATGGAAAGATATGAATCTGGCAGACACTTCAGCTGACAGGTCACATATCAGCACAGTGCATCCAAGAATCTATGAGCTTTGTGCAGATAGCTTGCCTCCATATTGTGCAGTCTGCGTGGTTTGGCTAAAGCCATGGAAGGGACTTGGCATTTGTAATGCTGAGATCTGTCCTCTTGCAGGTCCTTGCCTTGCAGGGTGAATGGATTGTAAAACTACAGTGGAGAGAGTCATTTAGAAGATGGCAAGGTGGAACTTCTAGATAAAACACATGTGCAAATGTAATGATGCAGTGCTGTGTTCATAAATATTTATCTTGAATTAGATGGAAGTCAGTGCACTTCAGGAGGTGTAATGGAGAAGACAATGCTGTGTGGAGACTGTTTTTTTAATTTGAGAAGTACTCTAGCCATATTTAAGATATATTTTTGCTTATATATGCTGTAGTACCATTTTTGGAGGTACACCCAGAAAGTTCAAGCAAGCTGGGGGAGGGGCTGTTGGCCTTTAGCACAGTTTCTGGTGGTGCCAGCAAGAGGACATAATGTCATTTTTTTTCCTGTTCACCTGTCTACTTGCAAGCTCACAGCTCTTGAATCCATTTGCCAAATTCAATGAGATCTGACCAAAGGGAAAAGATCTCAAAGCTGTCAACTTGAATTATATCCCAGTTACCTCCTAGCTGGTACATTACTTACTGTGTGCTTAATGAAAATTGGCATTTACATGGAGGTAATAGCTCCTTCTGGGCTCATGTTCAATTGATAAAAGGCGAAGAGCAGTGCTTGCCCCTCCCATGTAAGCTGGGTCATCCATCCTATAGAAGATATTAAAAATGTTTTTTCTGACTTTTCAGCCTTGAAAATTTCTAATCTAGCTTTTGCAATTCACTGATATTAATCATAGAAGGGACTATTCCAGCCTGATGGTGTGAGAAGGAATAAAGACCTTTATTTGGTTGAATGCTGGTTTTCTTCCCTTTCACGAACTGCGCTTGTTGTGTGTATTGTGTACTGTCAGGAGCATAAGCTAGAGAAACAGGCACAGAAGAAAACAGTGAGCAAAAAAGGAATGGGAAGCAATGTTGCCAGGGCAACTTTCTCACGGTTTCCAAAGATATTTTCTTTCGATCCCCAAAAACATTTGTCATATTTTAATACATTATTTTTACCAGAGTTTGCTCTGCCATAGGAAGGAGCAGAGGTAGAAGACCTCTCTGGGAGGAGAGGTCAGTGAGGTCTCAGGGCTGAGCTTCTGGAGAGCCAGGACTGCGGCAGCCTGACTGATGCGCCTGAAGGAACATGCTGAAGCAGTGTGGACTGACACATTGTGATGCTCCAGGAGGTGCTGCTTTGTTATGATCCCAATAAGAAAGGCGTTCAGATGCTGTGTAGTATAATTAAATGCTGCTTATTAGAGGTAGCACTGTGAAGGAGAGGATAGCAGAGGCAGTGCTGGGTCCCTTCAGATGCTGGGAACCCTTATCTGTGCGGTGCTGAGCAGGTCTCTGATGAGGACACAGTGTGCCATACAGACCCCATCCATGAAGAGCTTCCACTAGTTATGCCATTTGAGCTACTATGATTTTCTTGCAGGAAAATGACTGCCCACATAATTTCTACCATCAAATGGAAAGGATGTTGCTACGAGAACTTCTTTCTGAACTTTTAGGCAAGGGAAAGGCCACACAGGTGAATAGCTGCTGGTATTGTGTGGCAGCTAGCAGCAATTTCCTCGGTCAGTGTTAGCTGGTGGAGGTTGTCCTGTGGCTGAGGGCCATATGAAGCACATCTGGGAGGCCACACCAGGCACACAGCACAAGCTGTGCATGCCATGGCCGGCTGTGATGAGGATCACTGGCTTTCCAAGTCAGGACTACAGCCCATGCTCCCCTGTAGCGATGGCTGTGGGAAAGAGTTGTGGGGACACAGGCCCTTCCTTTGGTGTTCTTCTCCAAGGAGACTCTGCAAACCAGAAATGTTAGTTTTGATGCTGAAAGCAGTCCAGAACATGCTGTTCACGCTCTGGTTTTGCAAAAGAAGCTGTGATACTTTCTGTAACTGCACAGTGACTACAGTACAGCTGGACCAGTTATTTAATCTTTTCCCAGATACTTAGTCTAAACCAGAGTATTTCCAGCACATGTATGTATGGTTAAGTGCAGTTAGGATACCACAGTTGTTCCTTCTAGGGCTGTCAGAATTACAATTTTTTTTTTGAGATTCTAAAGCCATTAAAAAAAGGGAAAGGATTTGGCAAATGGAAAACTGAAATAAAACTTTCATCAGTAAAATGAGATTTATTTTTTTGTTTTGATAGCAAGTGATTTATCTTCTTGAAACAATTAGCTTGCAGGAAAAATACAGAAAAAATTGTTGTGACTGAACAGACACATTTAATCCCAAAATGCAGAGAAGGGAGCTTGGCATTTATCTGAATTATGTAACCAATCCCTCAGTGGAACTGACAAGATTTTCAGGAGCACGTCAGTCCTCAAATTCTTTGCAAATCCTCATACCATGCATAAGGCCACAGAGATTTTCAAAGCCCCTGAAGATGACATGTGCCCTTTCCCTCAGAAGTGCACCTGCTGTATTTCTGCTCTGACCTGTAGATGTTCATGTGCCTCTTCACACCAATGTTTTGAGGAGCCTGTGAAGACAGAAACCCAGGCTGTCATTGATGAGAGCAAATCACTTACCCCAGTCAATATATTGCAATAAGAACTGTGCTTCCTCATCTCTCTAATTCACCCCACCTTGAATGTGAAACTGGTTATTTCCTAAGCCCTTGGAAATTTGAAAGTATGAAGCCAAACTAGCTAGTAGCTCACAGTAGCAAAGCAACTTGGTCACCTTGCTCACAGGTCTAATCTCCTAATTTTGACCATCCATCTCTTCACAGCAGCTAGGTGTAGTCAAGAAAGATGCTGAAAACAAGATCTGCATTAGCAGTGGAGATGCTCCCTAGCCTAAACTATTTGTGAAAGCACCCCTAGCTACAGAGAACCAGAAATCGGAAGCAGAGACTACAAGGGATTTCAGAGTGGAAAAAGAAGATGAAATTGCTGCACAGCTCTGTGCAGAACAGTAGCTGGAATTATTTGTGAAATGCAAGGAAGAATAATTCACAAACTGGCCTCTTACAGTTATTTCTGAAATAAGAATTTATGTGGTCCTTGCATATCCTGTTGTGCACAGAGAAAGCCCTGGTAATTCAGTGTTACCAGCTGCCCAGGGCTCCATGTGCTTGCTTTGGAGTGATGGTGGGTTTGGTTTTTGTTTCCTGGAAAGAACAGGCCACCTAACCAGGGTAAGGGTGAGTTCCCTGCTCTGAAATCAAAGCTGCTAATGTAGGACCTCCCTGTTGCCTCAGTACTTACTCTAAATGGTATTTGCACAAAAAACACTTGTGAAAAACAATTGAACTGAGATACAGTAGTTGCCAGACATATCCTTCAGCTTTTCCCAAAGTATATCCAAAGCTTTGGAAGCACATGAGATGTTGAGACAACAATAGGAATAAAATGTTCAGCCAACCTGGAACATGTAGCCATTTGTCAGTTTTTTTGTAGGCTTTGGAGTGGCAGGCTTTAGAAATAATGTTACTGCAAATGTGGTCCCTTCCAGCACTGACATTGTTCCTCCTTCCAGGAATGAATCTGGCTTGTTTGTTTGCTGAATTAATTTATCTGCTAAATGGTTTGGACAAATCATTTTGCGAGTGTGGGTGTTTCAGCCAGACATTTTCATCCTAGCTGCTGGTTAACTGAGCTGCGTGACATTATCTGTGCTCACTGCCTGGAGAGAATAAATGGTGAGGCACGCCTCAGGTAAGCAATTCTGATGAGAATTCATGAGCTCTTGTGAGATACACAGACGCTTAGCGTGATCGAGAGGATAAGCTGATGTCAGACCAGGTATACATATTCAGAAAAGTCATCCACGAGCAAGTCCTACAGTTCAGCTGTTTATTTACACATTGTTAAATTACAAGATCTTGTTTCACAAAATTATGAATAATGAAAACATGAGAAAATTTAGAATGTGACTTCAGGAATTTATTCCTTGCAACAGCTTCCTAGAGCCATTTGCTCCAAACTCTTTTCCTCTGGCTGATGTGGAGGAACATGCCCACTCTTTATGCAGGATAAAGCACAGGCAGTTAACAGCCAGACAATGTCTGACATGTCCAGAAGGTGCAACACCCTTATCTCTGTGGGTTTTAGAGAAAACGTTGGCTGGAATAGGAAATTTGAGTTGGAAGAGATGTACAATGATTCCTAATCCAGCTGCATGACCAATTCAGGCCTGACCAAAAGTTAAAGCATGTTATTAAGGGCATTGTCCAAATGACTCTTGAATGCTGACAGGCCTAGGACATCAACCATCTTTCTAGGAAGCCTGTTCTAGTGTTTGATCACCCTCTTGGTAAAGAAGTGTTTCCTAATGTCAAGTCTCAACCGCCCATGATGCTGCTCTAACCCATTCCCACATGTCCTATCACTGGACACAGGGAGAGGAGCTCAGTACCCCCATTTCCACTACCTCTACTCAGGAAGCTGCTGAGAGCAATGAGGTGACCCCTCAGTCTCTTCTCCAAACTAGACAAACCCAGAGTCCTTAGCAGCTCTTCACAGGACGTGCCTATCCACCCTTTCACCAGCTTTAGTCCCCTCCCCTGAATGCATTTGAAGACCTTCACATCCTTTTAAAATTGTGGGGCCCAGAACTGCACACAGTACTCAAGGTGAAGCTGCACCTGTGCTGAATACAGCAGGTTTGTTTGCTCTTTTGAACAGGATGGGGTTTGCCCTTGTGACTGCCAGGGCATGCTGCTGGCTCACACTGAGCCTGCTGCCAACAAGCAGCCCTTTCTGTGGGGCTGCCCTCCAGCCACTCCCCTCCCAGTTTATACTTGTGCCTGGTGTTACTTTGTCCCAGGTGCAGAATCTGGCACTTGGACTTGCATCCCATTCATCATTATTCAATGCTCAAATCTAGCTAGATTGCTCTGCAAGGAATCTTGTCTCTCGAGAGGGTCAACAGCATCTCCCAGTTTGGTGTCATCAGCAAACTGGCAAATGGTGCATTCAAGTCTGGCAACCAGATCACTGATAAAAACACTGAACAGAACTGGCCCTAGAACTGAGCCCTGAGAAACACCACTGGTGACTTGTTGCCAGCCAGATGCAGCCCCATTCACTACAACACTTTGAGGTCTGCCCTTCAGCCAGTTCCTCACCCAGTGCACCATGTACCTGCTCATCCCACAGCTGGACAATTTTTCCACAAGGATGCTGTGAGACCAGTATCAAAAGACTTACTAAAATCAGAAAAACTACATCCACCACCTGCCTTTCATCCACTAGGCATGTATCCTTCTTGTAGAAGGATATTGATTTAGTTAGACAGGTCTTTCCCAGACTCCCAGGGCTTTTGGTAGATGATAAAGAGAGGTCCTGCCATAAGATCTGTGAGCTCCTTCAGTACTCTGGGATGAATCTCATGAGCCTCCAAGGACTTGTGAACATTCAGCTGATACAGCTTGTCCTGTACAATTTCAGTGTCCACAAATGGAAAGCCATGTTCCCACACTGATGTTCTTCAACTCAGTGGATGGGGCAGTCTAAGTTCTATCAGAATTATTAAAGACTGAGGCAAAGAAGGATTGAATGCCTCTGATTGTTCTTCATTCCTATTAGTGAGATGACCATCTTCAACAAGTATCCGCCCAATGGTTTTTTTAGACTATTTCTTGCTATTAACATACTTCAAAAAGCTCTTCTTGTTATCTGACACAATACTGGCCAGTTCCAAGCCTAATTGAACTTTGGCCTTTTCTCTCTTCTCCCTGCATATATATAATCCACAGCTCTACAAAGCTGCCTTCATGTGAAGCCTGACCTTGCTTCCAGAGACAACATAATATTTTTTTTCTCCCTGAGCTCCACAGGGAGTTCCCTATTCAGCCAAGCTAGTCTTCTGCCTCTCTTGCTTGACTTAACACACAGTGGAATTACCATTTCCTGTGCTTCTCAAAGCACACAGTTCTTAAAAACTGACCAGCATTCATGGCCTCGTGAACTCTCAAAAGCAGATTCCCAGGGTACTCTGCTAAATAGCTCCCTGAATAGCTTGAAGTTTGCTCTCCTGAAGCCAAGGGTAGCAACTCTGCTGTCTTTTCTTCTTGTTACAGTGAAAATTTTAGATTCATTCATTTCATGATCACTGCAGCCAAGACAGCCACCTACCATCACATCCCCCATGAGTCCTTCTCTATTCACAAATAGAAAGTCTAGGAGGACACCTTTCCTAGTTGGCTCACTGAGTACTTGTGACACTAAGTCATCTCCTACATACTTCAAAAATTTCCAAGATGTGTTTGTCACAGCAGTATGGTGTTCCCAGTTGTTGGTCGGGAAGTTGAAATCTCCCATAAGGACAACCACTACCACTCCAGAAATGTCTCCTAATTTCCTATAGAATAAATAACCAGTGTTTATATCCTGGCTGGGTGATCAGTAGTAAGCACCCACTACAACATCTTTGTTTTCCATACACCTAATCCTCACCCAGAGGATCTCAACCACATCATCACTAACTATAAGAGCTGTGCCATCAGCCTTTCTCTTACATCAGAGGGACACCTCCACCTCACCTGCCCATCCCATCTGAACAGCCTGGAGCCCTCCATCCCAGCCCTCCCATCATGGGACTCATTCCACCAAGTCTCACTAATACCAATGATATCATAGCTTCAGGAGCTGAGCAATGCTCCCAGTTCATCCTGTTCGTTTCTCACACTGCATGCATGGGTGTATAAGCATTTCTACTAAGCTCCTGAGCCCTCCATGCTCCCAGAAGCAGTGTAAATGTTCCCACTAGCATTTCCAACCTCAGGCTGGCCATGCCAGCCCTTGGCTTACCTACTGCAATCTTGTTGGTATCCCATCTCTCCATCAATTCCAGTTTAAAGCTCTTTTGACCAGTCCTGCCACCTTATGCCCAAAGAAAATCTTTTCCCCATAAGGACTGGTGGATCCCATCAGGCCCCAGCATACCTTGTGTCTTGAAGGCTGTTCTGTGGTTTAAAACCCCAAAGTTTTGGCAGAAACACCAGTCCTAGGCCCAAATATTGTTATACTGGGCTCACCTGTTTCTTCCGGAGTCTCCGCTCATTACTGGGAGGATTGAAGAAAACCCTACCTGTGCTCCTGAATTTTTTAGCATTCTGAAATCTCTTTTGATCTACCTCAGACTTTTGTTGAAATTTCCCTTAAAAGATGGTCTGGTCTGCAAATAGGTGCTTTTGTTTCACATAGGAGGGTTTCATTAGGGGCCATAACTTACCATTGTTTCTTGTCCCTGCTGGTCTTAACATGGGTTTTATTTTGAGGGATTCTGACCTTGGCAAGACTGCACAGGTTCCCCCTCTATGCACTATGCATTATGCACTTCATCTACTGTAACCATGCACCTTGTACCTATCCTGGAATGTATCATAGAGGGTAAGGAGGGGTTTCCCTTACTGCTCTGTAACCTCCTTCCACCCCCCCCCCCCCCCAGCTGTGAGACCTGCCAGCCCCATGAGGAAGGAAACAGGTTGGGGACATCAGTCATGTGCTGCTAACTTTCATCAGGAGAAGGTCTTGCCTCAGGGAGAAGATTGTTGAACACTGGCACTGTATCAGAAGAGGAATAGTTGCAAAATTTAAACAACTCTCTGTGAAACCTGTCAGGTTTGTGATTAATCCAGCACCTGAAGTGTCCCAGTACACCTTCTTGATTCTGTTACTTTGGACAAAAAGGAGTGGGTTCAACAGGACACTTGCTTGGTCAAGTACATGGGATGCTGAGCAGCTTTCCTTACCTTCAGGAGCATCAGGTTAGCTTGTAAGGGCCTTCATGAGAGATTGTCCCCAACCTGAAGAGTTTGCAGGTTGAACAGAGGTGAAATGGAGGAAAATTGAGGGACAAAGGTTACACCCAGGGCCCAAGTGCTGAGCAAAGTCCAACAAATAGATCCACAAAGTCTGACTTTCTGCACCAAGTTTTGCTGCTTCTTCAGCTACCAAGATGATGCAGTGCTCAGACCTCATCTCTGCTCTGACACCTTCTGCACCCTGTGCCCTCCCTGCTGTTCTTGTTCGTGCTGTGCTAGTGGTGTAAAACAGCCTGGAGCAGAAAGTCTTGTCATGGTAGTCTTTGGCAGTTTGTTTCTCAGTTGCCCTGGTGGGAGGGATACCACAGGGTGTTTTCACAAAGTGCTGTGAAATAGAAAACTGATAGGTAAGAACCAAGAAAGTAAGCTTTCTTGGTAGTTTCTGGACTCTTATAGCCCTTGCTACAAAACTCACAACCACAGTACTTTTGGAATATGAAATTGGACTGTATCTTGGTATCTTCCTTAAATATAGAGCAAATTCCCAAACCAGCACTAGTATGATCATCGAATCATAAATGCACTAGGTCGCAAGGCACCTTTAAAGGCCATCTAGTCCAACTCCCCTTCAGTAAGCAGAAACACTTTTAACTAGATCAGGATGTACACAATGTTACGAGGAATTTCTCCTGTCTGTGCAAATGGACAAAGCCTGGTGTGGTAGACTTCTTTGTGTGCATCTGCTTTGTGCAGGGCACATGAGCAGTGAAACATGGGGGAGCAAGGTAATGGAAGGGTGTTAAGTGCATAAATGTTGCTTCCATTGGGTAAAGCATATTAATTAATTTGTTATCTGAACCGAGTGATACTACATCTGTCTGGCAACATTCTATTTAGGGAAAAAAAATTTTCAGGGTTTTCTTTCACACAGCTGCTAGTCCCACAGTGAAATGGATTTAGTTAAACTGTTAAGGTATAGCCATGGCTCAGCTGTGAGCGGTTTTATTCAGGGACATTTTGCCATATCTGACTGAAAGAGATCCTGTGTTATCTCATTTCTCTCTGGGAGACTGATGCTGAGTTTAAATTTAACTCAAGACAAAAACATCTGTTACTCTTCGGAATAAATATGTTCTGATATCCTCCAGTTGATTGAGAATCAGACAGTTCAGAAGACAGAAACTGAAGGCATTTAAAGACATCATCATTTATACTTGGAGCAGGAGTAACTTATTTCCAACTCTCATGAGTCATGAGTAGAGGTAACAAAAACTTCAGAATGTGATTTTGATTGAAAATGCAATGTAGATGTTCATACTTCTTTAGCAAAAATACTGAGAAGAAGATGCTATAGACTGGCAGGATTGTTATGATCTTATGAAAAATCCACACTTGCCATATTAGCTGACTAGAGCCTAAAGCACTGTCTGTAATTTGTATTGTTATGCTAATTTATTATTTACATAGCAGTTGTGCCTGGAGATCTCAAGCATGCATTTGGATCTTATTGTGTTAGGTGCAGGCAGATGGGAAATAGTGAAGTGAAATGTCATCTCACAACTTGCTTTGCTTTCCCTGCTCCCAGCTGAGAAGAGAGGGCAAAGGGTAGGCTTATCTCTCTGACAGGCATGTTGGGTGCTCTGTGTCTGGGCTTTCTGGAATTAAGTGGCTTGAATAGCACCTCTGTAGGGCTGGGTGCCATATGCATCTTTACTGGATAAGGTAGGGGTTTTTGAGCCATCACTGAAACACTGACAATGGTGTAGCTGGGCTGGTTGCCTAAACCCAGAGCTGATGTGAATCAAACATTCCATTTTAAAGCCTGGCCTTCAATGCCAAGAAAAGCTTTCTTAAATTTGAATTTGAAGTGGTTTTCCTGTTGCCTTATTTTCTTGTGGCAAACATATCCTACCCTTTCCTCTTCAAAATGTGCAGACACTGTGTTTCCTTCTCTCTATTTGTTTTCTGTTGCGATCAGGTAGGTTTTTCTCCTTCAAAAAAGAGCTGAGAGGGGACTTCAATGTAGAACCATTGAATGTGGTAGGACTGAGATTTGCCATTGTGGTTCAAACACAGCTTTTACACTCTTAAAAGCTCCCTTTCTTCTCATATCAAGTCTCTGATTTGGTAACATCTTGGTCTAGAATCACAGAATGCCTTAGGTTGGAAGGGACCTCAAAGACCATCTAGTTCCAAAACCCCTGTTTGCACTTCTATTCTGTTGGTAGATTTTCTCCATGTAGATATTATGAAATACTTTTGCTTAAAAAATATGGATATTACAAATATGCTTTACATAGATGGGTGTTGTCGGTCCCTCTATCTGTGACAATTCATACAAGGGCTGAGACTAAAACCCCGTGGCACCAAATAGGTTCAGACTCAGTACCTAGGGGGAAGTGCAG
This sequence comes from Gallinula chloropus, assembly GCF_964237585.1. Lineage (NCBI taxonomy): Eukaryota > Metazoa > Chordata > Aves > Gruiformes > Rallidae > Gallinula > Gallinula chloropus. The sequence continues at coordinate 66,478,119 of NC_140087.1, forward strand.
CTGTCTTGTTGCTGTAGGAACTGAAACAGGGTGAGACTGGTTTCAGCACTGCCCCTTATGAAGGTTTGTGTCTCAACTGTCCTTCCAAAACATTATTACACTTAACTAAAATGTTCCCAAGTCTAACTCAGTTTGGTTTCAGTTCTGGTTTCCCCTCCCAGTTTGCAAACTTGACTAATGCATAGGGGTGCCAGCTCAGTCGCAGTGCTGAACTGGCCTGGCAAGCTTTTAAAATGGAGATCTGTAGTCTTAGTACATAACTACATGTACTACTACTTCAAATATGTATCAGAGCTTATAAAGAAACCTGCCAACTCTCCACGATAGAGCAAGTTTCAGGATACTGAGGGTCTAGCTTTAAAGAAACCCCAGGGCAATCTTCTGCTTTGGTGGAACAGGTGACCAAAGACCTAAGGATAGTCCATCTATGGCAGTTTCCAGGACAACTTTCCTGGGGTATCCCTGCTCCAAACAGGAGCTGGGATGAAGAACCTTGGAGGTTCTGTCCCTGTGCCATAAGGGTGGATGCTCTGCAGAGCACCATTTATGCCTGGCAAGGTGTAAAAGCATAGGCAGCTGCCTTCTTAACATCTGAAGCAAGAATTTACTGTTTCCAACTTTCCCTGCTGCCCCAAGGCTATGCAGAGCAGATATGTGTGTAAGCACTTGGGTTGCCCATGCATCAGCATTGTGCAGCAGGATCCCCTTGTATATTGCTGGCAAGTGCAGCTCACTGGTTTGTTTTTCATGTGGCAAAGCCAGAGTCCATCTGAGCCTTTTCAGATTCTTCATCTGGGTCACTGGGGTGTGTGCCTGAGCCATCTGCACTCCACCATGAACTATGCTCAAAATGTGACTCTGGCATCCATCTCCTGTACCTTCTCTCTGGTTCCTGGCCACCTCCCTAGTTTGTGTACCAATGATTAATCTTTGGCTGTGTGTTTTGAGATCACTATCTTTTTTTGATCTGGTACAGTATTAGGCTGTTGGTGGGTTTATTTTTTAAGCCCTTTCTGATTTAATTAACCCCTCTGTTCTGTCTCACTGAAGGAGCTTCTAACAGATGGCTGGCATTTGCTTTTCCATTAAAAAGGTTCAAATCAACTGTGAGATGCCCAGGTGCTTCTGCTGTAGCTAGGTTACTTGGTTGCATTGCTGTTCCCCCTTCCACCAAGCTCTGGGCATCATTGCTGTGCTGTCCCTGCCAGAGGCTGCTCCAGCTTCTTGAAGCGTCTGATATTTTGCATGTCACACAGCCAAGATTGTGTGGGATAATGTTTCTAGCTGGAGCCTTCACTCAGCCCCTGGGAATTTAGTTAGGCATCGTGGAGTGTGGCTAGATTTTGAGTCGACCTTGTAATACCTCTGGGCATAAGCCCTGCCTGGCTGTTAAGGTTCTCTGGCTGTTTGTTCCTCAGCAAAGGTTGTGGGTAACTGTGGATTATTAAACCATTAGTGCTTGTTGGACTTTCATTGGCAAAGGTCAAAAGCTTTTTTGTGCTGATGGTAGACATGGTTTTCTTTCTGAGAAAGATCTGATCAAATGAAGCAAGATAGTTTTTTTCAGTTACATGAAGGTATTTTCTGTTCCATCTATGAAAATCAACAAAATTTGTGTGCACACCTCCCACACTGGACCTGCACATTTTTGATCTCCATAGGTGAGAGATGAAGACTTGCTAGAGAAAATCCACACAGGACAGATAATTTGTTTGCTGCTCTATAGGCTGAGTAAGTGCTGATGGTATGGCTGGTGCTGGTTTGTTCTGATGGTCTTTGAACTTACCATTATAAAGAAAAAGAGTTGCTGTTCTGTAGAGAACTGCGTGCTCCTGACTGCACTGGTTCAATATAGCGACATGTACTGGTAAAGAGTTCCCTGCTGCCTCACAAGTCAATTTGGAAGTGTCCAGCCTGTTTTGGAGGGTAGTATTTCATGGTATGAATGCAGATATTTTGTCAAATTTGGCTTCAGAGCCATGGCACATTTGATTCACCAGCTGAGGTGCAACCCAGTCCTTTTTCTTTTTGAGATATGGCGAGGGATCACAAGGGAGGAAATCCCTGTGCTTTAAAGAGACAGGGGTGTAAGGCACATGAAATACCTCTGGATCAGATGGTGGAGATTATAACTGAACACAGGTGTTTTTTCTGACCCACCAAAGTCTTTGTTAGAAAGCAAATGTTTCACTGAGTCAAAAATACTTTTTCAGATGCTATCTGCTTGCACAGTGAGAATATTACCATTAGTTACTTCACATGTTCTAGAAGCCCCTCTGAAAACTTGCTCTATCCCCTCTTTTGGCCCATGGTTGGCACATTTACAGGTTGATTGCTTACAGCTGTACATTTTTTCAGCTTTGCCACTGAGACTATGGGGGCACAAAAGAAGTGTGAAATATCTGCTCTGTAAGGGCAGTCACACTGCTGTGAGTGTCTTCCAATGTGTTTCATTCTAGGCAAGCATCAAAGTTCCTATCTATGCAAATTCCTGGTCATTGGGGCTTTTATTGTGATAATTAAGCTATTAAAAGCCACATCCTTAAGGAAAAAAAAAAACAAACCCAAACAACAATCAAAATCAGGCCTCTGTGTGATATATTTTAATTCTTTCCAGGAAATGTAGCACTTTGGAAAACAGATAGATGCTGGATCTTTCATTATTTCCCCATCAAAGGGTCACTACCCACCCTGCAGGAATCGGTCAGTAAGGCTGGGGATTGCAGACTCACATTTGCGTCCTATGTGTCTCGTGATTGTGTGTTCCTCTTTTCCTGGACAGTGCTGCCCCATGGCACAGGACACAGCACAAGGGTTTCAATATTGTATAAAACAAGGTGTTCGATAAGCAGAAGAACTAATTGAAACTTGTTCCCTACACAAAAGTTGTTCCTGTCCTTTTACTTTATAGGCGGGTTCTGATCTGTTATGTACGATGCCTGTAGGTAATGAACTACACCCATGCTTGTTAGCCTGCCAGCACACTTCTGTTGATGGGTCGCCAGCTGCTGCCAAGCACAGTTTGTAACAGACAGCAGGAACACTTTCTGGGCTGCTTTCCTCTAGCCAGATGCCAATTTTCACAAGCCCTGTAGGGATATAACATCCTGGAAACATCAACTGCTCAGTGAGATTGATTAGTGAGTTTAAAATTTATTAGTGGAGGATTGAAAGATACGTAAATAAAATGATATCTTAAACATCAAGGATGTAAGGAATCAAGCCAAAATGGAAGAGAAGCTTATATTATATGTGCAATTGGCGTGATTACTTGTACTTTTATCCCCCTTTTCTCTCTACAGAAGATTTGAAATTCCATAATCATTTGATCAAGCATCAGAACCTAACTTAATGTTTTCCCTTGCTGGCAGAAGACATCTTAAAATATTCTCTTCAACTTTAACTTGCTCTGAACTTATCTAAAATGCAAGTGAGTGTCCTGCAGCACCTGTTAGAAAGCTATCTTACTTTGTCAGGGCAACAGAGAACATGTTCTCTGAAGTATTACAGGGTATTATTTTTTGTTAGTTAATAACTGTAGATGAAGACTTGCAATAGACTAGAGCCTAAATTGCTGTGATTTTAGTGTGTCATATTTACAGTGGTATTCAAATCTGACTACATAAAATACACCTGCTCCTTTCAAAGGGTCGGATGGCTACTGCCTTGCCTCATATTGTCTTGGAACTGGTGAAGTGACTTTGTCTAAGTCTTTTCCTCTGTGTAAGGCATTCATAACCTGATCCACTTGCATGTCATTGCCAGTTCACAAGACACATTTGAGGACCAGGTTTATACACGTGTGTTAGACTCCAGACCAAAGCTGGTGATTTCTGGCCAGCTCAGGCAAGCTCTCTTCTGGCTCCTGCCCTCAATTTGATCATCTAAAATAGATCCTATACTATCAAAATTTGGGTATAGCCCAATATTGCAAAACTTTTCAAAGCTTCCATGCACATCTTATTGGCTCAAACGCCTTCCAGGATTTAGGGGCTGCTTTCCTGATTTTGAGTGCAAGTAAAAACTTCCTTCTCAAGTGTCACCGTTCCCAAAGCAGAGCTGGGCTTTGGGAACATGTCCTGTGAGCATGGCTCTCAATCTCATCTCACTACCTTAGTTCTGTCTGGACACCACTCCAAGATGTTGATTACTCTAACATGCCTGGGTATTTGTTTGTCCCATCTATATTTTGAGGCCTTAGAGGATATTCCTCTTTGTTCTGATAGTCTCAGTGGAAAAGTTGTCCTTGACTCCAGGCAGACACAGCCTCCTGAAATGGCATTTGTATTCTACAGCAAAATGTCAGTGTTTGCAACACTTATGAGAATATTTTCTATGCAAGTTCTGCTTAGAATAGAACTAAGAGAGAATACAAATGGATTCAGAATGACATTCTGCAGTCAGCCCCACTTTGATATGGATGTGAGCCAATGGACCTTCAGGTGCCTCACAATGTTCACACCCAAAATCCAGAGGCTTTCTTGACTTTGATTTTAAATTCATTTTGCAAATTGCTTGGTAGCTGCAAAATGTACATGGAATTCATTTACTGTCATGTCCAAGATTTTCAGAGTTTCATGACAGTAGGATGTTTTGATCAAAACCATGATGTGGAGCTGCACAAAACATTAAATGCTGAGTTAATGTATGCCATGTAGCAAGGAAGAAACAAGAAAAGCTAAACAATGAGCAGTTTCATTTCTGCCTTCCATTACTGTTGGCTTCAGAACACATATTGTGCTTTGATTTCCACTGCAGAGTCTTGTCTAATAGCTAGAGATGCATTGAACATTTCACAGTTCAGAACAAAGAAAGTGGTTTTCCAAGTCACCAACTTTTCTTTCTTTCTGTCTTTACAAACCCACCTGAAAAACAGGTAAGTTTATGTCAAGATGAAAAAAAATTCTAGTTCAATCCTGTATTTCTGGATAATACTGTAACCCTCTTACTTTCCTAAAACTTTTGCAAGTAGCTGCTGTTCTTTGACTGGTTTAATTCCAAGCTTCCCTGAAGAGTCTTCCGCTTCTTAGCCATTGCTTGTAGAGTCCAGCATGCACAAAGCCATTTATCTTGTTTTATTAAAAAGCCAAACAAAATATCCTTCTTCCTCTTAATAGGACTGTGTTTGAAATACGTACTTTCCCAGTTTTATTTTGTAAACCATCTCTACAGATATACTTGCTTGTCTAATGGAGTGCCTTTGGGATGAACAGGAAAAACACATCTGTAATAGATGTTAAATGATGAAGAATTGTGTAAGTCCCTGAAGTGTTGTTAGCTTCTAATTGTAACACATTAGGTCAAACCCACATTATTTAGGCAAAAGTAAAAGGGTGGTGTGAGGGCCTTGTGTATGTAATGAGGAAATTGTCATATCTTTCTCTAACATTACTAGAAAACAACTGATGTTTCTACTGAATTGTTTCATATGGTAAAGCAAAATCTTATTTCACTGTAATCAGCTGAAACTGCTAACCAGCACCAGTTACTGTCACAACCTCAGCCTTGATAAGAATCAAGAATCATAAAATCATAGGGGTTGGAAGAGACCTCAAGAGATCGTCGGGTCCAACCCCCCTGCCAAAGCAGCTCCCTAGCTCATATTGCACAGACAGGCGTCCAGATGGGTCTTGAATATCTCCAGATATGGAAACCCCCTGGGCAGCCTGTCCCAGGGCTCTGTCACCCTCACTGTGTAAAAGTTCTTCCACATGTTGGTGCAGAACTTCCTATGCTCCAACTTGCAGCCATTGCCCCTTGTCCTGTCTCCACAGAAGCACATGAGCTCTATATTGATTGCATGATCTGAGGAAGCTGAAAACTTATTTCCCACTTCTGGCACCTATAGCAGAATCGGGTGTCCATCTCACCTCAGTAGAGGAAAAAAGATGTCTCAGTGCTACTGCTCATGTTTACTTTATGACAGAGCTGAGAGATTCCCTTCTCTGCTGGTAACCTTAGTATTAACTTTCTTTAAAGAAATATCTATAACAGTTTACCTTATTGTCCTGGGCTCAGCTAGGACAGGTTTCATTTTCACTAGAAGTTGGGAGTGGACACAGCCAGGACAGGTGACCCAAACTAACCAAAGAGTGTGTTCCATACCATATGACATCATGCACAGTATAAAAGGGGGATAGCAAGGGATGGATGGCATGGCTCCAGGACATGTAGCTTGGGGGTATTGGGGGGCGGGGAGGGGGCTTGGTCTGGCTTCATGATGTGTCTGAGCTGTACAGTGTGAGTTGTACAGTTTTTGGTGAGGAAATTGCATTGTGTATCAACAGTTTTTTGTATTCTAAGTCCTGTTGTTGTTATTTCCATCTTCTTTTACTGTCCCAGCAAACTGTCCTTATCCCAGCCCTGTGGTTTGCTTTTATCTCCCCATTCTCCTCCCTGTCGTGCCATGGGTCAGGGGCAAGTGATCAGCCACGTGATGCTCAGCTGCATCCAGGGCAGAACCACAACATTTATAAAACAAGTCATATGTGACAAATAATTTCAAAAGGTGGCAGCTTCAGCAAGGCAAATGCTTCAGTGCCCACTGAAAGTATTTAAAGCCTGAATTTTTAAAAGAAAAAATATTTATTTGTACAAAATTAGAGGGGTTCAACTTTCTGCATTTGATTTGCTAAGGCAATAGATTCCAGTGATCCCGGAAAGACAGTGTGCCTGCTCTGTCTGTTTTAAATGGAGCTGACGTGTCCTCTAAAATTTAGACAACCATATATATTGTATATAATTATATAAGCAATCCTAGAATAAATATGAGGATTATAAACCTCTGAGAGTGGGTGTCATCACAGCCTCCTCACACTTTGAAGTGGCAGAGCAAAGGAAAGGATACAACTAAACCTTGTTGTTTTCTTAATTTTGATGATCCAGCAAGGTCTGAGATTGTTCCATTGACTTTGAGGGTTTTGGGATCAGACCCTTGCTTCCTCACGGTAGCAAGGTCATGTATTTTCAGCACAGCACTTAAAATATGCTACTTATCTCCAGCCTGTGAACTGTGGCTGTTCTCAGTTGTGTCTGTTGCAACTCTGTCTCTCGGCTTCAAAACCCTGCTCCTTGTAAGGTTAGTCTTTCCCTGGTTACTTTTTTTTGCAGACTGCTATGGTCACACTTCTCTTGCCCTTTTGCATTTCCTGGCAAAAATAGACTTAAACCAGTAATACATCAAAGCCAACTGGTTGCAGGTAAGCTTCTGTCTGGTGGCTTTGCTCCTGCCATGGCAGTGTCTGGATTTTTGAAATGGCAAGTTCTTTCTCACGCTGGCACTAGCATGAGGTTTGTTTTAATGGAAGGAGAGGCAATCAGGGCCTTTTGGCACCAGTGTGGTACTCCAAGAGAGAGAGAGAGAGAGTTCTTGTGGTTTGCTGCTGATGAAAGGAGCTTCTGGGGGCTACCAGGGTACATGAGCCAGCTAAGCTGCCGTCTCTCCTGCAAGGCTAGCTGCTTTGCGTGTAAGGGAATTGGGGGGCAGTTTGAATGAACTTTGATCAGGAGCAAGTTTGAATATCTCCTGTATTTATCTTCAGTTAGAAGATACACACTTCTAGGAAATACAATTTCCACGTTACTTTCTGATGAAGGCCAGAGCAGAGGAAAAAGAAACAGCTCTATTCAAACTGATGCACTTCCCCTCTCTTGCTGTCTACTGCCAAGCACAATAAACCTTGTTTTGGTATAGACTGAAGCATCACAGGCAAAATTTGATTTCATTATTACATTTCATCTGTTTTCTTGGCATTGTCTTGTTCCTGTCAGGCTTCCTGATAATCCATTTTTCATTTTATTTTGCTGGGTTTTTTCCATCCACTTACGTTTACTTAGTGCCCGAATCAATCTCCTCTTACCAGTCATTCATCTCAAACTCTTCCACTTTATAGAGACTACAAATGACTTGGAAAAGTCACTCGTGTTCTATTTTTAAAGGTCATTTGCCAATAAGAACAAAGCATCAAATCTGGTTTCATACTTGGAGGAGGAAATCAGCAAAATAAGTAATTTTTCCTCCCATAGATAAACTCCACATTTGCTTATTTGGACTGTAACTTTCTCCTTGGACTCCAGATATTTCCAAGTGCTCCAACAGCTCTCAGAGCAACAAAGTGAATGGGGAGCCTGATTTTTAGCTTCTTTTTGTTTTGCTCTGGTTATGATAACAGACCCATTCTGATAGGATTGCTTTAAATTAGAATGATCCTACTAATTGTAACCAATGGTTTAATTGATGTCTTGGCTTTCCTCTTTGGTTTTTTTGGCAGCAGCACCCCTTCTACTGCGCAATATCTAATTCAGCGCTATTAATATACAAAGTCCAGCAGCACATACCTGCTATACATTTCATTAAAAAAACACGTAGAAGTGACCAAGCAATAGGATTTCTTTGTGGGTGGCCATTTCTACAAACACATGCTGTTACAAGTGTCTGATTTGAGAGAATGACAGTACGTCTTTGGAAAGAAGAGGATGGTTACCACAATAGCATTATACACTTTTAATGATAATTTTGAAGGGTTGTTAGTTTCAGTCCTGTCCCCATCCAGTTTTTTGGGGGGAAATCTTGCAAATTTTAGGGTGTATGAAAGGACCAAAACTTTGGAAGTAGATCCACCTCAGTGAAATTGGACACTGGCACGGCATATGAAGACAGAACAAGACCCTACATACTTAATAAAAATAGGTGGTTAAATAGAAAAGTGAAATCATACTAATATTCCCACTAAGGAAAAGATTGGATGACTGACTTAGCCCTTGCTAGACATCAGAGAATCTGTGCAAAGACTCCTATCATTTCTCTGTTCCCAGGACCACTCAGTTTCCCAGACAGCCTCTTTCCTTTAAAAGATGGATATTAACTGGACTGAAATAAAAAATGACTATATTTTCAGTATGGCACATCGATTTATGTTTATTTTAGTTAAGTTTTTAAATATTTAGATTTTTTAATACTCCCTCTGTAAATCTTTCCCTGTGGTTTTAGGGATTTTTTTTCTTTGCCTTTGGGAGGAGTTGGTTATTATCTGCATAAATGGCTTTCTGGTTCTTCCCCCCTTATCTCTCATATCTAATTTACAGCACATACCTCAGCTCCTTTGAAAAGTTTTTTTGGTGTTTTGTTTTTTTTCAGGGAGGGGGAGCTCCACCAAATTCAGCTGCTGCAGCTCTTGGTTCTTCAGATGATTTCATCATGGTGTCCCTGACATTTGCCTGCCTTTCTATCACCTATTTAAGTCTGAGGTAAACTGCTGTGGCTGTTGTGATAAAAGTATTTTACAGAGTCTGTAGTCTGCTCAGTAATTCTTCTGGCTGCACAGAGAGGATCATCTTCTTTCATGTGGCAGGTGAAACCACAAAGATGGCAAACACCAGGGAAAGAGATTTTACACTGAGCACTGCTTCTTCATTGTCCTTCTGGCTGATTTTATTTCCCATGTGAAGCAAACAAATACAAAATCTGGAGTGTCTTGTCTCAGGAGCAGTCTCAGCTGGGGATGCAGGATTAGGGGGTGTTTCTTGGAAATGAGAAAACCAGATGGTCTTGGAGGACAAATGAGAAAATGATAAAACCAGAGGCTGTGCCAGGCCTCCTAGCACTATATGGTGGTCTCCCATAAGCACTGCTCACCATGAGTCCTGCTTTTTATCAACGTATCTCATTTTTCCACAAAAAACTAGTGATGCAAGAAAGAACTCTTAGAGAAAAGTGTTCATTTGTCCAGGACATGCAGGAAGAAATGCAGCTCTCTGATCAGGAACATGGGCTCATGGTGACTTTTAGAGTGAATCTCTTGGAAGACAGCTGTAGTGTTAAGGCTGGCCCTGGATAATTGAGGGTAAACAGCACAGCTGTTTCCATATCCCTCTATCAGAAGTGGAAAAAGTTAGTTGGAAGGAAATGCCAAACATGTATGTTGTGGGGAGTGCAGGGGAGGATGGGAAATGTATTCTGAGCTATGGGAGGAAAAATTACTTATTTCGCTGATTTCCTCCTCCAAGTATGAAACCAGCCTGAGCTTGCTTACTGGAGTAGGGAGGTGGGCCCCTTTTCTGGTGCACAGTGACACATGAAATGTTGGTGCGTAGCATGAGCTGTGTGCCAGCAGCACCAGCAAGCGCTGCCTGACAGCCATGCCTTGCCATGCCACAGGCCTGTGGCAGGAAGGCCTGGAATACTGCAGTGTGATGCCCTAAATAGTGAGCAGACAATGGTATGGGTTTTACCTGACCAAACCTTCCCTACCTCCTTTTTGCCAGCTACTCTCTGTCCCAGCATCTTTCTCGAGGTTCAAAATCCTGTGCCTTTGTATCCGTGCTGGTCAGTGCTTGCCCTTGCACATCCCAGGGCTCATGAGGGCTGGCTTGCAGGTCCTGGTGGCTGTCCCAGTGTCCTGGAAGAGCAGGACTGCCAAACACAGGAAGCAGCATAGAAGCACCTTGGCACAGGACAAGCCTGGGAGAAGAGTTACTTGTATAGGTAAGTAACTTTCAACATACCAGTGTCCACTCCCAATATCTGCCTAGGCTGCTGTGCCCCAGAAGAGTTAATAGAGAGAGAATTTATGTTCCTCGGTGTCACTTGTGCTGAAGCTCCACAGCGTGCTCCTGGCCTGGCTGAGGGGTGCTGGAGCAAGAGCTGCCTTTCAATTCACCTGCATCAGCCCCCATTTCCATCGATGGCTTTGCTGGTTTTGTTCTGCTTGAAGGCTGTGTCTGGTAATGGACAAAATTTTGTTGTGGACAAACTCATAGCAGATGCTGTTTTGCAGAGACTTCTGTTTTAAAATGTGAGGTCAAGCTGGTTGCTTAAGTTTTAATGTCCTTTTCTTCCAGCATTTGGGGGGATAAGAGGGGGAACCCACCTGTACTGGCAAAAAAAAAAAAAAAATGATAGAAATCTGGAACATTTTGCTTATGAAATATTAAAGCAAAACAAACAGATTTGCAGGCTGACACCACTATCCCTCTCTCTACTGAAATATCTTGCTGTATTTGCAGCTAGTTTCCATTGCTACAAATATTATCAAATGTGGTGCTTGCTCAAACTTTGCTCTCTAAAAGTAGATTCCTGAACTAGCAGGCTGGAGGTGTGAGTGATGTAGCTGGGCTGAAGCAACCCCAGGTAACAGCTTCTTTGTGTGCCTGTTAGATAGAGAAGTGGGAAGCACTGAGGACGCACATAGGGAGTTTCTATGGATGCTTTTGGAGATGGCATAGCACGGAGGGAGAGGAGTGCCCTGGTTCATGGTTGTCTTTCTGGGCAGTGGTAGGTCACAGAGATAGTCCTATGAACCAGGCAAAGAGCTACTCAGGCTTTGGAGGTGGGCCGGTGGTCCCCAGCGTGGTGCTGCTAGCATCGCATTGTTAAAGGACAAAATCCAGCTGTTCCCCAGTGCCAGCTCTAACCCAAATTTGTCATTTCAGCTGGTTTTTTATGCAACTTTCTGGCAGGCCCAACACAGATTGCCAGTTTCCCCCCAAGGAAGAGCATGTTTGCAGAGACAGGTTTGAATCTCAGTTCGTTTCTCCTTCCCTCTCCTTGTAGGAGAGCTTGCTGGATCTCAGCAGAGAAACTTTGATCAGCAGTAAACCAGGAAAGAAAAGGAATTTCAGAGACATGGAAACTATTTGTGGGTTGAATTTAGCAAGTGGTCTTGTCTGAGAAAACAGTTTCCCCAAGTGCTGAAACATTTCCTTTCGGACAGACCTTTCAGCAGGTTTCCTATGTCATGGCATGCAAAATCAGTGTGTGTGGCAATTAACTGTAGATGGACTGTGGGATGGGTTTCACTACAACTCAAGCATCTCTTTTTGTGCCCCACACTGGAGTTTAAAATGGTTTTAGGCCCCACACTTTAGAATACATTTTAATGTCAGGTATGCCTTTGTGGATTGATCCACAGTACGTTCCTCCTTGTGAAGTATTTTGCTTTGGGCCATCCGCCGATGCTACAGAAGCGCCAAACTGTGAGAATGAAGGATTTGAGAAGATGAACTGAAGTTCCTCTCCCCACTCCGTAGTTTCACAATATTTTAATCCCATGACAAACACTGAGTAGCTCAGAGATCGGTATGTAAAGACTTCTTTGATTTTTACAGTGTTTTTCCATTAGATATGTAAATGCCATGACCATATGGTACTCTCATTCATTCAGTTCCTAAGATTTGTGGGATTGCTCAGGTAGTGTCCTCAGCTGTTTACCTTACTCAGACTCTATTTTCTTCGATACAAAGGCTGCATATAAAAAGCTAAAACAACTTTTTGACTCCTTATTAAGAATTTATTTTTGTGCTATACATTTTTAGCTTATGTTTTTCTAGTGCAAAGACACATCCATCACAATGTGGGATGGTGTCATCAGTTAGAGTAAAACTGTAAATTCCAATCTGTGGATTGGCTAAGTTGTAGTGTAGATCTATGCCACAACCAGTCTACAGAATGGGCATTATTGTCATTTGCCATCCAACATGGGACCAACAACTGCAATGTTTTATTCTGGGCCATTGGCCACTTGAAGAAAAAGTGCATTCACTTCTTGGAAAGTGCTAATTGTTTTGTGTTTGCAGAACTGAAGTGGCTTTGCTGAGCAAAGACGGGAGGGAGTGGGACAGGGAGCAGTGCCCCTCTGTGCTGTTCCTGTGCTCAGCTCCATGACAGTTTCCAGGGCAGAAGCAAGGGGGGGTGGGCTGGCTGAAGGGGAAAGTGATGCTAAACACAACTCTCTCACACACTTGAGGCTCTAGCAGATGGGGTCATCAAAGCTCCTCTGGATGTGGATGTGATCTCTATATTTATGTCTGTTTCCCCTGGCAGATATGTCCTGCTGCTCAGGTAGTTATTGTGTCTTCCTAAAGGCGACCTGTAATATAGAGCAGGGCAGGTCTCTAGTTGAGCTGCTCACACTTTGAGTCTGAGTGGCCATCCATCCTGTGCACCACGGTGATGTCTTGGTTGGATGGGTGCATGTACTCAGGGGCTGGGGGATGTACAGCTTTGCATATGGGAACAGGGAGAAGCAGCACTGTCATACTGCAGCTGCTTAGCTACATTTCAGGTACCAGGAACACATCATGCATGTTGCTTCTCTAAATTTAGCCCCGCCAATACCTCCTGAGACAGCTCCAGTCTGTGTTTGTATGCTGGGAGTGAGCCAAGGGCTGAGGGAGAGGATGGGATGCCATGTGTCATAGCTCACGCTTCTGTTCAGTGCCTGGCTGTCAGAGCCAAGGACTGCTGCTCTCCTTTCGTGGAAGAAAGAAGAAGCCATGCCCACAACTACAAAGATGTGTAGCTTGTTGGCTGTGGCAGGATGCATGAACTCTCCCATTCCTGACACGAAGGGGTGTAACAAAATCAGCACTTCATTAAGTATTTAATTCCTACACTTTTCTTGGCTTTCAGCACATTGCACATAACAAAATGGTTATAAATAAAGCTACCCTGCTAAGCAAGCAGCTTAGGCTGGTGTTAGGAAGAAGAGATCAATTAATTTCTATTCACAGCAGAAATAATCTTCAGCTCCCCTCAATCATGAGCTTTGGGGACAGCATCACCATATCACTATACATTTCTGACTGGCAATCAGGATGCACGTTTGTAGATGTCAGAATGCGATTCTAGAAAATCCACTGTTCTTGGTGGAAGGACAAGAGTGAGGTGATAAGGAACAGAAGGAATTTCCTTCTGGGTTTCAGTTTATTTTGTAGGCATGTGAAATAGGCCAACACCTATCCAAAGTGTCCGTTCTTTCTCATTATAATGAAATATGACATTTGTCAGCATGGCTGAGTGTTAGGAAAGTCTATTAATGGAAACAGTGTGCAACTGTAAGGAGATGGTATTTAGGAACAGGCACATGAAGCTTTTCTTCCATCAAAATGCTGCTTCAGGCAAGAATGAGTTGCTTGATTAGTTTTTTGGAGAGCAGATTTTCATTCATAATGAGAGCACACATCTCAGCCACTGATCTTAATGTGAACATGATCTAAAATGAAAATAGAAGCCAAAGCCAGGAAGCTGTCACTGCACTGTAAAACAGCATCAGATCTTGACGAGGTGGTCTTTCCAGTCTTACATTAGTATCTAGGTACCATGGGAGGCACATGCTGTGCAAGAGTCACTGGTATGTGTAGAGTAGTCCTTCGCAAAGCAGTCAAATTGGATCATGCAGTGGCGCACTGCTCCTCTGCAGTGTTTCTGTACCACCCTTGGCTTTTATAATGTTGGGGACAGAACTGCATGTTGCAACTTTCTGTGGGCCTGGACACCCCCTTCTCATCTGGTGGCTGAAGAGGTGAGTGATTTTTTTCCAGAGTTTACTTAAAAAGGGAGCTCATTACTATAACACCTTGGCCTTTTTTCTGCAGATTGCAAGTATCTCTCTTGGTTGAGCAGAAGATGAAATATAGAAATAAAAGAGAGCCCCCTCCTTCAAACAATCACTTTGACTGGAAATGGCCAACTTCAATATATTTACCCTTCTTCTTAACATTTATGGTGCAGTATGTTAGACAACCAGTAGGTCCAGCTGCTCAGCACTGTCCTCCTCTGCTCAGTGCGATTTACACCTGGGTGTGTGTACCACGCAGAGGAGAGTGGGTCAATGCTGCTCTGTTTGCACGTTCCCTTGGCTATATGAATGCATCAGCAGTGAAAGATAAATAACACAACAGAAATTGGCAATGAAATGAAATTGTGAAGTGTCTTCTAGAGCCAGGATTGTGTGAAGGCCTTGTTCTTCCCTTGTGAGTTATGACATTGGCAGGAGAATTAAAGGGGATGAAGGTTAAGCCGAGACAGCAAGGAGTGAAGGTGGTTTCCAGCTGTGAAGGGTGAAAACCCTCTGCTTCATAACCACTACAGAGGCTGACTGGGCATCTGTTTCAGCTGATGGGTGAGCTTGTGACTTTCCCAACCTTTACTTTGGTTCTTCTTCTCCCTCCTCTTTAAGTTCAGCCCTGAACAGCCAAGTAAGTCCTTCACAGCCCCACATTGAAATTAAATCTGCTTAGTGCAGGAGCTTTTAGGCACGGGTTTGAAGCAGGCTGGGGTTTACGTGAGAAGTGGGTACCCAAAGAAGAACAGTCAGCATGTCTGTCTGAGCTATCTGAGCCTCCAGATCCTCTGCCCTACACGGAAGTAAGTGCTTGCTAATTAGAGGTACCAACTTTTAATTTGCTCTCCTCCTGGAATCTGTTATTGGGGGTGTTCCCTTGAGATGTGAGCTCAGAGCTCTGCGTGTTTGCATGGGGACCCTGACTGCTCCCAACAGTTCTCCTAATTGCCTCCCAACCTGGTAGAGAAAGAAAAATGACATGCACACTCTCCTGTCCTGTTCCTCAGCTAACAATGTGTCTGTGGCCAGGCTGACAAAAATCAGTGGTTTAATAGTTTTTTTGTTTAAAACCATCCAGATATTTTTTCCTTCTTAGATTATAGTCTTTCTGTTGGCAGAATTGTTACAAAAAAAAAAAAAAAGTCTAAATGCACTCTTGAACTTAAAAATAAGATTTTTTTTTTCTCCATTTGTATATTTCACTACTTTCCTTCTGATGTGGAAATTTCTGTTACTACTGCAGCCTCACCAGGAAAGCTAAAAGCAGGAAGTGCTGCAAGATAACTTGTTCACAGAGCATTGTAGACAGAGGTAAACCTAAATAAATACCATAAGGCTAAGACATCTATTGGAGCTGAATTAAGCTGCAGTCCCTCTGCTGCCCAGCTTTGCTCAATCTGTCTTTTTCCATGTCCCTTGTGACTAACACATTCCCACAAATTTCATGCAAGCTGCGGGATAATTGATGTTTCTGCTGTTCATGTTTGCCATTTCTCCCAAAGTACTAGCTCCCGAGCTCGCTGTTTTCTCCCTGTTGTAATACGAGATGCTTAACAGATTAATAGTGTGGGTTTGGTTTTTTTTTTATCTGACAGTTTTTATAATGTGCTGTGTCACCAAAATTGGTGACATAACATTTGATTTATGCATTAAAGAACAGCCATTACTTTATTATTTGGCACTGGGGGATCCTTCCACCTAACATGTCTGCTGTATGTTACATCAACCAGAGCTTGTATCACCCTTTGACACACATATGCATTAACTACATAGTCATTACGCATGTGGCTTGGGTCTCTGAGCGGCTTCTGTGGGGGTCTGTGATGATCTCTGGTGGCCTTCCAGGAGGTGAACTTTGTTTGAACCTTTGAACTTTCTCCTTTACATGGTAAGGACTTTGCCATTGGTTCTGTTCATCAGCATGAGGATCTTTCCAAGATGGTGAAGCACTGATTATCAGGACACGCTGAAACACAACATGCACATCATTACTATTCAACACTGGGAGTATTATTATTGCTTATAATTTCCTCCAGAAAATGAGTATTTGTATTTATTATTTTTTTCCTATCATGACAGTTCAGTCTGGTATTGACACTTTCTGGGACAATCTCTGCCTGTAAGCACCTTTCACAGCAGATTCTGCTTGCTCAACTACACTTCTGGGACTTTTTCATGTACTGTAGCTGTCAGGCAGAGAAGTACCTGGGTTTGCTGAATATGAGTCAGCAGTGAGCTCAATTGGCCAGGAAAGCCCATGGCATCCTGCCTTGTATCAACAATAGCATGGCCAGTAGGTCTAGGAAGGTAATTGTGCCCCTGCACTTGGCATTGGTGAGGCCGCACCTCGAGTGCTGGGTCCAGTTCTGGGCTCCTCACCATAAGAAGGACATCGAGGTCCTCGAGTGAGTCCAGAGAAGGGCAACCAGGCTGGGGAAGGGGCTAGAGGGAAAATCCTATAAGGAGCAGCTGAGGGAGCTGGGGATGTTTAGCCTAGAGAAGAGGAGGCTGAAGGGAGACCTTATCACTGCCTACAATTACCTGAAGGGAGGTTATAGAGAGGTGGGCAATGGTCTCTTCAGTGAGGTGACAGAAGATAGAACAAGGGTAAATGGCACGAAGCCGCGCCAGGGCAGGTTTAGATTAGATATTAGAAAGAAAATTTTCACTGAAAGAGTTGTCAAGGCCCAGGGAGGGGGTTGAGTCACCATCCCTGGATGTGTTTAAAAAAAGGGTAGATGAGGTGCTTAGGGATATAGTTTAGCATAGGACAGGAACGGTTGGACTTGATGATCTTAAAGGTCTTTTCCAATCTTGTGATTCTGTGATACTGGATCCTGTGGCTGACAGGCAGAAATGTCATTCTACCAAGCTGAGGAAAGAAAAGGAGTGCAGTCTCATCCACTTTTCCTAACTGGGATTTTCACCCACATCTACAAATCCATCTTCAAGTCTGTCTTGCTTTCTGATATACTGTGACTTGTCTGTGCATGCAATTGCATGAGAAAATGAACTAATTACGTAGGAGGTCTACAAGTGTTTAAACACACGAGGTTGTTATCTCAAAAGGCAGGAGTCGCTGGAAGCTTCCTCTAAACTTTCCTCATGAGCCACCCATCTCCAATTTAAAGTTTTGTGGCAGCTCATGATCTTCAAGTCTTTGTGGCAGGGGGTCCTAGACTTCATCACATAAAATATGTGCTGCTTGAGGGCAAAGAGGAGATATGCAGCATAAGCAGAACCAGATTTGGAAGAGGATTCAATGCCCCGGAGGAACATTAGCTGTTTTTCCAATTTCCTTTGAGGATCTTTGGCTCCTTAATGGTTGTCAGAGTTTTATCAGTTTTGTCCTGGACTGTTGAAGGTTGTCCACTGCTTGATTCTTAGAGATATTTTATTTCCCTATTCCCATCTCAGTCTTTAATAGCTATTTATGCTGTTAAGACATCTTTTCCGCAAAGAGCTGATTCAGAGCTCAGACCTGCAATGTTCCTAGGGTCTTCAGGACAGTCATTCTTCAGGACAGAAATACACACATCAAATTTAATTCTTCTAGTAAAACTGACAGTCTCCAGACCTCTAGGCTTGAAATATGGGCTCATGGTTTTTCTTACGATTGGAAAATGAAAGTAAAATGTCTTCATTCTCATTCCTCCCTTCCAAAAAATGCATCATGTATTTAAGTATCTATCTACAGACATTCCTCTCTGTATAGACACTGTATCATATATTTAACTACACATTCAAAGAACACCCAGATATTCAAGCTTAACCCATCACTGTGAATATACCAGGAAAGGGAAATACGAAGATAAAGAGACCAGCATCACTTTCATATTTTTAGACATATTTCTAGGCTAAAAACAATGACCCTCTGTCAGAGTTTGAGGAAAGTTTTCATCTCAACAGACAAAAATGGGCTATTGTATCTGTAATGTGGCACAAAATCTGTGACATGCACCCCCTGCACTCCTTTTGCTGCTTCCAACCTGCCACTCAGATCTCTGGAAAAAAGTGTACCGCTGCTTCTCAGTTTTTTTGCCAAGGGATGTTGGAAAGACAGCAGTACAGGACACAGCAACCCGAGTCAAGGAATTAGCACAGCAACAACTTCAGGCATTTGGGAAACAATCAACCCATTTGGAAAGAAAAAAAATTACATAAACGTGTGCTGCATAACAACACTGGGAAATAAATTACAGAGAAAAGAGAAGCTGATAAATTGTTGTAAACAAAGCCAAGTATACAATTAGAGGTACTCAAGGCTTTTATTATGAGAAAGCCAATTAATCCAACAAAATCCTTGTTCAGCTCTTTTTCAAAAAAAAACCAGAAAAATTCAGTGCTAGAGAAGCAAACTCCACAGCGGAGCCATGTTTTATCTCCAATGCGATTTAAGAAGGGAGCAGAGAGCAAGATTATTGGGGTTTTTTGAGATCTTTTATTTTTTGTGAGGAAAGCAAAACTGGACATCAAATATTGACATCAGACCTAAGAATAAGGAAGAGCAAGGATGAAACAGTCATTCTTTGAAAGCGAAGCTTGCAATTTTCTTTTCAGGCTATCTGATCAGCTTTGCTCTTCTCCCGTGGCTGCAGTATTGTTCTTTGGTATTGTATGCTCCAACAGCACAGAAGCACTCAAAGGTGCTTTTCATATGCTCCATAATTCTGCAACAAGAGAAATAGCAATGTGCCTGACACAGAAACCCCACTGGTGGGTCTCCTTAATCCAGGTGAAGCAAAAGCACCATAAATTCCTGGAATAAAAGCAACAGGCATCCTAGACTGTGATATAACTGGTTTATAAGTAGGTGAGGTTACCTGGGTGATTTTGCAGAGGAAGACCATGCAGTGAGCCCCAGTAATACACACAATTTAGGCTGGAGGGAGATGGGAATACATCCTCTATTATGGGGTGCTTGAGTCCCAACTCCACACAGGACAGACATACACATCTCCCGATAGGAAGTGTTATCCTGAATAGGGCTAGCTGCATCAAATTTGGGTCAGGAGAGATGGGCAATTGCTGGCAGCACTGCTGTGCACCCTGGCATTGGATGAGAGAAGCAGCAAGGGAGTCCACACCTTTTGCCATTCAGCAGAATGCCTGGGGAGCACTGGAGATGCACTGCAACACTGTTCCAAACGGGTGGTTGTTCCCAAATGCCACAAAATCTGCAAGGGCTGAAGTATCTTTGCTGTCAGTCCCACTGTTCAGGGATGAAACTCATCACTGTGAGTTGCTGGGAGCAGCTGTCCAGATCTCCTTTCACTCTAAAAGGGGAGTCATTGCCTGGGGTGAAGGGCACGATATGGGATGCAAGGGAAGAGGCTTTTGGAATTTCACAGGACTTACTATGTGATGCTCAGTAGGGGAACCAAAGGGAGGAAAAAGTGTGGAGGGGGTGTTTAGATGATTTGAGGAAGAACAAGAATGGCAAAATAGAGAGATAAGGGGATAAAAGGGCCGGTCATGTGAAAACAGTTTGATGGTCAGTACACTTGTCTGGCTGTACTCTGGACCCAGATCTTCTTATTAAATTGCTTTCTAATACTTTCCTGGATGAGGGGCTTGGTTCTCTGCATGCACTTGTGTGTATGGGGGTGTGAGTGCAGCAACTGGAGTTGACTATGAGCTGGAGTGTGACTGGAGTGAGTGTGGGTGTGCAATTTGAGATCATGCTGAACCAGCCAGTGAGCAGATGACATGGCCTGGGATCAAGGGGGGCTTAGGGGAGTGTGTGTTTCTGAGGGCCAGCTCTGGGTGTGAGGATCCTTCTGTGTCTCTTGGGGCAAGACCATGGGACATAGGCTGTGAAGCCAAGGGCATCCTGGCCAGCTCTGTGTGTGTGACAGTCTGTAGCTGGAGCTGCAGCCTCAAGCACTCATATGGCCCCAGATGCCAGCAACTGGGGAAACTGGGATCTAGGAACTGGGCAGACTGAGTGTCTAAAGCCTAGATACTGGGGGGATCCACCTGGTGTATCTGTACATATATATTGCCACTGTGGGACCTTTATTCTGCTCAGCTACAGAAGGGATTGAGACAAAGCTGTTGGTGCTGTTTGTGTTGCATGTGAATGTCTATCTGATCTATGCAGCTAGACATGTGGTATATAAATGTGCTCTGTGTGCATGTGCCTACCAGGGAGACAATTTTAGGCTCTCTGCTGTTTGGATGTGGGGGAGTGGGCCTGCCACAGCCTCACATATCTCAGGCTATTGTATCTAGCGTGCTATATTTTCCTTGAACAGCCCCAAGATTTTACCTTGGCTGGGAAAGCTGGCTGTACTCTATAAAAAACTATGTAGTCCCTGCTGAACTTTCTTGAGCTGTTCCTTGATGTCAGTCCTATTTCTTCAGCTGACATGGGGACAGGTTAACTAAATAGACAGATTTTTAGAGCTGGTTGAGGTGCTTCAAAGTACAAGTTTGTTCCTTCTTCTCAGTCTGTAGATCCAACTTCCTTTCCTGAAAGATACTCCCGGAGGCTGTTGGATTGCTCATAATTTGCATTTTATGGAAAGCTGAATGAAGTGTGCTTTGGCTGACAGCCAGTGATAATCAAGATAAGAGCTTGTAGGTACTTTGAACTTCAATTTGAGAAAGAAAAGAAAAATTTTTTAAAATTAAACATAAACGCAGCTCTGTAGCTTACTGAGTGACAGTACAACTTCTGACACTTCTTGTCATTTGGGTAATGGGATGGACACTTACACTCACAGCAGGAACACTGTCATAGGGTAGATTTCCTTGATGCTCTGTCTAAGAATACCCAGATGTTTAAGGAAAATAAATCTTACTACAATTAGCGCTGGTTAAGAACTTTTGGATGGTGTGTTTACTGCCTGCAAATCTGTGGTTCATCAAAAGTGAGATTTGTTGTGAACATACTTTAGAGGTCCTTTCTCAAGGATAAATATGCCCTGCACATCCCAGATCAGCTAGGACTTTGCTAAGTATTCAGCTCCCTGCCAGACTTTGCAGTCACCTGCACTGTCAGGTTACAATTCTGCCACTGACAACGCAGAGCTGCTGCTTTCCTGGAGGCCTCAGAAAAAATACAACAAATATTTTGCCTTCACCAATGTCAATACCTTGTCCCAACGGCCAGAAATACCCCTAAAGCCAGCTTTTCTTAAGTCTTGCCACTCCTGAGTACAGTAGAGCTGAAAAAGGCGGAAGCAAAAAACCCAAGCAGGGTACTAGAGAAGAGAAAGAGTGGGAAAAAAGCCGAAACAGATTTCCTGGTCTCCTCTGTTGGAGAGCAGACATCCTAATAAATGGATAGGGTCATTCTTTACTATTGTGTGCTTTGCTTATAGGTTTTCTCTGACATATGATTTACCATTAAATATCGGTTGCCTGTCCTTGAAGGGAACACCGTATTTCAAAAGGTACAAAAACATCCTGCTGAGGTAATCTTCTAGGCGAGTTAGCGCAGCCAGCTGTCTTGCTGAATGGTATCTCTTGGGACCTTCGATGCAGTGTTGTCTTAACTGTGAGCCACTGTGTCGTATATACAGCTGCCTGAATTGGATACCTTTCAAGGAGGAAGATGATGAGCTGCTGCCAGGAAAGATGTTTTTTTGGAGGCCACGGCATTGTGTTTCCTTTTCACCGTTTTTACATACATATTGTCACAGCGGCTCTGAGGACAGTTGGGCCTCAAAAGCATTGTGAGCTCTTGGGAAACAAACATCTCTGAAAGGCTCTTGGGGACATCAGTTCTAAGCCTTTGTCTGAGCAGTGGTGAATGTCACTTTAGTACATTACTATTAGTTCTTTCACATGATTGGAAGAAAAGCCATGGTCAGTTTAACCTCATATGTGTCCTAGGACTGAAGGAAGGGACACATCTAACCTGAGACCTGTGTAGATGAATGTCTGCTGTACTGATAAACAAAAGAACTGTCATCTCTTCAGAGGTGGGTGAATGGCCTCATAGTGCTATCACAGGTGCCGCATAAACGCTGCAGTTCAACATACGGTTTTCAGTTGACCTTACTAGTTTTTAACTTGGTCTCTTCCAGCTTATTTGGCTTAATTAATTTCTGGGTAAGCTTTTTCATTTTCATAAGGTTTCACTTGCAAAGGTTTCCAGTAATAAAGTGAAACCACCATCTCTGTGTAGCCTATGCATCAGTCAGGAGAGTTGCTGCCCTTTATTATTCTGAAGTCCTGTGGAAATCTTGTTCACGCTTAACTTTCTTCTTCAGCACTGAGCATTTCCTCCTGAAATTCTTCCTGGACCTCCCACTCTCCCTTGTTCGCAGTCATCTGTGAAGGACTCCTGAATAATTCAACAGTACAAGGTGATACCAGTACCCTTCGCTTGGCACTGTCCAAAGAGCCACACAGTGCCAGAGGCTCCATCACAGCCTCATCTGTCCCTTCTGGGATTCACAAAGCTCCATAAAAAGACCTGTAACTTCTATTCTAACTAACCATGTTCTGGATCAGGCAAGCAGTTAACCCCCATAATCTAGGGTAGCCGTGCTTTCCCACACTTGTCAAGCCAATGCCATAGCTTGCGGTCAACAGAGGCAGCCCTATGTATTGACATTAAGTATACATTCCTGTCCATCTTAGATATGTGCATAGGCATGTCCTCTTGACAAGCTTCCCTCTAAAACTCACTTTCCTGGTAAAAAAATGCTGAGATACCTCCTTATGGAGCATTGAAAGCTCCCTTGTAGGCTCCATTACATATTGACTGAAGTTGCACACAACAGTTCCAGGTCTGTTTTCATGCCAGCCTTACACAGGGCAGGCTGAAAGTGGAACAGAGAAGCACAACTTGACTGTGCATGGAGCTCTGCACCACATCTTTCCAAAACATTTCCAGAAAAAAGCCCTTTGCTGATGAAAAAGGCTGACTGGAGCTTCCCCAGTGCCCATCTTCCCTTGGGCATGGGCAGATTTCTACATGACGGTGCAAGAAGCTAGTCTTCTGATAGGATTTTCACATACATGCCCTGAGCACAAACCTGGGAAAGATGCTACTTATGTACCTCCCTAAATCATTTACAAGCTCTTTAAAATAGGGCAATTCCTGCTCCAGTAATACACCATCACCTTCAGCAGGTTTGCCTGGTGCTGCCACAGAAATAATGTAACGGTTGTTAATTATCAGCAAAGGGAGAAATATATATACATTAAAAACAATGCTTTAAGACAGATCTGTATCTACCAAATCTTATTCCTTCTGTAAGAATGACAAAAATGCTTTGCAGGACAGGAAGGCAAAATCCCATATATACCTCTCTTGAATCCACAAGCTGAAATTTGACCTTTGATTTGTTGGTAATTCTTAAAAATATGGGTTTTCTTTGGGCTTTTCTTTCTGCCCTGAAAGGGTGCCTGGCTAATGAATTTAAGCATGTCTGTCAGGACAGTAGCTGTAGTGCAAAAGGGAGAAAAAGCTACAGTTTGCTTCTGAAACAGACTTAGCTGTCTACAGTAAGAGACAGAGATGCTTTGGTTTATAGTAAATGAGCCTTTCCATATGAATTTGGCTGGGCATGCAATGGCATCTTCTTGTCACTGCAAAATAAATTCCTCATGAAAAAAATACCTTTTGATAAACAACTCTCAAAATGACTTTGTCAGGTCAGAATTTAAACAAGAAATCTCCTGTCTGCAGCAGGCCAAAGTCAGGGGGAAAGTGATGGATTCTCCCAGCTATATGCAGCTGGGTTTTTTTCATCCTGGGACCCCTTTCTTCACAGTGTGGTATGCTCCCAAAACCGGATGCTCTGAGCACGCTTCATGGGCAGATGCTGTTGCAGTTCTGGTCTTCAGGAGGCAAAAAAACCCCATGCTGTGATTGAATTGTTAGAGACAGGTGCTAGCTAAACACAGCCCCTGGAAGAGCCATCTTGTTGGACTGAGAATAAATTTCTTTTCAAAGATACACTCCAGTTTCACTAGACTGGTCCACAGATTGTCTGCTCCACGGGAAGGGGATGTTCCCCCTTCACTAAGCAGGCTCGGTGAAATGCCATGCTTTGTTTGATACAGGATGACAGGGGTTTTGCAAGCCTTTGAACCTTCAGATGAGGAGTCCCAGGTCTAGAAATAGGGCAGGAATCTCCCTGAGAACCAAGAGCTGCTCAGGCTAGAGTGGAGAAACATGGATTTTCTCTGTGCCCATGGGTGAAGCAGCCTGGCCAAGCAGGGATAACATTTGCCTGCATGTAGGACATAATGTCTCACAGAGAGGGACAGTATTTGTGAAACCCCAGTGATCAGGCTAGCTTAATCTGACCTGCCACCCCATTAGGGACTTTTCTTTTGACATCTTGATATCTTTTTAAATCTGGCATTCCACAGCTCCTGGGTGTGCAGGTGTTGCCTCTGAGAGGCTGGTGCAGAAATTTGATCCAAGCCCAGATTTCCTACTGGACACACAGACAACCTGGCTGCCATTCTTTGTTTCATGGGCTGGTGACCTTCCTGAGCCATGACCTCCTTGCACAAATCCCAGCTATATTAACTGCCACTACCATTTTTTTCTCAGACCACTAATCCTATAAACATATAGAGATATGCCTTTACAGAATTTCTACCCTTGGAATTAAAAGATTTTTTTTTCTTCTTATGTGTGTGTGTGCAGGTTTGGCAGGGTCAGGAGACTTGTGAGGACAGCCTATTTGTCTATTCCTACCTCTAGAAGGAATAGAGGTAGAGGACACCAACATGATCAAAGTGTTTCTGTCCCAGAGCAAGGGAATCCTTCCCAGAACCTCAATCCGTGCATAAGTGAAGCACTCTCAACCTGTTGAAAGCTCACCTGTCTCAAACCTCTTGATCCACTGTCTTGGTCCCACAGAGGTGAGACTATTGGCTAGTTCAACGTAAACCTAACCCACTAATAAAGATATTCTTTCCCTCCATTTTCTAGTAACGTCCAAAAATATATCTTCCCAATGTATTGCTTGCTACCAACTCACCTAGAATATATGCACAATTTCTCTTTAGAATGAAGGCCCATTCATGCTCTGTGACATTGCTGCCATCTTCTATTTCCAGGCTACATGTCTATAGTGGTCCCTTGAATACTCTATCCTATGATCTGTTTCAGCCTTTTCTTTCTTATGCAGAGCTCTACAAATCTTAAATGGCCCTGTGGTATGTTGATCCTGGCTGCAGGCCAGGTACCCACCAAAGCCACTCCATCACTCCCCTGGAAAAGGGAGAAAAGATATAATGAGAGAATTGAGATAAGGACAGGGAGACATCGTTCAGGAATTAACATCACAGGCAAAACAGAGTCAACAATAAATAAAATTAATCTAAAACATTTGAAAATGTTTCCTAACCAATTTCAGAAATAAAGCTCAATGGTCATATTTTTGAGTAACAGTCCGTGATACCTCCCAACTGCTTATGGAGGGCAACTGAACTGACCACAACAGGCAGATTTCAGAGAGAGGAACAGGAGAAGGAAGGGAGAAGGCAGGCAGGCAGGAAGGGAAAGAGAGAGGAAAGGGAAGGGTAAATGAAAGGAAAGGGAAAGGGAAAAGGGACAGAGAGATGGAGAGAGTCTGCAATTTCACAGTGAGACAGAAAATCTGAATCTATGGAAACTAGGTGAATTATTGATGAAATAATAAAACTTCTAAGGGATTTGTGCTAATTAATAATGGAATTCATTCTTACTAAATGACAAAGTCTCTGCTCATGCCACCCAGCACTGCCATGATGAAAGCAGCTCTGTTTTCTCCTGCTTCAGGCTGTGCTAAAGGCTCTCAGGGATTATCCCCAGAAGTCACACACAGAAAAAGGTGCTTTCAGATTCCCTCCACACCCCTCCTCTTATCTGTACATTAATCTCAGGAGACAGGAAAGGTGAAGTCAGAAAATGTGCTAGGTTGTCCTAATGTGAAAAGTCCTGGCCACATGGCTGCATGCAGTTCAAAAAGACAAAGTGGAGAGACTTTAGTTTGCCTAATGGAAACTTGGGTTTGCCTTCACTTTCAAAGTCCGGGCACTGTCAAAGCTTACATATGTAGGAAGCATCTTGCAATATGAGTTTGGCCAACTCAGAGTGCAAGAAATTAGCAAATTTTATGTTTGTTTTGAGGTGGATAACTAGATATTGCAGGGACATTCAGAAATGACAAGGTCTCTTTTCAGATCAGACCTTTTTTGGAGTGATATGCTTCAATTCAGCAAGAAGCTGTCAGATTCAATCATATAGCCTTTAGATGAATAGCAAAAAACCCAAATTCTTCCTGTTCTGTGATTAGACTTGTTATTGCAACCCCATGCTATTTTTTTTTTATTATAAGCTGTTGGTTAACATGTTGAAGACATTCCAAGATGGACAAGCCTTTAGAGTCACAGGAAAAGGCTGTTGAAGACAGTAAATAAATTTTTATAGGGAAAGGTGCAGCAGTTTTGCATATCTGGGTTTTAACAGAGAACAGGGGTGTCTTTCCAGAACGGCTTCTGTGAGCAGCAGCTAGAGGCTCTCTGCAGGCCCCAGAAAGTAAACATCGGCTGATTAAAGGCCAGAGTTGTTGGTGACCAGGGCCGAGCCAGTCAGCGATGGTCACAGCGCCTCTGGGAATCACATTTAGGAGAAAAAAAACCTTCAGGCAGCTGCCACCAGAGAAGGGAGTGAAAAGATGTAACGAGCTGTGCAGACACCAAGGCCAGGGAAAAAGGAGGGGAGGGGGGGGGGGGGGGGGGCGGGGGGGAAGAATGAGGCACTCCGGGTGCCAGAGAGAGAGAGATTCCTCTGCAGCCCATGGAGAAGACCATGGTGGAGTGGGCTGTTCCCCTGCAGCCCATGGATAATGACAGGGAGCAGAGACCATCTACAGCCTGTGGAGTGGTTGATCCATGCCACATCAGGTTTGCCAGGGGACTTGTGACTCTGTAGGGGACCAGGATGGAGCAGTCTGGGCCCAAAGGTCAGAACCCTGTGGAAGGGAGTCATGCTGAGACATGTGGTGGGAGATGACTCCCCAATAGAGAGGACTCACACTGCAGAAATTCATGGAGGACTGTCTCCTGTGCCAGGTGCCCACCAAGGTGTTCTATCACTCTCCCTCGCCAACAGGACAGGAGAAAATAGGGAAAAGCTTGTGGGTCGGCATAAGGGGATATCACAAAAAAGGGACATCACTTACCAATTACCATCATGGGCAAAACGGACTCAACTAATTCATCTAATCTATTGTCAATTAAGCAGAGTAAGATATTGAGAAATAAGAACAAATCTAAAACCACCCTGCCCCCACCCCTACATTCCTCCTGTACTCAGCCTCACTCCTGACTTCTCTACCTCCTCCCTCTGAGCCATGCAGGGGGACAGGGAATGGGGGTTGTGGTAGGTTTGTAACACTTATCATAGAATTGTAGAATGGTTAGGGTTGGAAGGGACCTTGAAGATCATCTAGTTCCAACCCTCCCTGCCATGGGCTGGGATGCCCTCATTAGACTAGGTTGCCCAAAGCCCCATCCAACCTGGTCTTGAACACCTCCAGGGAGGGGGCAGCCACAGCTTCTCTGGGCAACTTGTTCCAGTGTCTCATCACCCTCATAGTGAAGAATTTCTTCCTAATATCCAATCTAAACCTCCCCCCTTCCAATTTAAAACCATTCCCCCTCATTCTATCACTGTACTCCCTTCTAAAAAGTCCCTTTCCAGCTTCCTTGTAGGCCCCTTCCAGGTACTGGAAGGCCAATATAAGGTCTCCCCTGAGCCTTCTCTTCTCCAAACTTGTCTTTGCTCCAGTGTGGTCCCTTCCCTGGGGTGCAGTCCCAGTGTGGGTCCCCAGTGCTGTCACAAGTCCTGCCAGCAAACCTGCTGCACCATAGGTTTTCCATAGGGTCACAGATTCCTTCAGGGCACATCCAGCCTCTATGGCATGGTGTCTGCAACAAGCTGCATGTGGATATAGGCTCCATTGTGGGCCCCCATCAGACAACCTGCCTTGCCTCCATAGGCTACGGGGGAATCTCTGCTCCAGCACCTGGAGCATTCCCTCCCTATCCTTCTTCACTGACCTTGGTGTCTGCAGGGGCGTTTCTCTCTATATATTTTCTCACTCCTCTATTGGTCAGTGTATTTGCTGTTTTTAAATACATTATCCCATAGACACTACCCACTGTCACTGATGGGCTTGGCTTTGGTCAGAGGTGGGTCTGTCTTGAAGCCAGCTGGAAATGCCTCTGGTCAACATAGGGCCAGCTTCTGGCATCTTCTCACAAAAGCCATTCCTGTATCCCTCACCCCAAAGCTTGCCACATAAAACTAATAGATGGCGTTAGGCAGATTTAGAGAAAGTGATACAGATGCTATTTTTGGAATGGAAAGAGAGAGTTATTCACAGAGTTAGAGACCATTTTCTGCCCAAGTATTTTGCAAATATAACCTATGTTATTTGGGTTTCAGTTTATTTTAAGTTAGCAGCAAAGCTTTTGTTTCCCTGAACGAGAATGTGTAAAGAAGATCAACTGTTTTTGAAGTCCTTGGGCTCCAAGTCCTTTTAACACCTCACACCCAGAGTTTACAGGAGATAGTAGGAGAATCTGGTAAAACAAATTAGCAAGAAACAATAATGAAGATTTTAAAAATGGAGCTCTGGTAAGCTGCTTAGAGAAGGACATTTAAATCTTCTTTTTGAAGTTGTACATTCACAGATTTATACCCTATTACAAAACTAATCAGGGTTCTGCAATGTTTAATATCACCTTTTGCCATGACTCATGGCTGCATAGCCTTTGACATGAGTGACACTGCTGTTTTTCTTCATCACGAATTTCACATTTTTTAAATTTTATGCAGTTTTTTCATTTCCCTCTTGAGTATTTCAAATTTATTCCATGTTTTATTCACCCACTACTGAACTTCTTATTTCCTTTGAGAATCCTCTGCATTAAAAAAAGCCTTTATTCGTTTAACAGGGAGAGTCCAGATGTCTCCAGCTAAAAGGATGCTGTATTTTGCAGAAACCTATAAAATGAGGGCATTAAAAGACTCTAATCCTCTCCCCCAAAGAGATTATATTAGTGTCACAACAATGTAACCAGATTTTGGTTCTATCTCATCTTCACTCAAATTTTAAGTTCTCATTCAGATCAGCGACCCTGGGAAAATATTAGTGGTTAAGGCATTTGGACTGGCATTTAAGAATAGCTGAAAGGGGTTAGGGACACAACTCTCATTTCACTGTTATTCTGTAGGGCCAAGAAAGAGATATAAGGTAGGATTTCTCTAGAAATGAGAAATACTTGGTATATTCTCACTATCCTCAGAAGCATCACATTTCTTCTTCATATTTGGGGTTAAAATACATAGTTCATGTTCTCTAAGTTGACAGAGATCTCCATGTTACAGTTGTTATGTTCTAGAACAAACATCTTGTCTCTTTCTGCTTTAAACCTCCTCAGACTTTTATACATTTGGAAGTCAGAATTTTGAATTAGCTATTTCACCCTGACTCTAAGCCTAACATGTACAGTAAAATACATTTAAACAACAGATTTTCTATCTGCAACACCATAATTAACTTCCTGCTGCCCCACAGTGATTGCACCCTGATTTTCTTCACTTTATGTTTTTCCTTATACAAAACTTTCTCTCCATAAAGGTGCCAGTGAACAAGATACATATGGAGCCATGAATCTCATCTCTGGACAGTGGCCTGATTTAAACACGTAGCAGTAGAACCAGTGTGTTTATGTGATTATATAATCAGCAGTGAGTTAAATACACTGATATTTGTGCTCATACCTGCCCCTCAGCTTCAGCAGTTCAAAAAGCCAGAAGCCTTGCAGAAGGCTACTAAATCAATATCTGCCCACTTATTTTTCAAGTGCCTGCAGCCACATGCACATCCCTGTGGCATAATTAATTGCTCAGAGTAAATTCTGTTTGCATCATCGGTTTGGATAACCTTCACTTTCTCCTTTGCACATTCTAAGGATGGTGAGTAAGAACAAACATGTTGCCTCATCTGAGATGATTCTGCCTCCGGCTAGAGTTCAGCACACTCCTTGGATTCAGGACCATGTCCATCCACAAAACCAGTAAGAGCCTGACCATACCCATGAATTTTGCAGCGTTTGCATGCAGGCCTGGTATATTTGAATCTGTACTGTTTTAGCCATGCTCTATGGAGTGCAATGGCATGGCCCCTCTCTTCTTGCCGGGCGCTTCAAACAGCTGTCCTTTAGTCCTTGCATGGGACGTGGCACGGGAGAGGTTCTGGGGCACTGAAGGCTCTGGGGAAACCTAATTGAGGCCTATGAAAGGGACCCTATAGGAAAGTGGGAGAGGCACTGTTGATCTGGGAGTGCAGTGATAGAACAAGGGACAATGGCTTCAAAAGGGTGGGTTTAGATTAGACATTAGGAAGAAATTCTTTACTATGAGGGTGGTGGGGCCCTAGTACAGGCTGCCCAGAGAGGCTGTGGAAGCCCTGTCCCTGGAAGTGTTCAAGGCCAGATTGGGTGAGGCTTTGGGCAACGTGGTGTAGTAGAGGGTGTCCCTGCCCATGGCAGGGAGGGTTGGAACTAGATGATCTTTGAGGTCCCTCCCAACCCAAAACATTCTATAATTCTACAAAGAGCTATTTATTGGGGCTTTGGGTCCTGTGAGGGGTCATCTCTGTCAGATGCCTCCTGTCCTTGTGAATTCTTTCTACCATATAGCACAGAGTGCGGGACATGGTTCCTGCCACATTACCACATAAGAAAGGGGAGCTCCAGCTCCAGTGCAGAGCTTACTAACATCAGTACACAACTAACATAAATAGCCTTCTATGGATAAGTGCCTCAGCTCAGCAGCTTTTTTGTTTACACCTCTCTGCAATAGAACAGATTTTAAAAACATGCCTTTAGCACTACAATGTTTGGGACAACACTGTAAACTTGAACAGCCACTCTTATGCTGAGTTGAAACTGAAGCTGCCTGATTTTTGATTGTGGAAAATCAGTCTGAGGGGATACTGACAAGATGTTGCAGACAAAGGAGTTTCTTAACTGCTCCTCATGCAGCCTGTGCATTTTTGGAGGCAGCACCTTAACATGCTGGGGCTTAGCGTAGTTTCCTAGGGCACAAGGCACATGTGATCATGCTGGTTGTCAGTTGCACCTCAGAGCACTTGAGTCTATTGACCTATCTTACCCAAATTTGACAGTGGTCTCACAGACACCAAGTGCCTTGAAATTATGTGAAATGATGTGGATGTGGATAGAGCAGTCTCTATCATGGCGCCACTAAGAAAGACTGCACTGTAAGATTAGCCCCTGTGAGACATCAGGGGAGGCACATGCTTGGTTTGTCTCAGGCACATGGTCTGACAGAAGACAGGTGAAGACTTGGTCTAGCCAGGAAAAGCATTTTTGGAAGAGAAAAGCCTATGTGGAACCATTTGTGATAGGAAACTAAGTCCTGTCTTCTCCAAATTGCCTGGTGATTGGGTAATCCAGATCTAAAAGAGGCTACAGCTCCACATGGCTTGTGGCATCTCCAATAGCAAACAGTGGAGGTGATGTCCTGGAGACAGTCTGTGATGGAAGTGGGAGCAGATAACTGGACTCAGTTGTTCACCTGCAGATTGGTCACATGCACAGCCTCATTGTTTTCGGACAAGCCCTACACACTGTCCCATCTGCATTGCCTTTTCGATTCTCACCACACAGGCACCCTCCCTCTGCATACAAAATTGATCCTGTTTGCTATGGATATAAGCCCTGCTCCCCCAACCAGTGCAGCTATGGAGTCTGTTACCCAGGCAAAGTCATGGACAGGAGTGTTATGGCAGCTTAGGAGAATGGCAGCAAAGCACCCACATGTGCCTTTGTGTGCAGGTTTAGCTACCAGCTCTGCGAAAGCCAAATGCCTGTTATGCTTGGGTCTACAGGCCAACTGCACCAGCTCTGGTCCTCTTCAGTATAAGTCCATGTGGACATGCTGCTCGCTTACCCCCCAGCCCTGGTGGGCTGGGAAGGAGAACAGGCAGACAAAGGCAAACCATGGGTTGGCAGAAGAACAGTTTGCTGGGACAGCACAGGGATGGGGAAATAACAACAACAGGATTTGTGGCAGAGTATATAAATGGTGATAACACAAAGCACTGTACTGACCTGATGACCAACCTGATGCTTAACTTGCATTCAGACCATCCCTCAGCCATGGACCCACCCCTCCTCAACCAGCCCCCTTACATGGGAAGCATGACTTCATGTGATATGGAAAGCACCCTTGGTCAGCTCAGCTCACCTGTGCTGGCTCCCTGTGAAAATTAACTGTATCCTAGCTGAAACCAGGACGTTGCACTACCATAGGCAAATTGCCAAACAGCCAGAACTTAGCAATGGAGCTCCTCTGGAATTTCTGCCAGATTTGGACAAAACCAAGAGCTTTGCTGTGAAATTACTGTAGGCCTAGGTAACTGGTCATGGGTCATCTCCTCTCAGGCAGTGACTCTACCCTGCGGATCCTGGTGTTCCCCTCCATCAGATAGCTTTGTGGCAGGCCTGCAGATGTTGAGAGGATTTCTGTACAGTCATTTCCCAGTGAGTTACCAGCCCCAACTGCTCAATACAATGCAGGAAAGATGGAAAAGACCAGAGATCATTTTTCTTTCTTCTGTCTCCTAGGGGCTAAACCTTAAACACATATTAAGTGCATACCTATAATTTATATCTCTTTATAAACTAAATGTTTTCTGTAGAAATTCATTTAAAAAAACCCCACATCTCTCATTCCCAGTTTTTTTTCCTTAGATTCTTTTTTAAAATTGTTTCTCATTACATAATATCTAGCTGCTGGTCACTGTTCTAGTTAATTATGTGGCTAACTTTAAAACACGGCAATCTCCATCTCCTATTGTTTTGTTTAGTGCAAATTAACTGCTAAAGTAATGATTTAGGGTTTGTTTTACTTACAATTTACTATCTTCTGTAGAATATTCTCTATTGAGATGAGTCCTAAAACACTTTTCTCTACCAGTTTTGTCTTCTGCTTCTGACCAGGGACAAAGCAGCAAGACCATGTTTTACATGGTTTTGGAGGGCATCTCCTTAGTCATGTATGATTCATGCAGGGTGAAATGCCTCTTCAGCTTGACTCTGCAGAACTGATCAGGACGGAAAATGTGTTTTAAAAAAAAGTCTTCTGGGATGATTTTTGCAAACCTAAACTGCTTGGGAAATGGAAAGATTTGGAAACACTACTTGTGTGACACATGGGTCTTCAAGTCTGGATACCTTCATTTTTTCATTCACCTCTGCAGACAGGACTCTAGGATTAAGTGGTGTGTCCTTCAGTCTGATGAGTATCTGTAGAGCTTGTTCGCCCCAAGACAGGAGAATGATCACATGAAAAAACTTATTGTAACAGCAGTTGGAATGAGGAAAGACAGGACAGGTAATTGGGAAACCGTAGCCTCATCTTCAGGCTAGAGAAAATGCACTCCATTTGCAGTTATTGTCTGACTGTGCACAGTCATCATAGACTAATGAGCTGGTCTGGGAGTTAGGAGATTTCACTTCCAGTTGCCCATGTGAATAAAAGTTGGCCCATTCTCTTGAGCAGCTTTTCTGCCCCTCTTTCTGTCTGCTTGCTTTATTTAGGTCATGCCATCTTCAGCAGGTTCCCTTGCAGCACCTACTCATGCTAATGTACAGGCCGCTGACGGCCTGCATACGATGCCTGGTAGGGCAGACACGGACTGCTAGTGATCTCTATTTCCTTAAATGCAGTGTCTTCTATGCAGCTCCCAACATACCTGGGCATGTGTCTGGGGAATAAAAGTGCACCCACACTGTATCAGGGAAAAGATTAATTTCTTTCAAAGCCAGCAGGCAATAATTTACAAAGGCAAAATTACATATCTTTTTAACATCCAGAGGAAGGGCTATTTTTCTCTAAATATCACACAAGTTGGAGAATGGGAGGTTCACAAATGAAGGGTAACAGAAATGTGGGCTGTTTCCAAAGCTGTGTGGTTGAATGGGGAAACCGATACTGTGGACATGGGATGGTGTCAGCACCCATGTCATGACATGGTCAGGCAAGCTGTCTCTCCTCATGGTGCAAGCTGCAGCAAATCCTGCCTCTTGCTGCAGAGATCAGGCTGAACAGCTCTTTGTAACTCTGCCTGGGTTACACAAAGTTGCTGTATAAGACAACCCTGGTTAATTGCGTTAGCATCACACAAGTCACAGAGACCTTTCCCTTGAAGTTACGCAGTCCATGGGACATTTTGAGCTGACCTGAGCTGGCACTACCAGTTAGTTCTCTGAGCCTTTAGTCATGGCTTTTTCTTGCTGGTAGTGTTTGAAGAAAGGATTTCAGTGAGAGTGTCACATAAATGATAATCAGTGAAAAGTTCAAACAAACCTCAGGGATACAGAGCAGGCTGAGTAAGGTATTTTCCTCATTTGAAGCGGAAAGAGCTCTCTTTGTCTTCTCAGTAGGTTTATTTAAGGAAAGGTCTGGAGAAGAAAGGGAGGAGAACAGAAGCACCTCAAGTTTGGAAAGAAAATGATTCTCTATGTGACCTACTTTTCAATGCTAGGAAATGCTGTTTATTACTTATTTGTTGCTCTTACGTTTTAGTATGTATAACAGACACTTTGTTAAATTTGAACAAAGGCCCTCTTGAAAAAGAAGTGACTTGTATGTGTATAGATCTTTTCAGACTTGGAGGTCTCAGGTATTTTCATTATCTTTTTAAGTATCTCAAGGTCATGAGGATATGATGAATAAGCAGTCCTGAACTGCATTTTATTGTTTGTGGGAGTTCACAGTGTGGACAGCAGTTTTCTCCATGGTGTTTGGACTATTGTGTCGTATAACAGTGAATTAAAGATAGCCCACAAAATTAAACAAGATGCATCTTGCCTGTATTGTCAGGATTTTTAAATAATAATCAGCCTGCTGAAAATGGCTAAATTCTCTGATCTGGGCTCTTACTTTTCTGTTTTCCTATCTTTCTGATTGTTTTAGGGAGGGCTTGGTTTGATTTTCTTATTTTGGAGCCTGGAGTCTGTTTGCATGAAACCAAAATAGAGAAAAAACCTCACTTACAACTTTACAAGACTCAAAAACCTGCTCGGCCTGCACATGCAATACAGGATGCGAGCTGAAAATAGGCTCTCAAGCAACATTTCTGCACTGGTCACCCCGGTCTATGCTGTCAGGGTGGGTACTGTGATCCTAGGGTTCTCACACTGGTGCAGACCCTCTCACCTCTGTTCCTTGGTTGTGTCTACGTGTTAATTCATGTGCACCATCCAGCCTGTGAGCACAAAGACCAGACACAGAACAGAAGAGGTCTTGTGAGGGAGGAAAAGGGATCCAGAGAAGGCATATTTTCCATGGCACAATGTTGCACTCCTTTCCTTACAACCCCGTGAGCACAGGTCAGGGAGCTAGCAGTGGCAGTGTTGCCTTTGCCTCTTTTGTTACTTGCATCTTCCAGTCAGTGCCAAGGTGACATGAAAGAAGAACTTGGACTATTTTGTGCTGTAAGGGTCAACAGGTCACCAGGACAAATTCTAGCACCTTGCCATCCACACGTGTACTCCAGGTTTTGGAGTGTGGCCTCCCACCCTGAACTATCCTCTGAGTAATCCTTCTGGGATGTGCTGTCTTCAGGAAGAGGTATTCAGGAGGGCATAGAGTGTGGTGAGGACATGGCATATGCAAGGAGACAGACTGATACTCCAACCTTGCAGAGGCTCAGCCCACAGCCATCAACAAAATTCTACCCTACCCTCATCTCAAGAATCTCTGAATTGTAAGAGAGAGATAACTGGGAACCATCAAGGACCTTTAGAACAAAAATGGCCATGGTGGGTTTTAACATGTCTTTGTTTTAAAAACTGATTTAATTGGTATAGTAAAAAGATACTTTAAAATACTATGAAGGAGCACAGAGCTCAGATGGAAGAAAAAAGAACCACTGGTACAAAGCAAGGAGCCTAGCTAATAAATGGCTCCAAATGAATGACTGCATAGCACTTCTTGGGTGGAAAAATGGTGACTGACTTATTGTTAAAACAGTCCATATTTCTTGTGGGAAGTAAATGTGCAGAGTAGTAACACTAATGTAAATAGCAATTCTCTCCAGAAATTATTTCTGAGAATACCAACAGTGTTAAAATAGTTGCTCCTCTCTCCAAATAGACACCACTGAACTTGCAAATTGATGTAATTCCAGCAATGAGCCTGTAACTTTCCTCTTCAGTTATGTTGTTGATTTACCAGGTAAGGTGCAAACACAGATCTAACACAGTAAAGCAAGTAAGGTTGGATATTGCTTTACAAAAATGAGGTGTCATGGGCAGGCACTCCTGCTACCAGGGAGGAATGGGGAGGATAGAAGAAAGAGGGAGGAAAGAGAAGATTTGAGCAAAGAATCTAGCTTGCTGCAACTAGATATTGGGAAAACTACTGAGAAGTCCACGCAGGTTTTTAAACCATTTTTTAATTTCTTTTAATCTTTTCATAACCTTTGCTGTATGTAAATGACATTTGAGATGAGTAGAATTCAATTCCCTCTAGTACAACAAGGATTTTTGTTTCCCTTTTTGTTTTTGCATACTTTGCCAAATTTGTGTCTTGCTAACTCAGAAGCCAAAGCACCATTACAATACAACTTACAACTTGGTTCCTATCCTTAAGAACTAATTCATTTTGCAGATGGTCTTTCAGATTCTGACTCCTCTTTAGATACAAGGTAACATAGTTCTTTTAAAATGACCAGTTTTCAAACACCTATTCACTGGCCTATCTCAAACACACAAAGAATTATATTATAGATTAGCAACGTTGCTAAGGTGTGTTTTCCTTGTGTTTTCCACCAGACTCATGATTTCCACCTCTACCTTCTCTTCTAGCACACCTCAGAGTGGAACAGAGGGCCTTTTTTACTCTGTGGTTCTGCAGAGTGACCCCATGGAGCTGACAACTAGATACAGCTGATCTGTTCTTTGCAGGGGATGTGGTGTGGTTTAGGACAAACCGACCTATACATCAGTCACACCTAACTTTCACACCTAATCCTTTTGTATGACTTTTTAGGCTTTTGGTATGAATAAGCTTTCCTCCACTTTATAACAACAACTTTGTGATGAAGTATTTCATCTGAATTATTTCATTTCACACCTGGCTTCCTCTTTATATTAACAGTATTTTATGCATTTAAATTTTAGGAGTAGCTAAGCAGAAGGCAGCACAGCAAAGCAACTCTTGCATACTCATTTATCAGTGTCGCTTAAGGTGATGCTGCCTCTGCTGAGTCAGAAAGCTGCCCGTTGATTTACAACCGCCTGCTGTTTGAAGGAAGCTTTCTTCAAGTCATGGGCTCTAAGGCGTAAAGAGACTTTGCAATCACCCACTCTCACTGTCTGCATGCTTCAGGCCATCACACATTCCCTGGGGACCTTTTTGGTAACCCACCTGCCATTTTAGGAAATTAGTCATTATTAAATAATAACAGACTGATAGGAAGTCTGTGTTATACTTTTCCAGGTTTGTGTGCACATGCAGTGCAGTGCAATGGTTCAGGAGGGTCCTCCTACCTGCAAGGTGGGACCTTACAGGACTGTATACTGGGCTGAGAGCTGGGGCTGAAGCTCTTCCAGTGTTACGGTGTTGATAGATGTCTGCAACAAGCCAACAGCATGGCTTTGCTATTTGCTCTGTTGTGCCTCCTAGCAAAGCTTTTCTGGGGTGTGTGTAGGTGGTGGTAATCTCATCTACTTGGAGCTGGCCAAAGAAAAAACGTTTCCCTTCCAGGTCATGCTGCTGAGTTTCCAGACTTGATGAAAACTATGATTTATTAAAAAAAAAAAAGCTCTAGTTAACTTCATCCAGCCCTTTTTGGCTTCCAATAGGCTTTGGTAGCAAAGAAAGTACCAGAAAATAATGTTGAAAGATACTGGTGCTCTTTGTTATGCTGGGAACAAGAGATTGACTTTTCTGGGAAGGCAGCTGCCTGGGTTAGTAAAATCAGGAACAATTTTCTGAGATTTAAGTTTCTCTTCTCACCAAAGGTCATGTCTACACAGTTACTCACTTAGAAATATCAATTAGCCAAAATACAGGTGGATTTGAGCCAGATGCTAAGAACTAACCTCTGCTCATGTGGTTTATTGACTGTAATAGAATCATAGAATCATAGAGTCATAGAATGGCATGGGTTGGAAGGGATCCCAAGGATCATAGAGCTCCAACCCCCCTGCCACAGGCAGGGACACCAACCTCCAGGCCTGGATCTACATGAGGTTGCCCAGGACCCCTGGCTTTGAACACCTCCAGGGACAGGGCATCCGCCACCTCTCTGGGCAGCCTGTTCCAGAACCTCACCACTCTCTCTGTAAAAAACTTCCCCCTAATATCTCATCTAAATCTTCCTTTCTTTAGTTTTAGTCCATTCCCCCTTGTCCTGCCATTGTCTGCCCTTTTAAAAAGTTGAATCCTCTCCTGTTTCTCTGCTCCCTTCAGGTACTGGAAGGCTGCAATGAGGTCCTCCCACAGCTTTCTCTTCTCTAGGTTGAACAAGCCCAGCTCCCCCAGCCTCTCTTCATAGGGGAGGTGCTCCAGCCCTCTAATCATCAGTGTGGGCCTCCTGAACCCTCTCCAACAGTTCTACATCTTTCTTGTATTGGGGGCCCCAGATCTGGACACAGGACTCCAGATTGGGGCCTCACGAGGGCAGAGAGGGACAATCACCTCCATGTCCCTGCTGGCCACCCCTCTTCTGATGGAGCCCAGGATACCATTGGCCTTCTGAGCTGCAAGAGCACACTGCTGGCTCGTGTTAAGTTTCTCATCCACCACAATCCCCAAGTCCTTCTCAGCAGGGCTACTCTCAAGGAGCTCTTCTCACAGTCTGTGTCTGGAATTCTTCCGGCCCAAGTGCAACACCTTACACTTTGCAGTGTTGAACCTCATTAGGTTCACCTGGGCCCACCTTTCCAGCATGTCAGGATCCCTCTGGATGGCTTCCTTTCCTTCTGTTGTGTCAACCACACCACTCAGCTTGGTGTCATCCGCAAACTTGCTGAGGGTGCACTCAATTCCATCATCAATGTCATTGATAAAGATGTTAAAGAGCACCGGTCCCAAGACAGACCCCTGGGGGACACCGCTTGTCACCAGCCTCCACCTGGACATAGACACATTGACCACCACCTTTTGTCTACGTTCTGTCAACCAGTTTCTTACCCACTGGATGGTCCACCCATCAAATCCACATGTCTCCAATTTAGAGAGAAGGATGTGGTGGGGGACTGTGTCAAAGGCCTTGCTGAAGTCCAGGTAGATGACATAGGTTGCCTTCCCTTTATCTACTGATGCTGTCACTCCACCATATAAGATCACCAGATTGGTAAGGCACGACCTTCCCTTGGTGAAGCTGTGCTGGCTGTCCCGGATCATGTGTTCATCCCTCATGTGCTGTTTGATTTTGACCCTGTTGATTTATAGGAGTGAAGTCTTAATGAGGTGCTTTAAAGCAAGGAGATATTTATGAGGGTCTCATGAGTTGAGAGTGAAGGTGCAGCCTCCAGGTAACTAAGAATAGGTGAATAGTTGAAATAAGCTCTGGAATCAGTAGCTTAATGAGGCACTTACTCCTGCTGGGTTAGTCTGGCTCCACAGGCTTCACTGTCTGGGACCAGTTGCTCCCAGACGGAGTATTTTGCTGGAAGTGAGCCCATTTAGAGGGCCAAAGAAGTCCTAGCACCTTTCCCCCCACCCCTTTTCTTGTTTTGCTGATTTGACAGTCAAATTCATATCAACAGAGAGCTTTGCCCACCCTGGCTTTGAGGGGAATTGAAGGCTGCTTTCAGAGTGGAAATCCTGTAGGGAAAGGAGCTGTTGTTGTTTACCTGGGCTGGTAAATCATTGATGGCTGAAACTGGAGTGGGCATTTGGATGTGGGGATATTTATTCAAAATAGACATCAGCAAAGAAAACTATATGTATGATTCCCAAGCCGACCTTATCAGTCCAGCAACACTGTTCATGTTTGCTTCTCTTCTGTTGCATCACAGTGAAGAAAATGGGGAGCTCTACACTTCCAGTGTAGTATCACTCACTGGTCCTAATAATGTGCCATGTGGACAGGTGATTTTTCGAGTACTCCAAATTTCTGGAATACCAAGTCTCTCACAGAAGAGGGCCAGACCACTTAGGAGTATTTGGATCCAACATATGTGTTTTCTTACTTATCACTTGCAGTCCCTCAGAAGTCCATGAATCTTTGGCCTGGGGTTGAAAACCGCTGCCCCAGATAGAGATGGAAAAATAATTTGCTCATGTAACCCAGCTGGAAAGTGGTGAAGGTGCTGGAATGATAGTATCTATTAAGAAAACTCAAGTGACTCTAATTTGTGAAACAGTCACTTTTTGTTATGGTGATTTCTAAATAATCTTCTTTCATTGGTTAGAATTCTGTGCTGAATTCCCAGATGCTTATTTTTGCTCATTTATGTGACATTAAATTATTTCTGTCATATCACGGATGAGCACTGTAAACAGTTCTAATGAGGCTGTCTCTGTTTTCTTGTAGTACATATCTCCACCATGTAAATTAAGATAAGGTTTGTTTCCTTTTTAACCTTCTGAATGTTTTGAAACAGTGTAGGTGATTTAATTAAAAATGAGATGCAGATGAGCTGGGACACCTACATTTGCTTTCATGGTATATTCAGATTTGGAAATGTACCTTTTTGGTAGAACCACTGAATGACTGCAGGGCACATAATATAAGGAAATGGACAGTGGAGTCTGAGACTGACTCTTCTTGAGTGCTGTGTTGCATCTGCGAGCTAAAATCTGTTCACATTGCATACTGAAATGGTAAGGAGTGCTTGGAGCAGTGCTTTTACCTATATTGACAAGCTTGCTTTTAACTATAAGGATGTTACTGTTGAAAAAGATTTGGTATCCACAAAAAACCTTATATAAACAAAGGTGATGGCCCCCCCTCCATGCCCTGTGCTATCAGATGAGCTTTCCTAAAGACCCTGCTCCTGGACTTAGGAGCTTATGGGTCAGTCTTGGCACCGTGAAGAGCTGGCTTGGGTCAGGTTGGAGTTGCTGTTGCATTGAATCTTCTCCTGAAATTTACATCTCCTGTCCGGCACCTGGTGAAAAAGAAAGGCTTGCTCCAAACTTCCTCTATAGAGGAAAATCAATGGAAATACCTTAGCAACAGGTTTATAATAAAGACATAGGCCACTTATATTTTCAGTGCAATATTTCCTGAAAACTATAATAGCAATGTACATTGAAATCTAATGGGCAGGTTTCTCTCAGTAAAAATGTTATAGATAGATCTTCAGAAAGTCTATAGGGGTTCAG
This sequence comes from Gallinula chloropus, assembly GCF_964237585.1. Lineage (NCBI taxonomy): Eukaryota > Metazoa > Chordata > Aves > Gruiformes > Rallidae > Gallinula > Gallinula chloropus. The sequence goes on from NC_140087.1 coordinate 66,519,810, forward strand.
TAAGGATCTTAAAGATGAGTTGTTGATCACATCTAAAATACTGCAGACCAGCTAGGGGAAGAGGTCAGAGGTAGTGTGTGTGGCTTGTATTTCTGTGACTATTTAAAGGGTAAAGAGTCAGAAATGTGTAAATGGAAAGTGTCCTGCTTGAGAGAATGTGGGATAGCTACTCAAGATAGAATTTATGACGAATGTTCCTGTCTTTACAAAAATGCTCTTATCGAGAACTTGCTTTGACTCTCTGTGCTTCATGGGTTTGCAGGACTGACCAAGTTATTATTAGCGCTTGAGACAGGAAACCCAGTTCTTTTCTACAATGTGTTCTTCATCTTAATGAACACTATTCAGCTAAATACAGCAGCAGTGGTGCCCAAGCTGAGAGGTTTAACAACTAGACCATGAGCTAATGTTGTGAAGGAGCAATCCTACCCTCAGGTACTTTAGCCAATGTGTGTGGAGGGATGCACTGGGAATGATGGGGTAAAGCTGGGGAAGTACTTGGCTCAGGATACATTATGAAGAGAGATAGTTTGGGCTGTGCATCCTTTGACAAGGAGTAGGAGTCTGTGACAAGACAAGTAAGCGGACAGAGTATGCTCTTGTTATTTCTGGTCTGTAGGTAAAGCCTTAGTCAAGCTTGGCCTTGCAGGCCAAACTAAAGAGGGAAGGAAATTGCCCTCTGGGACTGCACAGTTGCTTCAGGACTGCTGGGCTTGCTTGTTCCTCTGAGGCATGCGTTCAATTCTAAGACATCCATCTGTGCTACAGCCAGCACCTTGGCTGTACAGCCCCTCTGCAGACAGCTTCTCTAACAAGAGCCAGTGCTCCAGTTACTCAAAGGAGGAACTGCTCTGACTATTCGGTTAGGGCTCTGTAAACTTGGAGTAGCCTGCATGGAAGGGATGTAAGCAGACCCAGCTGCTCAGACAGCTCCTTGTATTTTTGGAAGCTGCCAGGCACACTTTGAAAACAAAGCCTAGGGAGGAAGACACGGGCTCTTGGTAGTCTTTAGTGACCTTGTTAGCTGCACTGTATCTCTGGTTCAGACACAGAACAAGGATGCTGGGTGAAGGCAATTCTGCCACAGCTTTAAGTACAGTGACACAAGTCTGACACTGAAATATTGCAGGCTTTGCCATATTTTACACCCTCTGATGTGCAGTATAATTTGTAGTAAGTCATAAACTAGGCAGCTCCTAAATCTACATGGAGTTGACTAGAAACAAGCTGAAAGCCTTCTCTTAAGCTTAATCATACTATGGAGACAGTGCTATCAACATCATACTCCCATGTGCATGCTAGGTTTCTTATCCTGCACTAGTGAGAAAACTCAGATCCCTAATGCTTTTGGTTAGCAAGTAGTTAAACTAATTGTATATCATCTAGGCAGGCCTGATTAAAATGGCTCTTCTCTTCCTATTCCCAAAAGGGCATAAAGAAAAGTTAATTCAGACATGTTCCTTGCTTTGGGATGCATCCTTGCAAAGATGTAGGATTTTCCACTCCCCAAGCTCTACTGATCATTAGTCTCAACACTTTTTTCAGGTTGGGGAAGGGTAAATAATTGGCCCTGTTGTATTGCCAGTGCTTGAGTATCATGGGGAGCTGCAGGATACCTCCAGCAGGAACCGGGCTGTCCCTTCCCCTCTGCATCTAGGAAGTGGAACAATGTAATACTTTGGGAAGGACAGGCCAGTGGCTAGGCTCTGGGGGAATCTAGGAACCTGCAGATTACTCAGGATTGATCTACCACAGCCTATATCTGAGCAGCTGCTTCTCCAAGCAGAAAAGCCAAGAAATGACATATCCCACAGCCCTCCTCCCACTCCACCCACCCTGCCCCCTGGGGTTTTTTTTCCTTTATTTTTGTTGTTTTGTTGTGGGCTTTTTCCTTCCCATCACTGAAATTAATCTGGTGCCCAGATGTTTGCTGGCAGAGGTACACGTAACTGCCCAGTAAACAGAAATAGCCAAGGAACATTGTCCACAGGCTACATGGATCAAGGCAAAATTTGGCTCTGTACTGACCACGATGCAAATGCTCCAGGGAAACTTGGAACAGATCTGTTCCTCAGTCCCTTGCTCAATGGCTGTTTAAAATATCACTTTCCTCTGGACTGGAGAGAGCTATCAGCTCCTCCTGAATCTTCAGGAGATGTCCTAGTGTATGCCTTGTGGTATCAGTGAGGAGCTAGGGTAGTGCACGTTAGACCACACGGATGACCACTCTGGTCAACATCCCATCCTCTGCAAGGCCCTCCTCCCTCAGGGACCAGTGCAAGCACAAGGGCAAGCTGCAGGTGAAGCAGGGAACTAAGAGACTGGGGAACTTTCTAGCAGCTTAATTAACCTAATGAGCTAGTCCCGTTAGCTTTCTCTTCAGAAAGCATACATTGGCAAAATTAGCTCTTGAGGAAAAATGGGACAGCAATTTAAGTGCTGTAATAGACTTTTAAAAGCACAAGTCATGTTTGCACATCCAAAGCTGCAAATGTTTTGATGAGCTCCAGATTAACTGAAGGATGATTAATTGAAATTTAATTTGTTCATTGCCCTGCTGAAAAATTATATATCTCTGGATATGGGTGGGTGCCTTTCTGCACTTGATCCTAATTACTGTTAAGTAGGTGCGAGCGGTAATAGTGCCTAGCTCTTACCTTGGGGTGGAGGCATAGGTAAGTGGTTTGACCTTCATTGAATGGGTGTGAGAAGATCATGTTATTTTAGGGCTGAAGCAGATTTCTTAAGGTCTTTATCCTGTCAAAGGTCTGAAACTAAAGCTGCCTCCATGCTTCGTTGGCAGATCATCCATTCTGTGGATGAGCAATCATGAAGTCAGGTAGTTTCTGGGGTCTGGGTGGATATGAGGTGGGAGTCCTTGTATAATTCTTAAGTAAACTGTGCTAGGTACAGATAACATCCAGCTAAATCAATCAATACAAACCCAGGTATTGCAAACCCCTATGGACCAAAACAGCTGTTGTGCAGTACGATGACTTCTCCCATGCAGTGCTGCAGAAAGAGTGCATTTAAATCACATATGTACTCTGGCATTCCCCCTCTCTGGTGTGCCCCTGGAGGGTCTTACAGAGACCAGGGGTTTAGGAAGTTTGTAGAAAACACATCTGAATATTTTTGGTGGTAGCAGTGCAAGGAGTGGAAGATAAAATGTTGTTAGCTCAATGTCTTTAGTTGGAGGCTTTTAAATGGTGAAAGTTGGGAGCAGGCAAATTTTCTGCTCTGAGGGAGGTTTGTTCCCATCAGCTCTCTGGCGCTCATTTCTGTACCAGTGTTTAGCCTGAGCATGGAAAAGCTGGGGTGTTGTGGTATGGGACTTCTGATCATAATGTGGTACATAATCTGCCTTGTTTCCAGTTCTGGCTGCGCGTTTCTCAAACTGCACTGATGGTGAGTAGAGCAGGTCGTGGCTCCTGATTGATTTGGTATACGCAGGGTTAAAATAAAAAAGAAAGAAAAAAGAGGTGCTAATGTTAGGCAGTCACGTAATTTTTCATACAAAACTCTCCTTCTGGGCAGACTTCCAGAATTTAGATAATTTCTTAACAAGAATTCTGTTGCTTTATGATGTGCTGTGTGAGCCTAGCATGTATCAGAATAGATAATGCTCACTCCAGCTGACAGACACTAGTGTGATAAGGAAAATTAAGAAAAAAAATCTTAATTAATAAATAATACATTGCAAGATCAAGAGTTCAAGTGCTGGAAGGAGATCAGATCTTGCCCTTTGTTGAACTACCAAATTAACTTAATGCTTCGACAGTCTTCCAGTTTTTCTGATGTGATGGAAAGAATTTTGCAGACTTGAAGGGTTATGGAAGTGGAAATACTAGGCTTTCCGATCTAACTCTGTAATAGAGACAAATAATGAAGAAGCAGAAGTTAATGTTGTGGAATTTGTGAAGAAGAATTAGACATGCTTGGCCCCTTTCTAAAATTTGCTGCAATTGCATGAAATAGCTGAACATGAAAAATGAGGTTGTCAGCCAGGACCCATGTGCCCTGTCACCCTGTGACAGTTAAAATGGGTAAATAAACTTTTTATTAAATATGAAAGTACAATGTAACAGAGGGCAGGAATACTCTGACAGCCAGAATTAAACTCCTGACAAAGAAATTGTTCAATTTTGTTGTAATTGTATTGTTATTATTCCCACAGTAAAATGTACACGTAGGCTTCTGATGCTATCAGCTGCAGTATCACTCTGTGGAGCCTCAGAGGAACAAGCTGAAGGAGACAGTGCTGGACGGGGGAAGCTGGGTGTCTCAGCCACAAGTTCTTCCTGGGTTGTAGAATCACGGACTGGTTTGGGTTGGAGGGGATCTTAAAGCCCATCTAGTTCCAACCCCCTGCCATGGGCAGGGACACCCTCTACTAGCCCAGGGTGCCCAAAGCCCCGTCCAACTTGGCCTTGAACCCTGTCACGGAGGGTGGGAGCCACAGTGTCTCTAGGCAACTTGTTCCAGTGTCTCACCACACTCACAGTGAAGAATTTCTTTGTAATATCTAATCTGTTATGCCTTATTGTATCACACTCCCTGATAAAGCATCTCTCCTGATCTTTCCTGCAGACTTCCTTCAGGTACTGAAAGGGTGCAGCAAGGTCTCCCCTGAACAAAACCTCCCCAACTGTCTCAGCCTGTCCTCACAGGAGAGGTGCTTCATCCCCAGACATCTTCGTGGTCCTTCTCTGGACTGATTTGAGCAGGTCCATGTCCTCCTCAGAGTTGAACAGAGTACTCCAGGTGGAGTCTCACGAGATGGGGAGAACCACCTCCCTCGACCCGCTAGCTTTATTTCTCTTGATGCAGCCCAGGATGCAATTGTTTTTCTGTGCTGTTAATGAATATTCTGTCTGTTGCTTTGTGGAAGGATTTAAACCCAGGGTGGAAGATCATCACATTAGCTGCGGATATGTGTCTCTTGTGGAATGTATGTCCTCTTAATAGGCAACCCAATCTAGACTGTTTTGAGAGGGTGTTTGGTAATCTCTCTACTGCTGCATCTTTGTTTTTCCCTTTTTTAAATACGCCTGTGGAAGCTAGGTATGATGCAGCTTTTCTTGGTTTTGTGTCATGACTGCACAGCTGTTATTTTGAGTCTGCCTGGCAGGGTGACAAGATTGAAAGCAAGGAGAGCTATGAGTGGGAACACCACCACTCTCCCAACTTGAATGAATTTTCTGATAGTGCTGTAATTTACACACCGGGCAAAGGACTGCTTAGTGAGCTACCCAGGGGTCTCTGTGCCAGGACGTTGCTAGAAGCAAGCCTTCTGTTTTCCAGCAGTGGTCCGTAGCAGCGACAAGGATTAATGGGCTAGTGCTAATTAGCCCAACTCCCCAGCTTTTGCAGTACTATCTTTAAAATTAATTTCCTAAAGAATTAAGGCCTGCATGATCATTATGTCTGTCTGGTCTGTCTTCCATTCCCAATAATTCCTGACTCAGTTTGACAAAATTGATTGATCTGATGAATGAGCAGAGTTCCCAGAGTTAATCAATTTCCTACAAATATTGGAAAAAATACTGACCAAAGAAAGAGTCCTGACTGTCTCAGAAGTTTAGTGCTGTGCTAAATCCGCTGGCAGTTGGCCCAGATCAGTATCAAGGCAAGCTTCAGGCTGCATGCTCTCCGACTGGAAGGGGAGATCAGGCACAAATGTCTCATGAGGCCCTGGTAGAAGGGTCTGAAGAGGTAGTCTGGCAGCCTCTGTCAAAAATCAGTGAAGGCCTGCTGGGACAAAGGTACAGATGTTGTTCTAGATGTGTTGTCATTTAAGTCAGAAATGAAACTTCTTAACACCAATGTAGTATTAAGAAGCAGGCATTCTTTATTGTGGTGCTGGATGCATGGGGGACCACTACACCTAACATGCATGCCGATCACCATTTCTCATGGGATATTTACACAAAAAATGTTATAAGTTTAAACACTCTCAGTTGCAATGAATGGTTAGTATTTTACATATAATTATAACATCTGCTGATTCATTTCTGGATCAAACTGGGCCTGTGCAGGGTGAGGGTCCTCACTTGGGCAAGGGTTTTTTGACCTATGTGTGGATATTTTAGTACTATGATGAAGTCAGTTTGCCTAAGGGCAGTTAACTTTCTACTTTTGGTGTCAAGTCCTTGACTGTATCAAGGACAATTTAACTAAATCCGTGATTCCAGGGTATACATCCTGCTAGTTTGGGTATCAGTGTCCTAAGGATACTAAATTTGTAGGGGTTTTTTTCAAGACTATTTCTCTTTGATCCAGTTCCTGATGGCTACTCACATTGTTTTATAGTTAGTAGATGGACTAGTTATTAACATACAATCTTAGGGTTACATGTTCCTTGTCAGTTTAAGACTATGGGCTATTGCTACAGCATGAAGCCCTCTGCATCCCTTAAGATAGGATGCCTGTGAGTAACTGCTAGGCACTGGTTATCAGCAGAGAGACAGTGCTTGGATCCACATGGTTTAAATGGCCACAGGGTCACTACAGGCTCCAAAGACAGACACACTGCAGGCCTCTCTGGGGCAAACACAGCAGCTGCTTGGTGTGTGGAGTCTTGGCACAGTTTTCTTTGCTGCCCTCAGTAAGCATATGCATATATATGGCTGAAAGGGATGTTGGGAGGCTGCCCAGAGTTGAACGTGGCCTGGTTATCCAACATAAGGTAGAGCACAGGCAAGAGGGCAGTGGGGACTTACGCACGTAAGTGCTGGGGTACTTGAAAACTCTGTCTGGGCAGAGCTGGAGGGGGACCATGAAGGCACTGCTAGACTCAGGTGGGTACCCTATCTTCTGGGGTCCTTTCCCAGCAGGAGATAGCCCATAGGGAGTAGACTGTAGATGTGCCTGGGTGGTAGGAAAAGCCACACAGCAGCTGGGAGGTTCGGCACAAAGCATGGTGGTGGATCTGCTTGATCACTGTTCAAACCCTGTTTTGCTTTTTTGATATGGTGGGAGTTTGCCAGCTTTGCATCACAGTGGAGTAGAAGGGTGACTCATATGTAAAGTGTGATCAGTTTTTCAATTAAAAAAATTAAGTCACAGCTGGACACTGGGATTTAAAAAAAAAATCTGTTTCAGAACTATCTTGGAGGGAAGATGTACTGAGAGATCATCATGATGTGGTTTGGGTTGGAAGGGACCTCAAAGATCATCTAGTTCCAACCCCCTAGCTACTCTGTGACTATTAGTAGTGATTGTTTGAATCCATAACTTTCTAATTGTGGCTAGCTGTTACTTTCGGTGTGAGTGAGCTGGCTTGCTGTGGGGGCTGGCTCAGGAGATGATGCAGTTGCATCATTAGTTGGTACAAGTGCCAGTCAGTCCCATATGTGGTTGTCATTCCTACACTAACCCAGGTCCTTGCTACATTATGGTCTCTCATCCAGAGATGCTCTTTTGTGAGAGTCTGTCAGTAATCTCCACCTTAGCAGATGAGGGAGAGAAAAGACATTTCTCCCCTCTTTTAACAAGACCTGTGCCTAAACCTCCCAGACAGCTTTTAGGAACTTCAATCTTAGCACCTCATCTCAAAGTATATAGAGCACATCAACATAGATTTGGACTCAGATTTGGTGATGTCTTAGGTGTTTCATGAAGAAATATCCTTCTGGCTGAACACTGCTAGAATTTGGTAATTGCATGGATATGTATTACAGGGAGAAAATGTAGAGAAATTACAGTACTTTAATTTGGTAGACAAGATGAACATCAAAGCTATGCAAATTTAGATTGGACGCTGAACAGACACCTTCTGTACTAAGTGTTGCAGTAAAGGGTCCTCCAAGGCAGAAGAAAGAGTGGTGGGAAGTATGCACCAAAGGCGTAAATCCAGAATTTGGTCATATGCATTCTAATGAATATAGAGAGGCTAATCCGGAAATAATTAAAGTGGTGTGCCGAAAACAAGTAAAACACCTGGTGTGTTTAGCCCTGGAAATAAAGGATAAAAATTGGGAGGCGTATAACACTCACAAAAAAAAAGACAAAAGGGAGAACCCCTGAAGACTACGGCTGCTACTGAGAAGATGGAACACCTTGCTGCTCCAAGCAACACTCTGGTGTCTTGTATGGAAGATATTTCTTTCTCTCTTCCTTCTTACTGCTTCTCTCTTCCTCTTACACATCTGTCTGTGCCTCTGTTGATGAAGATCCATCTGGACCTGTCCTGTACACCTCTTTCTCTAGCTGACCATCTTCACCTTCAGTCTCTTCCCACCAGCTACCTCTTACATGCTTTAAATCTGTTGACCCTTATTTCGCACACATTCCCATTCTTTCCCATTTAAAATCCACATTAGTTCCAACTGGTTCTTGCATGAGGCCCCTCACAAGTGTCTCCTAAGCTGCTTCAATGACTTCCATCAGACTGCTCCAGGGAAGATCTCAGTCAAAGCAGCTACAGAAATAAAACTTGACTTTGGTCTGTAGCTCTTTTGTTTGCTTCTGCTGGAGAAGAAACTAACAGCTTGCAGGACTCTGTGTTATGCTATTTGCCAGGTATTAATGGAGTATTTAGTGATTGTTAAGAGACTTGAGTTGAGACTCAGGAGCTACATGGGATGTCTCAATCGCGTGCAATATATGAAACAAACACTGCCTGCAGGCTGGTTTAACCTGATATACATGTGAACCCAGAGGGCAGAGGAGTGGGCTGGAGTTACAACCAGAACTTACCATATAAGCAGGTACTAAATAAATTTCAGAAAACTGGGGTGTATGGTTTAGACTGACAGTCTTGTCACCATCTATAGGATAGCTAGACCAGCTCTAGCTGACTGACTGAGAAGCAAAATATTGCTACTTCTTAGGTTCCCCACCAAATAAAAAGAAATCTGCAGGATAACCCTACAACCTGATAGGCTGAGGCTTTAAATTCTTTGGCTTTGGGACTGCTTCTCTGAACTAATTAGTGCTCAGCACTACAGTGCTCTGGATTCCCTCTTACCAAGTTAAATTTGGCTCCTAAGTATTTGCCACCCACTTCTTGGTTGAGATGAGAATAATATTTCTCTTATTCTTTCTCAGCTAGACACAACCCTTCTCCCCTCATGAGTGTTCTAGCAATGTAAGTAACCCATGGGCTGCAGATTGTGAAAGATCTTAGAGAAACTCAATCGAACAAACTAGTGGCAACTGTTAGTTCGGGACATTACAGAATTCATGGCTGTAGAGGCCAGCTGAACATGCCTCTTGTCGGTGCAAAAATATTGAGCCACCTGGAATCAGGGGCAGCTGCAGAATGATGTAAAAACGTGTCTTTCATTACCTTGTTGATGTGTCAGTTCTGCTATTCACTAGGACAGCATGATGCAGTATTATTCATCTTTACTATGAAAAGCTTCTTATACTGCAGCTCACCAACTATCTGATAAAGGTCATCTTTGTTTACCCTGTTGTCTGATAGTATAGCTCTCTCCAAAGAAACTTAATTTAAAAGGGTACTTGAAATGAATGCATCTAAGGGAGACCATATTGCTACAGTTCTATTTTAGCAATCGATTCTTCAGCTTCTTTTAATGAATATATGAGAAAACCCCAATAATCTAAGTGTGAGTTTTGCAGGGAGGACTTCTAGGCCTGTTTGCATAGAGGAAAGAAGAAACATTTTCCTTTCAGAGCTATATTGGGCTTGTATTTGGTGCCAAAGGAAAAAAAATATCTTTAAGAAGGGTGAATTGTTGTGGTGTGGGGGTTTTATTATTATTGTTGCTCCTTCATTGGAAGGACAACAGATATAGTGAAATATGCATGATAGTCCATAATCATGTAACAGCAACCCTATCTGGTCTGGTAGAAGCAGATTTCTGGTGCCTCAATTAAACTTGATGTATTCACTTTCAATTTCTGCATATAGGGAAAGATCCCTGATTAGCATCAAGCACCAGGGATATGTTAAATACTCGTTACTCATTGGTGTTGACAGCACTTCAGCTGGGGGGGATTAGGCAAACCAAACAGTGAGTATCTGTGACAGAATCATGTAAAACACTTGTGCCTGAGTTAAGCCTGCAAACCAGGCCACCTTTCTCTGGTCAGTCAGTGGCAAATCTTTGCTGTTGATCCTGGGTGTGCCCAGGTCCACGGGTAACCTCTTTTTTCCTGGTCCTAACACAGCTTTATACAAAGCAGTCCATGTCCTTTGACAGCCCAGATATGTAAATGGTCATGCTCTTTGAAAACTTGTGCTGAAATTGCTCTGAGATGAGGTCTTGACCCTTTACTTTTTGCCCAAGATCAGACCAGTAGTGATTTTCCAGGTGCTTGGGTGAGCAACATATCAGGACTTCAGGGGAGTAGAGGCTCTGTGAGCTCTCTTCATGGTCACTGCACTGGCACAGAGGAAATCCCTGCTTAAATTCCAGTATGTAGGCAAGAATCCTTCTACTTGGGGGGTTTTAGGAGTCCTTCAGTGGTGAGACCAGCTCTCTTCCCAACTGCTTTCACCTTGATGGATCCTTGCAACCCCAAACTTGGGAGTCTGAGTGACAATATCTAGGGTCTTAACACAGCTCTCATTACTGCAACAATAAACTGATATTCTCTCTTGGCAGTCAGAAGTGGAGGACTCTGTCCAGGCTCCCAGATGCTGTGGAGCTGAAGATATTCTATGGAAAATTGTGTACAGATGTTTTCTCCTTCACCCACACTCTTTTCCCACTCAGAGCTTCCTTAAATTCTTGCTTTATCTCATTTTTTGTCCTCTTATGTTTAGACAAGCATCACTTGCACCCTCTCCCATTAGGAAATTTTCCATGTGCTGCTGATACCCTTCTCAAAAGGGAAGCTGCTTATCTGGGAGCTCTGTTGAGCCCAGCTTCCCTTTGTTCCCCAAATACACCCGCCTGTTGTGATAAGCAGAGGCCTCTTGGAGGGAGAGGGTGCAGCTGTGAGGTGCAGGTGTTTGCTGTCATTATTAGAAGCTGTTCTTGAATGGGGAGACATTTCCACAGATATTTGGTTGATGACATTGCAAGAGTTTCCGGTATCTTCTTTAACAGCAGTTTAGTAGTTTCATAGTGCTGCCTTGAGATATGTGTGGGGTTGTTCTTTTTCCTCTTTTCTTATGTCTGTTCCTGATTTTTTAATTTTTTTTTTCTCCCCTGCTGTTCGGCTATTTTGCCATTTGCTTGGGGAAGGAATTACAGCTGTAGCATGTTTGCCATTTCTTGTGATGCTGTGAAAAGCCAAAATCAAAACTCAGTAGCCTTGGAGACTATTAAGCAAGTATTCTTTATTGCAGTGCTGGGCAGTACAGGGGATTGCTCCTCGTGTGTGCGCTGTAAAGGGTCAGTTATGTCTTGTATAAAAGACATATATGCACATTCATAAAACATGTATAGTCATAGGGTTTCCAAGTTTTTCCATTGAGACCTCATTGTTGCCCACCCCCCATGCACATTATGGTGGGTTTGGTGGGCTTCAAAGACATTTGATGGACGTTTACTTCATTTACCCCTCTTAATTACTGGTCCTTTAGGTGAGCTTAGGTTTTTTACTAACAAAGCCACGGAGCTGGTTCTGCAGACTGGATGCATATTCCTGTTCTTCTTTCTCCCTCTTCATCTTTATCACTCCCTTCTCAGAGACAGGTTGTTTGTCCTGAGGTATCACAATGCCCACAGTGTGCTAACATTGCAGTCCTTTAGGCAGAACTTTGCGTCCTTTACATAGTTCGTTGCTGACCAACTAATATTTATCATGTTCCCCGTTTCACTCGTATAGCCTGTCAGGTTTCCAGTGCAGCCTGAGAAGAGATTGTCCTACAGCATGCAGATGCTTCATTTTGGGAAGTCCACAAAGAAGGCATGTCTCTGTAATTTAATCCAGAGGCCAGGATGAGAATGTGCTACTCAGTGAACTCATGCTGGGCCAGAAAACACACTTACTTGTTACATATGGTCCTGCAAAGGCTGGCAAACAAAGCATGGAAGACTTAGGAAGCTGTAACCAGGATGGGCAAATGTACTGAGATAGCATCTGTAAAGAGGGCTTCAAGACTCCCAAATCCGATCCAACGCTGGCATGTTTGTGGAGGCAACAATTTTCCATCTTTGAAGTTGGATTGCAGGTATCTCTAGATTTAGAAGTTTATCTCAACATAGAAGTGGTGAAGCTTGCTTTTTTTAAAAAACACCAGTCTCTTCTTGAGCACGTGTAAATTGCCAAAAGCAATCAACAAAAAAGATTCAGTTTTTAATTAAGCCACATGTCTCTGCAGACCTGCCTTGCCCCATATCTGATTGCTGCCTTCCAAATTCCATGCCCCGCTCCACGCCCCACCCCCCCCCCCCCCCCCCCCGCCACACTCCACATATCTGCACTATGTACCACATCCTTGGGGAGCATCCATGTACTGAATTGCTGCCCTGAGGGAGTCGGGGGATGGGTGCTTATTGGTGTACTTTGGAAAGCTTGTTTGTCTCCATACCCATGTATGAGCATCTTTATTCACACTATCTGCTGCAAACTGGCTTTATAACAGTAAATAAGACCTTAAGGACCCAAATTCTAGTGTTGTTAGTATTTATAACTATCCAGAGAAGGTACCCACAGGTGGATTTATCTGGTAAGCTACCCAGAAAAGTGCTTAGTCACTTTTGTGGTGTGCTTTACAAAGAGAACGTTTATTATGGAGCAGAGGGGTAAGCGTAATCTTTTATGCAGGTTTTCAACATTTCTACACATCAACGTGTCTTTTATTTCCCAAAGCACAACATGAGATCTTTTAGAGTAGAAAATTCTGTTTAATACGTTTTTGAAGTCCAGTACAGAAACTTCTTCCTCATGCACAGCTCTGACTAGATCTGCTTTGGTTTCTCAGGAGAAATGCTTGCTAGGAAGTAGAGTTCTCTGAGATCTCCTTTGATGTACTGATGAAATCATTGCTGTGTTTTGTATTCCAGCAGGCATGCCACTGTGCTTTATTTATATTTTTAATTCAATGCCATTTTTTATGTATCAAAACTGGCAATGAAATTAATATACGGTATATAATGCATTATAGAAAAAGAATAACTCTGGCAGCTGCTTTAGAGAAGTGATTAAAATTTAAAGGGCAATTTGCCAGTAGAAGAAAACAAAATAAACTCATTATTTACTATGGCTACACCCCTAATGGAGTGTGGAAATTATTTTATTAATGTTTTTTGTATCTCAGAGAGTGTTTTTCTTCATGATAACTACAAAAGATCTGCTGCTTTACAGGAGAGATGATTGCTCTGGATGTTAACACTTTCTGTGGCAAATGCAGTTGCTCTGGCAACTGCTTTCTACCCAGAAGATAATCTTCAAGAAACAATTTTCTTCCTCCATTTTGGGCCAACATACTTGTAGGGCAACTTGTTTTACTCCACTAGATCCTCATGGCATTTCTTCCAGAAAGAAATCTGTGCAGAACTGTTGGTCCACCAAGTGGTGGGAGCTTTTCAAGAAGGGTGCAGCAAAAGCTTTGGATACTTCTAGAAAAGATCCATGGACTTTTCAAAGTCTGGAAGATATCAATATTGTAGAGCAGCAGAAAAGAGGAAGATCTTTTTCAAAGTCCTGGTGAAAAAGACATAGGAATGGGGCATTAAACTGTCCACAAAGCATCTGTATCTGTAACCTGGCCATTCTCAAGCAGACTTTTACATCTCTCAGTCATTTTCTTACCTGGCTAAAATCTAAGACTTCCGTGTGCAACTCTTTTAAAGCCATCATCTGAAAGTCCCATTTCCTAAACCCAGGAATTTTAATGAAACCACTAATCTCTGTGTTTCAGAGACTTTTTGGGAATTCTAGAGCATTATTTATAATTACTTTCCCAGTACAAGCAAGCTTACCTAAACTTCCCTTGTAAATCAACTGAGCTGAAGACCACCCCACATCCCAGGCTGTTGACCTGTTAAAGGTCATTTAGCACTTCAAATAGCAGAGAGAAACCCTACCCTTGAGAGCTGTGACCACTTGTGAAACTTACTTTTCTTTTTTTTTTTTTAAATTGATTTAGCACAAAGGGAATATAGCAGCAGTTTTCTTCTGATAAAGAAATAGTCTTTAGGTTTTGTTAATTGGGTAGCAAGGAAATAAAGACTTGAGACGTGTTAATTGGTTGTGTTGAGATGTCTATTGACTGAGCAATTAGGTTGTCATTGAAAAAGGATGCTTGGGTAAAAGATGGCTGTTGCCTAGACTGCTTTACTGCAAAGATTATAGAGCCTTTCACTTATTAAGGTAGCTGTTGGCTTAATAAGGTAAGTCGCCATGTTGAAACAGTGGAAGACAGTGCCCTGTATAGCCCTTGGGATATAGGTCTGCTGTGTGTGAAATGTATCGTGAATGAGATCAAACTAAGTTTTGGCTAGCTGTCTGTTTAACTTGCTGCAGGAAGCTGAGTACAAAAGAGATAACAAGGCCATGTATTGCAAGAACAGGTCTTTAGTCTCACTTAACAAAGGATATTAGTGATGTCTTCTTCTTTTGCATATGACTTTTTGTAATAATTTAGTAGAGCAAAAACTCCTGATTGTAGCCAGGTTTTATCTCTTCTAGCTAATCTGAGTGTTAGCAAAGGTGTATTATAATTAAATACTACTCTAGCCTGTTCTAGTATCTAGGTTTATTCCTTCAAGTCTTGGAACTGAGTATGTTCAGGTTTAACTTTATCTTAAGCAACATTCTTCCATAGGCCTTGAAAGTGCTGAGCACAAGAGGAGGACCTTTACTTTTTCTAACAGTTTGAATACAAAGTTGTGATAAGGTACAGTTGTGGGTACTACTTCTGAGGAATTTTAACTGCTGCTTTCCTTTTACATTTAAAGCCATGCTCTGAGCGAAGCAAGTAAAAAATATTTAGTCAAGTCAGTAGAGTACAATGTAGTGAAACAATGTAATCTGAATAAACAAGACACTTACTGGCCCCAGCTGCAGACCATTTGGCTTGTTCTCCTTGGGCCTGGGGTTACTGCAGTGAGATCTTGGGATCATCTGTCTGGGTCAGAACACTGTGATGTTTCTTTACATGTCTGCTATGGCAATCTAGGGAGTATAACATCTACTAGAAGGATACCTACTAGTAAATTTCTGCTGCGTACTCTTGTCTCTGCACCAAGTAGGTCTTGAGTGCCTCTTGTTCATAGGTATGAAATAAAGAGGTGCTGTTTCACAGCTAGGAAAGTTGAATCACAGCGACTTTTTGGGTTTGTGTCCTCAGATGCCCTTGGTCACCTGTTTCCAGTCCATCTGGTTTGTCCAGGGTCACAGATATGCCAGTCTCTCCAAGGTCAGCTTTCACCCGCAAAACTAGGAGACATCAGAGTGATTTTGAACAGTGGATGAATTCTTAGGTACCTCCTGATGCCAACAGATGAAGGACAAGCCCTGAGCATGAGGAAATGCTTGCAGGGCAACCTGTTTTCCCTGACCTGTGACTTGCCCTGGCCATACTATAAGGGCCATTTGAAACTCCAAGAAAGTAAAATATGCTAAATATGGTTTTATCAGATAGGGATCTCTCTTCTAAGCAGAGATTACCTAGAGGGTGAGCTGCTCAAAGCAAATTAACACTACAGAAATAAAAAAGCAAGTTTAAACCTGTTTCTATTCATCTGGCAAGTGCTTTCAGGCTAATAATAGAAAGGGCAGCAGTATTATGTAGTAATCAGCCTCTTTGCTGCTGCTCTGTAGAACTGCACTTCATTAAATGGCAACCTTTCTCCTGTACCTAAATAGTAAACTATAGCAGTAACAATAGAAAAGCACTTCAATATTTTATAGCAGCTAAGGCTGCCTGCTATCTATAATTACAGTCAATACTTGGACTGGAGAGAAATGCCTTCATTTTCTTAATGTTTCATGCATGGAAAATCAAACTTTTTCTGTATTTCTAATTGCATTGACTGGCTCTAGATGAGTGTGCTTTTCCAAATGATTACCAGGCCCTGGCAAAAGTAGCACTGAAGTAAAACCTTCTCACAACAATGCCAGTCCTTGTTGCAGCCTACTTGTGCAAGCCTCTATCCCAAGTCCCACTGAGCTTTAGTTCTCCTAATTCCACATTCATAGACCTTAAACCTTGATTAAATTCTGCCTGGAAGGCAATGAGCCTGGGAGCTCTCTGTTCCCTGTTGAGTGCTGGCTGTATTATGCCATGCCCTGTGGTCCTGCTGGGAAAGGGTAAGTGGACACCTGAGATCTAGGATGGGGTGAAGATGGAGAGCAACTTTGCTCAGCTAATGAATTACAAGTAGGAGAAAGAAAAGCAGGGGAGAAGCCCTAAGTTGCAGGGATTTCTCTGCTCTATTTTGGCTGTGTGCTACAGATAAAGTACATCTGCAGACAACTGTTCTCTGTTGATGCCCCCCTAATCTTGTTACAGTAAAACCAAATATATATGAAACAAGGTGCCATGCTGATGCAAAAGTCCATTGTGTAGCCCTATACCCTGCTGGTCTAAGGCCAGCTGATAAGTAGGATGTGATTGTTGAAAGCTGCAGTTTAACTAATATATTAGCAATTCAGTCAGTAAACTTAAAGAAACATTTGGTCTTCTCAAAAGGAACAGGAAACAAGGGGAAAGGTAATTCCAGGAGGAGGAATTGTGACCTCCGACCCCAATTATATCATCTACTCAAAAGATAAAGGTGGAGAAAAGAACTGACTGTGTGTTCTAGTTTGCATGCAAGACAAAGAAATCTAAAACAATAATTTAATAGAATAAAAATTTGGATGTGCTAGAAAGATGAATATGGTAATATTAGAAATTTTTTTTTTTCTGAAAGAGTTGTCAGGGCCTGGAACAGACTGCCCAGGGAGGTGGTTGAGTCACCTTCCCTGGATGTGTTTAAAAAAAGGGTTGATGAGGTGCTTAGAGATATGGTTTAGCATAAGATGTGAGTGGTTGGACTTGATGATCTTCAAAGGTCTCTTCCAACCTTGTGATTCTGTGATTCTGTGAATGTTTTATGTATAAATAACCTCTGGTTTGGACCTTTGGTGTGCTATCTTGGGACAGACACCCATATCTGCACAAATACCTCTGCTGCATATATATATATTGATGTATTTCACATGGGGTAAATGAATGTGCAGTTTTGCAGCAACAATCTCTCTCCTGAAAGCCACAAGATGTATGCATCATCAAAGCACCCTTTGTCTTTGCTCTTAAGTTTTCTTCCAACAGATGCAGCTCATTTGGGCTGTGGAGTCCAAGGCAATAAGGTATAGGTATGGTCTGATCCATTGCACACAACTCTCTAGAAAGCTGTAGTATCTTCTACAGCTGGGATACCTGGACATCAAAGGACCCACTGCTTGGACAGTGTTCCTGTGCATGACAGCACACAACAGTCTGGCACTGGCACTGAAAACTTTGAGACTTGCAAACAGGTATTATGCCAAAATGCATGAGACTTGTCTTCAAGAAAGTCCTTATTTGTTCACTTCTGTAATTACTGTATCGCTGTGACACTGTTTTGGTAGTCAAAGATAATTTATGCACAGCTGATACTGCAAGAACTGCCAAAATACCTATAGTACTTCTGAAAGTTTGATTTCATTAACATGCCTGAACTCAATCCAGAGCAGAAACTTTCTCATCACTCACTGGAAAGCATAGTAAACTTACACACTCTTGTATTACTGCTGGGTGCTACTATACACCTGCAGTATAGGCTATCTATCTAGGTATGTTACCATCTTGTTGGCATTAAACTACAGTTGCTATGAAAGCTCTGAGAGAGAAATCATTTCACTGTCTTGCCAGAAATACTCATCCCATTTAACAGCTGTATTATCTTTGGGTACGTGTGCAAGTTAATGGAGCTAATGCACATGTAGCCCTGACACTGGTGACTGCGGGCCCTGAGCTATACCAGGACTAGGATGCTGTAGGGCTGAGTTTGCCACTGTTGAGGATACATGCTCGTTGTTACAGGAGCAGCCGCAGATTCATGGTGTGCTGACAAAGAGGATGATTTAAGAAAGCACTTGCTGCCTGTGAGCCTTTGACAAAAGCTCAGCAGCTCCATTCCCTGTGCTGGCAGCTGTGAATGTCAAGGCATAGGCTAGAAGAGGAAACCCTGGCCCTCTACCGAAGTAGAGGCTTTGCAGGGGGAGCACATCTCTAAATGAGAAATCAGTACCCTTCCATGTAGGCCTCAGCAGATGTGATCTGCTCCCTGCGGTAGCTGTGGGTTTCCCCACAAGGCCTTCTGCGCCTTCCTTTTCTTTTACAGGAATGCATGGCAACAGCTGGCATTATTAAATGGCAGCCCTGTCCTAAACACAGCTAGCTCCTCAGGGTCTTTGCACACAGCAGATGTGTAGCTTGATGTAATGCAGATGGGTGCTTGGCTGTGACTGAGCTGAGGACCAGGGTGCTGAGCTGTTCCAGGGCTAGTCACTGAATCTTCTCCATATGATTCTTTCCTGCCCCCTTTAAGAAAAAAACACCCCACAATCACTTTATGTCCTCTGGGACAGATCCATCTTACCTCCTGCCCATGCTTAGGAGACCTTTCGCAGACAGTAAACATAGCCATGGATTTCTAGTCTTCTTCCGAGTGAACCCATTAGGTCATTTGAGGCCTAGTTCCAGGGGAGGTCTCCCTTGGCTCCCACAGCTCTCTAGCTGTTGCTGTTTTCTGGAGACAAGTTGGGTGAAGTAAAAGTTCCAGTCCAAATGTCTGTGGCAGAAGGGCATCTCTGTGCAGGCCATTACAAATCTCCGAGGGATTTGTGGTCCTCATCTCTGCAGATTCAGCAAAAACAACTGCTGTTATCTATGATCTCTCCCAACCTATTGAATTATCCCCTGGTTATACTCTATACTGCCTATTTCCATCTAAAATACTGCATGTTAATTTTATGCCTTGGTCCTTTAGAGGCTGGTGGGAGTTTCCATCTTCACAGGAGCTGGATTTACAGCTAGATAAGTAGTGTCATTTGGATTTTAACAACTTTTGACTTGTGTTTCTTTAGTTGTTGGGGGGGTTAGTTGGTTGGGTTTGTGATTTTTTTGGTAATTTATTACTTGATTCAGGGAAGTGTGATCACATCTTAGAGAAGAGTCTTTCTCTGGAGAAACTATTAAAGTCTCAGTAGGTTGCTCAGGAAGCTGTGCCCCGTGGACTTGTGGTTTGAACAAACCTCACAGAGGTGTCCCAAGAAAGGCAAAGGCAGAACTACCAGAAAAAGAAAAAACAAATTAAAACCCCACCACCCTGCTCTCAGAGAAATTCCTTCAAGGTAGGGACACCAAAATTTGAACAAGATTGCTGCCAGCAACTTAGGCAGGGAGAGGAACTCACCAAGCATGTGTTCTGGGAAGAATTCTCACATCTGTGAGTAAAAAGCCTCCAACAAGCATGGCCTGATGTTATAATTTGGTTGTGGTGCCATTAGCACCAGAGCAAATCCAAGTGGCAATGAGGGCAGGTAAAAAATGAAGAGAGGAAAAAAATAATCAAAGGTCTTAATCCAACATCTAACTCTACTGTTTAAAGTGGAGACCAATAGCATCTAGATTAAATTATCCTAGAGAAACACAGTTGCCTAATCACTTACATAGCATTTCGAGATTGATGACAATGCCAGTTTTGTCAGTCTCCCTCACATGAAATCTTGCATACCTGTTTGCTTCCATCTTCCTTGACATTGAGGTCATCTGTGGTGGTTCCTTCTCTAAAGCAATGTGCCTGTATTTTTCCATCTCTTTAAACATGAGAGTTTATGGTGTTCCTGCTGTGTTAAATAGAAGCCATTGTCTCGTTTCACAAGACTGAGCTCCATTTTGGTCTTTTTTGCTAACAAAAGACTTTATTGGAGTTGAAATATGTCATTTTTACAAACTCCTACACAGCTGTAATGCACACAGATATGCATTGTATCCAATTTACACAGCAAAGCCACAAGGTCCACTAACCTGGTTAGGGAAAAGAAAAACTGTGGTCTGTTTCAAACCACACTGCCCTGGCACCTCCCAGAACAAAAACGGGTTCTTTCCCAATCCTGACCACCCCTACTACTAAGGTGTTTGTTTTTATCCACCTTTGCTGCATTCCCACTGCAAGGATAACACAGTCAGCTGGAAAAATCCTTCCTCATCATAGCTGTTGGATTGTGCCTTGGCCATTGGTGGTATGGGGATGTGCCCCTTGCAGCTGTTCAGGCCTTACTCAACAGGTGATGAAAACACACTAGGCAGGACCACCAGGATTGCCTTTTAATGGGAAAGGGAGACTCCAAAAGCAAGTGATGCTGCTGTGTGAGCTGCTTTCCTGAGGGAAGACAGATCCCCTGATGCCCAGGCCATGTTTCTGTCCTGGGTGGGGGCCCTATGTCCAGCCCTGCTATGGGGCTGGGGAGGTTATTCCCACTTGAAGGAGGTGTGATAGAGCTAGTGCCCCTAAATTGGTATGCTCTTCCCCTTTCCTTGGGATGGGGGAAGAAGGGCCTGTTATGTGAAACTCTCTTAAAAAAGAAGTATCAGAGCACTTCTCGAATGTAAAGGTTTGATGGGAAGGGGGGACATTCATCGAGAATCTTGTTGCCTTAAAGACAGACAGTTAAGAGATAATAGCAAAATTATTTTAAACAGCAAAATAATTTTTCAGTTATATGGTACAGGTAGCTATATACATATATTTATTTTGAAGGTGAGAAAAAGCCCTAAGCTCTTCACAAATGATTTTGCAATCTTTTCCTAGTTCAAGTCCATCTGTTACACTCACTGAAGATTTGACCCAGTGTAATTTACACACAAATGGCAGTGTGCCAACCACTGAAGCAGGGACAGGAAGCAATGCCAGTGCAAAGGCTGCATTGAGGCTATCCAAAGTCACTTGGATTTGCAGAATAGCCTAGAAAGTCTTCCCACTTCCCACCTCCTCACTTCAGTTCAAGTAAAAGAATTAATTATTTGAAAATCTCTGGTTTTCCTCTGCAGTTTGGCTTGGCATCTTGTTGTTGCCTTCAGGTTCCCCTTTTCCTTCGTCACCTCACAATTAATGCCAAGCAAAAGCAAATTCTATGCTCATCTAAGTGTCTAGGATCTCCTTCCAGAGAAAAAGCCATGCCTGTTGGTAAAATCAGCCCTCCCTCAAATTCATTACAAAAATTGGGAAGGTGTTTCAAGTATTGTCCTGAGATAGAAAAGCTAGAATTTTCTTTCAGTTATTTGAAGAAAAAAACACTTTGAGCAAGTGTTCCTTTAATATTTTTTCTTGTTTTTGGAAGAGGCTTTGTACAAATGGGAAAATTAATTAGGATGCAGAATGTAGGATCTTGTTTTTGTGAACATATTTGTTGTAAGTTTATGAGGGCTTAGTATTGCAGTAATTGATTCGTGCTTGTATTTCAGTTTCTCTTGGATGCCATCTGGTCTGGTTAAGTTTCTCTGTTTTTTATGTTGTGTTGTTTCGTTTTGAGGTTTTTTCTTTCTTATAATTTTATGCTTTCCATTGTTGGGAGGGGGAGGGAGTGGGAGAGAGGGAAGTGTGGACAAGTTGGAGGAAGGATGAAATATCTGTGAAAGCATGAGTTCACAATCAGTTCTGATGAATACTGTTTCCATATGTGCTTTACATTAGGGACAGCAGCCTGACTAGAAGGATGGATACACCTCACTCAGATTTTTGAACAGTAGTCAGCTAATGTCAGGAATGAGAGAACATTTGCTGAGCTGTTAGTGAAAAATATTCATCGTTTTATCCCTTGCTAAAATGGACAGCATTTCTATAGCTGCTAATAGCATCGTGGGGGACTTGAACCCTTCCTGAAAGGGACACATCTGGATAATGCAAGTACTCTGGTGAAAGTGCTGCCTGCTTATGATTGCCATCTCTCAGCAAACAATGAATTTGTGGCTCTCCCTTGCCCAAGTGTGAAGGAGTCATGATCCAAATCCAGGGGCCCCAGACCTTCTGTGCCCAAAGTGTTGTATTTCCACTCTGAGGGCTTGTTGTCCAAAGAGCAGATTAGTCACCCAGTGTGTGATAAGCCAGTTCCCACACACAGGGGAGATACACGGCTTTTCCTCAGGCCCATGTGCTCAGTGAGTTTCCACAAATCAAGCACACACGAAGCTGGTGCTTTGGTTATATGTATAGACAGATGGTCCAAGGTGGTACGGTCCCAGTTACAATGTCTCGCTAGTAATTTATGTGTGGTTATAATAATTGCTGTGTCATCTTCTTCAAGCACTGCGCCTGCGTGGAGGAAGGGTCGTCTTGACCCCGGGTGTGTTTTTCAGTACTATAATGAAGCCAGTTCAGCTCGGGACGCCTGGACGTAGGTTTTCACTGCCAAACTGGCTCTATGTGTGTAGAGATACCTTGCTTAGGTCTTCTTGGTGTTCCAGGACTGTTAGCTTGCAGGTGTTCCTTTAAACACTTCCCTTTGATCCTTTTCTTAGCAACCACCTAGCAACTATCCACAATCACTCTTAATTACGGCGCCATTGTAATACCAAGCCATGGTTAGCTTTTAAGTTCCATCATAGATTGTGGCATGCAGCTTGAGAAACAAAGCCTCAAGCACTGCCGGGTTAACAGATAACGGGATGGAGCCTTTAGGCCATGAACCTCGGGGAAACTAAACAAGGTGGCAGCATCGTTGCCGGCCTCCTGCTGGGACAGGCTCCAGGAGAAAGTGTCCTCTATTGTTAAGGTATAGCTGCTGTTTGACAAGGTTTTAGAAGTTCTATTAGCATGATAAGATAGAGATGCTGCTGCGACAGCAAAACGTTGACCAATCAGATGTAGCCCACGAACACCGTATGTTTGAAAGATAGCAGCCGTCTGCAGACCATATAAAAAGGAATGATTCTTTACAATAAATAGACTCTTGCTTGCATCAAGCTGTGTCCCGTCTCTCTCCGTCGCGGCAATAGATATCAGGCTCAGTCCCCTTCCTGCTAGCAAGGGAGTCTTTCTTCATGAGACAGCCCTCATTTAGTCCAGCATAGACTTGGCAGCCCATGGGCAATTCTGTGTTTGTACATGGTGATCCAGATCCTGTTTCTGTGCGGCTCCTTTGCTGACTGGCCACCATCCTTTCCCAGTTACTCCCATGGAGTAAACCAAGTGATGAAGACATGCTTGTCTCCCTGTGAGGACCTTGTTAAGTGTTTCTCTCTGCAGTGTGGCCAATCATTTTAACTACATACACAGGAGGTAAGTTTTTGTTTCAGGTGCCTGTGACAAATTTGGTTGAAATCAGTTAATGGACTCTTAAGTGATCAGAGGGGACTGAACTGACTGTGCTTATTATAAAACCAGATGATAAGCAATGTTTCAGGTAATGGTTGCAGCTTGCTCACCTGAAAGCATTATATTGAATAACCTTTTTCCCTATACCTTTTTATTTAAGGTTCCAAAATGCTTTGGGGAAGGTCTTTTCTTTGAAAATGAGAAGAAAAAAAGTTGCTTAAGAGATTAAGATGTCATTAGTAGGCTTGTGTACATAACATAGCAAAACAATGTATGTGTAGAGGGCTGTATATTGCTTTGGAGAGATAAAAGTGATGCAGTAGAGTTTAAAATCTCTCTTTTTATGACACTTCTTAGGTGTTTAGCTCCTTTTACTCCACACACATTGGCACAATAAAATAAGAGATGTTTTTAATTGACTAGGAAGTGGCAAAGATTTAATAGATAAATCCAGGTGACAAAGGTATAGGACCAAAATTTCTACTCTGACCAGAGTTGTTTGGGAATTGTTCAGCCTTCCGGGCAGGTGGAAACTTCAATCTCTTTAAAAAGCCAATTTTCCCCACAGAATATTTATGTTTTGCCAATAAGTATAAAATTAAGATAGAGCCATAATAGCAACATTATTTTCTCTGGATTGGGTTCACTCACTGAGCAGTACCTCCCATGATGCCTTGTCTGGTTAGAAGAATGTGGTATATCCTGGACGTAGGGTAATACTAAATTTTAAAACATTGGAGTCATCTCAAGAATAGAAATTCCTGGTTTGGGTTTGGTTTTGGTTTTTTTCAGCAAGACAGAAGATCAGGAGGAAATAAATGAAGAGATAAAACCCATTTTCCTCCCATAAGTCATATTGAGTCATCTGTTTGTTGGATGATGAGGCAGAAACTCAATTATGGCAGAAGACAGACTGTGATGAGGTTTATCTGACAGCTCAACTATCTTTCATATTTGGAGTGTGAAGGTCCAAGTACAGCTTGTATTGGAAAGTGTTTTTTAAATCAGGTCTTCCCATCCAGGTACTCCTAGTGTCTTGGTAGCCATTTATAAGATTTATATGGTAATTTACCAGTGTACTCCTTTGGGTGAAACAAATCTTTTCCTCTGCTTATTCTTGGCTGGTTGGCTGGCTTCAAAGTATCCTACCAAGTATAGGGACATTTGTGTTCTTACAAACAATACAGATACAAACAATACAAATTTGTATTATAAGGATAAAGTGTCTGCCCAGACAACAGTACACTGGTGTAGAAGAGATCTTAATATCTCAAATACTGCTGTCTTTTGTGTTACCTTGATACTGAGCCAGCTGCAAAGGCCATCCAATCAACCCTGTAGGACTGACTGCAACCTTGCCCTATAGCAACACCTAGGATCATCCCATCCCTCCTTCAATGTTGTTCTGATGAACCACTGTGCTCAGGACTGTGGTACTTTCCAAAGTGTCTGCACAGGATGAAAATTGTTTGTTGCATTAATACTTTTGCATGAAAGGCTTGCAATTGGTTGTATATGTGGGCATATCTGTTGGTCTTAGATTTCTTTTTTGCCAGGAGAGGCCCATGGATTGTCTCCCATGTCTCTATCACCCTGGGCTCTGTGTGGTCTTAACTGCAGCTTCTTAATCCTTCCATAGTATTAAATGTCAAGCAGAGCAAAAAGCATTGCTCTTCTCCCAGATATTTAATCCCCCCTAATCACTAAGGGAAAGACCATTGTAACTGCTTCCTGCATTTGCTAAATAAATATCTTCCACTAGTGTTTTTGGCAGACAACTTTACAATGTCCTTTCTTGCACGTAGCACTGCTTATTAAATGAGAGACTGGTCTTCATGAGACAGCTTTCTGAAGCATTTCTCCTCATCCTTGAAAAAAGAGGTCAAAAATTGTACAGACTGGTTTGGATTGGAGGGGACCTCAAAGCTCATCTAGTTCCAAACCCCTGCCATGAGCAGAGACACCCTCCACTAGACCAGGGTGCCCGAAGCCCCATCCAGCCTGGCCTTGAACACTGCCACAGAGGGGGCAGCCTGTACCACGGCCTCACCATCTCACAGTGAATAACTTTTTTCTTGTATCTAATCTAAACATACATTGCTTCAGCTTGAAGCCACTATCCCTTGTCCTATCACTTCATGCCCTTGTAAAACGGTTCCTCCCCAGCTTTCCTGTAGGGTACTGGAAGGCTGATATAAAGTCTCCCCCGAGCCTTCTCCAGGCTAAACAAGCACAACCGTCTCAGCCTGTCTTCATAGAAGAGGAGCTTCAGCCTTCTGACCATCTCTGTGGCCTTCCTCTGGACTGACTCCAACATATTGTCTTGTATTGGAGACCCCAGAGCTGGGCAGAGTCTTCTGGGTGGGGTCTCACAAAAGAGGAGAATCACCTCTCTTGACCTGCTGATCATGCTGGTTTTGATGCAGCCCTGGATACAGTTGGCTTTCTGAGCTGTGAACACACGCTGCTGGCTCATGTTGAGCTTTACATTAGTCAATAATCCCAAATCCCTCTCCTGAAGTCAGCTCTCAATCCATTCTCTGTCCACCCTGCATTTGTGCTTGGGATTGCCCCAACTCATGTGCTAGACCTCGAAATTGGCCTTGTTGAACTTTATGAGGGTCAAGGTTCCTCTAGACCATCCCATTCTGTCCTAGCATGTCAACCTTACCACACAGCTTGGTGTCATTAGCAAAATTCCAGAGGGTGCACTCAATCCCACTGTCCATGTCACCAACAAAGATGTTGAACAAAAAATAGGTTTATCAGCCTGCAGAGTTTTAGGAAAAACCTTACATGGGAATTTGATTTCTTTTCTGCAATGATTTATCTGCTCAGTGTTTGCCAAATGCTCAAGCTCTTTGTTTAGTAGCCTTGTGTTGACAAGTAAAATGTGTATGTAATTGCTTTGCTAAATCAAAGCTCTGAAGGCTTTAATCTTTCATACAGTGATAATTTGCTGCATTCCTGATCCTCAGGATGTCTGGAACATACAGGTGATTACTGCTTTACCTTGTCCCAAGTGCTTTTCTGGTGTAGGTGTCTTTTCAACCCACACCTTGGGGTTGAAGCTTATGGCAGTGTGCCTGGCTGACAACTGGTTTGGTTAAAGCAGTAACTTCTGTTCCTATGGCACAGGGCTGAAGCACATAGCTAGGAACAGGGAGCTTTTGACTAGAGCAGATTAAACTCCAGAGTCTGTCATGGTTAAGCCCCATCCAGCAGCTGAGCATTGCTCAGTCACTTGCTGATGGCACCCCACCCCCACACTGTGGTTGGATCGGGAGGAGAATGGGGAGACAAAGGCAAACTTGGTTGGGATAAGGACAATGCACTGGGACACCAAAAGGAGATGGAAATAACAACAGGACTTAGAATGTACAAAACTGGTGATACACAATGCAGTTCCTCACCAAAAACCGTACAGTTCAGACCACATGCTTGAGACCCATCATGAAGCCGGACTATCCCTGAGCTGCGCGTCCTGGAGCCATGCCACCCTTCCTCAACTGGCTCCCCCTTTATACTGAGCATGACATCATATGGTATGGAATACCCCCTTTGGTTAGTTCAGGCTCCTGTTGTAGCTGTGTCCCATCTCAAATTCTGTTGAAAATTAACCCTGTCCTAGCCAAACCCAGGACAGGGACTATGAGTCAAATCCCTTGGACACTAACAATAAGGTCTATTTATGTGGAGAGCTGTGCAATCTGGTCATACCTTTACCTAACAAGATTACTGAACAGGACAGGTCTCTGGGATGTACGATATGTGCACAATTCATATGTTGCTCTTTAACAGCAACTTTTGAAAGATAGGGCACAGTTCTGGGAAAAAAAAAGATACTTGGCAGTAATTCTTCAAAGAGCTTGGTCTGATTGTTGAGAAGATCAAAAAGTAGCTTCCTTGCAGGGTATAAGAACTTCACAGAGAGAAAATAGCAGGCATTGAGGGCTTTATTAATCTAGTGGAGAAAATCTGAACAAAAACGGAAAAGAAAGTTGGAAAAGTTTATATGAGATACAAAGCCTATTTTCTGGAAAGGAGGACGTCCAGCCACTATTGTGAGCTGAGATTCTTTTTCTGAGTGCATTCAGGTCCAGATTCAGGACTATTTGGGGAAGATGCTTTAGGCAGACGTGACTAGCTGAGTCTGAAAATGAATGGCCTAGGCATAGTACCATTGTAGCTGTTAGACTCTAGACTGCAGAAAAAGACCTTGATTTTGTGTCCATGGTGCCACATATATGGACCCTAGAAAAGCTGCATTTGCATTTAATCAGCTTTAGGGCATCCAGTTCATTCTCAAATGTTTATCATTCTCCCAACTGGATTAAGGAATCGCACTAATTTAAAAATAAATATGCTCATTTTTAACTTTATCTAGAAGAGTCAGTAACAGAAACTAGGGAAAATACACATCTCTCAGTGTGCGTAGATGGGAACTGTCATGTCTACCCCATCCTTGGACAGGTATGGGAAGGTGGTGTATGATGTCTGGAAAACCACTCCTATTCTATGCGCTGTTTCTTACAATTACTCCACACAAGCAGCCTCATGAGTGGGAGGAAATGGCAATTCTTCTAATGGAAAGCATCTCCTCCCAACAAGAACAGATTGCACTCATTCCGGTAACACCTGCTGGAAGCAAATAAAATCTGCTGGAGTTACACAGCCATTGATGAACCACATGATGTGGTAAGGCAACCACTGCCCTCTGTGCTTCCTCCTGCCTCTACCCTCTGGAGCTGCTGGCATAGCCAAAGGAACATCAGGCAGACGTGCTCCTAGGATTTAAGTGGTCCTGAACAGAGAAGCTCATCTTGCTCAGCACACGGAAAGGTCCCCCTGGAAACTGCCTCCTCCTCAAAGCATTCTCCCTCCTGACTTTCACACATGGCTTCTGTCCTGAAATTAGGAGGGGTCATACTTTTATTTTGAGAGTTGTTTTTAGAGATTTTGTAGCTCCTAAAGTCTACATTATCTGCATAAACTATCATTAAAAAAAAAAAAAAGAAGGATCTATTAATCTAGATCTCTTCACCACTTTAAAATTTTTTGTCTTGTAACTATTGGAAACACAGATACAGCCATACTGCAGTCAGCTAATTTTTTTTCACTGCTTTTGAGAAAAATAATGAGCTAATTAAGCAGTCTCCCCTTTGGCCATGACATTACTGTTTTACTGCATGAACCTCTTTTTTGGCATGTGGGATATGTTATTTCTAGCAAAATCTGTTAAACTCAGAGCAGACCATATTTATTTATCAGACAGGCATTGGAATTAGTAAAATAATTGGACAGGTGTGCTTGTTTTTTGACAGCCAAACCTCCTGGTCTAAGTCACCAAGAAACAGAGATGCTGCAGAAAGGCATATAGGACACTGTGTGTTCTTTTGTCGTAAAATTGTTCTGGGGTTTTTTAGCTTTTCTTCAAAGCTTTTCTCTCTCTTTCTTCCCTCACTCCTCCTCCAATACAGCTTTTCAATAATCTAGTTGCCACTAAAGAATTTCTTCACTTCTTTGGATATTATTTCAAAGAAGCTCTAGGAAGATTTCCAGAGGTGCTGTAATCAGTTACAATGAGTCTCAATACTTCCCATAAAGACATGCTTCCAAAAAAACCCCAACCATCTCCAGTGCCCATTAAAGCAATGTTTTGCTTTCCCATCTCTTGATCTACTTATCTAGGGCTATTCTGTGAAATTCTGAGGAGGAATTCACTTGGGCACATTGACACACACCCCGATCTAGAAGAAATTTATTTGTTTAGGGGTCTCTCACTTTTAGCCTTTGTAGGGCACAGTCACTTGTATTTTCCTTGAGTCTGGTTTGAAAATTATGTTTGGTGTTTGGAGAGGCTGTAGGCTTGGTGAGCTGCTGGGTTGTCCCATCTTGGAAGGTTTCGAGATTTGTCTAGACAAACCTAATGCTGTGCTGGCAATGGTCCTGCTCCAAGGGCAAGGTATGTCTGGAGGCCTCTGGATGTCCTTTCTAACGCAGATACAGGCAAAAAGCCATATGACATCAACAGTGGGATTTAAAGGTGGATGCCAGCATCTATCTGGGTGGTTGTTCTCCTGCCCCCATCCAATACACATTGGAAAACAGACTGAAAGGGGTTGTTCTTCAGCATCTACAGCCTATAAAGGCTTTTAAGGATGCTTACAGAACCAACTGCAAAGTCCACCCTAGACAAGCTATCCAGACAATTACTTTTGCATCTACCATTCAACAATGAATCAAAATGGTAACATTCTGGGTTTTGATAGCATCTAAGGATTGGTGGGTGAGACAGCTTTCCTTTCAAGTTAACCCAAGCTCTTTTCCTTACTGCTCATCTTCAGGCTGTCCGAGCTGCATCTTCTGAGCTACAGATAACAGCTATATGCTTTGTAGCAACCAGGAGAGATAACGGCTATATTACTTGCATTGCAGTTCTGGTCAAATAGACTCAAATAAGCAGAACACGTTGCAGCTACAGCAATTAGGGAACAAATGCAAAAGCTGAATGCCAGTGAAGGAAAAGGTGCCAGAACATACACTGATATTTTTGCCTTACAGCTTCTCAGACTTTTTCGCTAGGAGGACCACCTCTCCTCTCCTTACTTTTATATTTCTCCCTGTTTGACTTTTTTTGCTGTTTGTTTGTGTGCCTGAATTGATGGAAATATCTCTGGGGTTTTTTTTAGATACGCGTTTAGTCTCCCTGGGGTATCCTTTCAATAACTTACAGCCCAGCAGTGGAGCACAGGTGTGTGTGTGGGAGAACTGACTGTAGCGGAGCTCAAATCTGTAACCTCCTTTCTGACATCATTTTTTCTTCAGTTTATGGTTGGGAATCAAGCATATTTTGAAATGTCTTAAAATACTAATATAGCATAAGCGAGAACTGAGCAGGTGGGGATTTAATTTTTCCAATGCCAGCAACTAAAATGAAACAGATTAACTCTAAGGATTTGTCAGGAAAATGTCAACTTTTCTATGTTTTCCTGTTAGTGCATAAAAAAGGAGATGTGGAAGCGAGATTCTCTCTCTCCCTTAGTGCCTGACAGCAAAGGTTGTCATTCTGTTTAAATGGAAGGGCTTCTCACCTCAAAAAAAAAAAAAAAAAAAAAAAGTCTCCTGCAATACTACTCCAATAGTTTTCATTTACAGATAAAAATTTGGCAAAAATTGGAATGGTCATTTCCTACTTTTAGTTTCTTTTCTATTGATTTTAAACTTGTATGAGTGTATGCTGAAGTAAATGCACAATTATACACACAATTTGTTAGTGTCAGCAGTTATTGTTCATGAATGGGACTCCTGCCAAGAAAACTGTTCTGGACCTGGAAAAAGGACATAACTCTTCATAGTGTACATACTGAAATAATTTTCTCTGTTTTGAAGTGACTGATGAGAAGGGTTCCATGTAGGTTCATAGTCATGGTAGATGAGTCTGCTTTGCACTGACATAAGACAACAGTCCTGAGTAGTCTATCAGGCTCAGAGAGCTTATCAGGTTCAACAATTTGAAATTCAGCAGTAGCTGCTTACAAGTGATGTTTCTGAGAGGGTCAATGTTGGGGTGATACTACAATAGCTACTATTATTTTACTGATGCTTTAGATGGAAAAACAGACTGTGCCCTAAAACATGACAATACCCAACTGTAAGGTGCAAATGAGGTGCTGGAGGACAGAAATACCATTCAGAGTGACCTGGACAGGATGGGAATTGGGATGACAGGAACTTTAGGGAGTTCAATCAAAGCAAATGCCAAGTCTCATAGCTGGAATGCAAGCACCCCAGGAAGCAGGACAAACCAAGGCTAACGGATTAGAAATCAGCTTTGCAAAAATGAGATGAGGATCCTGATGTACAGTTGTGCACCATCAAGGCTACATCTGGATGCTGTGCTCAGCATTGGGTTGCCTAGTACAGGACCAACATTGATGTACTGAAACCAGTCCAGCAGAGGCCATTGAGATGGTCAGAGCTGGAGCACTCAGTGTGGTAGAAGAGGCAGAGGGAGCCAAGCTTGTTCAGTCTGGGGAGGGGAAGCTCCTGGTGCCTGCAACTACCTAACAGGAGAGTACACAGGAAAAAGGTCTGGACTCTTTTTGGAGGTACACAGAGAATTGTTCTAGCTGCAGTCTGGTAGAGGACAAACTACTGAAGGTAGCAGATGAGAATTTGAGCTCCTAGATCAACATGAGATCTCTCGCAGTGTTTGAGCTGCCTTGAGCAAATGGCTCAGTCTTTGCACATTGAGTTCCAGTTCCAGGGGTGGGCTGGTGAAATAGCACAGTTGTCTCTGCATTTTGTGAGGCTTCTGTAGGAACAGAGACCAAAGAAGCAAGTAAGAGGAAGATGAGTGTCTTTTCTGGCTCACAGTGGTGTCTAGATGTTCATCTAATATGTACCATCACAAAAGTTTTGGTCCAGTCACACATCCTTCATATCTTGGGGCTACCTCCTATAGAGCATTGATAGTTTTCCATCCTCTCACGTTGAGTAAGAGTGCTTTTGGCAGTCCAGTACTCAGATGATCAAAGGATATTACTGCTCTTGCTCTTTAGTCTGCCACTGAGGTCACAGGTTTAGGATCAAAACTCCTCAGACAAATTGTGTGCAATATTCATCTTCTGGGGGTGCTGATGGGTCCTGGGGAGCCTGACATTAATAAAACCCTGGCAAAGACCTGACTTCTGGCACTAAAATAAATTAGGATTTGAAGGAGCTTTTTATCAAGTAGTGTAAATTAGAGAAAATCTTACAAGTACAGAGCTGCGTACAGTAGAAGGGGAGTAAGAATAGCAATTAACCCTTTAATATCTGATGTTTCCAGAGCAGTAACGTTCCAGCCATACTAAAAGTGTCTTACAAATCTTTTGAGTTAGAGGGATGCCAGTATTTCCTTCCAGCCTGCTGGCAAACACAGAGGAAGTTGAAAAGCCAAGCGCAGGAGCTCTGGCCAATTTTACAAAATGCCAAGCAAAAGCCTTCTGTAAATTTAATAACTGCTACTTCATGCCATGAACATGAACTCAGAGGAGTTAGGTCCTGGCTTGGACTGTGATGAGAAGACAGATTTCCAGGATTATCCTTGTGTAATCAAATTGCTAGAGATCAGAGAAAGCTGGTTCCTGCACAGGAAAAGTTGAAAACTCAGAGAGCTAGGACCCAAGTGCAGGGCAAGCCATGCCAGTATGAAGTTAATGGAAACCCACATATAAGTACCATGGAGGAGGTGGGGTGATTGCAGTATATACTGTGCCCAAGAAAAAGCTCCTGGCCCTGCTCTCTACCTAGACCCAATTGTACCTTCAAGAAATACAAAAGTAAGATTCCTGGTTTTCCATTTAAAGCAGAAGAAAATATTATTAATGTATGTATTGAATTATTTGATCTTACTCAAACAAGCAAATCTGCACGTTGACTGTCTGTGTCACTGGATATTCAG
Organism: Gallinula chloropus; assembly: GCF_964237585.1. Taxonomy (NCBI): domain Eukaryota; kingdom Metazoa; phylum Chordata; class Aves; order Gruiformes; family Rallidae; genus Gallinula; species Gallinula chloropus. The sequence goes on from NC_140087.1 coordinate 66,552,471, forward strand.
TAACAGCAGTGACAGAATCTTCTTTGCAGAGAATTCATTCTGTAGGATCATTTCTGAGGATCATTTCAATCTGGGGCTCTGCAGCTGGATGCACGATAATTGTCACAGCACAGCACTTCATATAACTTCCCTGCAAAAGTTTCATTAGGTCTGTTGCTTTTAGGACATTTGGCTTTGTTCTCAAAAAGTATACTTTGCAGTTTTATGGAAGAATATACTAATGAATCAAAGGTTTCCATGTAATTTTTTCTGTCTCTTTAAACTTCTTGGTATTATTATTATTATTGTTATTATTGTTATATAAACTGGTATTTCTTTTATCTTCCTTCTCCTCCAGTTTCTTTTCCATTCTTTCCTCCTACATTAGTAAAAGGAAAGGAAGAGAGGGGAACACTGTTTCCTGGTGAATTCAATTCCAAACATCTGCCAGTTATTATGGCTTGAATTTGTGATCAACTGCTGGTTGTCCACTATCTGCATCCTGCCTTTATTTCTTGTTACCTGGTATTTGGTATGATTCAACTGATGCAGTGCTTTTCAAAAGTGATATGTCCTAGTCTGGTTTAGTTAGAAACTAAACTGGGATTAGTTAGGCTGGGATGCTAGTGCCATGATAAGTAGTAAGAGAATTCCCACTGCATAAGGAGTTGAAAAGATCTCACTGTATTTGTTCAAGCCTTCCCTTCCCTTCCCTTCCCTTCCCTTCCCTTCCCTTCCCTTCCCTTCCCTTCCCTTCCCTTCCCTTCCCTTCCCTTCCCTTCCCTTCCCTTCCCTTCCCTTCCCTTCCCTTCCCTTCCCTTCCCTTCCCTTCCCTTCCCTTCCCTTCCCTTCCCTTCCCTTCCCTGGAAAGTAGCATTATTAGGTAATTGAATTAATGAGAAATTGTCATCTTGTTTATAGAATGAGCCTAATGAAGGATATCCCACCTCATGTGATATCTGTAAAAAAAATAAAATTGGAAAAGACACAAAAGAACAGCAACAATGCACAAACCTGTATCCTGCAATGCTGGGGTTAAAACGCAAAACCTCTGTTTTAGAAGTGGCTTAGTGGGTAACTGCAACCTATAGTCTGTATCCCACAGAGCAAGTTTTATATATGTGATGGAAACAACTTCTTCTGGCCATATTAGGAATGGCACAAAATGTGTACACGGGCTTGCAGCTATAAATACAACACGGAAATGGGAGAAGGAAATCAGACAGGCTAGATATCTGGAGGGAATTGGACAAAACAATGAGCCACGAAGAAGTTAAGCAAACCCAAACACTACTATCATTCTGCATTAGATCCTAGTCCCTACAAAGCATCAATAATGTAATTAAAATATTAAAAGATGAATTAGCTTTTGAAAGGATTGTCTGGCTCAGAGTTCCACAAACTGGTTTCGGTAATGTCGACTCAGAGCAGGTTGTAAAAGTGACTCAGCCTTGGGTTGCCTTAAGGCCCCATCTCCGCAGAGACAACTTGTAGGGAGCTGTGTAGATAGCTCAAACCTGAGTTGTTTTGTAAGCCAAGACTAAACAGGGCAGTTCAAAGAACTGAAACCCGGGTTGAGCTTTGAATTCCTTCAACAAACAATATGCCCTGAGTCCCAGTCAAGCCACTATTCAGCTGTCTAGAGGGCCCCCATTTGGTTTCAGGGGGTCCAGGCAATTCAAAGAGATGCAACAGATAAGGTATAAGATAAGGGTGAATGCTGCCAGTGACAAACATGAAAGGTGGTATTGTCCACTCCTGGCACAGTCCTGCCCACTGTCATGTAGATCAAAGAATTAAAAACAAATAAAAAACCTGGGATTCAGTCTGTGAATGGGGAGTGGCTTCTCCAGCTTTGCGAGCAGACCAGGGTGCTGGCTAAGGGAACCCTTACATGGCGACAGACAAGTGAACATTTGATATGCTTTAAGTTTGTAGTCTCGGGTGATTGACTCATACATGTGTAGTATTTAGTAAGTTGTGATAGTGTGTTCCATGAATCTGCTGCGGTTGTAGTACTGAATCCTGTGAATTGCCTGCAGGCGGTAATAGTGACGTGACTGTTGCCGGCCGTAGTACTGTGTTCTGTGACTCTGCTGTGTTGGCGGTCGCGCATTTTGTGAATCTCTTGTGGTTGTGATAAGTGTAGTTGTACTTCTGGCCTGAAATAGTGCCTTTCTTCATTGCATCCATAAAACCTGCAATAGCAACATGTTGAATCTGCATATAGGTTTTAAATAAATTATCATGATCTTTTTTCTAAACCCCTGCAGTCATGTGTCTTTTCGTCACAGCTTTAAATGTGATGAAAGTACCTTGTCTTTCCTCAAGGTCTGCAGGTTTCTTTTTTGTTCAAAGATGAAGGAAACAGCACATTTCAGTGCAGAAATTCCTTTCCCCCAAAATGTGTAAGACTTCCACAGCTTAGCAAAGTTGCGCGAGCGCTTTCTGCTACTCATTTCTCCTGCTCTCCCTGGCAGAACAGTTTGTTCCCCCAACTTCTTCCATGTGGCAGATTTCCAGGTGATGTCTGCTTCATTTCCTCTGCAGGCAAATGGCTGCAAGTCTGATCTCTGTGCTAGTTAACTTCTGAAAACCAGGGAAATGTGGGCATCCCACCCTGGAAGTGGAGAAATGCCCTTAACACTCATTACCTTAATGCACACATTCACAGCTGCAGCCAGCGTTACAGCAGTGATGGAGGTGCCTTAGACCCAAGTGCTCTTTGAACTCAGCTATAGTAGCCCTTGGACCTCAGAGGCTGATGCTGAAGTAGTTATCTACCCAAATAGTGGTATCTCCACTGGCAAGTTGGCTATCAATGTCACTTTTGGTTTCCCGCTCTCTTTTCAAACTTGATACTCTCACAGAGATTATTTATGAGATGGGACAATTAGAATACATTGCTTCATATTTGTTAATGTGATACTCTTGCACTGAATCTAATCTCCTCTGTCACTCACTGACTGAATTGATGAATCATAGCAGGTTACAGACCAACATCAGTAATGACTAATAAGATGTCTTATGACATCATCTCAGACATTTTTCTCCTTCATCTTGGTGTATATTTGCAGTGGCTCTGAGACTGAGCATTCACTATGGAGCTTTGCCACCACTGTGGGGTGGGGACAAGGGGGGAATGGCAGGGGATTTGCAGAGAGCTAGCACTGGCTCATGCCCATGCTCCCTGTCTTGGGCAAGTAAGATTTGAGTGCAACACAAGCTTTGTGGATGTGCCATGTAGCATGAAGCACTGTCCATGCCACCCAAGCTTGGGCACAGAGCAAGTCAGCCCCATAAGCCCTTTGTCCTGTGATAACTGAGTACAGAAGCTGAGGAGCCCCTGCAGATTAGGGGTTTGTCAGACACAGAGGACAGGTGCAACTGAAGTAAAAAGTCCCGTTTTTCTACACATGATCCAAGGAAGTTCAATAGGAGCAGCAGTACCCATTCAAGCCAAACCCAAATCTAGTGGCTGTCTGGGAGTAATTGCCAACCACTAACATTCTTGATGTGTTACAAATGACTAGCATGCCACAGAGTTAATGGTGTCTGCTGCTCCCTGAGCTGTCAGCCCCTGTACAGTTCATTAGCTCCTGGCCACATCTCCAGTGAAGTCAGGTAAGTGAAGTGAATGAGAAACCATAAGTCCTACTTGGGCACAGGTCTGAGAGTGATAAACTGAGGCAACCCATTCCTTCTGCAGTATCAGAAATGCATGCAGTCCTTCTCAGAGCAACCAAACTCTGCTCCAGAGTAAGTTGGAAAGATGTGTCCATAAATCAAGGAGAAGGAAATTCGTGAGCTCCACCCATAGCTATGATGATCTTTTGTCCATGGGTTAAAGGAATAAAATGCAGCAGAAAGGTCACTCTGATCTCTTTTTTGTTGAAACAAATTTTCTGTTGAAAGGCAATCTAGCAAAGCAGTTATGTTAATGCTCAGAGCTTTGAGCCACAGGTGAGGCTTGTGGTAGGTTGGCTTAGCCCGGAGGCCAGGTGCCCACCAAAGCCACTTTATCACTCCCTGCGTCAACTGGACAGGGGCTTGAGCTAAGGACAGAGAGATCATTCACCAATCATGAGTGAAACAGGCTCAACTTGGGAAAATGTATTTATTACCAATCCAATCAGAGTTGAGTAATGAGAAATAAAACCAAATCTTAAAACATCTCACCCCACCCCTCCCTTCTTCCTGAGTTCAAATTTACTCCATATTTCTCTCCCTCCTCCTCACCAGTGGCACAGGGGAATGGGGATTGTGTTCAGGTCATCACAGGTTGTCTGTGATGTCCCTTCCTCCTTAAGGGGAGGGCTCCGCAAACTCTTCCTCTGCTCCAGTGTGGGGTCCCTCCCATGGGCTGCAGTTCTTCATGAACTGCTCCAGGGTGGGTCTGTTTTACAGGGTACAGATCTCAAGGACCAGCATGAGTCCCCCACGGGGTCACAAGTCCTACCAGTAAGCCAGCATCTTGTGAATATGATGCCTCAGAAAGCCAGAATCAAAACTCAATAGCCTTGGTGACTATTAAGTAGGTATTCTTTACTGCAGTGCTGGGCACACAGGGGATCGCTCCTCCAAATTCGTGGGCCTATTAACCCCAAATTTCTCATATTTATACAGATTAACTATACATATTCATTATAATTTCTAAGAAAAGGCAGGGTTATGCAAATTATCTCCAGGAAATCACTTACATTAACTTCTCTCAGATAGACCATGCTCAGTGACACTTAGGGGGTCTTCCGGTGGTCTTCAGGGATGAAGTCTAAACATCTTCTCTGTGGTTATCTGAGCTCAAAACCACATTCCTTTTCACTGAAAACAAGATACACTCCGTCTCCCAGTTGGTCGTCAGTCTCACCACCCATGACTCCCCTATCTTGTACTCCCTCCAGCTTCAAGACTGCTACACTATTGTTATGGCTAAGTTTTGCAGCAGCTTTCGCAAAACAGCTCATGTGATTACAGCCAGATTCTGCTAAAATCAAAACTAACCTATTCCTAAAAACACACAAATTCTTACTTCTTTATCTTCAAGGCTGTTATTATTGCCTTGTTATGGTTAAGTTTTACAGCTGCTCTCACAAGCAGCTTGCACAGTTACAGCTTTCTCTTAAACTAATCTATTCTTAAAACCAGGAAAATTCTTACATCAAAGTTATAATAATTGTCTCTTAAGCTACACCTACATCAATCCACTCAGCATGATTACATTTTATTGAATCAAATAGATACCAATAACCTGTTCTCCCATTGCTCTTTTTCTGTGCAACCTTGGTCATGTTTTCATCTTGCTTGGTTTCCAGAATAATGACAACATGTGGGACAGTAAAGCTGAGTTTGAAATTGATGCACTTCAGAAGGCTTTCTAGGACTTGTGAAGAGAAATTGTTGAAATGGAATTTTCCTTAATTACCTAAGGAGGAATGTTAGAAATGCCAAATGTCCTAAAAAAAGGACTCAAGGTAGATACGTTAGTGTCCTGGTTTCAGTCAGGATGGAGTTAACTTCTTTTATAGCAGCGGATGGAATGCTGTGTTTGAGAGTTAAAATGAAAGCAGTGCTGACAACACCCTGATGTTTTTAGTTGTGGTCAAACAGTCAAGGACTTTCTCAGTTCTTCATATTCTCTATTCATGAGAAAGGAGGGGCAAAGCCAGGACAGGTGACCCAAACTGGCCAAAGAGAGTATTCCATGCCAATTATGTCATGCTCAGTATAAAGGGGGGCTGATGGGAGGAGGAGCGGGTGGCTCCATGACGTGCGGTTTTTGGGGGATGGTCAGGTTCTGGGACAGCTCTGGGTGGCACGGCCTGAGTTGTGTGGTTCGGTGAGAAGCTGCATTGTGTATCAACAGTTTCATATATTTTTGCTCTAAAGTCCTGTTAGCATTGTTATATTGCATCTTTCTGCTATTTTAGTAAACTATGTTATTTGCCCCTTCCTTTTCCTTTCCCTTGCCTCACCCCTCCCTCTCCCCCCCCCCCCCTTCCTCTTTTCCTTTAAAGAGCAGGCAGCTGCATGGATCTCGGCTCTCAGCCGGGGTAAAACCACAACAGTTAGTGAAGCAGTAATTTATTACATGTTCTTGCAAGAGTGGGTGACCCAGCGAAGTAGACACACTTTTGGTCAGAGCCTGCAGCATACCAGTAGCATAACTGATGCATGACATCAGCTTGGGGGCTGGGTTTATAGACGCTTGGGTGCTGAGGAAGACCACCACAAGCTCTTGAGACACTGAAGTAGCATTGTCAAATGGAAACACCCTGGGCTTTGACTTAAATGACCCTTATGCAAACCAAGACAGTTTTAAAAGGGATTACATTTGTAGAGACCTGAAGAATGTGCCCTTGTACTGTTTTGGACTAGTGTGATGGAGATCAGTGGGAAACCTCCTCATGAAATCAAGCTCCTTCAAAAAGAGAGGCTCACAGATTCTGAGTCTATGAATCCATGCTCGTGTTCTGGTTTCTTTAGACCAGAATTTAAATTATATATAAAATAAAGAGGGGCTTGGGGCAATTTGCAACTAATTGGATCTTCTCAAATGGCAAGTAAATAAACAAAGGGTCAGAGAAAGTAGAGCTTGTTCCTTGTGTAATAACAAGAACCTTTGTGGGGTAACAGAGTCCTCTCCTGCTCCAAACAATGACTCAGTCCTGTTTTGGCACACAACTTCTGTATCCTTCACTGGCAGTTAAGTTGCCTCTCAGAAGAGGGTGGCTGATCATGCTTGTTTTGGGGCACAGGTTTTGGGCCCTTGTGCTCTTTGCAAGCATGGAAGGAATATACACATGGCTTATTTGTCTGCCTGGCAGCTCTTTGTTATCCCTGTAATTGGGAAGGCAGCGTGGTGGTGCCTAGCAGAGCTGGGAATATTGACAGGGATCACTACGCCATGGTTGCTGCCCCTGCACAGCAAATCCTACGAACAAACTCTAAGCTTTGAGCAAACAGGGCAGCACTTGAGTTTTGCTGTCACCTAATTACTGTGGCTGCTTCCTGTTCATGCATCCAGATTTTCAGTCTTCTCCTTCTGCCATGTGTGCTCTGCATATTTAAATGAGCCTAGCTGAAGCCCTCTGTGAGACTGCTGACATACTTGCTGCTCCCCCTCCCTTGCAAATTGGCTCAGAGGCTGACTTACTGTGATCCCTCTGTGCCTGTGATAAGCAGGCACTAGTCATGGTGAGAATGAGCAAGTTCTTGAGCAGATGAAAGTACAGGTTTCCAGTAAGATAAAAACAGCTGTGATTTTTTTTTTCCCACATGGATTTCCATTACCACACAAAACAGTGGAGGACTTGTGGTGGTTTACTCTGGTACAAAATTACTTATCTAGTCCTCTTTCCTCTCTAGACCCAACAAGTAAAGCATCTATTTGTGGGCTTAAGTCATGTGAATGATCTCCCTCCTTGGTTTCCAAAGCGAAGACACCACCAACCTGGTCTAGTGCTGGAGTTAGTCCTGCTCTGAGCAAGAGGCTGGACTGGAGACCTGCAGAGACCCTGTCCCACCAGCACATCTGTAATTGCTATGATCTAGCATAATCCATTACCAATTTCTGCAAATTTAGCCCCCATCAACACTGGCTGGGTTATCCACTGGGCTTCAAGTCAGCTCTTTGCATCAACCAGGGACCGGGAGGGATAGGTCCCCCCTACCCAGCCCAGTGCAAGCTCACAGAAAAGGGCAAAGTTCCCTGCACCTTGGGAGCAAGAGGGAGACATAAGTCCTGACAGGTGTGGTAGAAAATGGAAACAGCCTAAATCTGAGAAATAAAAAATCTTACAAGGAGATGTAAGAGCCAAGAGGTTAACAGTCCATCAAAGACAATGCTGTTTCCCATGCGGTAAACAGGAGAATACCAAGTTTGCATCACAGGACCTTACTGCTGGTTAAATGAAATGAAGGGATGAGTAGAGATTAGTCAGATTGGAGAACAAAGGAAGCTCGTTGAGGAAGCTGTTTTGTCTGAAAGGGTCCAGGACATAGAGGCAGAGATGTTTTGGGCTGTTCTGTTGTTTGTGATGGGAACCTGCCTAGAATGGGACTCCCTAGCAAGAAGAGTTCTTACAGGGAAAGTTTAGATTAAAATCTTCTTGGCAAGGATGTTGAGTAAAGTCAGAAAAGACACAATTATCTCTCTGGGCTCATAAAATACAGACAGGAGGTGAGATGTGCCAAAATGCCTTTCAAATTGACCAGAAACTAAAATTTCCAATAATTGCTACTGATTTCAACACAGGGTGTTCCACACACCCTATGTTTGGGGTAGTCTACAGGATAGATACAAAGTTCACCACAGTCCTTGTTTTTTCTGCTGATACAATAAGGATGTGGCAACATGTTTATTAATTATGTTTCTATGCTTCCAGTCCTTGGTTTATTGCTGTTAGCACTTGTCCGCTACTCACAGGAGGGATTAAGAGTCTCCAGTGGGCTTCTCTGGAAGATGGTTGAATTGATGGTAGCCCATTTCCCAAATTATCATTGTTGTTACTGTTTTTAAAATGGTGACGTTTCACTGAAAATGTGATAGTGTCCCATCTGGTGCTGGGACTGGCTGAAAGCCAAAAATAGATATGGACTTTTTGTTTGAGAAATGCAGTTCTCAGAATTTTACATATATATAAATTGTACATTAAAAAAATAGCTTCTAGAAAATGTGAGAAGTTCTTTCTGCCAAAGCTGGGTCAGGTCCCACCTTTCTTTCAGGAGATTTTAGAGATTGTACCAGTGGTGTGATCAAGGCGGAACTTCTCCAGAGTAGGCTGATTGACCTTTTTCCCATCATCAGCTAGGTATGATACACAAAACATGAGGTACAGCTATCTTACCTCCTGGCTTTGCATATTTACAGAGATGATTTAGTTAGAAGTCTCTGTGCGTTTGCACCTTTTTAAACTAATGTTTGGTCTTTAAACACAGTGACAGATTAGAAGTGATTAGTGATTCTTAAATATGTCCTTACTTTTGTATCATTTTGCCAATCCACAGACATTTTCAGAAATATTGCTTGTGTTATGGTTGAAAAAGGCTGGTTGCTTGGAACCTATTGAAATGAAATTTATTGTAGAAAACAATGTAAAAGCATTTCAGCAGCAGATGTTCATTTTCAGTTTAGCAGTTCTAAACATAGGAGCCCAGGACTTCGAGCAAGCTGTGCCTGTATACCCCCTGACCATAAGCAGTGCAGCCTGTTGAAATGAGGAGTATAAATCAGGAAGGAGAAATAAAACCAATCAAAACAAAATTTGAAGTGTCTTAATAGCCCCTACCTTTACCTGAAATGAAGAAGAAAAATTATCTGTCAACACTGTTATGGATGGATGTGCTTTATAATATATGCTAATCTTCAACTCAAAACAATCTTCATTCTCCTCCAGAGAAGGGAAGAAAGTTGGTTTATTTTTTTCCAAAAAGGTTACACATTGCCCCAGCTTGATGTATTATGGTTACGGCAGCGTAGATAGGATGGTCTTTCTGGTGACAAAGTGCTGTGCCTTGTCATGGCACAGTGTAACTTCTGTTCCCAATAGCTGTCCTAACAGCAGAAAAAATAAACAAGTAACTTTGAATACTGGAAATACAAGGAAATATTTGAATACTGGAATACAAGGAAAATGTTGTGGAGCAACCATGGAAGAAAAAAATTACATGCTTTTTGGGTCTTTTTCTTTGTGGGTTTGTTGTTTTTTTAAGTAAATGTCTTTCAATAAGAACTTTCAACATTTCTGGTGCATGGGAGTCTAAAATTCAAGGTTGAGGGGGAAGGAACCATTTGACTTTGGATGAAGATTGGTATTTTGATAGATAGGAAATGTGAGGGTTTCCTATTGTTAGAAATGACAAAGGTTCTAAAAACAGGACTCAAGGTAGACACGTTAGTGAAGCAATAATTTATTATACATTTTTGCAAGAGTGGGTGACCCAACAAAGTAGGCACAATTTTGGTCAGAGCTTGCAGCCTTTTTATACCATATCCCTGTCATACATCCATACATATTCATTGGCTGTCCCGCTTCGTATTAAGATGAGTTCTAAGAAGTGGTTTCCATAAATTCCTCCCAATTGCATCTGCGCATTGTCCCGTGGTAGTGGTCGTCGGGGGTCTGTGATGAAGGCTCTCAAGTCTTCCTCAGGTTGAACCTTTCACCTCCTTCCTCTGTTTAACTATGGATTTTACAGACTCAACCAAGGCGCCCCATCCACAACAGTACACAATATAATGCACATCGCATGTCTGGGAGATTCCTGCTTCCATTGGTGAAGAAAATTAAAATGTATGAGTCCTTTTGTCTGGGACAACTGCTTATTGGCAAGTACTTGTCTTTACCTTAACTTTCCCGGCAACTGACATGGCCTAGGGCTGAAGGAAGTCAAAGCTCGATACAGGTTTCAGAGTGCACATATTAATTTTCTAGCTCCTGAAAAGGTTTGTGCTAATGAGCGATTCCACCCCTGGTAGACCCCACATGTCTTGCCTGGTTGTTGTGCTTTATTTCCTTCAGTCGCATTTTAACCCTTACTTGAGAGAGAGATTTTGCCATAGCAAAACTATATTAACAGTACTCCCTCTTAATTTATGGGGTCAGCCTGAGCCCTCCACAAGTCAGCATAAAAATATATGACAACCAATTTCAGTCTGCAAAAGCAACATTCCCTCAACATTTTCCACACTATGGGAAGGGTTTGCTGAATTTGGTCAAGGTCTCCTTTCTTGCCCCGTTCCTTTCATCCCTGCAGCAACTGCAAGAGAGTGGAATACAATATATTTACCTCTTGTTCTCCTACTAGGGTTTTTTGGTTCACCTCTCCTGGTAGAGTGACTAGTGCTCTGCTGCCCAGCTTCCTAGACTCCGGGCGTTTGCTGAGCTGCGTGCAGCATTTCTGGGAGGACTAGGGCTATCTGCACACACCCTGTGCCCACACCCATGAGGAGAAGACCTGCAGGGAACCCTAGGACCACGGTTTCTAATGGTATCTGCATCGTTTCCTTCACTGCTCAGCTCTCCTGCATAGAAATGCCTGAGCAAGGAACATAAACACATGGCCACTGTTGCAGTTCAGTGCAAAAGCCTCTAATTATGTACTTGGCAGTTTTGGAGGCTGACACACACCTGATTTTTAAATAGCTTACTGAGCAGATTGTGTGTCCAAGAAAGAGATTCCAAAGGGATTTTTACCCTCTTGCATATTTTCTTCAACCTTACAAAAATTAATTGTTCTAATGTGCTGCTATAAAATGCAAAGGTTTGTTGTTTTTGTTGTGTTATTCGGCATTGTGGAAATGTTGCCTGAAGCAGCATTTTTCCAGATAATAAAATGGAAATCCTGCCTGCCTAAGAGAACTAACGAAGCACCTAGACAAGGACCATTGTGAAGACACAGGAAACAACTGTGGACTACAAAAGGTCTCTGAGTAGTGTTTTTCCAATAAGCTGCTGTGTTTTCGGTAAGCTTTTCAGAGAACGGGTGGGTTCTTAGTTTAGGACTCAGGAGACCGGGAGATGAGGAAAAGCAAGAGGGAAAGTCAGCCTCAAAGAGGAAGGAGAAAAGGCTCTCCTAGATGGAGAGCCCCCTCTGCCTGGTGTGGTGCAGAGTGTCATGACAAAGGCCTGTTCACTGGAGTTTGTGTATCTGGAAAGACTGCACTGTGTTTTGGGTTTGCATGGCAAGATTTTCGCTAATGATGGGGGAGCTGCAGGGGCGACTTATGCAAAAAGCTGCTAGAAGCTTCCACCAGAGCCAACACCAGCTGGCTCAAGGATGGACCCGACACTGACCAAGGCCAAGCCCATCAGCAACGGTGGTAGTGCCGCTGGAATAACATATTTAAGAAGGAAAAATACCCACAAGCGGCAGCTTTTTGCCTTTAGAGAAATGAGTGAGAAAATTTGAGAAACTTTGCAGACACCAAGGTCAGAGAAACAGAACTATTTCTAAATAAACAAGTAAATTAAGGCCATCTTTTCACCAGACCCTACTTTCTTTGCAGTGGTACTAAAACTAGATGAATATTAATTCTGGATAGGGAGGTGCCTTCTTCTTCATAACACTACATTTTAATTTTTTTTTAATATGCCATGACTGAATTTACTTTAAAACCACAGTAGCATTTCTAATAGCTCACCTGGTAGAGTAAATTGTTTGTAGCAAGTACGTTTTCTGGTGAATCCTGGTCCAACACTACTAAGAGATCCACTAAGAATCTTGGGTAAGTAGAAAGCTCTGAGCAAACGTTTGAAGTGGTGAAGGAGCACCCAAGGGCTGGAGAAGAGTTGAAAACATGCAACAAGGAAACATTCAGGTATTCCCACCTATTTTTACCAAGTAGATATCTGCAGCTTCTTTCCTTGAGCTGAGTACTATTCTGCTAAAGGACATCAAGCACACCTTTTTGATACTGAGGTGTAAAATACGGTTATGAGAAAAGCTTTGCCAGAACTTGCAGGGGAGTTTATGGTACTGCCTCCTGGGGCGCTGGTACTGTAAATCCAGAGTCAGGGTTGGTGACTCAGATGCAAGTTGGCCTTCTCCGCTTGCCAGACTGAAACCTCTGGCAGTTCAGCACACACAGTGACTCAACAGCAGACACTCAGCTTCCTGCCAGGCAGTGATCCCCACCTTGCAGTCTGACTCCTGTCATTTATCCAGTTTCCGCCATGGGCTTCTCTAAAAGCTCTGTCAAGTACTTGAACTTCTGCTGTACAGAAATATATAAATGAGCAGTGTAGCTAAATCAATCTGACATTCACAAGTGCTCAATGAAGCGACATCTACCTGAAATCAAAGTGGTTCTGAATGGCTAATCGATGGTAAGTGAATCTGCATTAAAAAGGGTAGAGTGCTGTGCTGCTGTGCTCCAGTTTCAACAGACTTAAGATTTCATGCAGTGAGTGAGAGACACTTTGCAACAGTTGGAAGACATAGGCAGCATTTCCTCCCTCGATAATTCCAGACTGTCAGAACAGAGGCCAGTCCCCATCTTCCACTCCCTGATCTTATCCCTTTCTGTCCAAATGTCACTTGGCAAGTTTTCCGCCAAAGCCATCATCTCTAGGCTGTATCTGTGAATCATTTACTGTCTATGTATTTCAATCCAAAAAGGATATGCATGAAATCCCAGAGCCTGTAATAATGTATAGATGTGCCATTATGGGAAGTCTTCAGTCTTTATACACTGTGTGCCAGGACAGAACAAGCTATGACATAGAAGGGCTCAACACCTAGTACAGGGTTTTGCCGTTGGCCTTGGAGCAGTAGAGTCTGGATGAAATTCTACAACTGGAAAATCCCCATCCCACCCCACCTCACTTGTCCCAAAAGTCCCCAGTCTGCACACTAATGCAGGGACCTTTTGTGAAGGGTGTTTGAGCAATTTAATTTCTGCTTTCTCTCTAACTCCTACAGGCATCGTTCCCTGGAGTGTGTGGCTGGCTACCAGCTCTCTGCTGCCTTGCTGGCAGCTAAGACCCCCATCCCCATGAGGCTTACTCTGGGCCTAGTTATTACAGACTCCCAGGTGAATGTTAGTTTCACTCCGAGGTATTTTGCTTTTTGCAGAAGTTGTTTCCAGCTTCAGCTCAAGACTTGGCTCAGTGTTCTTTGGCAGGACACTACAGTAAAGCCAAGGTAGTGTAAATCAGTCATGGTGATGAAGACAAAGGAGGCAGACACAAGTTGCGCCAGCTCTGATGGGAAGCTGGCCATGCAGAAAGGCTATGGGGCTCAGCTCATAAAAGAAAAAGAAAAAAAATTATGTATCTCTACGCTGAGAGTTTAGCAACTTCATCATCCTCCTATGAGAGTCTAATGTGATCCTAGGCTGAAGGGTAGATGGGCATGTCTGCATCCTAAATTCATTGTGCGTGGAGAGACACCAAGGAGATGAAGACATCATACAGATCCATCTGGCTCTTCCTTCTCAGAGCCTCATAAGGAACCTGTCTTTCCTTGCATATGACATGCGAAGGCTCCCCTGGCCGTCTTCCCATCTCTCCATCCCATTTCATCTGCTTTTCCTCTTGCAAGTGGAGGAGGCAGGGAGCTGGATAGTGTGAATGGGAAGTTTGCCCCTGCAGCTTGCTTCTCTGAACCATAAGCCAAGAGGGGTTGCAATTTCAAGGCAATTCATGTATTGTGAATCCTTAAATTGTTGTGCTGTGATGAGAACTGAAGTCCCAGATCTCTTAAGTGCACTAAAAAATTTCACCCTGTGTTTAACTCTGTCCTGGGCCTCCAGAACTGTGCATCTGCTGAAGCAGTCCAGATGCCACAGGCACACTGCTCTCTTCCTCAGCTTGGAACCTTATCACTGCAGAACTCAGGCAGACTGCAAGTCATCTGAGCCCACATGGGATCATATGAGTCACTGTGTGCAAACTACAAGGAGGGGGGAAGAGCTTCTCCAGAGATGTTTCTGGAAGCTTTATGACAACCAGGTAATCTCCAACAGTTTCTGAGATCAATTCTCCCAATAAACTTTGAATAAACAAGGTCAAAGCATGTAAATGAGAGGCTCTTCAGAGCCCCATGTCATGCAGGGGAAGGTTTGCACAGAGCAGCTCCACAAAAAAACCCTCCAAAACAACAAGAAAAAAACCCAGCAAAACAACAACAACAGAAAAGACAAGCAAGATGAATTTATCTTGAGCTTTTATTAAATTTCCTGTGATAAACCTTCAAGCACTTCCTCTACATAGCAATTGTTTAAAATGACATTACTCCAAACTGCACCAATCAACCTTCAGGTAGGAGTACAGCATCCCCAGGCATGGCATGGATGCTTTTGAACATAAATACTCATCTCCTCCTGTAAACTATTGCCAAATTTTCTCACCAGCCTCCCAGGCTGGTGATGAGAGGATGAGAGGAAATTGTCTCAAGTTGTATGAGGGGTCATTTAGATTGGATATTAGGAACAATTTCTTCACTGAAAAGAGTGGTCAGGCATTGGAACAGGCTGCCCGGAGAGGTGGTGCCGTCACCATCCCCGGAGGTGTCCAAAAAAATGTGTAGATGTGCACTTCAGAATGTGGTTTAATTGACATGGTGGTATTGGACTGATGGTGGGACTTGATGATCCTAGAGGTCTTTTCTAACCTTAAAGAGTCTATTCTATTCTCTGAGGTTACTGGGAGTGTTGCTGCAGTGATAGCAGCTGAGTCCCTGTTCACACTCATTTCACAAACATTGCATACCCAGCAGCAGAATAGCTCTCTGATGATACCATGAGCGGGTTTTGACTCAGTGGCAGGGCTAGAGTTATTTGTGGCTCTCCTCAAATATTTGCTGATAATCAGGCAAAGCAGCTGAAATAATTCTGATTATTTTCCTTGCTATTTACTGCCAATTGGAGATGAATAAATAATTTCCATTGTTAAGGTGACTATGAGTGATACTGGTGGTGAGTTTTTCATGACAGACTGTAAAGGGAAGACTACACACATGTGGTGGGTAAGTTGTGCTACCTCAGAGCTAAGAAATGAAGAGACACATATGTTTATAATTCATAAGCTATGAAGAGGTGGGCCTCAGAAGCACTTAGCAGATCCTGCACCATGGGATCATTAATACACTGTGTAGGCAAGTCTAACCGCTCAATACCAGTGGTGATGGGATCTGCTTTCCTCTCTCCACTAGTGGACCAGGTACAGCTTTCTGGTTTGAAGGGATAAGTGGCTGCAAAGAAGAATGCTTCAATGGAAGAAACACTTCTGCAGCCTGACTGAAGGATCTGTGCCTAAAGAGACATGTTTTAACTGCACTTCTGGGCATCTGAACACAATTCAGACTGATGAGTTGTGCCCCCAGTGGAACAGCTTCATGTGTGCAGCTACTCAGAGCAAAAAGAACTAGATCTGAAGGGGCTGTCCTATACAGTGCCTCACCAAGGCAGGGAATGACCATGAATTATTCATCAGTCTGTTCAAGCTGGCCAAAAGAAAAAAAAAGTGGGGATTTTTTGTTGTTTTGAGTTTTCTTTTTAACATGCGTTAGAATTAAGTACTCTTAATTTCTACTTGCAATACAGACAAATTTTGAAGGAAAAGGACTTCAAACATTGAAAATTTGGTGTTGAAAACATGAACACTTTTATTCCAGGGTTTAGACAGAAAAGAATCTATGAGGGGTTTCCGGTCCAACCTCTCAGTCAAAGCAAAGTCAGCTTCCATGACTGCTCAGGAAAGAAAGGCATCTTGAATCCCACTGCAATCAGATCAAGAGTATGCTGCTGTGAGTGGAGAGCAGCCTTTTACATGAAAGCAGTATGACTGTATGTTCCCACTAATCATGTTCTCATTTAGCATCATGCAACTATTGTCACTTACTTAAGCGGGAGATTGGGTAGCTGAGGAGATGTTTTTGGGACAGAATTGCCTAGCTGATATTTTGCTCTTTGCAGAGTTAATGACAGGGAACAGGTTGGATATAGGATATAGGTGCATTCCCACCTTCAGAAAAGGGAAAAGTGATGCTCCCATTTCTCTTTCTTCTCCCCTTCATCTGCTGAGCAGTTCTTGGTCAAGAATTGAACAAATGTTGGAAGTTGAAAGTCTTAATATGGTCCACACATGAGAGGAGAGGGATGACAACCTTGGCTGAGAGGGTCAGAAGAAAGGAATCTATAGCTGTCCCTTTTCCTCTGCAAATAGGTTATTTGGAAACTAATTGGCATTGATTTAATCTGCAGTTGGTTTCATCTAAGTTATCAGCAGTGATATAATATGCTCTAAACATCTTTGGTGGTCAGAAATGTTGAGGGAAGACTTAAAACTGATTTAACCCAGCTGTTTTGTTTCTTCCTTTGGGACAAAAGTGTTCCTGATATCATAAGCCAGCATTTCAATTAGTGAGAAAGGTGAAAAAAAAGAACCTTTAGGTGAAGTTGCCACACTTGTGGAAAGAATGACAGACTATGTGCTGCATGCACTGGGTGACATGTCCAAACGTTTTGCTTAATGGACAGCACTGGCAAGCCTGACCTCCAGGTCTTACGATTATTTTTGATTTTTACAGAAGGGAGAGGGAAAAACTTCCCAAACTTGCTCTCTGCCATCACGCAGCTCTGACCTATCATCCTCTGCAGCAAGCGTGCCAAGATTGGAGTAGTCCTCTTTACTTCCTCTCTCCTTTGCCTGTGGGTGGGTTTGCAGGAGCTGCCCAGCCACACCAGTGCTGTGCTGACAAACTCAGCATTGCAGCTGAGCATCGAAGGTTGCTCTGGAGACACATACTTCTAGCATCTGGGTTGAGTCCCTTGTATTTTGAAACAGGTTTTCTGGCCTGGTTTGATTTACTCAGCCTAAAGAGCTGAGAACTATCAAACTGTGAAATTTTCCTCTGGGTTTCTCCTCACCCTTGATTCCTGTTGCTGCGTCCACATGTGAGATGGATTAAGGCTTGGACAAGTGGTTCGGATGTTGCTATTTAAGATCCTAGTTAGGATTTGCAGCCCCACACACATGCATGCACACAGGCTTTTTGGGGGTGCAAGAACACATTTGCAGCAAGTAACTGTGTTTATTCATCTGTACATCAACAGTGAATTTCGGTACATTCCCTAGATCCCACCCCACTAGCAGGGTTCAATCACTTAAAACCAAGTGACACAGATGAAGTGTACAACAGGTAACACTGTTCCACTGACCTCAAAATCCATGCCTAAATAAATTGCATGAATTAGGCACCACAATTGCATGTGTTAAGCACCACAAAGTGCTCAAATGTTGGGCAGAGGGGTAAGTTAATGAAATAAGTTGCTAAAAAAACCCACAAGACACTTGTTCAGCTCTCATATGAACTGTAAAATTTCAATATTTCTACTGCCTTCCAAGGAGTTCATATCCTCTGGTTTTGCACACAAGAAATCTTCTGCAAGTGATTTCCACCACAGGCTACAAACAGCTTATTTCCTTTGCAAGCTTTAATCAGCAAAGAGTGGAACTAATCCATTTAGTGCGGACTTATGGTAACATAATTAGTTAACCTAGGTCCTTTGTCTCCTTAAATTCAAAAATGTTACACTTCCCTTCCCAAGCCCTTAAATGGATACAAAATTAAGTTATCTTTGGGGGTTTCTCTGGTGTTGACATGCTGGATTTTTCGGAAAGCTGATCTGCAGCACCAGGCCAACCCGCCCCTTAAAATGCAACAGCAGGGATATTTTGTTTTCTCGTGCTTGGTCTGAAATCGGAGGTGTTCTTAATTAATTTTTAAAATGCTCTTTTAAAAGGCTCTAAAGTAATTAAAAGAATGACAGGAGATGTGGTATATTACCAGTGCCAAATATGATTCAGACAAACTGTCACTAGAAAATGTCGCTGACGATTCAAAGTTCTCCAAAATCTATTATTAAAGCTGGTTGGACTGCTTGGGGTTTTTTTCTTTTCATATCAGCCACAGTCCTAAACATAATCTCAGATATAGCAAAATACAAATTACTCTGGAGGGTGGGTTTTTTTCTTCTTTGGCACTGGGAACTGCAGGGAGGGCTTTCCAACCATCTATCTTGTTGCGCTCAGCTCTGGCATTAGACCAATCAGTCCAGAGCCTTGTTCAGGTGAGTCTGGAAAAATGCTGAAAGTCTTCTGAAATATTTGAAACCCTGGTCTCCAAAGGGCATTTTGGATGTTGCAGAAAAAATCTCCATAACCTGAAAAGGGATGGGAAAATAAAATGGTTTATTGTAACATGAAGAAAATGTATGTTATTCTTTCAGGCTTTCCTTGAGGCATGTCCTTGTTTCATACCTGTTCATTCAGCGCTAAGCATGTTATTATTCTGGTCTGCAGCCCCTCTCATAACCTTGAGCCCTGGGACTATTTTCAGACTATGCCTGGAACAAACAAGCCCATTTTCCATACTTTGAACCCTTCCTACAAATTTTCTTCTTTTTTGGCTGGCATTCTACAGATAGCCTCCTACCGCTGCTCTTCATCATCTCCCAGCTCTCCTTTCAGATAAGTTCATTCTAATAAACTGAAAAATGGGCAGGAATTGATAGGATGCAGTCCCTGCTCAGCTGTTCTGCAGTGACTGGGTCTTAGTTGCTCTGGGTCACCTTTTGCTTTCTGTCCCCAGGCCAGAAGTCAGCAGTTTTAACATTCTTCTAATAGACAGGATCTTTTCCATCCATTCATGCCCTTTCCCCATCACAAATTCTGACACCAGGTAAGATTTCCACAAATCCCCCATTCCCTATCAGAGAGGATGCAATTTCTAGCACATGTCCCCAGTAAAACTTGTACAGGAGCAGCAAGGGAATGTGATGGTGGCCTGGCCCAAGCTGTAGCCAGCCTTGCAAGCTGGAGGGCCACCATGAGCTAGCACCCAGGTGGTCTAGAGCATGGCTTTGTACAAAACCCTCCTGCCTTGGTTTGCTTAGATGTTGCTACAGATGCAGCCACGGTCTTGGTGGCACTGATTTTGTTAAAAAATGGAATGTAAAAATAGTACTTTCACTGTAAATACTGCATTCTTCCTGAAGCTTCCTACTGCTCAGATTTGCCTAGCAACTCTCTTCTTGGCTGCCAGTGTTGCTGGTGTTTTGCCATACAGATGCAGCCTCCATCTGGTGGGGGACAGAGGAGAAGGGAGTTGTAGGAACTCATCCCCACTCTTGGGAGGTCTGTGCCTGCTGCCTTGAAAAGAGGCTGCAGTGAGTGTTGTCTCAGTGGTGGCCCATGTCTGCTCATGGCCCTGGCATGGTGTCTGCCACCTTTTAAGTGATGGCTCTTTTACAGCCCTGCCAAGCTCAGAGGCAAGCATTAATTAAGAGCCCAGCTTTATGTACTAGCAGTGTCCTTCACTGCTGTGAACACAGGGATATGGCAGTGTCATCTGCACAGTTCTCTAGTGAAAACTACTAGCCATAGAAAAGTGCTACTGTAAATAAACTGTTAAAAGCTACTTTTTTACCTACTTGTAAATCTTCAGTGCTTCTGAAAAACAGTCAAATATATAAGACCCCCTCTGAAAGGGGGTCAAAACCCTCAGGTTTTGTGTCTTGTAAGAGGTTGTATTATTAAGTAGTACAGGGTCCTGTCAGAGAATTAATTTTCCTCATGTAAGATGAGACAAAGTCCTGATTTAGGGGCAGAGGCAAATCTCTTTGGCAGCAATGATGACAGAAAAGGGTGCTGATATCAGGCCCTGAGGTTAGTATTCAAAAACAGATCAGGGGTAGATCTAAGAAAAGAAAGGAAAGGTAAATGCTGGGAAAGGGATGAGAAGGTCTGGGGATATATGACAGGGCCTGCAGTAGAGTAATATCTGGTTTGTGGGGCTGAGGAGGTGCAAAGTGGGAGGAGAACATGTTTGAAAGTGACCATGAGTGAAACATCACAGAAAGGAGTGATGTAGGTGACTTAGTATAGGATAAAGTTTCCATGGGGTGTAATGGACGGGATTTGTACCCAGAGTCTCCTTTCAGTCCTCTCTTCCCTCTTCAGTTGCAGTTCACTGGAGCTAGCTAGCAGTGCTTCCACCACAGCCCTAGGCCCTTTCAGCATCTCTTCTTTCCTCTCTTGTGCCCTGGTCTGCTTTTCCTGGAGAGCTTTTCTTTCAGCTTGCAGTATGTCAAACTGTGCTCCTTGCTCTGCAGTCAAGTCACTGCAAGCCCCAGTGAAATCCATTCAGTTATGGTGGGCATCTTTTCTGAGTGTGCAGCATTTCTCAACAGATGCAGCATTTGCAAAAAAAACCCAGACAAGCTGAGGATGCATTTCCAATCAAAACAGAATGTCAGTGTTAAGGCCTGGGCTGCTCCAAAGCCTCTACAAAGAGGAACATGCAGGTATTTCTCTATCCTGGTCACTTCTGTGGCCTATGTGATGAGCCCAGCTTCATGGACTCCCAGTGCTCGTGGGTGGGGACCTGTGCAATCCTTCTCTTGGAGCAGGAATATCACAAATGTATAAACCTGCTGGTGATTTTGCTTTCCAGTCTCCCTAAACAGAGCAGTTAGCAGTGAAGCATAGCACCTTGCTGGAGCTACATGCTGCATGGGCTTCAGGAGCTTCCCTGATAGGAAGGTAGGTGAGACACAGAACAGAGCAGCAGTTATAATTTCTCCTGGGAAGAGGGCAAGAGCAAAAGTATTTAGTGTCAGACACTTCAACTTCCATGCAGCATCATGTGCACACACAGTATTCCAGGCAAAGCTGCTATGAGTTTAAGTAGAGCACCAAGCTCCTCTTTCTAAAGTGCATCTCTTTCATCCTTTCACAGGACTCTGGTTTCTCTGACCCAGCAGGGAGAGATTTGACATGTCTCACCAGGAGGCCACAGTTTTGAAAATATGCCAAGCTTTCTGCAAGAAGCCCCCTTGCACACCCACTCTGTCCTGAAGGTCTTCACCCATGTACTGTTTTGGACGGAATTTGTGGCCTACAGCCCACAAATCAGTTGAGGGGGGCGGGGGAGGGGGTAGCAGAAACATTTTGAATCCTGTAGAAAACTGACTGGAACACCATGCAGATGCAATTCCCAGCATGTTCATTTAAAATACAGTTTTGAAAAGGCAATTTTGTAATAAAATATTTTTTTTTTATTATTTTAAGGTTTCCCTTCTCAGGGAAACACAATGTTCCTGAGTACCACCAAAATGACCTAAGAAGCGCTGATAAAATTTTAATTTCAAAATTGCTGAGTGCAGCTTCTATATCATACAGATCTGAAAGAGCTGGTACATGTTAAAAAGTCTCTCTGTATATTACAAGGAAATCCTGGCAAAGTATACCAGAACCAAGAGACATTTGAATGCAGGCAAGATCACCTTCAACTCACAATACATTTCTGTCAAAATAGCACTGAATTATTTTATTAAATAGTAAAATCTTTTGAATTTAGTGATCTGGTCTTGAGGAAGCTTAGCCATGTTTTCTGTCCAGAAGATCTGTAGCAATAAGTCATGTCATATTGATTTTTGGCATCTACTGACAGCCCTACAAGTTGACAAATTTAGCAACAGCTAGCCTGCAAAATCTTTCTTTTCACTGCAGCTTTTTCTAGGAAATTGGCCCATTTGTGTTCATCTTAATGTAGATGGAAGTAGGAAAATTTACTGCAGTTTCTCTCCCTCTTTCATCCATCCTGGGAAACAGACCTCCAAGCAGATAACCTCCAGTGCTGAGTCACTTTGAAGCACTTTGCAAAGCATTGCACAAAGAAACGGGGGAAGCAAATTGGGGAGTGAAAAGTTTGTCATGTCTGGTTTAATTAGCAAAATTACTATAGCAAAAGTAAAATTACTTTTACTATAGTAAGTTTTAAACCTATGTCAAAAAAAGGAAAGAACTTATAAAAGACCCCTCTGAGCTAGCAGGGTGTCTGCCACTGAAACCAGACTATGGCTAAGAGTTATGGACCTGTGTTTTTTCATTTAAAACATCACTATTTACACTTTTCTTCCATTTGTTATGTACTGTGACTGCTCGTGGTGCTTTCTGTGATAACATGTTATGACTATTAATAGCCAGCAAACACAATAAATCCCTATTGCAGGGAGGCAGAGTAACTTTTTTGTGTAATGAAAAATACCTCGTGCACATTTCTGATAATATTTCAGAAAAGTTTAAGACAGTGGGAAGATTTTGTTTAAGGATTTAGCTTTATCTTGACAACCAAGCTGTAATATTAAATCCTCCTGAAATCTGCCATCAGAAATTCAAGGCTGGGTATTATTAGAAGTGCTGGTCTTGAAGATTGTTGAGAGAGGTACAGGAGTTTAACATCTTCCCCTAGGTAGTGGAAAAATATTGATACACAACTGGGCTAAGGAGCAGGGGAAGATATTCTGCTTAACACCATGTGGCATGCATCATGACCTACAGAGAAAGCAGACTTGTTTCCATGCTAAAGCTCAAAAGCCCCCTGGCAGCTCAAACCTGCTTCTGTGCAGTTAAATTAGAGGAGTTAAAGGCAAAGATCCAGCAACAGAGGTGCAGGGTATTTCTGTCTTCATTCCTAGATTAATTCTAAGTCAAACTGTTTCATTGTGGAGGACTGTGGTGGTGGTGCAGCACTCCAGACCACTCTGAGCTGTCAGGATAAGCGCCATGGTGCTGCTATCTTGGAGACAAGTGCAGTGACTTGGGCATCATCAGGCACTCTGGCCATGACTGGGCCATCTGCTGCCTGTATTGACTAGCTGATGACTCAGCAGGAGTTGTGGCCAGAATGAGGAACACTGAGTACATAGGTAGCAATCCAAAAGTGAGAGCTTTTGAGCTCTACAGGACTGCAAAAGGAGCTGTGTGACCCAGGATCTCCCCTGAGCCGGGGGACCTCTCCGGGCACATTTTCTGAGGATTGAGATTGTCTGTCGACTGTTTTGCAAGCACTCAAATCTCTGATTTTGCAGTGTTTACTGACTGCCCATTGATCAATGCTGGTGCATAGAAGTGAGTAATTTGTGAAAGTCATGAAAAGGGAAATTTTAATCACAGGTTATCCTCTGTGCTTGTGTGTGTGTTATTTGGTTCAGAACTACTTGCCTCTGTGTGTGAGGATTGTCTCCCTGTCTGTATGTGCAATTTGATTTAACCACCATCTACGTGCACAAACAACCCTAGTTTTGGATGACCCTTGCCATTCTCGAGTCTTTAACTAAGTTGATATTTTGTTTGTAAAAAATGCTATTAAATCGCTCTGCTAAATTGGCTGATGATTAAGTGCTGTTAATAATCATAAAACCTAATCTCGTGATCTATCTCAAAAATATTAATAAATCCTAAATTGCTGCTAAACCAACACCGTGTAACAAAACCTCATCTGTGACAAGGGCCACATTCATGTAAAAGCAGATCTGTCATGTAATTGCTGATATATAGGACCCTGAGGTCTGGGTGACAATTTGAGCCATTTGCTTCTTGCTTTTTCCTACGTCAGAGTTTGCTCTCACACTGGCCAGTCGCCAGGGAGCCAAAGGAGAACCCGTCCAACAGTCATTGCTTGAGTCGATGAGCAGCTGAGTTTCAGAAAAAGGCTTGGAAGGGAAAGAGCAAAGGAGAGGCAGAAAGGTTGCTTTTCGCCTGCAAGCTGCACCAAGCCAGTGTTGTTGCTCTCTGGATAGTCAGCCTACAGGAAATTACTTTCTTTTTGCGAAGGAGGTGGGTGCGTGGTGAGCTGACTGGAGCTACATGTCCTAACAGGGCAGGTCTTGGTGCAGCGTCCTGTTTGCCTACAGGAACAGCATGTGCGTTTGGGCCATGGCCTTGCCCTGCTCATCTCTGCGTGCAACACACAGCTTTGAGCTCATCTGCACCTCCCAAAGCCCTAACACAGCCCAAAACACATCCAGAGGGCTACGTGACCCTGATTTTCCTGTGTGTCCACAGGCTGCTCACCATTACTAGCTGCTGCAGCAAGGTGAAAGCCATGAGAAACCCAGCAAGCCTCTTCGGGCACTGCCCCATCCCTCCCCATTGTTCATCTCTCTGTCTCTCTGCCCTTTTCTCTCTACAAAGCGGCCTTTCATGAGGATGCAAGTCCCGATCTGCTCCTCTACCTGATGCTTCCTTCTCTCACTCCTTTCCAGTTGAGCACTGTGATTTCTCCTTGCTTAAGAGTGTGCTTCAGAGAGCTGTCTCTGTGGGGGTTGGCAGCTGACTGGCACAGCTGCTGGTGGGAGTTGGGTTTGCTTATTCACACTGCTGTACTCACGTATCAGCCTGAGCGAGACTGATGGGAGATGAAAAACCCAGTAATTCCATGGCAGATGACATTAAAAATGTCTCTACCCCTTTTCCACAGCATGGGATCCTTCTCTGTATCACTTTAATGCAACAGCTCTTGAACATCCTTTATATTGCAAGGGACTCAGTCCATTATCTGCGTAATGCTGGTTTTTAATTGCTTAAACAGTTTTCCAGCACTCAGATCTGGACTTGGCGCAACTCTTGCTCTGGTTGTGTAAGACCTTCCCACTCTACAGTCATTTATTACCTTGATTATTTAATGTACCCTTTTTGCTTATAATAGACTACATTATCCCACTCCCAGCAACAGCAGAAAATACTTTTCCTCACAGTGCTAACTAGCAGCCACGGTTGGCTGCTCCCAGCAGAGTGGACCTTCTTCTGTCTACAAAAGTCTTAAAACAATAGAGAAAGTAAAAGGTCTTGTGTTAAAAAGCTGAAAACTGGCCATGTTTGATTCGCCACCTTTCTGTGCCTGGCAAGGAAAGCTTAATGTGGATGTTTCTGATTGCAGCTGACAAAGGATTCCTGGCTGCCATTCCTTGCTGTTGCTTTGTTCCATGGGTTTGCAATGGAGGGGCTGCTAGATGGCAACACATGTTGGAAATATGAAGGGATTATCCATTCGTGACTCCGGTGAGATGAAGGGGAGGCTAGCATCTCCTAACTCAGAAAGTTCTCCCATACAGCTGATGGGCACTACTTTTGCCACCTTCTTTAATGAACCTTCACAGAGAACCAGCAGTTGTGATGGTTTCTATTAAAATTAACAAAGGCCTGTCCTATCAGAATGTGGTGGTTTAACTCTGGCTGGAGGCCAGGTGCCCACCAAAGCCGCTCCATCACTCCTCTCCTCATCTGGACAGGGGAGAGAAGATATAATGAAAGGCTCCTGAGTTGAGATAAGGACAGGGAGAGATCACTCACCAATTACTGTCATTGGCAGAACAGACTCAACACAGAATAAAATGCATCTAAGTTATTACCCAATCAAAACAGAGTAGGATAATGAGTAATGAAACCAGATCTTAAAACACCTCCCCCTAACCCTGGCTTCTTACTGGGCTCAACTTCATTCCCGAATTTTCTCCCTTCTCCCCATGAGTGGCACAGAGGGAGACAGAATGGGGGTTTCAAACAGTTCATCTCTGCTGCTCCTTCCTTCTCAGGGGAAGGACTCCTCACACTCTTCCCCTGCTCCAGTGTGGGGTCCCAAGCACAGGAGACAGCTCTCCATGAATTTCTGCAACATGAGTCCTTCCCAATTCAGTCCTTCATGAACTGTCAGAGTGGCTTCCATAGGGTACACACCTTCAGGAACAGCTTCTCTCCATGGACTTCAGGTCTTGCCAGGGGCTTGCTCCACACAGGCTTCCCACTGGGTCACAGTGCAGTTCAGGTGTCTCCACCTGCTCCAGTGTGGGATCTCTCCACGGGCTGCAGGTGGGATGTCTACTCCCTGTCATCTTCCATGGGCTAAAGGGGGACAGTCTGCCTCACCATGGTCTTCTCCATGGGCTGCAGGGAAATCTCTCCTCTGGCATCTGGAGCACCTCCTCCTTCTTCACTGACCTTGGTGTCTGCAAAGTTTCTGATATCTTCTCACTCCCTTCTCTGGAGGCAAAAAGCTGCTGTATGTTTTTTTTTCCTTCTTAAATACGTTATCACAGAGGCTCTACCACCATTGCTGATTGGCTCAGCCTTGGTCAGCAGCGAGTCTGTCCTTGAGCAGGCTGGTATTGGCTCTGTTGGATATAGGGGAAGCTTCTAGCTACTTCTTGCAGAAGCCACACCTAAACACACACACCACACACCCCCCAAACCTTGCCACACAAACTCACAACACAGAACAAGCAAGAAAAGAGGATCTTGAAGGTCTTTTCCAACCTTGATGATTCTGTGATCCTTTTAACATAAACTCATTGGATATCTGAAATCTGAGCCTTTATAAGGGCACAATAGCTCCACTGACAACCAAGGTTGTTGATTCCCTCCACGGGTTGATACAGGCAGGTTTCTGTGTCACAACAGCAACTCGAACTAGGGTCATATCTGAAGCAATTTTGTTTGTACCTTGTCTATTATAATCTCCAGTCTCTAAAATTAAGCTTGACTGGTCACTTTGTTTTTTCTTTAATAGTGCCATTGACAAGTCAGCTAACAATATCCACATGACAGGGAGTACTTCAACACAGTAAGGCCACTCTGAATGCTGCCACATCTCATTAATAACTAGCTGCCCTGCTACTGCGACTCCAATTTCACAGCTCCCATTTGCACTCTCTCTCTGGTTAATCACTGACGGTTTTAGTTTGCTGATGTTAATTGGTAATTTATTGTGGCTCTATCCATCTGATGGACACTGTTTTCATCTCACCACCAATGCTTCTACCCCACTGCCTCCTTGTGATTGACTAGTAAAAGTAAAAGCAATGAGACTTAAGTTTGAAGCTTGTTTGAAAGCAGAATCATTGCTGTAATTGATTCACTTTAATTGTGGGCTCTCAGCCTCCTGAAGCCAGTGCTTCCATTCACTGTTACCACCTTGAAGGATGCACAGGGGTGTCCTGCCTCAGTTCTATGGCAGCTACACCTGACAGACCAAAGTAGCACAGAGCTGCAGTCACCAGGACCTACAGCTCAGGAACAGGAGACCAACTGCTTTGCAGCAGACCCACCTGTGTCTATCACCAGCAGATAGAATAAGAAGAGAGCAGGGAGCCATGCTGCTCTCTCTGACCCTCCCTAGGGTAACACAACTTGTCCACACTAGAGTTCAGGACTATCAGTGACTATAATAAATGCACTTAGTCCCAGAAAACACACGTCCATGGGCAGCATCCAAGGGGGTACCAGGCTCTAACACACCTGGAAGCACGAAGAAAAGTGTCACGGCTGTATGTTTGTAGCTGTGATGGCTTGATCATGCAAGCAGAATGAGGCTTTGTAGGGACAGGGGCAGCTAATATCTTCTGTTAGCTTGGGCTGCACTGTTGGGGAAGAGATCCTGTATTAGCCAGTGATGAACACCTTTTGTGCACTTGCAGGTGGCCCTGGAGACCAGCACACTTGCTTGTCCCCAGCAAAGTTACAGCAGAAAACACCAGGCCATGGCCCTAGAATCACAGCCACTATTCATAAGACCTCTGCTCCAGAGCCATCACCAGCTTTGTTGCCCTTCTTTGGATGTGCTCCAGCACCTCAGTGTCTTTGCTGTGGTGAGGGGCACAAAACTGAACAGATGCTGCACTCAGAGCACTAGCAGAACCTGTTGCTGCCTCTGTGTGACCTTATGCTGGGACATGGAAGGGAAAGGCTAGGTTGTCTGTATGTCCAGGTGCTATTAAGAATGAACATGGGCTGCAACGGCTACAGACATTGTGCAAGTGTGGACATGATGCAAGCCCCAAAAATAGCTCATGCAGGGCGCCAGGAACTGAGGAGGGCAAAGAGGAAGCCAGATCCTGCACTGGAAGAAGATTACATAAACAAACCTTTCAGCCCCATACCAAGCCTTTTGTGACCCTGCAGTTGCATATGCATCTGTCACAGGGTGAGATAGCTGTGAGGCATGGTCCATGTACCTTGGGGGTCTGAGCAAGGACCTGGGGCTTTCTGAGTAGATGCAATACTTATTCTCTGCTCACCAGCCCACTGTCTTCTGCCACCCAGGGCCTCTTGACTGCGTGCTGAGTCCCAGATGGTTCTTGCATCCTCAGTGCGTACTGGTCTGACAGCATGACTCTTCCCTATGCATTTTCTGTAGGCAGAAAGTTGCTTTTTGTTAGGCAAACCCAGGGGGCTTCTCAGATCATACCACTGTGCATGAGTTTTGCATTCTGTCAACTATATAATTGGGAAATAAATATAAAATTTGGGTGTGATTTTCAAGAGGAATTTGCATGGGCTCAATCAGTTCTAAGGAAAGCAAGACTGAAGCCAGTGGCTTAGAGCAAGAGATGACTTACAAGCCTTGCCTGCAAAAGGTGTATACCAGATTCTTCTAGCTCTGATGGGTTGGCAACCCTCTCCAGCATGGCACCATGATTTCAAAACAGCACACCCCATTTGCTGCAGCTGTCTACATGGGAGAGTCAGCTCTGCAAAGGTGCACCAACTCCTGAGTGCTAAGCCAACAACTTACCGGGAGTAGAATTGCAGGCTGGATGATCACAATAAATCAGAGCTCAATTGTACCTCTGGTGTCTCAGAAGAGCAGCTGGCTTGTTTATGGTGTTAGTTTTTTGACATTTAATGCTGCAGGAACCCAAATTGATAATTATTATAATAATTTTATATATATAAAACAACAACAATAATAATGATGCTAATATCAAGATCTGGGTGGTAACATTAAGTTGTTACTGGTAGCATACTTCCTAGGGCAAAAGGAAAGGAACTGGGACCTGTATTTACCATTGTAAGATCCAGGCTTAAAACATAAAGGGGAATGGATGTAGCAATAAACGCTGTCTGAGTTTCGAGCTCAGAGATGCAATTCAGTTCAGTTATGGTTTCAGCGCCTTGTCCTTCTGGGGGATAGTCCACTGGGAGAATTAAAAAATCAGCATCTTCATCCCCACGCACAGAAGAATAGTTCCAATGGACAGTGAGCCTGCACACAGGAAGAAAATGTTGGGGAACCAGGGGAGAGAGGGGAGCAAGCAAGACCCAAGCTAAGATAAGCTTGGAGGGCAGTCTGCTGCTGCACTAGCTAGTTACAGGACAAGCCTGGATATTGCAGCAGATTTATCCCCTGCTAGTGAAGGCATGCAGCTCCCTGCTGCCAGGAACCTGGGCTTTCTTTTGGCTGAGCTGAGCTGGGGGGCTGGAGCAGTTCGCTTTCTACCTCCCTCCCTCCCTCCTGCACAGCCTCAAGCTGGTGCTCTCCACAGTAGGAGCCTCATACAGGAGATGCTCAGATCAGTCTGGGCCCATTATATTATTTCCCCACTATTTTCCACAGCAAAGAAAGAAAATGAGAAAATGACTTTCAGCTGGTAAGGTTTCTCATTCAGTAGCATTTCCCAAAGAGAGAGAGACCGAGCAAGGACCTCTGTCATCGAATCAGTAAATTAGTATCTTCCCCTCTGTATATCTTAAATTTTCATCTTAGCATTTTGCTGTTAGCATTTTTCCACGTTGACAGCTATATTGCTAGAGCACTTCTAGCAGATACCTGAGCACCATGGGAAAACCCTCCTGGCCACATACCTCTTAAAATATGTCCAACTTCTCAAACTAGTGGAGTGTGTTGTTAAAGTGGATGGAAAATTTCTTTAAAGATCAGGGAAGGAAATAATAATGGGGGAAAAAATATCTTGGAATGTGCCACAGTCAGGCCATAACAACCTGATCAAATCTGACCCGTGGAAATATCAGGTATTACAAAAATAATAGAGTTCAAATACCTGGGGCAAATAGCTCTTGTTACACCTTTCCTGTAGTTCCCCCTAAGAATGGAAAATATGTGTGAACCCAAGTTACCTGACATTTTCAGAGCATGCTGAAATCCAGGGGAATCTCTAGCTGCCTTCCTAAATGGCCTGATACATCACCCTTGACAAAGGAGTAATTACAAGACACAGGTGACTACTCATCCATGCATAGGGCAGGCCATGCCCCGAGTTCAAATGCTCCTGGAGCCACTGGGAATGCATACTCTATGGAAAGGCAATTAAATTTGTTTCCTACATCTTTTGGTCACCCCGGGACAGCCCTAAACTTTACTAATGTGGAACATTACAGTTTATGTCACATCCTCCAAGCAAGGTAGCCTCAGTCTGTCATTTTCATGGTTACATACATGGGGCAGAGTCCTTCACAGGCATGGGGCAGAGTCCTTGCACCTCCAGCACAAGATGGGCTTGTGTGTGCTTACCTGCCTCAATATAACTTGCTTCTGTCACATATAAAATGCACCCTGGCAGCAGGAAGTCTACTGAGATAGATTTCAGATGTGTTGCGCATGGGGCACACACCTGTCCATCACTATGACACATAGTCCCGTGTAATACGCAGTGATCTAGATGTGGCTGTGCATCTCAGCACCGCTAGCAATGGCTGTCCAGAGCCAAGCTGGGAAGATGACCTTCTCCCTTTGCCTAGGAGAAGCAGTGCTGGACACTTGGCAGCAGCTGGAGGAGCCAAATGACCTATGGTGGCCTAGTAAGCATTTCTGCACATCACAGCCTATTAGCAAACATTGGGCATTGTTGTTTCCGATGAGATGCCATCTGGAATAAGAACAGGCAACTTCATGCATGTATTTGAGCATTCAGACAAGTTTAGAAAGCAGGCAGGAATGTGGAAGGAAGGAATTCAAATATTTCCCAAGCTTGTAGACCTAGAAGCCAAATGTTCCAGCTAAACAGATTGTGCCCTATTAAATCAGAACTGTGCACTGACAAATCTTAGCCTACAAGATGTTACCTGGATCATTGTTGCACAACGATGTGTCCATTGGCTATGGATATTCTCCCTACATTCTTAACAAAAACATTAATGCCTTGGTACCTTCCTTGCCCACCCCAGCTGCCTTTCAAGGGAAGAAGGATGAAGTT
The DNA here is from genome assembly GCF_964237585.1 of Gallinula chloropus. NCBI lineage: Eukaryota > Metazoa > Chordata > Aves > Gruiformes > Rallidae > Gallinula > Gallinula chloropus. The sequence goes on from NC_140087.1 coordinate 66,583,726, forward strand.
TCATAGTGGAACAAAGAGCAACTGAGCTGCTGGGCTCTTTGTGTCATGAGTGGATTTTTTGCTCTGGGGTGCTTCTGTGCTTACACAGCACCAAAGACAGTGGGGTCCTCATCTACCTCTGGATAACCCAAATAAATAACTGCAATAATCTATGAACTCTATGAAGACAGATATGTGAGCTAAAGTCAAAATATATTAACCTGATTCTCAGGTAGTCTAAAGCAATTTTAAGCTGCTATGGAAAGGTCTTCATAATTACAGCAAATTACATTTATAGTCGCTTCAGGGAAATGTTCCTAGACCTTTCTTCCTGCAGTTAATTGATAGACAGTTAACTTATTAAACACCATTGCAAAGACTGCAGTACATTCTCCTTCCTTGTATATTCACAGCTGCAAGCTAAGTTGGGATCTAGTTTTCTCAATTTGCGGACCCTTTGACATTTTCCAGTGCAAGTGCATTTAAGCTTCCTGGCAATGGATTTGCTCTTTTTTAGCAGATCTTTCAGAGCTGCCCAGCACAAAGCAGGAAGAGGTAGCAGTCTTGATCAGAGAGAAAGGCTGAAGAATCTAAGCTTTTCAAGCCCACCTTGCATAGCAAAAGAATGTGTTTTCAGTGTATTTATCCAGATTTATAATGCACTTGTCATCATGGTATGTAAGCATTACATAATGGGTTTAAAACAAGAGCAGCGCCCTGGGGCTGTCATTTAAACCCGCTTAGGTTTTGGAAGGCTGATGTGGGATGGGGGAGATGGAGCAGTTTATGAGATTCAGAAATGGCATTAAAAATTCAATGAGACACTTTTAAATCATTCACAGCAACATGCTGCCCTTCTTTTGCTGAAGCCAGGTTTGCCTGCTGCGTGTGGTCCCAAGTCCCTCCCTCTACCCCCTCAAATCTCTAACTCAGTAGAGTAGGTCTGGTCTCATTGAGCAGTGCCAGGAAGACACAGACATGAGTTGGGGTGTATTCTCATGGCAACACAGGTGGGAACTTCTTTATCCCCCCCATTCCCACTCCAAGTACCCTGTGGCAGTTCAGGACTTGCCAACACAAGCAAACCAGTCTAGGACTCTTTCTACTAATTTAAAAGAGCAGGGAAAGAAAAATGAAAGCCGGTCCATGATGGCTTATGACGCTTGCTGTTTCAGGTGAAGAGAAGTGTGCATATATCTATGGTAAGAGGCTGGGTCCCAGCCAGGGACCTCCAACACCCCAGTCACAACAGGTATGAGAGCACAGTGCATGAGCCTGGAGAAGGGATTTTCAGAGTGAATTTAGGAGCATGAGCTGGCAGGCCCAGATGTCAACGCTCTGCTTTTCTGGGGCTCCCATTGCAGAAACCTCTTGGACGCCTGAAAAAAATGGCTTTTGCTTCTGTTGCAAATACTCATCACATAAGCGTCTTGGTCTTGGCATTTGGGTGCCTTTGGGTGTCCTGTGTTTGGAGGGAGAGGGACAGACACTACCACAATGGGGCACAGTGCCATTAGGTCCTGTCACATGTCTTCCTCCTACCCCCAGCCCGTCCTTTGCTTGGTCTCTTCCCCACTTTCTAGCTCTATGGTTCAACCCCTCCTCCACGGCTGGGGCACAAGGCACTCATCTGGTGGGACCCGATTTCCCCACAGCACTCAGCCAGCCAAATGCATCTGCATCACTCCTTTTCCTTTGCACTGGTCTCAAGAATCTGCTATTGGGTAAAGCAATCCCAAGATGCTGCCACAAACATTAGCCTTTTATTCCCCCATTCAGTTAAAAAAACCCTTTCAACATATATATCCCCCGAGGCCTGCACGCACTAAATCCAGTCACCTCATGCTCCTCTTCTCAATAATTGGAGCAGAACAAGCTCTCTTCCCTTGTGAAGTATCATCTCCAGCCGCTGGCCAAGTTTTATTGTCCTTTTCTGGATTTTTTCCAGCTTTTCAGCAGCCTTCAAAGCACAGATCTGAGCCTGGCACACAAGCTGCTTGGGGCCCGGCTCCTCAGAGCAGCTGGTGCTCTACTTCTGCTCCCTGGCACAGGCTAAGGTAACAGTGTACCTCTTGGCCACAGAATCCCAGCAATGCCTCCTGAGCCTTCCTGCTCCTGTGTCCCTCACTAGCAGAGGGACCCAGAAATTTGTGTGTCCACACAGAAAAAGACTGAAACATGAGAAACCATTTCTGTATGACAAGGATTTTAAGGAAAAGGAAGTTTCCCCTGCCCCAACTCCTCTGCCTTTCTCCTTTCATGTAAATAGGGTTGTATGTGATCCTTTGATTAATCTGAGTTTGATATGACTACAGTAACACATTATATTCTTATTTGGGACTTCCATAATCCACATTCCATTATGTCATTTAGGTGATAAAACCACAAAGTGACTTTTGCACATCCACACCTTCAAGGCAGTTGAAAGAATTTGGGTGGGAAGGGGAACTCATCTTCCAGAAGTGGTGTTGAAATGTTGCCTTTCCACTTCATAATCAAATTAAGTATTAAAATATTAGCATTCCCTGCATGATGGAAATTGTCCACTCAGCCCTAATTAAAATGCACTTTTCCCATTCTTTGAATGGGAGAATTTACTTACTAAGTTAACCAAACAGCCCATAATTTTTATTATGTAGTTTATTATACATTTATCATACATACATGTATCTATATGTAGTTCCTTGAAGTTCATCTGAAATTATCAGCATTGATAACACCATTACATACCAGCGAGTTTTGTTCAGCATGTAGCCAGGCTGTAATCTTTTGTGCTTTGTCCTAAACCCACTACCTCACCAAAGCCTCTCAAGCCGCAGCATTGCCCTCATCTCAGCCAGCAGCCACCCACACTTTTTGAATTTTAGAGTGTAGGTTATTTGTACCTGCTGGGTGGTATCTGGTGATAGCAGGGGCATTATCGTACCTCCTTCCTGCTAAGCAGTGGCCAGGTGGCTTCTGGAAGATTGAGAAGGAGGAAAATGTTATAAAATAGAGTTGGAAAACCTGCCTGAATAACAAAAAAATATAATGTGCTTTCTTTGCCAAGTATGAGTGCCTCTCCTAGCTGACACAGCTGAGTGCAAAGCCTCTGCGTGCTGGCTGCGGCTTTTGTGCTGGTACTAATAAAAACTTTTGACAAAAGCAGAGGTTTCTCAAATGTTAATGAACTTTTCTGGGGGAACGTCTTCTGTTCAAAGGTGGAGATGGAGGTTGCTCTGCTTCCTGCCTTCCCTTCAGCCTCCTTGGCTAGCAGAATGGGATTCATTACTGTGAGGATGGTGCGTGGCAGGAGTGTCCTCATGAGCTTACTGCAGAAAGGCCTACAGCTTTGCCCTGCAGCATCACCAAGTATGATGTCACATAAGAGAAATTTTTCTTCTTTCACTTCAGTTTTTTCAGAAATGATTTGTCAAACCCCAAGGGTCATAGTTGCACATAATGTAGTCAGCCTACAGAAGTGGAGCCGTCTTGTGAATTAGGCTCATGCTGAGCTTAAATTTCAGTGCTTCCTCGAGAACCTCTTTAAAAGTCAGCGCTGCATTTCAACCCTCTCTCCTGCTTGCCACCCTTTGGGCCAGCACTGCTGATGGCAGGGCCCTTCTGCTGAGCAGCATCATGTGTAGGCATGTGGTGTGGGGCCTGAGTAAGTCAAGACTTGCCCCGTGAGCTTCCCCCATGCTTGTCACCCCTCTTCCAACTTCATGTCATGGTGCCCCAGGGGTCTTATGTTGCTGGGGTAGAAGATTCCATGGTCCTGCTTTCCAGAGGAGAAAAATTTTGTCCATTCAAGTGAGATCTCACCTCAGCTTTTTGGCCTCCCTCAGTCAGGAAGAAGGAATGCAGAGAGACCCCAGAAAGCCAAAGCCCTGGACTTGTGGAAGAAAATGCCAGTGCCCCTCCATAACCCCAGAGCGTGAGGCATCCCATACCATCTCCATCCCTCAGTCCCACCTGTCTCTACCCTCCCTCTTACTTGTGGTCTCACAGAATCCTGGAGGGCCCTGCAGCAAATGGCAGGATTGTGCTTGCTGCTTCTGGCTGTGCTGCCTGGCAGAAGCAATTTAACTCAAAGATTGTTTGTTTGTGCTCTTCCTAGGCCGTGTTTGGGTTAACAGTTAAAAGTGTGAAACACTGGGGGGGGGGGGGGGGGGGGGAGAGGGGGACGGATCAATCAGCAGCATTTCAAAAATACGTGGGTTTTTTCCATTTTATTGTTCTCATCAAGTGTTGCACTCTGACCCTCCACATCTTCTCTGCTGTGAATACTAGTTGGTTTTAATATGAAGCATCAGTCATGACAAAGCTCTGCTACAGAAAATCTCCCTGCATACAGGAACAATTCTTCAGTCTTAATGAAGTCTTGCACAGGAAAGCTGTTCCCCTTCTGCCCAGGCAAGAATGAGGAGGCGGAGATGAATTTTAGGTTGCAATCTCAAATAAACTGGACTTTATTACATTCATTCCTGGATCAGGCTCGTGCACGGGTGTAGCTAATGGGCTTTCAGCAATCCCTGCTGTTTTAGAAAGCCTGGAGAAGTTACTTTTACTTCTGAATATACCTTCCTTGAATATTATTACAATTGTGCTGAAGGTGCAGAATTGGGGGTAAAATCCACTTCATGCTTGGTGCTATCTAGACGTGACAGAGAGATGGGCCTTGTCTCAAAGGAACTGGGGTCACTTTAGGTACCTTTGTAGTAGCATGTTGCCCTGGTACATGTTCAGAAAGTTCGTAGCTCTGATGACGAAACAAAATGTTCAGGGTTTTTTGGAGGGCACTCATTCTATCCTCATAACTAGGACCCAAGTAATGAGCCCATAAATAGAAAGCCAATATTTTCCTCCTCCTCCTCCACTTCCGCTGGTAAGGACTGTTGTACCCCTATAATTACAGCACAGCTGTTCCCAGGCTCAGTGCTGGGAAGGGGCCCCTGCAAATCTATCCCATCAAGATGAAAGACTTTAGTGGGTCTTTATCTCAATGAAAGGCTGTTTGCAGCCTTCTTTATGACAGTAATTGCCCATGAAAGATCTAAGATAGGAAAGAACCTCTCTTGAGCAGCCAGCTAAACCTCTTGGAAATGGCAAGTGCACTTCTCTACAGACTTCCTTGTTTTGAAAGGACATCTGAGGAGGATTTCTTCTCATTTCCAGTTCTAATGTCCCTTGTTCCAGTCCTTCTGCTGTGCATCCCTGAGATATCCCAGGCAACTGATGACAACAAAAAGACTTCTTTTCCCTGTCCAAAAGGAACCCATGATATGCACTAGCCCCTTGATTGCCTTAGTGGTGGCCTGCTAGCTAACTCTTATCCTGGAGAACCCAAAACTGTGTATGATACTCCAATATCAAATAGAGAGCAATAATCTGTTTCCCTGAACTTTTGGCTAATGTAACCAAGTACATCACTAGCCTTTATCACCATGAGGGCACACTGCTGGCTTCTGCAGTTCCCCAAAGTTATTGAACACACATGCACAGAGTACAGGACTTTGGAACTGAGCAAGATGTGATGTTAAATTGTGGGATACCAGTGAAGTGGAGTGGATCGTTGGAACTCACTTTTGTGTTTTGGGTGGAAACACTTGTTTTCAGTCTTCTGGCACAGAGCAGACAAGGAGTCCAGCAGGGCAAAAGTCGTTTCGCAATGTAGCCTTGCATTCTCCTCTGTTCTGGAATGCATGTCCAAGGAAAGGGCAAGAACTCTAGTAATGTCTAATGTGGAGAAAAAGAGGCTGAGGGGCAATCTCATTGCTTAGTATAGCTCCCTGAAGTGCAGACATGGAGGGGAACTTCAGACTGCATATTAAGAAGCATTTGTAACTAAGAGAGTGGTCACACATTGGAACAGGCTTCTAGGAGAGGTGCTCAATGCCCTAACTCTGCCAACATTTAAGAAGCATTTGGACAATGCCCTTGACTGACTTGAACATTTAGTCAGCTCTGAATTGGTCTGGCAGAAGTGCCATTCTATGCTATGCTGTGCTATTCCCTCCACAGTGAAAAGTCTTAGCAGGCAGGGGAAGCAGTTGGAAACACAGAAGAGAAGAAGGAGGGTATAGGCAGCCCTGGTTTCTCTCTGAGCTAAAGAAATTATTGGTTCAGATAGTACCATGGCCTAAATTACAGAGATGACTCACCTCTCCGTAGTTCTAAAGTGTCATTGGGGATTTTTTTAAATTTTTTTTTTAGAAACCAGATTATTGGCTGTGCATAGCGGGGAGTTGGGTGAGCTGTAAAGATGAATGTTGCTAAGAATTTCATGCACTAGGTGGAATGGACTTGCTGCAGAAAGAGGAAATATAACCACCCGTGAGTACCGCACAGCAAAGAGCATCGCCTGCTTTCAAGTGCTCTCACTCCTTCACTCAGGCAGGTGGAAAAACCTGATTTTATTTTTCATTCTCCTCCCCAAGTCACAGTGAGTGACGGACCGAAGGCTCACTCTGAGGGGCAGCCGATGAAAAATCATCCTGGTTCTTGATCTATCTTTGCTTTTGAAACCAGCTGTGATTTCTGGTGGGTGACAGTGGATCAAAGGTTAATTGTAATGCAACACTTTGGAAGGTATGAGAACATGACAGGTGGTGGCACTGAGCTGTATAGACAGCAGTGCTTACTTAGTGCAACACCGTGTCATTGCTCAAACAAGACACGGTGGCAGGTTGTTCTACAAGAAGTTACCTGCATTAAGAGCTGGCTTTCATTAGGAGCAGCTTCTCTACCACCAGAAGAGAAACTCCATTAAACAGGTAATTTCTCTTGGCCCTCTTTGTCAGGTTTGACAGGGGTCAGAAAATATTTCTGTCAACCTTCTCTCACCGAGTATTTCCCAAAGTCACACCTGTTCTCCAGTGTTGTTTTCTCTGGAGGCTGGTCAGTATAAAAACAAACAAACAAACAAACAAACAAACACCCCACCCACCCTCCCAAACAAACCCACAACTCAAAACAAACACTTCCAAAATTTTAATCAAGATGAGATGAGATGCTTGAGACATCCAACACAGAGGACAAGCTGCCCTTTGGGGAGCTGGGGTCTCACCATTGCCTTCAGTGGGAGCAGGCACTGGAAGAATGGAGACAGACAGTGAGGTGCCACATGAGTACCTGAGCCATCATTTGGGAAGTGATGCACAAAGTGTGCGACCCAGCTTGCCCTCTGCACAGGCTCCCCTGTGACTCTGAGGATGGCCAAACTGGAAGAAGTGCCTTTTTTTCTGTCTAAGGGACATTTTGTACATGTGCATCTTGGCCAGGTAATTGCCTCATTCTTCTTTCTCTCAGCTGAAATGATCTTCAGGTTGTCCAAGAGTTCATTCTGTTCCCTGTAGGCAAAGCCAGGATGGGGATGGGGGCGGAACAGTGTTCTGTGCTCCTTGTGACAGAAGTAGGAATGGGTTGTCCCCTTGCACTGATAGCCTGAAAGCAGCCATTTCAGGATATGGCTGTGTCTTCACTGGGAAAGAAAGCTGTCTTTCTGGTCCATTTTAGCCTCCCAGCAGTTCTGGTCGGAAAGGGACCCTGATGGTTTCCAGCCCAACCCTCTGCTGTGACCAGCTGTAGGTGTGGGCAAAGCCTGTAAACCTCCAGGGATGGAGAACTCTGACTCCAAAGAGCTGTCCCAGAAATGAATTAAAAATCCTAAGGCAAAGCAGGACTATCCAGTTCTTGCTTAAAACCCAAGGCTGACCTTAGGCAAGTGCACTAAGAGAGGAAGAAGGCCCACCTGTTCTGTCCAGTAGAATTCGTTATGAAAATATTTTGGATATTTCTGTCATATCCTTAGAAAAAAACCCAAAACTCACCCCTTTTCTGCCATCAGCTAGGGTTGCCTTTGCAGTTCTGGCAAGTTTTACTTGCAGCCAACTTCAGCCTAAATTCCAGGTCTCTTTCTACCCTAACAGCAAAATAATGTGTCAATGCTGGGTTGGATGACATGCGATTTGAGGTTGAGATTTTAGGCTGATTTTAAGAGAGTGTGATTTTAAGATAAACTTAGGTGCATTGTGCCGGCTTAGAACAGCCAGCTCTGCTTGGACATGCTTGCACTACCAGGAATCTTTCTTTCCCAAAACTGAGACTGCTCCTTCTTACTTGTGCTTTGTATTGCTGTGAAAACAGGTAAAATATAGCAATTCCCACAGAAATCCCAGTCCCTTTACCTGCGAAAACAAGGGCACTGTCCCTCTGGATGTGAACCTTTGGCTGTTACCCAACCATGGACTACCACCTAGATCACTTATGCTGGAAAATCAGATGGGTGTTTGGGGTTCTGAGATAGGTTGGGGAGAGTATGGTTTCTGTGTGCTGACCCTTGTACCAGTGTTCTCTGACAGGAAAGTGTTCCTGCTTGGAACACTGTCGGCCGTGTCTCCTAGCTTCCCACAGGGACAGAAGGTTCACTGGTCAGTGCAGAACGTTTGGGGGTTTTTTATTTTTCATTATTGTGATGCCCAGAGCTGAGCCAATGAATCGGGAAAGCTCCCAGTTTATTTGAGGGAACCAGTCAAACATGCATTTCTTTACCTGGTAGTGAAACTGGTGTGGAAGCTTATCAGCTTGCATGTTCAAAGCATGGCTATCTGCACTTCAAACTGGTCATGGTGCGGGGACTGCTCTGAGCTCCACAGCTCCACAACATGCCTCTAGCTCACTTGATAAGATGTGACAGGCAGCATCCCACCCCTAGTTGTGTGTACCACTCATCCCAGCCTCCTGGGAAAATGCAGCGTCTTGATGGCCATGTTGCAGCTGCCTGCCTCACTGCATTTTCCAGTGCACGTGTGGAGATGGAGCCAAACACCTCTGTACATCCCTGCCCAAATTCTAAGACGCTTTGTGACCCCCCAGTGTTGGTGGGAGGCATCTGTCTGCCTCAGGAGCAGGAACACTCATGTCCCAAGCTTGGTTACATGGAGTTATCTGACAATCTTTACTACAATCAGGTTGATTTGTAGGATAGAGGTTGGTGTGGAGAGGCATCAAAACATCCTGACAGACTCCAAAAATGTGCTGGGGTAGGTGTGGCCAGCTAGGAACTGGCTGACCCTCCCTACTGAACAAAGATAAAAGTTGCTGAAGTAGCCGGGAACTAGCCGCGGTGGTTTTACAACTGACCTCCCAACCAAGAAGGGCAAGCTGGGGAAATACGAATTTCCATTCATTCAGGCAGCACTGAATGTATTGAAGGAATTGCAGTCTGCTCATGGCTTTTGTCAGCTGGGAAAGAGGTTGAATTCATGCAACAGATTATTCAGAAGAAATTGTTTGCCAGGCTCTCATTATGTGCTCCACAGAACAGAAGAGTGGAAACATCAGATACAATTAACTTCATGTTATAAAACCCTTTTGAGATGTAAAGACTAGACTCTGCCAGCTCTGCTCTACTGCAAGGGCTCTGCTGCTGATGATTTCAATAGGACCCTATGTCTGTTCAGCCTGTGTGTGCCTGCATGTAGCAAAATCCATGAGATGTTGTCCAGGCTATGTGTGGGGAACAAAGTAACACCCCAGGCCAACACAAGTACAGTTCGAGTGTGAATTTTGAGTAGGACTAAGCATTCCTCAAAGTAGTGAGATACCAAGATCATAAGCATTAGCACCGAAGAGGATTTTCAAAACACATTGCAGCTAGCAGGACTGTCAGGCTGACACCAGTCTTTCCTAATCGAGTCCTTAATTGCAAAGTCTTTGCTCAGCCCAGTTAATAAATCTGTCAAGGACAAGATGCTGTGAGAACATGCGTTCTGCTCAGTAGAACATAGGGTCTGCAGCCAGAGCAGCGGTCCACAGCATGTCAGGTGAAGCAAGTGCCATTGGCTTTCAAGCACAGAGGAAAGCAACAAATCAGCTGACGCAGAAATGTCCTGCGGTCTGTGCCATTCCACCAGTATGCTTACAGCAGCTCAGAAAATGTTGCTCTTGTCTTTTTTAATGCATCACATTAGACTTTTAGTGTAAGTTTATCTATTTGTCAGCTCCCATTTTTTAGTCTTGTTCCAGCTAAACTTCTTAGGCCAATGCAAAATGTGGGTTGTGGGGTTTTTTTAGGAACCTCAGTTAAAAAGAAAAATAGTTTCTTAACTGTCAGGGAAATGAAACACCAATTAGTTGCACAGCTCTGGAAAGCAGCAGTGGGAGAATAAAGTGAGGATGAGACCTGCAGCTGAGCAGAAAACATTTCTTGAAGCATTTTGGAAGGTAAAGTTCATTCTAAGTTCTCAGAAGCAAATACTGTGTATTCTTAAGTTGTCAGACACTGTATGTTGGGCACTTCCAGAATTTATAGCTCTCATTTATTCAGAAATATGCTTCTAGCATTTTTAAAGTCAATGCTGATATTAGAGCAATAATTATCCAAACCCAAAACAATGGTTGCATTAGCAACTAGCAAAAGATCACTGTGATTATCCCCTGAAATCTCACACGGAGGACATCTGTTACTTCCTCAGCTAGATAAAGTATTACAGGAAAAAACCCAAGGAGGATCCTGCTGATATAGGGGCATTAAGCATAATTCCTATAGACTTACTTTCATTTTTCTGAAACAGCAACTGTGATGGTGAACCTTAGAGTAACCTACAGTGATGACACAGTTGCACAGCCTGTGAACATCAGGGATCAGATTTACTTCACGTCTGTATTCATTGCAGTGTGGGACAGATGCTCTGTATAGAACACCGCTTACAACAACTGTTAATAAACAGCCATTGCTTTGTGCTTTCAGTGCAGGGCTTGTTCAAGAAATAGCTGGGACCATAAATGTGATGTAATTGCACCAAATAGTCTTAGGAAAAACTGGAAAAGGCTTCGCTCTGTTTTCTCAAGTATCAGAAGTGCCCAACATTGGCAACTCAGGTAGGAATAAGCGGCAGAAGAGCAAGCTAAAATGAGGAGGTCAGGGTGGTTGGGACCACCTCAAGCTCTAAATAAAACCAGCTGTTGAAAAGGGTCTGGTTTGTGCAGCTTTAGCAAATGCAAACAAAGTTTTGCAACTAAGAACAGAGTGATCACAGCAGCAAAAAACTATTCAGTTGTCAAACCTAAATTACCTGCACCATGTAAAAGTGAGGGGTGTGATGGTCTCCCTACATTGGACAGGGTGAACGTGGAACTGGGGTTGTCACTTCTTGACCAAAGTTCTCATAAGAAACAGCTCCTGTGGCTGTATGGGTGGGTGATCATCCAGCCTGCAATTCTACTCCCGGTAAGTTGTTGGCTCAGCACCCAGGAGTTGGTGCACCTTTGCAGAGCTGACTCTCCCATGTAGACAGCTGCAGCAAATGGGGTGTGCTGTTTTGAAATCATGGTGCCATGCTGGAGAGGGTTGCCAACCCATCAGAGCTAGAAGAATCTGGTATACACCTTTTGCAGGCAAGGCTTGTAAGTCATCTCTTGCTCTAAGCCACTGGCTTCAGTCTTGCTTTCCTTAGAACTGATTGAGCCCATGCAAATTCCTCTTGAAAATCACACCCAAATTTTATATTTATTTCCCAATTATATAGTTGACAGAATGCAAAACTCATGCACAGTGGTATGATCTGAGAAGCCCCCTGGGTTTGCCTAACAAAAAGCAACTTTCTACCTACAGAAAATGCATAGGGAAGAGTCATGCTGTCAGACCAGTACGCACTGAGGATGCAAGAACCATCTGGGACTCAGCACGCAGTCAAGAGGCCCTGGGTGGCAGAAGACAGTGGGCTGGTGAGCAGAGAATAAGTATTGCATCTACTCAGAAAGCCCCAGGTCCTTGCTCAGACCCCCAAGGTACATGGATCATGCCTCACAGCTATCTCACCCTGTGACAGATGCATATGCAACTGCAGGGTCACAAAAGGTTTGGTATGGGGCTGAAAGACTAAGGCTTTCTTTGTGTTTTTTTTTTGTTTTGTTTTGTCTTTCTTTGAGAGAAAGAAGAATGAGGCAATTACCTGGCCAAGATGCACATGTACAAAATGTCCCTTAGACAGAAAAAAAGGCACTTCTTCCAGTTTGGCCATCCTCAGAGTCACAGGGGAGCCTGTGCAGAGGGCAAGCTGGGTCGCACACTTTGTGCATCACTTCCCAAATGATGGCTCAGGTACTCATGTGGCACCTCACTGTCTGTCTCCATTCTTCCAGTGCCTGCTCCCACTGAAGGCAATGGTGAGACCCCAGCTCCCCAAAGGGCAGCTTGTCCTCTATGTTGGATGTCGTCTCAAGCATCTCAGTTCTTGAATCTGCTTGCTGCAGTATGGCATTGGGGGAATCACCGAATTCATACTTAGTGTACTTGTCCTGTTTCAGATTTTGATCTTTGTATGACTAAGGCTCAGTGATTTTTGTTCCTGCTCTACATCTGTCTTAGAATCATAGAGTATCTCAAGTTGGACAGGACCCATAAGCATCATTGAGTCCAACTCCCGGCTCCTTGAAGGACTACATAAAACTAAACTGTATCACTAAGAGTGTCATGCAGATGCTCCTTGACCTCTGACAGTCTTGGTGCTGTGACCACTTCACAGTGACTGACAATCCTCTCAGTGATGGAACTTTTCTTAATGTCCAATCTGAGTTTCCCCTGATGCAGGTTTATACCATTTCCTGGTGCCCAATCATGGCTCCCGAGAGAGAGGACATCAGCACCTCCCTCTCCCCTTGAGGTCACCCCTTAGCCTTCTCTTCTCCAAGCTGAACAAGCCAAGTGACCTCAGCTGCTCATTGCCCTTGAGACCTTTCACAGCAATGGCGTGAGCTGACAATGGAGTTTTCCATGCGCATCACAGAATATACTCACCTATTTCAAAAGAACAGGAGGACAAGTATGCATGATAACATCCCTGCTTAGACTCTTCTGGACCGGTATTTGCTGTGTGAGGTTTTCCTGAAGTTGCAGTTTCTTTTGTCATAGCTCTAGCAGATGTCTCTTCCAAGTACTGTCTTGTACCCACAGTGTCCCTTGAAAAGGAGTTCTATGAGTTTATACTGGAGGTGTGTCAGGCTGTCTCCATTTATTCTGGATTTTATCTCCAACAGCATTCTTTTATGACCTCCAGTTCTTATATAGTCAGTCACCGTTCACTATCTTCAGACCACTTAGAACTTGGTAGAGCTTGATCACATACCCTCCCAAAGTATTGCTTCTCCAAACTGAAGAGCTCCATCCTACATGACTTGACATTGCTCACAAGGAAGTTGTTCAAGATCTCTGATTGTTCTTTATCCTTTGCTGAAACTTGTCTAATTCTGCAGCATCCTTTGACATGTGGCAACATGCATACAGCACAGTGTATGCAGACTGAGGGCAGTCCATCGATTATTTTGAGAAGCACGGTGATATACTCTACTTTGTGTTTATTCCTTGCCTTGCAGTTACAAATGCTTGATAAAACATTAATGCTATGCATTAAGCTGGCACGTTCATGCCCGGTTTTGAGCATGCCCATCAGGTCTTTCTCTCCCACATGGTAACAGCCAGCTCTCAGCCCATCACTTTGTATGTGAAGACAATTTTCCTTCCTGTTGTATCACTTTATGTCAGCTTTCATCTGGTCCTGCAGTTTTCCTTGCTCCTGTAATAAATCATTGATTTTTGAAAACAATCTCAAGATAGTGTTCCCTGGCATGATTCTTGATTAAAATTTTGGAAGTATTTGCTTTGAGTTGTGGGTTTGTTTGTTTGGGAGGGTGGGTGGGGGTTTTGTTTGTTTGTTTGTTTTTATACTGACCAGCCTCCAGAGAAAACAACACTGGAGAACAGGTGTGACTTTGGGAAATACTCGGTGAGAGAAGGTTGACAGAAATATTTTCTGACCCCTGTCAAACCTGACAAAGAGGGCCAAGAGAAATTACCTGTTTAAAGGAGTTTCTCTTCTGGTGGTAGAGAAGCTGCTCCTAATGAAAGCCAGTGCTTAATGCAGGTAAATTCTTGTAGAACAACCTGCCACCGTGTCTTGTTTGAGCAATGACACGGTGTTGCACTAAGTGAGCACTGCTGTCTATACAGCTCAGTGCCACCACCTGTCACGTTCTGATACCTTCCAAAGTGTTGCATAGAGGCATTACAATTAACCTTTGATCCACTGTCACCCACCAGAAATCACAGCTGGTTTCAAAAGCAAAGATAGATCAAGAACCAGGATGATTTTTCATCAGCTGCCCCTCAGAGTGAGCCTTCGGTCCGTCACTCACTGTGACTTGGGGAGGAGAATGAAAAATAAAATCAGGTTTTTCCACCTGCCTGAGTGAAGGAGTGAGAGCACTTGAAAGCAGGCGATGCTCTTTGCTGTGCGGTACTCACGGGTGGTTATATTTCCTCTTTCTGCAGCAAGTCCATTCCACCTAGTGCATGAAATTCTTAGCAACATTCATCTTTACAGCTCACCCAACTCCCCGCTATGCACAGCCAATAATCTGGTTTCTAAAAAAAAAAATTTAAAAAATCCCCAATGACACTTTAGAACTATGGAGAGGTGAGTCATCTCTGTAATTTAGGCCATGGTACTATCTGAACCAATAATTTCTTTAGCTCAGAGAGAAACCAGGGCTGCCTATACCCTCTTTCTTCTCTTCTGTGTTTCCAACTGCATGAAGAAACTCCACGTGGCTCCCACACTGCTCTGCTGACTTCAGACCTGACCCTGCTGCAATCCTTTCTCATCTCAGTTATTGTCGTTGTTTACCCCTGGCTAAAGGCCAGATGCCCACCAAATTCAGTCTATTAATCCCCTTAGTTCGATGGGGAGAAATTATATATTAGGAGGCTCAGGAGTCAAAATAAGGACAGGGAGAGATCACTCCGTCAACGACATGAGCAAAACAGACTCAACACAAACACAGAAGAGAAAAACTACTCTACTTTATTACACTACACTACAACTACAAAGAACAGTTAAGAAACCGAAGTTGACAGCACGACCAGATCTTAAAACAAATGTAACCAGATCTTAAAACACTTTCCCCCCCACCATTCCCTTCTTAGTGGACTTTAGTCAAGATTTTGCTCCTTTCTTCCCCCCCCCACTCACAGTACAGGGGGGACGGAGACTGGGGAAGATGGGGTTCTTGGTAGCACCTTCCCCCCACCCCTCCATTCTAAGCAGACTTCCCTTTAGCCATGATCTTGCTCCCTTCTTCCCCCTGCTCACAGCACAGGGGGGCAGGGACTGGGAAAATGGGGTTCTCGGTTACTTCTTCATGAGCTGTTTTCCTTTTCCAGATCTTAAAACACCTCTAACCTCCCTCCCCTCCCTTCTTAGCAGACTTCACTCTAGTCATGATTTCACTCCCTTCTTCCCCCTGATCACAGCACAGGGGGGCAGGGACTGGGAGATGGGGGTTTCCGTCAGTCCCTTGCAAGTTTGTTTCCCTCTCAGCCGGAGGGTGGGGGCAGACATTCGTTCCACACCCTCCCCCTGCTGCACCGTAGGGTCTCACCCACAGGAGATAGTCCTCCAGAAACTTCTCCAACTTGAATCCTTTCCCCAGGGCTTTATCTATTCACCATCTGCCCTGGCATGGGTCAGTCCTATGGCAGGCAGTCATCAATCACAATGTCTCTCAGTCCCAGTCCTCTGTGGGGTCACCAGCCTCCCCCAAGCAAACCTGTTCCAGTGCAAATCTCTCTCTCGCTCATTTCTGTGTCTCTGTTTCTCTCCATGGCTGCAAGTGCTGGCAGGGGTTTCTTCCAACACAGGGTCACGGCATCTTCTCTAAGTCTCTGTTTCTCCTCATGGCTGCAAGTGCTGGCAGCAGCTTGTTCCAACATAGGGTCACAGCATCTTCTCTATGTCTCCACCTGCTCCATTCAGCGTGGAGCCCCTCCACGGGCTGCAGGTGGGGTCTCGGCCTTTTCCATGGGTTTCTCCATGGGCTGCAGGGGCATCTTTCTCTCCGGCACCTGGGGCACCTCCTCCCCCACCCTTCTCCAGACTTGGTGTCTGCACAGCTCCTTACATCTTCTCACTCCCTTCTCCAGTGGCAAAATGCAGCTGCTTCCGGGCTGTTTTCTCCTATATGTGATTCTCAGAGGCACTATGACTATCTCTTGGGCCACAACCTTGGCCTTGAATTGCTCATTGTTTATAGTTCAGGCTGGCAGAAAACTGTAACTGCTGCTTAAAAAACCTGTCTCAGCAGCACAGCCTCACAAAACTGCAACAATTATTTAATGCACCCTTTTTCCTCACAGAAGTTCATATTAATCCCATTCCTTCAGAAAAGTGAAATTATTTGCCTTGCTGATCTACAAGTTGCAAATTAGTAGCCATGGCTGGGTGTTTGCAGCAGACAAATTTGTGCTTCTCCTGCCTGCAAAGACTTATCACTGTGGATAGAGTAAAAGTCAGAAGACTGAAAACAAATGTTTTTCCACCCAAAACACAAAAGTGAGTTCCAAAAATCCACTCCATTTTACTGCTATCCCACAACCTTTTTTGGTCTGGTCTCATAAATGTGCTGGAGAGGTGCTGGGATTGTTCTGGTTAAGGAGAGGGAAACCTGCCCATAACATCACATCTTGGACTAGTTTTGTGCTTCCAAAGCCCCACATTCCCTGTGTGTGTTCAGTAACACTGGGCAATGGCAGAAGCCAGCAATGTGCACTCATGGTGATAAAGGCCGAGGTAGTTTGGCCCTGGCTAGAGGCCAGACGCCCACCAAAGCCGCTCTATTACTCCCCTTTTCAGCCGGAAAGAGGAGAAAATATATATTGGGAGGCTTAGGAGTCAAGATAAGAACAGGGAGAGATCATTCTACAATTAGTCTCATGGGCAAAGCAGACTCAACACAGAATAAAGGAAACAAAAACTAATTTATTACAACTACGCTACACACCCAGTGAAACCAGAGTTGGGTCATGAGAAGTGCGGCCAGGTCTTCGAGCACCTTCCCCCCACCCCTTCCTTCTTAGCAGATTTCACTTTATTCATGATATTACTCCCTTCTTCCCACCCCATAACATGGTGGGGAAGGGCAGGGAATGGAGGAATGGGGATTTGGTCAGTTCCTTACAAGGTGCTTTCTCCCTCCAGATCTTAAACCACCTTTACTTCCCCCCACCCCTCACCTCTTAGCAGATTTTACTTTAGTCATAATTTCGCTCCATTCTTCCCTCCCCATCGCTGCACGGAGAGGGGCAGGGAATAGGGAGTGGGGGTTTTCAGTCAGTTCCTCCAAGTTGTCTTCCTTCTTAGCTGGGGGGGGCATTCCACACCCCCTTCCCCTGCAGCACCATGGGGTCCCACCCACAGGAGACAGTCCTCCACCAACTTCTCCAACGTGAGTCCTTTCTATCAGGGCATCATCTCCTCACCAATTGCCTCAGTGCAGCTCCCTTCCATGGGGTACTGACCTTCAGACCCAAACTGCTCCAGCCTAGTCCCCCACAAAGTCACAAGTCCTCCAGCAAACCTGCTGTGGCATGGGTCAGTGTTTCCAGAGGCTGTAGATGTCTCTGCTCCCCACCTTTATCCATGAGCTGCGAGGGGACACCCGCTCCACCATGGTCTCCTCCATGGGCTGCAGGGGAATCTCTCTCTCAGGCTCCTGCAGCACCCCATTCTTCCTGCCCACCTCCTGCTTCCCTGGCCTTGGTGTCTGCACAGCTCGTTATATCTTCTCACTCCCTTCTCTGGTGGCAGCTGCCTGCAGGGTTTTTTCTCCTAAATGTGATTCAGTGAGGCACTGTGACCATCACCGATTGGCTCAGCCCTGGTCACCAACAACTCTGGTCTTGAATTACAAAATCACGGAGTCGTAGGGGTTGGACGGGGCCTCCAGAGATCATTGGGTCCAACCCCCCTGCCAAAGCAGGCTCCTTAGAACAGGTCACACAGGTGAATATCTCCAGAGAAGGAGACTCCACAACCCCCCTGGGCATCCTGTCCCAATGCTCTGTCACCCTCACTGTGAAAAAGTTCTTTTGCATATTCGTGCGGAAGTTCCTGTGCTTCAACTTGTGGCCATTGCTCCTTGTCCTGTCTCCACAGAGCACTGAAAAGGGGCTGGCCATTTCCCCCTGTGTCCTACGCTTGAGATATTTATAAACATTAATAAGATCCCCTCTTAGCCTTCTTTTCTCAAGGCTGAACAGCCTCAGTTCTTTCAGCCTTTCCTTGTAGGGAAGATGCACCAGGCCTTTAATCATCTTCGTAGCCCTCCTCTGGACTGTCTGCAGGAGATCCCTGTCTTTTTTGTACCAGGGAGCCCAGAACTGGATACAATACTCCAGGTGGGGCCTGACCAGGGTAGAGTAGAGGGGGAGGATCACCTCCTTTGACCTGCTGGCAACACTCTTTTTCATGCATCTCTCTGGGGCCTGCAGAGGGCTTCTAGCTGCTTCTTGCAGAAGCCATTCCTGCAGTCCCACCTTCTCCATCAAAATCCAGCTACACAAAACTGCAACAAAGGCCAGTCACGTACTGGGCTACATTAGCCAAAAGGTCAAGGAAATAGATTATTCCTCTCTGTTTGATACTGTTGAGGCTGCACCTGGATTATCACACAGTTTGGTGTTTCTTCCTGAAGAGGAAGGAACAGCAGAGACAACTCATGACCACAACCTCCACTCCCTATACTCCTGTGCCACTGGAGGGGAGGAGGGAGAGAAATTGAGTGTAAAGATGAGCCAGGGAAGAAGGGAGGGGTGAACAGAGGTTTATTAAGATTTGGTTTTATTTCTCATTACCCTACTCTGATTTGCTTGGTAATAAATTAGATGCATTTTTTATGTTGAATCTGTTTTGCCCATGATAGTAATTGCTGAATGATCTCTCCCTGTCCTTACCTTGACCCATGAGCCTTATGTTGTATCTTCTCTCCCCTGTCCAGCTGAGGTGGGGAGTAGTAAACCATCTTTGAGGGGCACCTCCAGCCTGGGCCAACCCACCACACTCTGTTACGTTTTAATTGAGTAGAAGCCTACCAGGTTAGGGAAACCTGAGCAAACCAAGGAAACAGATATAATTACTCTTGCAGAAGCACCTGCTGTCAGGCACATATTAAAATCAGCAGGACAGCTACTTTATCATCTGCAGAAGTCTTAACCTTCACTGCTAATTGAATCTAGTTTGGTTCTTTTGGGGTTTTTGTTTTTGTTTTTGTTTTTTTTTTACTTAAAATAAGCAGTTTAGCACAGAGATATGCAGGAGAAAGCTGCTGCTTTGGCCTTAACAAGTGAAAGGTGCAGGTGAGAATGTGGCTGATGAGTTAGCAGGTGTCTCAAGAACCTCACTAGTGCCCCTGCAGGATTTGAGATCCAGCATTTGGCTCCTCAGCATCTCTTAAGTCTCTGGATGGAGGCCTGTGCCCGTATCCACATCCAAAGAGATACAAATAGTCCAGTTTTTACACTGATACAATTAAAATGGACTCAAGTTAATGGGCTCAAGCTGCGCCAGGGAAGGTTCAGATTAGACATGAGGAAAAAGTTCCCCACTGAAAGTGTTACTGGGCACTGGAACAGGCTGCCCAGAGAGGGGGATGAGTCACCAACCCTGGATGTATTTAAAAGACATGAGGTGCTCAGGGATGTGGGTTAGTAGAGGACAGATACAGTTGGACTCGATCTTGCAGGTCTTTTCCAACCTAGTGATTCTGTGATCCCAGGATGTGCTGGTTGGAAGCCAGGTGCTTTGCACACTCAAGGCAGATACACTTCATTATCTATCCTGCAGGAGTGTGTGTATGGCACACATCAAACTGCACAAATGCACAGTTGCAATGACACAAGAATATATTTATGTTATACATGTGTTTATGCCTATCATGTTAGCTATGTTGATAAGAATCAGTGGAATCTGAGAAACAACTGCTTTTCCAGTAAAGCGGAAGTAGAAACTACTCAAGGTTTACTAAACCTGAAGTTAATGAATGGCATTAGGGGCACATAAAGTCACAAATAGCTGTTTGGACAGGGCGAAAGCACATAGATCCAGAGTAATGCCTCCCCACTGGCACCACGTGGGGTGCTCTGTAAATATTCACTCAAAAGAAGGTTGCCTCTAACATGAAGAAATGGGAACATCCTGCTGCAAAGGCAAAGAGTCCTGCTTGGCTCTGCAGAGAAAACAACTGGGAAAAGCAGAGGCAGGGAAGCCGACGCTGCTGTCAGTCCCTGCTGTGCTCCTTCCACCAAGTGCTGTGAAGTTTCAGCCTTGGATTTCATCGTCGCTCTGATACAAGAGTAGGCCAGGCCCGGGGAGGACAAATCCTTCAGGTCTCGCTTCACACTGAAGCTGTTTGATGTTAAATTGAAAAGGGAAAAAGTTTGTATTAAAAGGAAGACCAAATGACCCCACCATCCTTTTTCCATATGAGCCAGT
Source organism: Gallinula chloropus (assembly GCF_964237585.1). Taxonomy (NCBI): domain Eukaryota; kingdom Metazoa; phylum Chordata; class Aves; order Gruiformes; family Rallidae; genus Gallinula; species Gallinula chloropus. The sequence continues at coordinate 66,604,011 of NC_140087.1, forward strand.
GCCATGGAATATTTTTAGGGTTTAGAAATTTAATGTTTTAGAAATCTTCATGCTTTTCTGAGAGAGTGAAAGGGAGGGAAAAAATCTTTCTTAAGCTTTCATTCCCCTGTGCCATAGCAAGCCATGTCCCATCCCTTACATCACTGAATGAATAATAATGTAGGTTGGCCCTGAAAAGCTCAAGTCCAACTCGCTGCTCTGAGCAGGTCCAGTTGCACAGGGCTGCTCAGGGACATGTTCATACGTGCAAGGATGGCAGTCCCACAGTAACTCTGATCCTTGCGCCATGTGAAATATCCATTTGCATGTAAAACAGTCTCAGAAATAGGGATTTTCAACCATGGTATTATCCCCTAATAATAATATTGAAGCCTTCCCTCCCCCACACCTCCAATATCAGAATAATAAAAACAAAATCAGGAAACAATAACAGATGACACAAAATATTCCAAAATGAACTGAAAAAAAATTTTCACTGCATGTGTTTTTGGCAGAACCACGCACATGTCACAAAGTTTTTATCTGAATTGACAAAAAAAGTGTGTTCTTGAGGGTTATTGCCTGGTCTAAACCTTTTCAGTTAGTTCTAACTTTGACATTTTGGTGAGTGTTACTGTCTGATAGGGTCCTGGCATACAGCCTAGTACTGTGCTCCTAACCTGGGCTCAGGAATACGAGCTTTTGAGGATGTGCTTGGTTCTGTCACTCCTGTACTGGCTTTTCTGTTGTCATTGAAATGTCTCTAACCAAAACACACTGATCTGTGAATGCCAGGACTGGGGGACTGCCCTATCCCCTGTGTGATTTTGTTCAGTTGGTGGTTTTATTCTTGGTTTGTTTTGTTTTGTTTGTTTGTTTGTCCTGATATGTTTTATGTACCATGGTTCTGTTTACAGCTGGATATATTCATTTGGCATTGTCCTCTTCCTTCAAGCACTGCTACTAACTGGACGAAGTTTTGCATTTTTCTTTCATTGTTTCTAGGTCTTTCAAAGGATTTTGGACAGTTAAAAGATGGGTAAATTACTCAAAGGCTTCTTAAAGACCTAAGGCCAGATTTTAAGCACTAAGGTCTCATCAACACTAGTCACATGGTGAATCAGTTGTGGTAGGTCTGGGTCCGGTTGTGCAGAGAACTTTTCATTGGTTGAGGAGAAGGAGGATACGTTAGGCATTTTGCAGATTCTCCCCATATGTAAATGTCTTCCCAGCACTGGAAAAGCCTGTGCCTCACCACCCTCAGGGGAAAGAATTTCTTCCTAAAGTCTAATCTAAATCTGCTCTCCTTCAGTTTAAAGCCATCACCCCTTGTCCTATCACTACACTCCCTGATAGAGTCCCTCTCCAGCTTTTCTGTAGGTCCCTTCAGGTATTAGAAGGTTGCTATAGGGTCTCCCCTGAGCATTCTCTTCTCCAGGCTAAACAAGCCAAACTCTCTCAGCCTGTCTTCATAAGAGAGGTGCTGCAGCACTCTGATCATCTTCATGGCGTTCTTCTGGACTCACTCCAATAAGACCATGTCCTTCTTGTACTGAGGACCCCAGAGCTGGACTGAGGCCTCCAGGTGGGATGTCATGAGAGCAGAGTAGAAGGGCAGAATCATGTCCCTTAACCTGCTGGTCACAGTGTTTTTGACATAGCCCAGGCTACATTTGGCTTTCTGGGCTTCAAGTGCACAAAGCTGGCTTGTGTTGAGCTTGAGGAGACAAAGAATAGCACAAGCTGAGACTCTGGTCCTTCAGCGAATCAATTTATTTTTGCATGTGAGTATGTGTACATGTCTGTATGGGTACAGCCTACATATATGTGCAGAAGTACAGAAATATACATATATATACATCAATATAATCAATATATTTATATATATATATAGTAGGCATATATATATATGTTAGACTTATGTCCAAGAATATCTGGCCATTTTTAAATTATCTGTTTTCACAGAGCATCTACTGTACCTTTCCAGCACCTGATGTTCTGAGCACAAATGCCTGCCTGCTTTATAGATGAAGGAGCTGGATCAACCACAAGTTTGGTCCTGGAGCTGAGATCAAACCTGCTTTACACAAGTTCCCTTACAGGACATTTTTCTGCTGCTCAGTACTGTCTCCCAATTCACTGTTGCTTTGATTTTGAAGAATAAAGTGATACCATCTACCCAAACCAGAGTACTCCAGTCTCCCTAGGCTGTACCTCAACATTGACCAGGATGGAAAATTTTAGAAGCAGTCATGGGGGGGAGCTTATGGGTATGTGTGCAACTGTGTGAACTTTGAAGTTACAACAAGCAAGATATCATGAGTGAATCTTCCCAAACTTGTTCTCCCTTTACCTGGGGATGTGTTTGTCGGCCACTGGAACTAGTCGGCCAGTGAAGCACCAGCTTAGGTGTCAGGCCAGGACACTGTATCCAAGGCCATTCCTGGGAGCCTGTATCTACCTGAGCTCACTTTATGCATCTAGGAATTAGACTGCTGCCCTAATATCTTCTCTTAGGTTCCTCTACAGTCAGCAGAGATTGATACCTTCAGATGTCAGGCCAGACTGTTTAAAAACAGGTGTGAGTGAGAAGCTCTGGGCCAGCTGAGGTGGTAGTGGTGTGGTGGTGTCCCAAACCTGATCATTAACCAATCTCTGTCAATACTACTTCATAGCATGTTTGAAAGCAAATTGGGCTCCATTTCTAAAATGCCCTCAATTATGAAGAAAAATGGAAACATCCCAGGTGAGTAGTGGTGACTGCAAACACACTTAATGCTTCAGTTGTCCCCAGTTGCTTAGGAACAAAAAGCAAAATATATTTAGAGCTCAGGTTTGGGGAAAATGCTCATGCTAAGAATGCCATCCATTTCCAGCTCTTCCCTCCATAATGCAGGTGGATCTTGGAAAGCAGGACTGTCTTCTGATACAATTCCTTCTGTCAAAAGTGAATGATCAGTTACAAAAAAATACAAATTATTCTCATCCCACTCTGCTCTAGGTTGATGAAAGGAGACAGCCAAGCATATGAATCCAAACTGAACCACAGACATTTCTATGGCTAGTTGAACACAAAGAGGTTTGAGCATGAAGTCCTTCCCTAGAGTAATAGGAGAGATTCAAGGGTCAGGACAATGTCTAGGCTTTCACCAGTGTCACAGTTCATTCAGTACCTGCAACATACTGACCAACATCACATCCTGTAGGTATGTCCAGAGTGCACCAGGCAGCTGGTGTTCTGCCTCTTTTCTACAGTCATGGAAGTTCCAGCCAATGCCAGTGCTATTCTTTCCATAGAAAACATTTTGATCTTAGGAGAAATCCCAAACCATAAATCTTCTGGCCACAGAACAAAACAATTCAGTTCTCTCATGGTGCTTAGTGTTTCACAGGCTGTGGAGATTGTGGGCCCCTTGCTCCCATTCTCTTCCCAGGGTTCTTGGACTCCATGTCCCATGGTACTTTTGGGCCCCTGTGTGCGTGTGGATGTGTCTTGGCAAGAACATCACACAGAAGGCAGGTCTTCTGTGTAGTTGCTTCCTGAGTTGCTGCTCAGGCAGCCCCAGTCTGAAATTTGGACTTGAGGGTGAAATCTTTGGCTAGAAGGATTATTTTTTTACAACTGATTTTTGAGGGGGCTGAATGTGGGAGGGCATCGTTCTGTGAATATGTATCTATCCATGGCAAATCCAAGTGTTTTTTCTCTGACACAAGATATAACTTGGTGGTGTAAAGACAGGGAGAGCTCTGTGTGCAAGTCCAGTGCAAATATGATGCACATTGTTTACTCACATGAATTTATCCTACCAATGGCAATAGCAGGAATGCATCACTTAATGTGGTTACCTACATCATTGGCCTTTGCAGTTGCCATTTCTTCCTAGTATATGAGAAATAAATAATCTGTTCAGGTGGAGTGGGTCTTGAACTACTTTTAGCATTTTTTAGACACAAGTTCCCAGAGAGAAAGAGCTCACAGCCACCAAATTCAGCAGTTAATGCACCTGGTAAGCAAGGAAGCTGCAGGTCACCTCCTATAAACTTCTGGGTAGCTACACAAATGAGAAGAGCACAAAGAAGTTCAGTGCGTCTTTAGGAGTAAAGGTAGTGCAGTAGCTATCTTATATTATTGATGTAAATTACACTCTCCAAAGAACATCTGATGAATAGTTTTGAGCACATGTAGAATCATCTTAAACTCCTAGAGGGGCTGGTTAGAATGGCCCTGTGGAGTCTCCAGTCCAACCCCTGGCTCAGAGCTGGGCTGATGCCAACACTAGATTAGGTTTTGGCTGAGTCTTGGCAGTCTCCATGGCTGGCAGTCCCCCTCTGTGGAGACCTGTGGCTTGGCTGCATCATCCTGCCAGGAAAGATGCCAAACAAATCATCCCAAATGTGAGAGCTGGCACTTTGGTTAACTCCTGTTGTCATAAGAGGAGCTTCTTCCCAGGGGCTAAGAGTCAAAGATGGTGGAGAGAGCACAGAGCTGTGGCAAAAGTCAGACTGAGACTGTGTAGAAGCAGAAGCTAAAGCTCATTTTAGTTGCTCACCTGTTCCTCAACACTTGCAAGACCTAGACATGTCTGTCCAGGATTTCTTGGTGTGACATGGATCTCAAGTCCTCATTGTATATCCTGATACCTCCTCCCATGATACCATGCAACTGTTCCTTTTACAATTCAACCCAGACCTGAGCCTGCTTCAGCAAGAGAAGTCACACTGCTGATACTCCAGCACAAACGTACACCCAGCTCTCCTCCCAATGCCACTTCCTGCCAGTTCCCAGGCATTATATATATTCCTTCCTAGAGGGCACAGCTTCTTGGCCCTTGACTTGCTGCTGATTCATCTTTCATTGACTTTCAGCTCCGCTGTTTTCTTCCAGTGCTTCCACATAGACACTTTCTTACAAACTGTCAAGTTTCCTCTGATAATCTCTACAGAGACAGAATGTTTTACTCACTGTTAGTGAAAAAGTCAGCTCTTCAATAAAAACAAGAGTCAGAGACAGAAAAATGAGTGCATGAATCCAGCTGATTTGCAGAAACCTGTAGAAAATGATGATTCAAAAGAGGATCGCTATCCAGCTCCTCCATGCTCTGTGTTACATGCCTGGGGGAAAATTTCCATAAGCCATGTGAAGAGCAAAGGAAATAAGGCATCTACATGGGGCATGAGGAATGAGAACAACTTGCTGCTTTGTGAAACTATGTGTTCTTTTTTAGTTCGTGAGTGCCATGGAAATCCAAGCCCTGGGCTTGTGCAGACTGAAGAGATCAAGGTTGGTGTGGTGGGTGGCAGTCCACGCTTCTCCTGGTTTTTCTCTGTGCTTATTGCAGGGCACTGTTGATGGCTGTAGTAAGAAGAAAGCAGAAGAGTGAAATTAAGATCTCCCATCTGCTCCAGCATCACTCCAAGGGATGCCAGAGCTACTGTACTGCAGGCAGAAGTCTTTTCTGCTTTTTCTTGTGGAAGACAGATGATGGCTGATTTGAGTTATATCATTCCATTGATTACACAGTTTGTCAGCAGAAAGGTAGTTTGTTGTGCTCAAACAACATTACGACCCCATAACAACAATTCCCTCACATACCATCAAGATCTTATCCTTTTATAAGGTGTACAGAGCAACACTTGAAGTGGTCCTTTCTGAGACCGCCAGGTATCTTATTCCCTTGATTGGGAGTTTTCTTGCCTTTATGTTGCTGCTTCTTTTTCCTTTAGTTCTGCTTCAAGCAGTTTCTCCCAGTTCTCAGGGTCACACTGAATTTGCTCTGCACTGGCTGCACAGGCCAAAGAAAGAAGCAGCTCATGGGAGCCTGACTGGTGTCTCAGTGCATTTTGCAATGCCTTAAATCCCCACATCCAGAGGGTACACAATGTCCAATGTCCAAGAGACACAATGTGCATGATTTGGCACAGGTTAAATGCTAGCTTGAATGGTTTTGGAAAAGAGGACCTCTGCATTGCTGGCTCATGCCAGGAGAAGGTCTCATCTTTACAGCCACCACAGTCTGTATTGCTGGGTGGGCAGCAGCATCCAGGGAGCATCGGCTGTGGACACACTGAAGCTATGAACCATGCTGGCACTATGTGCACAAGTTCAGTGCTGTCCCTGCTGCTGCAGAGAGCACCTCAAGAGTTTGTCTTAGGTGTAACAGCAAATCAGCTTTGCAGAAAAGGCCACCTTGGCTTGTGAGCCTGCAAACACGCAACTTGTGGTAATATATGCATTGAAGTTGAACATGCTGGGGTGCCTCTGATAAATTGTTTGGTGCTGTATGTGTTATGCTCCCCATCAGGATACCCGTCGTGGACTTAGCAGCCCTGCATTCTGCATGAAGCCACTGGCGCACACTGCACTGTGCTGTGCACAGCCATTCTGCTTGTTCCTGGCTCTTCTCCTCTGGGGCTAATTAGGGACACAGTCTCACCCTTAATCTCTTTCCAGGTTAGTTCTGCTCTGACAAAGACTTGGCTGGCCTCGGTTTTTGCTGGTTTGTTTTTTTTCCTCCAGTCCATTTTCCCCCTTTTTTCTAAAAAAAAGAAGGGAAGCTGTGCCCAGAAGGCAAAATGCTTCAAGAAGAGAAAAAAAAGAGAGAAAAATACTGTTCTCTTTAGCCTAGCAGTAGCCAGTAAGTCTTCTGGGAGGTCTTGTTACTGAAGATCAAAGAGGCTCAGAGAAGACTCCAGTGCTTTGGAAAAAATCTCCCGAAAGCTCTTAGCTCCATCCACAAGCCATTTCCCACCCAGTAAAATATCTCTTGAGCCTCCTTGAAAGCAGCAAACTAAATAGTGCAGAGTATGAAGTGGGATTTTCTGGCCCCATGTATATTTCCAGAACATGTTTATGCTGTACAGAGACTCGGTCTGGGATTTTAGTGCAGAGAGTTGCCGATACAAAAGGCAAGGCAGGGTCACTTCTGGCCTGGATGGAAACCACTGAACTCACTGTATGCTCTCTGCTTTTGAGAAGAGAGATCTAGCACTGAGCAGGTTGTAATTCCGAGGCTGGGGATCTTGCATGGCAGAGGAAGAGGTATCGGGTGAAGTGATGAGTTAGGTTGCAGGCATTGACAAGTTAATCTATAGAGACCTGAGCAGAGAATAAACCAGAAATACCTCCCAACAAGAATGTTTATTGAGAGATGGAGCTGACAGGCCTGGCCACTATTGCAGAGCAAGCCAAGTCAGGATTCCCCTGGCACACCGGTGCTTTATTTCTTTTTTCAGCGTACTTCTGCAATAAAAGCTCTTTCTCCCCCTAGGCACTAGTGGCAGATGACAGGCCATAAGTGTAATTGCATAGCTAACACATAGCTCTTGCTGCAGCTAATGGTTTCTTTCCTCGGTAAATGATACAGGCAAGAATATTTGCACTTGGTCCTTCTCAAGTATTCAAAAAATCAGAAAAGACTAAACCATTTCCTGAGCTCAAAATAGAATAATGTATTCACAATTTATATTCAGAGCATATTTATTCTGAATAAGGCAACAAATAGCAGGCAGACCGAGTATCCACCAGCTCAATCATGTGCTCAGCAGGACGTGCTTTTGACTGTATTTTTAATGCATGGCAGTCACTGCATCGCCGCAGTCAAAATATTTGGCTTTGTTTATAGATGTTGAAAACATCTCTGAAACTTAACTTCCCAAGTGACTGGGTTTCTTCTAAGCACAGATAAATGCTTCTCAAGGTGTTCTTGGATCTCTAAGTGTTTCAGAATGTCTCAATTCATCACAATACAGAAAGTCACTTCAAGGCAGCAGGAGACTGCTGGGTCAAGTTTTCAGAACAATACAGTCAGTATGTTGCACCCCTCCACCTGACAGCTGGGCCCATAAATCAAGACTGTCTCAACTACAGGGAGGTACAGGACAGAAACTGTCTTCAGAATTGAAGTCACACAGTCCATTCCCTGGTGGCTGCAGAATTGGCTGACCATCTGTGTAGGTACACTATAGATATGCCAGTGCAACATTTGGAGCACTCCAAAATCTGAAAAGGGGGAAGGTGATGGTGGACAACATTATGACAACATGTTAAGTCAGCACCTGTGAATCTGCCTCAAGTGCTTGAATGTGAATGCACACTCCATGAGAAGCCAATGGGAAGCACTTGGGAAGCAATAGTGCATCTAGTAGTGCATCTGAATCCGTTCTTGCCATTGCAGAGGAGCATGTCCCAGGTGGACCAGGGCACCCCAAACAGTGGCGTGTCTATGGTCAGCAGCTGGTGCTTAAAGGAAGCAGCAATCATCTCTCTTGTGAGCTCTTCAAGGTTAACAGCCTGTCTCTGTGCTGCTCATTTTCCCATTTCCTGAGACCATATGGAAGATGCAGTTTTGTTAGGAAACAACACTGAAGTTTGAATGAGATAATCGGCAATTATTCAATCAATTTATACAACCCAAAAGTTGGTATGACCTTCTACACCACAAAGAAAATTTGTTGGGTCTGCTAGACTGGTTTAACATCCATCCTGATGGATGCGATCTTATGGTAGGACTTCTAAGAAATCAGTCTGGCTTTTATTCCAAAGTGTGTAGAGTTTTCTGGTTCATAACTTTCATTTGTGCCCAATTCTTTTTACTCAAAGTGTAAGAGCAGTAGTACAAGGCAGCAACTCCAGAAGCTTACGCTTGAAAAACTGGAGATGAAGCTCAATGCAGGTAAGTGGAGCAGGTAAGTGGGCACTGGAACAGGCTGCCCAGGGAGGGGGATGAGTCACCAACCCTGGATGTATTTAAAAGACGGGTAGATGAGGTGATCAGGGATATGGTTTAGTAGAGGACAGGTATGGTTGGACTCATGATCTCGAAGGTCTTTTCCAACCTAGTGATTCTGTGAGTCTGTAAGTGCAGGTCTGTACTTGGGTAGGAGTTATGTGCAGTTGGAGAACTGCTGAAGTGACTTGAGTCACAGTCAATCACAAGACAAACAGGAAGCAACTGTGCTGTCATGGAGAAGTCACATCTCATACCAGGATAAATCACAGACTGTTGTCCTCCTTCCATATGTACAGTCAACTGGTTTTAGCTGTTTGCTGTGGGTCAGCTGGACAGCTGTGTCTGGGCTGGGGGCATTCATCATGGAAGGGGTGCAGACTTGCTAGAGACAGTCCCAGGGAAAGTGTGAGGTGGTTTCCAGGTCTGAACCCTAAGAAATGTGCACTATGATGGCAAAGAGAAGCAGTGGTTGACTTTATTTAACCTCTCCTGGAATTGCCTTCTCTGTCACCAGCACAACTGGGCTTGCAGTCTGCCCTGAAGGCTGCACACCAGTGATAAGCATAAATATTTTAACATTTCATATTAATGAAATTGACTACCATGTGCCCTAAAGATAAACAGACATCGAGCTGTCACTCAGAACATTTTAGGTGCATTTCCCCCCGCAGCCATTTTCCTCTGCGAGAATAGTGATATTATTAAAGTTTGCCCAGAGAGCATTTCAGCAGCTCATTAAACACAGCTGCATATTTTGTGTAGCATTAAAGCAATTCACTTTGTAATTAACTAAATGTATGATAAGACTTTTTAACTAATATTACTTTCCTCATGTGAGTGATTTTCATTCATCTCAATCTAGTGTCCTAGCTGAGAGCATGGCAGGGGAGGATTGACTGCCATCCAGGGTAGGGGTAGTCTGTGAAACCACTGTATGGCCCTGACAGGCTTTTCAGGGCATTTTTTTGAGCATGTTGGGTCCTCCTCCAAAGCAGCCGTCTACCTCTGCATTGGACTTGCCAGCTTTCTCCCTCTTGTCTCCATTTTACTCCTTCCAAATAGCAATCTTGATATTTCCTCCACATTTTTTCCTACTCTTTTGGACTTATGTGGCTTTCCTCCTGTGTCTGTAGGTACCGTGTAGTTTCTCCTTTCATGTTGCTGCTTCTTTCTTTGTCAAGGGTTTTTTGGGTAATTTTGCAGCCCTATGGGTTGACCCATGTTCTACAGTGGCTCTTCCAAGTGCATTTTCTCCCTGGGGCTGTTGGATGGCAGAGACAGAGCTTCTCTCTGTAGTGGCCTCAGGCCCAGGGAAGCTGTGTTGAGCCAGGGCCCCTGCACCCTGGGCCCCCTGGGACCTGTTGTTTCCCTGGGCTTCATCACTCCTTGCCCGGCTCTGCTGCTGGGCGCAGCTCCTTCAATCCCTCACGCTGCAACTGCAGTTGCAATGGCCCATCTACCACATCCACATGCATGGCACAGTACAGGGAAATGCATCTTCTGATTCCAGCTCACAGCACTTGCTGTAGATGATCACCAAGATATCCACTGAGAAAAGCGATAGTCATAAAGTCTTATGCACCATTGCCATATGTTTTCTGCCCTTATGAGTGATGAGCAGGTCTGTTCTGAAGCATTCCAAAGGCTGCAGAGAGTCCCCATCTAGAATCTCTGCAGATCTCACTCAGTGCATATCAGGTTTTTGTGCAGCCTGAATCCTGTCATCCAGTGCCAGGAAGAACCTCCTGTGTCCTTAAGGACTTCATCCACATGGCTTTTAAATACCTCAAGAGATGGTGATTCCACCACCTCCCTGGGCGGCCTATTCCAATGTTTGACAACCCTTGCCAGGTTTCATCCTATACTTCAAGCCTCAAAGCTCCCAAAATATTAGCTGCAGTCAATGGTCTTGAACTGTATTACACCATGGGAATTCATGGTTACTGATGCCTCTCTACTGTTCCTTCCCTTGTAAACTGGAGGCATTTGCACATCCTGAGTGGTTGCAAAGACCTGCAATGCCTGTAGACCCTGAACTTGATATATTGTACTCGATCTGGTTATTAGTAACTTGAAGCTTTTCCCACTGATGCTGATGTATCCTTTGTTGGACAAACCAGACAGGGTTTCCCATGGCAGGAGAGGGAAGGTGAAGCAGCATAATCTGTGGGGGTCAATGGGGCCATGCCATTTCCCATCAGTGAAAGGTTTGGCTGGCTGTGCCAGCAGCAGCAATCCATGGGTAGTGTTCTAGAGCAGGGAACCCCAAACACACCGATAAAAAAAAAATCTCCTTCAATTATTTACAAATGCACAAGCAACTTTCTCTGCAGTATTTTTGAAATTATTCACTGTATCTAATTTAAATTGCATTGCCTTACTTAGGGTGCAGTGGAGGGGGAGGGAAAATTTACTGTAAATAGTTATTTTATCACTAGCTGTAGACAGTGCAAAAAAAGTATTACTTTAAGTGAAATTGGGAGTTCCAGTGAAATTTCTCAACATGGGAAATAAACTACTTTCTTAGGATATTGTAGATCTCTGGGCTTGCAAAAACTCCTTTCCCCCTCTCCCCCAAAGCCCAGTACAAATTTAAAGCTTCTGCCTTGTAGTTTGCCTCTTTTTTGGAAAGAGAGCATTGACCCCAGCGTTGATGTCTTGTTGTGGGCATGCTTCCAGCTGTGCCATCAGGAGAAGCTGCAGTTGTTACTGGACAGCACTATCCACAACTAGATCATCATGACCTTATCCTTCAAGCTCTTATCAGTGGGTTGGACTGATCATAGGTCATGATCTGTCACATGAACATTGAGCAGAAAAGAACTTGACTTCAGGAAAATCTAGTGTCTCACATGCTTTGCTTCCTTCCTAAGCGTGCTACCTCAGGCTGCTGCTGGAATCTTCATTTGTTGATGGAATATTTCAACAGCTTCTTTAGAAGGATGCCAAGCAAGCATAAAATCAAAGCATGCATTATGTATGTGAAGATACTAGTCCTCAATTTTTGTACAGTTGCTTAGATCAAATCTTGACAGGATGTGGCTGCGAAGTTATTCCACTGATTTCCAGCCAGTCTCTAACTGCCTAGAGGCTACAGCCCATGACAACACATCACAGCATCAGCCAGGTCCCTCATGAGCACTACCTCATGGTGTGGGTAAACCAGCATTAGAGAGAAAAAAATGGAAAACACAGATAAGTAGGGAGCAATAAAAAGGAGGAATACATCAGCAGACTGTGTTGGAAATGTTGCAGCATTCTGGCCCTGCTGTGAGTCTTCTCCAGCCCATTTCATTGCAGAGCCTCCTGGGTGCTTATTCTCACCAGACACCTCTCCTAGAGCCAGCTGCCAGGCTTTTTGTCTCATCCATAGCTGTGTTTAATTATGGGGATGTCAGTGTGACTTCTGAACACCTGGGCTATGACTTGGAAGTATTTCCTAGCCATGTGTCCCAGGCTGCCCCCAGCCCTCCTGAATGGCCCTGTGGTCAACATTGGCTGTTCACCTGGTGCCCACCAAGCTGCTCTATCACTCTTCCTCCTCAACAGGACAGGGGGAAAAATTATGATTAAAACCTTGTGTGTCAAGATAAAGACAGGGACATCACTTGCCAATTACCATTATAGGCAAAACAGACTCAACTTGGGGAAATTACTTTAATATATTGCAAATTGATAACAGAGTAGGATAATTAGAAATATGAACAAATCTAAAACCACCTTCCTCCCACCCCTCCCTTCTTCCCACTCTGAACTTCTCTACCTCCTCCCTCTGAGCATGCAGGGGTAAAGGGGAATGAGAGTTGTAGTCAACTTATAACAGTTTATCTCTGCCACTTCTTCCTTCTCATGCTTTTCCTCTGCTCCAACAGGAGGTCCCCTGCTCCAGCATGTAACCTATGGGATCCAGTCCTTCATGACCTTCTCCTATGTGGGCCCTTCCTACAGGCTGCAGTTCTTCATTAACTGCTCCAGTGTGGGTCCCCAGTGGGAACACAGGTCCTGCCAACAAACCTGCTCCAGCGTGGGCTCCTCTCCACAGGCCACAGCTCCTGACAGAAATCTGTTCCAGCTTGGTCTCTCCATAGGGTCCTTCAGGGCACATCCACCTGCTCCAGCGTGCAGGTGGTTATCTGCTTCACCATGAACCTTCATAGTCTGCAGGGGAATCTCTGCTCTGGTGCGTGGAGCACCTCCTCCCTTCACTTCTTCACTGGCCCTGGTGTCTGCAGGGTTGTTCCTTTCACATAGTCTCACTCCTCTCTACCAGCTGCTGTTGCTAAGCAATTTTTACTCTTTCTTAGCTGTGCTATCCCAGCGGCACTACCACCATGACTGATGGGCTCAGCCTTGGCCAGCAGCTGGAACATGACATGGGGGCAGCTTCTGTTATCTTCTCATAGATGCCATCTCTTCAGTCCTTGGCCACATAAATCAAACATGTAAAATGTCATACAGTGTGGTGGTGATATCGCCCCACTGCATTGCATGCTGTGTGCATGACAGCTCCAATCAGGACTGCTACAGTGCCTGCACAAGATGAGAATGAGTCCATGGTGAAAGCAACCCAAGTCCAGAGAATGGCTGTGAGATTCTGGAATCCAAAATGCTTTCCTGGCTGAAAGAGTTTCATTTTGACTTACATTTGAACACCCAAGGACAGATAAAAGGCTATATAGTATTCACTGCAAGGTCTTTCTGATATGTATTTGTATCTTTTGATACCTTAATGTAACTAGTTATGATACCTAGCAGAAGCAGCATGGCTCAGGATACCTAAAGAGCAGCAAGTTGCCCTGAACCACCAGCAGGGTACATGTAACTCAGCTGTCAACAGCTGATACTCAGTTTCGTGTTGAACTTATCTTCATATTGCTGCCCACTCCTGTATGCAAAGCATAGCTCATAATAATTATACTTTGAATTCCAGATGAACCAGATTGGGGTTCCCACTAGATTCTGAGCAGCTGACTTTACCCAAGTGTTTCACGAGTGAGCTGTAGCTTGAGGAGAATAATCACAGCTTCCTCAGCCAACCACAAGTCTTCTTAAGTTTGATGAAGCACTTTCTCTTATCTTTCTCATAATATAACACACTGAATGATTATGACAATAAAAATCATAGAACCATAGTATGTTTTAGGTTGGAAGGGTCATCTAGTTGAACTCTACTACAGCAAGCAACTTTGACTAGATCAGGTTGCTCAGAGGCCTGTCCAGCCTGACCATGAATGTTTCCAGGGATGGGGCAGCTACCACCTCTCTGGGCAATCTGTTCCAATGTTCCTGGAACAACATCCATCATTTAAAAAAAAAAAAAAAGTATTCCTTATCTCTAGTCTAAATTTACCCTCTTTTATTTTAAACCTATTCCTCCTTGACCTGTTCCTCCAGGTCTTACTAAGAAGTCTGTCCCCATCTTTCTTATAAGCTCCCTTGAATTACTGGAAGGCTGCAATAATGTCTCCCTGGAGCCTTCTCTTTTCCAGGTTGAACAAGCCCAACTCTCTCAGCCTGTCTTCACAGGAGAGGTGCTGCAGCCTTCTGACCATCTCCATGGCCATCTTCTGGATTCTGCTTCAATAAGCCCATGTCTTTCTTGTACTGGGTCTACTGAGAGCAGAGGAGGACAATCACCTCCCTCAATCTACTTGTTTTGATGCAGCCCTGGATACTGTTGGCTTTCTTGGCAGCAAAAACACATTGATGGGTCATGTGGACTTTTTCATCCATCAACATCCCCAAGTCCTTCTCCTTGGGGCTGCTCTCAAGCCCTTCATCCTCCAGCCTGTATTGATAACAATGGTTTTCTCAACCCAGGTCCAGAACCTGGCACTTGTACTTTTTGAACTTCATGAGGTTCACATGGGCCCACTTAGTGAGCTTGTCCAAATCCCTCTGAATGACGTCCTGTCCCTTGGGCATATCAACCACACCAGTCAGCTTGGTGTTGCCTGCAAACTTTCTGAGAGTGCACTTGATCCCACTGTCTATGTCATTTATGAAGATATTATATAATACAGACCCTACTAAGTCCCCGAGTGTGAGCGGTGTTTGAGTGGTGGTGGGGCCTAGTCCCTCAGGAGCACAGGCAGCTGCTGTTCCTGTCAGCACCTTCTCTGGGAACAGGGAACAGAAAGATTTGTTGCCTGCTCTGCAGGGAGTTGGAGGTGCTGAAGGGTAGCTTTTCATCTCCTCTTTACAGCACAATCACACTTACTTACCACACCCAAGAGAGAAAGGTCTGCTTCCCCTCCACACCCTGGGATGTCTAAGGTAGACAGTATAGACCAGTCTCAAAAATCTATGCTGGCTGCTCGTCCTGCATCTCAGACCTCGGCATGAAGCAGCTCAGCTGCCCTGGCCCAGGTCTCCCCCAGCAGTTCATAGGACCCACAGAGGGGAAGGGGGTTTTATTTTTATTTTTTGAGTGTTGCATTAATTTAAGATTTGCTCAATCTCTGACATGTCAGGGAGGGAAGAAAGAAAATCTCATCACCTCTTTTCTCCAGTAATGTATCTTAAAGATGAGATGACAGTATGTTTTAATTTTTTAAAAGTTCTCTCAAGCAAAATGAATATTTATTTTGTGCCTGACAGCATCTAATTTCTGAGCCATAAATTCTAGTGTCTGTTATTCATAATGTGTCCTTTGGCTTCTTGACATTGCCCAGAGATGTCTCAGTCCCTGGCAACATGTAATTTATTAGGACTGATTTTTTCAGACCCTGAGAGGCTTCTGGGATGGCACTGGGGTCATCCTCAGGAAGACAAGGCAGGCTGGTTCTCCTTGCTGTGGAAGTAGTGCCCCCATATCACCTCTTAGCACTCCAGCCTCTGAATTTTGTGCTACTATTGGGGGCAGCTGATGAGCTTTTTGCACCCATGTCAAGCTGGGTGTTGCTCAGGCAAGTCATGCAGATACAAAGCAGCTGAACATAAGATGCTTGGCTGGAAGATAGCAGGACAGTCCTGGGCCCAAAAGATTATGATCTTTGTGTCAGCAAGTTCCCTGGCTCATAGTGCATCCTTGCCACCAGCACAGGAAAGAGGGAAAACCAAGAGATTAAGTGCAGACTGGGTGAGAACTCATTAAAACAGCAGTTTCACCTGTATTCCTAGGGCTGACTTGCTGGAGCTTATTTAACAACGTAAGCATATGCAACAGAAAGCTGTCCTGAGGGTCCTGGACTCATTTCAAAAATTGAGATGCTGCAGGGAAATCAATAATTTGTTGGTCTGGCACGCATCATTAAACTGTTATCAATAAAGGATGTGTTTGGGGTGACTCAATGACAAACACTACATTACTTGCTCTTGCTTCTTTAAGTACAGTGCTTCTAAATAAAGAAAACAAAGATTCCTGAATATTCAAAGGAGCAATTCCAATTTAGATCCTGGAGATTCAGTGCCGGTAGTAGGTGTCTTTATCCTGTACAGAGTTTCTGTCTTCCTTTGGAGTATCTGGTACCTCCCAGGATGACCAGTACCAAAGTAGCCTGTTCTGTTCTTTGCTGTTTATACTCAAATATCAGATAGAGGCAGGAATCTGAGCTTGCAAACAAGAGCTTGCAGCTTTATTTCATTTCCTGCTGCCCTGTGACAGTGGTCCTAGCAAGACAGTCTTTGTAACAGGAGGTCTGGAGACACGAGTGTCCAGCTTAACTGCAGCTTCTATTCCCGCATGATTTCTCATTGCACCCAGCACTTCACATCTGCTTTCAGGGAAGTCAAGTGTTGAACACCTGAGGTGAAGCCTGGTGTGACAGACCCCTGCGAGTTCCCACTCCTGGAGCCTGCTCATGCCAGCACAGCAGTGACAATGGCTCAGGACTAAGACCCTGGATTGGTCAAGTGGTCTGTCACTGCACTAACCCAGCTAGATTAAGTCCCCCCCAACCAGAGTGTGGCAGCAGCTCTTCAGAGCCAGAGTCCACTGCACAACTGAGTGCTATCAGCTGGTTTGTGGAGATATCAGCCTTCTGCTTTGCAAATGATCCATGTGAGACAGGTGGAGCACGGTTTGTTACTGGGAAGGAGATCACATAAATAATGTGAAAAGATGAAGCTGCTTTGTTCACTACTTCTGTATCTCCGGCCGCTCCCATACAGAAATCAACTATGATGCATTTGATGCCAGGTGGCAATAATATTTAGATCTCAGAGGAAATGTGTATTTCTTTAAAAGGCAGAGCAGTACTGACACATGAATGCTACCCTGGCTGACAGGTATCTTTGAGCAGCCTTCTGGGTCTGCCAGATCCTGCCTTTCATATATGGTTATTGCTCTGTATAACTGATTGACTACTTTTGCCATTGCACAGCCTTCCAACCAGGTGCCTGGCAGTGACCAGTTATTTCACAAGGCACATAAATCATCTTCTGTCCTGGATGGAATTCAGTATGCCTTAATGGAGCTGGCCATGGGAAAGATTCAATCTACTTCCAGCCTTCGCTTTGGCAGGTTCTTGATGTGTAGCTTGTAACACTGTACCTCAGCAACACTGGAGAAATTATGGCAGTAGTCACATTAACCTTTCCAATCAGCCACACGCTGGTGTCACATTTCTCTGCTAAGAGCCTGGCAGTGGCTTTTGGGACTCACAGACGCCATCTCAAAACAATTAAATACGAAGGAATGTCATTGCTGAAAGACTCATAACAGAGATGGCAGAAATACCCAGGCACCTTCAGAACTGCAAGTCTGTTTATGACCATCGTTTGGCTTCGTTAGCAACACTGCTGTGCCATTGCATGTTAACTGTTATGAATGGCCAGTGCACCTGCTCATTTCCCTGCTTGACTCTGAGCACAAACAGCAGTTACATGGCCTGTGCTGATCACCTACATATCAAAAATGGAAGAGTAACCAGGCAGAGGAAGCAGCAATTGCTCCAGATAACTAAGTTGGTATAATTTTTTATTGAGAAAGAGCAAGAGTATCATCTGATGCCACATCACACAACATTATTAGATGCAGCACCACTACAGCTGCCGTAACTGTCAAGCACATCCCTGACAATGTGGACACCTGTGATTCACGTGTCACCTCCTCCATGAAACTGATGCTTACGCCCAAAGAATATGAAAAGTCAAGCACCCCCAACTGTTGAAGAAAACAAGTCACCAGCCAAGTGTGAGACCCATGGACTTAAAAAAGAGGGGTAGGGAACTGGAGAGAGCAATTGTATTAAACACCCATTGAAGGTTTCAAATTACTGAAAGCTGTCTGGTTCCAGCAGCTGTGTGCTCTCTCTAGGTAAGCAAAGAGCAGTATTGTCTTTGCCACTTTGATCAGCTCTCACAAAGCTGATCTTTGGTCCCAGAGACACAACTGCTGTAGCAATACTGGTGTTTTACAGCATGGGAGCCTCCCCAGGCTGGCACAGCAGAGGAGGCAAACTGCAGGCAGGAGCAGAAAGGTAGCATTTGTGAAGGGAATGGCTGATTTTGCTGGCACAGAGAAGTGACCACCTGGGAGATGGTGTGCCACAGTTACTCCTGACTGGCTGAGGAGAAATGTGAGGTTTTGGCAGAAACCCTAAAAACACTCTGGTACTAAAAAGTGGCAGCAATCTGGCAGGTACACCCTCGTGGATACTGTGTATGACCTGCTCTGGCATCTCTAACAACACCTTCCTGAAACAGGATCCTTGACAGTGCTTGTCAGTCCCCAACATGTACAAAAGCAAACCCTTAAAGTGCAGGTTTCCATGGAGAATGTATTATATTTTCTCCTGGCAACCCTCCCTGGCAACCAGCTATTGTGTTTCCAGAGGGGGCTGCTTTGTCCCTTAGCAAGGAACCTGGGAATGAGGCCCCTTCCACATGCCACCAAGGCCTGGGATCAAGGTGGGCATCTGGGCTGAAAGCTCCTTGGTTCCTCACTACCCAGTGGGCCAGGCAGGGAAGGAGGATGCAAAATATCTCCTCTACCTGGGGGGAGATTACTGTTCCCTGGCATGCAGCCGTTCCCACCACACCTGGAGGACTTTCCTACTCCTTTTTAGAAATGCATCTCTTAGCATTGGTTGCTAAACAGCTAAATATTGCTGAGTCTTTCACATTATAAGGCCACCCACAACTGCCTGTGCTGTCTCACCTCAGCTTGAGCCCTGGGAGCAAGCTCTGGCTGATTTTTCCTGGGACAGCGGAGCGCCTATGCCAAACAGCCAGTTCTGCTATTTTGGAAACTCCTTTATTGAAAACTGTTCTTCTGACTCTACTGTGTCTCAGAGCTCCTCTTCTTTAGATATGTCTCCTCATGCACATCTGAATTTCCTATCAAGGAGAAGCCAGGGCAGTGTAATGTATTTAGCTGACATTGCTTTTACAAGGGGAAAGCATACCTTGGGCAGTAAATTTAAACAACAGAGATGTACAGGCAATGAGCCAGGCAAAAAAATCCCAGTGCTTATCAGTTGTTAATGAGCTAGATTGAGACTCTGCCATTATTCAAAGATAAGAAAACCCTAATGGAAATCACATCTCCTCTGAAACTTTTGTCTGCTGGCGTTAGAGCACACTATTCATCCTTCACTGGAGCAGGCAGCTTGCCTTTAAATGGTCCATTGTCTGGCAGAATTGCTCTCCCTCCCAGTGGCAGCACCGTTCACACATCAATGACTAATACCGGTTCAGACCTATTTTACTGCCAAGTAAAAGTTATCAATGGTGGAAAAAAATAGGAGAAAATAATGTTTGCTCCAAAATGTAAATGATGGCATGCGCAGACAGGAGGCTTACTGTAATTGTTGTCAGTTCTGGTAGGTTATCAGGCGTGATGGGATTTTTCTTTACCTTGAGACAGCAAAGAGATAGCTGATAACATCCCTTTACTTGGACAGACCAGATACGAGTCTCATGGGACTGCAGTGGGATGTTAAAAGTGCCGAGCTGCCTGATGATGGATACCTGTGGAGAGGGGCTTTTTGTCACAGGGAGAATGGTGGCTACACCATGGTGTTGTAACAATCAGCTCTTCCCCCCTCTGGAGTGCGGACCCCTCTGATTCTGTGCCCCACCACGTGTACCTTTCCTGCCTGCCATGGCAGCACCATGCTGGTGCCAAACAGCTGATCCAGCAGCTCAGGCCATCTGCTTTGTCTCTAGTTTCTTATGGCATCAACCACACCAGCTTAATGAAGATGATGAGGGGAATAGCACATCGCTCTTACAAAGAGAGACTGAGGGACTTGGGACGTTTTAGCCTGGAGAAGACTGAGGGGGAATCTTACCAATGCTAATAAATACTTGAGGGGTGGGTGTCAGGAGGATGGGGTCAGGTTTTTCAGTGGTGCCCAGTGATGGGATGAGGGGTAATGGGCATAAATGTGAATATAGGAAGTTCTGCCAACATGAGGAGGGACTTCTTTACAGTGAGGGTGGTACAGCACTGGGACAGGCTGCCCAGAGCAGCTGTGGAGTCTCCTTCTCTGGAGATATTCAAAGCCCACCTGGACGCGTTCTTGTTTGACCTCATCTAGGTGATCCTGTTCTGGCAGGAGTGTTGGACTGGATGATCTCCAGAGGTCCCTTCCAACCCCTACCTTCTGTGATTCTCTGATTCTTGCACAGCAACCAAGCCATAGCACTACGTGCTTGTCTGATGCCCCAGCCCTAACACAAAGAAATTTGCAGGCTGCTTGGGTCTCTGTGGAGCTATTCCCAGTTCTAGCAGGAGAACTGTGGGTTCAACCAGGTAAAATAAAAATAGCTCAGATTCTATGGAACCAGACTTTTTTAAGAGGGTCGAACTGAAATCCCCACACCTCCAAACCCCCAAACCATTTTGAGTCAGTTCAGAGCTTCATTAACTTTTCTGACTTAGCTTTTGTTCCAAGATGATGCAGCCTTTTGGGAAATCTTTCCTTAAAATGTAGCTCTGTTGCTGGGGGGTGGGAGGTGGAGTGTAGGAGAAAAATAATTGTAATAACTCTCATGAAGGAGGAAATCTGTCCTCTTTGAGTTGGATCTTGAAGCTCAATGACCAGTAGGGAACTCGAGAAACTGTCTTTCAACAGTGTACATTACTTTTTCTCCATCTTTTGTAGTCTGTGTAGCATACTGAGAGACTGGCTAGGGCATAAACCAATTCCTGTTGATGGGAGACAAAACACGCTTACCCCTACGCTGCTGGCACTGACCAGCTGCAGCGGTGTGACCAGGTACAGTTACAGAACAGTGGTTTCACTGGCTGCAATTTGTTTCTATGTAACAAATTTGTACAAGGCATTTTTTTCCTTTTCTTTCCGATAAATGATGTGCAGAAAGTGGCATTTCCATTAGATCACCCAGTGCATAAATAAAACAGAGAACATAATTCTCTATGTGACGCAATTACTTCCAAAAGAACTGGAAAGAAACACTACAGCGAACAAATCTGTGGGAATTTATAGGAGGCTAATTGGTTTTATCCTTAGCGACACTGTCAGGGTTACGTCTTGAAATATATGGTTATCTTCAATGCTGTGAGAATGAGCACATTTGAAGTGCCTGAAGATAAGATAAAAATCCTGTTTAAAAGATTATGTCTTGCATTACTGTTCTGCCAGCAGCTGATCTGTCAGCACACTACAGGAGATTTTTTTCATCACAGCTTCTGGGTGTATTTGTGTTCTGTAAGGTAGGAAGCAATCCTTGTATTACATGTTGAACGCGTGACAAACCCCCAACACACCGCGGGTTGCGTGCTACTGCTCACTAATGCAAATTAAGCTACTTGTTATCACCACAGTCTTTAATACCGGAGCTGCGAGCACGTCAGGAGGAATGGAGACGCGGCACATGGAAACGCCTGCACTGCACAAGAGGGCAGTCAGACCAGTGGCTCGCTGCCTTTGCGGCACAGGAGGGAGAAAAAAAATAAAAAGGGGGGGGAAGCGGCTGCGAACCATTTCCTGCCAAGTTTCCCCTGCCCGAAAGTTGTTCTCAAAAAGCAGGAACTCATCCCCCGGCATTCCCTTTCACCTCTTAGGTAGTAACGCCTGGCAGCCGCGCCGCGGGGACGAGTCTCACCTCAAGGGTAGACGGAAAGGAGCCAGGCGCTGAGCGCGCCAGGGGAAGCAACAGAGCTACGGGGGGACCGCAAGCCCCGTCTCACGGCACGACTGCCGGGCACCCGGGAGCCGTCTAAGCCACCGGCGAAGTTAATCCGTGCGGGAATCAGCTTGTGCCGGAGCTCACCTGCCTCTGCGGGACAACCGGCAACAACCCCGGGACAGCAAGCTGCCTGGGCTGCCGTCCGGCCCAGCGCCACCCGCATCCCACTTTTCCTACCGGGAGAGAGAGCGGGACTCCCGGGACGCCGTACGAGCCGCGGCAGAGCCGCCGCCCCGGCACTCATGCGAGCAGGTGCTCCAGCGCAGCACCTGCGGCCCACCCCGGCAGCGGCGGGACACGCCGAGGCAGACACGAGCAGGCAGCGAGGCACTTCAACTGCCCCAGCCGACGGGGCCGGACCCCACCGCCCACCCTGGATCGGATCGGCTCCGCCCGCCCCCGCCCCGCCCCTGGTGGGGATCAGGCCGTTGGGGTCCTGTGCCGGGCCTCTGTCTCGGGGCTGTTCGAGCGGATGCCTGTTGAACCATTAACGGCACAGCTGCTCTCAGGAAAGGGGACTGGGTTCTGAGAGCGTTTTCAACTGACTTTCAGCTGTTGTTTTTCGCCGCTCCGCCCTAGTTTTGCCCTCGGACTGTCTCTCGCTGCCCTCGCTTTCTCATCAGGCAGCCCGCGGGTGACTAAGTACGGTGGCCGGCAGCGGGGAAAGGGACCGGTATGGCGGCGGCGGTGGCGGCGGTGGGCCGGGCGTGTGCCTATGGCGCTTTTCGAGCGGCGTGGCGAGGTGATGGCGGAGCGCGCGGTACCGGGGTGGCGCCGCGGGCAGGGGAGGTGTCATCGCTCCCGGGCCGGGCTGCGGGCCGGCCGCCACGGGAGGCCCGTAACGGCGGGGGTTACGTGAGCAGCGCCGCCGGGGCACGGCGGGAGATCGCGGGTGTTTCCGCGCGCCGGAGGCGGCGGGTCTCGGTGCGATCGCGCGGCGTGCGTTACAGGCCCCTGCGCTGGTTCTCCCTCGGTGGCGTTAGTGCTGCTGAGGGGGAAAGACCCGCTTCGCTGTTTGCGGGACTGGGCTCCGGCTGCGAGGCTTCCAGGTTGTCACCGCGGCGCGGTATTGCCACGGGACAGAGTCACAGAGTGGGTCAGGCTGAAAGGGGCCTCTCGAGGCCGTCTAGTCCCGCCCCCTGCAGTGACAGGGACATCTGCAGGTCGCTCAGAGCCCCACCAAGCCTGACCTTCAGTATCTTCACTACCTCTCTGGGCAACCTCTTCCAGTGATCCACCACCCGCATATTGAAGAACTTTCTCCTAATATCCAACCTGAATCTCCCCTTTTCTACTTTAAAAACATTATCCCTCGTCCTACTGCTACACGCCCTCATGAACAGTTCTTCCCCAGATTTTCTGTAGGCACCTTTCAGATATCGTAAGGACGCTATAAGGTCTCCGTGGAGCCTTCTCTTCTCCAGGCTAACTCAACTCTCTCAGCCTATCTTCATAGGAGAGGTGTTCCAGCCCTCTGATCATTTTTGTGGTTCTCATCTATACACTGCCCAACGGGTCTGTTGTCCTTGTGTGGATGACACAGTATTCCAGATGAGGTCTCACTAGAGCAGAGTAGAGGAGCAGAATCACCTCTCTCAATGTGCTGGCCATACAGCCCAGGATGTTGTTGGCGTTCTGGGCTGCAGACCGTAGAGTCATAGAATGATCTGGGTTGGAAGACACCCCAAGGATCACAGAGTTCTAACCCCCCTGGCACAGGCAGGGACACCAATCTCCAGGCTCGGATCTATACAAGGTTGCCCAGGGCCCCATCCAATCTGGCTTTGAACATCTCCAGGGATGGAGCATCCATTGCCTCTTTGAGCAGCCCATTCCAGCACCTTACCACTCTCTCTGTAAAGGACTTCCCCCTAATATCTATTTTAAGCCTTCTCTCCTTTAGCTTTAATCCATTCCCCCTTGTCCTGCCATTGTCTGCCCTTTTTAAAAGTTGATTCCCCTCCTGTTTGTATTTTCCTTTCAGGTGCTGGAAGGCTGCAATGAGGTCCCCCCGCAGCTTTCTCTTCTCTAGCCTGAACAAGCCCAGTTCCCCCAGCCTCTCTTCATAGGGGAGGTGCTCCAGCCTTCTAATCATCTGTGTGGCCCTCCTCTGGATGGTCTCCAACAGTTGCACATCTATGCACATTGGGGGCTCATGTCCAAACCCCTATTAGACAGGTCATGATTAATTCGAATTAATCACTACACACGGCGAAGCAGGAGCCGCTCTTTATGGGAATGGATCAGAACATAGCACAGTTGCATACGTTCCCTTGGCTGTGCAGTCATTCCAAATCCTGCAAGAGCTAGATAGGAATTTCATTGTACATCTAAACAATGCTAATGGGACTTCCTAAACAAATGTTGTTTGTGTTTTTAAAAGCCTGTATTTTTCTAGGTAGTGTGAATCTAGTTGCCCTTGCATGTGATGTTCTTCTCAATACCTCGAGAAGTAACTAGCTTTACTCTTCGGTGTCATCAGTGCACAAGGTTGCTGTTGTGACTGCTTGGCCCTCCCCATATTTATTTCTTCCCATGCAATGAACATACTTCAAATCATACACGGGCTTTAGGCCTGCAGATCTCATGCCATCCTTACAGGGTTTGGAGCAGACAGGTTGCCTTTGTAAACCTATTGTCCCGTCAGAGTAACTTGGGCAGTAACAGACACCTTAAGGTAACGAGAGTGAGGTGATTTGCTTATTCAAATACATTCTTCCTATTTTTTTCTCCCTTTCTCCTCTTAGGTCTTCCTGGAAATTTTCGGTTGATAGGATTCTAAGTTTATTTTCTAGACTTCTCAGATTCTTCAGTTTCTCTCACTTTTCAAAACTCAAATGTATTATTTTCTCAGTAGACATTAAAGTATACTTAGGAGGAAGGGACAACATGTATTTTTTCCACTGGGTATCAGAGTTGGCTTTGGATCTGGCCTTCAAAAATTGTGGTTACAAAATTGGGAAAATTGGTTTTTTGATAGATAATAAATAATACTATATAACAGAAAGCTTCTGCTGGGTGGCGTTTTCTGAATTATGTAGTTAATTTTGATACAGGCTTTTTTTTCCCTGCACACTTCTCATAAGAGAACATCAAAGTCTTTTCATTATGCAGCATTTTTAAGTAGTGGATACTCTGAGGTTTTCACAGTAACTTGAAGCAGCAGAATAAGTGTAGTTACTGCAGTGCTGTGGGTACATTAGCCTTTTGTACTGCTGAGTACCCACAACTTGCAACTTTGCTGCCTGCTTTTCAGCTGCTGTCACCTTTCACCCATAGAGCCTTTGGGGTAGATTTTTCCTATTGTTCTCAAGCTATTGTCCTTGTGTTATGGCCTTCCAGCTGCTAATCCCAGTAGTGTGGTGGGATCTTCTGGGTGGCAGCTGGTAGGGGCAGGAAAAAATTATCCCCTTTGCTTTCCTCTCCTTTTTTGATTCATTACAGCATGTGCTGTGATGTGGCGTCATACTGCCTAACAGCCTGCACATATCCAGTGAGGAGTCTGCAAAGGTCCTGATGAAAAGTATATACATACTATGGGTAATTCTTACAGGGTGAAATAATGGCCAGCAGGTCCAGGGAAGTGATTGTGCCCCTGTACTCGGCATTGGTGAGGCTGCACCTCAAGTACTGTGTTCAGATTTGGGCCCCTAACCATAAGAAGGACATTGAGGCCCTGGAGCGAGTCCAGAGAAGGGCAACCAGGCTGGTGAAGGGGCTGGAGAGCAAACTTTATGAGGAGCGGCTGAGGGAACTGGGGTTGTTCAGCCTGGAGAAGAGGAGGCTGAGGGGAGACCCTATCACCACCTACAACTACCTGAAAGGAGGTTGTAGAGAGGTGGGGGTTGGTCTCTTCGACCAAGCTACAGGTGATAGGATGAGGGGAAATGGCCTTAAGCTGTGCCAGGGCAGGTTCAGATTAGACACGAGGAGAAAATCTTCACCAAAAAGGTTACCGGGCACAGGCACAGGCTGCCCAGGGAGGGGGCTGAGTCACCGACCCTGGGTGTATTTAAAAGATGGGTAGATGAGGTGCTCGGGGATATGGGTTAGTAGAGGACGGGTACGGTTGGACTCGATGATCTCACAGGTCTTTTCCAACCTAGTGATCCTGCAGCACTGGAGGCTGCCTTGGGAGATGTATGATGTCTTTCTGTCTCCCTTTGTTTTCATTTTTCATCCAAAGTGACCCCCATCTTTAAGAGTCATTGGGGTGCATCAGCTATGCACCCTGCAAATAAACCATGGTGAACCTGTCTCAGAATAATCCTTTACACAGTCTGGGTGGTTTGTATGCACTTAGGTTCTAAGCCAAAGTTCTAATGAATTATATTGTTAATGCCTAGTGCACCTGGAAGCTGGCCATGGTTTTGCTTTCAGCAGAGGATATCCCTTCATTTTGTCCTTCAGAGGCAAAATAAACTGCAGTTAAAGCCTGAGCATTCAGGGAGGTTTGAAGAGGAAAACATTTTCAGTGTCTAATCACAGAGTATATACTAAAAAAATTATAGTATTTTTTGCAAGTCAAAAGAGGAAAAGTAACAGGCTATAACTGCTACTAAATAATTTATTGTAATGTGTTTTTTTGATTACCTTTGTGTTCCATGCTTAGTCCAGGTAGATAGTGACCCCTTCTCTGTGCTGTGATTTTAAATGTGTGGGTTTTAGCTTTGGAAATTAAGTTCTTCACAACCAAATTTTTCCAAGGTATCTGGAGGTTGGTTTTTGTTTTGTTTTGTTTTAAAACAGTATCAGCGCAAAGATTTCATTACTACAGGGGCACTCATGAGATGATATGAAAAAATAGTAATGATTCTGAATGTTCCCTGGTGCAGTTGTTTGTATGAATATATTATTTCTGTGCATAACACTTTCATTTGAATAAAAAGCAGTGAGCAAAAAAATTAAACAGAAAAGAAAGGCAGACACCCCACCCCCCCCCCCCACTTCATTGCCCATCAGAGGCCAAGTTAATAGTGCCTGGTGTCTCCAGAACTGCTGTTTGGAATTGGATCAGAACATCTCTGGTTTCTTGCCTGTAAACCTTTTGAGAATGCTGTGATTATTTCAGTCTGGAGCCTCCCCTGTGTATGTCTGGAACTATACTGGGGCAAATTTTCCAAAGTTCTAATTGTAACCTGGCAATAAGCATCTTGATAGCTCTTTTAAAATGTTTTGTGTTTGGTTTGGGTTTTCTTTCCCCACAGTAATCAACTGTAATCAACTTCATACAGTGTTTCTTTCTCTCAGAAAAAGTCCAGAGTGGTACACTTTTCATGGAATCATATTGGTTGGAAGGGACCTGTCGGATCATCAAGTCCAGCCATACATTTTCTGTACTTAATTCAGAAGAAGGGATTATGAAGTTGTTGACAGTTGTTTAAAAACAAATTAGTGCTCAAGCTGAATGCTGCATTCACTAGTAAACACAGGGATGTTCAGCGTGGTCCCCCTCTTTCAGAGTGTTTGTTAGGTTATGCAGAAAGTAAATGGTAAATGGTGACAGATGCTGCATAAGTCTCCTGCATGTGGCATGTTAAACCAGTAGGTAAATGCCATGAAGTTAGGGAAGCTCTAGTGAAATGGGTACAGTAAAGTAGAGTAGGCTTGGGTATTGACTAGAGTGAGTGTTAGAAAGCTGGTGGTTAAAGTTCCCGGAAATGAGACTGTTAACCTGTTAGGTTTGCTTTTCCACCTGTCTTTGAGTTTCATTCTTCTGTTGCATCTCACGAGAAGAATGAAATGATTTTGCAGTGGCTTTGCTAAGTGAATTGTTAGTCCTGAACATATGTATATTTATACTTGTATAAATTTTTCTATTTAGTCAGCAAAAGACAACAATTAAAAGTTTTAATTTGATGTTTATAGCAGGGAAGTATCACAGAAGACTGATTTTTCTGTTAGTGCAGAGCATGTTATAAATACAGTAAGCATGCATTTTCTTCTGCTTTGTTGACACGTCTTTTGCTGGCGGCAAGACATCAGTCCACTGCTCATGACCTGTCTTGCTTTTACAAATGATTCCGTTTTTAATAGCTTATTGTAAGAAACATTTTAGACTTCAAAATAAAAATCCCATCGCAGAAGTTTGGAGCGTGTATATGGAACTGTACATACTTAGATGTCAGAATGCTGTTTTCTTGAGATGTGACATTTCATACTGTTTTACATTCTGTAAATATGTTTATTCTTTGTTCTACTTCCAACACGTCTATTCCCTCAGTAGCAGTATACGTGCAGAAGTGTGTGGGTATACTTTATTAAATACCAGCACTCGGTGTTTCAGACTTTGGGAATCATGTAGGTTTATTGTTTGTTCTTTGTTGTTTTGGGTTGGGTTGTAGGGGTTTTTTGGCCATGTCTTCCTCCTTCTCTTTTTGATCTCCTCTGCAATTCAAAGACCAAAACAGTCTTATGTCCCACTCTCCAGACTACGGTCAGCACAGACCCTGGACATTCCTAGACGTACA
The DNA here is from genome assembly GCF_964237585.1 of Gallinula chloropus. NCBI lineage: Eukaryota > Metazoa > Chordata > Aves > Gruiformes > Rallidae > Gallinula > Gallinula chloropus. The sequence goes on from NC_140087.1 coordinate 66,632,290, forward strand.
ATTTTGATTGCCAGTTCAGAACTGGTATTCTGTCTTTACCAGTCTTAAAAATATAAATTGCTCTCACTTTAAAAAAGCTTGAAACCTTATGGAAAATAGGAGATTTGTCACCAGTTTCAGTGGAGCCAGGATCTTACCGTGGGCTTTTAACAACTTCTGCTATGAATTGTTGGATAGTGTAGTGGGGTTTTTTTAATAACTTTGGATCACCAGACTTTTTGAGATCAATTGAAGGTCTTCTGACCTTTTTCTATCATACCAATATTTATTTAGCTTCTTTTTTTGACATTGTACTTTTTCTCCTCTTCTGTGCCCCAGCCATTCTGTCAGGATTTTATTTCTGCAGCAGTTACTCATTTGCTTCCACTGTCTCTTCATTCTTCTTACTGTTGTCATTCTGTCCTGAGTTTATTGCCTCTGCATAGACTTTTTTCAGATTTTCATCATCATTTCAGAGGGATTATTAGAGTGTATTTAGAGTGTGGAACTTTTTTTTAGGTCATGAAAGTAGGAGTAAAACAACTAACCAAAAGCAAATTGCATTGCAAATGTTTTAAATAATAGAGTAAACTCTAATACTCTTATATTTTGTCTTCTGAATGAACGCATTGTTTTATAGACAGAGAATTTAGAATATGCTTTGGTATTATGAACTGGGAGAGAAACCAACACCTCCTCTGCTAGAAGTGCATATGACCAATTCAAACAAAGCAATAACTTTCTCACTGCAGTGTTTTAATGTACCTTTGAGCCTGGCTCGGGGCAATTAGCACTGTTACTGGTGTTCTCAATGTTAACCTGTTATTCATCTTATTTTAGCTAATAAAGTGTTGCTCCAGTAGATAACTCAAAGTGAATAAGTGAAACACACAGGATATAAGAGAAGCACACCAAAGTGGCAAGGCAGGGAAGCTAAATTAATTCTTTGCATCATTATTCTCTGGAAAAAGAAACAGGAAATTTCCATATGGTGCCCGCTGGTGGTAATGGAGGGAAGAGCAGCTATTCCTGAAATTAAAGTAACTGTGAAAGAGGTTACAGGACAAACCTATGGGATGATCATTAGCAGGATCAGAAGCTATTTGCAACATAATTCTGAGAGAACTTCAGGCTGAAAAAGATATATTACTAGTAAGGGTGTGTAGCCTCCCTAAAAAGGTACCTCAAGAGTGGCAGATGGTAAATGCGGCACCAATCTTCTAAAAAAGCTTGATAAAAAATGTTGATAAAAAGACTGTGCATGCCTTTAGTAATGCAAAACTCAGCCTTACAAATCTACTGGAGCTTGGGTGTGTTGGTTGGTTTTTCTGAGAATATCGGTAGGAGACTGCTGGAGAGACTGCCTACCACTGGCCTGGACAGGTTCACTCTCTGCTGGGTTAAAAACTGGCTGGATGGCTGAGCCTGAAGAGTTGTGGTAAATGGAGCTAAATCCAGCTGGAGGCCGGTCACAAGTGGTGTTCCCCAGGGCTCAGTCCTGGGTCCCGTCCTGTTCAATATCTTTATCAATGACCTGGATGAAGGGATTGAATACTCCCTCAGTAAGTTTACAGATGACACTAAGCTGGGAGAAAGTGTTAATCTGCCTGAAGGTAGGGAGGCTCTTCAGAGGGATCGGACAGGGTGGATTGATGGTTTGAGACCAATGGATGAGTGAGGTTCAACAAAGCCAAGCACACAGTCCTAAACTTGGGAAATAACATCCCTGTGCAGTGCTGCAGGCTTGGGGAAGAGTGGATAGAAAGCTACCTGGTAGGAGGTTGTAGAGAGGTGGGTGGCCAAGTGACAGGTGACAGGATGAGGGGGAATGCCTCAAGCTGTGCCAGGGAAGGTTCAGATTAGACATGAGGAAAAAGTTCTTCACTGAAAGGGCTATCAGGCACTGGCAAAGGCTGCCCAGGGAGGGGGTTGAGTCACTGACCCTGGATGTATTTAAAAGACAGTTAGATGAGGGGCTCAGGGATATGGGTTAGTAGAGGACGGGTACGATTGAACTCGATGATCTCGAAAGTCTTTTCCAACCTAGTGATTCTGTGATTCTGTGGTAATACTGATATAGTTAATGCACTGCATACTTGACTTCCAAATAGCTTTTAGCAGAGTCCCTCACCACAGACTGTTAAGAAGTTCAGAAGATGTGGCATATGAGTGTAGGATATGGTGTGTTTAGATAATTTGCTGAAAGGTAGTTTGTTGGATCCTTTTTTTTCAGGGGGAGATCACCAATGCAGTTCCATAAACATGCTGTTGATGTTCATGAAGTCACTGGAAGAGAGGTTGAGCAGACAGTTAATTAATGTTTGTGATGGTACTGAGTTTTTTGAAGAAAATAAGACTCAAGAGTGACTTAAGATTGAGCGAGTGGGCGATAAAATGGCAAATGAATTACAGTGTGGATAAAGTGATGAAGTTCTAAATCCCTTCATATCCAAAAGACTAACTCACAACTGACAAGACTGACACAAGGGGAGAAGGGTCACCAGAAATACCATAGAAATACCACAGAATAGCTGAGTAAGCTGGGTCTCCTCAAAAAGGTTCTCTGGGGAGGTATAAAGAGAACTCAGATAGCTCACATGTGGATTCGATTGGACCTTCTCTTCCAATGTGACAACTGGCCATGGAGGTAATAGAAGACAGGCTGAAATACAGTGTTGATGTGAGTAGTAGGTATGTACACAAGGAGAGTCGTGGATACAAGATGATTGTACCAAAATCGCCTGTAGTGAAATCATAAAATAAAAAATTGCAAAGAAGGACAATATTGTACATATTTGCTCACTTTTTACTGTAACCCACACAGCTGTTTATAGTATGTACTGGAGGTGGAATACTGAGCTACTTGGGATAGTAGCCCAGACCAATGCATTTGCTCATAAATGTCCAGATTTCTTTTTCTTCTTCTCCTCATTTTTCTCAAGAAAGTGTTAGAAAAACAAGGAGTTATTAAGTCTTTACATTATAGAATCATACAATGTGTAAGATTGGAAGGGACCTTTAGAGGTCCAACCCCCCAGTTCTTACTCAGCTTCCTTATAGGCACCTTTTAGGTATTGGAAGGCTGCTATAAGGTCCCCCCAGAGACTTCTGTTCTTCAAGCTGAACAAGCTTGTTCAAGGAAATAATCACTAGATGTACTCATGTATGAAAAGATTATTAACAAACCAACAGGAAGGTTGTGAAGTGGGGAATAATGTGCCACGTCAAGTCATGTTTGAGGAACAACAAAATTTGTAAGCACGTGAAGAAGATGGCATTAGATTTTGCAAGTTATTTTGAAGCTATTTACAGGGTAGGTAATTAAAGCAAGGGAAACTATACATCTAAATTAGCTGTAGATACATCATGTTATTTTTAAAAGTACAACTTCTTTAACTGGATGCTATTCAGTAAAATAGATTAGTGCATGTATTTTTTGTGAAACTTGCTTTCAGGTAAACTGCTAATTTACTTCTGTAGACTAACAGTTTGCCATTAAATGTATATTAAAAACACAGTACAGTTAAAAAATTCTGTGAGTTTATGGACTTCATGTGTCTATGTAATTCATATTATACATCTCTCATACTATGACTCAGCAATATGTTTTGTGTTCTCTGTGATTCAATTAAGAATCTTCTGTTCCTATTTTTTGCTGGTTTTGTTTCTAGGCTGCTTTTGATTTTGGATTTATTGATTGTGTAAGTTAGAAAAATACAGATTTTTTACTTCTGGAGAACCACCTCTCCATGTTGGTCAATAAATTAAAGTATATCTTCCTTTCATTGTTGTAGGTAAGTGCCTGAGCACTTATAACATGCTCCCATTGGCTAATAAGTTAGCAACCTTTCTGGATTAGCTAAACCACCTGGCAGAAAATGCACCATCATCTGTGCTATATGGAAGTAATCCGTTCCAGAGATCACAGAATAGTTAAGGCTGGAAACCTCTGGAGATTGTCTAGTTCACCTTCCCTGCTCAGAGCAGAGTCAACTAGAGTAGGTTGCCCTGGACAATGTTCAGTTGAGAGTTTAAAAAACAAGTTTTCTCATGTTCATGTGGAATTTTGTGATTTTAAATTTATGTCCATTATCTCTATCACTGGGCACCAACAAGAAGAGCCCAGATCGATGTTCTTTATACCCTTTTTTCAGATATTTATAAGCATAGGTAAGATCTGTCCCGAGCCTGCTGTTCTCCAGGCTAGACAATCCCAGCTCTCTCTCAGGCTCTGAAGATCTGAAGTTGGGAAGGACCCGGAAGTATCACAGAGTCCACCCCCTGCTCTTCACTAAATCACCCCTATAATTGAGAGTGGTCATCCATACATGCTTTGAACTGTGACAGACTTGGTGCCATGTCTACTTCTATGTTCAGTGGCCAACTACCCAACATTATTGTGCATCTTGCTGCTAGGACAATGTTTCTGAGGGTGCATTCACACTCTTTTATCACAATATGTTATAAGCCTCCTAGCCTTCTTTGTGGTCTTTTCTATTGCAATATTTCCCCACCTTGCTGCAGCTTGCTTTGTAGTTCAAGACAGAAGCTTCAAGTTTGATTCCCTTTAGAAACTAAGCTGTATGAATAAATATTACTGTTTTTTCTTCTGATGCAGAAAATGATGTTTTAAAAGTAGAAGATGTCCTATATGTAAACACCTTTCTATCTTCGTTCTCAGGCTTTGCTTCTGTGCCAGTGAAAGGGAGTTACTGTTCGTATTCTAGCCTGTCATGGGCTTTCCAGACACGGTGTTCCATCTCTACCCCCTGGGATGTGACAGTCGAGCAACGCAGACAAAGCAGTTTCTTCAATACATGTAAGTCTGGGGTTATTAATATCTGTAGTAAACAGGAGGAAGAAAGAAAACTTTGCTTTGGAGAGATAATAATGAAAATCTATGTATAGTAATTTTTTTTATCTACTGTAGTTACATATCTCCTGAGATTATAGCTGCAACTACAGCTGTTGAAAAAATTATTTTTGAGCCACAGGCTCGGTCTTCAAGCTATTCTGTCTCAAAAATAAAATAACTAAAATGCAGTAATTTGTTAAACAAGAATTGTTGGTAATGTCCTGGTAACTGTCTGGCCAGCTGCAGTTTTTTTCCTCCAGTCCTGACAGGAATTACACACACACTTAACATAATTCAGAAACGATGACTGTTTAATTTCATGCTTGGGACTGGGAACTGAGATAGCTGAGGGGCCACTACACCATTTTGCAGCTCCTTCTCCTATGCCGGAGTGGGAGGAACAGTAAGAACATAATCTCAAATGGGGTTGAAGCAGCCATGCTGCCTGTTCATCTTATCCAGTAAATTTTGACCACTGACTGATTTCAGACAACTGAGGGTGGAGAGGCCTCAAGAGACCTGCAGAAGGCTGCAGTGCAAACCAGAGGCTCTGCGTGGTAAAGGTTTTCTAAGGGTGCCAGCTGCAGGAGAAAGTAATTTAGACCTTTTTCTTAGGCATTGAAGCAGTCACAAGATAAAATATGTAAGATGCTAAGCACTGTTGTCATTTTGTTTATCTTAAATTTGAAGTATAGCACTGCAAGTGATTGCAGTGTGATTACTATTTGTAGTTTAGGTGTTTCCTTAATCATGCTTATGTTCATATTCACAAAGTCTACATGAGGCCTGTTTTACCAGGAATGTTGCCATCTCTGTTGTTACATGACTGAATTAAAAATGTTGCTTGTGATGGCATCGCCATTGTTTGAATTAATAACATTTTAAACAAGTTATATGTAGGCAAACTTAATTAGATGTAGCAATTTGGAAGAATTTAAATGTACCTTCTTCATGTATTCAGCAGAGACAGTAGCCATCAGATTTGGAAAACTGAAGGTTTTATAGTTCAAAGTATACACAGTTTTTCTTACAGAAGTCAAAAATGAAGTGTTCAAAACTCAAATGAAGTAGATATTAGTAGTATAAATCACTCATATCCTCTAGCAGTGCAGTTGCTTCAGAAGTGGTAACATTAAAAATGCAGATATGACCATTTTATGTGAAACAATTCCCCAGTGAAATGTCAGCCAAATGACAGTCCTTTGTGACAGGGAAAAGTGACTGTACTTTTCTATCTCATTAGTGAAGGTTTACTTCTCTTCCATGACACTCAGAAAAAATACTAACATGCTTTTGTTAGTAGGGTCGTCCGTACCTTCAGCCTATCTATTAAAACCAGTTTAACTCACCTAAGTAGAAGGAATTCATTTGAATTGGAGGAATTGCAGTTTTCCTAGGCAGTCTGACCCTTACTCAGCTGTCTCTTGCAACTCTGAACAGAAACGTACACGGGGGTTTGTTCCTGACCAGCGACCAGTGAGTTTGCAATTAAGTGATTATTATACCAGGCTTAGCTTCTGTCCCTCCCTCCTTTCCCATTTTCACCGTCCCTACTGTGGGAGACAGTTCATTTTCTATTTTCTTAACAATTTCCCATACTTATTTAGAGATGTAGAAGGGTCTGGGTTGTTTTCAGATCATGTCTAAAAAAATAGCTTCTTCTGAAGTCTTGCATCCTCTTTCAGTGTGTCTCAGTACACATGGTATTTGCAGATAATATCTGCACGACCGCTCTCCCAAGTCCTTCTCCACAGAGATGTTTCCCAGCAGATCAGCACCTAACATGTACTGCTCCATAGGTTCAGAACCCTACACTTGCCCTTGTTGAATTTAATTTTGTTCCTCTTCACCCAATTCTTTAGGCTGTTCAGGTCTTGCTGAATGGCTGCACAGCCTTCTGGTGTATCAGCCACTCCTCAGCATAGTGTCATCAGCCACTTTGCTGAGGTCCCCGCATATAGGTCATTGATGAATATGTTGAATAAAACCAGACCCAGGATTGACCCCTGGGGCACAGGACTGGCTACAGGCCTTCAACTAGACTGTGCTGCTTACCACAACACTCTGAGCCCTGGCATTCAGCCAGTTTTCAGTCCATCTCCTTGTCCACACATCCGCAGAATTCACAGAATCACAGAATTGTAGGGGCTGGAAGGCACCTCCTCCAGAGATCATCGAGTACAACCCCCATGCCAAAGCATGTTCCCTAGGACAGGTCACACAGATTGGCGTCCAGATTGGTCTTGAATATTTCCAGAGAAGGAGACTCCACATTCCCCCTGGGCCGCCTTGTTCCAGTGCTCTGTCACCCTTACCACCCCACACTGCCCTCTGAAGTCCATGGTAGTGGTCTTGCTGACTCCCCTCCTTATTTCACCATGAATTGAAAACTATCGATTTTTTCAATGTCTCTGAGTCCAAGATGGCGTCAGACCTCTACATCTTCCACCAGTCCTTCTCCATTTGTAAACAACAGGTCAAGTGAGGCACATCCCCTGGTAGGCTCACTGATGAGCTGTGTCAGGAAGTAATCTTTCACACACTCTTAAGAACCTCCTAGACTGTTTCCCTGCCATTATATTGTATTTCCAGCTGACATCTGGGTAGTTGAAGGACTGGAGAGGTTGTGGAATTTCTATTACTGCAGGTATTCAAAATATGACTGAGCAAGTCCCTGGACATCCTCGCATAATCTTGAAGTTGAATTTAACTTTGAGGTTGGCTGTGCTTTGAGTGTGGGATTAGATCAAGGGCCTCCTGAAGTCCCTTATAATGTAAATTTTTCTGTGAATATGTGATTCTGGTGTATTTCACTCCTCCTACGGTATTGAAGATGAGGACTTGGATTTCACATAAATGTATAGGGTGACATTAGCATAGAAACAACCAAATATTTTCATTACTTCAGATTTAGTGACTTAACAATTTAGGTCCAGTGGGGAGGGTGGATTGAGTTCTTCGGGACTCCTTTAATTTTTTTTTTTTTATTGTTGTTGTTCTCTGATAATTCTTTGAGTAATTTTAAACATTGTTTCAATGCCTTTGTTTCAGCTTGTCCTTTATGTTTTATGCTGTCCATGTGTTGCTTTGTCTCCTTGTAAAATGATGATCAGAAATGGTCTGAGGTTTTTGACTAATTACGTAGTCAAAACTTGAAGTTTCAGGAGGCTATGGTTGGTTATACAAGGAGTGAAGAAACCAGTGGAAGATAAACCACACAGATGCTTAAGACTGCAAATCATAGTGAATTTTTCAGTCTGTCTTTGCATCTAGTAAGCTTAAGATCAGTCTCAGAAGTTAAAGACTGCTCTTAAGATTACTGTGTCTAGGAGAAGTGCTTCAGAAGCCCAGGCAGAACATTTCCCCCCATGACAGTGCGCTGTGCACATCCAGAGAACATCATTCTTGTTTAGATGCTGTAGCACTGGAGCCGATGCTGTCTCTTAAGTGCATCTTCAATATGGTGAGTGATCCTTGAATGTCTTGAATTGTGCACTTGTGGAATCAATGTCCCGTTGAAATACCATGAACAACTACATCTTGAATATACAGTTGCAAAAGCTTTACAGTAGAGATGCACAGTTGAAATGCCACCTGCAACCTGTTGGAAGAAAAGAAGCATTGCTTCTATGGTGAGGATTTCTGATGGCTGCTGTGTTCAGTGTGCAGTGTTGGTCTGTGTTCTCTCATTTTTTAAATATCTTTTTTACCCAAACTGGCATATTTGTCTTGCTTCACAGTAATTTATTCTGGGCATCTGGTGATTGTGTAGTAGTCCTGAAGCTATGAAAAAGCCCTTTGTATAGCGTGGAAGTTGTGAATGGAACCCAAAGTACCAAATGCAACACATAAAGGCAACTTAGTGCGACATTTTGTAGATGGATGCAATGTAAAACACTGTTTCCTAAAAAAAAAGAAAATTAATTGTGATTTTTTATTATTTCCCATAATGAAAATGTATATAACATACAAGGACGGTGTTAGAGTGATCAGTTTTCTGAGATCATCAGCAACATGCAGTTTAAAGTACAGCAATTGCAATTTTACAGTGATACAGCAGCCTGGCATGTGACTGAGGATTCATTTAATGGTGTGCTTCACCAGAACTAGGGAGTTTATGCATTAGTTGGTTCTACCAAAGGGTGGCTGGCTGGGTGTCTGAAGGAGGCTGTCATTTTATAAGGAAAGCCTAATGTTTAGGACTCGTGTAGACTAGTTAGTTCTGATAAGACAGGGTTGTGGTTTTCTTTTTTGGAGAGATCATAAAATCCAAATTTTTTCCCAGTTTTTCTCCTATGTGCTGTTCAGTAACCAACTAGAAATACGAGGTGGCTTTTATGACTGGGTCTGTTTTAGCTCCATGCGGCCTTCCATTTTACAGAGGCAAAATAAAGGTAGGGCCACAAATCACTAAGAGACTGTATACCTACTGTACTGGCTTAGTCTTGGAGCATTTCTGCAAATGTGAAGAGCAGTACAGTGATCCTTGTTTCTGTTTGGGGTTACTTCCTCTTCTGCAAGACCTTTCTCCCGCCTATGTATATATTCTCCAATCATCTTGGTGCTTTGCTGCCAAGTCAGATTGACCTTTCCTGTGGTCAGATTTACATTTTCTTTGTTGCTTTGTTGTCTGTTTTAAGCAATGTCTTCACCATTGTAATCTTCTTGACTGCAGCCTATCCTCTCTGTATTCCATTTTTGTCACATTGTCTTAAAATCAGTGTGACATCTGCCATCTTACAAAGCATGCTCAGCTCCATAGCCCGCAGGCTTCTGATGTGTTTCATTAAGTTCAGCTGCTTTCCAAACACATGATGATATTATTATATACTGATTAGATGAACTGCCCTTTTCTACCAAAAGTGACGTTTTCCACTGGTTCTAATTTTGTCAGAATTTCTGCAGTGCTTGAGGCCAAAACTTGACTCAGTCTGACCTCATCTCACTGGATCTGTTGACATTGACTGGTCTCCTGTGGTACAAAATCTCCCTACTCTGTGATTTTTGCTACTTTTTTCTCTTGAGATTAAATGAGTCTATTGTACAGATCTTTGGAATACAGCTTAAAGTGCTGTGAGTGTTTTGAATGCATTACCAGCTCAAGAGCTCCCTGTCCTTGTCTCTCAACTGTTCAGCGCTGGCCCTCTGCAGCTTCATTTGTAGCTGTTAGGACCCTTCATGAGGCCACTCAAACTGCAGTATGTTGAGGAACTGTTCCAGCTGAAAAATAACATTGCAAAGAAATACCTTTGCTGTAATTCTATGTTTCCAGGCTAGCAGGAATATCAGAAAAAGAAATAGCTAGTTATGCAATGTTTTCTGAATAAGCTAAGAAGCTGACATAATTGTTACTAGTAGGAACAGGGAGGTAATTGTCCCCCTGTACTCAACACTTGTGAGGCCGCATCTCAAGTACTGTGTTCAGTTTTGGGCCCCTCACTACAGGAAAGACATTGAGGCCCTGGAACGCATTCAGAGGAGGGCTACTAAGCTGGTGAGGGGTCTGGAACACAGGCCTTACGAGGAGCGGCTGAGGGAGCTGGGATTGTTCAGCCTGGAGAAGAGGAGGCTCAGGGGAGACCTTATAGCTCTCTATAACTTCCTGAAGGGAGGTTGTAGTGAGCTGGGGGTCAGCCTCTTCTCCCGTGTAGACAGTGACAGAACTAGAGGGAATGGTATCAAGCTGCGCCAGGGGAGATTCAGGCTGGACATTAGGAAGCACTACTTCTCTGAAAGGGTAGTCAGGCACTGGAATGCACTGCCCAGGGAGGTGGTGGAGTCACCGACCCTGGGTGTGTTCAAGGAAAGACTGGATGTTGTATTGAGGGACATGGTTTAGTGGGAGCTAGTAGTAATAGGTGAATGGTTGGACTGGATGATCTTTTAGGTCTTTTCCAACCTTGATAATTCTGTGATTCTGTGATTCTGTGATCATCATCCTTTCAACTCATGCAACAGTCTTGTACTCCACTTTAGAACATGGAAAGCTGCACCATGCACTACCTGCTTAACAACAGTATTTTTCTATACTGGACTTTAATGCAGGGTTGGGATAGGGACAGTTTACTGGGACAGCAAAGACAGAGGGAAATAACAAGAACAGGACTTAAACAGAATATACAAAACTAGTGATACACCAGTTTCTCACCAACAACCATACAACTCAGACCGTATGCTGGAGAACCGTCACAAAGCCAGACACCTTCTGGAGCCATGCCACCTCCCCCTGACTAGCCCCTTTTTACACTGAGCATGACATCATATGGTATGGAATAATACCCTCTTTGGTTAGTTTGGGTCACCTGTCCTGGCTATGTCCCCTCCCAGCTTCTGGTGAAAATTAGCCCTGTCCTAGCTGAGCCCAGGACAACAGCATATAAGAGGTAAATGTGATAAATGTTGCTGTTATGTGCAATACCAGGGCGTTTGTAGTTCTCTGTAATACAGCTCGAATTTCTATTACGTATTTTGGCTTGTTAAACTGTTCATGTGGTATGCTATTTGAGTGTGTGGTGACTTTCTGTGTCATTGCCTGTCTTGAGGAAATACTATTTTGTAGTTCCTGGACTTGTAGCATTGTGTGTCCTTTGTATGCTTGCTTTCCAACATACTGAGCTTTGATTATTTGATTCAGGATTATACTTCTCAAAAAGGAATCACTGTTATGCATCACACTTTGAAAAGGATTTTTGACTGAAAAGATAGGCAGAATGGACTATTTCATTTAGAAGGGACCCAGAATGATCATCTAGTCCATCAGCACTGACCAAGTTAAAGCATGTTGTCAAGAGGCGTTTGGACAATGCCCTCAATACCACATAGAAACTTCCTCAATACAAAAGTAAAGCTGGGCATGTAGTGGTGGCTCTGGAAATCCAGCACAGCTCCTGTCCCTCACCTTGTTGTCAACATAGCAGAGCTTTCTCAGTTCCAGTGCATTTGCCAGTCCGTGGGACAAGATCTCTCACTTGTATTAATCTTACAAGTGTAACTGCACTTGGGAAACTGGTGATTTCAGCATAGTTATTTTAATTCCTGGGGTTAAAAGCACTTACTGAAGTTTTTGTCGGGCTTAAATAAACAGTAAATAAAATCAGTTTGTAATCAGAGAAGATGAGACTTAAGCTGCCGTTGTAGCATTGCCCCTGGGTGAAATGCCTAATGGTATTAATCTGCAATATACCAGTGGTGACGTTTCTGTATTCTGTGGTGATAACCTTCTTGTCTGGACTAACAGGATGAAATATTGCCTGTGGTGTCTTCTTTACATCATTATTGCTTTCATTTTGGTGTAGTTTGTTTTTATCCAAGGATATCCTATAGTTCTATCGATGGAGCAAACAGTAGTTTGAACTACCAAATCCGTGCTTCCTAAGTCATTCTCTCATATGCTGTGTGAAACCTCTTAAGGCAGTGAATGCCCTGGACACAGCTACTGAGCGTGGGACCTGACCAAAGCCTGAGCTCTGTGATGAGGCTGTTTGAAGTGTCTTATGTTCCTTCCTCCTTGCATCCCTTTGCATTTAAAAAGCCAGTAAGGGGGACCTTGCATTTTGTCAGAATATGAGAACAGCAGCAGGTGTATGTTGTTGGTTAACTTCTTGTGTTTTGTGGCTTTTTAAGGTACTTTTTGGAGTGATTCAAGTTGACCGTCATTGTTATTTGTCCTCGGATACGTTCTTATGGGTATTACTGCTTAGTAATGAATTATTTTCTTTTAATGACCTGGGAATTCATTCATTACTGGTTGCTAGTTAGGAATGTTTGCCTTCAAATGAATTTTGAAAAAGCCTTTCAAAAACCACACAGCTGTCTGGCTTTGTGTCTATCTGGTTACAGTCATCAGGAGTGGAGGCACATCTCTGCACTAGAGAAATGTATAGGTAGTACATATGGCAATAATCCTACGGTTTAAATCCCTGCAAAGATCAAGAAAGGGTTAACATATCTATTTATTTATTGAGGTCAGCTTAAATTTCTGGTATAAGCTGTACTTGTATATTCCATAACAAAAGCTTTTCTTATTTCAGTGACAGCTGATGAGCTGTGGAAAGGGGCTTTGGCAGAGACTGGTGTGGGAGTTAAGAAAGGAAGAGGAAAGAGAAGGAAGAAAAAACTAAGGAAGAATCTCAACAGAGGCCAGGAGATCGGTGAAGGTAGAATCACAGATAAGGGTCTGAAGACATGTCTTGGCCATTTTGTGTGTACTGTTTCTTGACTTAATATATTGACAACATGTTAATTTCTGTGGTGTCAGATGTACTTGAGATATTCTTGTCTTCTAAAAAAAACCCTGATATGATTGTTTAATGTTATTCTTGGTTTTAAAATATTAATTTTGTATCATAAAATGCAATTGAAATATGGGAGAGTCTTCCATTTTATTGCATTTTTCTGGTGTGTGGAGTTTCAGTCCTCATTTGGCGTAAACTGTAATTTTTCTCCGTTCTTCTTAAGGACGCTCTGGTTTACTCTGGCCTGGTCTTAATGCTCCTGTGGTACAAAGTGGGAGAGTCCAGGAAGTTACCCAAAGGAAAAAGGAAGAACGGGAGAGAATTCAGTCCGAAATTGTTCAGCAGAGAGATACATGGGAGAAGAAAAGAAAAATAAAGGTTAAGAGAGAGGGCGGATGGAGTGGAAGTTGTTGGGGAGGTGTCATTCTGGATCCTCCTGACCCAGGTCCTAATGGAGGTAAGAAAACTGAGTATCTGTCTTAGTCTTTCTTACATTTTCTGATAACGGGCTCCGAGAAAGTGAAATCCAGACTTTTCCTGTCATTGAAAATTTATCATTGTATTTCTTTCTTATGACCATACATGAAGCAGGTCAGCTAGATCATGGAACAAGTTGTGTTAATACAAAAGGAATTTGTTAAATCACTTCTTTCTTTAGTATAGCTGTTAGACTATTGTTTATGTTATGGACTGTACGATGCTATATTGTATTTCAGAGTACTGTATTATGTTGTAGACTGTTACAGGAGTCTTGAACTGTGGAAATACTTTTCTCTGTTCAAGTGTTCAACATTAGTTGTCTTGTGTGTGAATTAATAGCCTTTTTTAATATAGTTTCTTAAAGGAACCTGTGGGATAAGCCAAGCTTACTTTTCTAGTTCAAATAATGAAGTATGGTTGGAGTTGATGTAGTTTGAATGTAGCTACTAAAGTTACTTGTTTATTTATTTGCTGCCTAGTTAAATATCAGAGAAGATAGAGGTCCTATAAGTGGAGAGGAGACTTTTTTTTTTACAATGCTGTTACTCAGCAAAGCCTAATCCTTTTTGGCTAAGTAAATATGAAAATGAGCTGTTACTCATATTCAGCTGAGTCTTTCTTCTGGAACAGTTAATGATGCTTGTGTGTTTATTGTCATTGTTCTGTAGGCTTTTATAGTCAGATGACCTAAGAAAGAAGGTGATATTTTTTTTCCTAGCACTGTTGTTTCAAGCTTGTTGCCATCATTCTAACAGTTAAGCTTGTCCATTTTTTCAGAGCTCTCTTTGTCCAGGAATATATTCTCCCAGTGCAAGCTTTGATCTTGAAACATGCATTGCAGCAAGTCAATATAAATGGGGAATTATATGAATGGAATCACTATTCTATCGTTGCTTCATCTTCCATCTATCTTTTGCTTCTCAGTCTGCCTGGTGCTTTGTTTATTAATTTCTTTCTGTCTGTGAATATTGTCTGCTTACCTTCTGTAGGACATTTATTAAAAATTCAAATGTGCTTTGAACCAATCCATAAGATAGTGAGAGCATTGTCTTGCTAGTGAGATCTAATGCCTTTGTCTGTGTAGGTTGAAGTTGCTCTGGGAATTGTGCAGCTTTCTGCTTTAGAAACTCCTGCCGTTGTTGCTCTCTACTATTCATGCCCTTACCAGGTTTTCCATTCTGTAACTGCTATAGATGATTTTCAGGCTTTTCTGTTGTAGATATGTTGTTTCCCTCATAGTTACCTTCTGAATTTTCTTTGAGGATGTTTTTGGTTGTCTTCAATTTTAAGAGCCATTCAATTTTAACATCAGCATAATACTGCAGTATACAAATGAAAGATTTCCTGTATTTACTTCCCTGAATTCTATTTTGTTACCTTGCAAGCAAATATTCCATGGAAGGCAGTGACATGGCAATGAACTTGACAGCATGTCACTGAATCTTACAACTGAAAAGTATAAGATTTTATGTATTAATGAATTGTTCCAAATTGCCTATAAGTCAGCAGTGGAATTTAGAAAAAGTTGAGAAAATTTCGCAGTTCTAGTTCCATACTTCAAACACAACGAATATGTTATTTTTAAATTGAAATGTATTTTCAAGTAGTTTGTTCCAATAAAAGAAATGGCAGCTCTTGCAAACAGTATGCATTACCTTCCGCTGTTTTCCTGGGTTCTGCTTTTGGCCAGTCCTGTTGCTCTTGATTAGTTGCATTAAAGTTGGCCCTGTGGAAGCAAGGTCTGCCAAAGAGAGGAAGGATTCTACAGTCAAAATAGGAAAATGAAGCTGTCAGCTTGTATTATATATGTATATATATGTACTTGAGAAAAAGCAGTTTCTAATTAGCATACAGCAAATTCTTTTTAATCTGTTAAAAAATCTGGGGGTTTTCAGGTCCCCGTAGTTCTTTCAGCATTTTTTTATCAGAGAATTCATGGTTTTGCAGGGGAACTGGGACATTGGCTGTGAGCAAACCTCTGTCAAGGTGGTAGGAAGAATAGACTTGAAACCGCCAAACTCAATGAAGCCTTTTGTCCTGATACTGTGGCACGTCTAAGCAAGTATGAGCTCTGATTGAGATTCAGCAGTTCAGCCCTTTCTAGGGCTGGTATCAGATTCTTTAGTAATCAAGTGAGGTTGAGCATATGCTGCAGCTTCCTTTCAGCAACATTCATGTTTTCCAATGAAAACAGGTACAGGAACCTCAGTGTTGTTAGCCACCAACATCAGACGAATTTGATTGGAATTGTCCAGTATATTAAAAAATAAAAATTGGAGGCACTCTGTAATAGTATATGCTTCATTCTTTCAGGGGGGTCTTCCACTGCAACTTTACTTGTGCTAGCTGTGAGTAGAGAAAGAATGCTATTTTTCAATTGGAAATACATTTTATTTTCTTCCAAGTTTATGGTTGTTTGCAAGTGAAGAGGCTTCAGAGAGGGAACAGAGTGCCTGTTGGCATTCTTACCCTTGACAGTGAGCTAGAAGTCTACTTCTAGACTTTAACAGATCTCTAAATTGTACTGAGGTGATCACGTTTATTATCATCTTGGATGTTATGTGTAAGTGATAAAGCAATGTTTGGCGGAGGAATGAGTCCCCAGTTCTTCACCGTGATACTCTTCTCAGCTCCCAAACCTTTCTTCAGAACCTCACTGTGACTGAACCAAATAAAAAAGAAATAAAAAAGTATTAAATGCTCTAATTGATGCTGGTGTCTATGTGATACAGAAATGTTCTTGTTTATGAGATAAATTGGAAAAGTAGGAGGCTGGAAGGATCCCTTATATATTCTGCTTCTTATACCAAGATGGTGCATTTTACCCCATTGTCTTCAAAGTCAGTAGGGTTATTTTGCACAACCAAGCTGATAATAGGATGATGTTTGAGGAAAATATATCTCTATTAAAATACAGATCAATTATACATCTGCTCTCAATTGCATTAAAGGAAATAAATATATTTGCAATTTATATTCAGATGTTTTTGTGGTTGTTAGGCTTTGATGCAGAAACTCAAAGGATCTTTTTGACAGTATCTGTGATTTGCAGCATTTTTGCCATCTTCTGTAAAGTGGATTTGAAGAAATGCCAGCAGGACTGCTGGAAGCCAAGCCTAAGGGAATTGCTTGCTGACTTTTCTTCCAGCGGGTGTCAGGGTGAAGGCCTGTGGACAAGATCTGACTGGCATGCTGTTTGCATGGTCTGGTGCTCGTTTGACTTGCTGTCTTTGGAGGTGGTACATGTAGATACCCATGTCATGCCCAGAGCTCTCCAGTACTCTTGCTCCCTCCTCCTCCACGATGTTGAAAGACATTTCAGAAACATCTTAGTTCTTTGAGGCCCGCTCTGATGACAAAGCAAAAACTTTCTGTGCTGTGAAAATGATACATGTGCCACTTAGAGCTGATACGTAACGTTCTCCTCAGCAGAGCTCTGTGTTTGGTGTTTCATTACCATTGTGATTATAAGACTTGAACACGGATGTGACAGAGAGGCAACAGCTTAACTGTTACTAGACAAAATAAATTATGCTGTAATTTTCTTTGATTACAAAGTCATTTTTTCAGGCAGTATCTGTAATTGAAAGAGAAAAATAAAAGCCTAGCTTTGTGATTTCTTGATTATTTGAAGTAGCTATGTATTGGTTTATTGGTTTGTTTTATCCTACACACACACAGAGAGAAATATATGTCAAGAAAGACAATTTCTTTGAAACCCTTTTGATTCTCTAATACAAATTTCAGAATATTCTGAACCATATTGGATAATGGTATGGCCATGATGGAAGTGACAGATTTGGTGGTTTACTTTTTTTTTTAAACCATTTGCAGCCTTTGCTTAGTGTATATAAAATCTGAGGTTCATTTACAGTTTTAGAGCAGTATTTAGGGAAGAATGCAGTTTACACTGCCAGCCAGCAAAACCCCAAAATATTTTGTTTTCATAGCACGCTGTGGATAGTTATTTTTCATAGCATTTCTGCAGTTGGAAGGAATTAGGAAGAATATCAGACATAATTTAAAAAAAAAATTCTTCAATTCAATGATGAGTAGCAGTGATTTCTGAAAGAAAGTTTCAGATTTAATTTGGAAAGGTTCTATAGCTTAGATTCTGATCAAAATATGCAGCAGATTCCGAGGATGTCTCATTTTTTCTATCAGTCAACTTCACTTTCTCTGTGATTCTCAACCAAAGCAGTTAAATGTGTGTGTCTTGCTTTACCATTTAAAAAAAAATGGTTTTCTTCCTCTGTGCTACTCAGGTTATTTAGGTTGGGCAGTCTTGGAAGACTTGCCATCTTGCTTCCCTGCATGTGTGGTACTTAAAAAGACGAATTATTGATTGCCCTTGGAGGTTGAGATCCATAATGGAGCACAATGAATCTATTTAACAGTTGTCATCTATTAATTATAACAGGAGTTGTGTTGTAATTATAACACAAGTAGTATTACACTTTCTGGAAATTTTCATTTTAACTGTATATTTGTTAAGCTAGTTTTCTTCGCTTATGTTGATTTTACTGAAGAAGTAAAAAAAACCCTAAGTGTTAAATAAGAGCTATATGATGTTTTTTCATTGACCTTATTCTGAATTAATGGAGTCAAGGCCTTATTAAATGGAAGCAACAAATAAAGCTTACTTTGGATATGTTTGTTCAAATTATACTTACCTTTTTTACTTCTTGCCGAGATTAATTTATAAATTGCAGTTACATAAAAATTGTGTCCTTTCGAAATTATACTACCTAGAGGGACCTGTGCTGATAGCTAACAGTAGAAGGTAATGTAATACCCTGTTTTTCTCCCAACAGAAACTTATGAGGACTTTGAAACAAGAGTCATTGAGGTAAGCATTATAAATTTTTTCAAGGACTTTAAATAATCTTCACTATTTTATATTCAGCTTGAATTACTTAACCAGTCTTTGCTAAATAAGACTTAGAGCAGTAGTAATTGGTCTGGTGTTCTGTTTCAACTGCATGAGGTAATCTGTCATTCTTTTTGTTGGGGTCTCCACTGTTGAGCAAACAGTCTCTAGTTCAAAGGTGGTTTCGAACATCTTTGAAAGGACAGATGCCTGCAGGGAAAGGTTTCACAGTTCACATACAACCATAATAAAGAACCTAGTAAAGTGTTAGGGTTATTTCTCAGACAGAAGCAGGCAGCACAGAGCAGAGAAAGTGTGGAATGAAGATTGCATTCTGTGTGTCTCTCAAGTAATAAAATATTTTCCTAGATGTTATAACTAATGATAGTTGTATCTTCTTGGGAGTAATATTCTGGCAAAATTTCCCATTCATAGTTTTATACCCACTTTGTGCTTACTGACAGATGATGGCTATGGCTGGGCTAATGGAAGTCTTGTTTCTACCATTATTTCTAAGCATACTGGATTGCATCATCTCACTTTAAAACTATCTGGCAATCAAAAATAGTAACTGACAAAAGATGTCTGTGTTCTGATATATTCCTTGTATCTTTTCTTTAGTAAATAAGATAGATATGCTGTAAATTTTGCTGTCTTCATCTGTATGTAATAAGGTTGACTCACACGTGCTTATCTTATGAACTTTTGACTGCCAGGAGATGCTGTCAGCTCATAATCAACTTGTCATCAACCCAGACTCCCAGATCTCTTTATGTGGGGCTGTTCTTCAGCCTCTTAACCCACAATTTGTATGTATAACTGGGATTACCCCATTCGAAGTGCAGAATCCATCACTTGCTTTTATTAGATGTCACATAGTTAGCTAATGCCCAGCTCTGCAGTCTATCCAGATCTTTCTGTAAGGCCTTTATACTCTTGAGGAAGTCCACAGCTCCTCCTAGTTTAGTATCATCAGCAAACTTACTTAATGTGCATTCAACAGCTGCATGCAGATCATATATAAAAACATTGAAGAGCACTGGCCCTAAAATTGAGCCCTGGGGAGCTCCACTGGTGACTGGCCGCCAGCCTGATATAACCGCGTTTGGTCTCACTCCTTGAGCCCAACCCGTCAGCCAATTTTTCTCCCATTGTATTATGGACTTGTTTAGCTGTATGCTGGAGATACTGTGCAGAAGGATACAGTAAGAGGCAATATCAAAAGCCTTGCTGAATACAAAATCTCCACATCTACTGGCTTCCTTTGGTCAACTAGATGGGTGACCTTGTCATAAAAGGAAACTTAAATAGGACTTTCCCCTCATGAACCTCTATTGGTTATGACCAATTAATACTTAATTGCTTTATTACCTTTACTAGTCTAGCTGCTGCTTTGAAAAAGAGTCTTCCCTCATTTCTAATCACGATCTGAGAGCCACAGTATTATTCTGAGTCAGTACATATTCTGTGATAGATGCACGTCAGGTCTCTTAGCTTAATAAGGATGTAACGTTCTGTTGCTGTAAAATAAAGTGACTGTCCATTGAGTTCTTATGGAGCCTTAAATGGATAGAGATGACTGTTTATCACTTTGTTCTTGTCGTTACTAGTGTTGTTACCAGAGAATTCAGTTAAGAAACTCTCCCCAGATTCAATTTTGGCGTTTTAGAAAGCAGACATTCTTTATTGCAGCGCTAGATGCATCGGGGATAGCTCCAACTAAAAGTGCATACCCTTACTTGTGAGAGCAAAAGCAAAATCATTCTAATATATCCATGTTCATTTCATTTCCTGAATATTTGCATATTCATAACATATTCATAACATATGCCCTTGAAGTCTCTGAGGGCCATCTGTGAGGGCCTTTGGTGGTCCCTAGTGATTCTTTGATAATGTCCTTTTCCATGAACTTCACCTTGAAGCCTGCACGGTGTGAAATAATCCAGGTGGCTTGTTTCTTCTCTTACAGTTACGTAGTTTTGACTATCTTCTTGCTAGATTATCAGCATCCTTCCACCATGGCTGTGAAATACTGTACTTTGTTGTGTTCTTATCTGAAGCCCCTCACATTCCTCCTTGGTTTGATGTTCCATCTTCTGTAGCCATACACTCTGTTCCATTACATAATAACTCAAGGTTTGTTATGTCTTCTATCTGCTCCTACCAAAAGTTTAAATGTTGCTCTAGCAAGCATAAAGTGAGTGCAGCAGAAATGCCATCAGAGGCATAGTGGAATCCTTCAGGCTTTGGTCAAGGTATCAGTTTCACTTACCAAACAGGTCTGTGAAAAACCTTGCCTGTACTTTTAGCCAGTATGATGTTGTACCTGTGTCCAGACAAGGTATTTGTTCAAAAGTGTTTGAATTTCTATTCAGTTTTACTCACAGCATATCATCTTGTGTTCCACTACAAAAGTTCACTTGGTGATGATCCCTTTTTGGAAGGGATAACTCTCTGGCAACTACAATGCACTGTCATATACTGTTGGAACAGCTGCTTTTTCCTTTATGTAAATTCATTTTAAATCCTTCCTCTGACAAAACTAGCAAGGAATAACATGTTCTTAATTAGTAGGATGAACGTGAAAATAGCTACGATGTCTCAAGATTTTGCATTGTGGTCACAGTAAAATCTCATGTTCATATTTTAATCTATTTGAGACCACATCGTTCTTCTGTACTGCATATCTCTAAGCAAGCTGTAAATGCCAGACATTGTTTTTCTTGCCAGACCTTATGTCTTACTGCATTTTTCTTGAAACAAGGCCAAACATTTCCTTTTTGTGACAGAAAAAAATTGAACCAGCCCCTTGACAATAAAATCAGAACTTCTGCCTAAGTAACTTGGTTTGGAGAAAAAAGAGATGTCCATCTCCCAGTCCCAAACAGGACCAAACGTATAGAGCAGAGAGTCCCTTTATCTGCCTGTTTTGCAGGGTTTGTTGCAACAAAAGGCTGCATAGGTTTAGGAGTAGGATGCAGGATGCAACCTTAAAGCTACATCCGTATCTAGTTTCCATCAGTGTCTTTTTTGAGAAAAAAAAAGCAGATACTTCATGTTGGGGAAATAAATAATGTACTTTAATAATAATACATCGTGCCTTATTTAAAGGTTTAGGATAAAGGGCAGAAACAGAATACAAAATATCAGCTGCAAGTAGAAACAAAACCCAGTTTTTTGTCCTTTTGCTTTTAGCTCTCACGTCCCTGTCATTGTGTCACCTTCTTTGGAGTGGTGGTCAGCTGCCTCTTGCTTGAAATTGTTTTGCCATTCCTTGCGATGGTACCATTGGAATTGCACCTGCAAAGGGTGGAAGGGGGGGTCCTTTCTGAACCTCGTGACTCAATGGGAAGGCCTCCGCAGCCACGTATCAGAGTCTTACCCTTTACGTGACAGATAGTTTCCATGCTGAAATGTTTTATTCAGAACTTAACTTTCCCCAACATTTGAAAATTTTTATGTTGTATTTGATGTGATAACTAGTGTATGTCTGTCGTGGTTTTATCCCAGCTGAGAGCCGAGATCCACGCAGCTGCCTGCTCTTTAAAGGAAAAGAGGAGGGGGAGAAGGGGAGGCTGAGGCAAGGGAAGGGAAAAGGAAGGGGCAAATAACAACCCCAAAACCAAGAAACCAGAAGCCTGTGGGTTGGGATAAGGATAGTTTACTAAAATAGCAGAAAGATACAATATAACAATGCTAACAGGACTTTAGAGCAAAAAAGATACGAAGCTGTTGATACACAATGCAGTTTCTCACCGAACCCACAACTCAGGCTGTGCCACCCAGAGCCGTCCCGGAACCCGACTGTCCCCCAAGAACTGCGAATCCTGGAGCTGCCCCTGCTCCTCCTCCCATCAGCCCCCCTTTATACTGAGCATGACATAATTGGCATGGAATACGCTCTTTGGCCAGTTTGGGTCACCTGTCCTGGCTTCGTCCCCTCCTTTCTCATTAATAGAGAAATATGAAGAACTGGAAAAGTCCTTGACTGCTTGAGCACAACTAAAAACATCAGGGTGTTATCAGCACTGCTTTCATTTTAACTCTCAAACACAGCATTCCATCCGCTGCTACAAAAGAAGTTAACTCCATCCTGACCAGGACAATGTCCATTGTCTTAACTGAAATATATGTGGCCAGAGTAGGTAAGTTATATTTTGCCAGAATTAAAATGAAATACCTTTCAATGACCTTGAGTAGCTAATAAATAGTGTGTACAGGGTGCAGGAGTAAGAACAAAGTGCAACTGAGAGCAGCATTTGTTTCTCTTAAACTGTCTACAGCCATAAAGTATTGGAAAATTAGTTACTTTAAGTCTCTTTAGTTGGGAGTGAGGGTTTGTGAGAAACATTTCCCTTCAAAATACCTCCTTGTCTGAAAGTTAAAAGATAGGCAAGTCAGAAGTTGTGTTGATTGACACCTCTACTCCAGAAAGCATCTGAGGGGTTTTCTCCTGTCCTGATAAAAGAGCAAATGGGTTTCTTTGTTCTTCGTTATCTTCCTGCATTTTGCTGTTGGGAATGCATCCAGCAGCTTGAATGACTTCTAGATTAATCCTATGTATCAAAATCATTGCTTGTTGCAGTGGTTTTGAATATCCTCTGAGACATGAAAAACAATGTAATGTCAGGTTGGGTAGTTAAAAGTCACGAATTGGTTTATATATATTTTTTAAATCCTCTGTGGAAGAAAGGAGTACTGCTGTTTTAAGTGTCTGCTGTGATAAGGATAAGGAGCAGTGGATTTAAATAATGAGCAAGGGAAATTTAGACAAAGAATGAGTTACAAATGGGAAGCTGAATGCTGCAATGGATTATCTGGGAGTATATGGGAGGTCTGTCATTGGAGATAAATCTGTCAAGAGGAGGTGGGGAGACAAAATCTGTATCTTCTAACCCACTTTCCTCCCATTTTTTAAGACTTTTCAAGTACATTTCATTTAATCTGTAGACATCTCTGTGCAGTCCACTTTTAGTTACAAGTAAAATAATTATTTCTTTTTTTAATAATTGCTTTACTCACAGAGTGAAGTAAGGTTAGAGCAGATTTACCTTCAAAGATATGCACTCAGCCTCTAAGGAGTTTTCATCTGACGCCTTTGTGAGGTGAAAGTAGATCTGTACTGTTCTCAGTGTAAGTGACAGGAGAGGAATGCTCTCCTCCCTGGCAGCAGCTGGGAGTAGTCTGTCATCTAGTCTGTATGTATCTATATATCTGCAGCAATTGAACTGTCGCCTTGTGTATCCGGTGCATTTGAGAACAATGCTGCCCTTTTGGAACTTTCAAAGGGCAAGTTGAAATGTCCCAACTGAGTTTAAAAAATGTTTCTTCTCCTCATTTCTGGCCCCTCTCCCACTAAATTGAGGGAACTCCACCATCACTGAGCTCATGTTTCTTCCTTCTGTTTGCTGTGAACCAGCATTACGCAGACCCTGCTGCAGATGTCTCTGCGAGTTGGTAGTGCTCCTTTGTGGGGACCGTGAAGGTGATGAGCAAAATCACTTTCCAGTATCTGCTGCTCCGGGTGATGACAACATCCTTGCACATGACAAATAGTTTTTTCTTTCCTTTTTTTTTTTTGTCATTTGTCTTTAAACTCTTCTTATCAACCTTTCTTTGCCTTGCTGCCTGAGTAATTTTTTTCCTGAACCAAGTTCTCATATTTATTTAATTTTTTTCCATTTCGTAGCATTCCAGCAGTTAGACCTTAGAGTAAGATAAGTGTTCGTGCAGTCCCTTTTGTTACCTTGACAAAGCTATTTTATTCTTTGGGTATGACTACTATTTATTTTAAAACTAAATTGCTATTTAAGATCAACTTTGACTTTTCAGAATCTTCAACAGAATGGGTGAAGTGACATTAGTATGCACAAGAACAAGTGCGCAAATTGAAGTGAGTTTAATGAGGGTTATATTTTTCCATTAAAGAGTTTATTCAGTCTAAATCTTAAGATAACATTTATCAAAGGATCTGACCTTCACTGATAGTTCATATTTAATGCACTGTGTGACATGTGTACCTAAAAAGATGTAATTATAAACCTTTACAAGTTATTTTTGTATCATGTTTTCTGTTTTCTGAAGTATCTTCAATATATTCTTGTCAGATTTGTCTTTGGTGCCTAGAGACGATAGAAAATAAAATGAGCTGCAAACTTGCACTTAAAAGTCAGGGGTAATTTGTTGTATCAATAAAAGGGTTGCATGCTTCTCTATCTTACTGCATATGTTGATGTGCATATGTCTATACTTCCCCAAATAACTTTTAAAGGGTGGTATTACTGGGAAAAAAAAGCTGGTCATCATCTGATCATATGCAAGTGGATCATCTGATCCATTTATATACCAAGTTCCCATTTAATAGTATTTTAGGAATTATGTTGAGAGTGATAAATGCAACAGAAATGAACATTTCTATGAGGATTGAGATGTCCTGAATTGCACCACACAGCTTTAACATGCAGAAGGAATTTCTTATTCTCAGGTTTAAAACCACACATGGGGTTTCATTTGAGATGCTGAAGTATCAGAAAAACCGCTTTTATTTTTTTATTAGTTTGTTGCTTTGGGGGGGGTTAAGTTTCTCTTAGATCAGGCAGGAGTAGCTATACACACAGTTGATTGTTGTGATGGGTTTATGAAAACCCACACAACTTATTAAAGCTCCTTTGAGTAAATGAGGTTTTGTAGTGGACTGGGCACTGTAGTGGAGTGGGCTTTGGCTCTGTCACAAAGCCCATCCGGACCACGTAGCCTTTAACTGTGGCTGCGTTGGAAGTTAATGATAGCTAAGTTGAAGGAGCATTGCTCATAAAAGAAATTCTTTCTTAATGAGCCCTGAAACTGGGCTGTTTTGTTACTGTGACATGTCACTGCTGTCAGTTTGGATGCTACCGCAGGTGTTTACTAAAAGTGCTGGCATTATTTACAATCAAGTTCGTTAGATTAAACATCAAAATAAGTTGCCATACAGTGCTTCTGTATGATATAGAAATCTGTTTCACTGGTTTATTCTATCTGAATAATAAAAAAGCTTTTAGAAGCAGGCTGGGGCTCTAGTGTTGTATGAGTTATATGAGTTAGCCTCAGATGTTAACTGACACAATGAAGTGGTTTTTGCAGAAAAATAGCAGCAATAGCAAAAAACTTCTGTATGCAAAGCCAGCAGTGAGCCCAAGATAATTGAGTCCTGTAATTTTCTGATAATGAGTAGGAGTTTTGAAATAAACAGAACTTTTTTAACATTCTTATTTTAAATAGATGGCATACATGATGCTATTTCTGTATGTATTTTCCATTATCTTCACAACAGTACAGGAGATGAAAATAATGTGCTCTGGGAAATTGTACTTTGCAACAAGAAACTGAAAGCCGCTTTTAGAAGTCTGTCTTATGAAGAGAGATGCAGAACCCCTTTTCTATTGTGATTATGCTACTAAAAAGGCTGTGCTCCCTTGCTAAAAGAGTGAGATTGCTTATTAAAGTGTTTTCTTATAACATACAAATCAAACAGCTAGCTTTATTTTTCCCTGCTTGTAGAGGAGAATACAACCAAGGTCAGATTTTCATGTAAACTAGAGCTAAAGTGGTCAGAGAAAAAGGTGGCTTGAGTGAGTGTTAAGGGACAGCAGCAGGGAGGGCATATTGTGTTTGTTTCTGGCTTTCCTATAGATTATTGCATTACTTGGACTACCTGTCTTTTGCTTTCCCTGTGTTGTGGTTTAACCCCAGATGGTGACTAAGCACCACGCAGCTGCTTGCTCACTCCCCCACGGCAGGGTGGCAGAGAGAATTGGAAGAGTAACGAGAAAACTTGTGGGTTGAGATATAAGTACAGTTTATTAATTGAAGTCAAATTTAATAACAACAGCAACAATAATAATGAAAATAAATTGTAACGAAAAGTAAAATAACAAAGAGAGGAATAAAACCCAAGAGAAACAAGCCATGCAAATGAAAAACAGTTGTTACCACACACCAGCTGATACACGGCGGAGCCCTGAGCAGTGATTGCCACCTGCTGCCCAGCTTCCCCCAGTTTATAAGCAGAGCACTGTGCCATATGGTATGGAGTATGCTTTTGGTCAGTTGGGGTCAGCTGTCCGGTCCTCTCACGGCCTCTTGTGCACCCCCAGCCTTCTCACTGGCAAGGCATGAGAAGCTGAAGAGTCCTTGACTTAGTATAAGCACTGCTTATCAACAACTAAAATGTCAGTGTGTTGCCATCCTAAATCCCAAAAATGGCACTATGCCAACTCTTAGAAAATTAACTCTATCCCAGCCAAAAGCAGGAGAAGCACATTTCCAGTTTTGCTCATAAGAAGAGTTTTTGTGGATAGAACTGGTGGTAGCATTTACTGTTGTTTAACGTAATATAATAATAGTGGTAATTAAAATGAATGTACAGCTGTAGTTGATGCCATCCTTTAACCATCAGGCTTCATTTTTATATTATACAGTCCCAGGTGAATTTTTCCTCTGTTCTTCTCTAGTTGAGAAGAACAGAGGAAAAATTGAGTTGGATTCAGTTGATACTAGAGAACTGATTCAGTTGATACTCTAGTACCAAATGGATTCCACCACCAGAGAGGTGGTGGATGCCCCATCCCTGGAAGTGTTCAAGTCCAGGTAGGATGGGGCCCTCGGCAACCTTGTGTAGATCCAGGCCTGGAGGTTGGTGGCCCTGCCTGTGGCAGGGGGGTTGGAACTCTGTGATCCTTGGGGTCCCTTCAACCCATGCCATTCTATGATTCTATGATCAACATGGTAACACAGTTAAAAAAAGTACTACATGATACCCTATGTTGTGATAGTATTTAGTTTGTAGTGCAATCAACATTACAAAGTGAGAACTATTAATACGTAAGGCCTGCAAGTGTAAAACATGAGGTGAGTAGCCCTTTGAATCTGTTGTGAGCGGGAGCTTTCTAGGGAACAAGATAATGCCCATTGCAAAAGACATCTCATCTCGTTTGTCCAACACTGAAGTTTCCCTCTGCCAGTTATGAAAACCCTGCCTTTTAATCATTTACTATTATGTTCATGATTTTTTTTTTGTTTCATTATCTGTTTCTAATAAAGAAAACTTGAGGAAATTTATGGAAGCTTGGCCTCACTGTAACTGGGTCAGTCCAACCTTTCCAGTATCAGAATAATTCCTTTCTCCAGCCAGAGGCTAAGACATGGTGCTGTCATTTTGAAACAAAAAAACACATTAATTTGTTTCTGAATCTTGAATTACAGAAGATTACAGGTTAGCTAAAGAAGTTTGAGTGAGGCAATACATTCAGTTTGTGATAGAGACTTTGATAGTATCGTTAAAGCCAGAGCTGCTTGCTGCAGGAAGACGTGCACTGGTGCTTTGGTTCACATACAGAGCTTCCTATGTCAAGGGCTGGGTACTGACTGGGATGTTTGTATTACTGCTCGTTCTTTCTTATGTGGTAGGTAGAATTGTATGTGGACCTTTTTTCTTCTGGGTGTTTGGGTGAGTTTTGTTTGGTTTTACTTTCTAAGAGTGTGAGAAGAGAGGGAAGAAGAGAAGACAAAGATCTTTTTTAACACTTACATATGCAAAGATGGTGGCTGCAGGGGGCAGTGACTGCATAATGGCCTTTCACCCTTCCTGGCCATGGTGGTTGCATGTTGCCCTCTCTTCCACGTAAGCTGCTCCCATTGTACATCATGCCTTAGCATGAGCTGTAAGTTAGCCCAAACCTGAGCAGGAGGAGAGTGAACCATTGCCATTCCTAGCTCGAAGAGATTAACAGACATTTCAAGGTTTATGTTCTTGCAGTTGAATGTCACCTGTACTTATTTAATCACCTGAATCCAGCAAATATCCCTAGCAAATACCACTGGGGCAGTAGAGAAGGTCAGTTGTGTGGGGACTCGCATTCCGTTCGGGGACTGTTCAGGGATGGTGGCACAAGGAACATCTAGGCTTTCTTTACCAAGCCACGGAGAAGTGATGTGCCTTAAGAACAATAGCTTTATGTTGGCACATGGGAAGCAGGGGTAAAGTCAGAAGAACAAAAGTTTGTTTGGTCAAAATTATAAGAAGGACCTTGTTTAGGTATTTCCAAATGTGTTATCACAAAAGTGTGTGTAACTGTAGAGGTATCTGTGGGGAATATGAACACAGGAGAGATTTATATCACTGTAGTCATTTGTTCTGCATCCACTGAACAAAAATAAATTGTCTAGGTGCAGCAAGGCGTTGTTAATAGAATATAAAGCCATAGTTTCAACTTTCCACAAAGTAGCGAAACCCCCATGAGTACATGTTTGGTTTAAGACCACAGAATTAATCTTGATAGACTTGCTACTTGTGACAAAAAGAATATTCCTTAATATGCTATCTGAAGCCTTTGTTTCTTTCTCTAAGTCACTGGAAATTGTTTTCTCGCTATTGTTTTTGCAAAGGGCGCAATAAAAGAGACTTGTGAAAAGGAAATGCTGCATGAAATTACAGTGTCTGAGATCCATTATTTGACATCCTTGACTGAAAAATTATATGGTGTACAGGATACTCTCTGAATCATAATTTACTTCAAATGAGATGTTGGTTCAGAAATACTTCTGGAACTCTAGATTTTTGCTTTTATAACTGCAGGGAAGTTTTCTGTTCGCTTGATGATACTGGCATTGTCTTCAGACTGACAATGACATTTTCAGACAGTTTTTAAGGTAGCATCTGAAGCAACCTGTCACAGGAAAGAATGAGAGGTCAGAACTGTGCACTAGAACTTATTTCTGATAGTCTTGGAGTTCTCAAGAGTTTTGGCCTGCCTTTAAAGTAGAGTTTAGGGTGGTTCTGTTGATTAAATAATTAAGTCTTTATCTCTTTTACCTGTCAGCCTGGTGTGGATGAAATAATTGGCATTTAGAACATTCAGAAGCTTTTAAGTGAATTATAATTTGGCATAATTAAAGATCATCTTTTCAAAAGGGAACAAAGCCACTTCAGATGTAGTATGGCTTTCAGCATGCGTTATTGTGGGGTTAATCCAAACCAATCAGATGTGAGCTCTAGTATAAAGCCACATTTAGACACACGCTGTGTCAGTATGGCATTTGAGCTATGTTATTTTTCCTAGTGAGTGATAAGAGAGGATTTCACACATGTGATGGGAGAAAACTGTCAGCACTAAACCTGGTTTAGTCAATAGTTTCTCTGCAGATTGGGCTCATTAGTAATTTGAATGAGAGCTGCCCTTGGGGTTTATCCCAGAGCTGTGATGAGTCAGTGTATATGCAAGACACTTCAAGTATCTGGTCAAGAATTTTGCTGGGTGTGAGGGATAGAGGAGTCCAGGTTATTTTTTGTATTGCAGTTTCTCCACTCCCTATGTCCACGAGGCATGGATGCACCATGAACAGGATGGCTGGTGCTGATCTTCCTGCTTCTCAGAGGTTGTAGCTACTGAATCAAATTCTTCAAGAGATGAGTACTTTATTTATTCTACTGATGGCCAAGATGGAGAGAATACTGAGTATTAATTAATGGGATAAAAGGCCTGTCTGCCCACATGCAAAGGAGCACGGAGGCAACAGCAAGTAGAGGAACTCAAGTAACATCTTGCCGGTACTCCTCCCAGAACCATCACAGGAGAGCCATAACTGCAGCAGTGGCTCATCACCACAGAGGCAGGCAAAGGAACCAAAATTACAGACTCGGAGAAAAAGACACCCCGTTTGGCTCCTCCTGGGCCTATACTGGGGTAGCTAGCCTCAGCCCCACGGTCCACAGGGGATGTCTATAAAGATTAAGCTCTCCAGAGAACCCCGCAGAGCGTGGGGGGGTGTTACTGCCAAAGGGTAGGGGGCACATTATGAACTTCAGGGGAGGAATATTTCAGTATTACACAAGATGTCTAGGGCAGGAACCAAGGGGAGCAAGGGAAGGATCTAGGTGATTTGAGGAGGAACAAATGTGGACAAAGGAGAGGGATGTGGGTGGCTTGCATGTAAGCAGGGCGGGTCAGTATGCTTGCCTTGCCATGACCTGGGCCTGATCAGTATAATCTATCCCGATGTTCTTGAGCAGCCTGGTCTAGTGAGAGGTGTCCCTGTGCATGGCAGGGGAGTTGGTACTTGATGATCTTTAAGATCCCTTCCAACCCTAACCATTCTGTGAATCTATGATTATACTCAATTTCTGTTTTCTTGGGCTAGGGACGCTATGCATGGGTGTGGGTGGGAAGGCCTAAGTGCCAGCAACTGGAGTATTTATTTTTCCCACTAATGGACCTTCACCGTGCTTGATTTTTGTTTACAATTACTCAATTCTTTTGCGTAACTGGCTTCCCAAACCTTTTAGCTGTGTCCCTGAGCCTCTCTAGGCTCACTTGCATGGAAGTGATTTTATTTCAGCTCTGCACCCTCGTCTCATTTTCTCTTCACTCACTTTGTTCCTTAGAGAGGTCTTGGGACCAGAGGACTTTACGCCATGAGGGGATCAGCTTGTACAGACACTGTCCTCTACGTAACAGCAGCAAAAGAATAGTCAAGAGTGTGGCCTAGAGGTGGCAAGTTCCTCTAGAATGGCTAGAATATAATTTCTAGAAAGGAGGGCTTTCCAAGGGCAGTCATTTTGGCCTCTTCCCTTGTGTGTTTAGAAGACAAAAACCCCTTGGGAAGGGTTGGGGTTTTTACCTTTTTCTAACCGTGCAATAACAGCTGAAAAGTACTTGAAATCACGTCAACCTTTAGCCACTGGTCTCCGACTGCAGCCTATTTCCACACTTTCAACTCTGCCTTTAAAACACTTGCTTGCCATTTCTCCTCAATAAATGTGTGAGGTGAATTAATTTTGGGTTTGAGAGATCCTGTTCATTCCTTGGCTCTTGAAAGAAGACTGAATTTGTGTTACCATCACTGGATAATAGATACTGTGAGACAGTCAATTTGAGATACACTGTGATGAAGGTTGAGTGTGCATCTCTTCAAATTTTAAAAACTGGCTTTAAATCTGGCTTGACTGGCAGTTTAGTAAATAGGGGTAATTGTGTCTTAGTTTCAGTCACTTTTCATAGGTCATGCTGTTTTAAAAGTGGTACTTTGTTCATTGTATATTAATTAATTCCAGTGCAGTTTAATGATAGGCTTTCAGCTGCATGCTTTATTCACAGAATCACAGGACATAGGGGTTGGAAGGGGCCTCTGGAGATCATTTAGTCCAACCCCATGCTAAAGCAGGATCACCTAGAGCAGGTTGTACAGGATCACATCCAGGATAGTTTTGAATATCTCCAGAGAAAGGAGACTCCACAGTCTGTCCCAGGGCTCGGTCACCCTTGAGGTGAAGAAGTTTTTCCTCATATAAAGATGGAACTTCCCATGTTCCAGTTTGTGCCTGTCACTCCTTGTCCTGTCACTGGGCACCACTGAAAAGAATCTGGCCCCATGATCTTGACATCCACCCTTTTAGATATTTCTAAGTGAGGTCCCCTCTCCGTCTCCCTCAGGTTAAACAGCCCCAGCTCTCTCAGCCTTTCCTCATACAAGAGATGCTCCTGTCCCCTCATCATCCTTGTATTCTGCTGGGCTCTCTCCAGAATTTCCCTGTCTTTCTTGAACCCGAGAGCCCAGAACTGCACACAGTATTTCAGATGAGGCCTCTCTAGGGCTGAGTAGAGGGGGAGGACAACCTCCCTTGATCTGCTGGCCATGCTCTTCTCAATGCACCCCAGGTACAATTGCCCTGCTTGACCACAAAGGAACAGTGCTGCCTGGTGAAGACCTTATTGTCCACCAGCACTCCCAGGTCCTTCTTTCTCTGCAGCAAGAGAAAGAAGAGCATTCCTGAGTGCCCTCCTGAAGAGGACTGCTTTCTCTGATAGAAGGAGTCATGAGGTTTTGGCAGAGAGAGTCCGAGGACGCTGTTGTTCCAGCAGTCATGGCTGCCTGTGTACATTATCGAGCTTGAACGGCCTTCACAGCATTTCAGGAGACATATAGCACTGATTGTGATGGGTGACTGAACACATTTTCCTACAGAGCTGCTCAGAAACAGCTGACAAGTGCAGTTTAGGAAAGCTCTTTGTATGTGTCATTATTGCCACCTTCTGGAAAGGGAGAAGAGTAATTCTTGATTAGATGTCTGCAGACTAGCCTGTTTCCACTGGCACTTTCATCTCGGGGAGTTTGGGGGGAGGGTTAGTTCTTGTAAGCAATAAATTGCAGAAAGAAAAAGAGTTCAGAATAAGCAATTAGCAAAGCTGATATTTCTTTGACATGCTCTCTAGAATATACGTGCACCTTGAATTTAACAGCATCTGTAATGAAGGCAAGGTGGAACTTTAAGAAGCAGTTGTTCTTAATATGTACCTAATGATGTCAATGAAATCTTTAATTTTTGAGGTGGGTTTTTTTCTGGATTTCAGTAAGAATGCTTAAGCCATGACCAAGTATTTTATAAGCCTGGAAATAGATTATTATAATGCTAGAACTGGCCTGGCTTACTGAAGAATTACATATAAGGAAAAGCAGGGAGCACTGCTTAGTTCATGTGTTAACAATGCTTGTTTAATTCAGCTGTTGTTATAGTTTATGGAAATCATACTGAGACTTAAGAAACTAGTCCCTGATGCATTTGAGAAGGGGAGAAATGAACCATGAAGTAAATTGTATCTTTTGGCTGGCAGTTCTGAGACGTGCATATTAATGAGTTAAGCAATATCCAATATGTTATTTCATGTGTACTATGTATTGTATTTCTATACTTTATATCTTGTTTATATACTGTATACAGTATAAAATTATATTAAAAGTATATGCTTATATTTAAATAAATGTCATGCTTTTGGCTAGGACAGAGTTAGCTTTCACAAGAAGCCATCACAGGTGAGCTGAGCTGGCCAAGGGTGTTTTCCATACCATGTGAAGTCATGCTCCTCATAAAAGGGGCTGAGTGGGGAGGGGCAGTTCCATGTGGCTCCAGGACAGTCTGAGGGCTGGCTGAGCATCAAGTCAGTCATAGGGTTGGTACTGTGCTTTGTGTTAGCAGCGTTTGTGTACTCTGTCACAAGTCCTGCTTGTTGGTGTTTCCCTCTCCCTCCGCTGTCCCAGCAAACTGTCCTTCCCCCAACCCACAGTTTGCCTTTGCCTGTTCTCCTCCCAGTCCCACCGTGGGAGGGGTGAGTGAGCTGAGTGGTGCTCATCTTTGGCTGGGGCTGGACCACACCAATCCACATACTGTAATGTATAACCAAAACCAATGGAAACTTGAATGGGAGCTACATGGACCAAGGATCCCAGATGATGTATTAGAACATTTAAGGTAGGAGATTATAAAGCAGTGACTTGCCCTGCAGTCATAGAGGCAGAAGGTAATTTAGATTTCCAGAATGCTAACCATTAGGCCACCTGTCTCCCCAGTTGTTGTTGTGTCCCTCCACTCCAAAATAAATAGCTTTCTTACAGCTCTTGAATTTATCACAGAGTTTTTCTGAACATTTCTGCTTGCAGGAACAAAATACCTCTTATTCTTCCCCTCTCTCAAATGAAGTCTTCTTTTTAGCAGCTGTCATCTCGGTAATGAGACTGTCTTCTGCAGTCTGCAAGTAGATTTCAGTGCTAAGTTTCAACCCATGTAAAGCAACAATGTGCCTTGAGCAATCCTGGAGAGTGCTTCTAAAATATGTTAAAATGGGAGGGGGGCAGTGAGATAGTAATGTCACTTCCCATTTTTCTCCTTGTTTTCTCCTTACAATTGAAATCACATGAAGCTAGCCTCATTAGAGCTTTCTCTGTTGTGCAGCGAAACACAAACAGATGGGGATGTTCTAATAAAACTCTGCTGAGGAAACAACTTCTGTGTCTAAATGTGGATTTTTAGCAATCTTTATGTATTTAATGCCTTGAAGCTGGTGTCCCACCGCAGATGGGACAAATACTGTAAGGTTTCATCACAGACGTCTGTAATTCCTTTTTGGTGAACTAACTCTTTCAAAGAAATACAGTTGGACAGTGCCCTAACAGTGCAATTTGTGTGTTGTTTTGTTTTTTTCCTTCAGGTGAAAAATGTGTTTTGTATGAAGGCAAAGGAAGGCAGAAAAAAATCAATACGTGCCTTAGTGGCTATTGGAAATGGTAAAGGGGCTGCAGGTATGTGCATGTATGTAAAAGATGCCAGGTTAATCATTGTTTGTAACAGAACTTAGGGAGGCATCCTGATTTAAAGGGAATGTTTATCCTTTATAAAAAAAGAAAAAGGAAAAAAATGCCCTTTTTCCACTGCGCAATATTGAAATACCTGTAAGAATTTTGAGTTTCATCTATAAAAGTAAGTTATGTTATGTTATGTTATATGTTATACATGTGTTCATTTGGACACTTTCTTTTGTATAAAAAAAAGAAATTGGGAAAGTAGTAATATGTGATGAGGTTTGGAGCATGTATTATCCAGCAGTAAAAATTGTTTTTATTTAACTCTAGAGTGATAATCCAATACTGGCAGATCCAACCAGAAGGAATCGTCTATGCTTTCCTCCACACCCTCTTTCTTTTTACTGCAGAGGCTGTTGATGTTTTAAAAATCAAAGCCTGAAGGTATTCAGCCATGCATATCCGCTTCTGTTTCGCCCAGCCTTAGGCACCTAGCTGCAGGATGCAGTTGTTTACTCTCCAGTCAAAGAATCAGGCACGTGAAAAAGGAATTGCCAAAGGCTGAGGCAGATCAAAAATGATAAAAGAGCTGGAGCACCTCTCCTGTGAAGCTAGACTGAGAGAGTTGGGCTTGTTCAGCCTGGAGAAGAGAAGGCTCCAGGGAGACCTTATAGCGTCCTTACGATACAAGAAGAGTGCCTATAGGAAAGCTGGGGAAGAACTGTTCCTGAGGGCATGTAGTGATAGGACATGGGGTAATGGTTTTCAACTAGAAAAGTGGAGATTTAGGTTGGATATTGCAAAAAAATTCTTCAATATGAGGGTGGTGGATCACCAGAACAGGTAACCCAGAGAGGTAGGGCAAGCCCCATCCCTGGAGATATTCAAGGTCAGGCTTGATGGGGCTCTGAGAAACCTGATCTAGGGACATCTGTCCCTGCACACTGCAGGGGGGTTGGACTAGATGGCCTCTAAGGGTCCCTTCCAACCTGAGACGTTCTGTGATTCTATGATTCTTCTCATCCCCCTGTGCTAAAGGGGAAGGAAACGCAGTTGAGTGTGCTTTTCACAGAGGTGCCTGTGCTTAACTCAAATTAATCTGGACCTCCATGAGCAGATAGAGTCATAAGGAAATAGGATTCAGTCTGTGTGGATTTGTCTTTCTGGTTTTGAAAATCACTTTCATGTTGTTGGGGCTCTTGAGGTTTCATTTTCATTTGCACTAACAGCAATGAACATTTGGCAGCAAAGGGCAGCATGAGTGGTTGTGTGTTTTCTCGGTTATTTTCCAGGTAATGCTAGTATTTCTAGGTAGAATCAGCATAAACCTGGCTGACTCTTTTATTCTTCTCCCTATGTCTCAAGATAGTCCTGTGGAAGTGTCACTGCTTTTATTTAACAAGGGCTTGCTTAATGGTAGTCCCAGGTAGCATCGTGGTTCAGAAATTCTTAATGAATCTGTCAAGAAGACCTTAAATTTTCTTCCAATTCAGCCTCTTGAGGAAAATGTCTTATTTTATTGAAGTTAAATAAATAAATCAATAAATCAACCAATAAATAAATAAATAAATGCACTTTATGGTCATCCTACTTTTCATAACAGTGTCTTCAGGAAACAATTTGGAGTCTAGCCATATTAATGCTGCCAGTGGCCTAAAGTAAGTGTGAAGAATCAAAAGAAACATAAGATTATGAAGGATCTTACAGTACAAGCTGTGAAAAGAAAGTAGTGGTCAGAGGCATTCAGTTTAGTTCCGATTTCCTTCAGGTGGAACAATAGGCACAATTATGCATGCAGAGTAATAGGTGTAGCAATTTACGTGGATTAATTAGCCCCGGATCCCAGCATAAAGGAGCTCAGTGGCCACCCTGTATGGCAGTGAGTTTCCTTCATGTTTCCAGTTCTGTTATTGAGGAAATAGTGTTTATCATTCACTCAATTTTCAAATACCAGAGTTTTTGTTGTTGCAGAGTAAGTTTTTTTTAAGAAGCACTCTTGAATGTGCTAAGATTTTTCTTCCTAAAGAGTTTTCATGCCATCTCTTGTGGATACAAACCAACGTACATTAAAATTCCTGTTAGATATCAGGTGGGCTTAGAGATCAGACAGCTGGGCAGAATGAAAAGAAGAATCATATAAAAAAATAGGAAATTAATAATAGTGAAGTAAATAATCTAAATAATAGAGAAATCCTGTCTCTGTCAGGAGGCAGGAACATGCCACATATTGTATTGATGACAGAGTATGGGAAATGACACTTGCATTGCTGTATGACTCTAGTAAAGAGTGTTCTGCTTGCAATATGTTTGCAGAACATTTTGAATACAGTGTCCTCTTATTGTGAGTTGAATAGGTATCTCTATGATGGGATGTATGTGAGAGCTTTAGTAAGACAACTGAATTTCCAGCCAACTATAGTTTTGCGGAACTTCATTTGTATGAAAGATTCACATTATGTTCCTCAATTTTAATTGCAGTTTGAAGGGAAGGAAGATCTGTGTAGAGGGGAAGGTGTAGTTCTCCAGCAGAAAGATAGGTGAAAGAAATATATCTGAAAAAATTATTTACGTCTTTTTTGAAAAGCTTCTTCATAAAATGTCTTATCACTTTAATCCCTGTGCCAAATGATTGAATTGGGGTTGCCCAGATGACATTATATTTGGCATTTTCTAATATATTGTGACTTCACAGCATTTGCATACAGCTGTTGTGCTGTGATGCCCAGCTCTGAGCTTACTGCAACTGCTGTGAAATCTTGGCATCACTACTGCAGTTCGCCTGGTAAATGGGAGTAAGTCTGAGGGTTCAGAGCAAATTAGGCACCAGTTTGTAAACTGGCAGTTTGTTCTTTCTCTAACAGACATGCATTTTTTGAAGGCGCTGGTCTCTTAAACCTGTTTTTTGTATTCTCTGTTTCACTGATAGAAACCCAGTCTCCTTTGGAGCTGCTCTTTATGCGGACATTGGCATATCTGCACCATCTTCCTCTTTTTTACTCCTTTCCTTCTTTCTTTTTAAACAGAAGACTGGGTATTTTTTTTTTTTCCTGAAGCAGTGACCACTATTCAATTGTTTGGAACAAGTTTGGACAAATACACAAAAGAAATAACTTAAGCTTTATTCATTTATAATTTGACAAGAAGCAATCAGCATCCAATTGTTAGATATCCACAACTCCTGAAGCGTTACTGTGTGTGGTTTCCATGTTTTTCTCTGGCCCATTTTCTGAGTACAATCAGTGCAATGGAGTGGAAATAACAGGTATTAAACTTGGTTGGGAGGTTCTGTGACTTTTCCCCTTTGCTTTTTGAAGGCACTGTCTCCTGTTTCTCTATAATAAAGTGATTCTTTTCTGTCTTACAGGGTTTGCAATGGGGAAGGCAACTGACAGGATGAATGCTTTACGGAAAGTATGTTGATTTAATTATTTGTTGCTTGAATAATTCGTACCTACACCTTTTTTTTTTTTAAATCATCAGTTTCTTTTGTAGTCTGTGCAAGAAGCAAGTCCTCGTATGTGATTTGTCCATCTTGATAAAAGTAATAAGATCGTGTTAATGATACTTAATTTCTTTCTGCTCCATTTTTCGTGGCCTATACATACCCCTCCTTGCCTAGCATTTTCCAGTATCTGGATAGCACATGATCTGCTTGTACAGTCAGTGTGTAGGAATTTTTGTGGTACACATGCATAATAACCTTGGTAAGACCCCTTCAGACTTGTAAAATATTACTCGTGCATCTATATTAATCTAGTTTGTGTTGTAACGCTCAACTAAGCCATCAAAGTAGCAATGCTAAAATACACAAAGCTTGATTAAGATGTTACTATGTTAAGAAAATTTTAAAAATATGAAATCTGTTAGGAGAATGCAGTTACTTAGAGAGAGCCTTCTCATTACCATGAAGGAAATGGTTTAGATGTGGCAAAGTTGGTTTCTTGTTTTATTTATTCGCTTTTTTTT
The DNA here is from genome assembly GCF_964237585.1 of Gallinula chloropus. NCBI lineage: Eukaryota > Metazoa > Chordata > Aves > Gruiformes > Rallidae > Gallinula > Gallinula chloropus. The sequence goes on from NC_140087.1 coordinate 66,670,784, forward strand.
TCCTGCGTAGTTAACTGACTGGTGGTAAATTTCGAATAGCTTGCAGAACAATTCAAGAATAAAAAATGCTTCCTGCTTTTATTCCCTAGGCAAAGAATAAAGCAATACGCTGCTTACATTTTATAGAGCTGTATCAGAACCATACAAGTAAGTATTACCATTTCTTCAGGCTTTCTTTAACTCCCAAGAAGTACTGAATATAACAGCATGAACTGGTTGCAACTAGAGAACACAGAGAGAATAACCAAACCCTTTCTGATCTGATGCATTGTGTTGCTGTTATTAGTCATGCACGATTTTGTCACTTCAGTATGCTATATGAAAGCTTAGCCCCAGACCGTTTAGGTAGACAGTGGTAATGTGAGAGTGCACAGTCTGTCAGCCCCTCTGTAAAGTAGATCACTGTTACCTGCAATGAGTATGTTGTTTACTTTCACTGGGGTTTGCACCAGGAGTTACAGGGGGGAGGTTTCAGGCCAGGTATGTCTGAAGGTCATAGGAAGTTATAGGAAGGTCCACGAAGACAATGTTACATAATACGAGTCATCATTAAAATACAGAGAGGTTCATCTCCCTTCAGTCTCCTGCCTTTTCCATGCTTAAGGTTTGGATGCTTAATGTGCAGTGTATCAGGCTCTTTAAAAATGTGGGCAGGAAAGAGGATAATGGCAAGATCAGGCCTCTGCTGGCACAGTTTGAGTTAAGGAAGTCAGACATTGCCTGGGCACCTCTTCTCTACTGTGAATTCCTCCGTGCTTTTCCTCTTTGTATGTCAGAGATGATAACCTGTTGGCTCAGTCTGTGTATGCTGACCTAGTCCAGCAGCTGGAGAGAACGGGCATGGAGAAATCAGTCTGATGTGTCATGGTAGCTTTGTGTTCAGTGTACTTTTATTTTCTTCCCTCCAGTTTTCCATGACATTACGGTGAAATTTAAAAGCACAACCATCCGCATGAAGAAGCAAAACAAAGGTAAAGTGAAGCTGCCTGGAAACGTTGAGGTTCTGTTAGTTACTGACTGGGATTTATGTCTACTTACTTCAGAGATGGATCATTTGGTGCTAGTCTACCATGTTTTAAATGTTGTAGGTGAAGGTGTTGAAGGTGTATTTGTCATTAGAAATCCCTACTGTTGCTAGTGTGGCTTTGTTGTTGTAAATCAGGGCTTGTCCCTCTTACGCTGATGGAACCTCTACTCCTGATTTTCTTTCACACTTCCTAAGTTTCTTCTGCTCTGAATTACCTAGATGTGGAAAAATCTGATAGTATAGATGTTGGATGCAAAGGCCTTTAGAAGAGCTCTGCAGGTTTTTCTTCTCACCATCCATGCTTTGGAGAGCTCATAGGCTCACTCCATTATTTCTCAGTGATTTTTTTTATCACTGTTTTCATGAGAAGGTTCAGAGGTAGTTCAGTATGCAGTGGTGGCAGGGTTTCAAATGGAGGGAATTGGGACGCAAGTGCATTTTGTGTGCCTGTCCATCTTTGCATGCTGTTCTTCCTTTTTGTATCAGTTGTGGTACAGGCAAGTTTTTCTTGAGACTGCTCTAGGTTAGGTGTGAGTGGTAGTGAGTCCATGCCTAGTAGCTCATAGCTCACAAGCCTCTCCTTCCACAAAGCTATTGGTAAGTCATGTTCGATGTGCACCAGCCTTCTCCAGCTCCTTCAGCCGAGGGCCCTCCTGCCCAGCCACTGGACCCCAGCCCAGGGACTCAGGGCCTCTGCCCGGGCTGAGTGATGCGGCTGTCACTTTATTTGTTTGCAGGTACAACCAGTAGTAAAACTGACTCTGCATCCCAGAGGCACAAGGAAACACAGGACACCCACACACTGGCCTTCAACAGCACCTACAGACGGGACTCATAAGCATAGACAGCCAAGTCTTCTCCTCTTTGGCTGGCAGAAACAGAAGGCACACAGAGCCCTCTCTGGGTTGACAAGCACACACATTTGCGGATCCTTTGAGTACCAGCATGGCCCCTCTGTCTGCCCAGCATGGCCCCTGCCCAGATCCTGCTGCATAGATCCCCTACTCGCTGGCTGGTCCAGCTTGACACTCCCTAGCTAACAGACATGCACTCACATGCTTGTCCCTCATGTGCTCCATGTTCACACAGCCCCACAGGTATACGAGCACAGACCCCCTGTCCACCAGATACCCCAGCCCAGCCCCCCCTTATTTACTGGCTAGTCCAGCTTTAACTTTGCCAGTGAAAACACCTGTACACCAGGATTGGGGAAGATACAGATGCGCGCCCCTCCCCCAGCAGCCACCACCAGGCAGACAGACTTGTGGTCAAGTTCCAGCCACTGGTGGGTGTGTGTAGCACTATGGATCCTCACACCCCTCCCAGTCCGTGTCTCCCCGGCTCACTGGCTTACTGCTCGCAAAGGCCAGGTTATCTTCCTGAAAGTGGCACCTGTAGTTTCTTGATAGCCCATCAGTGGTGACGATGTTTGTTTCCTGTCATTGTCCCTATGTTTGTTTTGTCAGGCCTGTGTTTACATTTTGTTTCTGGTTTTTCCCCTTTTCCCTCAGTTTCCCAAATGACAAGGCCCCCGATCAGAGAACCTCCCTGGAATAACCATTCTCATGTGCTCTCATCAGTTAGTGTGGCTGACCAGGTTTGGGTCTCGTCACTGCCTCCTTTACTTGTCAGTCATGTTTGTGTCCCTGTGAGCAGGCAGGGACAGTGGGCATTCACACTCCTTCCCAGAAGTTCTGAGTTCAGGTCAGACTTTTCTGGTGGAGCATTTTTGCCCACAGCCTTACTTGGACTTCCCTTGTCATCCCTTACCCAGTTTCTCTGCCTGCTCTCTGGTTGAGGTGTCGAGCACAGTCTTGGGCTTAGGAAGACAGCTGGTCACCTGAAATTGTGAAGGGAGCAGCTTTGAAGCTCAGTAGGTATTGCTTTTTAGAAGAGACATTTGTAATTGATGTGCAGTTACCTTTGGATCCTCTCCTCTTGGAAAGGCTTTTTTAATGCTCTTCCAAGGAACCGTCTTGCCTCGCTTCCTTGCTAATTTTTATTACTGCTTTCATAATTCTTAGGTTTGGGATGTACTAGTGTGTTATTTTTCTGCTGAGTGGGAAAAAGAAACTGCCTTTTGTTTGCTGAATGCTCTTCAGAGTGGTGGGGTATGTTTGTGGAAGGTTCTTCTAAAGCTCCCAGTGGTACATCCAAGGAATCCTACCCAAACCTGTGGTATTAAACAGCTCTTCAGGTTGTGGGTTTTTATGGGTTTACATTATGAGTTTGTAGGTGGTGACATTTTAATTTAAGTTTGCAATATGTTAGGTAAGGTATATTTAGTATAAAAATCCCATGATCTTTGTGTTAGCATGGCTCCAACGACTGGGAAGTCTCCCAGAATGGTGTTGCCATTTTTAAGAGAGATATGTTCTATACTTTTAAGATATATGTTCTAACGTGCTAGGCAACAGAAATAGTAACCAAGAGGAGATCTGAGTCATCCCTTCTTCCTTAGGTAAGGTGTGTGATTGCAAGGAATCACATAATGATAATTTACTTCTTTTTTTTTTCCCCCTCAGGGCATGGTCTCCATTGCCACCGAGCTATCATGACCATCTGCAAACTAATTGGCATTCAAGACATGTATGCCAGGGTTTCTGGATCCAAAAACTTGATGAACATCACCAGAGCTCTCTTTAAAGGCCTGACGCAACAGGTAGATTGCACTGTCAGTGGTTCTATACATTAGGTCAGGGATCAGAACTGGATTGCTAGTCTTAGTAGTCAAGCAGTTTATATTCTGTGCTTACAATGAAGTCATTTTCCAAAGAGCAAACAAAGTCAGCATGTGAATAGTTGCTCCTCAGCAGCTGTATGAAGCTGTCCAGTCAGAAACAGCTGCATGTAACTCTGCCTGCTCCGCAGCCAAGAGCCTCCAGGGACGTCTGAGTTAATGGGCTTTCATTTGTAGCATTTTCAGTGACATTTGACATAGGATCCTGAGTCGGTCCTTTGGAAAGTCCTGGTTATCCCACTGGGTTGTAGAATCTTCTTAGCTGCCAGGATTTCGCTGCTTGCATTCCCAGGATAGCCCTGCGGAGCTGCAGTTGGCAAATCTGTCACCTCTCCGAGCCAACCTTTTCACTTTGGCCTTGGGAGGATGGGGGTTGACAATCCTCTCTGATTCACATCTGTAACTACCTCATTAGACAGTATCCGAGGTTAATCAGGAAGTCTGTCATGTATTTTCAGTGCATTATCACCAGGAAGTCTTCCACGGAGCAAATAGCAGAGTAGAAGAAGGGCTTGCTGCACACATTATTGCTTTGAGAGATGCCACTGGGTTGGTTTTCTTAACTGCCATGATTGAGAGAAATTCCCTGTTCCCAGCAGACACTTACTGTGTAAAACAGGGGTGTTAACAAAACAACTTGCACGTGAGGAAGCGGTGCGGTTGAAAATCATGTTAAACTCATGTATTAGCTGACACTACCTGTCAGGGCAGTAAGAAGCAGTATACTGTTGTCAAAGCAAAATTCACATCCATTTAAAGACATACAGAACTTACTGCGTGATACTAACATGCCAACGTGCAGCTTCATGAGCAGGATGGGCCTTGTTGGGACAGTCCTTTCCAGAAGCACGCTCTTCTAGGGTGACAACTGCAGCTACCTGAACTGCTGCTTAGGCGATTACGACACCCGTGAGGATGAACCTGAGGAGTCATTTAATTTGTGCAGTGTTTGAACTCTTTATTAGTGAATTACTTCTCGTTTTTTCCCTACCCCCTATACTGTGTAGAGTTTGACCTGCAGTAAGCCACCGCTGCGTGTCGTCATTGTGATTATCGTTTCTCATTCCTGCTCCCAGGAGACTCACCAACAGTTAGCCAACCAGAAGAACCTCTGTGTAGTGGAGTTTCGGGAGGAGCAGGGCCCTCTGCCCATCGTCGTGGCCCTGCCTGAGGGGACGATCCGTGAGGATCCCGAGCCTGAAGATGAGGTTCCAGACACAAAGCTGGAGTGGAGTGAGGTGAAAGCAGCTCAGGGAATGAAGAAATCTCCCTGGGTGAATGTCAAACGGGCTGTATGCTAAGAGCTTCAGTCCCTCTGTCTCTTCTGCTCAGAGATGCAACTGGGAAAGCCCAGCCCAAGTGGACAGGTTGTCTCAGCTTGCATTTCAGCAGAGGGCACCACTAGCTCTCTCCTACCATTCATATTGCTGCTCCATCGCTACCAGCCAGTAACACTGTTTGGTTTCCCACAATTCTTTTGACCACCATTCAACTAGGGACATTCAGGCAGAAACAGCCAGTGAACATTGCTTTTGACTTCATGCCTTTGCTCGATTCCAGAAGGTGATGTTTAGTCAACAGATCCCACATTTCTTGGACAAGCTCTTTGAAAACTACTGAAAAGATAAGATTGTGAAAGCAATAAAGAATCCTCAGAATGAGTTCAGTGTGGGTTTGTCGGGGTCTTCTTTGCAAACTGCCAATTTCAGGGAGATCTTCAAGCAAGCAACAGTAGCGGGAGTTCACGTGCACGCTCTCTCTATCCCTCCCCAGGCTCGCTTGTTATGGTGGGGGAACTGTGAAATCAGAAAGTAAAAGTTGTGTGTCTCCTGGTGGGGGGCAAGAGGGGCAAGGTGATGGTGCACAACAGATGGAGCTGTGCAAACACTAGTCCTGCAAATAACCACCCAAATATGTGAGACAGCCACCCCACAGTCTCCCACCAGATATGGCAGTGTTTTGTCTGACATGGGAAGTCCAGTCCAAAATCTGCAGCCCAGCCTTCCTTACAGTACTCTGCAGCTAACTTCATTTTCAGCCAGTTTTGCACTGAGCACAGTAGAGTCTCGGACGTGACCCAGGACTCAAAAGTGCTACAGCTCTCAGAGGATTAAAGGAAAATGGAAATGGTCTGTGGTACATGCCAGCCTCTGACTGGAAATGGAGTAAACCCCTTCATGTATCAGATCTCCAACTGAAGCACACAGAGGTACATGCCAGATGCTAGATTAGCTCACTGGTTGGAGGATCCGTCACCCAAGTCCCACCAGAAGACAAAAGGACTCTGCATCCACATGCTGGGGCGTAATGTTTGTCTTGGGTATGGGAAAAGAGGCACTGGAACTGAACCCAAACAGTGTTAGAGCAATCCAAGCTGTAAAAGAATTCAGAAATTAACCTTTGTGCTCCTGGTTGGTGGGTGCTTGGACATGTCCTCCTGCTGCCTGGCACTCTGTTCTTGCATTTCCTTACTCAGCACATACAGAAAAGCCCTGCTCCCCCCACCATCGTGATGGTGTCACAGGAGGTCATACAAGGCCACTACTGCGCAACAGTGCAGGATGTGGGTGATGTCAATGCCCCATCTGCATAGTGGGGGGAGATGGCAGAGTTGGGCAGAGAAGAGCTGAAGACAGGCAAGCTGTAGGGACAGGTCCTTGGCTGACAGTACCCAATACAGAGCAAGTTGTGAAGTCTTCTAGCTCTTCTCTTCTTTACGTGCCCCGGATGCTGCTCCTTGTGCGACCCAAACAGATCTCACACCACATTTTCCCAGATCTTGAGTTGCTGAGGTGCCATCCCTTGGCACAAGGGTCCCAGCCTGTCTTTGCTGAGCAGGGATCTACAAACATACATTACATCTGCTCCCTTGAGGGTCTTCAGGACTCGTCAGCCTTGCTTCTGCTCTCTGGAGGAGGTTTAGGGCTCTTCTCTGATCCACAGGACAGTAGCTCATGTCTGAGCATGTCCATGAGTTAGGAATAAGGCATTTCCATCCCTGTCCTCAAAGCAAATGGGGTTTCAGTGCTTGATGCTGTTGGCATAAGGGAGAACAAGGAGCGCAGTGTGGGGGCTGTGGTCTGGGTGCAAAGAGCAGAGGCAGGGAATGGACCACAGCAGTTTTCCCATCTCGAGTTAATATAGATGCTTGTGCAGCTGTTTTGCCCAGTTTGCTCATTGCTCAGGGATAAAGCTGGCTGTAAGGTGAGACACAGCAGAAACGCCTACGCTTTCCTTGGAGCTGGCCACAATGTTCTGTTAAGCTGCTTTCAGACAAAGCAACGTCTTCTACAATTCAGGAGACAATGGCAGTGCTGCTATCCCATTGCATTGCTGTAAGCAGGGTGTCCAGCATTGTGGTTAAGAAACTATTTAATCAGGATGAACCAAGATTACAATCTGGGTATAGTTAATGAATATGGTTGTAAGTATGTTGTTATCACAGGAGCTGAGTTTTTGCCTGCCTGCAAGTGGGTACTTATGTAACTGAAGGCTGATTGCCTCCTCTCCAGAGCATTTGCCTGCAGCCCTCCTTGTTTTTCCCAAGGAAGCTGGGGAAGAGCAGAGATGGGAACTCCAGTTACACTACCAGCTAAAATCTTGTGGTGGCTGCAGGGATGCAATAGTGCCGCTGGTTTCTGCTGTGGGAGTGGGGCCTGTAAGCGCTCTGAGGAAAGAGCCACCTGATCTGTGGCTTTTGAAGAATGGACTGCAAGGGAATCTCAGGGAGGGGAAGGATTAATGAAATGGCACGAGGTGGGTCTGAGCAAAGGCAGAGCCTGGGATGGAGCAGCCCCTTGTAATGGTCCAGGCTGGAAGCTGCTCTGCAGGCAAGGCCCCTGTGGTCAACAAAGGGCCAGCCCTGTGTAGGCAGCCTGCAGCAGAGACGACTGTCTCACCTGGGGAGCCACCAATGAGCTGTTATCCCCAGACAAGTATTTTCATGGGAGGAGGCTCAGTGTTCATGATGCCCAACATCTCCAGGGGGCAGACAGCAAATTCTCAGGCCAATGTTATCATTGGGACTTACTGTGGGGATAAGACCTGGTGCACATACACACAGTTTGTAAGTCCTGGGAGATGCTCTAGGCAGCATCTTTCTCTTCAGGAGCATTAACGGTGACCATTTTCCAGGCTACCAGGGCATGTGGATCTTGGGGGTGCAGAGAGACACTGGGAGGACCGGGCATCATGGCCAGCCAACACCTCAGGATGCTTTTTTCATTTTAGGGTTTTCTTTTTGCCTTTCCACCATGTGGGGAACATGGCATGTTGCTGCAGCTCACAGCACACCTGACAGGTGCTGTTGAGCAGCGTGATGCAACACCGCGCCCCGCTGTGCCACTGGGTGCCAGCAGCCCCACACCAAACAGGGACGCTCATTCACCTGCAAAGCTGCTCAGCAGCACAGGATCAGCGTTGGGGCCATGCCATGAAGGTTTGAGTTGCAGTATCACTTCATATTGGTTCCTTTGCTTGCTCTTGACCACACGCTGGTCCCTCTGCCAAGCCCCATCCTGCCCAGGCAGGCTGGGGGCACAGGACCTCTCTCCCAGTGTCTAAACTTGTCTCAGCCCCATCCCTGACTGCCATGGGACCCGTGGGCCCTCTCATATCTGCAGCACCTGGCTGTGTTTTTTTTCCAGTGCCAGTTTACAGCAAGGTTATGCTAATGCTTGGGGGGAAGGAAGGGAGGGGGGTGTAAGTGCAGCCAGAAGGAAAGGGATGAGCGAGTGAACTAGTGCTGACTGGTGCACTGTAGCACAAGCTGGTTTAAACTGCCACACAGCAGGGCAGGGAGAATCAACAGGAAACGCAAGAGAGAACCAGGGAGGAGCAACAGGAGCCCTGCCAAGATGCAGGGTGCAAATGTGATGGCCAGAAGGCATAGGGACAGGCAGCACTGCTTGGTGCTGAGGCACTGGGTATGCCTGGGTGTGGAAGGTGGGTAAGGATATTGCATCCCTAGGTCTAGGGTATCGCCCAAAGTATCTGCCTGTGTAAATAGCTCTGAACAGAAAGGTGCCTTTGTATTTTAATGCTAAATTTGGGGGTGCCAACAGAGGAAGGGCAAATCTATTCACCAAACCCTGCCCCACATACGCCCCACGATGATGTGATGTTGAAGCCAGTTTCGACAGGTGCATCTTAAGCCTTCAGAACCAAGTGCCATTGTCCAAAGCGTCTCTGAGGTCCCTCCCTGCTCTGAAAAAGGGTTTTTTCCATTTCTGTTGCAATCGGCTTTTGCTTTTGTCACACTAACACAAGCAAAACAGGTCAAGCTGGTTTTCAGCAAGCAAGGAGAAAAAACCCCACAAATGTTTGTCTGACATTGCAATTAAAAGGCTTCACCTCAACCCCCTGGTCCAGCTCAAGTCTCCCCTGGACCTGAAATAACAGAGGTCCCTCTAAGCCTTCCATTCCCTTCCATTCTCCATCCAGTTCTTGTTACTAGCCATGAGCTTATACGGAAACTTTTTGCCCCACCAGCTGGAAAGGCTAATTTGGTACCACAGTTATTGGGCCCCTTTCACCTGTGGAAACACCTCTTCTTGAGTTGAAACCCCACTTAAATGAAGTCACTGTCGTGGTTTTGCACCAGCTGGCAGCCAAGCCCCACACAGCCACTTGCTCACTCCCCCCATCAGGATGGGGGACAGGATCAGAAGGGTAAAAGAGAGAAAACTCCTTGGTTGAGACAAAGACAGTTTAATAGGTAAAGCAAAAGCCACACACGCAAGCAAAGCAAACCAAGGCATTCATTCACCATTTCCCAGGTGTTCAGCCATCTCCAGGAAAGCAGGACTCCAGCACATGTAATGGTGACTTGGGAAGACAAATGACATCAGGCCAAACATTCCCTCTTCCGCCTTCTTTCCCCCAACTTGAGCTGCTGAGCATGACACCATATGGTACAGAATATCCCTTTGGTCAGTCGGGGTCAGCTGTCCCGGCCGTGTTCCCTCCCAGCTCCTTGTGCACCCCCAGCCCACTTGCTGGCGGGGCAATGTGAGGAGCAGAAAAGGCCGTGGCTCTCAGCTCAGCAGTGACAAAATCATTCCTGAATTATCACCAGTTTCCAGCACAAATCCAAAAGAAAACCCCGTACTAGCTACTGTGAAGGCACCAAACTCCTGCCCAACCCAAACCAGCACACTCATTGAAGTTAATGCTATGGAGCAATTTAAGGATTCAGGTGAACACCATCACTGAGATTAGCCAGAGATGGTTTAGCCCCTGGCCCTGGCTGCAGAGCAACACGGGCTCCCCTTTCATTCATGCCCAAGTTTGTGCCTCCTCCTTAAGCACTGCTCCCTTAGGGGTGCAGTGCTCCTGCAGTTGCGCGGGGCTGTGCACCCTTGTGCAGCACAGGGACAACGCCAGCAATGACTCGTGCCTCTCTGTGAAATCACAGCAAGCCCACCTGTACTGGAGATACAAGATGCACAAGTGACACAACCAAAGACAGGAGCTGGTTGCCTCTGCTTACTCAAGGCATTATTCGGACAACCCTGGAATTCTAAGTTGTGTTTTGTAGGGGATTTAAGGAGACCAGCAATTCCAGGCATTATGGTTGCTCTAACTCACATTGTTGCCCCTTGAGGCAAGTTCAAGGCTGTCCCCATCTCCCATCACAAGTCCGAGATGGCATTTCCAGAAGCTGCATGACAATGTTTTTTGGGCACAGCAGGTTTGCAGAAGGATGGGCAGCACTTAAAATGACCTGGTTTCATACTCATGCCCTGAGTATATTGCCGATTGTTCAGGCTTCCTCTGACAGCAGTAACAATCCTGGAGGCACTAGGGTGTGATTCAAGGAGATCTTGCACTTTGAACTCAACTAAATTATTATTTTTTAAGCTGTGTGTTTTTCTATTTGGGCCCAAATTACCAGCATCACCCTGTACCGAACACAGAAGAAACTGAAGAGAAACAGACTGTGCCAGCTTTCTCCAGCAGGCTTTGTCTTCATTGCTGTGGTCCCACCTAAAAAGCTGCTTGTTTATAGTATATACATTAAAAACCAAAACCCAAACCCAGCCTAGAAACAGCAGCTGTTGAACAACTTTTGTGTTCATGGGGTGACCACAAGACACTTCCAAGGTGAAGCTCTTAGGATGATTTCCATCGCAGGAGTGAGTACACCGAATGGACCACGTACATCAGGGTGGCTAAGAATGCAAATACCTACAATGGAAAAACACATCAGCCTGTTAACTTTTTATTATATTGTATGAGTTCCTGCAGTGAGCAAACACTTCATATTTCTATTGACTCTTGCATGTTTGGAGACATTCATGCGTAGTAGGACTGGGACTAGTTTCTCTCCCCCTCCCTGAAGCAAGTAAAGCTTTTCCCTCCAGGCTGCTCCACAGTCACCTCCTCACCTTCCTTTCCCTGCCTGCCAGGCACTCACCACAGCAGAAATGCTCTCCCGGTAGAGGGGAAGTAGTAAAGGACTGATGTGAACAGTCACAGAATAAGAGTAGGTGACGTAGGCTTCCAGCACAGCAGCACTGAGGTAGAACAGAGCTGCTGTCTCCTGGCAGATGACATCCTAAGAAAGAAGGATCACACAGTCATTCACAAGGAAGGAGCACGCTGCAAAGGGTGTGGGGGGTGTGTAATAGGGGAAGAGACCCACACAAGCCCCAGCCTGTGATTTGGGAGTGCAGTAACAACAAAGGAAACAATTGTCCACCAGTGACACCAGGGACGGGAGAGGCCCTGAGGTTTGTCACATCCACTTACCAAGGTGACCCAGGAGCTGCTGCCCCTGTGTGCCCCACACAAATAGAGGCACAGGAGGGTGGTGGACATGACGAAGCAGAACACAGAGACAAACATCACCCAGCCTTCCAAGATGGGCGTCAGGACCTTCGTGGATGCCACCAGGATCCAGACAAGGCCCCCAAAGATCTGCAAGTGTAAGTGGGAGAGAGGGTGAGCATGGGATAAACTGGCTTATCTAGAGCAGCGCCAAAAGCCATGCATTCTCCTGGCACTAGTGCTGCACATGGCACTGGCCCAGGGATGCCTCTGACTTCTTTCCAGCCTCTGCTCAAAACTGGGTATTTAGCCAGAAGCACCTGACTGATCCTGACACAAAAAAAGCCTCGCTGTAGCCCTGCCTCCTGGCATCACTGCCATTTACACCCTCCCTGCATCAGCATGCTCAGGAAGCTGGCTCAGACGTTTTTGAAAGCTGGTTTCAACTAACAGGGAGGCTTATTTCAGAAGGAAATGTTTGCTTCACACCCAGTGTGGCAGACCCCTGTAAGAAGCAGTGTGAAACCTCATCACCGGTTGGTATTTACCTTGCAGGCACAACTCCAGAGGAAAGAGAGCCTTACTCAAAGATCAAAGATCAGTCTGATTGCTAGTGTACCCCAGGCCAGCCTCTGCCAGCACCGAAGTCCAGGCTCACAAAATCAGGGCATTTCCGTTTCCTTGCAGGCATTTTGCAAGTGGAAAAAAAGTCTCCAATCTATGTGTTGCTGTTTTGTGTGGCTGGGTTCTGGCGGAGAAGGGGGGGGGGGTGGCTGCCAGGGTGGCTTCTGCAAGAAGCAGCCAGAAGCTCTCTGCAGCCCCAACAGAGCAAACACCAGCTGACTCAAGGCCAGAGTCATTCCTGACCAAGGCTGAGCCCATCAGCGATGGTCACAGCGCCTCTGGGAATCACATTTAGGAGGAAAAAACCCACAAGCAGATGTATTTTGCTACCAGAGAAGGGAGTGAGAAGATGTAAGAAATTGTGCAGACACCAAGGACAAGGAAGGTGGAGGCGGGGCGGGAAGGAGGCACCCCAGGTGCCAGAGAGAAAGATGCCCCTGCAGCCCGTGAGGAAACCCATGGTGGAGCAGGTGTCCCCCCTGCAGCCCATGGAAAAGGCCGAGACCCCCACCTGCAGCCTGTGGAGAGGCCCCACTGGAGCAGGTGGAGACATAGAGGAGATGCTGTGACCTGCATTAGAGGAAGGCTCTGCCAGCACTTGCAGCCCGTGGAGAGAGACAGAGACACAGAGATGAGAGAGAGATCCCCAACAGAGCAGGTTTGCTGGGTCAGGGCTTGTGACCCCATGGAGGACCAGGCTGGAGCTGTCTGGGCCTGAGAGACTGAGAGACATTCTGTGGTTTATGACTGCCTGCCATAGCAGTGACCCACGCTGGGGCAGCTGGTGAAGAGCTGAAGCCCCGTGGGAAAGGACTTAAACTGGAGAAGTTCGGTAAGGTCTGTCTCCCATAGGTGGGACCCCAGAGCGCAGCAGGGGGAGGGTGTGTGGAATGAATGCCCCCTCTCCCTGGCCAAGAAGGAAAACAGCTTGTAAGGAACTGACCCAAAACCCCATTCCCCCATTCCCTGCCCCTTCCCGTGCCACAATGTGGGGGAAGAAGGGAGCAAAACCATCACGAAAGTGAAGGGACAGGTTGTGGGGAAGGTGCTTTAAGATCTGGTTGTGCTTCTCATTACCCAACGCTGGTGTCACTGTGTGTGCAGTCCAGGGTAATAAATTAGTTTTCTTTCCTTTATTCTGTGTTGTCAGTTTTGCCCGTGACACTAACTGTGGATTGATCTCTCTCTGTCCTTATCTCAACTCCTGAGCCTCTCAATATATATTTTCTCCTGTCCAACTGAAAAGGGGAGTGATAGACCAACTTTGGTGTGCATCTGGCCTCCTGCCAGAGCTAAACCACGTCACTATGCTATTCAGAAAACATCACACCATTTCTGTCACCCCACACTTGTGGGAAAGTTCATTGGTTCCGTTACACAAATCAATACATCGTTAATGTAGTTGAGACCTTCAAGTATCTGGGAGAAAATAGCTCTTCCAAAGTGCTGCTGTTTTGGTGCCTCTTGTAACAACCGAAGACTGACACCCACACCCTAATCCAGGCCCTGTGAAAACTCCTGTGGCGACAACATGCATGTGTTAGCTAAAGATCCTGGAGAAAACCTTACAGTTGCACCATTAAAATTCAAGACAATGGGGGTGAGATAAGAGGCTGGGGGAAGGATCACTTCTCATTTCTTACCATTCCCCATCGCTCCTTTATGTGAGATGGGACTTTTGACTCAGTCAAGTATGTTTGTCACGGTTTGATTATTGACTCTGGTTTTATGGTTCTGCTGCTCAGCAGGCTCATGAAAATCAGGGACAAGTCAAGAGGCTTTCAGCAAGAACCCATGGGCAGCTGGGGACAGCAGTCTAAGAGAAACTTAGCAAACGTACCTGGTTCCATCTTGTCTTAGTTTTCCCATATACATAGATGCAGAATATACATAGATGCAGAATATACAGATATACATAGATGCAGAAAGCTCTTCAGATGAAACAGATGACAAGGATTAAACCCAGCATCACAGAATAAAAAATGGTAACTCAGTCAGCACATCCAAGTGCCACAGTCATCTAAGCTGGCAGACAGAACCTGGAGGCATTTTCACAGCTGCCTTTTAGCATTTGAAATGCCGTGGTCTTGGGGATTTTTGTTTGTTTGTGGGGGTTTTTTATTAACCCACTGCAGGTAACCTCAGATTCCACTAATGACTGAGAAACTCTTTATCCTTCTGAATGCTGTGATTCAGGGCACCCACCTCCTTTGTACACAGCAGAGAATACAACCACACAACCTAAAGACATACACCTCCCACCTTTGGAGATGAAGAAAGCCAGTCATGCAACATTCCTCTTTTTCCAGGTGGTTCCTGAACCTTTAGGATGCACATTTCCAGGTCTTACCTAAATCAAGGGACAGGGTGCTTATTTTTGTCTCATTAAGCAGCCTGCCTTACCAAATCCCCTGGAGTGAGGAATTGTGTAGAGTTCAAGGCACAGCCATAAGCGTGCCAAGGCAAGCAGCATGCTCAGCACCAGGACTAACAGAACCCAAGCCCACCTGGAACCTCCACAGGGACTTCCCACCCTCCTTCATGCAGCTGCAGGAAACCTGGACCTGGGTCTCAGCGCCTGGGCACAGAGACCAAGTCCTTGGAGCATATTTGGAAGAACTGAAGCAGAGCTGACCCAAAACCTTTCCCCACACATAGGTAACACCTGTTCCTCTTTGATTGCTATCACTAGGAGAACAAAGTAAATGCCATAAACCACAGCAGTGAAAGGATTTGGTTGCAGATGGCAAAGTTGAAGTTTTTAGTATGAAGTAATCTTGAGTGCCATCCTACAACACTCAGACAGACCTCTCGCTGCTGGATGAAAGTGTCAAGCTTTGGAAAAAGCCTCTCAAACTGTTGTGAGAAGAGCAGGTTTCATGGATGGGGGCAGAGGACACATGAAAAAGGCTCTAGAGGAAACTTTCCATCTTTTAGTCAGTGCTCACAGCAAATGCTCTTAATCACCTGTGCCAAATCTATTACAATAACGATCTTCTCCTGTTCAATGAAAATACAATATGGAGGAAGCTGCAGGAAGGTGTTTGTTCAGCCTTTGTTCACACACTGTTACCCACACACACAGATACCTAGTGCTCCACTATTCCAGCTCAGGAACATGTCAACTGAGCAGCAGAGCTCTGACAGCCTAAGCTTGTGGCTGCTGCAAATAATCACCTCTGCTAGCTTTTACCCCCGGCTTTACCCGAAGGGTTTACCCTCTGCCTGTATCAGCTGCTAAAACAATCTTCCAATTAATTAATTAGTTGTCTTAATTTGGCATTCTAGTTTAAACTCCTTCAACTTTGTTACGCAGAAAGCTACGAAGGATTTTCAGAGGCACCACAAATTTCCCTGCAGGCTAAAGGAGAGTTTCAGAGCCCCAGTTCCAGCTTTCCGTTTTATTTGAGGGCAAGGTAGGTATCAGAGGTGACCCCCAGGCCCTCGAGACTCAGGGATCTGGCACGACTCCTGAATCCCGTGCTTTCAGCCACGTCTCATCCCTCAGATACCTGCAGCATGAAGGGTGCTGGATGCCCCTCAAGCCAGATCTGCCCTCCCCCAGGGAAAAAACAGCACTTACGATTTCAGGAATGAAGAGCACATCTGGGAAGGTTTTTAGGACAGCCAGGCCACTGGGCAAAGAGGTGGTGGAAGCTGCAGAGGACATTGCAAACCTCTCCCACAGCGACTATCAGCTGCTCTGCCTCTAGCTGCTGGATCTAACTACCAAATGCAGCCTTCTTCTTCCTCTTTCTTTTCCTCCTCCCCTCCCCTTCTTCCTGTTTTTCTTTCTTCCCTCCCTGCTTCCAGCTGCCAGGTGAAGAAAGCAGTGAATGGCACAGGTGTGGCCAAACCCTCTGACAGGGGTTACTTGGTGGCTGATGGAGGAGCCACACTGGAGGTTTTCAGGAAATGGGGGCAGCGCTGAGGCATTTTGAGCAGAGCTGTCTCTACACAAGCTGAGCAAGTCCCTAGGTGGTGGTGGGTGGCACTAGCTTACACCTGAAGGCAGTAGGTAAGACCTGTATGGCTCTGGTCTTGTGTGGAGCCAGGAGTTGGACTTGATGATCTTTATGGGTCCCTTCCAAGTCGGTGTATTCTACGATTCTATGATTCTGTGATGCTTTTCGGTTGGGTTTTTTTCTTCTTTGCAGCAGGCTGGCAGGCAGGAGGAATTGGGGAGAGCTCTGCAGGGAGGAAAGGAATAAATGCCTGTCCTGAATCCAAGGGACATGGAGAGACTGGGGGTACCAAGTGCAAGAAAAGAAGACTGTGTGTAAACTTTCCCTTATGGAGGAAGCAGTGGGGCAGGTGGCTGAAGGAGGCTGCAAAATCAGAAAAATATGACACAAATGTTTTTAATATGCAGGTCAAGTGAGGGGGGACTTTAGGGACCTCCACACCGTAGTTTATACAACGTGCACAAAAACATGAGCAGAAAAGGAAGGATCCTCTGGCACAAGCCTGACGCCAGCTGGTTTGGAGAATCAAACCTCTCTGAAAGACAGCTGTCACCAGGACTTGCTATAGCACTGCAAGGGCAATGGGGACCTGCAAAGTCCCTGGGCAGCCATGGCAGGACATGCCAGACAGGCTTCAGGGGTGCTCATAGGGGCTGGAGGGGGAAGGTGAGGGTGAGGATTAGGTGGCAGAGCAAGCACAGAGCAAGCCCCAGTGTTGGTGTGAAGGGATGTGATGGACACCCCTTATTGAAACTTTGAGCTCTCTTTTATTTCCTTTGAAGTCCCACACAATCTCTGCAGGTAAAGGAATGGTTTATTCACACACAGTCTCAATCTGTTTCAGGAACTCAAAGTCATTGCTGCCACTGCATCGCTCTGTGTAAACAAGCTCATTCCCTGAGGCTTTGCTTAGGGTTTTCATTACTGAGGGTCTTTTATGTACTTACAACTCTCCCATCCTGATGGATCCTGCAGTTTTAAGGCCCAAGAGGTTGCAATAGGTTTCCAGTCCTTAAACTATTTCTTGAAACTAATCTGAAAAACACTGGGGCAAACTCCTACCCACTCCTCCCCCATCTTTTTTAGTCTTAAAGTAAGCTGTTGAAGCAAGACAATTTAAGTGGATAATTCTATGGGTTTTGTTTCTCTCACTTGAATGCAGTGTTCATGCTGAGCATCTCCTGCCACAAGTATGCAGGGGACTATTCACTTCTTCAGATGCTGGGGAGTGGTTTTGCTGTATCTACTCAATTTCCTGCTTCTTTTGTGAGATGACATGTGCCATAGATACAAAGGTATATAAAAACTTACCTAAGAGGCAAGCATATTAAAAGTCAGCAAACAGGTAGAGCCACAAACAGTGGGAGTGTAGGCACATAACACCACAGAGAAACTCCAGGGCGGGGGGTCTAACTGTCTTGATAAGGGAGAGAGCCAAAGCTACATAGGCCCTGCCCTCCCTGGGACTACAGGACTGGCAGTGGTTGGTATGAGGAACGAGCAGCTGTGTTCTGAGGTGCTGAGTTCGGTCCCCTCCCCTCCCTGGGACTACAGGACTGGCAGTGGTTGGTATGAGGAACAAGCAGCTGTGTTCTGAGGTGCTGAGTTCAGTCCAGGGCCTGTGCCTGGCTCTGCCATGAGGACCTGTCACTGCCACAGGTCCAAGGCTGAGGTGCCAGCAGTTCAGGCGCTCAGCACTGGAGGTGGAGGCTGGGGGCATCAGGTACTGCCAATTCCTACCTCACCAAAGGCTGTTAAAGGTCTCCTCCTCCCCTGTATCCTGCATCACCTGACAGAGAGGCCTTAAAATCAGACTGCTGTTTGGGATATGCATCCTCCAAAAACCCACAATGCCTCAGAAAGCTTGTGTCTCCTCAGTGGAGACATAGCTGCTCTTCTGTTGATCACAGCCACTGGGCATCTGACAATGCCCATCTGGCCATTTTATTCCTAAAATCTTGTCATATAAGAAGATCAGGTTGGTCAAGCAGGACCTGCTTTTCAGGGTTATCCTGTACATGCTACATGATGTCACTCAAGATGATCTGCTCCATAACCTTCCCTGGCACCAAGGTCAGACTGAGAGGCCTACTGTTCTCCAGATCCTCCTTTCAAAAGTAAGGCTGGTCAGTATCATAGGTCAGTATGAGACAGTACAGCAAAATGAGAATCTTGATTCTTCCTCCCAGAGTGGAATAACTACCTTCCACCTGTCCCCTTCTAGAACAGCTGTACACATATTCTCACTCTTATGCACATGGTTTACAGCAAAAGCTGAGTGATACCGTAACTGCATCTCTCTCTCTCGGCTCTTCACAGCTCTTCTGGCTGACAGGGAGAGGAAGAATAACAAAGCTCCCATGGGTAAGGAGGAAATGATTAGCAACCTACTTGGCCAGTTAGATACCCACAAGTCAATGGGGCCTGATGGGATCCACCCGAGTGTACTGAGGGAGCTGGCAGATGTGCTTGCCAAATCCCTTTCCATGATCTACCAGCAATCCTGGCAAACTGGGGAAGTTCCACTCAACTGGAGGCTGGCAGATGTGACACCCATATACAAAAAGGGCCGGAAGGAGGATCTGGGGAACTGCAGGCCTGTCAGTCTGACCTCAGTCCCGGGGAAGATCATGGAGAGGGTCATCTTGGGAGCTACCATGCAGCACATGCGTGATGGCCAGGGGATCAGGCCCAGTCAACATGGGTTTACAAAAGGTAGATCCTGTCAAACTAACCCAATCACCTTCTATGACAAGGTGACCCACTTCACCAGGCTGGTGAAAGGGCTGGAGGGCAAATCCTATGAGGAGCATCTGAGGGAGCTGGGGCTGTTTAGTCTGGAGAAGAGGAGGCTGAGGGGAGACCTTATCACAGCCTACAACTACCTGAAGGGAGGTTGTAGAGAGGTGGGCGATGGTCTCTTCACCCAGGGGACAGGAGACAGGACAAGGGGAAATGGCACAAAGCTGTGCCAGGGCAGGTTCAGATTAGATGTTAGGAAAAAAATTTTCACTGAAAGAGTTGTCAGGGCCTGGGACAGGCTGCCCAGGGAGGGGGCTGAGTCACCATCCCTGGATATATTTAAGAAAAGGGTAGATGAGGTACTTAGGGATATGGTTTAGCATAGGACAGGAACAGTTGGACTTGATGATCTTCAAGGTCTTTTCCAACCTTGTGATTCATTTACCACTTCAGGTCAATATGAACCTTCGTCCTCTCCCTTCTGACCTCCCTGTGAACTCCAATGAATGGACTCACTGTATCTTTCTCCAAGACAGAGCCCAAACAGCCTCTCAATGGGGACTGAACTCCTAAGGACAAGGATTCCTGATCAGATGTTGGATGATAGAAGCTTGAGGAGGTGTATGCCAGAGAAGACAGAGCTGTGGTAGCTCACACTCCAGAAATGAAGTACCTTTCTGAAATCCCTTCAACTTAGGCACTTAAAAAGGCTAAGAAGAAAGTTCTGTTATAGCCCTCAGCCTCGCCTGAGCTTGTAAACATGCTTACTGACAGTGGAAACTAAAAGGCAGCAATCCCAAAGAAGTAATGGAGAAATTGTTCTTGGACAAGGTCTTTGGTTTGTTTCAGTAACGAATGCCAACAACTTTCTTCAATGAGAAACCCAGGGAAGCCTGAGACAAGCAAAATCCACTGTGTGTGAAATGTGTTGCATGTTCTTGCACGTGAACCAAGTGACACACATACACCAGCATACCCAATTTTAGAGATCACAGTCACTTAGTTAATAGGTTTGTGCCTCTTCCAAACTATTGCTACAGACTTGCTCTTCCATCAAGATTACCCTTCCTTTGGGAAGTATGAAGGGAGGAAAAGGCTGCTACTGGTCTCTGCCCAAGGCACCTGCTGTGAGAAGTGTTGCCCCAGGTGAAACCTAAGAGCATTTGATACACTGGCTTTCTCCTGTTCTTCTCCCAAGGCATCACACCCTGGAGAAGTGTCTTGCAGACACAGAAAACAAGCTCCCCGCAACCTCCATTCAATAGAGGCTATGAAAATCTGAGGGTTTTTTCTTAGTTTTCTTGTCTTTTGGCGGTTGTGGCAGAGATGATAGCATCTTGAGCCTTCACTTCATCCAAAAAACACACTTCCCCAGCCTTTCAGATAGGCACAATGCAAGCTTGAGAAGCAAGATAACACCAAGGTGATGATGCTCTAAAGCCGGAGTTTTGGAGTACCGGGGCCGATTGTCCACAAACGGCCTCAGGACGGTATTGGAGAAACGAGTTTTCTGGTAATTATGAGAGCAATTTTATCTGTGTATGTGAGAATCTCCTTCTCAAGGAAGGAAACAAGCCAAATTCTGACGATCTATGTCACCTGCCTCCAAAACGCAGAGTACAATGTTCTGCCACAAAGTCTCTGCATCAAATACCCCCTCATCTATGCTTATCAGCTCTGAAAAAAACAGACCAGCGAATTCTTTACTCCCAACTTTTACACTATCATTGAGGGGGCATTAGGGTTTTTTTACATTTGTCTTCCAGAGCACCATTAGGTGTACTGAAGTACTATTTCCCAGGAAGTGGTGGACATCACCTTCTGATGGGAAGCAGAGAAAAAATCTTTTGGTTTTGCTTCACTTCCATGTGTGGCCTTTTGCTTTTGCTTGATTAAACTGCCTTTATCTTGACCCATGAGTTTGGGATTGTTTGCTTTTTCCATCTTATTTTTCTCCCCTCCCTGTCCTCCTGAGAAGGGGAGTGATAGACCAGTGGATGTCCAGCTAAAGTTAAACCATAACAATTTGATAGAGAGGTAATGGTGTGAACAAGTTACCCATTAACTTTCTTCTCCAAGGCTTCTTTGAAAGCTGTACTTGGGTGGGAGGATAGATCATGATAAAAATAAACCCCCCAATTCTATCCTTATGGTGCACTAGCACATTTTCAGCAGGGCTCATAGCAGCAGGATCATATCAATCTGACCCATATCCTCGTTCCCTTTGAGTCTTTATAGTTCAGTCTGCACCACAGGCTCTTATTTCCAACTCCAAGATGTCCAGAGTAGGGACTGCTATGGAAAACACACACATAGAGTAATGCTTCCACCTGGCTGCACACAACAAACTTTGAATAAAAAAAAAAAAGGCAAAAAAGTTTGCTCTACTGTTTTCATTGGGTAATAAACTAGATTAATTTTTTTCCTAGTTGAGATGCCCATGATGAGAACTGTTGAGTGATCTCTCCCTGTCCTTACCTCAACCCACAAGCCTTTCATTATATCTTCTCTCCTCTGTCCACCTGAGCATGGGGAGTGATAGAGTGGCTTTGAGGGGCACTCAGCCTCCAGCCAGGGTCAACCCACCACATAAAGTCACTTCTAATTGTTCATCCACTTGGCAAGCTTTTCCATCTCCCACACTGTGCCTTTAGAGTGACATTACCAGGTGAGGGAAAGAGTTACTTTTAATAGTTGTAACTCTCTTCACTATAACAACCTAAGGCACATCATTAGACACATACCAATGCTGCAAAGAATAAGTAGTTTATTTTTCAAAGAGATTTCAACAGCAACATGTCAAACTACTCAGAAACAAGCTTTAAAATGCAATACAAGACTGCAAGGCACATGGTAAAATATGCATACAGCCCTCAAAAAAGAGCTGGGGACTTCTCCAGACAAGAAGTGCTTTCCTAAAAACAGTCACATAAATCCATTCACATTTATTATTACTACATTTGCTTTTTCAGTTCTGCAAATGAAGTCCTTCTCTCCCAAAGAAACTCCTCAAACTGCCCAAACAAGGACTTGAGGACTCTTGTCTCATTCAGATGTTTTTATTCTAAAATACTGTAAACATCTTCCACCTCTCCTAAAAACCAGAGAGAGAAAAGCAACACCTTAGGGCATCCAAAGAATGTAAGGTGAGCACAAATGGCACGGCAGGGTCCCACCAGATCACCACCACGCTCTTTTCAAGTGTACCAGGATTCAAGACCCCTTAGTCACAGTGCAGGGAAACTACTGATTCCCACCAGAAGAGATCTTCCTGTACTTGTGTATGAAAGCGTCTGTCTTTCCAAGACTAACTCCGTAGATGCCATCTAGCACGAGAGATCCAAAATGCAACTCTCTGCTGCTGAGAAAGGTTTCTTCAACACCCTTCACCAAGGGGGATGAATTCCCACCAGCATTCAAGGCTTCTGCAGGGGTGGTTTCACCTGCGCCGTGAGAAACGGCATTACGAGACTCACAGTCAGCACGCTGGGTAATGCCATCCATGTAGCTGTGGAGGTGGCGGCTCAGCAGCAATACAATAGTGCCTCCAACACGAAGTACTCTGCCAATTGCAGGAAAAGCAAAGGTTAGGTGTTCAGCCCGCTGGGCACCCATTCATCTGGCAGAACTCGGCACTGCTGATGCTTCAGGTGCCATCTGCATTGGATAAAACACCTCAGAACGTTAATGGTCACAGCTCAACTCCATAAGCTTCATAAGCTTGAATTCCCCACGTGGAATTTAAATTCCCCATCTTCAAAACTCTTCCTGAATGGGAGAACTGGGCTCTATCCTGACTCCTAAACACTTCTAGCCCCAGGAGGTCTTTTCCATTGGGTTAGCAGGGAAGATGGACAGTCTTTCCCCCCTTAGTATTCTTCCAAGGAGCAAGGGCAGTTATTTTCTCAAACCCTGGTTTTGGGTCTCATAAGCTTCCCACCAGTATGCAAAAGGTACAGCTTCCAGGGCAGCAAGAGCTCCTCCAGTTCATAAAGCAATTCTGAAGCTGGCCTTTCCCTTTGGAAACTTTAAAAGGTCTGTCCTTTCCATGTTCCACTGATCCTTAATGGCTTTTAAACTCATCAGGAAACAGGAAAATTAACCATTGTCTATTTTTCTTCATACATAAGGAAACGTTACACTTGTCCTTCAAAGAAGGGGCCAAAAAACAGCTTATCCTGGCTCTGCTCACAGCAAGTGGATTAAACAGTCTTACTGGTGGGGCTCACATGGTAATGGTCCCTTCCTCACCTCCACATTCTCAAGGAAGCATTTTGCTTAGGATGGCACAACAGAGCAAATGAGACCAGAAGGCAAACATGGACAAAGAGAGGGATGGTCACTGTAAGCTGACACAGGATTGCCCTGCCATTCTCTGGTGCTACTTCACCTTCCTCGCCATCTTCCCACCACATTGAGGGAACAAGAACAACACTCACTGAAGACCAGTCCTACAGAAAGAGCTTGTTTTTATCCAAGAAAAGAAATAAAACAGCAGATGGTTTGAACTGCCCATGAGAAGGAGCCCGCTGTCGGCTTGGCTCAACTCTGGCACAAAACCACATGGTGAGAGATGAAAGGAGGCAGAGCAATGGCTAGCTGGAAATGCCAATACACACTAACAGAAAAGAAAATGCTCATCACCATTTTCTGGTCTGAGATCCTACCTGCCAAGGCAGGCTGGTGAAAGCTGGCTTGTGAACCCAACAGGGTTACAAGCAGACCTCGATCCAGAAAGGATTAGTGCTTTATTTGCCTGGCTGTGCTTTAAGTTTGTCTCAGTCATCCTCTCCTCCTCCTTTCTGCCATGTGAAGAACATTTGTGAGTGTGGTTCACATAAGCAGCTCATTCCCTGTCAGCTCGTGCTGCCATCAGCACTTCCATGGCTTGCGAGACAAACCACAATAGCCTTTCAGGGCCCAGTACAGGACTTGGACTTTCACAGCCTGCACAGGATCAGACTAAAGAGCTGGCGAGTGTTCGGAATAAAGCAAACCTGAAGCTGACTGAACTCTCAGGTTCACAAGCCATCGTGACGTTTACACCAAACTCCAAGCATGTCAAAGGCCACACACACCTTTCCATTTCCCGAAGAATATCTGGGAGCAGCTCTATGTCTTTTGTGATCTTGAACTTCTTCCCAAATGGAATATCCGAAATCACAGCGTCAAAGCTTTCTGAAGGCAATGGCAGTGCTGTGAAACAAAGGCAGGTGTTTGCATCTGACCGTCAAAAAATGAACATCAGCTCTGCCCCCATTGCCCATACAAAACTGTCTGCTGGCTCTTTCACAGTTGTGCACCCAGATTCACAGCTCCTTCTGTACTTACTCTCACAAACAGCGCTACAAAGCCCCCAACCCAACACAGACTGAGAAGAGACAAATGCCTGACAGTGCTGTTGTGCTTGCTGATTCCTTTTTCCCCAACGGGGCATCTTCAAACAGGGGACGGCATGTGTCCAAACTAACTGCCTCTTCTCAACACACACTGCATCTTTACAAACAAAATCCAAAAGAGCTAAGCTTGCAAGCACTTTACTTAGCACAGAAGTTCAGATAAACTTCTGGGAACCCTGCCTTGTGTCCCCCCATTAATCTGGTTAGAGTCACCACCACTGGTGTCTTTGAAGTATCTCCCCAGTTTCTGCATGCTAAGAGTAGTCAGTTTTCTCGACCATGACGCAGCACTGCACCCCTGTGGTGATGAAGGCCAGCCACACACCGAGCTGTGCTGGCCAGGGCATATCCAACATGTGAAAGCATGAGACTATAGATTTTCATCCCTCAGGATGCTCAGAACTCGAGTGGACAAAGCCCTGAGCAGCTTGACCCAGCACTGTGGGGTTAGCCCCACTCTGAGCAGATGACAGGAATAAAGATCAACACTGAACTTAGCAAGTCCCCACTACTATTCATTTGAAACATTTAAGTTACAAGCCACTTTTCACCTATATTTATGCTTGCTGTGTACCCCCTTTGACACAAAAAGCTCTCACAGGGTAGGTACTCTTTGTGGTATTCACACATTTGCCATTAAGGCAGACAAATACTGCCCGTATCTGACAATTATTATTTTCATTGTCTACTGCTGAGTTTATTCTCGCCAAAGTTAAGCAGGGGAGACAATAAATTGTTCATTTACTAGTACTTCAGAATCACTACTCAGTTATTTGCTGAGAATTAGCTCTACTACACATCACCTCGAGAACCTACACTACCTGTATAATCCCAGAACCACAAAGATTACTTCAAACATGTCTCACTTGGAAAGCCTACATACCTACCTCTCACAGAAGCTTTAAATAACTCGATCTTATCCATGAGGCCTGCAGTGATAATATTCATATCTGCACCCTCTAACTGTGAATCACTTATATCAGCACCCCAGTAACAGGCTTCCTGTTCAGAGAAAAAGAGAAAAGTAATTTTGTTGACAAACAAGTGTATCAGTTTTGTAAACCTTTCTCAGAACTGCCTTGTTGCACAGCTCTTCCACCACAAAAACCTTCCTGGGAGATCTCGTACCATTACACAGAGCAATACACGGACCCAGAGCACAGGAGAATGGGGCAAGTCAGTGACATCAACTCCTTTCACGTTCTGTGCAAGGTGTGTGTAACTTAAAGAGATATCAAAGCTATGTCATTATGCCAGCTAGCTAAAGACAGCTACTGTCACAGTGTTGCATAGCTGGATTCTAATGGAGAAGGGCGGGCTACAGAAATGGCTTCTGCAAGCAGCGGCTAGACGCTCTCTGCAGGCCCCAGAAAGTAAACATCGGCTGATTAAAGGCCAGAGTTGTTGGTGACCAGCGCCAAGCCAATCGGCGATGGTCACAGTGCCTCTGGGAATCACATTTAGGAGAAAAAAACCCTGCAGGCAGCTGCATTTTTGCCACCAGAGAAGGGAGTGAGAAGACGTAATGAGCTGTGCAGGCACCAAGACCAGGGAAGAAGGAGGCGGGGGGGCAAGAATGAAGCACTCCAGGTGCCAAAGAGAGAGATTCCCCTGCAGCCCATGGAGAAGACCATGGTGGAGTGGGCTGTTCCCTCGCAGCTCATGGATAAAGGTGGGGAGCAGAGACATCTACAGCCTCTGGAAACACTGACCCATGCCACAGCAGGTTTGCTGGGGGACTTGTGACTTTGTGGGGGACCAGGCTGGAGCAGTTTGGGTCTGAAGGTCAGCACCCCATGGAAGGGAGCTGCACTGAGGCAATTGGTGAGGAGATGATGCCCTGATAGAAAGGACTCACGCTGGAGAAGTTCGTGGAGACTGTCTCCTGTGGGTGGGACCCCATGGTGCTGCAGGAAGGAAGACAACTTGGGAGGAACTGACTGCAAACCCCTACTCCCATTCTCTGCCCCTCCCTGTGCTGTCATGGCAGGTGGAGAGGGGAGCGAAATTATGACTACAGTAAAATCTGCTAAGAGGGGAGGGATGGGGGGAAGTAAAGGTGGTTTAAGATCTGGAGGAGGAAAGTAGCTTGTAAGGAACTGACCAAATCCCCATTCTCCCATTCCCTGCCCCTCCCCGCACCATGTTGGGGGGCAGAGGGAAAAAAGGGAGTAAAATCATGAATAAAGTGAAATCTGCTAAGAAGGGAGGTGGGGGGAAGGTGCTTTAAGACCTGGACACACTTCTCATTATCCAACTCTAGTTTCACTGGGTGTGCAGTGCAGTGTAATAAATTAAGAGTAAATTTTTTCCTTTGTTCAGTGTTGAGTCTGTTTTGCCCATGACATTAATTGCAGACTGATCTCTCCCTGCCCTTACCTCAACTCCTAAGCCTCTCAATATATATTTTCTCCTCTTTCTGGCTGCAAAGAGGAGTGATAGAGTGGCTTTGGTGGGCATCTGGCCTCTAGCCAGGGCCAAACCATCTCAGTCACGCTGCCTCTAATACTGATAACTGACTGCACAATTCCATTGACATCTCTGATCCCAGCATAAGTTCAAGCAGTTTTAGAAGTCCCCACACAAACGCTGTGGTACAAATACAGGGTTGCAGACACACACTTTGGTGTAACTGTGGTATAGGATTTTCTTGATGCAGCTACAAGCCACCTTGCAAAGGTGCCACCTTTGATACTCACCGGACACTCTTTGGCAGCTTCCAGCAGTATTGTTCCTAGCCCACACATGGGATCCAGCACACAGGCACCTGCCTGCAGAAATAAAAGGGTCACCGTGTCCCAAGCAAGACTGACTCCTCTCCCAGGACAAAGCTCACACAGAGATGTACAGATCACCTACACCCTCCCACTGAATCCAGGGCAGATAACCACAATCATTGGTTTGGCTGGCCAAACTTCTCGTAAAAGAGTATAGTAAAATCATCACTAAAGACAATGCATCAGTGTATCCAGCATTGAGGTGGCATTTAGGGGGAAACAAATGATGAGTGGACTGCAGAAGGATATTGGTACCAAATCAGTCTGTGAAAAACATCACATTTGCTTCTGTTCTCCCTTGTAAGAACAACCCAAAACAAGGTTTGAAACCTAGACAGTGAAAAACCCTTTCCATTTAGACATATATTTATTTATTTATTTTCATACAGGGAATAACACCTCTGCTGAGAAGGACCTGTGATTACAGTAGGTGACCACACACACTGATCACAGATAAGGCAAACCCCATCTACATGCATTAAAGGATGGGACATTAAAATCACCATGCTTCTTCAAAGCTTCTAGCTCCAGCCCCAGGGAGCGGCACACTCCCCCCTCCATTTGGGACTCTGCATCTTCACCATGAGCATTTACTTACACTGATTTCAGCCAGAGATGCCATGGCCCAGGCAACTGTTGACCGCAGCCCTGCTATTTTGATATACTCTCTGTTTGCCAGTGGAAGCCTGCAGACAGCAAAAAAATCAATGTAAGATAACGGTACTATCACCCAGAAAAGCCCACATCATATGAAAGAAAATATTAACTGCAGAGATCTACAGAAAGACAGACAGATAGAAACCACAGTCTGCTTTTATCCATAACCACTGCAAAGTCTGGCCTGTACACTCAGATAAGCTCCAGGTAAGACCACAAAACTAATGTGACAGTCCAGTGGGTATTAAACCAGACGGTAAATACTCACAGCCTGTTCTGATACCACCTAGGACATAACTAGAAAACTCCTGGATCTGGTTCGCCCCTCTGATTACTACCCATTACTCATTGTTCAGGCAGGCAGTGATGAAATCTCTCAAATAAGTCTGAGAAGTATCAAAAGAGACTTCAGGGGTTTAGGGAGGCTGATTGAGGGAGGGGGAGTGCAAGTGGTGTTTTCTTCTATCCCATCCAGGCTAAGAAAGTAGAGGTGTTGTACAGGCGGCTGAGGGGATGGTGCCGCCTTAGGAACTTTGGGTTTTTCAATCACGGGGTGGTTTACTCAGCACCTGGTCTGACAGCAGCAGACGGGTGCCACCTGTCTCCAAGAGGGAAAAGAATCCTAGCTCAAGAGCTGGCAGGCCTCATTGACAGGGCTTTAAACTAGTTAGGAAGGGGATATAGCAAGGCTTTCTAGGGTAGAGCAAGTAGCCTCTAGCTTTATGCTAGATTCAAAGGGTGAAGAGATAGAGAAGGGCCTGGGGATGCTGAAATTCTACAAGATTGTAGGGAAATACCTCTAAAGTGTCCCATAGGAACTTCTGGGGACTCCTCAGAGGAGGTAGTACTGCTGACCTCCCTTCCAGAACCTTCTAATGTCCCTCTAGGAGGCAGTGGAGGAAGATTTCAGATTCTTCCCAGAGGTTTGAGGGAGGGCTCCTCAAAAAAGGTAGTGAGTCAGAAAGCTCAGCTGAAGTGTCTTTACATGAACGCACACAGCATGGGTAATAAGCAAGGGAATTGGAAACAGTGATGTCACTGGAAAAATATGATCTAGTTGCAATCACAGAAACATGGTGGGATGATTCCCACAGCTGGAATACCCCTGTAGAAGGATATCACCTTTTTAGAAGGGACAGGCTAGGAAGGAAGGGTGGTGGAGCTGCTCTCTATGTTAAAAAGTGGATAGACTGTGAGGAGCTCTCTCTGAGAAGTGGCCAGGAGCAGGTTGAGAGCCTGTGGGTCAGAATTAGGGATGGGGCTAATAAAGAACAGCTGGTGATAGGGGTCAACTACAGGCCACCAGATCAAAGAGAGACTACTGATGAGGCTTTCCTCCTTCAGCTGCAGGACCTCCTTCATCACAGTTGCAGGCACCACACAGCGAGCTGCAAGAGGTCCAGGAGACTCCTGGAGTCTCTAGATGACAACTGTCTGGTTCAGGTATTGGACAGACTGACCAGAGGTGATGCATTGCTGGACCTGGTGCTCACCAATGTGGGGGAGATCATTAAAGGTGTTAAGGCTGGAGACAGCCTGGGCTGCAGTGACCATGCCCTAGCTGAGTTTGCAATCTCAAGGAATGTGGGCCTGGCAAAGAGTGGCATCAGGACCCTGAACTTTAGGAGAGCAAACTTTAGGCTGTTTAAGGACTTGATGGCCAAAATCTCCTGGGAGGTGGTCCTTAGAGACAGAAATGTTGAGGACAGTTGGCTACTCTTTAAGGAAGCCTTTCTGAGAGCGCAAGGGCTCTCTGTCCCTCTGAATAAGAAAGTGGGCAGGAGGGGCAGGAGGCCAGCATGGCTAGGCAAGGACCTGCTGGTCAAACTGAGGGAAAAGAAAGGCAAATACAAGCTCTGGAAACAAGGGTGTGTGGCCTGGAAAGAATACAGGGATGCTGTTCAGAATTGCAGAGATGGGATCAGGAAAGCCAAGGTGCAGATGGAACTGAACTTGGCAAGGGATGTTAAAAACAACAAGAAGGGATTTTACAGGTACATCAGCCAGAAGAGACAGGCCAAAGAGAACGTACCCCCCTTGGTAAATGAGAAAGGAGAATTGGCTGCAACTGATGAGGAGAAGGCTGAGGTACTGAATGAGTTCTTTGCCCCAGTCTTCTCTGGCAGCCAGGATTCTCATCATTCTCAGATCCCAGAACCTTGCATCCCTGGACCTCTAGGTGGGAACTGGGGGAGTAAATCCCGCACCACTGTAAGAGCAGAGCAAGTCCGAGACTGCCTCAAGAAACTGAATGTCTACAAGTCTATGGGACTGGATAATATGCATCCCAGGGTCCTGAAGGAGCTGGCTGATGCAGTTGCTGAGCCGCTCTCCATCATATTTGAAAAGTCATGGCTGTCAGGAGAGGTCCCTGGGGACTGGAAAAAAGGTCATGTTACTCCCATTTATAAGAAAGGGAGCAAGGAAGAGCCAGGGAATTACAGGCCGGTGAGCCTCACCTCTGTGCCTGGGAAGATCATGGAACAGATCCTCCTAGATGACATGTGGGGCACATGAGGGATGAGCGCGTGATCCGGGACAGCCAGCACAGCTTCACCAAGGGAAGGCCGTGCCTTACCAATGTGGTGACCTTCTATGGTGGAGTGACAGCATCGGTAGATAAAGGGAAGGCAACCAATGCCATCTACCTGGACTTGAGCAAGGTCTTTGACAGAGTCCCCCACCACATCCTTATCTCTAAATTGGAGACATGTGGATTTGATGGGTGGATCATCCAGTGGATAAGAAACTGGTTGAAAGAACATAGACAAAGGGTGGTGCTCAATGGGTCTGTGTCCAGGTGGAGGCTGGTGACAAGCGGGGTCCCCCAGGGGTCTGTCTTGGGACCGGTGCTCTTTAACATCTTTATCAATGACATTGATGATGGAATTGAGTGCACCCTCAGCAAGTTTGCGGATGACACCAAGCTGAGTGGTGTGGTTGACACAACAGAAGGAAAGGAAGCCATCCAGAGGGATCCTGACAGGCTGGAAAGGTGGGCCCAGGTGAACCTAATGAGGTTCAACACTGCAAAGTATAAGGTGTTGCACTTGGGCCGGAAGAATCCCAGACACAGACTGTGAGAAGAGCTCCTTGAGAGTAGCCCTGCTGAGAAGGACTTGGGTGTCATGGTGGATGAGAAACTTAACATGAGCCAGCAGTGTGCTCTTGCAGCTCGGAAGGCCAATGGTATCCTGGGCTCCATCAGAAGAGGGGTGGCCAGCAGGGACATGGAGGTGATTGTCCCTCTCTACTCTGCCCTCGTGAGGCCCCAATCTGGAGTACTGTGTCCAGGTCTGGGGCCCACAATACAAGAAAGATGTAGAACTGTTGGAGAGGGTTCAGAGGAGCCACAAAGATGATTAGAGGGCTGGAGCACCTCCCCTATGAAGTGAGGATGGGGGAGCTGGGCTTGTTCAGCCTGGAGAAAAGAAGGCTGCAGAGGGACCTCATTGCAGCTTTCCAGTACCTGAAGGGAGCAGAGAAACAGGAGGGGAATCAACTTTTTAAAAGGGCAGACAATGGCAGGACAATGGGGAATGGATTAAAACTAAAGAAAGGAAGAGTTAGATGAGATATTAGGGGGAAGTTTTTTACAGAGAAAGCGGTGAGGTGCTGGAACAGGCTGCCCAGAGAGGTGGTGGATGCCCCGTCCCTGTAGGTGTTCAAGGCCAGGTTGGATGGGGCCCTGGGCAACCTCATGTAGATCCAGGCCTGGAGGTTGGTGGCCCTGACTGTGGCAGGAGGGTTGGAACTCTATGGCTGTCTTCCAACCCAGACCATTCTATGATTCTATGATTCTAAACCAACCCAGGAAATAGAATGTCTACCTGAAAAGAGGAATCCCCACCACAGAGTGAATGTCATTAAGATGTACGAAGATCTGGCGGAGGAAAAAAAATTACATTAGAAAACCTGAAACTGACAACAAACAGCAGCTTTGACTTATTTAAACCAGGCAAAGGAGAGGTTAACTTCTCATCCTAGTTTTTAGGACACAAATAGATACTTCAGACATTTACAACTAATTGGAATAAATCACAATAGGAGGAGGGTTTCATACTTAAGCAAGCTGGGAGGGGATTTTGTCAGCCAGGGATCCATCAGCAAGAGCCTGAATTTTGAAAGGAACAAATTTCTGTAAGATTGAATGGATATTTTTCATTATAAAACCATTCACTCTAAGCAGGGGAAGATTATTCACTGTATACTACCTATTCAAACACACTTTAAATAAACCCACCCCCTCCCAAAAACCAAGTGTGACTAAGGGGCATGTCAGACAGAAGGCAAAATGTGGGTAATCCTCCCAGGAACATAAGCAGCTCAAAACAATTGTTCTCCTGTCCCAAAAGAAGATTTGAGCACCCCCAACACTTATTACATAACCACAAGACACACCCCCTCCTCCAGGAAGCCCAAACCAAAATGCAAGGCTGTTGACAAATCCCAGCCCACAGCTCTCCAATCGTTTCAGTGAAGAAAAATGGACAAAAACAGAAGCTCCACTTGAGGCTCAACAAAACCATACTCTGGAAAACCAGAACCAGTAGATGAACGCAGAACTTCTACAGAAAGCCTCAGATCTCACAGCATCAGTGCTGAGAGCAGCTTCCCTATGCCAAAACGAAGGGATGGAGAAACAGCTTGTCAAGAGCAACGAGTCCTTTCCAAGGTCTCCAAGACAGCAGGCACCATGAAGGGTGCTTTAAGCAAGCTGCTTGTCATGGACAGGGTCTAGGAGGAGGCTCTCATAAATGACATTCTCAAGTAGAGTTCCTTGAGAATATGACCTTGCTGCTAGGTGTCTCCTCCTGCAGAGGCTAAACTAGCCACCCAAAGGCTCTGGCAATCTCCATGTTCAACAGAAGCCAATTCCAGCCATTTGTAAGCATGTCAGGACCTGAGGCATCTCCTGTATGGATCCTGGCCCTGACATATAGACCCACGTTGGCGGCTCTAAGGTTTACAAGTGGAGCTTAAGAGCTCTGGAAGGTGTGCACACACTGGCCCCTGAAAAGCTGTGCTCAACGCTGTTAGATCATTTTTAGTTAAATTCAGTGTTCCAAATACAAGCAGGGGAGAGTGCACAGTCCTGCCTGCAAAGGGGGGAGGGGAGGAATAAAAAAGAAGTTTGCAGGGGCAATTCTGGAAGCAGCAAGAGGCCATCTGGCAGACTTGTACCACTACCTCTAGGTCAGGGTCCCGCAGATCAGCCCGCCACCCAAACTGCTTCATGAGTGCTATGCCAATGGCTCTGCCGATCTCCTGCAAGGGGAAACAACAATTACAGGCTCTAAAAATTAAGAAAACTGCAGCTCATAGCCTCGATTGTGCAATTCTCATAAATACTCAGGAAATGAGAGACCCTCTTTATCCCTACAACAATTTGTACAAAGACCTGAAGAGGTACAATGAGGCACAGCAAATGACTGAGCGGCACAGCGAACACACTGCAGGACAAAGTAACTGTCACTGCAGTGCAGGAGACTGAAGCTCAAGTCCTGCTCAAGGCACAACAAAAGTTGTCAACATTTTAGAACTACAGAGCACATGCACACAAAATAGTTCTGATGGCTCTAAACCAGATTACCTAAGAGAAAACCTGTGAAGGCACAACTGCAACTCAGAGTTCTAATGCTTTTACGGCATTAAAGCTCTGAAAACAAGCTCTGACTGCCTTCAGAGCAGGAGAGGGCAAACACAGCACAATTTTACGCAAACATTCCTGTCGGCAGGCTCATGTATCCCACCCTCCCAAGGAACCAGTTTTGGCAGAGTGGGGAGAACTCTAGGTAAAACTACTGTTGTCTTCAACTCAGAGAAATGTACATAAATTGCAGTTATATAGGGTTTGGTTGGTTTTTATCATTTTTTTTCCTCTCATAGTAGAAAGGTAACAGGTGAGAAGTGCTGGATGGAAAGGGTCCCTCAAAGTCTCTACACCATCACTCTCTCCCAAGGGCCAAGATCCAATGCCCCCAGGAAACATCCCAGGGCTGCACCACCCTCCTGGGGAAAA
Source organism: Gallinula chloropus (assembly GCF_964237585.1). Classification (NCBI taxonomy): domain Eukaryota; kingdom Metazoa; phylum Chordata; class Aves; order Gruiformes; family Rallidae; genus Gallinula; species Gallinula chloropus. The sequence goes on from NC_140087.1 coordinate 66,704,507, forward strand.
AGTTCTCCCCAATAACCAACCAGAGCCCACCCAAGCTTGAAGTTCTGGCTTTTGCCCCTTCTACACTGTCTGCCATGACTGAGAGCAGTCTGCCCCCCCTCTCCTTGCAACATCCTTTTCAGTAACTGTAAATTACTATTAGGTTGCTTCTCAGGCTCCACCAGACTTCACAGGCACATCTACCTCATCCTCTTACTTTCACTTATCCTCAGCAAAAGGCATTGATTTGAGACACATTCACAGTAAGGGTGCCCAGAAATTAATAACAGCCCTTTTATTTTCACAGGGTTAAGGTAAATGCAGGCTAAGGGTTTTTTTTTAAATACACAGAAAAACCTTTGATCACTCTGTTTTTCTAAATCATACAACCCACAATTGTAATGACAAACGCAACTACACAGCTTTGCTACATTCTTCTAAAACCCAGGTATTTCAGCATACCTGTGAAGTAAGTATTTTGGCAATCGCCCCGCTGCACCGACAAGAAACTCTGAAACTGAAGCTACACTGCTCATTTGCAATAGGCTTCTCTCCACTGATTCTGGAAGGGTCTTCTAAGGATGCCTTGCTTTCAGTCCAGTAGTCCTGATCACTTTTTCTCTCTGATTCCACACACCTCTCTCCAGCTTCCACCTGACATTCCTCAGACAAAGTCTCTCTGTCTTGTTCTGTTTCCTGCCTTTTAGTTACAGTAGTTGTCTCTTCTTCTGCTTTTCTCTTCAGAGGCAATCGGTTTGCTTGAGAAACACCATCTTTTTTCCCCCCACTCCCATGAAGGTTTCTCCAGGCAGAGACAACATCTAGCCAATACTCTGGCTCCTCAATGACAAAGCATTTAATGTCATGCAGCATTTTCCCTGGGGAAAAAAAAAAACAAAACAGTTTCTGGGTGTAGTTCAGTCTCAGCATTTGATTCTCCTACAGATTGACAACAGCTCTTAACAGAGGCTGCATTCAGATTTCATCAACATGTGAATCCAGGCAGCACAGCAGATGCAAACACCACAGACACAGCTGGGCTCTCAACACCCACCTACCCCACCAGCAGAGACCCAGGCATCCCTCGGATTACAACGAATACAGAGGCCGATTCACTTAAAAACCTTGAAGCTGGTCAAGGTAGCGGGGGAAAGAAAAAAAAAAGGTATTTCTAGTTCTCATTTAGAATGATGGCTAGATTTGAACCTCAAAGCTGAAGGCCATCTGTGATCTCCCAAATCAGAGGCAGGGGAGAAAAGGGGGGGATGTCACCCTCTATGTCAGTGACCAGCTGGAGTGCATGCAGCTCCCTCTGGGGATGGATGAAGAACTTACTGAGAGCTTATGGGTCAGGATTAAAGGGAGCGCAGGGACAGGGCACACTATAGTGGAGGTCTGCTACAGGCTGCCTGACCAGGGAGACTCAGCAGATGAGGTCATCTATACAGACAGGAGTAGCCTCACAAGCGCCGGTCCTCATGGGGAAATTCAGTCACCCTTGTATCTGTTGGAGGGACAACACAGCAGGGCATAAGCATTCCAGAAAGCTCCTGTAGTGCATCCATGCAAACTTCCCTCACCAAGTGATAGAGAAGCCAACAAGGAGAGGTGCCATACTGGATCTTGTTCTCTCTGACAAGGAGGGGCTTGTGGGGAATATGAAACTCAAGGACAGCCTTGGCTGCAGTGACTGTGAAATGGTGGAGTTCAAGATCTTTAGGGCAGTGAGGAGGGCACACAGCAAGTTCACTACCCTGGATTTCAGGAGAGCAGACTTTGGCCTCTTCGGGGATCTGCTTGGTAGAGTACCATGGGACAAAGGCCTGCATGAAGAGGCCCAGGATAGCTGGTTAGTATTCAAGGATCACCTCCTCCAGCCTCAGGAGTGATGTATCCCAACAACGAGGAAGTCAGGCAAAACACCCGGAGGCCTGCATGGATGAAAGGGGGCTCCTGGACAAACTCTAGTCATGCTGTCTAGGACACAGAAGGCAAAGTCAAGGACTGGGAGAATGAAAAACATGCCCATTGTAGGAGAATATCAGGTTTGAGAATTTCTCAGAAACCTGAAGGTGCACGAGTCCATGGGATCTGATGAGATGCATCCACAGGTCCTGAGGAAACTAGCAGATGAAATTGCTAAGCCACTCTCTATCATATCTGAGAAGTCATGGCAGCTCAATGAAGTTCCCACTGACTGGAAAAGGGGAAACATAACTCTCTTTTTTAAAAAAGGAACACCCAAAGAACTACAGATCAGTCAGTCTCATCTCTGTGCCTGGCATGAAAACGGAGAGGATCCTCCTGGAAACTATGCTCAGGACATGGAAAGTACAGAGGTGATTTGTGACAGCAAACATGGCTTCACAAAGAGCAAATCACGCCAGACACATTTAGTGGCATTGTACAATGGGGCTATAGCCTTGATGCATAAGGGGAAGAGCAACTGACATCATATACCTGGACTTGTGCAAAGCATTTGACAGTGCCCCACACAATATCCTTTGTCTCTCATTTGGAGAGACATGGATTCGACCACTCAGCGGATGAGGAATTGGTTGGATGGTCATACCCAAATAGTTGAGGTCAACAGCTCAATGTCCAAGTAGAGACCAGTGTTAAGTGGTATTCCTCAGGGAGTAGTACTGGGGCCAGCACTATTTAACAACTTTGTCAGTGACATGGACAGTAGGATCAAGTGCACCCCCAGCAAGTTTTCAGGTGACACCACACTGTGTGGTGAGGTCGACACACTGGAGGGAAGGGATGCCACCCAGAGGGATTTTGACAGGCTTGAGAGGTGGGCCCATGCAAACCACATGAAGTTCAACAAGTGCAAGGTCCTGCACATGGGCCAGCACAATCCCAAGCACAACTACAGGCTGGACAAAGAATGGACTGAGGGCACCTCTCATGAGAGGGACTTGGGAGTGATGATGTAAAGCTCAACGTGAGCTGTCAGTGCGTGCTTGTAGCCCAGAAAGCCAACCATGTCCTGGGCCCCATCAAAACCATCATAACCAGCAGGTCAAGAGAGGTGATTCTGCCCCTCTGCTCTCGTGAGACCCACCAAGAGTACTGTATCCAGCTCTGGGGATCCCAGTACAGGGAAGACATAGTCCTGTTGGAGTAAGTCCAGAGAAGGATCATGAAGATGATCAGAGGGCTGGCACACCTCTCCTGTGAAGACAGGCTGAGACAGTTGGACTTGTTCAGCCTGGAGAAGAAAAGGCTCTAGGGAGATCTTACTGCAGCCTTACAGCCCCCGAAGGGGCTTACAGGAAAGCTGGAGAAGGACTCTTTATCAGGGAGCGTAGTGACAGGACAAAGGGTTTAAACTAAATGAGGGAAGATTTAGATTAGATATTAGGAAGAAATTCTTCCCTGTGAGGGTGGTGAGGCCCTGGCACAGGCTGCCTAGAGAAGCTGTGGCTGTCACCTCCCTTGAAGTGTCCTAAGCTGGGCTGGATGAGGCTTTGGGCAACCTGGGCTGATGGAGAGTGTCCCTGCCCATGGTGAGTGGAGTGGGGGGGTAGGACTAGAATGATCTTTGAGGTCCCTTTCACCTCAAATTATTCTATAATTCTATGAAATAAAATCCCACCAGTACACAGATAGACATTCATCTTACTTGAAATTCTTATCCCAAAACCGATAATGTGACCTGAGTAGCTAAGATTTACAAGAAATCTGTGAATGAACAGTTAAGTGACAAAAGAGACAGATCTGCATCCACTTCACCTACGTTAGAAAGTGCACTTCTGTTACACACATAAACATGTGTACAGTGCCAGCAGGCTGGCAAGAGAGCTATTTAAAATATTTTAAAAGCCTTTTTTTTTTTTGGGGTGGGGGAGCGGGCACTGAAAACATATCTGGGTGAAAGGTTTTTCAATTACTGTCATATAGAACTACAGCTATCAGTAAATAAATAAACTAAATCAAATAATTATAAACAGGACTTGATCCATGGCTTCACGTGTCTGAGCACTTACCCTGTGGGCAAACTGGAGGGGATGACCCAGGGGAAGGAATCAGTGCCATACCTTTATTTCCAGACACTGCAAGTGGGGTGTGTTTCTTGAGCAGCAGAAACAGTCGCTCTGCAGCCCTGAGCCTCCTTAGCTCACTCGGCTCCGCCTCTGTGCTGAAGAAGACCTTTCCTGAGATACAGTCCACCTCAGGGGAAAAAAAAAGAGAACCACACACTGGTTTGGGTTGGAAGGAACGTCAAAGCTCATCTAGTTCCAACCTCCTGCCATGGGCAGGGGCACCCTCCAGTAGACCAGGTGCCCAAAGCCCCATCCAGCCCGGCCTTGAACACTGCCAGGGAGGGGGCAGCCACAGCCTCTCTGGACAGCCTGCGCCAGGGCTTCACCAGCCTCACAGGGAAGAATTTCTTCCTGGCATCTAGTCTAAAGCTCCCCTATTTTTGTCTAAAGCCGTTATCTCTTGTCCTATCAAACCGTGAGGCCGGTTGGATGAGCGCTTCCAACAGCCTCTCACACCGCTCGCCCCTTCGCAGGGAGGAGGGCAGCGCAGACACCGGCGCCCTGGGCAGGGAGGGGGGAGAGGGGACACAGCCTGACCGATGTCCCTGCCTGCGGCGGAGGCCGGACCAGTCAGTTTTCAGAGGTCCCTTCCGACTAACACCGAGAGCCCCACGCAGGCGGCGGCACAGGCCACGCCGTGGCTGCCCGGCTCGGGGGCGCGAAGATCATCTACCCCCACCGAAACCGGATCGGACCAACTCGGGTGGGCACCGGCACCGACTCCCTCCTCACCTCCGTGGCAGCGAGCCGCTCCCGCACTTCCCGTGCCAAGAAGGGTTCCAACCCGCGGCCCGCAGTACAAAAGTACCGCCACCCCCCCGCCGCCATCTTGGTCCGCCCCGGCGCCCACAACGCAGGCTCAGGGGGCTGACGGCACCGGCCCGCCCCGGCAGGGCCACGCCCCGGGGGCGGCTCTCCCATGGTGAGCCCGACACGGGAGCGGGCAATCGAGGCAGGCTGACAGCACTCGCGGCAGGCTGCCTCGGTCCTGGACATTATATGGAAGCACATCGGGGCAAATCCTCCCCTGCGCCCACAGGGCCGCTTCACCCCCAAACAGGTTTAACACCGTGACAGGAAGTGATGGCCCCGAGAAGCATTTCTGGAGCACAGCTCTCCCTCCTCCTGTTTCAGCAGCTTCCTGCTCATGTGAGGGCGTAGGGATGGAACAACGTGCAAAGAGCACCTAAAATCCTCTTTAGCCACAGCACGGTTTCCCTCAAATAAATGTACATGCAACAAGGTCTCTCAGGCATCACCATTTAACGGTATATTTAATGGCCTTTGACACAGTCCCCCACCACATCCTTCTCTCTAAATTGGAGAGATGGGGATCTGATGGGTTCCAGGGGATAAGGAACTGGTTGAAAGAACGCAGACAAAAGGTGGTGGTCAATGACCAGGTGGAGGCCAGTTACAAGCAGCGTCCCCCAGGGGTCTGTCTTGGAACCAGTGCTCTTTAACATCTTTAGCAATGACATTGATGATGGAATTGAGTGCACCCTCAGCAAGTTTGTGGATGACACCAAGCTGAGTGGTGTGGTTGACACAACAGAAGGAAAGGAAGCCATCCAGAGGCATCTTGACATGCTGGAAAGGTGGGCCCAGGTGAACCTAATGAGGTTCAACACTTGGGCCAGAAGAATCCCAGACATATATAGTCTGGCAGAAGAGCTCCATGATTGTAGCTCTGCTGAGAAGGACCTGGGTGTCATGGTGGATGAGAAACTTAACATGAGCAGCTCAAAAGGCTAATGGTATCCTGGGCTCCATCAGAAGAGGGGTGGCCAGCAGAGACAGGGAGGTGATTGTCCTTCTCTACTCTGCCCTCGTGAGGCCCCATCTGGAGTCCTGTGTCCAGGTCTGGGGCCCACAATACAAGAAAGATGTAGAACTGTTGGAGAGGGTGCAGAGAAGGGCCACAAAGAGGGCTGGAGCACCTCCCCTACAAAGAGAGGCTGAAAGCGATTGGCTTGTTCAGCCTGGAGAAGAGAAAGCTGTGGCAGGACCTCATCGCAGCCTTCCAGTACCTGAAGGGAGCAGAGAAACAGGAGAGGATTCAACTTTTTAAAAGGTCAGACAATGGCAGGAAAAGGGGGAATGGATTAAAGCTAAAGCAAAGAAGGTTTAGATTAGATAATAGGGGAAAGTTTTCTTTACAGAGAGAGTGGTGAGGTGCTGGAACAGACTGCCCAGAGAGGTGATGGATGCCCCATCCCTAGAGGTGTTCAAGGCCAGGTTGGATGGGGCTCTGGGAACTCGTGAAGAATCCAGGCCTGGAGGTTGGTGGCCCTGCCTGTGGCAGGAGGGGTTGGAACTCTGTGATCCTTAGGGTGCCTTCCAACCCAGACTATTGTATGATTCAGCAGCTGATGAACACCCACTGAGCAATACAGGCTGCTGCCTTCACTTGTCAACACATTTCCTTAGAGGAGGGCAGTGACAGGTTGAACTAATTCTCTCCAACCCTGAGCTTTGGTTCTTTCTGTGGCCACTGCATTGTCCGAGCAGCTGTGCCACACCAAGAAGCTCAGCTCCAACACAGCAGAAACCCATGTAAAAACCGAAGCCTTTGAGAATTACCAAGTAACACCCTCCCACAGCTCCCCTCCTCTCCCCCCAGGGTATACAAACGAGTTAAAAAGAATGCCATGCAAGAAGCCTGGACTTGCTGTACCAGAGAACAGCAACAGGTTCCTCATGTAAAAGTATCAGACTCTCTGCCCCCTCTCCCCCAAAAAACACAGCTCACACATTTTCAGATTTCAGTTTGGTTTTTGTGGGGTTTTTTTAATAAAAGCCAGCTTCCAGAAAACTAATAATTACTGTGCTGTTTGTGCTGAATGAATGAACTTCAAATACTAAAATGCACAAGGCAAGTCAAAACAAGCTGCTTGTTTCAAAACTGCTCAGCAGTGCAGGCTCAAGCGCTTATTTGTGATGGCTTTACTCTTTGTACAATCAGTTCTATGTAGCAATGACTGTATATAAAGAATATAGTACACACTATTGTTTTCATTGTCAATTTACAAGAGAAAAAAATAAATATTTTCCATTCTTATTATACATGTAACACTTCAGTAGAAACTTACAGCTGTTGTGTTGGCATGACCTGAACTTCAGAAGGAAAAAGGACATGCATACATAACTATTAAGAACTCTAAACTATGACTTTGCAATAAATTACAGAGGATAGATACCAGCCAACAGAATACCGATTATCTGAATTCAGAACATTTGTGATTCTTGCTGCAAGGAAAAAGAAAATCTTGCAAAATACAAAAGCCAGTAACTTGGATTTACGTAAATAAGACAAACCATGTATGGTACAGCTTTTTCTTCAAATGTCTGTGAATAATAGACTAATGCTTTTAGGTAAAGAAGATTAAGTAGTTGAGCTAGTCCTTGCACCCTTCACACATAACTAGCACCATAAAGATGCAAGGACCTCAGCAAACACTTAAATTTCATGCTTAGTAACTAAAGCATGCAGTTTGTAAAGAGTTTGTGCATGTTACATCTTCTTTCCATTATGGTTACTGTGCAAAAAATGATTCCCAATCACTGAAGATGTTTCTGTAATCCTGTTAAAATTATTTGTAACATTTCTAAAGTTTAGCAGGTCTGTATAAGCTTAATGAAAAGAAAAAATATCATACTTGTGGTTCACCCTTGACTGCTATACGCAGACACTGATTGGCATATCAGAAAATGATGGCAGCAGCCTAAGTGTCCAATGATGTGGGGGAAAATTGCAGAGCAGTTTACTTAGAGATATTTGAAATGGCACAAAGCTTTGTACATGTGGATCTATCAGTGCAAATACATATAAATGAGGTACCAATTAATTCAGGCCAGATCTAATTATATGTATCTTACAATCACTCTCAATTTCTTGTCAAATACAAGCTGACAAGCTGTAGCATTAAAGTAAAATCAATTAAATATCAGATCATTTTATGTTCCCTACGTTTCTGAGCTTCCACTCTTCAGACTGTGTAATATTTTTATTTTTAAACACGAGTGTTAATACGCAATTTTCTTTTTCAAGGTTTGAGACTTATTACAGGGAAAAAAAAACATTAAAACTGTATATGTAAACTGGAACAGTAACTAGCTGACTATTTTAACATTGTCAGGAAGGAGGAACACAGTTATTGCTATTTGGGGAATTCAAAATGAAAAACAAACCTGAAGGCATCCACAGCACTGTTCCAGTGGTGAAAGTTACATAGATACAAGACAGCATTCTGCCTAGAATCAGTCCTTTTGATTTTGAACACTCTTCAAGTTATCTACAGCTTTCTCTTCCAGGCAACTGTGATGACATTTGCATGGAGACAAGGATTTAAAGTGGCTAACAGTGGGACACACACAGCTTTTCAACTCTGGTAATTCTTTCTTGAGACGTTCCAGCTGCTCTACCTGGAATATGTTTGGTTGCTCGGGATTTGAGTCATATATTCTGAATAAACATGAAAAGAAAGAAAAAACACTGATCAGTATAATCTGACAGTTCCCAGAATTGTAAACAAGTTGAAGCAACTTGGATTCTTTTTACTCTAACAGAGAAAAATCAGGTGCCAGCAAGCCTATAAACACAGTGCATTTGAGGTTAGCAACCTAAGTTGATATTCCTTTTATACAATGGTTAAAGTGTCATTGGATATACTAAAAAGCTACCCACTAACCTCACTCACTCTCCTGCAAAATGTGATTTTACAGGTGGCACAAAGCAGTGAAATAAGTTTGAAGCCTAGAACTCTGCTCTTAAAAGCACAAGAAGTTTCCGAGCCCTGAGATCATTTGAACAGGCTGACACACTGCATGAGCGTAATACTGAGCTAGGTTTATAATTACTGTTGCAAGAAGTGTTTTGTCCTCCCTCAATTCAGAACCATTTTTTTTAAACTACCATTACAGTATTAGGTAAAGAGTAAAAAAAGGAAAATCTTATCTTTATCCATACCTAATGCAAATTTAGCTACCTACACTACACCATTTTAAACACCATATCCTCTTTCCACTTTGTTTTCACATGTACACAAACCTGCAGGATCTGAACCATCAGCACGGTACCAGGTTGTCCAAATCCAAAGCACATCTTGAGCTTGACAGTGTAGGCACTTGAGCATAGCTCAAATACTACGTTGGTGTCATTCATTAAGCAAAAGCATTCACGTTCCTGTAAGCTAACTTTGGTACAACACTTAATTGTGACAAGGATACCTTCTGATCTCCCAACATTTATTTCTAATATCAAGATGTTATTTAAAGTTTAAATCCTGGCATCCAGAGTTCCCCTTATTTACAGCTACTGCACATACATAGTTCCAGGTATTGCAGGATTCCAGGTCTATCTCCTTCAAACAAAAGCTTCTGGAAGAAATTACTGTGGCTTCTGCCTTAGTCTCTTATGAATATTCATTCGTTAATTTATAATATCTTCAATAAAGTGGTTTGTTTTTATTGCATCATCCTTTCACTTTCATACCATCATTGCAAGGTATATCCAAAAGGAACACAATGTCACAATCAGAATGCCCTGTGATTACAGTGCCCTGTGCCTTTTTACCCCAGCAAGGCAAGTTTATGAATCACTGGCAAGTCCAAGACACGCAAAAGAGCATGCAGCTCAAATGGCAATACTGTAAATTGGATTCACATGAGGAAACACTTCTGCAGGAAATAAAGATGTGGGTCACGTTACCCTCAGTAAGATCCAAGATAGTTTCTTTACAGAAACTCCTAAAGTGGCGACAAACACCATCCAGCTTTATGGACTACACACAGAAGCAGTTATGTTACTTGTACAGAACCTGTAATCCCAAACAGGCCTAATGTACGACACAAAAATGCCTAAGAGCAGCTATCTGCAAAAGCCCAACTTTCTTTCCAGGATGCAGGTACAAGCTGTACTTTCTTCAGTTAAGATGACATATGTATCTCTGCACAGCAAAAATATCCCAAACTGCTAAACTGAAACTGTGTCAGTGTGTTGCCAAGCATTAAAAGTCATGGGGGGTTAAAGTGAAGAAAGAAAAATGGAATGAAAAAATTTTAGGTAGTTACATTGCATCGGATTTATATTGCATCTTTGTCCCTAATTAAAAACTGTCACATGGAAGTTCAGTAATTGACCACATAGAGTGTTGTGTTTTATAACCTCCTTTTCATTACGTGTTTTCTTTAGAGGTATTTAGTAAAATGGAGAAGCTCCTACTGGGGAAAGAAAGCAAAGCTAAAGACTCCAAGTCCTGAAATTTGGAGAATAACAGTCCCAATCTCTACTTGAAGGGCTTTTTCTTCCTTAATTTGATTCTACTAGTTATTAGAGTTTTTGTCAAAGCTTTTGTATTTCTCAGCGAATATCCACAGTTAAGAGACAAAGGTTAGCAAAGCTTGGCTTATAACTGAAGTCTAGTATGTACTCCTTAAACTATGTGCTACACTTTTAATTGTAATTATCTTTAGGGTCTACCAAAATGAACAATGTCTATGGGTAGCAAGCCAGTTGCCTATGTGATGCTGGTCCTGAAGATATGAAGAAACACATTACACATCATATTCATCTCCATGCATTCAAGACAAAGCACTGAAATGAGAAAACAGTTTTCTACCATAGACTTTAAGAACTGCAAATCTGAAGTCCTTCCCATCGATTAGACACTAGAGGAACAAAGGCATGTTTCCAAGCCCCCTGTTTGTAGAACATGGCTAAGTGTGACACTAAGTAGCTTCTGGTAGGAATTTTATTTGTTTTTTACTGGGGCAAGCATAAATTGCTTAATTCTTGCTTCATATTCAACTCTTTTCAACTGAGGTTTCTAACCCCCCAAATTCCTTTCGGGCACTCCACTCTAATGTGGATACAGTATTTCTTCTAAATCAGAAGCAGAGAAGATAATTTGAAGCACAGCTACCTTTGTACCTCAGAATTTCTTGTCCCTGTTTTTCACCTGGGTCAATGAGATACCATCAGTTGGCATACATCCAGGACCTCTTTTATGAATTATTACCATGAAAAAAAAGGATAAAACTCTCATCTCCCTATCCTTCATTCATCAACAGGGCAATTATTTATATGTGATTACATACCAAAGTTACTCCACTCGACTTCTTATTAATAAGAAAGCCCTGCAGAAGATTGCTAATTAAATAATACAGCAATATTTAGAGGACTTCCCACTTTCTCCATGAAATTTCGCAGGACAGTCTGTGGTTACGCAGTAGACATACAACTGATGTGCTTCGGTCCTACCAGGTGTTTTTGCAGCCTCTGAAACCACGTACATCCATCAAGTCTCAGTCACAGCTGCCTTTCTTTGCTATTGCTTGGTCCAAAACTAAAGAGTCCACACCACTGAAATACTGTTTGCATGTTAAAAAGATTTTCTAAAGCTTTTGAATAAAACTTCTCATTTTTCTTTACTTTGCACAATTTGCTAAACAGGAAAGAATTAAGAAATTATGTAATGACAGGCTTAATCAGTGAGCAGATTACATTAAATCAATTAATGCTATGTAACTTCCTACATATACCCACACCGTTATTTAAGTAACATTCAATTTCGTGTAAATAAATTGGTATAGATTTGGACCCCCTTTTACTCTTGAGAAATATTTTTGAATGTTTTTGCCTCTATTGCCAACTGAATTTGTGTTAAGTTTTGGGAAGTTACTGACAGAGTACAGAGCTTTTGTCTGGAGTCTGCAAATGCAACATGCAGTTTAGGGAGAAGGCAAACACACTGAAAATTCCCAAGGAAAAGCTTCAGCATAAATGTTTGAGGATTACTGCTTTAATATTTTCATGCAGCTACATTATTCAACAGAAAGAACTCAGATAATGTAAAGTGAATAAAAAAGCATAATAATAATGCAAGTGTCAGTTAGCGCCCACCCCCTCTCCACATTGGTATTTAGAATATATCCAACTGGTGTAAAAACATAGGACTGCATTGTTCTTACAGAGTTAAGTTATTCAATTAATCATAATATTTCCTGGACTGTTTATACAGCTTATCCAGGAAAAAAAAAATAACAGATAAATCACCCCACAAATTCTGCTTTAATTTTTTTTGCCAATCCAGAGCCTTTCACTACATTAAAGTTTCTTCTCTAAATAAAATTTAAGCATCAAACTAAAAATGTTTTAAGAGATTTAGTGATTTATGAGATTTAAATTTTCTGTATGAACAAAAGATATCAAGTCATACATCCATTTTCTGGATTTGAGTCCAAACAGAAGCCTGGAGGCATCTGCATATTACTCTTTTAACACACATAGTTTAGCTATTTTAGATGCTGAGATGAATGCTACTTGAACATAGGCAAAAAACACCAGAAAAATCATCTGCACTGCAACATACCATACTTACTTTTGGTTTAATGACTTTGGGTATGTCTAATGATCTGCAGCCCAAGTGGAGAAAGGACTAGATTGCAGTGGGGGGTGAAGGAAGGGGGTGGGGGTGAGGAGTTCTCGCCTCTGCCTCAGCAAGACTGTTCCTTCAGTAGCATTGGCATTTACAAGCTTCCCAGATGTTTTTCTCCATGCAAAACAAAGCCAGGCCCCCTACCTGCAGTATTTTTTTTTGCCCGACCCTTGATATCAGCAACTTTTGACATTCAGGACACAGTTTTTCTGCCATCTTCACAATCGGCTACAATATTTTGCTCAATTCTATATGGATGATTAAAGTTTGGAATGAATAGCTTATAGAAACCATCTATATCCAGACAGTTCATTATTTTTGAAGTAATTACTGCATGCAATAACAATAACTCAGGGCTACATCTAAGCCACCTGAAGTTCATCACAATTGCTGTATTCACCTCCTAGCTTATTCAGACAAACAACACTTAAGATGGTTTAAGTAAATGTCTAGTAAACAGCAACACAAAACACCCCACACAGCAACAGCTGATAAATATCTGGATTTGGCCTTAAATGCAGAAAACAGAAGTTCTGCAGAAGCCATAGAAGAAGCACTCCTCGATTCAGCCCTGGAAATACTCTGGAATTTGAACATGCAACCATAGCATAAACTGGCTTTACACTAATAATCATAATACAGCAGTCTCTACTTATTCATGCTTATATCATACCTATGTAAACCTCTGACAGTTTTAACTCTTGCTTTAACTTCGTAGTCTCATATAATTTGAAAGATTGCCTCTGCTCCAGCTGTAAACAGGAACAGCTGCTCCCAGGCTTTACATTTAGTCATGCCATAAAGGAGCTGCAGGTACCACCTGCATTTCAAAATGTCCAGCTCAAGATATCTAAAGCCATTTTTCAGAAAGCATCACGTGCCTTCTAGGGAACCTATATTAAGGTTAAATCTGCTTCTATTCAGACAATTAGCAAGTTTTGAAAAATCATTAAGAACTGTAAAGGAACATTCCAATATTTGGTTTAGCCTACAGGAAAAGAAAAAAGTAAATAGTATTTAGAAATTAAGAAGCCTGCAACAATTATACTGAAACAAGATAGTTTTTTCAAATTGCAGTTTGCAACTTAAAAAATGCCATTGAACCACATTTTTTTAACAGCTCTGGAATGAATATTAATTTGGTGTTCCTCTCAATAAGGTGGAAAGATGTCAATTACATAGAAGAGATACAGGGGCAGGCAGTGAGAGGAAAATGAATATTAGGAATACAGATGGTCTAAACAGTGCAGGAAGGTTAAGAATGTTTTGTTCAGTCAAATACACAAAATCAGCCTATCAGCAGTTCCAATGAATAGGTTAAGTCAACAAAAGATGAGGTAAAAGGTGTCCTGCTATCATATTGCAATTTAAAACACACTAAACACTGCGAAAGGGAACATAAGATGACATGTAGCAGATCTACAGCCTTGAGATAAAGGCAAAGTTAAGTAGCATTGAGCAATTAAGTATCTAAAGTAGTAAGAGTAACATGAAGCCAGAAATAAGGCTGTCCCCTGCTTTACTATTTTAACATAGTAGAGTGTTATCTATTACATCAGGTCTAATTAAGGACTCTAGAAGACTGCATTAGTAGACATCAGATGAACAGAGGTTTCATAAGAACACTTTGTGCAGCAATATCTGATTAAAACACCCCGCCTGTCAACAAACCAGTAATTTATCACTAAGTTATGCACACCACAGGACTGCATTTCCTAACAACCCCATGGCTATTCAGTAACAAATCATCTGCATCTAGTCAGAGATAATTTTCATCATCTGAAAGGCCTCAGTCTTGAGCTGCAATAAAAGGTACAACATAGTTAAGAATAGATTTGAGTTAACTTCCCCTGTCTCCCCCGCAACTGGGGCCCTAGAACTTTAAGAGGAAAACAGTTGATTTCTCACCTCTAGATGTTAACTTGACTTTGAGTTTTAAAAACAGAGCCCTTAAGATACTTGACACCACCACCACCCCCCTTCTTTTTTTCCAGGTAAAACAATATGCAAAGCAATGCCCTTGCTAATGTAAAAGGTTTGAAAGCCTTCTACAATCTAACTCTTCAATTACACTTAATGCTTTCCCAATTACATGTTGGTTGTATTCTAGAATACATTCTGATTTAGTACAGCTTCCAAATTTAATCATCTTGTAATAATGAATTTCACATCTTTTACAATAAAAAGACTAAACCATCTGGGGTTTTCAAGGAACAGAAGGAAAACTGTTGTTCAAAGATTTATCAGAGTATTCTGATGTCCACCTGCACTGTGTGGTTATAAGTAATCTCTTCAGCAACTAACTTGACAGTTAGTTGCACCAGAAGTCACTCCAAGCTAATTTTAATAAGAAAAATGGTGAATTCACAGCTCAAACACCACAGGTTATCAGTCAAAAAAAAAAAAATTCATTTAAGAACTAACTGTTTCATAACTAAACGTAGAAAGCTGACGATTTCACTCAAACACCTAAGTAACATTGTCTCACCATGTCATGCACAATTTACCATCAGGAATGTTAATAACTTGTTAAATGTGTATGCTGTGCACTAGTAATTTAAAATACCAAATTAAAGTTATGTTAACCTCAGGAGGAATAAAAGCAATTTTGCTTCATCTATACAGCTGAAAGTAAGAATTAGCATTAGTCTTGTTCTTGAGCTGGGTTTGGGGGCCTCTTGTACTTAAGGGATACAAAAGGAAGATATTCTGCACCTAGTCAGACAAAAAGCAATGTGAAATTACACAAGAATCAAGATCCAATAGTTTCTCAGCTCTAGCAGTATTATAAACACACAACTAAGTACCTGTCATATATTAGCCCATGAACACCATACTCTCGCAACTTCTTCCTGTTATCTGGGTCATTTGCATCATCGCCCCATGAAAAAATAACTAGGCCTTTAGATTTGGCCCTTTTAATAAATGATGGATTCCTCAGCAGGTCTTCAGAGTGCACATTAATTCCCTGAAATACAAAAGGCTTCAATTAAAATCAGTGTTCCTGAAACACACTCATATCAGATTTTCTCATCTTTTGACACAACTCTTTACAATTTCATCCATAATAATAACAAAATTAATTTAATACAATTGAGGAGTCTACTAATAGCACTATTTTTTCAACAATGTCTTAAACAGCCACTTGAAACAAAGGACATGATTCTGGCAGTTACCAAATGTTTGTGTTATTTCTTTTCCAAGGTTAGTTGCAATTTTAACAATTACTGTCAAAAATTAGATATACTACAAGTAGAAATAGTTTAGGTTGATTTTAGTGCAGGGTAATACCAGAACTTGTCAGCTTACCAGCAAGTTTTCAAACTGTGCAAAAGTAATGGCAATTGGAGTTGTACGAGATCTAAGATCCATAAGTTCCGGATAGAGTTTAGATTCTCCTTGGGTGAGAAACAACACAGGATACTTGTTTTGCTTATGCCGAACCCTGTTAGGAAAATAAACAAGTTTGTGAATAGCAAATGTGTTAAGGAGCAGAGAAATTCAATCTTACTGTCTGGGGACAATTAACGCTCTTTACTGTGTTCTACTTCATAGCTGGTATGATGAGATGGTTCCACATTTCAGCATCAAACTATGTGACAAACTGCTTCAACTGCTCCTTCTGCCACTATTAGAGATCAACATGGAGTTCAAAGGAAGCCAGACTGCAAGTTTAAGTCAGATCCATATCCAAAAGATGTTTATGTAACACCCTCAAAGTACATTTAATACTGTCATTTTCTTCTTAAATGCATGTTAAAGAATGATAAGAATTTCTAAACAGGTTTAATATACAACACCTCACCTCACTATTGTATTTCCCAATTAGATAGCAGTATGGAGGTATGAAATTACAACAGATGGAAACGAATTTTTGGGACTGGCATGTTACACACTCTTACACACTTGCTTAACCTCTTCATCAGTGCCTTGATTTGGTTTTGTTCTGCCAACTACCCTTCAGTGGCATTTCCTCAGTACAGTATCCTATCAGATGACATTTCCATGAAGAAATGCATTGACTGTGCTGAACCACTTCTTGTTACAAAACACTATGGCATATTGTTAGTTACTATTTATCCCAACCATTTGTGCCCCAGTTCAGCCCCTATGCTTTTCCTATGTGCCAACACCTTAATATGACATTCCACAAAAAGGAAAGAAAATCACTTAACCCCCCAAAAAACCCAAGAAAAACAACTCCAACCCAAAACCAAACAATAAAATACCACCACAAAACCCCAAAACCAAACATGGGTAGGCCAAAACTGTCCTTTTTCTGCCCCTTTTAAACAGCAGATTTAATGAAGAAAAAGGTAATAAGATGATTTTGTTTATAAGTTGGGCTTGCATACCACTCAAGTAAGACTGAAACAGACCTTGCAATAGCAAGAGAAATCTTGACCTTTGATGTGTCAAGACAGACTGGACTTCAGGAAGACACTTAAAAGTATCTGCTTTGATTTTGCTCTTGTATTTTATTTTTGGCACAGCTCAGATGACAATGGGACCTCAGGGCAATTCCCAACCATTTTGGCACTCGAAGTTCAGATGTAATCAAAGTTATTTGTTTCCTGTTGGCTATTTTTATGCCCAAAGTAAATTTTACCAATTTAAAAAAAAAAAAACCCAACACTATTTCTCTCTTAACTTACATTGTACAAATATCTGCATTAAAAGAAGAAAATACAATTCTTCTTCTTCCAGCATTCATCAGAACAGTTTTAAGAATAATATCTAGAAAGAGGTTCATATCAAAGTAAGTTGACAAGTTGCCATCCCATTGTCCATCCTAGAAAAAGAAAAGACAAGTTTTAGCCATTTAAACAAAAGCTTACCAAAATTATTTAACACACTAAGGGGTCTCATTCAACCTGAGCAAAATGAGAATTCAGCATGCAAATCTGAATACAGAAGTCACCCCAGCAGTCTACTGAATGCTAGTTACAGCTCTACAGGACTGCCAGTCTGTGAGGTGCAGCTGAAATCTTATGGCAGTAGGATTCACTGAAAAATTCACTGTCTCCCCATCCACAAACAGAGTTTCTATGAAGCCTTTTCTAATTGAGAACACAAAGTAATGCAATGAAAGATCACTAACAACTATTACATATACTTTGTATTGATATTTCTAAATATAAAAAGGCAACAGTTAAGATTTGTAGAAAAAAAAGGTGGTATTTCAGAATAGCTGGTACCAGTTTTTCTGCAGTTGGCCCATCTCAGAGCATCAGCATACCTCTATGCATACAGCCTCCCACCTACCTTTCTCTGCTTAGTTTCTTTTCTCACTCCAGGCTTCCAGTCCTAGCCACGACTACTGTTTCCTTCTAGACCAAGCACTAAGAAATCCAGCTGAGTCCACAGTACTGGAGACTAGAAGGAAACAGTTGCTTATATTGCTGTACCATGGGGGTTGGACCCGATGATCTCTTGCAGTCCCTTCCAACCCCTACAATTCTGTGCTGCTGGAACTGCTCCTACACCAGTCCAGAAGAGTCTGAATTTCTTGTCACTTTTCCCATGTGCCTGACCTGTTGGGATCTAAAGCAGTCTGAGCTGCATTATAAACTCAAATCTAGAAACGCGTCCTGTTGTTTTAAGTGTAAGTGTAAGGGCTAGGGCTGTGTTGTTATACTCCCAGTTTTAGAAGACAGTGTATTATAATAAAACATAAGTCACATAAAAGCCCTCAAATGATGCCTTTGTAGCTCAAATTGTCATGTCAAATTACAAGCTTTAGTCATGGTAATGGCATAGTGTCAAAGTAAATCACGTGTACATTTACTTACTCTTTGTTGGCAGATCCATTTTATTTCTATGTTGAAACCAACATCGTCAGAAACAGACTCCAAGACCTGAAAAAATTTCATAATTAAGAGACACCACAGCAAAAGAAGGACAATTAAGTACTATGGTGGTGTTAATTACTGGGACAATACATCAGAATTTAACACAAATGGGGTCTAACAGCAGACTAAAAAAACTCCTTAAGTTTTTGACATTTAACACAAGACACATATACCGCTTATTCTACTTCAGTTTGAAGTTAGGAAATACATAAAAATGGGTAAAATCTTAAGGACAAAATTTTGACAAGTCACAAATGCAACTCAATTCACATGTGAGAAATCCCCCATTTGTACTAAACAATAAAAGTGGTTTACTTCTCCAGATCTTTCTGGATGCAAAAGTTATCTTAATTAACACATAGTCCTGAGTACAAAATCCATAAGCTTGCATTATAATGATGACTACAATGAAATTCTTGTAAGGAATTATTTGTAAAGTGACTTCAGATGAAAAAGGCAAAGTTATCTACTCAAACAAAGGAAACATTGGTGAGTGATTCTTTAACCCTACAAAGATGACCAGTACATGTAAGAGTAACATACCCTTTCTTAAAGGAAAAAAAATAAATTTGAGAAAATAAAAACCAGGTAGAGGACTTGAACTTCAGTATTTTGGTCTATTACACAAAGTTCTCCATTTTCTGTAGTTGTACAATAACCTGATTAGGCAATGAAGAAATAAAAATTTGCCATATGGACCTGTAACTGAGTATTTCATACATGCTCTGATACAAGCCTATAAATAACTAGATATTAATCACCCCCATAAAACAAATAAATTACACTACTGTATAAAACAAGTCCCTAAAAGGCAGTTCATACATCAGGAAAAGCACTGGGGGTAGGATAGCAGTTGTAAAAAAAACCAAACACAGAAAAAACAACCCACTGCAAATGGTATCAAACTATATTTGGCCAACAGTTATCAGCTGTTTCTGTGAAAAATAAGCCAACACAAAGCCCACAGCTGGCAAATAGTCATAAATGGGAATATACTAGAAATTCACTTAACATTTCTGTGTGTCTGGCTTTGCTAGATGGCCAGTATTTGATGAACTGCCAAAGGCAGTTTTTTCACAATTAGCAAGCAACTGTTGATGCATTATAATGCAATGCTCAGATGTTAACCAGATGTAAAACTGGGTGTATCCTGAGCTATACAACTCAGGCTGAGGAATTAAGCTTGAAAGATGCGCAAACTATTACTTTTAAGCACTGAAAAGGCTCCAGTGGCCAACAATACAGTTTATGTTCTCAGTTCAAGCCCTGGTATTGGGAGGCCTAACCCCCCAAAATTAATATCCCTTGCTACGCATGCAAAGCTGAAAGAAAAATGTTTATTTCCACATTCCACTGTCATCTCTATTGCTCTATATTCACTGCTTACTCTCTGCAGAGAAGGAAATGGCTGGGTCTCAAAAGCAGAGTTTTCTTCTTCTTTAAAAGATGCTGAAAAGAAACACAGAATATGCAATCACTACAAATAGCAGCACTGCCAATCCCAACGAGAAAAGCCTGGCTTAAAAATCATAAGGTCTGTCTTTTGGTTACATAAAACTTCCTTCTAACACTGACCTACTCCAGCAATGTTGGAATAACGTTGGCAATTGCTGTTTTGCCAGTGGGAAAGTGTTTTGATCCCCACTGCCAGAATATTTTTCAGAAACAGCTTCTCCTATCCCTCACTGTTTCAGTCACTGAATCTCATCTAGTAGAAACAGCCTTGCTGGGCAAAGCTTATTGTTTAATTTATCTTTTCGCGGGATGTAGGATGCGCGAGATACTTCGCCAGTTTGCTGTTCCCATAAGTGGGATGAATTAAGGCCAAAAATTTACAGCACCAACAAGACACCCTACAGCAGCTACCAAAGTTCTTGTCAGCAATTCAGAACAACTCTGAAGATCTGCCAAAAGGGTATACAGTTAAAGGAGCATAAGATGGAAACATTAGTGGTAATTTTGCTATGAACATTCATAAACATGTATTAATCTATGCACTTATCTTTTTAGCTTGTCCCTGCTTCCTAAGCGAGTATATTCCCATTTAGGTATTTACTTTCCAGCAAAGACCTCTACATCATGCACAAAACTCAAGTTACTATGTAAGTATTTAGAAGTGTTCAGAAAGAAGCCAAATGTGATTAGAACAAGTGACTGCAGCCACAGAATATCCATCATTACACAGTAATAAGTAAATCTCAAGACTTGCAAACTAGTACGTACCATTGTGGTCTTTTACTTTCAGGGCAGTCACATGAGCCAGCTGAAGAGCATAAGAGTAAAATTAATACTCCACCCACAGAGATCTTACTGCAAATTCAGAAACAGTTCAAGGGCACAAGCACATATCATACAATTTAACGTTAAGAGGTGAAGAAGGCTGAACATTAAGCCTTCCCTCCTGTCAGATGTCAGATTCCATGTTTCCAGTCAGATCAGTCAGTGGGGCTGACAGTGGTTTTATACTGTAGTCACATACCAAGAGCGAACTGGGCCAGGTATGTGGCCAACTCCCTTGTCCATTGTAATTCTCTTTCCACAAAAAAAGAGGAGACCAAATAATTGTAAATAAAAAGGAACATACAGTTCTTGGTCCAGCCAAGGTGGTGATTCCTTGACTGAGAACAGATATCTCAGCTGGGTATTCAGTGACCCAGTCTCTTTCCCCTGACTCGCCCTTTAACGTAGGCAGGGATTCTGTTCAGAACATATAGTAGTACTAAATTATGTGAAAATAATCAATTAGTTGTCCAAATCCATATCATTGAATCACAGACACTTCTACATCTCCACATGCACCTCCGAAGTGGAGGTCAACACAATCTCAATCCCACATGTAAAAGGTAACCATTTAAAAGTCAGAGAGAGTTTGCAAGGGGTATCTTTCTTCTTCAAAGACTCCACTGAATCTGCTCAAAGTGAACACTACCAACGTGTTCAGCCCTCCTTATTTTTCAAGTTAATGTTATCATAGTGATATGGATCTATACAAGTCAGACCAGCTTTCTAGAAAATAATACAATTTATCATGGTCCATGTTTTGGGTTTGCATGGCAAGGTTTTGGGGTCAGAAGAGGTGGGGAGGCTGCAGGGGTGACTTCTGCAAGAAGCTGCTAGAAGTTTCCCCTAGGTCCAGAAGGGCCAATACCAGCTGGCTCCAAGATGGACCCACTGCTGTCCAGGGCCAAGCCAATCAGTAACAGTGGTAGTCCCTCAGCAATAACGGTTAAGAAGGAGGAAAAAAACCACCAACCAACCAAGAAAACCCAAACAAAAGCAGGCAGCTTCTTGCCTCCAGAGAAAGGAGTGAGAAGATGTAAGAAAAGTTTGCAGACACCAAGGTCAGTGAAGAAGGGGGGGAGGAGGTGCTCCAGGCACAGGAGAGAGATTCCTGTGCAGCCCATGGAGAAGGCCATGGTGGAACAGGCTGCACCCCTGCAGCCCATGGAAAATGATGAAGAGTGGAGATTCCACCTGCAGCCCATGGAGAGATGCCATGCTGGAGCAGGGGGAGACATATGAAGGATGCTGTGACCCAGTGGGAAGCCTATGCTGGAGCAAGCTCCTGGCAGGACCTGCAGCCCATGCAGAGAGGAGCCCATGCTGGAGCTGGTTTGCTGGGGAAACTTGTGACCACACAGGGGACCAGGATGCAGTAGTCTGGGCCTGAAAGTCTGTACCCTGTGGAAACCACATTGGGGCAGTTCATGAAGAACTGAAGCCGCTGTGGGAAGGACTCATGTTGAACATTCCACGGAGGACTGTCACCCATGAGAGGAGCCCCACGCTGGAGCAGGGGAAGATTGTGAGGAATCCTCCCCCTCACAAGGAAGGAGTGGCAGAGACAACTCATGATGAACTGACCACATCCCTCATTCCCCTATGCCACTCAGGGCCAGGGGGAGAAATAGGGAATAAAGTTAAGCCCGGGAAGAAGGGAGTGGTGGGAGAAGGTGGTTTAAAATTTGGTTGTATTTCTCATTAGATTATTATGTGTAAATTGGGTAATAAGTTAGATGGATTTTATTCCATGCTGAGTCTGTTTTGCCTGTGATGGTAATTTGTGAACAATCTCTCCCTGTCCTTATCTCAAACTGCAAGCCTTTCATTACATACTTTTTTCTCCTGTCCTGCTAAGGATGGCAGTGACATAACAGCTTTGGCAGTCAGGGTCCAGCCAGGGTCAACCCACCACAGTGCTGAGGTACTATCCTTGGAATCACCTACTTGTTCAATTTTTAAAAACCTGTACTTTCCCACACTACATACAGTTCTTCGAAAAAAGTAAGCTCCACACCCACAGCTAGCATATCGTACCAGCCAAAGCAACAGTACCTTCAGTAACTGCAGCTGATCAAATGTGAGTTCCTTGACTGCAATCTCAAACAGTTCCAAAGGCTCTGTATCCAGTTTCTTTGAAGACAAAGAATACATAATTAGCATGACTGAAAACAATAAAGTTTACATGCATTTAATTTGGTAACATTAAAGGCAAGCAATTTTTTCTACACATTGATCAAGATACAAGTGATATCCTATTATAATACAAATAAGATGGTCAGTTTTCAGGAAACAACAGGCACTCAGAAGCCCTAGAAGATGTCAGTTTGAAAATAATACATCTTTCATGCAAGGCAGAGGCTTCAATGTTCTTTCTTCAGAAAAAGTTGTTATATTCATTCTATAAAAACTCGATCAGTTACTTTATTCAGGAAAAAAGCTTACAAGTAAAGAAATACATTACACAATACTCCAAGGCAGTCCTAGGCAATGTTTTGGTTTTTATTAGTTTCTGAAACAAGAACCCCGTAAGTGTCCAGGTAAAACTGAAGCATACAAACTGAAGCATACATATAGAATCAGAATCTCAGAATAACAAGGTTGGAAGAGACCTTTGAAGATCGAGTCAAACCATTCCCATCTAAGCTAAACCATACCCTGACCGCAGCGCAAAAGATCAGGTGCCAAAATACCTCTCAGTCCATTTTGCACTTCCCCTCTCCAGTATATACTCTTTTTTTTACTTAAAAAGACAGTATTGATTGATTATATATTGAATAGGCACTGTGCTTAGCCAAAGTTCCATTTCCACAACTGTTCAACAAATTTCTTATAAATCATAACAGCACACTGGGTGTGGGAGTCTGAGACAGATTTAGTGCCAAGACGCTAGAACTTGTCTTACAGTCTGCTCTGCCATGTTACCTTTTATTTCACTGCCAGAACTAGAGAGGAAAATAAAAAACAGAACTAGGGAAAAAAACCCAACAACATAGTTCGACCTCTTTGCAGTGCTGCTGAACACAAGTGTTCTGGACTCCATGGAGAAGACATAACGGAGCAAACAGAAAAGCAGCTCAGCATTGAGTCACCAGCCCACAGTTATCTTGTTATTAGAAATGCAATGTCACTTTACTTAGTGAAGGATGTTGAATTTTTATGCTTCATAAAGGGTAGGTATTTAAAAGGTGTTCTGCTAGACTGTTCAGAGCACCTTCTAAGGAATGATTGTCTCTATGTACAAGTAGCAGTACTCTTCACTGGTTATTATGTTACAGAACTCCTGATGCTTACAAAAACAGCAGAAAGTATGTTTTTGCAGTTGTTCCTCCTTTTTTAACAACCTCATAAAGGTAAGCAAGGAAAGGAATAGGACACTTGTTTGCAAGAGCCATTTTCCTGCTCTTAGAACATGTGTCTTAACTCTTTCCCTTCTGTTCCACTGAGCAACCCAAAGAGAGTTCTTCAGCCTCACTTACAGGCCCAGTGAGACATGAAGTATATTGTTTACCTCATAGTTAAAGGACAGAGCAAAATGCTGAAGTAATAAAGGGCTAAAGGAGGAGTTAGAAAACCTAACTGAAACCAATCTATCTGTGGCTAATCAAAATCCCTAAATGAAGGGGATCCCCGTATCTTACACTTCTCTGCTCTCCACCTACTGGGATATCAGACAAGGTAGACTTCAGTTTCACCTAAAGAGCTTTTGAGTACATAACTGCTTAAGAGAAGTACACATTTATGCAGTCACACTGAGAATCACACTAACTCTGCTCAAAAAAGAAACAACCAGAAGATTTTACTCTGACAGTCTAAAAGAGTCCGCTAGATTTAGTAGCGCCTCTGGGAGTCGCCTGCATTTTTCTTCCAAAACATAAATTTTAAAAAGCTAAAAAACTACAAGGTAGGCTCAAAGATTCTCACACCATCCATCTGAAATGCTGTTGCTACAGCATCAAAAAAAGTTCTCAACTTCCTTGCTCTACTTTACACACATGCTGCATATTTATTCCTGTACCATCCCTTGATTTCCCAGAATTATTTCTATGAGTTTTACCTTTTTCATGGCCATGCAACACGTGAGATCATGGTACACAATAGGCACGTGATCTTTAGAGAGGTGTACATCAAATTCCACATATGCTGCTCCCTACAGAAAATTGGAAGACAAGAGCAAAGCAAAAAACCCATTAACTGCTTATGTACAAAGACTACAGAACTGCCAACAGGTTGCCAAGCATTCACAGGTCCTGGATATCAACCACAAGTTGAATACAGCTGGATGTGACCAGTTAAGTCATATCTAACAATGGATTAGAAATGTAAAGAGAGGGGAAAAAAATCATATGGGGAAGTATTTTAAGTAAGGCAGGTTTGATATATATAGCTTACTTAATCTTGTAAACCCTCTAGTAACACTCTATTAAGAGCTTGATTTTAAAGAAAAGCTGAAATGATGGTTTTCAAAAAAAAACATAGCAGCTTTTGTGGTGCCCTTCCTCCCTCCTCCACACCAAGAGACAAGTGATTGCTACAAACTGGCAAAGCTTTAGGAAGATAGGGAATATACTGAGGAACTCCTGGAGTCACTAGTGAGTAATACAGTAGTTGTGTATTACAAGAACAGAAATAGCTGTGTCCAGTATTCTCCAGTCCTTTTCAACTGCATGTTATTTTCTGTTGAGTTTAAGGAGGAAGAAAGCTCAAACATAAGCTCCAAGTACAATCTTAAGGGAAATAAGGAGGGGCAGAAAAATACAGAGAGAAACAAGTTTTTATTTTTATTTTTCTACTTGACTGGTCATAAATCATTCCGTGGAAAAGCCTTCATCACATCACCATCCTGACTCACCTACCCTTTTTCAATCACTACAGAAAAAAATAGGACAGGCCTTTTCCAGCCCTTTTCTCAGCAGTGATATGTACCTTCTCAGCAGAGTGATGGTTTTCAGCCTTTGCAATCCACAGTCAAAAGTACTTTTCTGATGATGCTACTGACAACTCCACAGTGAATTTCTGCCTCAGTGCAAACCTACAGGCTTTTAACAAGTTCTCTGCACCCACTCAGAAATTAAGAGCTACTGTTTGTAAGGATCATTTAGTAGCTGTACTTTCCTTTCAGTCTGCAGTCAGTGCATGTTCCAGACACTGTGTTCAAATTATACTCTGACTCCAAGATGAGAGAACGCTGTCAGCTGTGACTCTTGGAGAGTACAGCACTCTCCAGTCAGTAGTCAATAAGCATTACTAGTCCAAATTCTGCTCCCATCCCTTTAACAACTTCAAAAGATGTTTGGTAAGAATCTACCTTAGTGAAGAAGCGATCCTACAAATGATGTAGTAGATGATCTCATAGCAGCAGCTTTAACTGTAACCACTTCAGTGACCAATTATTGGAAATAATGAAAGCGACCGCCTCAATCACAACACTTAAGTACCTGAAGCTAGTGCCTCCCAAACTTAAAAGTCTTATCTTAGATTTCAAAGTCTTCCTTGTAGCAAGCACTGAAACAAAGGTCTATTTTATTCTACCAGCTCAGCTCCCAAGTCTTGGACACCAATTTTACTTGGTGTCCAAACTTGGTGAACTACTTTACTCAGCAGTTCTCAAGCAAGACTTTTGCTAGTCTGTATGACAACAGACTCTAGCAGAGCCAGGATGTTATTTATTTCAGCACTCTGTCTCTCCAAGGCTGTGATTAAAATTTTTCCTGTATTAGAACACCACCAGAATGTATTATATGCAAGTCAGGATTTTTTTTTGAGGAAGTTGACAATGAGAGTCTAATCTAGCTATTATTGCCCTTCCTATCAGGGAATTTCCACTATGATTTGACGAAGCTTTGTATCAATGCAATTATTCATTGTATTGAATCATGGAGATAAAACATACAGGTCAAGTAAGTTTTAATTATACATGTACTATGTGTGTGCAGAGGTGCATACGTACATGACTAGCAGCATTCCTCAGAGAGGCAATAGTGTTTTCTTGAACTTTAGCAAGTCTGAAATAACAGCAAAGAAAAAGGTCTTGTTAGATGCAGCATGGCACAGAAGTCCATTGAAATAAAACAAACACAAATCAGAAGTCTGTTTTACAGAACACCCACCCAATTTGATACTGAAGTGACTTAAATGATTACAAGATTTTTAACTGCCCATTTCCTCAACTGATGTCAGCAAAACTAATCGTAACACCCACCTCACCCTGCCTGCCCAGATTAAAATGCAAATCAACTTACTTAGCTGTTGTTGTAGAATTTCCTGCTCCCCTGTGTCCAACATCTAGAGTTGTTCTTGGTTTCCAATATTTTGCATATGAAGCCCTCATATCACAATTGTAGCCCTGGATTGGCTTAATAATTATGTAGTCCACTACAAGAAAAGCAACATATGCTTCACATGTCAACAGGTAATGGATGACTTCCAGGAAAGTTATCTACATCTCTTTGCATCAACTGTACCTCTAACTTTCCCAATTGTCTTCCTTGGATTTCTGCTCATAATAGCAAGTGTAAGAATTCCAGCACTCTTTCCGAGTTCTGCAATTGTGGATGACAGGAGGCAGGCAGAACCTACATGACCTGGGAGCACATCGCCTTGTACTACTTTCTCACCTAAATCTTCCTAAAAACAAAACAAACAAAAAAACAACCAAAACACCTACTGTTACACATAATTGAGAACGCTAAACCAACTCTTCTTTCTCATGGAAACCTTGCTCCTCAGGAATACATATACAGGCATTAACGTAACAAATTTCTTGTGTGTTACAGAAAACCATAGTTTTAGGCTAAAAACTTTAATATAACACCGTATTACAAGTTGTAATCAGGAATATGAAACTGTTTATGGAAATGACATATATTTGTCTTTGAAAACTTAAGATTTTATAAGCTTTTCTGATCAAAATTGCATGCATTGAATAGCTTGTCTTCTAAAAAGCCCAAGTCCAGTTTATAACAAAGGTGAACTGGAATAATAGATATGCTTAAAATAATGTTTTATTCATTTGCAGAGGAGGAAGAGGGCAACTAGCACACAGAACATCGACTTCCTGAGCATCATCAGGTTCAGGAATTATGTAGCCACCTTACAATTATGAATGTAAGCGATCTAAGGGTACTTTTAGACTGAAGAGTGAATACTTAGGTTTCTTCAGCATAAACAGTATCAAGAGCCAAAAGTTATTTTCTTTTAAAAAGGCCTTTGAACATTAAAATCTTTCAGAAAAAAAATAGACTGAAAATAACAGATGTAGTAGTGAGTTGGGAAGGACCTGGTTTTAACATGCACTTGGTAGAAGAAATCTTATTTATAAATTAAAGAAATCAACACCAAGTAGTTGTAATTTAACTAGTTCACATACACATTGTTCAGATTAAAAAAAAAACAAACAAAACTGATCTCTGGTAAAGGATGAAAAAACAAATCAAGCAAACTATGTGCAGCAGTGCACACTAAATTTGAGTCTTATTTGTACTGACTTCTACGTTAGCTGAACCTGCAAACTTTCTGTGTCATACCGAGAGGGCTGAGAAAACCTCTCTGCAAAATGGGGCAGTGGCCAACAGTCTCCCAGCTTGTTTACACAAGTCCAAAAGAACACAAAATATCAGGCCAGTATGCCTGTCCTAGTAGCAAAATCTTCAAGGTAATTGACTCCTTCAACTCCTCAGGACAGACTAGAGTTGCTTCTTAGTGGCAGAGACACATACCTCAAAAAAATCAAAGATTAATTCCAAGTTATCAGGCTCCATGGTTTGTATAGTGTATTCTATCCATCGGTCTGGCTGCAAAGCATAACCACAGTCTGGCTGAGAGTGTCGACACTTATATTCGTTGTTACTTATTAAGGAGAACTCCACGGTGTTTGCCATTTTCTGAGGGACAGTAGGGGATGTTTTTTCTTGGCCCTCTTCGTCATCCTCATCTTCCTCTAGGCCTTCTAGAGTCAGTTTTACTCTACTCAACCAGAAATACGAAACAAACGGTTAAGTCTTTGGAAGCATTAGAGAATTAGACAGAAGCCTGAACAGAAGCTCATACAACAGGAATTCTCAACATCCCCGGCATAGTACCACTGTACACAGTGGGCCCTCACAAGAGTCACCATTTGCAGCTGGTGGCTAAATCTTCCTAAATTGAGATTTAAGTGCTCAAGTTGCTTCCAAAGCTGGAACTTGGGTAAATGCAGAAATTATAGTAATGGTCTGAGAAGCAGCACTGCACCAAACTAACAGCTTGGACTGCAAAACAGCCAGCTTTTCTCCACAGGATACAGATACTGCTAAAACTGTAACAAAGAAGCAGCAAAGATAGCAGTAATCAGATCAATACCTGAGTGTTGGTGGCTGCTGCTAAGCACATACATAAAAAACAGTCTCTCTGAACACTGAAAAGGCAGGTAAGTGTGTTTTATTAGACATAAACAAAATAATCTGAAATAATTAAGTCCCTTGAGAAAACCTAAATGATCACTTAAAAGTAAATAATGCAATTTCTGAAAAATCCTGGACTGAAAAAAATGAGGCTTTCTTTAAGACTCAGTATTCATTATTACACAGAGCAGAACTTCCACACAGAATGAATTATGCCTGATGGAAGTAATCCAAATCCCTTCCTCAATCATCTAAGTAGTGGATGGGATAAAAAGTTAACATTTATTTAGATGCCAATTCACTAGTAAAACTGAAGTTGTATCTCAAAGCAAGAATTATAATCCAAATGATCTCTATGAGTAAAGTCCACATTCTTAATGCCCTCAAAGAAAAAAAAAAAAAGGCAAGTTTGTACAGCATCTTTGCTGTGACAAGAGATACTGCTCTAGCAGGTGAGAGTCACAAAAACTACTTGGGCAGATCTAACGTTTTAGACAGCGTGTAGAAAATGGAATATCTAAAATGATTACATTCCACCTATCAAGTTTGAATTTCAGCCACCTAATTTAGACAAGTATCAGGCTTTAGAAATTATCTCTACCCGCTACAGCACACAAAGAAAAACTTCAAAGCTCTAGAGCACAGGACACAAATATTTATTTAATACAACATTGTGCAGTGAGAATTAGCTTTTGCCTTACCAGAAGAGCTGGGGGAAGGGAAGAAAAATAAAATATCTTAAAAAAAAATTGAGTGTCAGACCATCAAAATACAGCACACAGTACAGAGATAACTCACAGGGTAACTGAGTGATCTGTAAATCAATTCAACAGTGATAGGCTGGAAGTTGCTCACGTTACAAGCTCAAAAATCTGATTTCTAGCTTTTTTAATGTTTTCCATTAAAAGAAATTAGGAAACCATAACCCTTTTTGAACAAGATGAGCTGTACAAAAGATTAGCAGTGAGAGAAACACTGTTAAATCTGCCAAATAATCTGAGAACTCCTGCTCCCCTCTTCCCTATTCCTAACACATGGCTAACTTACTACCAGAACAAGCACTTTTGCTGAGGGTTGTTAGTAGTAATACTTCTCTGAGCACATGATGATTATCAGGCCACAGTTAAGGAAAAGAGGTTCTCTCATCTCTACTTTCTTTTTTATTGTTTCATTAAAAAAACACAACTGTGAAAGACACAGAAAACAGTATGTGCTGGGATAAAAACCACAGATCTCAAAAAAGCATGTGCACAGAGGAAAGGAGTGGGGAATGGGGAGCGGGGCAGCTCCAGATCCCAAACATTCAAGACAGAGGAGATCAAATACTCAGGGCAGTAGTGCAGTCCTCAAAACATCAGGACTAACATACCCACTTTTATCAGTCCACAGTATGCTTACGCATGTTTTTTGGGACACCTCTGCAGATAAAGCAGTCAAACTGATCTAAAGAGCAACAGAAGTGACCTCAGAACGCTATTACATCCATCACCCACATTGACTGGAAATCTGTAATGCCGGTGGAGCATTAACCATATATTAAACGGAGAGGGCTGCTTACTTTGGTAATGAGTATAAGTAGTAAAGCAACAAGAAGACCCAGAAACCTTCTCCCTTTCCTATCCCCAAATTTCCACTCCCATGCTGCAGTTTTTGAGGGGGAAAAAAATGAGCAAAGAAGAAAATTCTGAAGATGAGAGCAGAGAACTACTCAAGAACACTACAATTCCAGCCAAGAAGCGGAAAACACCAAGGCAAGTAGGGGGTAAGTGTTTGTGAGGCAGCTGTTACCTAATGCTTAACTTGTGCTATCACGTCTACTTTATAAATATGTAATAGCTTAATAACTATCAGAAAGGCAAGAGCTGAGAAGTATTAAGTCAACAGTGAAACCAGAAGTTGTTTGACTGTCTTCCTTTGTTGAAACAGAAACTGTTTTGACACTACATTAACAATAAAGAGGTAACCGAAACACACCACCGATTTAATGTTATCATGATAGTTTTACAAAGCACTTGAACACCTGGAAATTGGCCTGACAGTACACCCCTATTAGCAACCAAAATTAATTTAAAGGCTACATTAATTAATTTTAAAAAAAACACCAAATAAAGCAGCAGAATTGACAACAAACATGAGACAATTTGCAAACTGAGATAAGCGATCTCTTACCTAAACCTTGACGTTTTAAATTTCTTCTTAGATATCACTACAGGTGGCTTCTCAGAATAATGCAGACGTAATCTTATTTCTGTTTGACATGTCAGCCACCCAGCATCCACAGTTTCAATACCATCTATCAAAAACGTAAAAAAAAGTAGAAGACACTTTAATAATTTATTTTCTAAAGGGAGATCTAAACAGTTTAGCATACAAAATATAAATACAGTTCCCTTGACAACATCTTCCAGACAATCCTCCTTATCATCAACTTCATTGAATAGTATTTTCAGAGCAATTGTTGAGTGCATCCTTTCACCTGTCTTTTTGTAACCACTCAAGATAGGCAACGGGTTTTGCAGTTATTCGTTGGTTTTTAAGGGGATTAATTACAAATAATAATCCTTGCCACCTTTACACGTAAATTCTCTACAGGAGAGCACTAGGTATTTCAGTAATTATTTTATTTATGGTATCAAGGGCTAAGTTAAGTCTCCAAAAGAGATGTAACATTCCCTTTATCCTGGCATATCTCAAGACAGGGAACACCTACAAGAGCTCTGATGATTCAGATGCAACTTGAGACTCCCTGTTTCTACTGAGATACAATTTCAAAATCAACACCAGTAAAGCAGTGTTAAGTCTGGAAGGCAGGATATAGCAACAGATACAATGGGGAAACACAGCATGGAGGAGTATTCTCAGCCTCACCATCAGGACAAGGAAAGCCTACAAACAGGTTGGCCAGCAAACACAACCTGCCAAGACTAGGTGCTGAAGCAGCCCTTGCAGTTTCTAAATGTTCTTAGAAAAACATATCACTCCACGAGGATATGAAGAAAAAAGGAAAAGAGTTTTAAAACAAGATGCATGAGACAAGGTAAGAGTTACTGTATGCACCACAGAATTGAGATTGAAGTGACAGTTGGGTTAGACCTGCCAAAAGCAAGACATAAGGTTACACAAGAGCATGAGGTTTGTGCTCATGAAGAGTTTCTGGCAGTTGTGTGCTGAACTGAAGAGGGAGACTGTGTACATTGAGGGTAAGTGATAATGTTTTTCTAGGCAGAAAGAGGTGTCTCCAAGGCTGGGTTTTAAGACAAAGCTAACAGCCTTTTCTGTATTTCCAAAAATATATGCCCATGCTCATGTGCTCACAAATTTCAACCTTTATCACCAGTACACTAACAATACTTCAATTCCTAGCAGCCTTTCATTAACATCAGAGGGGATTATAGACTGTGTATGAATTTGTAAATGCTGGATATGAAAATAACCATGCAAGCAAAGAAAACAATCAGCAGTAACAGACAACTCCCGCTCAAAACTAACTTGGTATTTCAGAATACTGTTCAACTATGATACTTAAGCCTGTTAAAATTAAATACATGGGAAAGAGCAAAGGTCAATATATCTCACTTACTACGGATTCCAAAGTATCCATCGTCAATAATAATTTCATTTTCTAGAATTAAAAGGAGGGGGGGAAAAAATGAAAGGAATAAATTAGTATTCACATTATAAAGAATCCTCACCAAATTAAATTAATTCTACTTTTTAATTTCATTTCTAAAAATTGTATCTAACACAGAACTGGGAAAACTGACACAATAAGCACGTTTCTTGCAACCTTCTACAAAGCTTTTTCACAATTTTTGCTTTTTCTTAGTTTCTACAAGAAAAAAATACATCAATCAACATACAAAAATGCCACTCTATGTTTTACCTTAAGAAATATGAACTGAGAAAAGCAAGAGGGTTGCATAATCTCCTCGTTTAATGCAGTGTTTTGCTGATAGTATCTACATCTTACTGAAGTGCCAAAGACACTAAAGCTCCTTGCAAACATCCAAGAAAGCACATTTATAATTAAAGCTTCCATAGCAAGTTAGTCACAGTCAAAAAGCTTATTCTGCCCATGTGACAGAAAGCAATTTAGGGTGAAATATTCAAACATTAATTCCACACTTTTATCTTTACCCTCTCCAAAGTTTTAACAACTAAAGTCTTAAGGCATTAAGTAAATTCACCAGCATTAACAGAATTGCAGGAGACTAAAATTACGTGTTTCTCAAAACATAAATCTTAACAAAATTGTCTCTACAGCCATCAATCCCACTTTGTCTAAGAAAAACCTAGACAACAATTTATCTAGGACCATAATGAGAAAGTGCTAACATCACTGTTTTGCTGCATTTTCTTAAAGACTGGTTATGAACCATCTAGTGCCTTTTTTGGGGAAAAAGTTCTGAACGGTTGGGAATGAAGTTATCCATATTTAGAGATACAGTCTAGACCCTAACAGAGGGCAGTCTGCTTCCCCAATTAATTACTGACAAATATGGAGTCATAATTTTTACATGAGTAGAGGCATTTAACTAACTCAATTGAAATTTAAAAAAAAAGGGGGGGGGGGGAGAGGAATGATCAGAGAACTGTTAAGGATAACAGTTTTTTCCAGATACTTTCAAAAAGACATTCTTGCAATGCACCAGAAGGTATTTAATAGATGTAAATTCCTAAGTGTGGAGAAAATTACACTTCTCACATCCTAGAAAAGCCAGTGCATAAAACACACCATCCCAGAGCAGCATAAGAGATCTAAATTACAAGCTACAAAGGTTGCTCTTAAAAAAACCTTTTTGCCCTGTTCAGAAAAGTATCAGCAACTTGTATGCAAGTCCACATGCCACCCTTCCTTCCAGCAAAATAAATTTCTGTTAAATTGAGTCCATGCATGGTTTCATTTACATTAATCTATTTTCTTAGAAGAAGCCTAATTAAGAATTTTTGCATTAAAATTTTACTCATGAAATAGTAGCTAAATAAAAACAGCAGTGACTTCACACGCTCCCCCCACCCCCATTTTGTCTAAAAAAATATGGATCCTTAGTCTCAAAGAATTAAGCTTACAAAAAAATCATTACAATACTAAATTGATAAAAACCCGTATCATCAAGGATGACAGCAAACAATTTCACAGCCACTCATTTAAGCTACTTATTTAAATATATACGTATATTGAGAGTAAGGCCCATTTGTGCAAAGAAAAAATTTATACCTTCAACACATTAATAAATTTAAGTATTTCAAAGCTATAGTTATCATTCCCTCTAAACCAATGTGCAGCATATTAGCAACCTTATGCATATGCCTCAAACAGATGCAGTTGATGCCCATACCTAAAGGGGTAATTGATCGTGGTTGTAGATGAGTCTCCCACGTGTGAACTATGACTTCGCAGGGACCATCGATAGTCTGTAATTTAAAAGTTAAATGTCTGCAATAATTTCTTTTGTTACATCTGATTTTCTACCCATGAAACTGTTTGGGATGGTTGTGAACTAAGCTTACAGATTTAAGAAAGAAAAAGATGGGGGAGAACAAAGTGGGGAGAGAAAGGGAGAGAGAAAGAGAGAGAATATGAAAGAAAGAACACAGCTCAACCTCCTTTCTTACCCCTGCAAGTGCTGATGACACTATCTGATGTGTCAGGTCATGTTATATAATGACAAAACTCGTGACAAAGTCTGACAGGGTGGAAAAGTTATTATTAATTAAGAATTATTAAATCTTTACTGCTTATAGCTACTTAACTGAATCACTTCAGTCTCCTTCTGATTCAAAATCCAGGAACTCATTAAGCATGCTTTCTGTTTTCTTAAGATACCATAGCAAGAATTTATGAGAAAAAACGTATCCCACACCTCTAACTCCAAAGAGCACTTAGCAACTACTCATGTAGTTAACAGTTGCATGTGTGGGCTCTCCCTCAAAATTTGCTTGGCTAATTCATAGTCTGTAAAATACAGTTACTTTAATTGTGGTAGAGAAGAGCAAAGTACATCTAATTAAAACATAAGTACATGGAATTTCGCTGCCTCAGAACACAAAAAAACCACACTGATAGAATCCTCTCAGCCAGAAGTGAAGCCCATGCAGTCTGTTCCATTTGGAGCAGGATAAATTAGTATCTTCCACCAAAAAAATTACTGTCCCCCAAAAGCCTGTACTTGTTGGCAAACAGCCACAACTTAGATAATCAGAACAGCAACTCAATTTCTTATTTCAAAAGAATACAAGCCTGAAATATCTTTCAAGATCAAAGATTTTAGGTAACCACAGGAAGGACATGCCAATTCCCAGCTCAGTCACCATCAGAAGTTCCAAGTTTCCCTTAATATTGCATGGCTGCTTATCAAAAGACAACTGTCAAATACCTGTATTTGTTTGTCATTTTGGGCCTAAGTATTTCTTATTTTCAAAAATATTTGCTACTGTTGCACACCTGAGTCAAAAACTTCAATGCCAACTTGTCCCAGTACTTCAGGTTGTTGTTTAAAGAGATTTCAGATCAACAGGGACATCAAGACAAACTTTGAACTCATCAGTACAATTCCACAGTACCGTAACACTTTGTTATCTTACAGCTCACTACATTCTTTAGCAGCATATGGGATTCCTTGGCACATATCAAACACATTTGATCTACTATGCTTTTGGATGAGTTAACAGCAAACACCAAACATTTAAGAAGTGCTCAGTAAGATAAATTTGCTCATATAAGGAATTTAACTTTTCTAATGAACTCAGAGGTATCTATACTTAAGGGTTATGTCAGAATAACATACTTATCTTTCAAGATCAGCTTTAAAGATAAAATGCATGTAAATCTAAATAACATAATATGATACTATTGTTTTCAGTTTATTCCTATTATGGGGCAGTTTCAATTCCCTCCACTGCTGCTGCCACAACGATCACTCTTACAGACTTCTAGCAAAGTAAATAATGAGAAGCTTGCTCCCCCTCCTTTCACAGCAGATGCATGCTTCCAGTCTGTTCCTGAAGCTGAACCTTCCTAACATCAGGCAGGCCTGTAAGCTCTCCCGTGAACACACGCGGCACTTGTAGCTTGTGAGCTTAGGGAATGCAAATCTGTCCTAACATGGATTAAGATTCTCACTTCAACAGCTAAGCAAAGGTTTTTCTTTGTAGAAACCCCCAACATATAGTATTAAAATACCAACACCAGTTTATTTCAAGTACTGTAACCGTATGTTTTAATTTTGGGTTCTGAAATCATGAAGAAGAAATTGAGTAACATTATCCCAACACTAAGCACCACATGCTAGATACATTCAGGAAAACTCCATCCCCTGAAAGGAATACAGTGAGCTGACTATGCACTTCCTCTCAGGAACCTTCAACACTTTCTACACAAATAACAAGCAAGCAAAACTACCTGGGGAAAAAAAAAAAAAAAGGAAGAGTGCAGTGGATCAGAAAAACAGGCACAGGCATGCCTGGGAGCCCTCTTACAGTTCCTTCTCAGAACATCCTGCAGCCAAGGTGTTTTAACTGCACGCAGCAGAAGCCATTGTTACAATGAGGTTAAAATGCTGATGTGATTTCAGTGGCATATACTAACCACATTTAAAGAACCAACCTGTTGAGATCAGCCTGTAGAAGTTAATGATGTGTCATCAGTGCTTGCAGTAAAGTAACGTTATCTAAAAAGTCAGCCTCTGCAAGGACAGTCTTAAAAGGGCACCTAATCCAACAGGCACTACACTGACATTATACTAAGTGGCATTTTATGGCATGGATCCCTCTCTACTAACACAATTATTTTTTTAAGCAAATATAAAAATTATGTCAACTTATATTTAGGCAAACAGCTAACAATTTAAAAACTTTTAAGGGACACTCAAATTTTTTCTGAAATTCTCAAGTCCTCTTTCATTGTCAGAAGCCCAGCTGATATTGCACACCTTGGAAATAAAGGGTAAAATGACCATGCAGCATAATGTTCCAGAGGTTCAACACAGTCTAAATGCACAGTCTGAATCAAGTGCTTGGGTGCTCAGTA
Source organism: Gallinula chloropus (assembly GCF_964237585.1). Classification (NCBI taxonomy): domain Eukaryota; kingdom Metazoa; phylum Chordata; class Aves; order Gruiformes; family Rallidae; genus Gallinula; species Gallinula chloropus. Next base: position 66,741,518 of record NC_140087.1, read on the forward strand.
CAATTAAAGAATGAAAGCACTTCTGTGGATGTTTTTATTACGAAGACCACTTCTGAAATCCCTGATCCAAGGCAGCACAACAGAGCAGGCATTGGGGGGGGGGGAATCCTAAAGCCACCACCCATAACTATATTTATCCAACTACACTTTGTTTGCTATGTTTCAAGAATATTAATCTACTTCCAGAACATGAAACAGGTAAAATCATTAAGATTTAACTGGATTTCTGACAAAAAAGCTCTGTATTTCTGTACCATCTAAGCAACAATAAGCACAAAACCAGTCAACCAAACAAAGCCATTTAGCCACCCTAACTAACTTTGTGAGGCAAGAGTACATATAAGTCACCTGCCAGGAAGTCCTGGGCTAAGTAGTATTTCTGTGAAGAGTTTAACACACATTTTGCTATCTCAGCACACTCATGACAGCTGTGTTTCTTTGTTATTGTCAGATTAACCATGTGTTGTCAGTCAAGTGAAACCTTTTCTAAGGCATCCCAATACTACATTACTGAGCCTAAACCTAAGTTTCACTCATCTCTATTACTGTATTCCAAGCACTAAATGGGCTTGGATTCATTTACATTTTTTGGCAGAGTAATTTTCTCATTTGAAACTTCTATAATCAACCAGTATCCTCCTAAATGTGAAAAACGTTCATTAATCTAGTTTTAGATGTCCTGCTACATGCACGGATTACTTAGTTACCACACACTTTCCTTGAAAAGAACTTGCATGCTTATTTACTGACTGTTGGAAAAACAAGCATAGAACACAGCTTCACAGGATAAGGTATGTGTGTTCCTTATGTGTTTTTGAATATGGTCATGCAAACTATACATATCAAAACATTCTCCTAAAACAAACGGTATATACAATTCCGGGCAAGGGGAGTTTGGTTCTCCCACTGTCCCTGAACAAATAGGAGGTATATGTCAATCAAAACATGGGAAGATCCTCACAGTAAGATCCTGACCTATGTTTGACAAAAGAACAAGCCTAAAGCAAAATAGCTTAAATCACTGCCTTATTTCATCAAGTGTATTTATTTTTCTTTTAAAGTGATGATAACGTAAGTCACCTAAAGCATGATGCTTACCACATAGGAAAAGCTCGTACATGCAGGAGCCAAGACTTGCAACACTTTCATAGAAAAATGTTCATTGTATATACATCTGTGAGAATATTTGTATTCCCACAAATATTCTATAAACTTCCTATGACTTCCAAGCAAAATAATTTAGCTGACATTAAATTATGACTTTTTCTTAAAGGAACATGAGAAAAATACTTCCTTATTTTTTTTTTAGCAAGAAATAGTATTTTTTTGCAAAGTGAGAGTTGTTATATGTATTATCATATCTAGTCTGTATCAATATTTTGCATAAGAATTATTATTTCTCTGTGTAAACATTATCAGCCCCAGCTTTGCCACCATGTCCATCTCAAGCACCTTCAAAGATGCCATTGATATCAAAAGGAAGGGAACAGTAACTTCAGCTGGATCTGTCTTCAGCATGATTTACTGAGTTATGTGGTGTCAAATTCATATATTCAGACTCCAACATATATTTAAAACGAGACACCTTCAAGTTACCCTACTGCAGGCCATGATACACAAAATCACGCTGATACAAAAAGCTAACACTGTCTTGAAGGATCATTTATTCTAAGCTTATCAAATTAAATCACATGTAATGCCTAATGAAAAGAATTACTGAAACAAAAATATTGAGAATAATTTAACTTAGAAGTATGCTTTCCTCAGAGTTTTTAACACTAAAGTCATCCATATGCTGTCTCATTATTACTACACTGCGAATTACATTCTTATTAGAAAGAATTCCTGTTAGAAGGATCCAGCTTTTTCATAATTCTTAAAAAAATTTACAGAAAGTGGAAGAAAACATTGTTGCTGGAATACTTTTGTCAAAAGATTGTATGTTAGGAGGATCAAATCCTGTGCATTTAACAGGCACAGGCTAGACACTGCTAAGCAGGTAACCATGTACCCTGACAACTCACATACTGTTCTCTTAGGATGGATTTCTTTTATCCTGATTTATATGCAGTAGCTCTTTATGCTGATATTCCATAAAATGTATACTTACCTTGGCAGACTCTGCATCACACGGTACATAAAGCGTGCACGATACAGAGCACCTACTTAAAGAAACACACTCACCAATACATATTGCAAACTTTTTCAATTAATAAAAATGAGATTGTGTTGTTTATGAGCACATTTTCTGCCAATCTGTTCTCATGAGGTATGCTTTTTCTAGCATGCTATCGCATACATTTTGAACTTACAGGCATTTGAGAGAAATAGAGTTCCATCAGGCCTCAGTTTCATCTCAGAAAAAGAAATCTATTGGCCTTCCTTCTTTTTCCTCAGAACTTCAACATCATTAGACTATTTTACATGTAATGAAAAAACAGAATGCAGTCTCGTTTCATTTAAAAATCAGTATCCTTCATTGAAATGATACCTCTGTCAAATAGGGTTTTTTCAGTGAAATAAAGGCCAGTCCAGCTGGCACAAACTCACACACTCCTGACAGTAATTTAAAATACTTAAAAAGACATACACTGGATGATTCTAACTCCTTTGCACATTTAGCTACAGCTTTCAGAATCCCAATTTCAATCAAGTACTAAAGCTAGGGTGAATGGCTACAGGATATAAATAGAGTAAGAAAGATGGCAAAAATAGCTTTAAATTGATTATTTCTTACTGCTACTACTCATCATTAAGAAAACAGTTAAAGAGTAGCTGCTTATTTTCCAACATTAGTCTAACTTTCCTGTATACAGTCTTCATCCCTAGACTGACAAACAGCTTGTCCCTTAACCCCAGTATTTCTACAGACTGGTATACTTCCACGTACACTGAACTCATGTGCAACTCTGACATCAGCACCTGAAAAACACACCCATGTCTTGTGCATTCCCCCACACAAATACCCATATAAAAACCTAGAGTACACACTGGGATGCCCCATTCCTTGTTTTACTTTTTCAGTCCAAGAAACTAATTATGCAGCACAAAAGCTAGCTCATGCTCTTCATGCTTCTCTAAAAAATTCTGCAGTAATTAAAAAACTCTAGCAGATCAGGCAAATTTAAATACACCTGCTCACACTAACCATTTTTCTCCTGCTATCACTTGCTTCCATTCTAGACATGCTCACTCTGCTGAAGTTCCTATTCAGTCAGGAGTGTAGAAGTTGTTATAGCCCTACTATAATGAATGAGAGCTTCACCATATCATTTATGCTTTATAATTTCACCATCATTGGAAGTTTTAAACACACTGACACTGGCAAAAAGACAGAAGACAATTTAACAAATATAACTGAAGTTAAGAGCATTTGGTCTTGTATTTCCAAGAGTGAACTGCTTGTGTTTCCACAAGTGTTTCATATGTTGCAATCTAAAATTTCTTTCTAAAAACCTCAAGCTTAACTCAGAATATCCTCTTTACTTCAAATAAGCTTAATCCTTTATTTTATTTTTACTAGGGATGAGCCAATTTAAAACAGAAAAGGTTGTACATACCTTAGGTTCTAGGAAGTACCCTTTAAAATACCGATACCAAACAGGAAGTCCTCTAGGAAGCTCTACAGTAGCCTTCCATAATTGACTGGGGGGAAAAAAAACCCAAACCATTTCAAAATACAGCCTAAGAGCCACCTCAGGCATAACGTGTGTTCTAAGTGACATTCCATATGATGTGTTGCTGCAAGGTTTCTACTACAAGGCAACTTAACCAAACACACAAAAAGCACGATGAATATTTAGAAGTTAAATCACACTTTCTAATCTACAGATCTGAAGAGTTCTAATGCAGCAAGAATTCTTATCCTCATTTAACAGATAGGTAAAACATGATTAAATAATTCTGGGACTCATCCAAGATCACACAGCAAACACTGACAATTATAAACGCATCTCTTGAGCCACGTTCTCCTGCATCAGTGAACAACAGAACACCTTTTTAAGAAAGTAGACTTATTCTACTGCATTTAAACACACTCATGTTTTTATACACATACAAACCACTTAAGTTTCAATGCAGCTCTAATTTTAAATATTCCTCTCCCCAAGTCTCTAATCACAATAACAACCTGTATAGGTTAAAGAGAAGGTTGCTGTATAGTTATGGGACTAGGAATTTTCCATAGCGGTTTCTTATTGAAGAGGTCTACAACTAAACTACTGAAATATGACACCCACAATGGCAGAACCATAATCTTGAACTTGAAAAGCATACCCAGATTTAACATTTTCTCAAACACATTCCTAAGTATTCAAAATATTCAAGGGCAACATAAATTCTGGGGAGTTTTATTTAAAGCACGTGTAGGTCAATAGCTTACAGAGTTAAAGCCAGAATAAATTGTTGCTGCAAAACTCCAGCTACTTCAACAGGATCAAATAAAAAAAGCCAGAAAACCCAACTTACCGATCATCAGTTTGGAGGACCACTGCAACTTGTGGATTCCAGTTTCCCAAAGCACTGCAGCTTCCACATATTGCAAAAACCTCTCCTAGGAAAAAAAAAAAACCAACAGAAAAACTCCACAATCACCATTACTCAAACCTATACAGAGTTAAGTACAGTCCACATTCAAATATTTTAAACACCCATCCAAATTCCTTCTTTTTGGTTCAGAAACTAGATTTCCCCACACACCCAGATCATCATCAGTGTTTTCTTCTCCATCATAAAGAAACACCACAGAGAGAGACTACTGACAACCCCAGCTTTTAAAAGAGCTGGCTTCCAAATTCTCCTGCAGTAGCACTGTTCAAAAATCTCTGCCAAGGCAGTAGACGGAATTTCCATGTAAAACACTTATTGTCACGAAGAACCAGGTTTTTTTCTATATATTGTAGAGGGCTGTGGGCTTTAGTTATACACACACACATCCGCACACACACAGAGTACTGAGTAACGTAAGCATTTAAAAATATAATTCTTTGAAAATTACACCTACTATCTAAAGAGTACAGACAAATAAAAGGTTGCTAGCATCATCAGCAAGACAATACATCCATTTCATTTTGTTCCTGCGAGACACGAGATTAATGTTGCTGCTATGCTTTCTGGTTTTTATCCTATATAAAAACACAATGCTGTTGAGGGAAAAAAAAACCCACAATCCAAACGCATGAAATTGTCACTCTATCTACATTAATGCATATATACATATGGAAAACACAAAATACGACAGTAGTATGAGAATGCTTGATTCCAGGACATTCAGGAGTTAAAGTTAACATTTACATAAAAAAAAAAAGGGTAAGTTGCAAAGTTTTATGATGCATATGACTAAGAACAACCACAATGATAAATATACAGAAATGCAAAATGAGTATATATATATACTTTTACAGAGTTTCAACAGGATTTTTTAGACATGAAAAAAGATAATTTGCGGTAGAAGTAGAAAATGTGAAGTTCTTAAAGTGTATTTATGCATCATCTGATTTACCTTTTAGCCTAAAGGTCTAAGAACTACCACAGTATTAGAGCAACTTCTAAAGTAAATGCAATAAAAACCCCAATACTGATATTTACTTCAGCCTCAAAAGAGAAAATATCCAAAAAGTTTCCAACAAAGTTATCCTCAAATCAAAGTATACACAAGGAAGTTCAACTAAAGTTAAATTTACCCTAATATGAGGGGATGGGGGACACACATAGCCAGTTTGAGAAAAAGTAGAGAGAGTATCCAGAACTATCCTGTATGCTGCATCAATAGGTAAAGCAAGGATCAAATTGATCACTGAAAACTCCAAGATAAAAAAGTATTAGCCTTAAAGCAAGATATAAGAATCTGTGATGGTGTTTACAAACTGGGAAAGCGGTAGACACTGTTGAAGCCACAACAGTCTCAAGACAAAGTAGGCAAGCTATGTACAACACAGATACACCAACTTTTACTAAGCCAAATATCATAGCTGGAACTTTCAAGACTGGAAAAAAACCCACACAGCTTTCAGCATGCACTTATGCCTCTAAAACCATGTCCTTTTTTTCCAGCTATACAGGGTAATCCAGTAAGTTTGTCACCAGGTTTGTTTATGAAAGGAATGCCCACAGACCCAGTGGTTGTAAAAAAATTTACAAGAGCCAAGAATTAAGTAAAACAATTTGTTGCTAAAAAGTCTTCCTGAGAATTTTAAACCACAAACCTGTAGTGCTGCTACTGGCAGCGCTCCTTCAGCTGCACCAAAGAGGAAGTTACTCCAGGCCTTCTGCCCAGTCTCAAAGCTTGCAACAGCCTCAGTGATGTTGCAATTCCTCTGCTTGGGCCAGCTTTGTTGGAGCAGAATCCTTGTGTACAGTTGGGAGCTAGAAGGTCCATTTTTTGATTCATAATAGCTAATCTGTGGCTACCTAACAGTCTCTTGGTATGAGACTGCATCCTGGGGAAGACCTAAAGGAGTCACAGCCCGTAGTCAGTGACTCTTCCTTTCACTAGAATGATGCAAAAATGAAGGACTCTGTGTCACAAATACATAAAAGCCTAACTCAATGTATTGGGCCTCATCACTGATTCCTGAAGTAGTTTGGCTAGAGTGAGTGAGTCAAAGCATCATTCCTCTGCTGGTGATGCCCTGTTATCCTGCCAGGTAGCCTAGAACTGGCTTTGACAAAATGAAGGAACAGTGATGAGGACACAAGGAGTATATTAGCACTCAGGGTGAGCATACTTGTCTCAACCTACTCACCATGGTGAACTAACAAAAATCAGTATGTGATATTTCTAAGTATACTAAGGATTTTGCTTTTTGTAGAACTGCTGGTAGCTCTGAAAACATTTTTCTTCTTCTACAAGACCACTGAATCTCAAAGTTCTTCTTCCCTGGTCAAAACCAACAGTTTCCATATTGTTAAGCAAAGCAGAAGCAACCGCCTGTGCCACCCCTTTATGCTACACATATAAATTCATAACCAGCCACGGAGGCAGGATCTCATTTACTCCTAATCCAACTTTTGCTGCAGGTATTATCAGTAAAAGAGAAAGCTACACATGGACAGTCAACTTTGCTGGTGACAATGCCATCACAACAGCGGAAGCAACACTGTATACAGGGCAAAAAGAGCCTGGCTCATAACATTCCATTGCATAGCTACACCAGTGGTTTATAGCCTCACTTGATCTAAGGTAAATTTATTCTTTACTTTTAAAGCTTTCTCCAGAATGCTATAAAAACACTAGTCCTTACTAAAGCCTTCATGTCACTGACACACAATCAAATGGGAGAAACACAAGAGGTCTAACATGTGGCAGATGTCAAAACCTTAAAGTGTTTTTATCATTCTCCTTTCCTGCTCTCCTCCAACTACAACAGAAACTTATGCCATCGAGTATTTGTCTGTAGCAGGAATTTTGCCAATATGTACACGCCCCCACATCCATCTGCTTCTGCAAGGCAAATACCAATTATTTTTTTGGTGACCTTCCTTCAAAGTTCCTAAAGATGAAGGTCAAAGTGATAAGCACAATTTATCTTACACCTTGTGTTCCTCACTGAGATTACAAGTTACATTACTCATTTTTGTATTGATACAATATTGAATTAGGCAGCATATTCTTTTCGTTCTTCACTTCAAGTACAGGTCACATCTTGTTACGGAGGACTTTCAGCAGGGATGCAGAGAGAATAAGAGACAGAATAAACATGCCAATGCACATCTGACTACCATGGTCTAGAATGTAAATCCTTGTTTCCAGGGAATAAAAAATTACTAGAGACAGAACACTGATTTTGTAACAATTATAACCATTTCAGTTAGCATCAAAACCTCTAGCACACGATTAAATTGCTGTTTGAAGAAAGAGGTAAAAAGTAATTCCCAAATAATTTTCAAATTCCTACATGGAATTTCCTAATTAACATATTATACAGTGACTTACATTCTGGTATTTCAACAGAAATGTTCCTCTAACTTTGAGGAGAAAAAACAAAAACAGCCTTTGAACATTCTTCTATTCCATTTTCTTCAAGTTAAACCACAAAAAAACAGAAAGCATGATTTGGGTACCTGGTACTGAGGGTCCTCTTATTTCAAAAGTGACTTGAGAAGAGGTCATACTTGCAGAACTTTTATCTTAGGATAGTTGAAATCTCCTATAGTGGGAGGAAAAGATATCACATTTCAGGAACAATACACCACATCTTTTGCTGTTGTAAGCAAGAAGGAACAAATCCCACAACTTGCAGGGAAGCAAGCCACTGTGATGTTACTGTTTTGAGTCAGCAGCAAAAATAGATAGCTCTTTAAAATCAGCAGCAGCCCCAGAAAATACCTGCAGAAAATGCTGGCATGCAAAAAAGGCTATAAAATCAAATAACATGTGCAAGCATCAATGTGATCCAGCATTCATCAGTCTTAAGCAGAGATGTTTCAGTAATCTGTGTTTTGACCACTTGTGCTCCCAAAGAGTCCCCTGGAGGTTTTAAGACATTTAGGATTATGACCTTTGGCAAGCAGTAACTTCTGACTGGCTCCCTGTGCTATTCTCTGGCATTCTCTTTAAAACACAAGAAGCGTGTCAAGCACTACCACCTTGAAAGAAAAAGGGGAAGAGAACCCATGTTAGATGACAGTTCTCTGTTGCCACAGGTAGAGATGTCCATCACATTGGACTCTGCTCCCCTACGAATGCTTCTAACCTTTCACAAAGAGCACCATGAAGTAGAAGCACCAGTCTCCAAAACACCGCAGCAGGAAGGGAGTGCCTACAGCCTCTGCAGTCACAACAGTAGTTGGAGGATTGATCCTGCTTCAATTTTTTACCCTCTTTCAATACACAACTTGATGGGAAGGAGCTGGCAAAATCCCACGCTCCCCATTACAGCAGAAACACTATTGATGTAAAATACCCTTTTACATTATTTATGAAAACAGTAGTCATACTAAAATGCAAGTCTGGATGTTGCTAGACTAACTGTACTCTTTTGGACACAGGCTGCAAAACAGTCATACTAATTATATACAGAATTAATTTTGCAATGCTCTCAACTAATACATTTCTTTATATCACTACCGTTTGGGTTTGGTTTTTTTTTTTTAACCAAGCGAGTATAAGCACAGCTGGTTTTGAGCAGGACAAAAGCACTTTATGTCACTACAATGCTGGTCACCAACCCTTTAGTAACAGATTTAATAATGACAAGAAAAACTAACAGCACTACAGAAAAATCTGCCTTTCATTAGTTCTACTACAAACTCTTGCCTTCAAAGGGCGCTTAAACAGATACCCTGAAAGCATGAAAAGCTAAAGAAAGTTAGATACTAAGTAGGAAAAAAAAATAAATAATTAAAATCTCATAATAATCCTCATACCTCCTGAGGAATCAGCAAGTTAGTTAAGGTCTGAAGGCAAAAAAAGCTTACAGTTTTTCTTCTGCATCTTCCCCTCTCAATCTATTCCTTCTCTAACTATTGCTGCCTTTACATTAATTTTTCTCCTCCCATATCTCCCGTTCTCCACACCAAGGGAAATGAATTTTCAGTGGTAAAATGAGAGAAAAAGAATGGTAGCAATATAGGTATTTCTGGTCAGATACTCCAATTCTGCATGCAATCTTTTACAAGTAACATTTTTGTAAATAATAAAGTACCAAGCTACTGAAGCTAGAAATAAGCAAAATTAATGAACAGGAATTCCATGAAGGTCACACCCTTAATGAACTTTGTCGTGTATGTCGTTAGGAGGCCTGTATGTTAACAGTGACACATTCTAGCACTTGTTTTTAGCAGCTGTTTATAGACACAGCAGTGCAGCATGCTTCAGTGCTGAAAATAAAACTGGACTCGTGAAACTGTTGTGACACAAAAATCTGAGTTTAAAGCAGAGAATATAAACTACTAGTGTGCATTTATGATGACACGGGATAGTTCAGGGGCTTGGCGGTGTTCACCAACTCTGTCCTTACTCAGACACCCAGTAACTGAAAAGGCAGAGAAGCCAAAGGGGAGAGGAAGCAGGCAGAAGTGCCATATCGAAGCAGATAAGTGGCAGCTGAAGCCTGAACAGAGCTTCTCAATGCAAGAGCAGGCTTCTGTCTTGTAAAAAAAGAAAAAAGGTTGTTTACAAAGCCAATGGAACATGACTCAGAATTAAACATGACAAAAAACAGCATTACTCCAAAGTACTCTTACTCCAAATTCATTAACTACCCATACATTCCTAGAGAAAAATCTGAAATCCTCTGAAATCTATACAGCTTTTTAACAGTCTTGAAAGTAGATACCTGGATCTTTTTTTGCAAGACATTTATGGGTTTTTCTGAACCACCCAGCGAGAGGCTTCCTTTTCTACAGAAGTTAAATGTAAGGAGATTTTGATAAACTGACTTTGTAAAGTTGTCAAAATCCTGCTCAAAAGGTATTTTATCTGTAATGCCTACTCACCTGCCCAAAGGAAACTTATCAGGAGAAGAAAAACAAACAGACTTGATGTTCCTAGCAGAACTGCAGCTACATTCGCATGCAGGGTCTAAACACTACACCTCATTTGAAGAAACATCTTTTCTGCTAGAGTATTGTAAACACACAGCAAGGAAAGAATAGATTTGCTTTTGTGAATAAATCAGGCCTATGTTGTATATTATCACGCACTTATACAGCATTCTCTACCTTCAAAACACAGCTAACTTTTTTCCTCCCTAAATACTAACTAGTTACTGATGGTTCCTGAGAAAAGAGAGTAGTTTAACACCCAGAAGAAAATGGCAAGAAACCCCAGACAGCCAAAGCATCTGACCATTAGGTGTCAGGAGATCTTCCGAACTTTTCTTCAGATGTTTATCACTGTCTCACCAAAGCAGCTGACAGAGGAACAAAATCCCTCCTGCTCCCCACACTGGTCAAAATGGATTGCTTAAGAGAACATAAATAATCCCTGGCTCAGAGTTTTTAACCGGCTGCTCAGAGGAACTGAAACAAGCTAGAACAGTTATGTTTAAAAGATTAAACACTTCCTAATCTTCAAATAATAACAAAGTGAACTGAGCAGATTTATGAACCAGAGATCCTTGTGCAACAGCCACTTTTAAACATCTGGGTTCAAAAGTATCAAAGCTGAATTCATATCTGTTGCACCAACATGTGTCCATATGCTAGCTTGGGGTGCAAACAATCACCCCATATCCTACCTCCATTCCGTCAGTTTTTGAGCTGCAAGTACAAGGAAGCAAGCAATGAACAACAGACTCCATTTTCTCATGGGAAAGAGAGGTCTCACCCAGGTAGACATTCACATGACAGCATTTCTCTGCCTAGAGATTACTGTTTCTGGAATAAAAATATGTTCTTTCCCATGTCACAGTTGAATTCTCTCACACCCTCCTCTTTTCTCTTACCTTTCATAATCTCTGGAGGCTTCCCAAAGAGATGGTGACTGACTTCCCTTCAAAAAGATTGACTCAGGTAACTCTGCTCATCAACCAATATCACTATACAAAATAGGCAAGGCTTCCAGAGCAGGGGCAAGATGAACAGTCTAGTATGTTGAGTTAGATTGGATTATGAGGGTGGTAAGACACTGGGAGAGGTTCTGAAGGCCCCATCCCTGGATGCATTCAAGGTCAGGCTTGGTGACTCTGAGCAACCTGATCTAAAGGTGTTCCCTAAAGGTGTCTAGTTGGACTAGATGACATTTAAAGGTCCTTCCAGCCTAGTGCATTCTATGATTCTATGTGCAATCTTAGCTCCCCTGCCACAACACAAAGCTCTCTTCATGGTCTTAAATGGGAAGAAAAACAACTGGGAATCCTGCAGTTTCAGAAATCCACTTGCTTGCCTTCATACAGACAAAAGATTAATTGTAGTATCCTGCAGGCTGAACAGATGATTTAAAAATGTACTCTTTATTTTAATGCTACCCATAAAGCTTTCTCTTCACAATTTTCTCCTCATGGCCACCTGAAGGAGTACAAGACCAACAGGACTCAATGTACTTCTCTAAGTAACTGGGAACCCAAGATCTACCCTACTGATTCTAGAAAGGCACATCTATCTAGAAGATGCAAGCAAACAGCCATGGATCCCCTAAAGGCACCTGGAAGATGAGAAAGATGACATTTCAGCCTGTCCTTCTGATCAACTGCTAACATATTACAAAACATCATTGCTCTCCTCTAATATGAGGTAGCAAAGGTCATCATGGATGCGGAAGACCAAGTTGTTTTTTTTTTTTTTTACTCTAGTCAAAATTCTGTGATATACCAGAACAGGCTGCATCATTTAACAATCCCAAATTTGACATACGTTTGAACCTTCTGGATTGCCCTTCAGTGTCAGTAGATTTCCCACATGCACACACCTTCATTTCCTCAAGCCTTGCAGTATATTTCAAGAGGTATTTGCTGTTTACTGTTCTATATCTTATACTCAGTATTTCAGGCCTAGATAAACACACACCAAGTAAAATGGGACAATCCTGAAAGAGCCCAGCTTGAAAACACTTAAATTTTAGGCTTGCAAAAATTCACAGCATTCACTAAGCCAGATGACATGCTCTCTTCTCAATACAAGGGAGATTTTTAATAGCAAGCTTCATAGTTTTAAGAAGCTCTGACTTCTAACACTCTACAGGCAATGTTTAAGACAGGCTTGAAGTACAATGTCATCACTTTTTTTTTCCCTCTAGTGCAGAGACTTAAAAGCCTGAAGGTCTTGAACTTCTTTTGTTGTATGGACAGAAGGCTTTCAAAATTAGGCAGGAAACACTTTAGGCAATGATATTAAGATAGATCTGAATGAAAAGCTGACTTCTATCAATTCTGAATTGGCTATAAGGGCTGCAGAATGATTGGTTATACTTGGCACTAGAAGAAAAAATACACATTAACATCTAATGGAGGAAAGAGCAAGGAGACAAACAGACCAAACCTCAGGAAATTCTACTTTCTAAATTGGGGGGAAGGGAAGAGTCATACTGAAAACAGTATGAACTCACAACAAAAATAACTCCAAGATTAAAGGAAAAACAAAATACTGTTCTTCCAGTGCACAGAATCATAAGATAGAACCATAAAATTGTTTTGGTTGCAGAAGACCTTTAAGACCATCAAGCCCAACCACTAACATACATGAGGACAACACAAAAAGTTTTTAAGTTCTATCAGCCCTAGGATGTGTCTAAGGGAGTGTGAACTAAGCCAAGGGTGACCTAAGTTCCTCAAAGTTAGATGATCCAGATAATTTGAGACCTTAACCCTTTCCAGACTTAGATCACTGAGGATAATCAGTATTTGGTAACATGCTGATGAGAAAGCCAAAAAGCAGCACACTTCCACTGAAATACACCATGTTACATTTTCCCCCTCCTCACCCCCAAGAAGGACCCAAAACCCTATCTAATAAAGGATCAGTAGAAACTCCTGATGTAAAGCTGTCAACCCAAAACTCTCTTGGGTAACATTATGTTTATGGATGACCAAGGTAATACACAACACAGCTTTTTCAAGAAGAGTAAAATACAGCCTATAAAAGTAGTTAATGGGAGAATTTTTGTTAAGGTGGGTTTTTTTTTTTTTGGGGGGGGGGGGGGGTTGGTTTGTTTGGGGTTCTTTTACAGATACTTAACAGGATTTTTCAAAGAAAAATGAGAAAATGAGACATCTAGGTACCTAGGTACTATGATATTGCTGCAACATATTTTAATACCTTCAAACATCTGATTTTTAATGTAATTCCATTTTTAACCACTATACTACTGAATTTGCTTAGTTATCTGTAGAAAAATAAGGAGCATTTATGCACAAACAGGCTCCTTCATCCTCTTACCACACATGTCATCACAGACTGCAGTGCAGACTACTGGGACAGCAAAAAGTAAACATATGCTCCATTATTCCAAAATGTCACTCTTATTTTATTTTTGTGTGTATAAGGATCAAAGGGTCAAGGGCAGAAGGCTGCAGTGGTTTGGTTTTTATTTTTTTCCAATTTTGAGCAGACATTCTCCACTTTAAAAGCACAGACAACACTGAGGAGAGGTCCGACTCAGGCACAAAGCAGGGGAAAGGTGCCACAATCCCAGCCAAGCCATTTGATCAGCTCAAGGGTGTGCAGTGGCAGGAGCGGGGCATGACAGCACCCTCCAACCTCCGCCAGGAAGCCTACGTTTTGGGCAGTACCACACACCACGGGAGAAGGCATTTTACTTGTATTTTACTTTCTTGAAAGCTGTACTACAAACATAGCAATAGAAAATCCACTGTGCATCATCAGATACAGTGCTATGCTGAACAAAGGGGAGACCTAAGCCTAACAACACAAAACTGATGTTATAAAACAGAATCTCATCATTTTTACTTGGAGCATTAAGCCTCAAACATAAAACTATCAATTCATGTTATTTCAGGCTATACCTTTAACATTTAAATGTCTATTTAAATCCAATTACACTTGTAGTACTAAGAACAAATTTTGTTGTTTGTGGTTGGTCCTAACAAGCTATCACTATATTATAAAGTACATCACAAGTAACAAATTAAGTAGGTGATAAATTAAGTAATTCTAGTTGACACCACTGGGGTTTTAGAACAAGGTCAGAGGATGCTTGTCAGGGCATTCACTCCAACAACTGCAGTAGATTTTTTTAGGGAAAAAAAAAAGTTACAGCATCAACACGTTTTCACCCAAACAGCCAGAAGGTTCTTCCTGCCCCCTCCTTTCTCCCCCTCACACCTTGACTGTGTGAGAAAGGACATCCACAAAGTCAGCAGCTCTCATGTACTGCACTGCAGTACTAACACTGGGTAGAAAATAAGCTTGCATATGGGACTGGGACATGCTGTTCTGAATCAAAGACAGGAAATTTACCAATAGGGTTCTGCTGATATTTAGAAAGAAGCAAAGTCCAAGTGCTATTTCTGAAACAGCATCGCATTTATATGCAGAAATAGAGGGAAAAACATATATCTTTAAGATGGCATTTTCAGTGTCACACTACCTATTTGCAAGGCCAAGCCAGCACTGGTAATCGAACACGAGATCCCTATCTGACATACTACGTTCATCTATAATGAATCCACTTCATTTCAAACAACAAGAATTTAAAGGTTCAGCATTCCTTAGATACCTGCCTGTATGAGACTCTTCTGTCTTAGCTACGTCACAGCAATTTTTGCAGGCAGTGTTCTTCAAAGAGACAGGAAATAGCTGGGGCACATTTGCAACTAAACCAGAACAGCTTCGGTTTGACTTCTGTTTGCTGCGGCGGACAAGATCTTAACCAGGAGGTAGTTTAGATCTTTGTGACCATACTGACACTCTTCACTTGGAAATAGCACCGAAAAGCAACACCCCCACAGCTCTGGGTACCAAATACAGCAATGAACAACTCTTAAAGGTTTTTCAAAGCCCCGTGCCACTTGATTAGAGAAGCAACTGGCTTTACTGAGAGATTAACTACATGACAGTTTAGACGAGTTGTTTCTATTTGAGACAAACGGCATTGCCCTGTTTATTTAATATTTTCCATTGTCATTTTACAGACAATAGTACTGGAATATATATAAAACCTAAGAAAAATATATTTTATAATAAATAATTCCACTTATCAACTATTGCACTCTACCATTAACACTTCAAAATATTTCTAAGGCTAATCTCCATCTACCAGCGCCTGCCTGAATGAATTAAAACACCAGCCATCGGCGAGACAAGAAGTTAATTGGAAAGAAAGAAAACAATAGGGAAACGAATCTGTACTCCTGCAACAGCCCTGGTTACGAAGCAGGTAATAACGTTAACCCAGAGCCGCCTTCAGAGTCCCTATGACAGCAGGAATAGCGAAACACGAGCCGTTAGGATTGCTAGCGTGTTCCCTCAGTGCAGAGCAGAGACAAAGAGCTGAGCGAACACACACACACACCCCGCACCCCACCCTCCCGCCTCCGCAGCGTGCCCGGCTCACGGGGGCTTACAGGGCGCTCCCCATCCGCCCCAGACGGCTGCCCCCAGCAAGCCCCAGCACTGCGGCCGGCTCCTGGCTGGGAGGCGGCGCGCCGAGCCCCTGGGCCCGCCCCTTCCTAACATCCTGGCCGCTTACATAATGCGGCAGCTGCAGGACCGCCCCGGCCGAGGGCTTTCGGTGGGCACGTAAATAAGTAGACCCACCAGGACCCACCGAGCCAACCTCGCCGGTGGCGGCCCGAGCCCAACCGCCGCAGCAACAGCGGCGCCAGGAGCTCGGTGCTTGTGCTGCCCGCTCCGGGACGCGCAGGCACCTTAGTCACCACCGGCGGCACCCAGCCTCTCTCTTCCCGCCTCGCCGCCGCAAGCACGCTGCCATCCCCCCCCCCCAGGAAAGCTGCAGACGCCGTCCCGCCCCGCAGACCACCCACCTCTGCCCCCCGGCTCCTGCCAGGGCCGAACGCCATCCCTCCCCTCAGATCGCGACACCCACCCACCCCCCTGAGACCGACCGCAAGGACCGCGGCACCGCTCCCCCAGCGCCCACCCCGCACCGCGAACCGACCCTCTTCAGGCCCCCTGAGGGACACGCACCAGCCGTCCCCTTGCCGCCGCACGGCCCCACCGCGACACTCGGCCGGCAGCACGGACTGACTGAAGCGAGCGCTGCTCCCGGCTCCACAACCGCCTTATGTGGGGCTACGGGCGGCACCGCCCGGCTTCCCTGCCCCTCCTCCCGCGCCGGGGTCCGCGACCGCTGCCCAGGGCCGCCTGACAGCGCGGGGCGCGCGGGTGAGCGAAGGGGGCGGCGCGACCGCCAACCGGTTCCAGCTGCCCCCGGCCGAACCGGAGAGGGGCGGGGCGGCGCGGAGGAGGTGGCCCCACGTGACCCTCCCTTAGCGACGCGTCACTCCTGACGGCCTCGGCCCCGCCTTCCCCGCCAAGCGGCGGGCAGGAAGGGCGAAGGGAGGCAGCGCCTTTTCCTCGAAAGCCCGGGGGCGGGGCTGCGGGGAGGGGCGGGCGCGAGGGGAACGCGGGCGTTGGGAGGGGGCAGCAGCGCGGGGAACGGGAGCACGGGCGGGGGTAAGGCGAATTGCGGCCCCCCACCCGCAGTGGGGGAGAGCTCCGCCCGCCCCCGTGCTCCTCAGGCTCAGGCACCGACAGCTCCCCACGTCGCAGCCCGCCAGGTGCCGAACGCCGTGCCCCCCGCGGCGCCGCTCCCCGGGCGCGCTCCCACCACCGCTGCGCGAACCGACCCCCTCAGGCCCAGGTCTCCTCGGGGGCACGCACCGACCGTACCCTGTCGCCTTCACCACCGCAGCCCCGCCTCGCCCCCACGGGACCCGCGTCCCCGACCGGCGACGTGGACCGACCTGACCCGGCTGTCCAAGCCCTTTTGTGCGGGGCGGCGAGCAGCACCGCCCGGACTCCCTGCCCCTCCTCCCGCGGCCCCTTGACAGTGCGGGGTGGGGGGCGGCAGCTCGGCCACCAACCGGTTCCAGCTGCCCCCGGCCGAACCGGGTAGGGGGCTGCTCACGTCACCCCCTTGGCGACGCGTCACTCCCGCGGCCCTGCCCTTCCTGACGTAACCAATAAGAAGCGATAGAAGGGGCGGGGAAGGCAGCGTGCCTTTTCCTCGAAAGCCCTGCGCGTCAGGGGGGTGGAGCCCAGCCCAGCCCAGCCCAGCCCAGCCCAGCCCAGCCCATGGTTGTGGTCGGTTGAGGATGCGGGGGGGGGGGTGTCTTGTTGAGGTGAGGTAGGCTGTCGCTGTCATCCTGCTGCCCCCTGAGGTCACCTCGCCTTAGGCTGGGTCCTCCGTCCGGGGCCTGGGCGCGTGAGGGCTGCTCTGGTGATGGGAAACCCTGTTTCCTTTGAGGCACTGTTGGGGTGCAGTGGTGTAGGCTGGCTGTGAGCTCATGATGTCAGGGGTATGATGGCTTTTCCTGTGACAGGAAGGGGCAGACAGCAGTTCTCGGAAGGAAATGTGGACTTGGTGGTGGCCATCCGTCCCTGTGTGTGTCTTTCTGGGGCCTTGCCTGCACAGGTGTGTAGGCCATACTGGCAGGCAGTGGCCTCTGCCACCCACTGAAATGGGGGTGACACCCCCCGTCAGCCTGGGTCACCGCTCCCAGGGACACACAAACACACACCACACTATTGCACAGGTTCTCCCTCTGTGCAGGTTGCTGTATGTGTGCCCAGTTGTATGAGCAAAGGGACTGTCGTTCACGTAACAGCTAGAAACATGTCTTCACGGCAACAGCAACAGGACAAACTGATGTGGGAGCGGCTGTGCCAGAGTTTGAAGCTGCAGCCAAAGTTTGAGTGTGACAGGTGTCTCTGTTTCAGGTTGGTGAGACCATTGGGCTAAGTCCACAGGGAGCTTTGCTGTGCAAAAAGGTAGTGTTGTGCTTGGGGCCTTGTGGCCTTCCTGAGACCTGGTTTTATGACAGAAAGAGTATCCCACCAGTGTTCACCCAACAAAGTACCAGCAAATAAAAGGAAACATTTCCTCTGTGTTTTTGAGGGAGCTTGCTCTCTCTTTTGTAGGAGAACTATGGCATTGTGATTGTATGACAAGTCCTTTCTCTCTAATAATAACCTCGCACAAATAGTTTGCTAAGAAACTTGCTTCTGCTTTATACAATTTGTGTTGACTGTCTTCACAAAGAAGCTGTGGTTTGACCATGCAGAGAAACTGCTTATCCTGCCTTGCAATGGGAGTTAGCGCTACTAATGGTATGCAGCAGTATGCCGGAAACCAAATGTTGGTATCAGGCATTCTATTCTGGAGAAGTAGATAACACTTTTGAATTCCTGAGGTCTTTATGGGAGTGTTCCAAGATCAGGGTATCCCTCTTAATGGAGAGGGAAAAAAAAGGTAGGAAGAGGAATGCAGTAAAAGGAAACAAAAGCCAAAAGCAGTTTAATTTGAAGCCTAAAGGGTAAGAAGAATTCCTCTGAGTAAGGAGGGAGGAAGGCTGGTAAAAAGTGCTTGTTGGAAAATTAGGATCTTGTTAAACACAAATGTGTACTCAGGTTACAAACTGTTAGTAATTAAGTAAACATTAGGAGCCATCGCTTCTACAGGTGCAATCAACAGTGAGCTGAAGAAAGAGGAAGAAGAAACGTAGAGAAAATACCACTTAGAAAAGTAATTGCCTACTTGTTTTCTCTTGCCCGTTTTGGGGATTTATTATTTTGAGTAATTAAGATGGATTAGATGTGAACACTTTCAAACATTCTTTGATGTGTTTAAATTTTTCAAAATTGGGTCTTTGATATTGTACTAGTCATGTTATAAAATTGTACCATTAATTTTTTGTTATAAACTAAATTATAATACTTTATAGACACATACCTCTTTCAGCCCTGGTGTTTATTTCAAAAAATGCTAGTATCTAGTCAAAAGTATTATTGCATTTCTTACAGTAATTCATCACAACAGAATATTTTATTTCCTCCAATAGTTCATTAAAATTAAAAAGGGCAATTTATGCCCTAAGTGGATTCAAGAAATACCAATGTGTTCATTTTATTAAAGATGTTCATCTTCCTACTTTTTCACTAAGAGAAGAGAGGCTAAGATAATTGGCTCAATTAATTATCTTTTTCTCCTTAGAAACTTATGTGGTTGATTTCAGCTAAAGCTGACATTCTGTCAAATAAACCATTTTTAAATTCTTCAGGTATCTTAAAATAGTATATATTCATTTTGAAAGAATGTTAGTAGGAATTTCTATGCTAATGAATTAAGAGAAACCGCTGATTCTAAACAATGTCTATCACAACGACTTGGACTAATTTTCTTTTTAATGGTAACCTGAGTTTGTCAATCAAAGATAATGGTCTTAATTCTGTAATCAATAAGGCTTTTCAAAGGGTAGAAGTTTCTTTTAGTTGTGTGATACATTTCTCTAAAGAAGTAATGTTCCCATGTTTGCATCAGTAGAAATGCTCTTCGGGTTGAGGCAAGTCTGCTCTCTACTTTGCCTTGACGTGTGAGATCCTCATCTCTCTTTGTTCATAAGGCTTTACCTGAAATCCAAGCTTTAATAACTTTATTCCTACAAATAATTCCACTGCACTACTTCTTGCCTTTGCTGAATAAAACAAAAGCAGCTAATCAAAAACGAGGACTAAGCTTGTACTTAAAGCACGTGGGAAAAGGGTCAGATAGGAAATATTGTTACATCTTGGCTTAACCAGGGGAAAAAAAAAAAAAAAAAGAGGTCTGCATCTAATTAAGCTTTTCAATTTTTTTCTCCTCCTTAAGGAGTTGCTTCAATACGATGGGATCAGATAAGTTCATACTTTGCCATGACGCAGCAGACAAGTCTCAGCTACTCCTTAAACTGTACAGTAATTAGAGCATGTAGATGAGTTTATAGCATTTTTCTTAAATATCTGTCCAAAAATTTAGCATTGATGGTTTAGGGGTTTTTTTGTTTTTCATAGAAACAAGATAAACCCAAAGGAAATGGGGTTTGATGTTACCTAGGTTGAGTTGAATCGATTTGCTGTTTGCAAAACTCCTGAAAGACAAGTTTCTAGTGTGCAAACACAAACTCTATTTAATAAACTATGTGTGCTCATGTTGGGAAGTATGCTTTTCCCTTTTCACTGCAGCAGTTTAATAAGAATTAGTAGTACTTAGCCAGCCTGGCAAAATGCTTCTGGCAACAATATTGTCATGAAGTTGCTGAGCAGGAGTGAAAGAGCTAAAAGACGACACGTGCCTGCAGCCTCCTCAAAGGCTGGAAGCTGCTTTAAGACTGTACCTTGCTTCCAGCCATGACATCAGATACAGAGCAGGATTGAAGATGGTTTGTGCCATAGGCAGAATATCAAAATAGCCTTGAGGCTGTACTAGTTGAGACGTGGGACTTATGTAGACTAGTTTTTTTTCCAAAACAACAAGAAGAATACTTGCCCAACTGCAGGAAATAAGGGGTTGGAGGCTAACGTATAGAATACCTATATTAAAAAAGCACTAGAAATGCCTTCAAGGTTTTATACCCATTTCTATAACCAATGCAATATTTTCTTCAGCTTCCAGAATTACAAATTTAACCGATAAATCAAACTTCATTCATACTTTTAAATAGTTATAAAGATTGTAAGCATTAAATTATAGATGTGCTGCTGCTTCCTTCCTAGTTTGCATTATTGGTTCCAGCGAACTGTTTATATCGACACAGCTGATGAAAGCTCTGTGTACTACAATGAATTACTCTCTCTATTTTACGGCACTTGATGTTTCAGCAGTTGTTCTGATTCTGGTGGGTTATTGTAAATAAAAATAGCTGGTAACATTATGCAAATGAATGCACAGCATTAAGCGTGCAGTATCTCATTAGCTATACCTCTAATCTTTTTGTAGAATCACTTATTCTTGAAAATGCATTTCTGACCTTTTCTGTGGCACTGAGAGTATTGCTGTATCATTACCTAATGTGAAATCTGGGCAATTTACAGGCACTAAAGAAAAGTGATGCCAAGAGACTCAAAGTTATCAAGTGAGAAGAAAAATCGCAAGGCAGTTGAACTGCTATTAGCATTGCAAAATCCTCTCAGTCCGCCAGAAAATGATGAGAGAGAATTATTAGAAAAAAGACCTCTGTGCAGCAGCATTTTCTGGGTAATGCAATACTGTAGTACAGTATAATGTGTTTTTCTCTCTGGGTGAGTTAGTGGTTAGAAAGGGAGCATAGAAAACACATCAGCAAAGTGGATAAAAAGAATTAAGCAAGAAGATAAGGCTGTGTTGAAAAACTTCATAAACTCAAGCAAAAGGTGTGGAGGAATGGTACTGTAGATTTGCAATACCTCAGATTTCTTTCTGGCTAGGGGAGATTGGTGTCTAACAGAAGGACTAGATGTGCTGGTAGCAAGTGTGACAATGTATCGGACAGGTGGATGAGAGCATTCACTAAATGTAAAGTAACATAAAATGAAACCTCACATGGCTACTGCTAGCAATTATCAAATTTATAATGTGAAAAAAACCCAAAACAAAGTTAACAGATATTTCACTTATTCCTGTAGAAAATTCCGTCATTTTCAAGCACTGTTAATCTTCATAGAATGTCTTAGGTTGGAAGGGACATTTGAAGGTCATCTAGTCCAATCCCCCACCCTGCAGTGTGCAGGGCCACCTTTAAGATCAGGTTGCTCAGAGCTTCGCCAAGCCTGACCTTGAATATCTCCAGGGATGATGTATAGTCTGGCACCAGTGGCAAACAATGTTACAAGAGAACATTTTTTTAAAAACAAACCAAAAAGCGATCCACAGCCCAACCCAGGTCCTAATACAATAGTGCAGAAATGAGACTTAGATTAGAAATGAGACATATTATAATATCATTTCGAGGGTGCCTGAACACGATTTGCTTTTTGGTCTAAGCTGGTTTATAGTTTCTGAATGCAAACATGTATAAGTTAAGTTTTAATGTCAAATGCTTAAATAAAGAACTAAAGTACCACACCATCAAAGCAGCACATTTAAACTGGCCAAACTGGTTTGTAACCACGAAACTTTTTTTTAATATAGCTAAAGCAAGTTTTATGTATGCATGTAACTTAACTTATACACCTAACTCTTTTGGTTTATTTTTGTATATGTACGTGTATATGTGTACTCCTCTCTCTGTCTACATGCCAATTAAAAGCCATCCTCTTGTGGTCTTGCAGAAAATCTTCCTGTCTCTGGAGTTGTACTGAAGACCTCCAATACTCCTTTTGCCAGCAGCACCCATTTCACTGTTTCAAAGAAAAGGGTGGTCAGAAAATGAGGAACGGCAGCAGTTGTGGAATATAGCACAGGTAATATTGATTCCCTTCCCTTCCTTCCTTTTTCATCCCAACAACAGGAAGGGACACCTGCCCTAGGATAAGGAAAGATGGAGGTTCCTACAACAGCAGGAAGGTTTGACTTCGGTGCAGTTCAAAATCCTATTTCAAAGGTCATGTTTGTACGTTAAACAAAATGTGTGACTGAATTTTATGCTCTGACAGGTAACAATAGTAGTGATACAAGTTCTTCCTTTGGATTCAGCGGGTCAGGGCTAGTGGTAAAGGAGGGTTTTGGTGTGGTGTTTCCCGTGGGGAGAAGGACACTGATGTTCCCCATGCCCATGTTGAACATCAAAGGGCCCAATAAAGGCAGAAATATAACATTTCTTCTTGTCCATTGGGGCTCTCTACTTCCATTTCTTGAAGTGTACCTGTACTGTAGTTACACAGAGGAAGTGAGTAGGAGACCTCAAATCCAATAGGGAAAAAAGTTATCTTCTCCTGTCCTCCACAATGTCCGTTTCTCCTCCACCTGCTGCACATACCAATGATGAGATACATGTTTCAGTTATTGATGAGGAATTCTTTTAAAGCGTGGATTCCTGTCTGTGACTGGTACTTCTTTCTTTTTATCCTTGTTAAATAGCTGTCGGTTCTCATTTGGCAACACTACCTTTTCTGCACTGATGTTCCTGCAAATGCAACCATACCCCAGGGACACAATTTCTTTTTTTCTGAGCAAAGCTCAGCCTGAGGAGCAGATAAGGATGTTCCTGGCCTAAGCTAGCCTAATATCTGGCTGCAGCATTTTGTCTCTGCTACACCCGCTCTTGCACAACTTTGGCCCTCTTGTCTAACCTCTCTCTGAGCTATACTAGCTCTCTGTCAGAAAGGATGTGTGTGTTTTGAGGTTTTAGGGTGTTTTGTTTTGTGAGTGTTTTTAAGTAGATATTCTGTGTTGGGTCAGTGACCTGAAATATTAAAAGCTAGTTTGGATGACTGTTAGAGCTGTCCTGGCCCAAGTGGGGACATCAGCAGCTAGTGGTTAAATCCCCTTTAGCTGCCAAGGATCTGCTGCTTCAACAATGGAGATGTAGGAAAAGCATCTTGGAGACAGATTTATCACCTGAGGTTTAAAAGAGTGACCTGAAAGAAGACTTTTGTAGAAAACCAGGAGAACATGCTCTGGCAGGGGGGTTGGACGATCTCCAGAGGTCCCTTACAAACCCTGCCTTTCTGTGATTCTGTAACATATCAGTTACTTTACACCTTCCTTGTATTCTTGTCCACTTCTCTCATGCTCTGACAATAGCTCTTGTAAGCAGAATGTGCCTATTCTGCCCATAGCACTGAAAATGTCCAAAACCAAGATTTTTTTAACATTTTTTTAAGGCTAACGAGGTACAAACTAGGAAAGCTTTTGGAATAATTCTGCCTCTTCACATTGGGACAAGGTAAGAACTCCCAGCTGCGAAATTCATACACAAAGATGTATGTAACATCAAAGATGACAACATCCCTTATTTTGCAAATTCAGATTTACTCACAAGTAGGTTGTTGCTTCAGCTGAGTCTGACAGTTCTCTGTGGCTGTCTCCATGGGAAGCTGTTCACAAGTTTGCCACTCGCATTTTGGCCAAAGCTTTAAAAATTAAGAGCTGCCACTATGGAAATGCAAGATCACGGATATGGGTGATACACCCTACAGCTGAACAATGCATAGCATTTATGTAACAGCAGCAGAAACGGGTTTATCAGGTTCACCCAAAGATGCGCAGGGTAGATAAACTTTTGAAACAGTGCAAAATCTGTTGGAGTGTTTGGCTGGTTTTCTCACCATAAAAAGAGCACTGTGTCTGATGGTAGGAAAATAAAAGCTGCAAAATCTAAGCTATAACCAGTGTGATGTGGCTGGCTTGTAGGTTGGTGTAAGTACGCTGTTCTGAAACACTGAAAATATCCCCTGCTGCTCTCAGCCCAAAGAGGTCAAGGAGTGCCAGAGCACTGGCCTGATCCCAAGTCTCTGTGTAAGGGCAGCACAGATAAAGCTGTAGACCAGTCACGGACACAGGACTGAATAACTGAAATGTGGCAGGCTCTGGTTTGATTGTAGCCCTGAAGCTCTGTTGCCATTCAGGATCTAGGGAAAATGTTTGTGGCTGGAAAACAACTGTGCTGTCCTGGCAACTCTTCTGCTTGGGACCTGACCCTGGGGAGAGGTCAAGTGAAATAATGATTTAAAGCAATCCCTGTGGAGGGATATCAGTAAGGAAGGGCTGCGCTGCAGTCCCAGACTGAGTTTGGTCACCCTGAACCCAGGCCAGCGCACCGCACAATTCAGGAAAGGTGTTCCCACTGGGTGCTACCGGCAAGAAACGGGGTACCAATTGAGGTGCAACCATCAGTCACTTGGAGACTGAAGTTGCAGGAGTTATTCTAGAAGACTATTTGGACAGAAAGTATCTTTTTGTTGCAGCTTGCGTTTCCCTGGGCTACAAAAAATAAATGCTGCTGATTCGCAGGGAGGTGGTTTGAGGCTCCTATTTTCTTGAGCTGAGACTGTGTGTTGCAGGAAGGCATGCTGCTCCACCACCAGCACCCAACTACTTCTGGCTGGAAAAGTATTTGCCTTTAAAATTCTGCTAATATTGAATTATGGCCACTTATGCATTGTATTATAAGAACTTCCACATTTTTAAAGTACAAATAAGTTTGTTAGCATGAGGAGTAAAGTGGGAGCACAGAAATGGTCTTTTTTATTTCACATTAATGGCAAGCCTATGAGGTTTCCCTGCTCCCTTCCAGAGCAAGCTGCAGCTGTAATTATTTCTGCTGTTTCCCTTCACAATATCACTCCACAAATAGTTAGACACCTTAAAAACTGAACCAGTTTTTAGCACTGGTAAAACTAACCAGAGTTGGAGTGTCCTGGGGGCTCAGAACATGAACTGTCTTGAGGGATCATATGGCACCCTAAAGGATTTTTGGAGATTAAGCATTCATTTTTGTTTAGTGGACTTAGAGTCACAGAATGGTTTGGGTTGGAAAGGACCTCTGAAGGTCATCTAGTCCTGCCATAGGCATAGACTTCTTCCACTAGCCCAGGTTGCCCAAAGCCCCATCCAGCCTGGCCTTGAACACTGCCAGGGAGAGGGCAGCCACAGCTTCTCTGGGCAACCTGTGCCAGGGCCTCACCACCCTCATGGGGAAGAATTCCTTCCTAATGTCTAAACTAAGTCTACCCTCTTTCAGTTTAAAACCCTTATCCTGTCACCAAAAGCCCTGGTAAAAAAGTGTCTCTCCATGTTTCTTATAAGCCCCCTTTAAGTATTGAAAGGCTGCATTAAGATCTCTTAGATTAACAAACACTGAGAATCAAACAATAAAAACAAGTGTGATCTTTCAGTGGGTTTCTATTTTTGGGCCAGGACCCAGGACTGTCTCCATGCAGGCAAAATCTGCAAAAGTTCTTAGATGGTGACTGAAATGAGGAGTTTTTCGGGGAATGGTCTTAAAAGCCACCTCCAAAACTCCCTTCTTTCTATCTAGGGATAGAAACACTGGGGGGAGGGGTTGAACAGAGTATGGTTACTCTGAGGCAGGGGGACTGCCTTGCTTCATCAGACTATTCTATCAGTTTTCTAGTTCCTTTATCCCATGGATCTTCTGGAAAGACTCCTGAATGAAGCCAAAGATCAGGGTGAATTAAATCAAAGTAATTGAAAAGATGGTAAATGATCCAGGGTTTGACCTATTCTGAAATACAGTTTGGGACTTGTGCATAGGGATCGTCACCTCCAGCTGTGAAACCGAGATAAAAGTTTATTTTTTTCAAATTCTCTAAAGAACAGACAGGAATGATTAAAGCTGGGAAGGAAAAGCAACAGTCACCAAAAAAGGGGGGGGGGGGGGGGGGGGAGGGGGAAGAGAAAAATTACTGGAAAAAGTACACCATGGGAAAGGCTACAGATTAAAGGCAAAGCAAGGGGAACTGACCTTGTTGTGGCTACTCAGTCACTGATTTCCTGTTTACTTCAGTTTACTTTGTTTTGCAATGTGCTCCAGAGCTTTAGTATTTTCTAATCTTATGTTTTGGTTTGTTTTGCCGAATAACTTCACACCCAGCAGATGGATTTTTTAGCAATACATATACAGAAAATGCTTTTTGTTTCAATAAGGAAAGCATTTTAAAAACTATTGCAGAAACAAACCAAAGATCTCTTGTTTTTTCAACTAATGCAGTTGCACAAAAAGCATGCACTGCTCAGAGATGGTTTTATATTTATTGAGTTATTTTTTTAAAGTGTTTTAAAATTAAATATTATGGGATATGAAGACTGTCAGCATCTCTTTCCCTTTTGTGTGTTTCAAAGACAAATTTCATGCTGCAGGCTCTCGCTTGGCACATGAGCTGTGCCCCTCATGTCCTGGGACACGTAGATCCTGTTCTGCACCCCTGGGAGGGTAAGAGGGCAAGGCAGTGCAGGGCTCTTTCCAAATTTCAGTGAGAAAAGCCCAACAACAAATGGCATAATCAAATAGCCATTTTAATACAACAGAATAAAAATGGGAATATAAATAGCGAGTAAATCTCACATCCCTTCTGGTCAGACAGACTCTGGGTGGATTTTTCCCATGGTATGCTGTGAAGATCCTGTCTATAAAGAGGCTCTGTCTCCCTCCCAGGCTGTGGTGCCTTTTATTTTGCATAACAAACAAACCCAGGCGTTTTCTGACAGCCCAGACTGTCACCTTTGTCACAACACCCACAGGTGCAAAGGACAGACTGTCATGGGGCTCTCAGAAGGTTCCCATGCAGCAGCTACTCCCGCCAATATACAAGCTGCTCAAGCCCCACGTACGACGCCTGGTAGGACAGTCACGGTCTGTTCATGGTCACTAACTCCTCAAATACAACATCTACAAGGCTCTCAATGCAGATCCCAAAGGCCCTCACTACTTTGGCAACATTGTCCAAAACCAATGGATGGATGCAAAATCTACTAGAAAACAAGGAAACACACAGCCTAAAAATGCAAACCTCGGTCTTCTTAGGGAACTGAGCAAAAGAAATTAAGCATGTTTAAAATTAAAAAAAAAAAAAAAGGAAAATCAGCACTAGCTGAGAAGGCAGCAGGAAGAGTGATTTGCATAGAATAACAGAGCTCCTGCCAAAACTTTATGTCCTGGCTGAAACTGTCACCTTTATTTGCCCAATTATAGATAGGCAATAACTTTTCAGACAGTAGCTATATTTAAAAATAGAACCATGGCTTTGCACTAAGAATGGTTTTGCTCATAAGCCCAGGTGTCAGTAAAGTCTTGTGACTCATCACAGAATCGTAGGGATTCGAAGGGACCTCCAGAGATCATTGAGTCCAACCCCCTGCCAAAGCAGGTTCCCTAGGACAGGTCACACATGTCGGCATCCAGATGGGTCTTTAATATCTCCAGAGAAGGAGACTCCACATGCCCCTGGGCAGCCTATTCCAGGGCTCTGTCACCCTCACTGTGTAAAAGTTCTTCCGCATGTTGGTGTGGAACTTCCTGTGCTCCAACTTGCAGCCACTGCCCCTGGTTCTGTCTCCACAGACCATTGAAAAGAGGCTGGCCAATTCCCCGTGTCCCACACTTGAGATATTTACAAACATTAATAAGATCCCCTCATAGTCTTCTTTTCTCATGGCCATCCTAACTTCAGCATCTGCCCATTTCTAAGCATTAATTAATGGCTGTGATATCACACTCTGAGTATTCTTCATCTTATCTGAGGGCATCATCCTGTAGGCCATATTTTAATCCTTAGGACTTGTTTGCACAACGGAGGACATTCATGTGAATAAATAATTTGCTGGAAAGCATACTACAAGTCCCTTACAAGTCCCCCTACACTTATCTGTCCCCAACTCAAGAATTTATTTGCTAAAGGCCTGATCCAGCATCTGTATCCATCAATGAGTATACATTGACTTCAATATGCTTTAGTTTTGGTTTTAATACTGTGGTCTCTCATCCTCTGGGACTTGGCAGTGACTTCTGCATTGAATACCTCTTTCCTGGAGGACAAGGGGTGGGAGCATCATGGAGGCAGTACCTGCAGCTGTCTTGAGGTAGAAGGATGCTGTCCTCATCCAACATCACCAAAATGTACAAGGCCAATGGGTGTGCGTGTTAGTAGTGTTTTGTTGAATTGAGGTCTTTCATTCCTAAACAGTAACAATTTCCAGGAGGGTCCCGTTTATCACCCCATGGCGCTGTTTGTTCATGCACAGGTGGTGTTTATCCCTCCTTAATACCTGGAGCAGAGTTGACACAGTATTGGAAGGGCAAGAGCAACGACACATAGGACATCAAAATATGGAGACATTTATCTGCTTTCCCATGTTTTCTGTGGGTGAGTCTTGCAGCCTTCTTTCTCCGGGGGCATCCTGCCATGGGTGAATTACTGTCCTGGCAAAAAGCCAAGCCTCATAAAGCGTCTTCTGAACCTTTTCCCAGGAAGCAATTTAAAGGTTGAAGTCACAGCTTTTCCATCAGCAGTTTCAAATAATTTGATCAACATTGCAGAAGGCTGGTGTCACGTGCGTCATGCCAGGGTAAGGTGCAGAAGCGGCAAGCAAATATATTGCTTTGATGTTGAGGTTTGCAAAACAGTTGAACACCGAGAATTACAGTGCCTTTCCATCACCAGCTTCAGACAAAACCTCCTAACTGCATCAGGCTCACTGGGCAGGAACCAAGGGTGACCTGCTCCAACAGCAAAATACAAAGCTTTTCCCTTCAGCCCCATGTGCCTTGTGTAGATAAGTTGCACAATCCTGGGGCAAAGCCTTTGGCTCTGTCACCTCTGGATCATGCTGCTGATTTCTTTTTCCTCTTCCCACCAGGGTATCTGTTGTGTCTGTACTGTGCTCTACCTCACTGAGAGCCAACCCCACCCAAGAGGAGAGCAGCTTGACCAAGGAAGATGTGAAAAGGAAATTAAGGTCGTCAGGCTGAAATGTGCCCAATTCTTTGGCACCTTTGGCCTGCCTCCAATGTTAATACATATTAAAGCAGTCGCTCTTCATCTGTCCTGGACAATGACTGGACATGGTCCTAGGCAACCAGCTCTACGTGGTCCTGCTTAAGCAGGCCCAGATGACCTCAAAAGGTTCCTTCCCACCTCAGATCCTCTGTGATTACGTGATCTCAGAGCCAGCCGATGCAGGTTTCCCTTTGCAGAAAAAGACTCCCAGATGGTTCACTGAGTCAGAAAAAATATATTTTTCCCATCTGTACCCAGAATTCCAGCAGGGAATGTGTTTAGGAAGTGAGAAAATGCAGGAGATGTGGAGTGGAGCTCTGCTCCACCAGCTCCCACATATTATGCAGTGATTTGGAGAGGTGGTACTGGTTCTGGAGAGGCAGAGCAGTTAATTCAGGAATAATATCTTCTGGCAAAGATAGGAAAATTAATTTCAGAATGTGGCTCACACACCATGAGGATGGGCTACATCTGGAAAAGCAGGTAGCACTAAATGGCCCTGTCTCTTCCAGGACACAAGAAAGATGTATGAAATGTCTCTGTCTAAATTTAACACTAGCATAAGCCATAATATTGATTATTAATTGATTATTAATTTAGAAAACAGAAACGCTACATTCCTTTTTGATCTTAACTCCATTTTCTGATGTTTGGGTGCTTCATACCTCAGCAGACAAACAGATAAATACAAACTGTTTTGTGAACTGGAAAGCATCAAGTTTGCTACAATTGCTTGCATTCAAAAGGCAAGAGGAAGTAATTTTCATTGTTTACATCAACCATTGCTTTGCAACTATTGTGTTTAACGAACATGTCCTAGGATAATCAGTGTTTCATAACTGTGTTTGTTCCTTCTGAAGTGTCTAATCTTTGTATCTTTTGTTTCTTTTGGTGCAACCAAGTCTTGCACAAAAGCAGAGAAAATCCTAAAGCTGGGCAACAGGTGAAGAGTTTGGGAGAGTTGAGAGTTTGGAAGAAGCTATATTTGTCTTTAATCATATTCATGTTGCAATGAATATGCAATGGACATGGTTTTATTATTTTCCCAGGCAAAATGCCACATCATATGTTACACTTCTAAGTTATCTAACATAACAACAGTATCTCGCATAAGGAGAGCAAAGAAAGCATGTAGTTTAGAAGGCTAGATCATAGAGGAAGACCAGATTGCACAGACAGAATATTCTTCAAATAGAAAAAGTGGTTTTCATGGACAAGTTAAAAAATATTGTAAGAAGCCACATAGATATTTAATACCTCACAAAGATGCAAAAAGATACTCAGGCAAGCAACGATCTTGCCACACTTCTCCCAGGAACAGCACAGGGCACAAACATAATTTTACCCAGGAATAAAGTTGTTTTTAAGGGTAAGATTTGTTCTGCTGTACGTAATATCCATCTACACCCAAGCATGTCCTTTACCCTCTCATCCACAACAAGGGCAGAGAAAGCATTTCTCAAACAGGGTTATTCTGTACATTTTAGCTGTTTCCTTCAAGATGTAATAAACAGCAAGTCAACGTGCTTGTTGCCCTCCACTGACAGAGAGTCTGCTCAGCTTGCTTAGACCCACGAGCCCACACTGCTGGCATTTCAGTTAAAGATAGGCAAATGTCCCTTACTACTCCATGAACCCAAAGCCAAGCTCATGGCAAGACTGAATTTGTTCCCGAGGTGAACTATGCCCTTGCAGGGTGCTCAAGGAGACAGTTTCCAACAAGAGAGCTGGAAGAAACTAGCCTCTGTTTTAAGGAGATTATCTTCAAGAAAGATTTGTCAAGCTGAAGTACAGCAAAGGGTGAAGCCAAGGCACGTGTTCCTTTGACCCAGTTACCTTCAGGAAACCCAAGTGGGACAGAGAGGATCCTGGCTTCTAGCTACAGGAGAGCAGCTGAGCATTAAGACATAGTAACCCATAATGAATTTATTCCCCCAAAGGATAATTACTAGCAACTTTTTTTGCTACAAAGCGGCAGCCTAATATTGGTGCTGATTTTAATTAACTGGACAGTGGGAGGTAGGATGGGCTAAGGAGAGATTTTATACAAAAGTTAATTAATGGTCTGACCTAGCTTGAAGTGTTGCCTAAGTGGAATTGAGGGGAAGATGACATCAACCAGTTATGGACCTTTTAGCATTACCAGTCATGTAAGAGTCCAAATGTAATTCCTTCTTTATGAACACACCTGAGATGGAATAGGAAAAAGGAATAACCCCTTCTTGATCAAACCAAGCACTTGTTTTACAGCTGTCAGGGCATGTGATGGGTGATACAGGCTCTGCTGCTTAGCCAGGAGCCACATCTGAGTAGCCCCAGTCTGGTTGAACCATGTAGTGACACCAAGACAGTGCCCAGCGCATGAGAGCAGAGCTCAATACCTTCGCTCAGCATTACTTGTAAGAGTTGTACTCCCAAGGGATGATATTTTCCGCCTTGTGGAAAATATGCTGGGTGTACAGAAGCATCCTGATGATAACTCATTATCTCTTTAACAAGACTGTAACTGTCTGGGTTTCTTCCTTTTGTTCTTCCCAGATCTGTTTTAATTGTATGTGTCTCAGATTCTTAACTTATACTTTGATTATTTTCCCCATTGCTGAAAATAAGATGCTTTGGGATTTTATTTAAGGTTTTGTTTGTTTAGGAAATAAAAGATGATTAATCGTACTGATGATTTGTAAATTCTTCGTAGAAAAGCAGATTTATCCCCATCTCCAAATACCAGGGCCCTTTGTGATTCTTGCCTTGGGCACACAGCTATTTACAACAACCAAATCACTTTTGCAAACTGATGCCAAGGAATGCAGGACATTGATTATCGCCTGATAGTGGTTCGTGGGCTCTGTTTTGCTTGGCATCTTGAAAAGTCAGTGGTCTGGCCAGGAAGAATAGAATAATTGCACTGTGGAAGAAAGGAGGTTTTAGTTCAAACTCCTATTTCACAAGCAGGAATATGAGGCACAAGGACATGAAATGACTTTACCAAGGGTCACACTAGTACAGAGTCAAACCACCCATCCCATCCATTGCCCATTCCTCAGTATTACATCATCTTCCTCTCAGCTGGTAAAGTTGGGATTATTACAGTTGGAAGGGCACAGTAAGACATAGTTTTTAAATTAGTGTATCAGGTTAAGTACAGTGCTGTAAGAATCTTTTCCTTTTCATAACCAGCTTCATCAAGGTGGTTGGGAGTCAGATCCTGTACCCAAATTTTGTGAAATATTGACTCACCAGGTGAGCAGCTCGGTCTGAATTGCTGCAAATTACTGAATCACTAAAGCAAACTAGTATCTGGCAGCTGAGCATCACATCCTTGTTTAGGTCACCCTGCAGGTAAGCAGTGGCTTATACAGGCCAGGGAGGCAGGAATTACACACCCTTAGGATCTGACTTCTCTCTAAAGTGCAGCTCAATCCTAGACAGGAATAAATGTTTAGTCAATTAACAGCTGTAAGTAGCCTTGGGTTTGGTGGAGGCTTTAGGTTCTTGCTGCTGGGATTTTGTCCAAGCTTTGAAAGATAAGACTGAAAGATTTAGGTGCTGAGTCCTTAGTGGTAGGGAATGTAGGCTGCCCACCTTCAGTTTTCTATTTTGCTCTTATTTTAAATATTATTGTATTGAATAAACCGCCATTTAAAATCCTGTTTCTTCCCTGAATTGAGATGGTCCTACTGCCTGCTTCTGGTCCCCTTCACCTTTCTGCACCGGGGAGTGGCTGAACACCAAAGTTGTGCCATGTGCCTGTGGTGTCCTTGGTGTGCAGTGTACCTGTGCTCTGTTGTGCAGCAAGACCCCTATCTTGCATCTCTTGGGTCATGTTTGATTTCCACCCGTTTCTTCTCCCTGGCCTTTGGAGGCACAGGAGAAGAGGGCCTGATCTTTTCCAGGGTCTAGATGATCCCTTCTCCTTGAAGCTGTGGACACTAAGCAGGTTTAGATGTCGGGCAGGCCATCATACCCCAGCCATGTCTAAAAGATATTGTTCTGATAGCCAGTGGCTTCCTTCAGAAGAGGTCATATGTCTGCACACAAGACATGGTCTGTTGGGAACATTCAGTTTTAGAGAAAATTTTGTTGTGGCAACCACCCTCAGAAGAAGATACCTCTCACCTGCCAAGTAGGCAAGCATTAAGGCTGAGATCTCTTCTCCATGGGACAACTGCTGATGTCCTGCCTTTCACATCCCATCTCTCCTCTTGGTTCCTGCCTGCACACCTTGCACACTCCTCCTCCCCTCCTGAGAAGGGCACCCCATGAACTCTGCCACTAAAACTGAAGAGTGTTAAGTGGTGGTGTCCATGTAGACAAGGAGAGCAATGCTCTTCCCCCAGCCTCCCACCTTCTTCCATGAGTACTTCCTTAACACTGAACACTTTGTCCCATGATGCTGATTTGGGTTGAGCAGTCTCCTTAAGCACATCCTTGCACAAGATTTCTGTGAATGTGTGAGCTACCAGTCCTGGAAAGAGACATGCTTCAGTGATCCTTCTTGTCTTTATTACAGGCTTTGAACTGCTTAGCTCAAAGAAATACTATCTCCCTCCCCTCCACAAGGGATGCAGAGGAACTCAATAGGCAGCTGCTAAGAGATTTCTGGCAGAGGATCTTGCCTTGGCACCCTGACTCAAGGCACGTGATTGTTTGGCTCTGTCTACACACACCCACTTGTGTGGATGCTACGTGGTTTGTTTGCAAACAAACTGGTGACTCCAGCTGAAAGGTGCCAAGTGTTCATAAGTATCCAACAGGATGTTGTTAGTGACCTCCTTTGTGAAGAATGTCCCATCAATGGTTCCAGCAACAAAGACCTGGCATGACTAGGAGTCCAAGGGACAATGTAATAGTAGCCTCCAGTCTCTCGAAGACAAGTTGAATAGATGACAAATCGTTCTCAGTGGTGGCAGGTGGTATAACAAGCAAAGGTCAGAAATTGTGGCTTTGAAGATTCAGGTTGGATGCTGGGGAAAAACGTCCTCATGGGAAAGGTGTACAGCCCTGGGATGGATGACCAGAGGGGTTCATGGAACCTCCATTCTTGGAAAAGATCCAAGTACTGCTATACAAAGCCACAGCTATCTTGATTTAGCACTGGCAATCACCATCTTTTAAGCAGGACATTAGAACAGAAACTTTCAGAGATCCCTTACAACCAAATACTCATGATGACAGTCTTGACTGTTGGCATGTGCTGTGGGAAGACCTAGGGTAGAGCCTGTGGATTGGGACTGCCAAGTTTGAGGAGCCCATGCCATGGGAATAAAGAAGAACCCAAATGGCAGCAGATACCAGCTGGCTCCCGGCGTCTTCCATAGTGTTCCACCTGCAAACAACCCCTCTGGCCTTTCTCTGGACATGAGGCAGCTGCAAGGATAAGTCTGTGCTCTGAAAACTCCCTTTGCAGTGTAAGATGCTCTAGAGCTATGAGCACACAAGATCTTTGCCCACTTCTGATGCTGTCATGGGGGAGAGAGAGAGGGTGAAAGAGCTAAAAAGCATCATGCCCTGTGAACCTGAATTTCTGTGCTAGTGAAAAATCAATGTGAAAGTCCAACCCTTGATTAAAACTAATTGTACAGCTCTTACCCTCCCTGTCTATATCTTATGCCTGTGTACCTCCCTCAAGTTTATGCTGACATGTAATGTATTAACTTCTATTGCTGGTCAAGGATAATGACTGCAATAATTCAGAGGCTGTATTACCTCCAGAAATTTAATAACATCCATGGAAGTATGTGACACATAATCCAGAGCCTATTCTGGGTTTAAATTTGTCCAAAACTTGTATTTAAATGCATTTAAAAAAAAAATAACTACCATATTGGGTAACTACAGATTGCTAGTTTCTTTGGCATTCATTATAATGAATCAGTGGTCAGTTATTTCTTGGCAAGGAAGTAAAATGACTGTCTTGAATAATATTTTAAATAAGACAGCATGTACAGCTTGAAAATTTAATGGCCAAGAGAACATGTAAACAACATGTCATTTTACTATATTTTTTTTCCTTTGGTTTGGTGGGCGCAGTGGGAAACAGCTTAATTTAAAGTGGGTTAGACCTTTAGAACCGTGACAGAAGGAATTGGAGTGCTATGGAAGCATCAGGTGTTACTGGGAGGCAGTTGTATGCTAAGTCCTTGGTTTTGGGAAGGTAGAACCTTGCCTGCAATTTCAAAGGCTTACACAACACATTTTCAAAGGGAAGATTCAGATGAATCCTGGATCTTGTAGTTGCACAAGGGAACTAGATGGGTAATTGTCATTATTGCTAATGTAAAAATGCACCGCAGTTCACTTGATTCAGGGGCACCTAAATGTAGCAATGGCCCCTCCCTGGCAGTGCTCAAGGCCAAGTTGGATGGGGCTTTGGGCAGCCTGGGCTAGTGGAGGGTGTCCCTGCCCATGGCAGGGGGTTGGAACTAGATTGGCTTTAAGGTCCCTACCAACCCAAACCAGTCTGTGATTTTAAGATTCATGTTGGAGGTGGTCAAATAGTTCTTCAGTGTCAAACAGTGTCTTCCCCCAAAGCTGGTTCTTCAGCCCTTCTAACCCTACGTGCCACTTGTGCTTCTCCTCAGTGAGTTGGCTTAGCTGGCACAAAACTAAGCTCCTGTGGGGGATAAAGGTGTGCTGGTGGTCCTGTACACAAAATTGGCTCAACCAGAGTGTCTGGGGAACTGTACAGTGGGTACAAGGAACAGGGTGAGGCTGCTGGCTTTTGCAGAAACCAGATGTGAAATGGGCTCTGCAGCTTGAAATGGCACCCCACAGCCCAGGGACTGTGATGGAGGGGGCTGAGATGCAGCCATGAATGCAGCAATCTCTTTTATTCCTGGGCTTGGACCTGATGCTGGAGTTGCCTGCGGCAAATGTGAGGATACAGATCTCTGCCAGCATCTCTTGTTACCACTATCCCTGTTTAAAACTAGGATGGTTGTCACACTGGGTCCATCCCCATGGTCTCTTTAGAGCTTTAACTCCCTATGACTCAAATTTTCTTCCTGTGCTAAGCATGAACGGCACAGAGACCAGCACAAGCATTGGGATTGCAATGCACTCCTACAAACTTCACAAATGTTCTCTCCATGATAGAAGATCCTACCCACTAAGAAGCACTGGACCTGCTACTTGTTGAAAAATTTTAAAAAGTCATATATTTTATTCCTCTTCCTTGCCAGTTTTTATTGCAAATGACCTGGGCACCCAAGGAGATATCACTGCATTGTCTCCCTGTGAAGGAAATATCTTCTTTCTGCTGCCATTAGGGCTAGACTTTGCTTCGAGTGATGTGCTCCTACTAATACAGGTGGGGGTCTTGTATACAGAAGCCCTTTTAAGGGGCATTAAGAGTTGCAAATAGAGCTTTTATTTATTTATAAAGCCTTCTTTATACTGAAGCCCATGAATCATGCCAGCTGATGCCAGCCCAAGCTCTGATGGCCAATGGTTTCAGTGCTCCGCTTAAAACTGCAGGGAATGTTAAGTTTTATGTCTCTATCATCAGTTTTCACAAGTCTTTGGACAGATTTGGTATTTCTGTAGATACAAAGCATCTGTTCTGATTCAGTCACAGTTTTGAACATCAGCTCTAGTCCGGCATTTTTAACTGTGGCTCGTAGACTTCTGGATGCTTTGCTTAAGGCATGATTTCTAAAGGGAACATTTTTCCCATCATCTCTCTGTACTGATAGGGAGTTCCCAGTAGGGATATTCCAAGGATGTTTTGCATTTTTATGCTGCTTCATGTCTGGTTTATTTGCCTTTCAGTCCATGATAGTTCAAGTTTGTCATTACAGTTTCATTTACCAACCTTTGCTATGGAAACTTGTATTCGTGCCAGGGAACTGCTAAGCAAATGCCAATGTGGAGTTTAAGAGTGGGAGGGAAGCACCATGAGACATGATGTTTATGAGGGAAGTGGAAGGTGGAATTCCTTTTATGTAAAACCAAAAACCTGCATTAGTACTTTCATTATATCAAATTCCTGCTCCACTCCTGCCCCCCATCTGTCTCAGGTTCCTGTGGCTTTGCACTTTTGTTAATATAATTATTAAAATATTTGAGGATATTGTAAAGAAAATAAAACCCACTTTTCAAATGTTCTCCTCTTCCTCAAAAATTGGTGGATGGGGACTGGACAGGAAGCAGAAATGCAGTGAGAATGTATTTATTGCAAGAATCACATAGCTGTTTCTATTTCTGTGAAACAAAATACACTGTGCTCTAAAATCACAAGATTTATTTTCTAACTGTGGGAAGTTGCTGTTATTTAGCAACTCCAGGTTGCCCTGATGGTAAGTTCCTGTTAAATGATGTGAGTCATGAAAATTACAGCTTTGTGAGGATCCGGTTCTGGTGCCTAGTCCCAGTGTGGTACCCACCTCCTGAGCAGTCCTGGTTACCCTAAGTGACTGATTTATGCAACACGATACTGGTAGGAGAAGTGGCTGTTCCAGAGAGCAGTTGTTGTGACTCAGGGACAGATCCCACCAAAATTAAATCTGCCATTGCTGTAATGCTGATGTAAAAGGTTAAATAGAGGTAAGAATACCTGCTCAGCATTTCTAAGCTGTATGGTTTGGCTGTGACAGTTTTGCTATAGTAGGTACAACCACTGAATGCACCAGCATGAGGGACAGGCTTGCTTTCTCAACAACATTGTGACACTGGAAAAGAAAGCCACAGACTTTTCCATGGACAAAGTAGGAATTGGTTGAGCTCTCCCAGCTTCAAGTGACTTGTGGTGCTGTGTGTGTAGTAAAACTCTAGCTGGAGAAGTAAACAAGCACTTCCCACCACAGGATAAATGGAGAAGGAAAAGTATGTTAGCTCTATTAAGAAGAAACCACAAAAGAAATGTAAAGATGGACACCATATAGAAACCATCTCAGCCTTTGTTTTTTCCATTGAAAACATTAAATCCCTATGTTCAGTTTAAATACAAGCTTCAACAGTGATTTGGAAGCCTAATTACAGCTACATAAGTGTCGAAATTTGCTCGTTAGTTCCTTGTTGGTCTTCAACACCACATGGCAAATGTCTTGGCCTGTGCTGGTGCTACTGTTCAGAATAGGCTCTTGGTAGAAATCTTCCCGACTTGAGGCAAAAATTGCAATGAGCAGCACCTTCTCTCTGATGATGAGCCCTGAGTAATCCCTGTCAGAATAAGAGGACTAGGTGGAGCTTCTGGGGTATAAGCAAGCCTTTTTTCCCCCTCTTTGGTGTAGCTGAGGAATAGTGTTTCTCATGCATCAGAAACCTTCCTCTGTACTATTTTTCTTCCAGATGACTAGCAAAAAGCTGCTAAGCTTACCTTTGTCAGGTTGAATACCATATATATGGATTATATATAGAAGTTCGTCTAACTCTTGAGAGCCATTTGAAAAGTAGCAAAGTTTCTTCCAAAATATCTGCTGATGCCATGAAAAGCTGAAATCAAAACTCAGTAACCTTGGGGACTATTAAGTAGGTATTCTTTATTGGAGCACTCAGCACACAGGGTATTACTCCTTTGAATGTACATGCAGGTCAGTTACACAGCTTTTATACAAGACATATATGTCTATTCATAAAATATGCATATTCATAGGGTTTCCAAGGAATGGTTAGTTTTTCCATTATGAGAGCTCGTTATTATAGTGTGCCACCCCTTCCCACACGTGCATGATTATCTCTTGGTGGGCTTCAGGGACATTTGATGGTCCATTACTTCATCCACTCCTCTTCATTACAGGTCCTTTTGGTGAGCTTTAGCTTTGGTCTTGCTCATAAGGCCATGGATCTGGTTCTGCAACCTTGAGGCATCCTCCTGTACTTCATCACTCCCCCTTTCTCTTTATCACTCCCTTCTCAAAGACAGGTTGTTTCTCCTGAGCTATCAGAATCATAGAATCATAGAATTGTAGGGGTTGGAAGGGACCTCCAGAGATCATCGGGTCCAACCCCCCTGCCAAAGCAGCTCCCTAGGACATATTGCACAGATAGGTGTCCAGGTGGGTCTTGAATATCTCCAGAGAAGGAGACTCCACCACCTCCCTGGGCAGCCTGTCCCAGGGCTCTGTCACCCTCACTGTGTAAAAGTTTTTCCACATGTTGGTGTGGAACTTCCTATGCTCCAACTTGCAGCCATTGCCTCTTGTCCTATCTCCACAGACCACTGAAAAGGGGCTGGCTGATTCCCCCTGCATCCTCTGCTTAAGATAATTATAGACTTTAATTAGGTCCCCCCTCAGTCTTCTCTTCT
The DNA here is from genome assembly GCF_964237585.1 of Gallinula chloropus. Classification (NCBI taxonomy): domain Eukaryota; kingdom Metazoa; phylum Chordata; class Aves; order Gruiformes; family Rallidae; genus Gallinula; species Gallinula chloropus. Next base: position 66,781,536 of record NC_140087.1, read on the forward strand.
CAAGGCTGAGCAGTCCCAACTTACTCAGCCTTTCCTCATAGGGGAGATGCTCCAGGCACTTAATCATCTTCATAGCCCTTCTTTGGACTCTCTCCAGGAGATCCCTGTCCTTTTTATACCAAGGAGCCCAGAACTGGACACAATACTCCAGGTGGGGCCTCACCAGGGCAGAGTAGAGGGGGAGGATCAACTTCTTTGACCTGCTGGCTACACTCTTCCGGATACACCCCAGGATCCCATTGGCTCTCTTAGCCACCGAGGAAATGCACACAATGCACACAGTGTGCTAACTTGTAATCTTTTGGCAGAACTTTGCAAATCCTTTACATAGTTCATTGCTGATGTTTATTTAACAAGATTAACTAATATTTATCATATTTTTCTGCTTCACTGTGTTCAAAAAAATTCAGCATTTCTTGTCAGCTTGGTCGTCATTAGAGTTGGAAGCATTAGACTTTGATCTTCTGGGTTGGAATATGAAAGCCTTGCTGTGCAAAGCCACGGTGACTGTCAGTGTGGTTTGGTGTCTGTGCAACTTCCAGGCAAAACTGTGGTGAAGAGGCTACCATCTTCTCCATCTAGAAAGGAGATTTATGCGAAGCTGAGTGCTTGGGATCCCGCATGGTTGTCTCTATTACGAAGAAAATTTGGCTAGTAACAGCCTGATAGGGTTCTGTGGGCTTGTAACAGCAAGTGAAGACCGTATTTCATGAACACACAAGGAATTTCTTTGCTCAGGTAGAGGAGTAGCAGACTGATGTATCCTACTTCCCAGCTGTTTCTGGTGCTCCTAAACACAAACACTCCAGACCTTCTGTTTATTATTGGAGAGGAGCTGCAGCTTGCCAGGTCCTGGGGCTTCCCTCCCTTGGTTTTGAAGACCCGATCAGCGCAGAGAGCCACAGCGGCTCAGGTTTCTCCGGTTTTAGTCTGCACTCATGGCTCTGAAATTTTTTCCTCCAAGATTAGGGAAGGGGGGGGAAAAATGAAAAAAAAAAAAGTGGTAACAAGTTAAACATTGGGCCTTGGGATCAGAGACTTGGTGACAGCTAATGGAAACCTTCAGCAATACAACATGCAAGGCCGTGTTACAGAGCACTTGAGATGCCCTCCTGGGGAAAACAAAGGGTGACAAACTACTTCATTCCAAATCAGGTGATCCCTTACCACAATGATATGCACAATAATGTGCCCATGTCCAGGCATTTCTGTTTCCTTTTTTGTATAAAGGGTGCAGAAATTCCCCAGGCTGAGGAGCTGCCATCCAGGGAGATCTGGAGAGTTGAGCAGAGGGTGGTTGGACTAGATGATCTCCAGAGGTCCCTTCCAAACCCTGCCTGCTGTGATTCTGTGAGCTGAGCACTGTAGTTAGCCCATGCTTCATCCAAGCCTTTGCTGCATTGGCTTGACCAGGCTGCAGAAGAGGTGCCCATGCAGAGGCAAGGATGTGCAAAGCCAGGGAGCCCTTGCAGGGTCTCATATGGTCATCCAGGTTTGGGATGATGACAAACTGGCAGTGGGAATAAAGGATTCTCCCTGTTACTCCCTGCCCTGCTTTTTAGTGGGAGAAGTTGAAATTTTGAAGTCACAGTTGAAAGTACAAGAAGAATATGAGCCTGCCCGTCAGTGTAACATAACCCTGAGGTTCATGCCAAATTCTACCTACCCTGGTTTAAAATGTGCTGAGAGGCCAGGACTTGCAGATTGCATCACTCTTGGAAAAGAGGTTTCCACCTAGGGAATCGGCTCTCTTCCAAGACTAATGTGAGCCAGTTATTGAGTCACTGCAACTCTAAATTTTTACATTTTTTTAAATTAATTTGTGGTGATTTTTTTTTTAAATTAGAGATCTCTGATCTCATGTCGGCCCAGACCTAACTCTGTCTGTGAGCCAGCCAGTAGAATATAAACTTGTGTGATGTACTTGCAAATGAAACAGAATATTCAGCACTGAGCATCAAAAGCCTTTAAGTATGCAGGCATACAGAGGGCATGAAGCCATCCTTTAAAAATAGCTAATCTAAAAATAACAGACTAGGGAGGGACTTCTCCTAAAAAGCATTTAAACAGTTTACATCTGGAGACTTAGGACAAAGAACAGCACTCCTTCTGCAATGCATCTTTGCTCTTCAGCAATAAATAAGACTTAGGCCAGTGGTCAGGGCCTCTTCTGTATCTGTTCATATGCATAGCCTAAGACAGTCTTAGTCCCTCGCTTGTACCAGAGGAACTCAAGGCTGTCCCCAGCTGACTCAGGAACATGGTGCATGAAATTGTGCTTCAGCAGGGCAGAGGTCTTGTGGGATTCTTCTGCCTCAGCGCAAGTCCAAAGCTTTTGTCTTCTTCCTCCCAAACGGTGTCAGCACTGGGAGTGGGAAAGCAGGCAGAGCAGCAGTGGGTATGTGCCAGCTCTGGAAGCTGCACAGCTCTTCTTGCTCCAAAAGGTCCCCTACTGTCCAGGTATTACAGGAGGGGCTCTCTACAGTAACTAGAGGCAGTGAGTAAATGCAACTAGGACGTCAGAAATACTAGCATAGAGCCAGCAACAGGGATCCACTCTTCAAAGTAAAAACACCGCTGGCTTAAATCTTTCAGCTATAGTGGGGGCTTCTGGAGCTGTGAGGGCTGAAGCTGGAGGTGTGACAGCTTGATGTTCCTTCTGAGACGGTCATGTAGATGTACTGCATGATAGCATGTTTTCAGTGTTGATGACACTGGATCAGGGTAGCTCACGTGAGCACTTGCGAGCAGGCTGGAGGCTGCACAGACAAATGGGAAGATCAGACTAATGGGAACCTCTGCCAGGTTCAGCTTTGCATGCCTCTCCAGGCTGGGGGACAAATTCCAGCATGCTTCTCCTTCGCGGACAACTCAGAAGAGGAAGACCCAAACCCACTCTCTTATTGCTGAATAGCCCTAAGCAAAAAGGTAGCAATGAAGAGAAACCTTTTCCTTTCCTCCTGGCATAAGTTCTAGGCCTCCCTGAGGAAACCAGCAGGACTTTGTGAGCATTTCACAACTCAGAAAAGAGTCCTGCACTGCCCAGGTGGAGTACTGGAGAAGAGCTGGAAGCCACCAGCTCTCTGAGCATTTTCTTGCCACTTCCCTTCAGCAGCATGTCTCTCTGGGGAGTTAGAGCTCAACAGTGCCCCTTTCACTTCGGGGCACAGATACATGCTTGCTGGGCCTCAGTCCTTTAGCTATGACTCAGTCAGAGTGTAGGCACTTGACTCAGGCTGCAGAGTTGGGCTTGTTCAGCCCAAAGAAGAGAAGGCTCTGGGGTGACCTAATTGCAGCCTAACAATACTTAGAGGGGTTCTACAGGAGGGAGAGGGACTGTTCACCGAGGAGTGTTAGTGATAAGACAAGGGGCAATGGCTTCAAGCGGAAAGTGGGGAGGTTTAGGTTAAACGTCAGGAAGTAATTCTTTATTATGAGGGCGGTGAGGCCCTGGTACAGGCTGCTCAGACAAGCTGTGGCTGCCCCCTCTCTGGGAGTGTTTAAGGCCAGCTTGGATGTGGCTTTGGGCAACGTGGGCTAGTGAAGGTATCCCTGCCCATGGCAGGGGGGTTGGAACTAGATGGTCTTTGAGGTCCCTTCCAACCCAAAGCATTATATGACTCTATGATTTCTTGACCAGACCTTAGTAGGCAGAGGGACAGACTTTAGCAGCCATAACCACATAAAAAGTAATTGCAGGAAGAAGTTTAATTACTCCAAAAAACCCACAAACAAAACCCCCTTCCACCCTGCAAAGCCTCACTCCACCATAGTGTATGGGCAGGTAGTAAGACTGTTATCTTAATGCAAGATACACTGAATATGATCCAAATAGAGCCTCCATTTTAAGTTATAAAGATGCTCTCCTAGAATTGATAGGTGCAATTAATACCCACTCCAGCAGATGCAAATGGGGTAGCCCACAAAAGAAGAGGTGATAAAAAAAAATTGTCTCCTGCTTGTGTTGTCCCAAATCTGGGTTCTCCACCTGGTGTGCAAAGAGCCAATCAACACACAGTCAAGATATTTGTTTATTTCAATTCTATGCAGGACAGGGTGCTGGGCATCTAACAGCAGCCAGCACACTGAATACATCAAACGTCTTTTTTGTAGTAACAAAATGTAGTTGATTGGTGTCCTTAAACTTCCTTATCTACCGCTCACCCAACTTTATCATACATATGCATTTTACTTCACATTTCAAACACTTGGGGAGGTCTCCTGCTCATTATTCACAAAGAGGTGTACATTTTAGTACTAAAATCAACACAGGTTATTTCAGGATACACTACTATTCCAAGGCCACATGTATTTTTATACCCTTACAATAAGGAAAAAATAACTTGAGGGTCCTATTTTTCTAAAGCTTTTAGTCCTTTGAGAGATCAGAATACTTTTGAAAACCCTAAAGTCCTAAATAATTGGTTCACTGAGAGATCCTACCCTGATTGCTATGGCTTCAGAACCTACTATCAAGGATACTTGAGGTGGCATATACTTTGCACAGTCGTAACCCTTATTTCTACTCCATCACTTGTGCTGTAATATCCCCAACATCCACATTTCAAACCTTTGCCACAGAAAACTACTTTCTGAAGCGAGAGCAAGTTTCTCCTGAAAACACAAAATTCCAGGCCATGGTATTAATACATGAACTGGCTACTGTGATTTCACATTGAGTTTAGAAGTGACATCTTAAAATGTCAGACACTGCTGGCAGAACTACAGCAAGAGATTCCTGGGGGGGTGGGGGTGGGGGATGTCAGTTTACTGGCATGAGATACAGCAGAAATAACATTTGGTCTTTGAAACTTCCTGTACCTTAGGGTGTTGTTTGCAGGAAGCAAAAGGCTTAAACTCCTAGTTACCAAAGGAGGAAGCAAAAAACACAACTTGTCTTAGGGCCGGGGAAAAGAGAAGGCCAATAATTTTTCAGATTCCTGGCTGACCCACTTTTTTGTAATGCAGACAACTGCTGGCTGTTCTTAACTTTAAGCTGTCATAGAGAAGTACAGTTACTGGTTACCAGAGTTCAGTCTGTGGGGTTGGGGTAACTTGGAAGATAAGTACTTGAAAATGCATGACAAACACAAGTAGGATATCTTATTTGTTGACCTTCGTGTTAACCAGGAACCTGAATCAGCAGTAAGTGTTGTGTGATAGTTCGGTCCAAACTCTGCAAGGCATCAGCCACGCAGTTATCACTGTTTGGAGATAGCCATAACAAGGAGAGGTATTTCAGTTTAAATGGAACTGACCTCTGACCCGTTAAAGGGAAGTTTGCTGGTCTGACTGGCTGCCTTTGGTGTGGCAAAACATGAAACTCACAATGAACTTTTTATGTGGTCCTGGAAACCGGCCAGTCTGGAGGGACTAGCTAACGCATCTGACCAGCTAACGCAGCTCAATGAGTTTTAGGGCAACCAAACTCATCTTTTTCAGGAGGTTTGCACAGGTATGGTTTGAGTTTTTAACCCAGGTAAGCGAGTATATTCCTGAAGTATGCTAACCCAGGTCTGGCCTTGGTAGGAATTGGGATGGATAATAAAGCTAGACCAGGGACCTGGAGATTCCTTGTGTGTATGTTGTCACAATGCAGCTTTGATGTATTTTGCCTCTGCAGCTGGACTGTACTCTTCTTGCTATACCATGGGGTGCACACAACAGATACAGCTATAGGTGATGATGATCATGGCCAAAGTTACTTAAGAATGCCAGATGCCTTTTATCTTTTGTGGGTTGGTGGAGCAGTGAAAAAGAGCTTTACTTCCAGCCTTCCTCTGCCCTTAGTTATTTACAGTACCACCAGCAAAACTCACTGGTCTGGAAGGAGTGGAGATGAGCTGCCAGTTGCAGTTTCTCATCTCATGGGTCTGAAGAGCTGTTTCTCACTTTGGCTTGTCTGAAACCTGAAAAACATGCATTCCTGAGGTAACCACAAGCGGCTTTTCCAGAGCAAAGGCCACTAAGGCACTGTCTGCTTGGCTTCAGAACTTCAGCATGGGAATCCAGTACAGCCTGATCCTCCATCCGTTTTAGTAACAGCCTCTAGAGCTGGGAAGTAAAACTCATGCAGATAATGGAGTTAAATACACTGATATTCTTTCTTGCTTTCTGTTTTGAGAACAAGAGGATAGTTTGTTGTGAGGAAGTGAACTCAAAACACTCAAGTATGCGGACTACAAACTTTTCTATTAAACAGAACAATGCCTGTATAATTCAGCAGTGAGAAAATCGACCTTGTTCCTGTCTCCTTTGTATCCCTTCTGCTCTGAACACGTCCTGCTGAATAGAGGTTATTCAGCTGTTATTCTGTTTTCATGTACTAAATTCACTTCTAGCTCTTGTGAAAGCAGGAAGTGAGTAGACAGGGTTGCTCCCCTGTGGTGTGTCAGTGGGACAGGACTGAAAAAACATGAACTTACAAAGTTCTGCTCTTTGTGAAGACAGGCTTTTAAACTTCACCTTAAGTTTTTAAGATGGTAAGTCGGCAGATACACATTAGTTTCAATGACATGAAATTCTACAGCTTAAGACTGGCCCTGACACTGTCGACAATCTGAAAACTCACATTGTGACAGAGCTGAAATAGTGAGAAAATGTTGTTTCCTTTTCCCCTTGCATGACTCTCAGTAGTTTGATCTTTGGTAAAAGTCAAGTGTGGGATTTCATTCTGCATTTCCTGGCTCTCATGTACCTTCCACTTTAACCAACTCCGGACAGGGCTGCTAACATAGTGTTATCGTGTGCTAACATTAACACACAGATAAAAAGAAGCAGCATAATATGCACTTACAGACTTGCACTAAATGCTGTAGGCAAATGTAATCTTTTTGCTGATAAAGCAGTTCATAAAGAATAAAGGTAAAGAGTGCAGATTACAGTGGCAAGAAGACCAGGAGGGAGTGCAATACTATGACAAATAGAGAGTGGTGAGCTGGGGATGTTTGTTAATAAGCATTATGGCTTCCTTGTCAGTTCTGCTTGCTGGAGCTCCTTGCTTTTCCAGGAGTCAGGAGAACCTATCAGCAGTGTTCCCCACTGCCAGAGCTTTTCTAATGAGAGAGTCGGGATGATCCAATGGGGTGAAATCACAGAGATGGCTGTTTTCTGGATGCTGTAATATTTCATAGCTAAATAAAGGAGACCTACTGATGTTTTGCATTCCCCAGCTCAGCTCCAGCCCCACTCCTTGCAAGGAAATGAAACCCTAGGGTGCTATTTTCCAGCTTATAGAAAAGGTGCCCTCCCACTCCCCAGACAGATGGGTAGTTCTTGGGGACACACAGTAAATTGCAAGAGGTAGCCCAGCACTAGAACAGTGTCCGGGTTTAGTTACAGCCCGGGAGGTAACTAAGTTTGGATCAATGACTCCAAAAGCCCAGGCCTGGCTCAGAGGAGGCTAAAAGTGCAAGGCAGTTGCAGAGTTGCAGCTGCTCTGCCTGAAAAGCAGACTCAAAGGTTCTCCCTGTGGGAACCTTCCCACAGCTGTGAAAAAAAAAAAGTCAGTTCTTGGCAGCCATGAGATTTCAAATTTATTTTCTTCCTTTTAACAACTTCCTTCTAAACACATCAGTTTGCCACAAGTAACTTCGCAGTCCAAAGGCTCTTGGAAAAAACTACTAGCTTCTTCCCAGTCTCACTGATGGTGTGTGTGCCAAGAAGCTCAGCCAGGTCTCCCCTGGCAGCACTTCTCCCCGGCAGGCCGGCCGGCAGCTTTCCTCCCCGACTGCCTGCCTGAACAAAAAAGGGACCTGCTCCCTGACCTCCACCAACACACTGTCCCGGGTGTCTGGCTGGGCCACGCATGCTCTGTCAGGGGGCACTGCAATACATTCTCTTTGCTGGGAAAGCATCCAGCACGTGTCCAGGAGCACCCGCTACACCCCTGTTAAGAGGGTCAGGATGGATGTGCTGCTCTCCCGTGACTGCCGCTGGGGTCCTTGTCACCACGCCTGTCGTGGCTGCTGCAGCACCTGTCAATCATGCCCAAAATTCAGGTGTGGATCACATCCCATTTCCCAGCAGGGATTGCTATGCTTCCACTGCACCGTCAGCTAAGCTCCTTGGTGCCATGGGCACAAACGTGGACACCCTTGATGTGCAGTGGCCAGCTGGCGTCCTGGTCCCTTGACTCCCGTATGGATTATTGTAGGTGAGCTCTGTTAGCCCCAGGAGACAGACTCGCAGCCTACCCCCGCCAGCGTCCCGGAGTGGTTTTCCCTTGGGCCCCGCTATCATGTTCCCAGCCCACACACCCAGCACAGCCCTGCGCTCTGTGCTCGCCATTCCTCAGGGATTTTCCAGGCTGCACCTTCGGTCGGAGCTTGCACGGCAGCCCTGTAAAACCACCAAGTCCTGTGCAGGATGAGGCAAAAACCTGTGCGCAAGGTGTGGGAGGTACCAGAACTTCTCCCCTCTGAACTGAATTCTCTGTACGTACTCCCCCCCCCCCCTTCCTCCGCGCACCAAGCTCGCCCGCAGCCCCACGCTGCGCGCCGGCCCAAGGGCCCCCACGGCCGGATTCGCCGTCCGCGCAGACGCTATCGCCGGCGCGGGGGCGCTGCAGGAAGGCGCCGCGTCAGCCGTTGCCGTCCGGGTCCGTGTCAGCGCGGGTTTCGCCTCTCTCACCCCCATCCTCGCCCGCGCGGCGCGCTGCGGCCGGGACCGGGACCGGGACCGCGGCCGGGGCCGGGGCCGCGCTGCGCCCGGGGCCTCTGCGGCCGCTTCTGCCCGCAGCCAAGATGGCTCTGCCCGCTTCCCTTCGACCTTTGCTTGTGTGGCCGCTGAGGAGTGTCGTCTCCCGCCTGGCAACGGGGCCGAGGGCCTGAGGAGGGGCGTGAGGCCAGGCCCGACCCGGGACAACCCTAGTATGTTTTTGGCTTTCCCCTTATTCCCCTCCAAGATGTTGTGCTGTCTGTGGGGTTCTGCAGCTGGCTTTTCTCCTCAGAAGCGGGAGAGGCATGGGGAGGAGGAGACAGCATCCATGACAGGGATTCTGGCTTTGGGGAGGCCTGTGGCGAGCTGCCTGGACTTGCTCCACTACCAAGGGAGTGGTTATTGAAATAATGCGTGTCTCTGCCTGCAGGAAAGGGGGAAAGATCCGAAGTTGGAAGGAAGAGGACCTCTCCCACGCCCCAGTAAAGCAGCTGAGCAGGGCAGCGGGTAAGGCCTGTGCCTCGCACCCACTGATGTGCCCGCTGCATGTGCCATCAACCTATTGTGTCTGTGCAGGACCATCCGTGTGCATTTGACTGGGAAGTTCCCGGTAGCAGTGCAGTGCCACCGACCAAGGGTGTCCCAGAGGAAAATCCAGTTCCCTCCCAGTAGTGTTTGTCCTGGTTGTTCAGTGAAAATAATGAGCTAATAGCAGAGGGTGGGAAACAGGATTTGGGTTTTGTGGCTAGGCTGGGTTACGTGGCTTTCTTAAAACACATTTACTGGTTGAGGTTTGACGCTGCACAGGTTGTCAGTGTCAAAGCACTGCTAGATAAACCTGTTGGGAAAATACCTGCGCCTTTGCAAGAGGGAGAGGAGGGTGTCAGCTGTAGTTCACTTCTCTGCTTTATGGGTTTTGAATAAACAGCCCATCTGGCAGCTTCTTATAAAGAAAATCTTGTCTTTATTATTATAGCTTACTAACCCCTTTCCAGGAAGTCCCTATTAGTGTCAAAAGATTCCAGGACTTTACTAAATGTGCTGTTTCATATTCCTAGAAAAAAACTTTTCTCTGTGCCAGACCCAACAAACAGTTGTATATGTGATGACTGACTGTTGACATCAGTAGGTGTATGTGCTTTGAAAGGTCACACTGTCTATCAGCCTGATCAGCTGATGCAAAGCATGTAGCCAACCTGTTTGTTTCATTCCGGTAAACTGGTATTGACGAACCATGAAGGAAGCAGGGGATCCTGAAGTGGTGACAGACTGCTCCTAGGCTCTGTCCAAGGAGTCTACTTCTGCATCAGTGATGTTCACAGGTCTGGCACAAAGGTATGTTTCTTACATGTTCCTGAAGATCCAGGACCACTCTGAGTTCTTGCAAGCCCTGACAAGTTTCTCCATAGGTTTTGGGAGTAGAACTACTGTAGGCTTTACTTACACTGCCTTACATGGTCAAATGGAGCTCTGAAATTGTAGAGGGAGCTGATCCAAGGGAAAACTTTTTAGGTTTTGTTTTTTTTTTTCTAAGAGGTGATTTGTTTTATCTGAACCTGATCATCCAATGATGGCTGCACATGTTTTTAGCTCTGTCATGGTAATATGAGGAAGGAGGTCAGGGAGGCAGCTGACAAAGGTGGCCAGGGTCACAGCAACCCATATCAATGACAGCCTTAAGCTGCTGTTATTGAGCTAAACCACAAAAGCAGCTCCTCCTGCTATATCTCCTACTTGCACTTAGAGGGATAGGATTGCTTGAGCTTTTGGTGTGGTTTTCTTTTTTTTCCAGACCAAGGACTGAAATAGGGAGCTTTGTCCTCTAAAATATTAGTCTATTTAAGAAGTAGCACAAATCATAAAAATAGTATTTTCTCCTTATAAGTATCTCCTTATGCACAGATCATCTGTGTTTTGGGACATGAAGAGCAATGGAGGAGAAGCTTCCTTCTGATGTGACTGTTGGGGGGCAGAGAGTTGTCCACTTTGCTTTGCTTTTAATCTTCCACTCTGTTTTCCCTGATAACTTTATACGAATGCACTGACCTTGCTTGTCCCTCCATGGCAAGGCAGCTGGTCTCCTCCAGTATTGCAGCCAACACCTCCGCTCTGTTCATTAGCAAGTTACTCAGCATTCTGCAAAGGTCAGAGGTGCATCATACTAGACTCAACACCTAAGGAATGTTGTTATTTTTTAAAGAAATCTGTATGGGGGTAGGGTATTCACTTAATTTTTCAGTACTAATTCCTTATAGACATTTCTGTGGCCCCTGTGGCTGTGATATTCCTCACTGACAACACTCCTGAGGTGAGAATGTGTTGCATTCTTCATTTTACAGAGGAGGAACTAAATGTGAGCCTGCAGGGTCCCAAAGCTGTTGACTGACCACTGGAGCTGGTTCCTCTGTCCTATCAGTCTTCTACCAAAATAGCAGAAGGATACAGCCAGGTGGAGAGGCAGTGCAGAGAGCCACAATCTGCTTGCTTTTTTTTTTTTTTTAATTCACAAAACATGTGAATGAAAGAAACTTGCACAAAGTCTTCTGGAGTCTCTGTGAGAGCTGGGAATTAAATTCACATTTCACAAGAAACATTCTTCTCACCAGGTCTTTTCCATGAAAAGCATCATCTGTTACTTGAAGGGAAAATCACTATGTCTACTCACCTTTACCCTGTAGCAATGCATTTTGAGAGGAGTGGGTTTTGTGGCCCACAGATTTATTCCTGACCCCCATATAATCAGGTCTGGGGAAGGCAGCAGAGATATGTTGGTATGCAGTAGCAGGAGGGCAGATTTCTGTGAGAACACAACCTTGCAAGAAAATCCATGAGATAACAAACTGCAAGAATGTTAACAACTGCCTTAAAAAGGAACAATGTGACTGTGTAGCTGTAACCAATCATTAGCAATAGTGAGACGCATGTGAGGCAGGTGAATGGAGCATCTAACCAATAGCCATGTGATGCAACTCATGTACTGCTATGGAAACCTGTATGAGCTGTGTGTGTGTGTTTCAGTAAACGAGCTCAGCTTTGATCACACTGGTCTGAGTGGAGTCCGCAAAACTTCGGCTCCGGCATTACCCCACTCAGTCTTGTCATCAGCGCTCGGTAGGTGTTTAACTGAAAGTCCTGCCTGAAGGTCCTTCTGGCATAAAGCCTTGCAGTAAGGACTGGGTCAATTCCTCCTCCACTTGGTGTTGCTAGAGGTGTGAGCTGGAGTATGACAGTGCTCTGCTCTGAACTTTACTGTAGGTGGAGAGTCTCAGCTGCCCCACAAAGGGTTGTGCAGAGTGTCCCAAGGCTAGTGACTTAGGTATTATGTGGAAACTGAGGGTGTTCGGGGCTCTTCTGCATCTTTCCTTGCAAGTATCTTCCCTTGAGGTATAAAGAGGGCCCCTCTTGCTGTGTCAGTGGTAACCATGCTTCAGCCAAGGATTCCTACTTGCTCCTCTCTGTTATTCTGCAAGCTCCTGCCCCACCAGATTTTTGCATTTCACTCCTCTCCTGCTTCAAATGCTTGTGTGTGTGTGCTTGGAGCTGCTGGAGTGGTATGTTTGAGTTTGATCCTCTCAAAAAGAATTGCCTGTCCACTGTGGCCCGTCATGTGAAGCTGGATGGCATCTGCTCTGCCCTGCTGTCCATCTGTTGGTGTGTTCCCACCCTCTGTGGTGATGAACTGGTTCAGGGAGCTCAAGAGAAGTAAGTTGGGATGTGGTGATGCTTCAACCACAGTTTTCCAAAGTGGCGTGCACAGCGTATACAGCACAACTGCCCTCCCCTAGGGAATCCTTGCTGTCACTGTGGGATTGATGTTCCAAGTTTTAAGATGTTCTTTCCTTCTACTAGTGAGTGTGGTGAATTCAGTGAACAGAGTCTGGAAGGATGGGTTTAACTTTTGACATCTAGAAGCATCAGTGCTAAAGGGCAGGGACTCTGAAGAACAAGTTTCCCTTTATATTGCACATGTAATCACTTCAACACCTTGAAGTGATTATATTCCATAGCTTTCCAGAGTTGAGTCCTGAAGCTGTACCTCAGGGAAGCCTCTAGAAAAGCCAATTTTGTTGTGGACTCCTAGTTATCCTGCTGAGGGCTGTCGTCCGTGGGTTTTGCTGTTCTTCATTTGCATCATTAAATTTGCTCTTATTTTCTTAAATACCAGTATGCCAGAACAGCTGCTCTGAGCAGTGTAAAAATGTCAGATTGTATTAACCTCTGCTTGGATCTTTATGCTTTAAAACTCCATTTGTCACATTTGTATCTCTGCAGTGGGACCATGGAAAGAAAAGAGACATCACCAAGTCATGACTTGGAGGAGAGCAGCACATGGGACCTACCTTCTGTTTGTGACCTAGCAGAGCGCTTTCTGCCTTCACACAGCTCTGAAACCAGCGAGGAGCTCTTTCCTTCTGTGGATACTTTTCCCTCTCCACCTACAGGTAAGACCTGCCTCCTCATGTGCCCTTTCTTCAGGCAATGCGTTAACTATTTAGGCAGCGTGTCATTTGAGTGGCAGCAGTCTGCTAGAGGTGCATCTGCCTTGTCTTGAAACATGGTTTACCAGAACTACAGTCTGTTCCAGCTTTACAGATACAGTGTGAGCTGTGGGTTCATGTCATGAAACACAGGAGAGGAGTTCAGGGATCCTATCAGCTGATAATGTTTTGACAATGCTGTTTCTTCGGAGACCTTAGTTTGTTCTCAGAGAAAGTAAGTTACTTGAACTAACCCACAGAGCAGTCCTTCAGGCAGCAGTGGGAAATACTGTCTCAAGTTCCCATAGTCAGTAAGAAACATTTTTAAACTTTTCCTCCTGTTCTTTATGTGCTCACCGTGTATCTTCCATTCATGAGCTCAGGATGTGGCCTCTATAGCCCTTTACTTTGAAAGTGTTATGAGGAAAGTGTGATGAGGACTGCTTCAGTTCAGCTCTTGGAAGACAGCAGTTTCCTTGCTTGACGGAGGACTGATGCCTGCAGAAGTAACATTTTATGCCAGCTGCTACGCCAGATTCTCAGGAGTAATGGTGTATCTGGGACAATCAAGGGCTGGCTGGCACATTCTCGGCCTGGTCAGTGTGAATACATGGCAAGAAGTATGAAACTGAAATGCACCGGCCCAGTGATACTTCTTGCCATGTTTTTGTACTGGCCGGGCTGGAAGTTGTAATAATTATATTTAATATTTGGGAGGGAAATAAAATCTGATCAGCAAATAATGTGTGGAGGTGGTTTGCCATTTCACCTGAGCAGGTGAAATGTCACTGATGACATTTCTGCTTGCTTTGGAGTCTTAAGTAGTGTAAACATAGAGTTTGGCTCCTCTTCTTCTGACACTGTGTAGTTTACTTTGGCCCAGTTCGAAGAAGTTGCCTTGGAATTAGACATGTGAGGTTTTTAATTCCATTATTTTGCATGCTAAACAGGTAAGCAGCGGGATCTACCAAACTAAGCTAGCTCTGTTGATGTTGACTTCTTGCCTGCAGAGTTGTCTTCCTCTAATTGTGGGACACCCAGAACCGTAATGAAATCTGCAAAGAGTAGATACCAATCCTTGCTTTGTTTTTCCTGTGCAGACCAGGAAGTCACATGTCTTATGTTAGTAATGATGCAGATCTTCTACTGTAAACTCTGCTTCAAACTATGGTCCATATTAAATTACATGTTCCACATTGCATTAGAGGAATGGTGTATCTGGTTTGCAGTTTTGCTTTATTTTTGATGCATAAGTGGTGACTACCACTAGGAGAAATGCCCTGAGCAAGCTTTTCCCATTTTTTGTGGGAGAGGAGGATACAGAAGTTTCTCTGACAGTAATAAAAGCTGGGAGGCACTTGTCTACTCAGATTTCACAAACCGGGTGTTGCAGGCATGGAGAAATTCGGGGAGCTGTGAGGCAGTTCCTGCAACGTGTGTAGGGTGGATTAGTTGCACAAACACCATTTGGTGTGGCTCAGGGCAACTGGACTTGACAGCTCCAGTGAATGGGATGTGCAGAACTGCATGCCCATTCAGCAGTCCTAGGACTGGTCTGAGGCATAGCTGCAGTGACGTAGGTGGAAACAAAGACAGGTGGCTCTAAACCCAAATGATAGCTTTGGGCAAGTAGTTTACAGGGCATGTGTGGAATGTGTGGCTAAAGCTCAATACTGAGGTAGGTGGAGAGGCCAGGTCCTGCCTCTTTGCTGTCTCAAACACCTCTTGGTGTCAGTGAGGATTCCATGTGTGCTGAGAAGGGCAAATCAGGCCTGTGAACCCTCTCCATCCATTGCTTGTTTTAGAGATGTCTCACAACTACACCCACTTCGCAATAACTGTGGGATGCACGCTGTAAAGTTATTCTTTACCCTGTGCTGCTGGTAGTGAAATAGCCAAGTGTCCCATTGGACTCAGTTCATGCTTTGAATATCTCAGCTCTTTGCTCCTTACCACACCGTCAAAGCAGTAGACGTACTCAAACTCTTTTCTTGATTGAGGCAACTTCAGCTTTCTAAGCTATTGACTTCAGTCAGTGTGACAGAAGAGGCAGGAGGACAGGTTTGAAAACTGCCTGTGTCAGTTGTTCTTGGACAAACAAGGTCTGACCAATGTATCTTGGGAAAGGAAGCTCCTCTGCTTGTTTGTTTCCTCATGAGACATTGTAAACTGCTGCTGTGACACAAGATAAATTAGGAGAGCAGGGGTGGCTATAGCTTGCACCCCAAGGTATGACCAGAAGATTGTGGCCTGGGGCTTGGCAGGATGCATGATGAGTCTTGTCATCAATCTTGAAAGATTTTTATTAGGGGTGAGGATCTTCCTTAGTGATTCAAAAGCATTTCCATGTCTCTGGTAATGTGACAGCTTCCTTAGGAAAGAAGCACACGGACAGGACAGGACAGGACATCTGTCATGTGAACTGGATGAGATTGACTAAAATATCATGTCATCCTAGCCCCAGGAATCAGAAATGGGTATGGAAGTATTCCTAGTGCCTGAGTCACTTGTAATAGGTCTTGCTAGTCTAGAAAGGCTCCATCACTTCTAATGGCAGAAAATACCTATTAGCCATGAAAACAGTGTGTGAAAGCAGACATCCATAGGCAAGAAAACAGTAGTCCTGTGGGAATACTGCTAAAGGCCTAAGTTATGTATAAATGAGTGGGGTTTATGGTTTGTGCCGGACCAGGGGTTCTGCTCTTCCACAAACATACATGCTTTTAGCTTATTGTCGTAGACAGTTCAAGTGTTTAAGCAGTGACTGAGGAGGTTAAATTGGATCAGTGAACTTTTCAATATGCTTCCTTTGGTTTAATTATCCCATACTGAAAAAGAATAATATAAAAATGTAAATGGTTTTAGTGTTCCTAACCTGTATCACTTGATAATATGATGCTGCATCAGTACAGTACTACTTCCTTTGGATTAAGAAAAGTTGCCTGCAAAAGTTCCTACTTGGCAGTGGTCAGGGGTGTGTGCAGGAAAGCCGTAATTAGTATTTGAAAGACAGCTAATAATGGTTGTCTACAATGAAATAAGTCACTGGCAGTGTTCTTTTTTCTTGTATGGCAGTGAACCAGAGCATACCAGGGACAATGGAAACACAGTGGAAAAATAGCAGCCTAAAAAAAGGTTACAGAATAGACTACAGATGTGGTGCAGGCTCTGCCCATGCTGCAGAGCTGGGTTTGCAGCATTTGGGAGTTGAGCCATAACACCATGCTTGGGAGACTGCCTGTCTGAAGCATGGGCAGAGAGAGTTGTGCCCCATCTGCCTGTGGTGCTGTTTCCTTGTTTGTCCTGTAGCTTCTTCTTTAATCACTTTTTCTTTGTAATGAAAAGTAGTAAAAAGCCGAGTCCTTAGCAGAATGGATAGGTAGACAGGGTCATCCAGTGGACAGGCAAAGTATATGGAAAATGTAGCGTTACAGGAACAGAGAGAACAGTCATAGGATGACAGTGGGAGAAGAAGGATGTTGCTGGAGAGGTGGGATGGTGAAGGAAGACAGAGTTCACTGTGTGATTGTAGAGGCTTGTATGTATCTCAAAGCTGGCTGGATTTTTAGAAAAACAAACAATAAAAGCTAGTTTGGGAGGACAGAGGTGTTGAACCTTTAGTTGCCTCGCCGGAAGTATTACTTCTGCTCCTGCAGTTTGGTTCAGGTTTGAGCCCAGGCTTACCTTGGGGTATTTTCTGTGGACTTCTCTAATGCAGTGAGAGTCCCAGGCTACCCTTGTCTGTGTTTCTTAGTCTGGTTCCATCCTTAGAGCTGCTACCCGGGTGGCCACGTGAGGTGTCAGCTCAGGGCACTGACCCAGCTTGCTGGGCTGCCACGTGAATGTCTGTGTGGAGGAGATGGGGACAGCTGCTCTTGCTGGCAGCAGCACATGTATATGCCAGGATACAGCAGTCTGCAACGTGTCATGTCTTTCATATAGGGCTACAGTCTTTCCATAACAGTGGCTTCTGGAAAGAATAATGTTAGAATATTAATCACTTTTCCGATGTGGGCATCTAGGCTATAGGTTCTTTTTCATAGACTGTGGGTTTTGTAGGCTTCCTTCAAAAATAGTCCTTTTGGAAGAAGTCATGAGAGCTTGGGAGAAATGGAGCAGAACCATTTCACTGGATAGTCACTGGCTTCAGGCAAATTGGTCAGTGTGGGCCACAAATCAAGATGACACCTGATAACAAGATTATCCCAGTTTAAAAATAAGTAATTTTTTTTCACTGTTCCAGTTGCTTTCTGTGTTTTCAATCAACCAAGTCTGTGTGTTAAACAAGTCAGAGATATCCAGCATGTTAACAGAGTGTTCAGTTCCATAGGCAATTGCAATTTCTTTGGAAAAAAAAAAAAAAAAGCTACACGTATGCAGTGAATCAACGTGCTTAGTTTTGCATTGGGTTATGTCTTTTATTAGCAGCTGAGGAGTCACACTGATGTTGGTGCATGTGTTCTGACTTGTCCCTAAATGCTCTCTCCTATTTACTGTGTCTACTTGCCTGTTGCTTAATCTCATTTGCAGAAGTGAGTTGTGTTTATTGATGAAACCTGGCATGGTTTGTGTTTTTTCTATGAGGGAATTGTGCACAAGTGCTGACGTAGAAGCTGAAAATGAAAGGAGCAGGCTGTACTTGTCATGTCAGCAGCAACCTTTCAGGGATGGCACCTGATGGGTGCTTGGAGATTCTATGCAGCCTAGAATTCCGTGAATTCCTTCATTACTTAGTACAGAGACTGTAACTCAGCCAAGAAGCTGAGCTACTACCAGAAGTTGCAGAATTTCCAAAATGTGCTTTTCTCTGGCCATGCCAGAGACAACCTAAAAGCCTTTATGGGTAATCTCATTTATCAGGTCTCTGTAACTTTGTAAATCCAAAACATATATTATATTTTAAATCACTTTGAGGCAAAGCTAAGCTAAGGAGGACTTCTCCTTGTGCTTCTGGCTGCCATGGTTAGGTACAGAAACTTCTCTTTACCAAAAAGACATATTGCCCTAAGAATATTTTTACTTTTTGGCTTGATGTGGGGTGAAGGAGAGAGTACTGTACAAAGGTGCTTTGAGCTGTTACAAAGCCTCCTTCGACTGCAGGAGGTTAACTCACTCTCCCACTTGCAAACCCACTTTATTTTGAACTGTCATCCCAAACACCATCTGAATTAATTGGATTTTAAGGCAGGTGACCTGTGCATAACTGCCTTGGCCTTGATGAAGATCATTGCCCCCGGTTCGGGAATTTTTGGATTTTATTTGGTTTATTAGTTTCCTGCTGCCCTCTAGTGAGCAATGTTACACGTTTCTGATGCCACCAGCCTTGCATGCTTGGGACTTGGAGCACCGCTAATTTTTTAGGTTTTCAGCAGGTGGTGGGAGCGTATGTCACTGTACCAGCTCAGACCTGTGGCAGTTTGCTGCTGTTAAGAAATTATGCTAAACGCTCCCCAAGACTGAGGTAGGAATACTTCTCAGGAACGTTGACTGCTCTTTGTTTACTGGGTGGATCCTGTAATAAGGTGGCTAACGTAACCTGTTGGTGAAGAATCTGTTTTTGTCTGGGAATAGCCTTCCACTTCTGTCTGTGAAGGTTGCAGTGGTGCTGTTTTTGCTATGGAAATTAAGAGTCTTTCAAGCTTGGTTATATTATGTTTCTTTGGGTGTGACTGTCTTTTTTTTTTTTTGGCCTTTCAAAAAGTTCTTATTTTAGCAACTTTCTTTTTTATACCTGATACTGGTATAAAAATCCAGTTATTTGTCAAGGTGGGTCATTTGCTTAGCTTATCAAAAGCAAAGAAGCACTTATTTTCAAGTGAATGTATTTTTTATTGATAAATTTTAACAAAGTTCACTGTTGTCATGGTTTCACCCGGCTGAGGGCCAAGATCCACGCAGCTGCCTGCTCCTTAAAGGAAAAGAGCAGGTTAAAGGGAAGGGGGGGGGGGGGGGTGAGAAGTAAGGGAAGGGAAAAAGGAAGAGGAAGGGGCAAATAACCCCAAAACCAGGAAATTAAGAGGCCCGTGGGTTGGGATAAGGATAGTTTACTAAGATAACAGAAAGATACAATGTAACAGTACTAACAGGACTTCAAAGCAAGAATATATGAAGCTGTTGATACACAATGCAGTTTCTCACCAAACCACACAACTCAGGCCGTGCCAACCAGAGCCGTCCCAGAACCCGACCGTCCCCCAAGCACCGCGCGTCCCGGAGCCGCCCCAGGCCTTCCTCCCGTCAGCCCCCGATATCCTGGGCAGGACGTAACTGGCGTGGAATACTCTCTTTGGTCAGTTGGGCCACCTGTCCTGGCTTCGCCCCTCCTTTCTCATGAAGAGCTGAGAAAGTCCTTGACTGTCTGACAGCAACTAGAAACATCAGGGTGTTATCAGCACTACTCCCATTTTACTCTCAAACACAGCATCCATCTGCTGTTACAAATAACTCCATCCTGACCAAAACCAGGACAACTGTCAAATCAGATCAAATTACTAGGTTTTTTTTCTTAATACTCTAGTCTTCTCAAGAAGAAAGAAAAGGTGAAATGTTTCAAATCCTAATAATTTTGTTAATCTTTAGGTTATTTTGCATTTTAAATGTAAAGTTGGTATGTTGTGAAGGTGATGCAGAGTTGCTCTGGTTCACTATGTGATCTAAAGCCTGGATACTGAGTGGTGAAATGTGCTTATACATAACAAGGCTTAATGACTGAATGTGTGCTGCTGCATCCAGTACACTGCTGAAAGATTTGTAGTCAGGATTTTGGTTTCCTGTGTGCAAAACTACGTCACATTCTTTTTTACAGACAACATTCACTTTATAAAGGTTTCTCTTAAATGCTTCAGACTCCTCATTTGCAGATACTGAGCCACCTTGCCAGGAGACATGAGGTGTCAGAGTCTGATTGATGTGTCCGCCCACAAATAAACTTTAGATTTAAATGGTTTTGTGAGTTCCAATTGAGGCACAATGTAACAGGAGACATCTCAAAAGAAGAAAACACAGGACAGGGTAGTATGAGAATGCCTGAAGTGGGTCAGAGAGAAGATCACTGGAATGGTAAATCATCTTCAGCAGCAGGTAACAGTGATATTTAAAGAGCATTATAAATAGAAGTGATCCCATCCCTGCAAGACTTCTGGTTTAGGAGACACAGATGCTGTCACTAGCTCCTGATGAATGATCCTTCTAGGAATTTCTCTAACTGCTTTTGGACCTCTCTGTCTCTCTCAGTGTGGGAGTGGGACTGTGGGAAAACCCTGGCTTTGTTTTGCTTCCTTTCATCTCCTGAATCTCCTCAGTTTCTGCAGGCTAATGAACAGTGTGTGATTACTGCTGCTTCCTTCTCTGAGTCATTTGTGATCTTGCAGACATCTTCACAGAATCACAAGGTTGGAAAAGACCTTTAAGATCATCAAGTCCAACTGTTCCCATCCTAAGCTACACTACATCCCAAAGTACCTCATCTACCCTTTTTTTAAACACATCCAGGGAAGGTGACTCAACCCCCTCTCTGGGTAGCCTGTCCCAGGCCCTGACAACTCTTTCAGTGAAAATTTTTTTCCTAACATCTAATCTGAACCTGCCCTGGTGCAGCTTCGTGCCATTTCCCCTTGTCGTATCTCCTGTCACCTGGCTGAAGAGACCATTGCCCACGTCTCTACAATCTCCCTTTATGTAGTTGTAGGTGGTGATAAGGTCTCCCCTCAGCCTTCTCTTCTCCAGGCTAAACAACCCCAGCTCCCTCAGCCACTCCTCATAGGATTTGCCCTCCAGCACTTTCACCAGCCTGGTTGCCCTTCTCTGCACTCGCTTGAGGACCTCAAGGTCCTTCTTAACAGTGAGGAGCCCAGAACTGGACACAGTACTCAAGGTGCAGCCTCAGCAATGCCGAGTACAGGGGCACAATCACCTCCCCAGCCAGACCTACTGGCCACACTGTTTTTGATACAAGCCAAGATGCCATTGGCTTGCCTGGCTGCCTGGGCACACTGCTGGCTCATATTCAGTGTGCAGTCAACCAACACCCCCAGGTCCTTCTCTGCCTGACAGCTCTCCAGCCAGTCTCCCCCACTCCTGTAGCTCTGCATGGGGTTGTTATGTCCCATGTGCAGCACTCTACACTTGGCCATGTTAAACTTCATCCCGTTGGTCTCAGCCCATCAGTCCAGTCTGTTCAGATCCCTCTGAAGAGACTCCCTGCTCTCAGGCAGATCAACACTTCCTCCTAGTTTAGTGTCATCTGCAAACTTACTGAGGGAGGATTCAATCCCTTCATGGAGGTCATTGATAAAGACGTTGAACAAAACTGGACCCAGGACTGAGCCCTGGGGGATGCCACTCTTGACTGGCCTCCAGCTGGATTTTGTTTCATTTACCACAACCCTTTGGCCTGGCCATCCAGCCATGTTTTAACCCAGCTGAGGGTCCATCTCTCCAGGCCAGTGGCAGCCAGTTTCTCAGTCAGAATGCTGTGAGAAACGGCATCAAAGGCTTTCCTGAAGTCCAGGTATATCACATCCACAGCCTTCCCCTTGTCCATTAAGTGGGTCACCTTGTCATAGAAGGTGATCAGGTTAGTTTGACAGGATCTACCTTTTGTAAACCCATGTTGACTAGGCCTGATCCCCTGGCCATCATGCATGTGCTGCATGGTAGCTCCCAAGATGACCCTCTCCATGATCTTCCCCGGGACTGAGGTCAGACTGACAGGCCTGTAGTTCCCCAGATCCTCTTTCCAGCCCTTCTTGTATATGGGTGTCACATCTGCCAGCCTCCAGTTGAGTGGAACTTCCCCAGTTTGCCAGGATTGCTGGTAGATCATGGAAAGGGATTTAGCAAGCACATCTGCCAGCTCTCTCAGTACACTTGGGTGGATCCCATCAGGCCCCATTGACTTGTAGGTGTCTAATTGGCCAAGCAGGTTGCTAATCATTTCCACCTGAACCATGGGAGCTTTGTTATTCTTCCTTTTCCCTATCAGCCCGATCCTGAGGATGAGTGCTCGGGAAATATCCATCTTTACTATTAAAGACTGAGGTAAAGTAGGAATTAAGTACCTCAGCCTTGTCCTCATCCCTTGTCACTAATGTTCCCCCTGCATCCAATAAGGGCTGGAGATTCTCCTTGCCCCTCCTTTTATTGTTAATATACCTATAGAAAGACTTTTAATTATCTTTACAGAACTGTCCAGTCTGAGTTCCAGTTCAATTTAAGCCCTTCTGACTTTCTCCCTACGTGATCTCACTACATTCCTATAGTCATTCCAAGACACCTGCCCCATGTTCCAAAGCTCATATTTTTCCTTCTTTATCCTAATTTCTTCCCAGATCTCTCTACTCAGCCAAGCTGGCTTCCTTCCTTGACGACTCCTCCTCTGACAGACTGGGACAGCCTGTTCTTGTGCCTCCAAAATTTCATTCTTAAGGAACAACCAAACCTCTTGGGCTCCTTTGCCTTCAAGGGCTGCCTCCGATGGAATCTTATCAAGCAGCTTTCTGAACAGTCCAAAGTCAGCCGTACGGAAGTCTAAGGTGCTTGTTCTGCTGTCTCCCTTCCTTACTTCTCCCAGTACTAAGAATTCTATCAGCTCATGATTACTATGCCCCAGGCGTCCTCTTCACATCCCTCACTAGGCCTTCTCTGTTTACAAAGAACAAGTCCAGCAGGGCACCTTCCTTTGTTGGTTCACTCACCAGTTGGGTCAGGAAGTTGTCATCCAGAAACTCCAGGAACCTGCTAGACTGCTTCCTCCCTGCTGTGCTGTACCTCCAGGAGACATCTGGTAAGTTGAAGTCCCCAATAAGGACGAGGGCTAGTGATCGTGAGACTTCTCACAGTTGTTTAAAAAACAATTCATCAGCTTCCTCCTCCTGGTCAGGTGGTCTATAGTGGACTCCTATCACTGTATCTCCCTGATTTCATACTCCTCTGATTTTTACCCAGGGACGCTCAACCTTGTCTTCACCATACTCCAGCTCCAGGCTGTCAAAGCACTCTCTGACATACAGGACTACCCCACCTCCTCTCCTACCCAGCCTGTCACGCCTGTATAGTTTATAACCAGCCATAGCAGCACTCCAGTCATGAATTATCCATGTTTCTGTGATGGTAATCGCATCATAGTCACCTTGACTTACAAGGACTTCTAGTTCCTTCTGTTTGTTGCCCATGCTGCGTGCCTTGGTGTAGATGCACTTCAGCTGATCTATTGATCGTTACACGTTCTCTCTGTTGTATTTTTCCACGTCTCCATTGTCTACATGCATTCACCTATCTGCTGTGAAATTTGGGTAATGTGGTCCTTTTCATCCCAAAGACCTTTCAGTTGACGGTCCTTGAAATAGGACAGAAATATTTACTCTGACAGCCCGCAATTAAAGACTACAAGTCCTAAATGCTATCCTCCCACCTTGTGCTGTGGGCTGGGTTTAAAGACTAAACTGATGATCATGATCCCTAAATCAACTGTTGTTGCTGGATATTTATTTCAGGAAACTTCATGGGTTTTATTGGCTTTACTTTAAAAATCCCGTTGGTGCAGTTTCAATCAATGTTTGCTCTGCTTCTGCCTTTGATGTTTGCTGTGCTTGTAGTCCTTGTAGTTTCCAGCGTGGTTTTCCGGTCCTTCTGGTTGTAAGGCTCATGGGTTTGGCTTAGGCTTGAAATGGCAAAACTAAAATGTGAAGACAGTGTTCTAGTGATTTAAAAAGGTCAGACGGGACTATGAGTCAGGTTCAGGAAAACAAATATGATCCTACTTCAGTAGCCAGTGCAGGGATTTACTGAATGTTGAGCAAGGAGGGGAGTCTGCCTACCTGTGTGAAATGTCATGATAGCAAACCGTGATTGGCATTCACTTAAAAAGGAGGCTGTGCAAAAGTTCTTACCTGCTTTCAAGGTGCCGTGTAACAAATGCGTTTGTCGCTTTTCTTAAAGCTCCATCTTCTGGAGATGACTGACTATGAATGCTTTATGCTGACAACAGCAGTCTGGCTGTTAGCTACAGAATATCATGAAACTCTAAAAAGAACACAGATGGCATATATACACAATATGTATCTATTTTAGATCTCATTAGTCTTTTACCGGTTGTCTGGTGTGCGAGAGGACCTGGTTCATTTGTTGGTACTGACAGCCACACTATCAGCGCACATCAGTGCCAGACAGTGGGACTGATAATAGGTACACAGAGCTGTGTCTGCCCACCAGTCTGACTGGGGTCTTTTCTTCTTGCCTTACGCTGTGGTTTAAGAGCCCCTGTGGGCTATTTCTTCCTTATCTTTATCTAAACTGTCATTCCAACCCAGGCTTTTATTTTTGTCATCATAGCTATCAGTGTTTGTCCATTACTGTGACCTAATCTAATTCAGGCTGCAGCAATATCATTATGGCAATTGTTCCTAAGGTGGCCACAAGGCAATTTTGTACATAATTATGCCAATGCTTTTTTAACTTACCAGGCCAGTTAGTGAGTTAGCTGTTTAAGTAAGAATGAATTAAATCCTGTAAATAAATGACAGAGAACAAGACTTTGTTCAATTCTTCATGAGTCATTTTCCATGCTCTTAAGTGCAGATGGACACTCCTTTTAAATGGAAAATTGTAGATTGAAAGCAGAAACCGTTTAAGTATGTATTTTACAGAGGAATTTATAAGCAAGTTTAGACTCTATAAAGCCTATGCCTTTCAGCCATCATTTGTAACCAGCACAGTGCCATTAAATATTATGGGGACAAGGAAGAATTTCTCAGGTAGTATGAGAAGACTGCAAGGATTTTTACTGACCAAGACATGGACTGATGCCAGGTCGATATAGGGGTTGTCTTTGGATAGCCAAATGCTACTGGCTCTGTAAAGCTGCAAAATGGAAGAGCAGACATGCCTGAAAAGCTGATCCTTGTTTTGAATTCCTCCTTAATGGGTGCTTCCCTGGGTGCTTCCCTGATCTGTAAATAGGTTTTTATTGGCAGTCAGCTGATGCTATTGGAAGGAGCAGAGTGTTTACTGAAGTTAATAGTCCCTTGTAAAGCAAGGGTCCTGCTTTCACTACACTGAGCTCTCATCTGAAACAAATTTGTCTATAAATTGTCATTACTTGGGCTCCAGAATCTTCAGAGAAAGGCTGTGTTAACAGGTCTGTACAGCATCTCATATGCGGATAGCCAGCATGGAAGCCATGGCCTAGGATGATATTTCAGCTTGTGACTATCATTCCTTGTTTAGTCCTTCAAGAGTATGACTCCAAAATGCACTGATGTCTGTAATACCGGTTTCATGCAGTAGTATTGGTATTCTTCCATGCTTCTGTGTATGGCTACAAGGGATTTACTGAATGCTCCAGAGCAGTGGGGTCTGGCCTGCCATGACATGAGCCTCTGGCGCGTCACAGGCAATGAGACAGGGGTTAGAGATTCTTATTTTTCTTGTGACAGTTCTTTTAGTGCAAAGGTGTAGTGTAAATTCTTCAAGTCCCATTAGATTTTTATAAAAGAGATAAATGCCTTGTTCTGACTCATTGGCTCCGTCTTGCCCAGGAACTGTTTGTACCACCTGCTTCTCACTCAGGCGCTGGCTTTGAGCAAGCAGCGGGAGCCATTTCCTTCACACGATTAGAATCGAAAGCTCAGGCAGCTCTTGCAGAGAAGCCTCATCTGCTTCACTGCCCAACTCTGTTCCCCTCAGCAATATTGTGCAAGGATGCTGAAGTGCCAGTAGAAAGGATATGGATTGAATGAAAGTGCAGGATTCAGGAAAGGGAAAGAGGAAATTAAAGTGTCTGTGAGGGAGAGGCCAGGAAGCCTGTTTGAAATGGGTTTTGTTGTTTAATCTCCAACTAATAGGTTTTGGTTCATTTTGTCATTATTTCAAAGCTGAGGAGCTCTAGGAACAATCACAGATGTAACTGTGGGGCAGGAAGGGTGTCAGAAGGTGGATGGCAATGGCAGTGATAGAATATTTTATGGGGGGGGGGGAGCTGGGCAGTGTTCCATCTTTACCCATCACTTTGAGTTACTGTTTAAACTGCAGTACATTTCCTCTTTTTCAGACAAGTTATGTTTTTATGTATTAAATTCCTACATAACCATCCATAGCTGTACCTCTTAACATTGAGAAATGACTATTGATTAGTGTGTCATGTTGTTTGGATCCAAAAAGTATTTCACCAAGCAAAGTGTAGAGGGCTGGGAGAATGTCCTCTGCTTTCCTGATGTAGCAGTGAGTTTGGGTGCCACTTGTGTGCAGCAAAAGGACACAATCATCAGGGGTTTTGTGGGGTTTTTTGACTTTTCAGAGTCTGGAGGAGGGCCATACTGCAGGGAGATAGACTTTCCTTCTCTTCTGTGTTGTTTCCCAACGTTGAGAATCTCTCTTCAGAGGCCCGCAGGAGCAGTTTTCGTCAAGTTACCCTTCTTTACAACACCAAAGCTTTGACAAGATACCCCCATGATCTGATATGTGGTGGCTGTGACACCTGAGAGGGGGTCCTGGAGATAAACACTTTCCCTGTCTACTCTTGTGCTGGATCGGGAGCTGTCTCCTCCCCACAACCAACAGCATGTTTGGTTTCCTTCATCTCTTCTTTCTGGTGTGAAATCCAGCAAGTGCTCCCACCACTCTTGCATTTGTTGTGTGCATTAAAAACTGTGTTGTTTTTTGTGCTGACATATCTCCAAACAAGGATAATACAAACCAGATTTCAGTGTATGTTTGAGCATTGAGTGCTTTGGGGTTGAATTAGAAGGCAAAGAAAGAAGTAATTTTTTTCTCTACCACTGTGGAGAAAAAGATTTGATTTCCTTTAAAAAAAACAAAGCCAAAACAAAAAAACCCCAAACTCAGAACCTCTAGGATGTATTTTTAGCTTTAAAATCATGTGAGAAGTTTGCATGGAAAGAGTAACAGACATAAGAGTCACATGAGGGGCGAAGACCACAGAGGAGAATGGGAACACAGAAGTGTGGACTATAGCTCCTGCAGACCCTACTGTAGCATGTACAGGTTAGACCTGCTCCATTTTCCGTTCTGCTTTTAAGGAAGAGAAGCATCTTTGTAGCAAACAATTTCAGTGATACTCCAGTTGGAGAGGAGTAGCAACAAAGTAGTCGTGACTCCTGTAAGCCAGAGTATGCCTTTTATAAGATAGTGGTACAGTATACAGTAATAGCAGCCGTGAAATATGCTGGTGTTCACTTTGGAGTGAAAGAACTGCTGTGCAGCTGAAATATCTCCACAAAATCCTTTATTTTTTCTTTTAAAAAAAAACCCAAAATGCATGTCATGAATCCTTAAGTAATTGAAATAACTGGGGAAAACTGTATAGGTGTGTGACTGTTCCTGTTACATGGACACTTGCTCATGGCACCCTTTCATCAGTGTTAGATTCTTTTGTGTGGTGCTCCCAAGATGTTGGAGCTGCTCTTTTCAGCTTGGCATTATGGTCTTCTGGTAGTGCAGATATTGCAAATATGAACCAGGGCATATAGATCTATGTTTAGCAGATAGCAATTGGCAAAACATGAAATGCCTGTGATAACCTTGTTATGTAAAACCAGCATTACACGTCCCTGCTGTCTGCAGAGGATGCCTTGGTGTCTCAGCTTGTCAGCTGCATCACTTACATGTGGGTGGTAAAGATTGTGAAAATGGCTTAAAATCCCAATTTAAATTGTGAAGGATGTCTGGCTAGGACAGAACAAGGAAAAAGGGAAAATTTGGCTTGCGGTGCCATGCTGAGGTCATGCTGTTTCTTTCATAGAACTGTTTTTTTCATAGCATGACCCTGTGTGGGTCACCCAGGTCTGCGTGCGCATTTGGGGAAGTGGCGTAGCTGCATTGATCTGCAATGCAGCTATACCCAAGGCAGAGAGCCCAGGTGATGATTCTATGGAGCTGCAAGTAAAGCCTGAGCTTCACACATTTAATCAGATGCTCCAAGGCAGGTCACCTCCAGTCCAGTTGTATTTGTAGCTTAGATGGAGAATTGATACTCTGGTGATATAACATGTAAATAAGAAATGTGACTTCTCAAGTCTCTTTAAAAACTCTTCTTTCCTTGTCCAGAGAAGGGCAATGAAGCTGGTGAAGGGTCCGGAGCACAAGTCTGTTGAGGAGCGGCTGAGGGAACTGGGTCTGGAGAAGAGGAGGCTCAGGGGAGACCTTATTGCTCTCTACAAATACCTGAAAGGAGGTTGTGGTGGGTTAGGGGTCAGCCTCTTCTCATAGACAACCAGCGACAGGACAAGAGGGAATGGCTGCAAGTTTCACCAGGGGAGATTCAGGTTAGAAATTAGGAGAAAATTCTTCTCAGAAAGAGTGGTTGGGCATTGGAACAGGTTGCCCAGGGAGGTGGAGTCACTCTCCCTCAGGCTGTTCAAGGAAAGGTTGGATGAGGTACTTGTGGACATGGGTTAGTTAGTAATATACGTAGTAGGGGGATGGTTGGACTAAATGATCTTGGAGGTATTTTCCAACCTTTATGAATCTATGTTTGTTCTCTTACATATGCTTTTTTCCTGTCGGTGGCTTTCCCTTCTACTAGATTTTCAGAGGCATATACACCTGTGGGTGCTTATCTCACCTGCCCTGCACCCAGCCTCACTGCTTGTGTTGGGAAGCTTTGCCTTCTGGTGCAGTCTACAGAAGGACAGTGGTTTGCATCATGCCACATGTAGCATGTTTGTCCATGAGTCTTCCTCCCACTCAGATGGTACTCTTATGTAATTCATCATAGTTACTGCTGAGATAGCAAACAGCCCCCTGGAGTTGCATAAATAAATAATCAGAGAATGTTCTTTTATTACCAGTTAACAGGGATAGCTTATGTAAGCAGCATGTGCCAGAACGCTGCGAGCTGAAATACTGGTATCTCCTGAGTGTGTCTGAATATCACTGAGATAAGGAGTATGAGCCTATATGAACTACCTGCATGGCGTAAGCAGTGAACTTGTACAGTAATGAAGGATATTTCTTCATTACTCTAATAGGAAGGTTTTTACTGTTCCCTACGCCCCCACTTTGTTTTCCTGGTCTGATTCTCAATGTGGGGGGTTTGCCTTATAATTTGTCAGAGTGACCTGTTACATGGGACACCTTGTAGGACCATGAGAGACCTAAATTCTCTGTATGGAGTTCAGATGCTTTTGAGCATCTGTCGTACATGATGATCACTTGATCACTTACATGCAGCCTGACTTGCTCCTTTCCACTGGGAGGCTTTCACTACGCATTTCTCTCTTCCATTCAAACATTTTCTCAGACATACAGCGTGACTATGTGCTAGAAAAATGATCTAGAGTTAGTTTATTGGACCCGAAAGGCTCTGAACTGACAGTTGGCATTGAAGTGCAGCAAGAGAAAACAAATTTGCTCTGATTGTCATGGTCTCCTACTGCTTCTGAATTTATTCCCTGACTTTGAAGCTTCTTTAGGTGCTGCTGTGAATTGGCAACAGAGAAACACATATGAGGGAATCATCTGTGGCTGGTGGGAGAGAGTAGGACAAAACAGGGATGCCAGTACTGTTGAAATAAGAAGCTGTATTCCTTGCTGTGCTCCCAGGACTTTGCTTAGTGTAGAGGCCAGTCTTACTGCTGTCAGAGGATGCAATTTGTTCCTGCCCAATTCTACTACAGCAAATTTGGAGTAAGAGCTGAGCAAGAGGCTGTGGGAAGGGATGCCTTCATTTCCTGTGTGTGAGTAGAGCTTACAGTGGATCCAGTGCCTAGAGCACTGCAGAAGATGCTCTGTAGCCTTGTGATGAGGTAGGATATAGTGCTACTGCCTGTTACTATCTTCTGGCTGGAGGTCCCTGCTTTCAGCAGTAATGTGGCCTGGGTTAATCCCACTCATGATTGCGGGGATTATTGTGGAGTTTTTTCCCAGTTTTCTGTGTAGTTGTTTAGTCCCTGCCTTTGTATTTACATGCTGCCCTGACCATCTCCTTGCTTCTCCTCTGTAACATCTGGCTTGTAGCATACCACATGGATTGGGTCCAGATGAAATATTCTTACAGCCTTCCACCTCAGGCACTTAGCACAAAAGTAAATTACACAAGTGGGGGATATGGCACTGGATTTAAACTAGTTCTCTGCGTGTCTTAATCCAGGCCTCCACTTTTTTGCTTGTTTCTTTATTTTACTTCACTGAGCCAGTTGGTGTGCAGCAGATGAGGCTGCAGCATATAAGCACAAAAAAGTTGACTCATAGCACTTTAGTAACAGACTGAAAGTATAAAATATAGCACACTTTCATCATCCACAATATTTTTTTAAACAAAACAACATAGGCTGGTGATTCAGCATTAGTGTGGGTTATAGTACATTAGGTTTTATCCTGGAGCCCTCTTGTGTCTGATTTCTTCTTTCATTTCATGAGTTTAACAACCTCCCACCCCCCTTCCTTCTTGATATTGTATGCTGTAGATTTTGTAGTAGCTGAGCCCCTTGGCTGGCTACACCTGCACATATATATATTCCTATAAAATCTCCTCTGCAGACAGATGGAAAGCTGTCAGGCTGAGCAAGTGCTTCTGTGTTTACAGCAAGCCTCCGCACTAAGGTTATATGTGGAGGGCAGCAGGCAGCTGGTTATTTATTGCTGTAATAAGCACTGGCAAGCAAATGACAATATTTTGTGTGAGGTGCTGTTTGCTGTTCTTTTCAGCATGTTGAGGGATTTCTAGCCATGCTCAGTTGATGTTCGTTTCCTGGGCAGAGGTTAAAACAATTGGTGGCTTGAGGTTTGCACTTTGATTGTATTCTATAAAGATAGTGCTGCCTGTGTTGTAGAGATGGTGTTATTCCAAAAGTTATTTGGATTTGTCAGGAAAATAAGCCCTTTGCATCCCTACCTTCCATAAATGCCCACAGACTGACTTACACATCTCCAAGTAACAATAAAAGGCATGTTAGTACTAAAGGAGGCCCCAACTTTGTACAGGCTGTGATGCCTACACAGGAAGAATGGATTTTTTTAAATCAAAAAGAACCAAAAAAATAGTAAGCACTGGAAAGCAGGCAGGTGCAATATCTTCTAGATGAATGGGGGCTTTGGTACTTCCATAGTGGTCTGTTTTATATGCATGCTTTTATTTCAGAGAATTAATTCAAAACTTGTGATTTGGGGTTTTTTTAGAGAAAGTTAAATCCAGAAAATAACAGTGAGGAATCTGAATGTTGGCTCTGCATGTATTGGAAGATGAGGAAAAGGAAAGGTAGCAAAATCAAAATCAAGCACTTCTTACAAAGCAGGTAATTAGATTATAAAACTGAGTGCTACAGGAAATTATTAAGGCTGAGGGCTTAGCAGTATTAAGAAAGGGGATTATTCACTGATTTGGATAATAAGAACAAACTAAGTCAATAGTTCTTGCTGGCACAAATGTTGCCGAGGTACTGGATGCACAGGATGGTACATCAAGGCTTGTACTGTCTAATTTCAAGTGTGAGATCACACCTACATATCCTCATTGCCACATTTCCCTATTGCCACCCAGAATAGACCACAAGCGGAGGGGACATACTAGACTAGGTATACTTCTGATCTGATCCTGACTGGTACCTCCTTCCCTTCCTCTTTAGAAAAGGGTAAGAGATATTCCTGTTCTGCAGATAGCAAAGCTGATACCGGTGCTTCAGTGTGTACAACTTTTGCCTTCAATAGTCTGTACCTCTTAAGTACAGTTATTTGAAAATAAATCCATGAATAACCTGACCAAAAGCAGAAGCAGGAGGAGGCTGTTCTAATAGAGAAGTGACAATGCAGGGTTGGAGAAGGGGGCATAATTATTTTTTTTTGTCCACATCTTAGGTTATATTCATGCGTGTAGAAATTTTACAGTGGTATTTTACTCTGTTAATGGACAACCCATGGATAGCATACATAAAAAATAAGGTAACTTGCACAGACCTAAGGAATACGCACCCTCAATATGCTGACCTGGTGTCTAGCCCCAAGTCCTTCTTTACTGTTCATAATACAAATTCCTTCTGAATTGAATGATTTAAGCAGTTATGGTCTATAAAGATTGCAGAGAAATATATCATCTTTACTCCTAGTCATGGTGTGGCACAAGTGGGATCTGTTTCATGGTATCTTGTAATTCAGCAGTGGTTTCTTGAAGGGGTGAACTGTCTGTCAAAGTGCTGAATTGAAGCAGAACATGATTTCCAGGTCTAGGTTAAGTTTTCTCATGATGCAGTTTTAATTAAAATATAATGAAGGCAACAGAAGATGTAAAATAAAATAACTTGAGAAAATGCATTTTGTGGTGCACCAGTATTCTGGGTTGGGTATTTGTTATTGCTGCTGATTATTATTTTATATGAGGCACTTGTCTGATAGCATGTGTGTGTGTGTGTGTGTGTGTGTGTGAATCATCTGCAGAACCTGTGACAGCATTCTAAAAGTGAAGTTAGCTCCAGTGGCTGAGTCGCGGAGTCTGTGCCAGTGGCTTTCGTTTCTGTGTTAGGTTGAATGTGAGGAAATATTAGTGTACTTCAGCCCAACAATCTTGGAATGTAAAGGGAGATAATTTTTCATTGTTAAGAAATCATGTGTTGCTGCTAGCTCTCAACAGTCTGATGATTAATTGCTAATGGAAACATTTATTATTCCTCATAGCTCTGATTTTTTTTTCTCTTGAGAGAAAGAAGAGGAATCATTCTTTTGCAGAGGATGAAAACAAAAATGAGGTTGAAAGTTGGATCTGATGTTCAGAACATAAGCATGGTGCTCTAATTAGTAATTGTGAAAGGGGCACTCACCAGGATGAGTTAAACCACGCGGAGAGAGAGGGCGAACATGCATTATTGCCATATGTGATTCTGCACACAGAAAACAAAATGCTGGTTTTGCCCATGTTCTTGCTGCACATATACACACAACATTCATTCACTTAAATTCTCAATGACTTCCCTTGCATTAACAGGCAATGATGAAGAGTTGGTCATAGAACGAAACTATGTAAAACATAATGGTATCTTTCAGTCAATAATCCACTTTTTAAAAGTGTATGTGGCTGGTTTTAATACATCAGACTAGTAACCTGTTGTGTTACATTCTTAGTTTACCCAAGTGCTGTTTCTAGATACCGATTTCTGGCCTCATTTGTGTGGAAGTGTTGTAGTCTGTGCTTTTTGGAATCTCAACAATGGTTTTCCCCTTGCTGATCTTCCTACTAAGAAGACAGTCTGGCAGGAGTCTCTGCTACCAGTTCACCTTTTCTTAGCTGTGTGCTAAAACCGACATTAATCCAGTAGTTTTATGTTTTTATATAGCACCAGAACTCTAAACATATAATCTCATCCAAGGTGTCCCTGTGGTGGGGGAAGAGAGTCTTGGCCCAACAATTGGTACTCAAAGTCAGCGATGGTGATGATACCTTACTGACTTGTCTGCAATAGTATCATCTGCCCACATCCCTGTGTTCTTAAGCCATTTTTATAAGATTTTGACCTGTCAAGTGGAGCTTAAGTGACCCTAGTCATACATACCTTTGTTAAGATTGGTGTAAATTTTCCTTGTTTCGTGTTTAAAGGTATAGATTAGCAGAAAATCAGAGCACCTACTCAGTGAGTGGTGGTCACCTTGGAGGCAATAGCTTTTGGGATGGAGGTGTGTTTTGGTATTATAATGGTATTATAGCAAGCAAAGTTCACCCTAAAGACATGACTTCAACTGAAAACGAGGAACTGCTGGCTCAGGGTAGCAGCTATGCAGCTTACCGGTTCCACAGTACCATCAAGTTCCTATATTACCACAGAGCCTGGCCGCAGAGCCTTCACTCTGCTCCACCTTCTGTGCAGTTTCTCTTAGAGTTAGCACATCAAGCTCTCCTGATACTGCCAACATCTAAGGTTACCTGGATAACTTCTATGGAATGGATTCTTTGCATATCAGCAGCTCCAGCCTGGAACTTTCTTCCATGCTGTACATTTTGCTAAAGTGTGAATAGAAGTGTAATTTCTAAGTAACCCCCAGCAATTACTCCACAGAAAGGAATGCAGTATTATGGAGCTGTACTGCTGCGAGCGGAGGCAAATTTAGCCTCCTTAGAAACATTACAATCCTATGTGCCTCAAGATCTACTGCTCATCTTGCAGTAGACACTGGTAAGACCAGAGTGATCCCAAAACATCAAATGGGTGGCCAAATTTGAGAGAAGATGGAAAGCTCAGGTTGGTTCAGCAGTCCTAATGAAGGGATTTACTCTGAATCTTCCAAGACTTTGATGCCCTGTCAGGCAATAGCTGGGCCCGCAGACCTCTATAGCTTTTCTCACACAGCAAGTTATTGGCTTGTTGCAGGAATCTAGTTTCATCCAGGAGAATGTAATCTGGCTTCACTGCTGTTTTGGAAGCTGTTACATGTAATAATGTGCCTGGGCTTTTCCTCTTGCAAAACATTGTTTACTCCTAATTTGAAAACAGTTGTCTGCTGCTCTCTGGGGACCCAATGTATTCCTATGGATTTTGCTTCTCTTCTGGACATGCTGATATCTCTAATTGTTCTTGCTTTAGTGACTATTGAATAAGCCACAGAAATGGCCTGTTGCTTGAAACTTAGAGAGTTTGGCTACATATCTGTATGTTCCTGCGCCTTGGCTCCAATATTGATTTTCACTTATGATGAAAGGAGGGAGCAAGCAATGAAGCAGAAGCAGAGCCCATCTTCTTCAGGAGTGAAGGCACCAGGCAAGGACTTGAGCTTTGAGTGAACGCTGCAGGCACCCCAGTATTCTGCTTGGACAGCTTTCTGCTGCATATAGTATCTGCCAGGCTTTCTTTTTCTGTGCATTTCCTGGCTTCACAAAGAGAAGTAATGCTGTCAGAATAAAAACTGGAAATATTAATATATCAACTGTCAGCTCATTGCTCCAGATAGCCACCTAGCTAGAACACTTTTCTTGGAGTCCAGTTGTTGAGGAATAATGCATTTGGAAGACCATATTGATCTTAACTGTGGCAGCTTTCAACAAGTCTTTGATAGTAAGGCCGCAACAAATGGGAAAGGTGATGGTGTGCCAAGTAGCCCCCTTTGGTCTCAGCTTTCTTTTCTCATGGTTGGATTATGAACATGGGTCTGGGTGCTGCTAGGTCTTGCCAGATAGGTTGTTACTGTTACTACATGTTATCACAGAACATAACTTAATAGGCAAGAGCTAAACTACTTATGGAACTTAAACGGTCTCTAGCACTGTGGCTGGTTGGTGGTAACTCACAAAAATGTTAATATCATTCTCTCTGCCTCTTCTTGCTGTAACAAGAAGAAGAAGCTAGTGTTCTCAGATCCGCATCTGTTAGAACATCATCTGTGTGACTGTGTTGATTTAACTCTTGCTTTGTCCTTTTCTATAACACGTTGCCCAAAACCATCCTTGTCTTCACTGTGGGAATATTTACGGGAACATCTCTGGTTTTATGGACGTTCATGAGAATATTCCCTAAAGCTCAGTGTGGTCTTTGAAAAATATCTCTGTCTCAAATGTGCGTTGGTGCACGTTAAGTCCTGCTTGAAGGCAAAAAAACTGAGACAAAAGAGATGCAATACACCATCTGTTGTACCTTAGCTATACCGTGCTACAAAAAGCACTCCTGGGCCTGGATGACATACAGCGTGTGACACCCTGCAGAGCGTGTGTATCCAAAGGAGAGCGTGAAGCGAGTACTGATCGCTTCGTTCTGTACAGTGTCTTGGTCTGCGGATGCCTCCCAAAATCATACTGCTCAGTACCCATTAGATGAGGCTTCACACGGATGGTATAGTGTATGGGAGATGACTGGGTTTCTCAGAAGCAGCCATTAGCTCGTTCGGTGGTCACACACAGCTAATGCTTTTGTTTGTCAAAACTGTGGAAACCTGCCTTGAGTCTTGGATTTTTAAATTAAGTTTGAAAAATACTTCTGGTTTTTATGCAGGTTGATTGACAGCAGCTGTATTGGTAATACTGATAAGCTGTTGCCCTGAGACGGTAGAAAGAGTGAAGCAGGTTTTTTCCATCTACTGATTAAATAGCCCTTTGCCTTAAATTTAGTTGAACTCCTCATGACTGTTTCAAGAATTTGTGTGGATGGTTTTGGCTAACAGTATCTTTGTGATACTGTTCGTGATACTATTAGGCAAAAAATTACCCTGCTTTTCTGGAGACTCCAGTTGTAATTCTTTCCACCAAGGGTTTTTTCTTTATAGTTAACTCTTGTGCTGACAGCAAGCTGACATGTTGGGTTGCAGCTGGCCATTTCAGTTAAATGGCTTGTGTTGTAAGTAATCTGGGGGAGGGAGCTTCAGGCAATGATTTGAAGGCTCAAGTTTGCAGCCCTGTCTGATGACCTAAGCTGTAGCCTTCCTTTATGGCAGCCTCTATGTCTCCCCGTCTCTTTGACAGCCACCTCTTCAGTGTGGTCTGCTTTGCTCTTTACCAGAAGAAGCCCCCCAGCCTATTTCTGCTGCCAAGGTGACCAGCATGGGATCACTGCACAATCTTGTGGCTGCTGGGGAAATACTCAAGACCCAGGTTAAGATGTGCCAGGGTAGCACACCGATCTGGACTTACTGCATGCTGACACTGTACTTTTTTCCTCACCTGCCAGCCTTGAGCATGCTGAAAGTAGGGTATCAGTGCTACAGTCTGTAGCGATCTGAGAAATAGGATTGAGAAAGTTGATATGCAGACACTGATTTCTCTTGCTAAAGGCTTTATCCAGCAAGTCTGCGGATTTAGAGTATAACCAAATATTATTACCAAAATACTCTTCTCTTTGGGTAATATTGCAGAGTGAAACAGCACATTAGCTGTGAGTCAGCATTTTATTAAAATAGGTTTTAGCTTATTTCCAGGCAAAAAACCTTAAAATATTCCCCCTTTCATATGTGCTCAGTGATCTGTTAATCTGTTTTCTGTCAACTTTTTAGTATTTTTTACAAAACTGGGGAGTGGGGGGTTTGGATTTGGTTTGCTTGGGTTCTTTTAAATTGTTTTTAAGGAAATGAAACTCTCTTTTCAGTTAGGGAGCTTTCATTAGACTTGGCCTTGTTAGAAATGCCATTGGTCCTAAGAAAGGACTCTCAGTAGACACGTTAGTGAAGCAGTAATTTATTATACGTTCTTGCAAGAGTGGGTGACCCAACAAAGTAGGCACGCTTTTGGTCAGAGCCTGCAGCCTTTTTATACCATATCCCTGTCATACATCTATACATATTCATCACCTGTCGCGCTTCATATTAAAACGAGTTCCAAGAGGTGATTTCCATAAAGTCCTTCCAACTGTGTCTGCGCATTTGCTCATGGTGGCGGTCGTCGGGGGTCTCAGTGATGAAGGCGTGAAGTCTTCCTCAGGTTGAACTTTTCACCTCCTTCCTCAGGTTGAACTTTTTACCTCCTTCCTGTTTCTTAATGAATTAAGTTTTTTTCCAGAATTTTACAGGCTCAACCAAGGCGCCTTCATGTCTGTCAGGGTCCTGAGTTACCCCTTTTTGTCTGTGCCCCTTTGAAGTTAAATGTGAGTTTGCAGATGCTTGCCTTTACCTTTACTTTCCTGGCAACTGAGTTAGTGGGATATGGGCCTGGAGTTGAAGGAAGTCAAAGCTCAATACAGGTTTCAGTTTGCGCATGTTAATTTTGTAGACTCTGAAAAGGTTTGTTATCTTTACTAATGGGCGATTCCACCCCTGGACAAAATGATTAGATTTCTTAGATGGTATTGAGACCCCACATCATTTTGCCTGTTTGCCTTGATGGGGTAATTTGTGCCCCAATATCAATCAGCATTGTCGAAGCCTGCTTGTTGGGCCTGATTAGGTTCCAACCCATGACCTCAGTCATGATTTAACCCCTTATCTCATTGTCTAGGATCATCTGCATCTTTTAGGAGAGCTATGTATGTATTTGAATTGAACACTTATTTGAGAGAGATTTTGCCATAATTCTTTTAACACAACCAATAGCAAAACTATATTAACAGTATTCCCCCTTATTTTATGTGCTATACTAAATTCCCTACAAAGGATTTCTGATGAGGCAGCCTGAGTCTTCCACTTCCCAAGTCATCATAAAAAAATACGACAACCCATTTCAGTTTGCAAAAGCAACATTTCCCAGCATTTTCCACAGTCTGTAGCATGTCTCTAGTATCAGGACATTGTGAGAGTGGATTGCAATTGAGTTTTGCATTCTGTCTGAGCAGAGTTCATCTCAAAACCTAAAATCTAAGGGAAAAAATAATTTGTGGTCTTAATAAAACAAAGGCAGATTAAATCTGGAACTGTCACAGAATTGCTCTTACATATATATCTGCTGCAAAATAATTACCTCTCTTGAGGCCTGTAAGTTAGTCTTTTGTTTGTGTCTGCAGTGCAAACAATTAAAAGCTCTTCTCTTTTTTTTTTTTAGGTAAACTTCCAGATTCTCTGCTTTTTAAGGGTAATTAGATTTATTTTGATGTGTATCACAGTCCAAAGTGTTCCTGTTGGACAACTAGCTGTCTGTAATATAATTTACCTGTAGCCAGGATGGAATTTCTTTTCAATCACCTTTTTTTCCTTGGGCTGTTTTTTGCTACAGAGTACAAAATCCTTTTGTCTCCTCATATGTAAAATGCATTTTAAAAAGCCTAGGGTTTGGTGGTTGGTTGGGGTTTTTTTGTGCAGGCATAAGAACTGTCATTATTTGCATTTATTTTAGAGGTTCTTTAAATTTGTGTCCTGCGACATGAGGGAAAATTCTTAAAAGGTCATTGAGAAAATAACCACTGCTAATACCTTTGTTATAATCTATGAAAAATCTGTACTGCAAGTCAGACATCTCAAACATGGTGAGGCACTTGTGCAGTGTTAAGTGCATGCAGGTAGAGGGGGGCACACTGATGCAGTGGATGTTAGAGAGCAGATACTGCTGATGGCACCTAATTCCTAGAAGCCCACCTGAAATTCCCAGCAGATTTCCTCTCTGGGCTTTCCAGTAGAGATTTTCATCCGTTTGATGTGCCACGGCCATTAGTATGTCTCAGTGTCATGCAGTGGTTTCTTAGGGGGATAAATCCCACCCATCCATGCTGAAATGGCCTGTGGAGGGGGACTTCCCTCATAGTCCACAGCAGCAGAGCCAGCTTCCTCTCTGGGATCACAGCTGCCAGGGAGGGCATGGTGGTGAACCTATTTTCTGCTCCTAAGGCTTCCATGGAGTCTGAACCAGGCGAGCATCACACCTCATGTGCAGGCATTGTTTTAACCATGGTAATGGTCACCATGCAGTTGACCACCCAGTGTCAATACTGCCACAGAGTGAGGCTTTGAAAGGAGACAGCATGGACTGGTGCCATCATTTTTGCCATGCCTCTCTACAAGGCGACAACATCTTAGGTGTTTTTCTCCTGCTTTGCACAATCCCTGCTTCTCCACAGCAAACCACTCCTTTGCTGTCCTCAGACTGACTCTGTGTTCCTTGGAGTGTCACTGTTTTGTTGATCAGGAGCAGATTTAAACAACTCTTTCTGTGCCTGCTTTTCCTCATGGCTTGGCAGGAAGATGGATGTTTATCC
The DNA here is from genome assembly GCF_964237585.1 of Gallinula chloropus. Classification (NCBI taxonomy): domain Eukaryota; kingdom Metazoa; phylum Chordata; class Aves; order Gruiformes; family Rallidae; genus Gallinula; species Gallinula chloropus. The sequence continues at coordinate 66,821,209 of NC_140087.1, forward strand.
ATTGTTGCACTGGATGTTAAAAAAAGAAGAAAAATAACCCAAGATCTTTTAAACTCTATAGCATGTGGCAGTGATGCTGCAGTTGTATTGAAAAAGAAAGGATCACACCCCGTGATTAACCTTGCATGCATTCTTCAGGTGGGCTTCACTGTGTTAGCTCTCTGTGCTCTGCTTGTGCTTATATATTGGCATTAGATCACAAGTGCTGCTGTCACTAAAATGCACCTTTTGTCTCCACCTGCTTGAAGACCTTAATCTCTGAATTCTTTCGAGTCTGCTGCAACAGACTGGCCTGTTACTTTTTTATTAGGAAGAACGAGTGGCAGTTGTGGGGGCGGGGGGCAGTGGTGGTGCACTGAGGGCACAACTGAGCCTCTGTGCAGACAGACCTGTATTTGTTTTATTTTCATTCTCAGTGACCTTTATTTTATCCTGATTCAATTGCTCGCTCAAGGGTTGCAGCCTTTTTGTGCCCTTAATGCATTAAATATTTTTCCAGCTAAAGCAAGTGTCAGATCTATCTTCTGTTGTCTTAAGAGTTGCAATTAACCTTCAGTACTGAATGTGACCAAGAGGAAGTGGAGGAATGTGAAAGTGGAAAGTGGATTTGTTTGTAGAGTGGAGGAAATGAGACTAGCACTGTGATTGTAGAGGTTTAAAAACTTCAGAGCTGAGGATCCCTGAAATGTCAATTTTGTTTTCTGACAGCTGGTCCTTACTTAATTTAATGAGTGGAAAATGCACCTACCTACCTTATTAATAAGTTCATAATATTGATGTCCCAGTCATTCTTGGATGTAAGCATCTTCTGGTATACTCCTATACCTGTAGCTATGCTTCTTTAAGAGACACAGTTGACTGTACTCTGTAGAAGTGTCCTCCCTTATGAGGGTGCTGAGGTGTTGCAAATGACAGAATTACAGAAAAATCAACCTGAAAAAATTAAAGATATGAAGGAAGCAGGTCGTCAAGGTAGTGGAATACAAATTAATTACTTAGGTCTTTGTGTTCCTCATGCTGTCTACACTTGATCTAAAAAAAACCCCTGTTAAGTAACTTTTGAAGATCAATCCCAGACTTGATCTGAAAATGTTCACTGAAGTCTTTGTTTCAGAATTCTCTGCTTTATTTATAAATAAATAAAATTATTTACTGCAATCACAGAATTCAATCTGTTTGCATTATATTTTCTGTAGGCCCTTTAAAACAAGATTCTTAAGTGATCATAAATTTTTGAGATTAAAAAAAATAAAAGAAAATTACTTAAAGGTGTGATTAGCTAAATTATCTAGGCTCCTAAATCCCACCCCACCACCAATCTCAAATATGAAGCGGGAAACTTTAGCTTGTACTCGAAGATGAAATGTGACTCCAAAATAGGTGTGAACTTCCATTGTTCAAACACCTTTTTAGGTTGTGCCAATCCCTCTTTCTTCATCACAGAGAAGTGGTCCATTGTTTCAGGTTGTGCACATAGGTCTGAAAACTTACCTGCTCCCAGACACTCCCCAAATGATTTTGGTGCCTGGATTGATGTGTTTTACCTAGGAATTACTAGCTCTATGGATTAGAAGAGATTTTATTAATTAAACCAGGTTTTCCAGCTTCTGTAACCATCGTGCCCTGTGTTTTAGTGACATTCCACTTTCTCACCTTGTCTAGTTAACTGGGTTAACTAGCACTGATTAAATGCCACCCTGATGGGGTTTGATTTGTATATATCTCTGTCTTCCATTTCAGCCTGAATTCATTCCAAAACACATTTTCTTTTCAGCTTATTTTTTCTCATGGGCCAGCAAGCCTTTCTCAACAGGGTAGAGCAGTATTTGCAAGCACCCTGTCTTTCTCCCTTCTCTTTCAAATATGTATCCAAAAGCAAGGTGCTGAGTTTTCTTCACTGGTTGAGACCAGTGTCAAAAAAGTCATGGTTTTCAGCAAGGCTACAGTGTTGAACTTACTGTTTCTTAAATAATCCCCATCCAAGGATACCTCTAAGCCCATCTCTGATTGGGGATGCAGAAAGCTGGTTGCATTCCCAGAGAGAGCTGGGTTGGGTTTAGTATCTATGATGGTTTTAGGAACATAATTTTCATGTGTTTTAGTCACTGTGCTGCCGCCCCTGGTTGTCTGGACTCAAATCCACTCTCTTTTATCTGTTCATTGCCCATTTGTTCAGCTTCACTCATGTTTATTTTCACGATTTTTATTTCTTGTCTTTTTTTCCCCTCTAATATTGTTTTGGAGAGAGGAGCAGTTGCATGTGGAGACTCAGATGCCCCCCGCCAAAAAAAAGTCAGGAAATTTTGAGGGTCTGATCAATAAGCAGAAAAATCTGAACTTACTGGTGTTTCCCAGTATCTGGGTGTCTGTGTCTATAGGCTTTCTAGTCAGTGTTTATAAAACAAATTCTAAACAAACATAATAATAATTAATCTCATTACTCTCTTGAAAGTCATACAAATGCTGTCACGTCACCTTGAAAAATAGGTGCAAGGGAAATGTTTATTCAGTCTTTTTCTTTGCTATTTGTAAATGGTGCAGATATTTACACATGCAAATATCAGATAGATTATGAAAAACACAGATTACAGCGTTCATAGATCCCTGCAGTAGCAAGCTCTCACTCTCCTATGTTTTTTGGAGGAGTTTTCTCTTTTTCTCTACCATGCTACTTGTGTGATTATTTTTGGATGAAGTGGGTGTTTTCAGTTAGGCAATCTCATGACCTGAGGCCAAGCAAAATGTTTCCTTTATCAAAGGAAAATTTGAATTTTCTTGCTCTGGCTTATTTACTATTTTATTTGCCTTGTTTTGCAGGAATGAATTAACTTTTTGGTCACAGGTATTTCATAAATGTTTTCAAGCAAGATCTTAATATGCCTGCACCCTCTTGTGTGGCTTAAAATGATTTGTATGGTAACATGGTGAAGAAACATCATATAGTTGCAGTGTCTGTCACTAACCACAGCTCGTCACTAGTTGAAGGGGTTACTGAAAAACAGTCCAAGCGAGTGGCTCACACACAGCACCAGGATCTCTCCTGATAAAGTCTTGCAGTCTTTCAGCTGAGCCATCCCACTGCAGAATTGCTGTTGGGCAATACTCAATATAGGATGAGAAACATGGTGGGGATGTGGTGTCTTTTCTATCCTTTTTAAACAGGGTTTGGGCTCTCAGTGACCTTCATAGAGTTGTGTCCGCTATTAATTCAGGTGAATTATTTGGCCTGGGGCAGAAGAGGTTTAAGTGTGCCCAGATCTTCTCATGGCTAAGAAATTTGCTTTAAAAGCAGGGCTAATAGGCCACACAGCCAGCTAAAGGAATGCAAATAAATCCTGACTGACTGAAATGTTTTATTGTTCAGCCTTAGAGGGCAAAGCCAGATTATAGCAGGAAAAAGCCTTTCTCGTGACTGGCTGAGAGGACAAAGTGAGGAGATAGGAATGGAAGCAGCTCTAGCTGCTTACTCGGTGATTTTTCTCCTCCTTAGCTTTTAAAGTAATTTTTTTAAAAAGAACATTCTCCCTTCTCCCTTCTGCTCTGCCCTTCAGGTTTTTTTAGTCCATTTAGAGGCGTACAGAGTCCCACAGCCATGACACTACCTGAGAAAAGTTTGGCAGGTGGGAGCAGCCCATTAAGGCCATTCACTCCCAGTGGAATTCTTGCATGATAACCATTTCTGATTGCAGTTTTCAGGTGCATGATTTATTAGCAACACAGTGATTCCTGCAGAAAGCTGACTGATTAAATGGGAAAACACTTCTGTTCATAACCTCATTTTCTGTCAAGCTGTCTGTGATGGAAAAGATTTTCAGTGATTCCCAAACCAGGACATAGATAATTAAGAAAAAAAACCTTACTGTTCTCAAGCCTCCAGCATTTGTGAATGGTCCATAAATATTGCCTATTGCTCCAGCCTAATAATCTGTCTCCTCATTACTTGATTTCAAGTCAAACCGTAGCAAAACTAGGTAGCTCAAATGTTTATTCAGTGTCCTTATAAAACAGCAAGCCAAAATGCCACAGTCTAGGGGTGAACAAATACTCCAAGTTATTAAACTTGTGTATCTTGCTTGCTTTTCATTGTATTTTGTTGAAATTGCATTTTATATCTCTTAAAAGTTTCCTTGATGACTCTTTGATATATCTGACTCTCTACTTTCTTCAATATGGCAATGTTTCATTTATTAGCCTTTGCAAAGCTGATAGGTGGAGATTGGTATCTTCCTTCCATTCTTGGTTTTGAGCCTTTGCTTTCATTCTTGATCAATATCCGATGCACAAGCTTCCTCTGGCAATGCAGAAATAAACAGCCCCAAGCTGTGTGTTCCCACATTTTACGAGTGGGGCAGAGGAGGGGAGAGATCCACAGGTCTGCTTTATTTGTGCCAAGGCGCTGTGGGCCAGCTATGTCTCTGCACAGCCTGTTCAATGCATGAAGACACATCAGGCCTGTAGGAAGTTTGGTACATTGCCTCACTCTACATTCAAATCTTCACCATAATGCCACTAGATTTCTTTACCTTTGTACCTGCTATTTGCCTGTGTTTTTTAAGATATTTATTTGTAGGTTTTGTTTGTTTTTTTCTTTTCTACTCTTGCTTCTAATAGAAGTGCAAACTTTTCTGTGCTTGTCTGACATGCAGCATATTTTCAGGAGCATGACACAGACAAGAAGTACAGTTTTAAAATGATCTTATTGCAAGTAAATTCAGGAGACCACGTCTGCAAGTGTTCCTCTGTTCTTAGTGAAAGATCAATCCTGATTGGAAGAGCTTTGATCTGAAGAGGGACAGACTGCACAAGTTCAGTTCTTTGTATCACACGTAGAGAGAATCAGTCCATCTGCAAACATTTCTTGTAGTACTCTCACACATAGAATCATAGAATTGTCTTGGTTGGAAGGGACCTTTTAGATCATCAGGTCTAACCATGACCCTAACCTGCCATTCACTCCTAAACCGTGTCCCTCAGGACCACATCTGACTATCTTTTAAATACCTCCAGGGATGGGAACTCCACCGCTCCCCTGGGCAGCCCATTCCAGTGCCTAACAGCCCTCTCTGGGAGGAAGTTTTGCCTAATATCCTCTTGTCCAAGACTTGTGGCCTTAGACAAAAATCAGGACCTTCAAATCTGAGAACCAAAACGTAGCTTTCTTATTTCTTTGTTGTACAGTGTGTGGTGATCTGCTGCTAAAGAACTGGTATACTAAAGCTTAGATGGCCTCGTCTTCAAAAGAGCTAAAATCTCTCTGGCTTCTTTGAAATTTGGTGAGAGCATCTGTGTGTTCAGCACTTCTGAAAATCAATCCACTGATTTGTATCTGAACCTGAATAATAAGTTGGTAGAAAGTTGAACAAATTCACACAGATGCATTTCACTAAAAGGCAAGGTAAAGAATTGGAAGGAAGTTATATTTAGGTCAGCCTTCATCTGCCTTGTTTGACTCAGTTTTCAACCTCCACAGCAGCTGTTGTACAGTAGATGCCCTGTGGTACCCAGGCAGCAATTCCACATCAGGATTCAGGCCTCCAAGTGCAGGACTTTCCATGGAGATGGCTAATGTTAGTATTAAAAGTCATAACTCTCACTCTCAAAATTATTTACAAGTAGTATAATTTTTACCTACAATCCAAGAAGGATGTTTTGAAAATATCTTGCTTTCTGATATTTTCTTGGTCTAGAAACTGCCTTTCTGCTTATGATTCTCACGTCACTTGTGTCCACAGCTGTGCATAGCTGGTTGGAAGCAGAGTGGAAATGCATGTGAATCTCTGCAATGTATACTGTATGTATGTTTGTAGGTGCTAACTTTGTAATGAATTAGACTTTCAAGGGCTGTAATGGCAAGGGAAGGCAGTGTACACTGAATAATCCCCTTCCTGTGCCTCTCCTTTTCCAAATTCACACACTCTGTAAATAACGCAAATAGTTTGCTAAATTTTATATATTTTTTTTGTCTTCTAGTCTGTTCTTTTCACTGAAGAAACACTGTCATGACAGGCTCTCCCTTTTATATTTCAGCTGTGTGAATAGCGTAATTTTTTTTTTCCAGGCATTGTCACTATGCAAGGAGATGCCAAAGGTAGAATTTCTGTAAAGTGATGTTGAAGCTTGAGCTATCGATCTCCAGTGAGAGCTGCCTGCCTGCTCTTCTAGCCAAAGGCATCAGCTGAGGGTGGTTGGCCCTCCTGAGGACTGAAAATGTGTGAGACTGAATGATGAAAGACTAAGTATTTAATATATCAGGAACGGATATTGCTTTGGGTTTTGTTGTCTTTTTAATACTTGCAAATACAGTGATAATTGTTTTACTCGGATTACTTGTAGTCTACAGTTGCTTCCTGTCTTTGCCAATGGACATTACTGAATATTTTAGAATAGGAGGCAGTTTCCCTCTCTTTATTTCATCCCCATCCTCCAAAATGGGTGTCTGCAGCGTATGATGTGCTGCCTGTTGGGCCCCATTCTTGTCTGTAGCAGAGGGTTTGTTAAAGCCCCAAGGAATGAGATTTAATAACTCTTCCAGATTTTTTGTTTTTTTAAGAATTGTCTATGATCACTAATTGTCATCCAGATAGATGTTCAAGTCTGCTTTTCATTTCAGTTCACAGCTTTATCAGTTCTGCATGGCATCTGCAGAATGTCTAAAAGTACAGCATCTTTTGTGTGTCTTACCAGAAACAAGGATTTTTTCCCTGCTCCTCTTTTACCTCAAAACTATGAAAAATGTTGTCTTTCAACAGCTATGTCCCTGTGAGAGGTCTCCTTGGATAACTCAGGTTCCCAAGGGACTTTCTCAGCTCTTAGCTGAAGAAGTGGGCATAACAAATACTTTTCCAAATTCTGGAGCTAGTAACCAAACCGGGGGAGGAGGGGTGGGTGCTGGGGGGAGGTGTGTGTGAATAAAAATTCCTTCTCTGTCAATTAATTAGGTTCTTTGGGAAAATCTTATGTCAGAAAGCTAACAGTTCATAAAGACCTGACTCTATAGACTCAGCTGGGAAAAAAGGGAATAGACAAGTTTTAGGCAGGAAAAAAAAATTAAGGGAAACAACTACAATTTCACTTTAGCTGTACAGTGTGAATAAAGCAAGGAAGCTTTAAAACACAAATGCCAGTTTTCCTTCATTAAATTCTTTGCAAATCTTAAGCAGTGCAAATGAGGCAGGCAGAATTCTCGCTGGTTTTAATCACCAGACTTTTGCTTTTATTCTGAAATAGGTTGAGCTTAAAGATGATGTGGGGCTAAATTAGAGCCTTTCATGTATAAAACAGCAATGCTGCAAGTTACTGATTGAAAGAAGGAAAAATCAATCTTTTCAATAAAAGGCTTCTGCCTGCTTATGGGAGGGAAGGGTCAAACTTGACTCAGAGGGTGTGAATTCTCCCCGTGGGCAGAGTGACGTTGTGGTCCTGGTGAGTAAGGGATGTGACATGAGAGGATGATTCTTACTTTCACCTACAGAGAAGGCAGAGGCTTGACTTGGTAATGCTCATGTCGGATCTGCACTGTCAAAGACTGAGAGCTTATTGGGATGTTCTGCTGGCTATCCTTATCATTGGGATAAGGAGAGGCTGGTCCAGCACAGCACTGCTGCAACTGTGCATATGGACACGCGTGCTGCTATTCTTGCAGTTGCTTCCCCACATTTTCTTAATGCCTAATTGCAAGATGAGCAATTAGCTTAAGAAGCCTTGTCAGAGTTTCATCTTGGAAATTGGTGTCTTTAGTGTTTCATAGAGAAGGTGAGTCTGGCTGTCAGTTCCCAAAGATTGTGTGTGTAATAAAAAAGCATCAGATAGATAATAAAGCCCCTTGATGCCCCCATATGCTGGATAACTTTATTTGACAGTTGATGTTTTCAGCTACATAAACAGGTTTTTATTATTTATGTTCCAGAGAAAGTTTACTCTTGATAGTAGAATCTTTAACCTTTAATCTTAAGAAGCTTTTTTAAAATCCCAATTTGAATCAAATAGGATGCTGGGGAGGGATGACGGGACTGGCTACGGAGTCATGCAAATTAATCCGCTTTGAATACAGCTATTCAAAGAGTTCTTAACTTTGCTATTTCTGTTCTTAGAATGATGATGAGCTCCAAGGCAGGAACTTGCCTTGTAAAAATAAAATCTCAGGCACCCAGATTATGTTGCTGCCCATGTCTTCAGAAATATCCACAGTGTTTGCAATGAAAGATGTTCCTGTATGCTGTTGCAACAGCTGTTAATGGACAGTTACATCCCATTGCTCTGGAGCCTGGCTGAGGATATATTGTCTGCAGGCTTGTGGGGCACAGCCATAAGCAGTGGTATATATGATGCTGCCTCTGCGTCTGCCCATACCTATTGCCCTGGACCATGGGGCCTGGTTGCTTAGGAACAGGTTAGTGAGATGACAGGGAGGCCTATCTCACGGCTTTCAGCAAATGAGCAGCATGAGCTTGTAGGAGTTCATATTGCATCTGATGTGCTCTGTGGTTTATTAAACCCAGCATTTTTAACGAGCACGTTCTCTGAAAGATTTCATTTAGCTGAGTTTTCCAGCTGTCTTAAAAACACGGCACAGCAGGCATCAGCTGAGAGCTCTCGGAGCAGGGCAGAGCTTAATACCAAGTGTGACGTTTGGAAGAGTGTCTGGGGGGATGCACTATGCCTACTTATTGAATTTCTGAAGCACTTTACCATTTACCAGGCTTTTTATTTTTCTTGAATTTCAAATTCCTAAGGGAGTTACACAGAAAGGGAGAGGTTTATGCTTCCCCAGAATAACTGCTTACGTCTTATCCCACACAGGTTAAGGCTGCCCCCCCCCCCCCCCCCCCAACTTTTCACACCATAAATGTGCAGCAGGTAGAAGAAAAAAGCAGGGAGCCTGACTGGACTATACGCAGTACTATCCCTCCATCACTGCCTCCCTTTTCTATTCCAACCCCCACATTCCTCCAGCCTCTTCCTTCCCTTCTTGCTGCCTTTTGCCTACCCTCCCACGCTTACCCCCTCCAGGTCTCCTGACAGAGCTGCCAGCATTTGCACAGCTACCAGCCAGTTCCTCAACAGTCAGACACAGTGACATGTGCCTCACTCGTGGGCTGGTGGATGAAGAATATAGCTGGTTATGCCATGGTAAAGCAGAGTCTCACAGATACTGCCTTGTGAGATATAGCCCGCTGCCTATTATGACAGGAGAAAGCTGGTCATCAGGGAGACAGCATAGTAGCAAGGTTTATTATACTCTTATTTTCACCTTCAGGTCACAGTTTAAATACCCACAGGGAACAAATATTCTCTGCTTACAACAATCTTTTTGAATGATAATATAATTGAAAATTCCATTTTGCCTTTGCTTTAAATGCTGGAAGATTTCTCAAACAGTGATGCAAGAAGAAAACAGCTCTTTTCCTGTAAATCCTACCCCAACTCTTCAATACTTTATAAGAAAGGCTTTAGGATCTGTCATTTGGTCAAAGCGATAGGTACTTGTACAGCACCTGGCAGAAGGGTACTTAGTTTTTTGATACTTGTTTTTTGGTGCTATTCAAATTTAAATGTTAGTAATGAAACTCATGCAATGCAAATCTATTCCAGTGCATGTAACTCCTGCTCAATTCTCCCTACATTTCTTCTTTCTTCCCAGAGCAGAGTGGAATTGCATTACCATGACGATACATGCATTCCCACTGGAAATAAAGTTGTTTTTCTGTGCACTGGCTGTCTCAAGTGCTCGGCACATGTAACTGTAAGGTGCATGGGTGTGTAGGGAGTTCTGCTGTGACATGGGACCTGTTCTTGCCAGCTCTGCAGATGGACGCATCACATGGTTTGGGGGATACTTGCTGTCAGCTCAAGCCCATGGACATATGGACAAGTCTGAGAGGCAAGAAGGGATTTTCTAGGAGTGGTGAGAAGGCTATAGCAATCCTCAGGGATGGCATGCGTGCTCACTTGGCTTCTCACTTAATAGTAACCACAAAATTAGGGACCCTTTATTACTTAGGTGTGATTGCTTTCACCCCAGGTACATTCTGGCAGATGTATGGCAAAAGAAAGTAGTACAACCTGTAAGAATTTCTGAATGGTGCTTTTTTAACAAGTACTATCAATTAAAAAAACTGGTGACTTTTGTCCTTTGGATGTTGAGAATGCCATGACTTTGACTGTAACAAGTCACAGTGGGGAGAAGACTTGTGGGTAGAAAGAGCACACTGAGGTGCAGGTGGCAATTGGGGTGTCCAGAACAAGAAGGGGCTGATTTTGTGACCAACAGAGCAGTGTCTTCTGTCTTCCTCCCAGGAAAAGTTTGGGAGCACCAATTAACTCTCACCTGCCAAGAGGCAGGTTCTGTGGTCACTTGCAGATCTTGAACTTGGTATAAAATCATGGTGGTGCCTCAAGGTATCCTAAGCTCTGACGGGAATCTGTAGCTGGAGTTTTCCTGGCTTGAGCATGTAACCTCTTCTGTTGTTCAGCTACTCTGGAAAAAAAAAAAAAAAAAAAAGGAAAAAAAAGTAATAAAAGCTGTATTTAGTTATGCTCAGTCTCATCTGCTCCCGGGGAGAGTAGGTAAAGTATTGATTATTTTTGGGGTAGTCTCACCCAAGGAAGAAGTTTCTCTCTCCCCTAGCCTTCTCTTTCTGTTGCTTTTCCTACCCAGTGTTGTGTTGCTCGGTTCTCTGGTAATCTTTGTTCAGACAAGTTGATCCTAATGTCCTCTTTGCAGCTGGCAGGATGCTGTAGCAGGAAGCAGACACGTCTTTTTCCAGCACCCATCTCAGAGTTCAGTACCTAAATAATGTCTGTTGCTCTGAGATACTCTGGATAACAGTCCTGTCATTGAATTAACAACACAGGGATGTGCTCTAGTATCGTCTAACCAACATCTGGTTGAACTTCAGTCACTGTTGTGAATGTAATAACAGTTTGTATGTCTCCAGATTAATTTAGTTCTCTTATGAAAAAAAAAAAAAGCTTTTCTCAGCCCCATAGTTTTCTTGGTCCTTGTTTATGGTGGCACAGTAGAGGCAACCAGATAAATTCAGCCCTTGCTCCAAGTTATCCACAGTATGTGATCAACCAGATGGCTGAAAAGGGTCCAGGGCTCAAACCATCTAGAGACATGCCTTGCTGAATGTGGCTGCTCCAGTAGTGTCTAACACCCAAGAGCACCAGAGCAGTTCCGGGGTGGGTATGGGATTGGCATTCGCTTTGGTGGGCTCAGACTTGAGCTCCATCTGTGCCAGGTATGAGTCATTCTTAAGCCCTAGGGCAAATGATGCGTGCCCTAAAGCAAGTGATGTCATTGCTCTTTTCACACTTTTCACAGTACTGTTGATGACAAACACGGTGGTTTAGCTCTCCCATATTTGGATCTAAAGTATAAGTCTTCCATACCCTGATAATAGGATGGGTCTTTGTGGACCCAGGGTCCATGGAATGCAGTCAACTGTGTGGAAGAGGACAGGAAGCTTGGACAAATCCAACCACAAATGTTATAACTAGAGAATTACCAGCAGTTGGCATCCAGCTAAGCCCCTGCAAGGGACAGACAGACAGATTGAAGCAACACCAGCTCTAATGAAGCACCAGCACCTACAGAAATCTCTGCCCACCTGAACTGAGGGGAAATTTTCCCCATCCAGCCAGCAGTGCCAGAGCTCTTGGGGTCTTATTTTACACCCTGTCTCTGTGTGCTTGAACACATTTATGAGGACATTCAAGCTGGTACGTGAGCTGCTTTTTTATAAGCACAAAAAATAATACCACAGAGTTGTTGTATTGCTGAAAGTGGCCCAAGTCCAAAGCAGGATTTGGTTGTGTGCTTCAGGCAGTAGGGTTGTGTGCTTGTACCAGATGGAGACTTTAAATTTTCATCAGTGGGTTTATAAACAAAGAATATCCTTTTATCAGCCACCGGGTCTTTTGCTAATAGGCTGCAAATGCTGAACTTCAATTAACATGGAGTGGAGGCGCAGATGAAATAATATACGTTCTTACTGATGATTATCCATCATGTGAGAATGAAATCAAGACATGAGTAATGACCTGTTTCAGTTTTGGGGGATTTTTAGTCTAGTTGGGGTGGGTTTTTTTGTTGTTGGGTGGGGTTTTTTTCTCCTTTAACACATGCTTGGTAGTATAAATGAGCTAATCAAATTGCTGAAAGTAATTTTGGCCAGATTCTTTGGTGATGAAACTCCATTACAGGTGAACGGAGTGCGAGGTTTCACTTACTCATCTTGTATTGACTTCCGTAGGTGTTAGATCAAACCAACACAAGGGGGTGTGACCGCTGTGTTGTTAAGTTTGCCATGGAAGGATAGAGTTTACAAAACTGCATTTTTCCTGCTGCTGAGAGCTGGCCATAGAGATCTGAGCTTTGAAGCAACACTGCTGTGTGCTGTCAGTGAATCCCAGCTTTCATGAGGGGCATGGGTACATGAAGAGGGAAATGGATTGATTAATGGTGCCTTTGCCTTTAGCAGCACGTTTGCTAGCCTACGTGGTGTGCTTGTGTGGCTGTACCTGCATCCCAGCTGAGAACCTCTCTCTGGACGCTGCAGGCATCCAGCTTCTGGGCTTGTGCCCGCTGGTTTATAAATCATTCAGGATATTGGTGCGTTACAACAGCAGTATCAGCTCTTTAGAGGAAGGACCTCTACCTCGACTGGTATCTTTTAGAGAGGGAAAGAGTTGAGCATATTTGTAGAGATCAGTCTTGGTATCTGGTTTGAGGTGGTGTGAAATGTTCAGGAAAGCTGAGGAATGGTGCAACATTGTGCACCATTGGTTCTGGGAACTCCGCATCTAACTTTTCATGTCTTGCCTTAAGAAGGCTTTGCTGGAAACTTAATCCACTAAGAGGGTTGGGCCTACTGTTGAAAAGTAAGAGATACATAAGTTTGAATCAGTAACTGAAAAAAACCTGTTAACTCAGTAATATAATTGAGTGCTTTCTGACTAATGAAACCCCAGAATGCACCCTGAAATACTTCCTTGTCACTTCTTTGGTGGATTGTGCTTCAACAGAGGTCATACCGGCCTGGAATGGAATAGAATCATTTAAATTGGAAAAGACCTTTAAGATCATCAGGTCCAACCAGAAGCCTAATACTTCCAAGTCCACCACTAAACTATGTTTCCATGTGCCAAATTTGCACATCTTTTAAATTTCACCAGGGATGGTGACCCAACCACTTCCTTGGGCAGCCTGTTCCAATGCTTGATTATCCTTTCAGTGAAGAAATTTTCCTAAGATCCAATTTAAGATTGCGGGATAAAGGCAGAACAGCATGACAAAGGTCTCCCCTGACAGCATGAAACCAACAGAGTTTCTCTCTTCCTGGATTAAGTGGGACTGAGATTTCTAGCTGGAGGCAGCTGCTGCTCTTTTACAAAGCGTGGCTGTGAGCTGTGTGTGAGAAGCAGCAAGGTGACAGCACGATGTGGGGGGCTGCGATTGCGCCTGGGCGCAAGTGCCGCTTGATTGGATTACCAGAGAGACACATGAGGCTTCAGTTCTGACTTCACATAGGCACCAAGGCCGAGAGATTACCAAGGCAAAATGGACCTGTTCTCTTTGATTAGCTCTGATTTGCTACTCTGAGGGCATATATCGATGTTAAAAGAAGGCCACTGAGCTTTTCTTTGTACTGCATTGGAAATGACACATTGCAAAAGGAGGGAAAGTTCTATTTAGAACTGCAGAATCTGAGATGAAGTGAAATTAAAAAGAAAGATCAAAGATAGAAAGTAGGGGAAGGAAGAAAGAGGCAATGTGCAGTATGGCTGCAAAGACATCTTAATTTCATTTTAATGAATCTCCGACCACTCAGAAAGGGGAAGATAGCTCTTTGTGTACTGGGAGAAAAGGCATAGCCTTCTGCTGCTGCCCTGAGATTTCCTTTGAACATAGTCTTATCAAAATGAAGGACTGCACTCTGCTTTGTATTTCACAGAATTAGAAAAGACCAAGCTATTTTCTGATTCCCTGCATCCTGCTTATGTAACTTGCAGATGACGGCTGCGCAACCTCTGGCTGAGCCCTGGAAAATTTTCTTGTTGGTGACTCAGGTGCTTGGCAAACAGGCTGGCACAGCAGGCTTGGAGATGAGATTGCAGTTAGAAGCACTCCCTGGGTACCAGGGCCCAATTCAAGGTCCCTTTATGGAGGCTTTTCATAGTAGAAGCTGTGGGAGGGTTACTGATTGTCCTGGTCACGTCATTGGCAGAAGTCCCCATGATGATGCTGTGTTAATTACGTGCAAGTAGAAAGCATCCCCCTTGGTTGCACTGGAGCAGAAGAAAACCTGTTACCCAGAGATGTGGGTCAGCAAGGAAGGGGGAGAAGTGCTAGTCAAGAGTGAGTTCTCAGCCTTTACAGATTCCAGCAGGATATGGGGAGAGCATTGAGTGCAGATGTGCTGCAAAAATGGGACTTCATGTAGAAGCACAAGGTCCCCTTTTGCAGGCCCCATTCCCAAACTATGCTGTCACCATAACAGTGTTGGTTTGCAGGCATTAGATGCAGCTGAAAGCTGGAGGACTGGACTGCATGTTGTGCTAGAGGAGTAAAATTGAGAACTATGAAAAGAGAAAGACTAGATCCAGGGCCGAAGGGAGAAAACTGCAAGAGACAGAACTGCTTCAGCTGCAAACTAGACTTCCCTGTGGGTCAGCTCTCATCTCAAGCATTGGCAGACACCTATTGCCATCTCTTTAGAAGTATGACTGAGAGGAGCCAAGAGGTCTGTTCCAGGCTCAGTCACCAAGGATGATCGAGGCTGGAACAATGGTGAGATCCCTAAATACAGCCCATCTCACATGAATCTATGCAATAAGCCCCTCTAGCAATCCAGCCAAGTTTAAAGCAGCACTTAACTCACTCCTGCACAGAGTCTGTTTGCTAGAGCTTGGCGTGGGAGGGTGGGGGGAAGATTTTGCCACAGGAACCACCTGGTAAATAATGAATTTCATTATCTTCTTCTTGCAGGAGAGAGCAACCTGTGCTCTGCAGTTCCTGCGAGCTTTTCTGCTGGAGGCTCTGAGAAAGCAAGTGTGAGATGTTATCCAAACGCAGGCCTGTGTGAGCCCACTGAACCTAACGATGCTGCGCTGTCCTGGATGTATGAACATGAGGGCTTAGAAGATACCAGCATCAGGAAATCTCTTGATGGCTTCTACAAAACGTATTGCAAACAACAGACAGACAGAATGGATCCCACCTACAAGGCTGCATCACAGTGTCTGTCACGGAAGATCTCAGAGCTAGCAAATAGGGATGGAAAAAAATACACATTGCGTTGCCTGCAGATGGCTCAGGTGGTCTTAAACAGAGATGGGTGCAAGATCTTTCCAAACCACCCCACTACTCCTTGTTTTTCAAAGCCACCTGAAGGAGAAGTCATGTTGGAAGACAGAAAGAGAACACCCGGACTCTCAGATGACATCCTGCAATTCCTCTTGAAAGAAACATATACCCCTGACATGTCATATGAGAAGTGAGCACAACACTGGTTTATTTCTGTCATTGGAGCTTTGCTTTCACTCTAAAAGAGGTGACTTTCTAGGAAAGACACTGTCCCTCTTAGCACCACCATGTATTCCATGGAGGGATTCATCTGGAGCAGACCTTGCCACCTTGGCCTCTATGGGGTAGCACTGCATAAGGAGCATAGTCCCCGTGTGGTCCCAATGTAACTGCTTGGGATGTGTTGACTAATCTGAGTGGGTGATGGGCAATACTGTGTTTGTTGCTGGGACATCAAGCATGATGGTTTGTATGCATCAGGCTTTTAAACTGACCTATATCCCTACCCCCGCTGAAGGGTGGTCCAGCCCAAGTTCAGTCTGTGTAGGCACGGATGTCCAAGAGCTGTTGACTATAATTGTTTGAACTCATTTGGCATGCTGCACCCCAGACCAGGGGAGGGAATGTAAGGTTTTGTTCTGTACCTGACCGATGCTGTAACACTTATGCCTCCACAGGGATGCTTGAAAGCTGCATGTGTTTACCTACAGACATATGATCCCACGGATCATGACTGCAATGTGGGTGAGCTTTTTACCAGAAACAGCATGTGCATGAGGCAGAAAAATACAGCTTCTGAGCAGGTTGGGGTTTTTTTACAGAAGGGATAAAAAAGAAAGAAAAGCGTTAGCGCCTTAGTGATTTTTCTAACACTTCAAATGCACCAGCTGAGCAAACTGGGGATTTTTTTCCTATCTATATGAGCTGTTTTAAGAGCAACCTGAAATAGATTTGTGAGTAAGGGCTCTGCAGAGGTGTCCATAGAGAAGCTGCAGGGTTGGTGCCAGCTGCTCTGGTAGCTGCCTGCTGTAAGATGGAGAGTATCTAAGAAAAGCAGAACTCAGCATCTCTGCATGTCCAAGATGGGGTTGCTTTGTTGATTGTGTAGGGCCAGTGGGTTTTCTCCAGCTCTCCCCACCTATTAGCTCCTGCTGATTGCTGCTGCTGTGGGGTCTGATCCCAGAGCTTTCACGGAGAGGAAGTCAATGCTTACCACTTGAGTACGGTCTATTATCTTTGTTAGCACTGCACAAGACCTTGTGATTGCTTTCCTGGTGTGTTGATGTATGGAGGAGAATGTTCTGTGAGATGTTTGCACCATGGAACTAGTTGCTCCCCAGTAGAGATCATCTGGCATTGCATTACAGCAAAGGGTTGCTGCCTCTATCAAGCTCTGCTGCTGTTTATACCAGAACTTCCTTGCTCTGGTTTTAGTAAACAATATCACCACTGGCTGCAGTGAGAACTGGCTCAGTGCACTCACTGGTTGCTCACCTGAGTTGTGGTGACTGTCCCTTGCCCTGTGACATTAAGAGGTGACCTAAAAGGACTAATTCCCAGCAGTTGGTTTTGGTCGCTGCCACCCGGGGAATCAAAAGTGCTCTGGGTCTGATGCATTGATATGAAGTTGGTGGCTATAATTCTCCTTTGCTTTGTCCTTGTGGAAGCTGGCAGTAACTCCCAAGGAAAACAGATAAGGGGTGCAATATTGGACTCCCACTGTTGAAGCTTTGGCGGGAAGGGGGCTGCTGTCACACAGGGCTGCAGTTCAGGCCCCTCTGCTCAGCATGTGGAAGCGTGTTGAAGTGGACACCCAGGAGCAGGTAGAGTTTCCTATCCCTCTCTAGACAGGTTTGTCAGCCATAAATCTATGCTCTACTGTCTGCAATCATAAATGTTCTGTTCTTGAATGACGTATCAGGCTCTAAGAGAGACACCTGGGTTGGAGAAGATAGTTATGTGATAGTCCTTACCAGGGTTGCCAGGCCCACTGCTTTGATGTCATTTTTGCTTTGTTTCACAGCTTGCTCAGAGAGCTTGTAAGTCAAAGAAACCTTCTGGAAAATTTCTGAATTTTATCTCCAAACTTTTATTATTAGATTTTCATTAAAATTTAGAATGAAACTAATTTGTTCTATAGCAGATTTTCATATTTTAGGTACTTACAGAAGCAGAGCAGTGCTTAACTGGATAAATTTGGTCCCAAAGTCCCATTGATTTTTAATGATACGGAAAGAAGCTAAATGTTTAGAGGAGCCTGTCAGTCTTTCCAGAAACCTAACATTGTTAGGAACCAAAACATGACAGAATTTAGAATACCTGATGATTCTTACTGTGAAATGAACAGCTCCATTTCTGGAGAAACACTTAATTTGTAAGGAGTTTCACAGGGATTTTATAGTTCAATCACTTTATTAAGTTAATACTGCAGCACAGAGAATAACACTCATCACTCCTTTTCTCACTCACTGCTAATTAATTTTTTTACAAACCTGTGCTGGAACCTGCTATATTTATTTTCAAGTCTTCTGAAAGTCAAACTGTCTGCATTACTCATTTCCTTGATAAACATCTCTCCTTGATTTCTTCAAGACACAGGGAGATGAATACATCCCTCCCCTTTGCCAGGTGCTCCAAGCAAGGCTCACCAATTGCTTGGAACAGCCTGTACTTGAAAGCAGCACAGTCCTATTTGGCGTTTTATGATGCTGCATAGAAGGAATTGTAATAATGAATGTTACCTCTGGTAAGCAAAAGCACAGGGGCCTAACTTAGGTCTGTTTGGATTCCTTAAGCTGATTGGCAGTTACAACTAAGTTGTGTTGCTTTGAATTAAGTTGGATTTCCTTCCTCCTGTTTTTGAGAACTTTGCTCAGCTTAAGAGAAGGGAATCTGCCTGTGTTCTGGATCCACTAAACTGCTCTTTCACAGACTACTTCACCCCCTTCTTGTGTTCAGAAAGGTGAAGAGTCTTGAAGTGGCTTTTAAGGAGCAATCAGCTTAAAATGTGTAGGGCTGCCAGGATTCTCTGTCAAACTAGCCCTCGGCATTGCAGAGCAGGACAGCTGCCTAACAACCCCAACATACCTCCCACCACTGCACACTCAACCACGGATGCCTTGTTTTCTGCTACCGGTTGTAGAGGCACAAACTTGGCCAGAGCTGCTGCCCCCACAAATAAATGTCTGGTCAGTGATGGGAGAAAGAACAGACCTCAGGAAGAGGAAAGGAGGAATTTGTCGGTGGGCAAACTGCCCCAGGAGCACACGTGGATGATGAGTAGGTTCTTCAGGTTGAGCTTTTGGGCAGTGGCTTTCCTGGATGTTGTCTGCCTCCCTGCCCCCAGCCCCTGCCAGGTTAAATGCAGCCTGACAGTGCTTCTGTCCTGTTTCCCTCCCCATCATCACCCCTCCACCAACGTCCAGTTTCTTTCTGTGTTTCATTACAACACTAATGAGATCCCTGGCAGAGTTTTATCTTTAAAATGACACAGATATCTTTGAGCCCAAAGAGTCCAATGTCAGACAGCAGCAGAGCAATGAACCCACACAAGAGCACTTAAGGTCTCTCTCTTGGAGACCTCCTATTTCCTGGCTCAGTGGCTTCTTTGCTGCTTTACTCCCTCTGCCAGGAAGATACCAGTCTTTGTGAATGTTTTCCATCCACTGGCTTGACCCTGAAGCGGTAGTTTGCTGCAGTGATGTTGCTCATTGAATGGGGAAGCCATTCATTCTCCAGTGTGGACGTGTTCAAGGAAGCATGGAGAGCAAGATGGAGGGATGTACAGAAGGTACATATGGGAGAAGAAAAAAGAGGAAAGGATGGTTGGGATCTCAAAGATAAACATCAGCGTTCCTGGCTGGTTACTTCAGTACAGTCACATCGCTTGCAGCACATTTAGCATTTGATCTTCAGCACTTCAGTTTGGATAGAGCTCTTACTGTCAGCCCGGTTGCTGAGACCTCTCATCTGTTACCTTTCCTCACTGGCCAGATCTCAGCACGAGTGTGTGTGTGTTTCTAGCAGGTCAGATTCCATGCTGCAGTTTCACGTGGGGCTGCTATTCCTGCCTTACTGTGCCCGGCAGATGGGCACAGCTGCTGTGTTCCACGGGTGTTTCCAGCAGAGGTAATGGAAATTTGCCTGCTGGCATTAACCAGAGCAGGAAGAGGCCCTATTGGCCCAGCTGGCTGCAAATTATGGCCAAGGTCTGTGGGGTTTGGTGCAATCTCTTTTTCCAAATAGATTTATACTGGGACTGTCTGGGTTTAGGTTGCCATCCTTGAGTCGTCATGAAACCAAAACCTCTGCATTCTTGCTGGCTCTACTTGATGTGTTCCTTGTTCACTTTTATGGCAGGGGTGTTGTATGCGTGCTGGAGGGGACAGGCCCTCAGCTCCTCCCCCAGCTACTCAAGTTAAGGGTGCTAGGGTAACAAAGGAGTTTAGATGAGGATCCAGTATAATTTCTACAGTAGTAAAATAAACCTACAGGTGCTGGTCTGTCAGAATCCAAAGCATCCTGCGAGCGAAAATTAAGAAGGTTAATACCAACTGCTTCAGCAATAGATACAGCTGGAAAAAACAAACATGCTCTTGAGTGCTTGTCAACAACTACAGTACCAGTACAAGCCCCAGCCCGCTTTGCTTCACCACCACAGGTCTGTCATGGCTACAGGGGCACTAATACTGATCGATGCAGGGACCTTGCTGAGGATGTACAGGGAGGAAGGAAGGTTTTCACTGTGAATCGGATGTTGTCACTTCTAACTTTTTGGCAGCATTAATGATGTTAGAAGTTTTGCACAGCAACTTATATTTAACTGCCATTTTAAGGGAAATGACCTCCCAGGAGAGAGCTGGCTGAGTCAGAGGACTGCATTGGAATCCTTTCAGTTGCTTAATTGAGTTTGGTTAATGAGTTGGTCTATGCTTTGGGCTAACTCTAAAACCACCTGCTCTCCTATTCAGCTATTAAAAAACAAAGAAAAAGAAAGAAAAAAAGGAAAGAAAGGAGAAAAAGTCCACACTTCCACAAAGAAAGCTCAGAGCAAAATATGAAGTTCCTGTCCTTTATGAGACTCCTACTGCTACTGATGTTTGAGAGATACCTGCTGGGTTTTGATGGAAGAGAGAAGAACTCCTAAGTCACTGTGGTCTGACTCTAGATCAGTCTCAAAGCCAGATGTGGCCTTTCCTCACTCATGAAAAATGTGAGGTATCTGCCTGCAGCTCCTCTTTGTGGCTGTGAGGAGAAAGGGTGCACTCAGAGTGGAAAAAAAAATAAAGAGTTCCTGTCTTTTTATTTGCTTTTTGAAAGGGGCATAAAACATTCCAGGTAATAGCTGTTCATTCGTTACTAAGGGTTTTAAATGATGGCAGAATGAGGCACTCCTAATCTGGAAGATCTGTCTCCATGCAGGAGGTTTATCTGGGGTTCAGCTGTGGGGCATTCATGCCCCCTTCTCTACACAGAGGGGGCCAGAGGGGAGGGGAAGCACCTCCAGAGAGATTATGCTTCTCCTTCAGCACCTCCAGGTTCTTGAGGCTGCATAGCCACTGCCTCTAACATCAAAGCGTATTAGAAATTTCTGATGCAGCAAGAAGAGTGGTAAGAGAACTCATTACTCCCCAGCCCTTTAGGAAATGAGATGCAATTAATGACAAAATTGAGAATAGGTGGCTGCTGAAAGAGCATGAAGATAGATACCTGCAGAGGAGGACATGAAACTGTGCATTTTAAAGAGCAATGTGGGCAGACCAGACTGGATGCAGCTGAAATACTGGGATTATGACTCACATTTACAAATCTTGGCTGGCATCTTGAGGAGGACGTGGTAAGCTCTGTGCTATTGAACCATGCAGTCTTGAAAGGTTTGTGCCTCCCATGGTCAGGAGTGCCTGCAGTTCTGCATGCTGCTCACTTCCAGGTACAATACTCACCTCATGCCAATAAACCTATCAAAAATAGATGTGTGTCTTGCACTGAGACAGAAGGAAGGGAGAAGACAGAGCCCCTCGGAATAAACACCTCTGGAGCAGGTGATAAATTTGACACAGATGTTGCCTAGAGAAGAGGTTAGAGTTATTTTCTTAACTGTGTTTGGTTTCTTTGGAAACCCATGCTGTTAGTCCAAAGGCCCAATGCTTTTGAAGTAACCTAACTCCCCACCTGCCCCATCCCTACATGTAGAAAAGGATCAACACTCCATGTCTGTCCCAGTGTTCATGTCCCACCTTTGCTGCCATGTTCCCCAGTTTACGCTAACTGGATATCTGTTACCATGGAAAATACCTGCCTTCTCCTTTCATGGTGATTTCCCTGAAATTTAAGTATTTCAAGAATTTTAAGTCCTGGTGCCTTTGAGGTGTTTTTCTGGAGTTGGGTTTTTTTGGTTGTGTTTCTTTTTCCTCCCATGAGTGGAAGAAGACACAGAAGCACACTCAGAGGTCTATTAGTTTTGATCTGACTCTGCTTAGCTGCCCTCAGAAGGATGGAAATAGTGGCCTGGAAGTATGGCTTTCTGTGAATGGATAGATGATGACTCCTTCCAGGTAAAGAAGCGGGTTTCTTTCTGGATGTTTATGTACCAAGAGTAGTATGTAGCCCTCATGGAAATATCCTGTGTTCTGAACATTTCTCGCCAGCCTATGAAATAACCTCTGAGAAATTCTGTTCCCTTTTGAGGTGGTGAAGTGCCTGCCTCTTTGCATTTGACTTAGTTTTTATGCTTCCATGGTTTTAGCACTTGGCAAAGTGCAAATCATTGTGTTATCAGAGGCCCTTTGCTTCTCTCTGCTTTGTTTCCTTCTGTGATACACCCGATTTTAATTTTTTTTCCTCCATGGCATTATTTAAGGTAGGAAATAACCTGTTTCCCTGGAGGCATGGAACCAGGCAATGCTTTGTACCAGCACTGTGAGCTCAGGAGACAGATGGGCTGCTATGGTTCGGCTTTCAAAAGGAGACTTACCAGTAATGACAGGACATTTAGTCACTGGGAAAAAAAAATGCAGTTGAATTTATAGTCTCCTTGAAACTCTACTGTCGATTGTTGCCCGTGCTGTGTACACACTCTGGCTTGCAGGTGGCACTTCAGTGCAGTCGGAAACACCCCCCTGAGTTGTTGTTTTCCCCTTCCTCTAGGCCAGGTGTGAGTTGCTGCCCAGTGGTGCGGGCTGCGTGATGCCAGGGCAGAGCTGCCCCGCAGCGAGATCCCAGGTGCTCTTGGCACCTTCCTGCTCTCTGCTTGCTGCCCACTTCAGGAGCAGTAGGAGGAAATTTTCCCAACTTTCCCTGATTCGTGCTGCCGTGGCTCTGGCGGTTTGCACAGAAGGGAGAGCAGGGACTCTTGATTCCTCTTGTGAAGGTGCAAGCCACATTTGTTTCTTCCCATGTTTCAATGACCCTTCCTGAAGCAGCAAAGGTGTCCCCTTCTGCAGCCTGTGCTCCCTTCTAGCCCTCTGTGTCCCAACATGAGCCCCTACAGCTTTGTGCCCTGTGCCATCCCAGGGCTTGAGTTGCCCACAAGCCCACTGACACCTCTGCTCATCTCCTTGTATGCTCTGGTAGTATGTGGAAGCTGCTTTTGCAAAGGCATTTGGTGCCTTCCCCTGCAGAAGAAATCCAAGGATTTTTTCCCCCATCAAGAAAACGTTCCTGCTCACAGCAGAGGAGCAGTGCTCCAAGCTGAGTTAGGACAACCCCTAAAACCCTTAACACCCTTCAGGCTTGTGTGTATGCAAGATCCCACAGGATCTTCAAGTGAAATGTGTGAGCTAAAGATGGGGACTAACAACAGCCCCAGCAGATATAAGAAGCAAGGACAAAATTGAGTTTGTCATTGCCAAGTAGGATGGACACGGAACATGGCAAGGACTTGACAGTCAGTGCCCAAGGGATTTCCCTGCTGCGCAGCCCACATCCAAACCCCACACGAGGTCCTGGGGAGTGCACTTTGCCTGGGTATTTACCAGCGGAGCTGGACCAGCATCCCTCAGTGTCTCAGAGGGTGTCTCCCCAGCCACTCGGATTGCCTTGGGGTTCGCCTTCAGAGTAAGTCTGGCAGCTAGCAAGCACCACCTCTCTCTTCCCAGAATGAACTTCTTATAAATGCCTGTTCCAAACTATTTTGTCATCCTTGACGAATCCTCCTGCTATGAAGTCATTCCCCCCTTTCCTCGGCTCAGAGCTCCTCCAGGATGTTTGGTATTGATGGCTTCACTGATGCTTTCTCTGACAGAATTTTGTTTTCCCTCCCACGCAGCTGCTAGTGGGAGGCACTGGTTCATGCCAACAACCTGCCTGATCCTGGAGCTGAAAGGCAGCCAGGGAGAGAGCTGAGGTCCAGCAGCAGGCAGGTGTAGGAACAGATCAGTGAGGGTCAGTGAAGTAGCTCCCAGCCTGTGAATGGAGCCAGGACCTTTTACCCCAGCGGAGGATCTTTCCCAAGGAGTTTTACATGTTTTGGTATGTGTCGGTATATTGGGACCTGTGGTTGCTAAAATTGGTGTGCAACAGGCAGTACACATCCTATATAAATGTGTCTATTTCATTACTGAGCGTAGGTGATTTTGTGTGGTGCATTTGTTTTCCCATAACACAAAAGTTCATTTTAAAAATACCCTGTTCTGTAGGCTTTCCCTAATGACTCTTTTTCCCCACACATCTATTAGCCAACAAAATATGCCATCATTTCTTCCTTAAAAGTAAAAACTGGCATCTAGCACGCAGAGCTATGAAAGATGTGATTAAGACAGTAGCTGGAGCTAACCAAAGCCAGGAAGCTTATGGCTGAAAGGTTAAACCTTTCTTCAAATTGCCTTTGTAATGGCCTATTTATTTGCAGGTGCTGTGAATTAAGGGGGAAAGTTTTGTAATGAAAGAACATCTGGCATGGAAAATCTCACCTCATTTCAAGCTGAACAAAGTTTCACACACGCTAGAAGGTAGGTTCTAATGGGAAATGTCAGGCGACCTCAGGGCAAATAACACTATCCAGGGTTGTCTCTAATGACATCCAGCATTTCTGGGTAAGATGCAGTACATGGGACAGGTATTCTGCTAAATGGGTGCAAAAATCAGCACCTCCCACCAGGGAAACAGCATCATTCTGTGATTAAAGATACTGAGGTGGGAATAGGGAAGATCAGGGCTATGCCCTGTAACATGTTTTCAGTGTGACCTTCCCAAATGGCTTTGTTCTAAGTTCCCAGCAGCTTTTTCTGGGTAGCTGAGAGCTTTGAAGAAGGAGTGAGATTTACACCCACTTTGCCTAAACAGCAATTCCCCTAAAAGGGCTGCATTTAGAGGTTGGAATAATAGTTTCATGTCTGAGATCCAGGCTCCCTTGTTAAAGAAGCAATTCAGGGTGAGCTATGTGAGTCTGGTGTGTTTTCATGTCCTTGTGCCTTCATGCCCCCTAGGTCTGGGGGTCCCTGAGGGACCACCACTGCTCTGGACATGGACTTGGGGCCAAGAGAGCCAGGACACAGCCAAAGGCAGCTGTAGGATAACTTTCTACATGTTCCTAAAGCAGTTCTTTCCTTCATGGGATCGCTGGATCTATAGAGGGATTGACAGGAGTAGGACTCGATGATCCTTATGGGTTCCTTCCAACTCAGGATATTCTATGATTTTATGATTCCTTGTTTTGTATTTTGGGATGTCTTTTTTTGTGATGCGAGTTCTCCCCTTGATAAGGAAAGGTTGGTCTTATTTTTGAGATGTGTTGATGCTGGAAGCAGAAAGACATGGCCACAAGGTGAGTGGAGCGATGAGAAACGTGTGTGTAAGTAAGTCCTTCATCTGGGTTTTTGTCTGGTGTTCAGGAATGAACTTTCTGCACATGAGATGAGGAAACACAGACTGTGGCTAAAGGCTGTTTTGAAAGCTGGGAGAGACCTTCCAGAGGCTGCAGTGGATCAGGCTCAAAATGCAGTGGTACGCTAGACAAGGGTCACACTGATTTCTGAGCCCATTCCTCTTGTTCCCAGTACCATGGGGTGCCTCTGTGGCAGTAGTGCTTGGTGAAAGGAGATGCCATTAGCGTGCAGCCTGTCACGAAGAGAAAGAAATTAAGCAGATTAAATGCAGATGCTTCTTACTCAGTATTTGAGTGCAGCAGGCAACCTTGACAGCCCCTCATCCCAGGTTGTCCTCGGTATATATAGGGGGACAGTCACCTATATACACTTCATGGCCAGTGCTTGGTGCTCCTAACCTTGAAGAGAAGTGTTCTCTTAGCTCTGTTCCAATTGTAAGCTTGCCACACTTGACCCATCTGAGCAGAAATATTCCCTCTGAGGTGGCCACCTGCCATAGCTCTGCATAGTGGAGAAGGCATGCAGGAGCTGTCTCTTCCCAACGCCAGGGCATGACACTTTGTAGGCTCAGTACATCTCACAAGAGTAGGCGGCGAACCCACCCACTACAGCTTGCTTGTCCCCACAACCAGGGTAGCAAAGCCTTCTTCAGGGTCACTTTTTCTGCTTTCCCTGCTTGTATCGCCTCTTCCCCTCACCCAGGGTTACAACTGGATGCTGGGCCTTTCATCATGGCTTGCACCAGAACGTGTATTTTTATTTAAAATCCTTTTTGCTCAGCCTTTCAAATGTCACATGGAGTAACTGGACTGAGTCACACCCAAGGACCTCCTGTCTGAGCGTGGGTGATACCAGCTATCAGTAGAAAAGCTGAGAAAGCCCTGGGACTTTGCTTAAGGCTGAGATAAGAGGGCAAGCCCCAGGGAGCAGGCATGCCCCACGTGTGCTTTTTCAAGAGACAGGCCTGAGGACAAGGTGGTGCACCATCAGCAGTGCTAAGGAACTGTGAGAGTTGGCACCACCTCCTTCCTATGGGAGCCTGGTTCCCAGCTGGTAAAGGCCACCTTTGCAAGGTCTAGTGGGACGCAGTGGCAGGTTCCCACCTACGTACCCCTGTTTAAGAGGTCACAGCTCTTGGCATCTGCTGGTTTCTGCCTTGCCAGGACATTTCATCTTGAAAGAGCTTTTTTTCCTGTGTTCTCTGGCAGGATGTGTGCTGGTTCTACATCCCTGGCAGTGGCCCTGCAGCATATTGTGAGGGTTCTTGGCTGGAAAGCTGCAGAGGCAGATGTGCATGATACAGTTTTGAATGTCAGCAAAGATGCCCCTTGCTCTCTGCCTGGTCTTGCCCACAGGCTGCCAGGTGCCAGGTGCAGTGAACCTCCTCTGCCTGCAGAAAGTGCTGCGCCTTGAAAAATGGTGCTTCTCCTGGGAGCACAACGGGAACCAAATATCCACTCTCTGGCAGCTACAAAGTTATAAAGCTCTCATCAAGACCAGCTGGGTGGATGGGATATCAAGCAAATCCCAGGCAGTGTGGAGGTGTCTGCCAGGCCATGCTCTTCTCCCTGACTCAGGAGAGATCTTTGGGGAAGGGATAGGGTGGTGGCCCTGGGATCCCCATGCAGCATCCACACTTGCAGTCATGGTATGTCAGTGCTGCCCAGCTTGTTTGTACAGGTGGCACAGCCAGGTTTGTGACCATCCATGTTTGAAGAGAAGGACCTTAACTAATATTACTGGCAGATAGAGCCAAATTAATTTCTCCCTGAGGGAAAGACAATTAAGCCAGCTCCTGTCCATCCTGCCGGTCAGTCACTCAGCACTTGTCCTGTCAGTTGCTCCAGACTGCACCATGCCCAACCAGAACTTCTGGGACAAGAGAAAGGGAGGTGGAAACAGGGCACTGGAGCAGGTAGGTTCCACGCCAGGCTGGGATGCAGGAACAAATTGGGATTCGTGGGCAGAAAGGGGAGACATTCAAAATCATTAAACTGACATGTCATTAATTCTGCCTCTTGCAGTTCTATTCTGAAAAGTTTTGAGTTATCCTTGGGAGGGTGGTTTTCTTGGTCATTGCAGGTTTGGAGGGAGGGTTTAGGTTGCGCGTGAAACCCTTCACTTTTGGGGAGCCAAAGTCTGGGCACTCCTCCTTCAAGGAGAAGCAGTTCCTGCAGCTTGGCATTTGGAGCCTCCTATCTGCTGGGATTTCCCCCACTGAGTAGTCTCATTCCCAGCTGCTCATTCCTACTGACTTTATGTATTATGGTGACTGCTATTCCAGAGGCTGGGGAAATTGCTCTCCTGGCTGTCATGCTTCTGTGGGGCAGAGAGGGTGTTTTGCAGAATGTCACACAATGTGGTTCCTCTGCTTCCTCTGCTGTCACAGTGACTTATCTGAGGTCCCTGGAATTGTAATGAGGGAGATGAGACTGGAGAAAGCCCAGGAGCAGAAGGATGGTGGTGGCTAGTGAACAGGAGGGTTCTGAGAGGAATTAAAATAATTTGAGTCTGGAAAATTGTTCCTGCATCACAAATACAGGTAGTTGTTGTGTAGTTATTGTCTTACCCAGGAGGGAATGCCTGAAGACTTGTGTATCTACAGCAAAAGCTATGACAGGACAAGGATGTGCTCTCTGGTCCTGGCTGTCAGCTGGCATCATTTGAATCTGGTCTCAGAAGTCAGCAGAACTAGAAAAATTTACACTGACAGAGTATCTGCCAGGTATTTTCCGTTCCCAAAGCTGCCTTTAAACTTAAGCCTCTTAAACCTCTTTTATAAGCACATGGCATTTCACACAGTCTAAAAGACTTAAAATCAGGGTGTGCAAAAGGAAAAAGGGTTTTTCTAGTGGGAAGAGATCTTAGTGAAAACTCCTCTTGCCTTTTGTAGGTTTTGCTCTTCCAAAGGGCCTTTTGCAGCTGGGCTAGTGATTTTAGTGTAGTGGTGATTGAGAGTGGCTTTAGCAGTTCCTTTTGCTGTGTGAGTACCAGTGTCATGAAGTGGATCTCTCAGTGCTGCGTTTTCAGTCTGGAATTACATGCAAGGGCATAATGGGATGTTTAATTTTTTTTTCCAGGATATAGGTTGTTCAGTTCAGCAATTAAAAATTTCCTTGGAAATTGTTATGGTCTGTTACATCTATATATTTTTATCTTACAAAGTTGAAATTTGCCTCTGAAATTTCCATGACACAATCATCCACAGAACAATATTGTTCTTACCAAACAAAACCCCTGCTGAGAGTCAAAGTGCTATAAATATTTAAAGAAATTGATTACTAAGTAAGCCAGACTAGAGCTCCAGTCTGTAAATACTAAACGGGACATACACAGTTGACAAAATGCAGGCACAAACACTACATGGGGCTGTTCCATTGCCTGAATTAAATTATCTGCAGTGCAAAGACAACTGTAACAGTCATTTTTGCTTAATGACCAGCAGCACTCAAAATACAAGGGCTGAAGTCAGTATTTTGCTTGCTGAAAGAAATTTCTGTCCTCCTTTACAGTTGACTTCACAAGCCCCAAACCTTTTCAGCAGCGAGGTGACCAGGGCGGTTAGGTGCATACTTGGAAAATAAAAAATTGGGGACATTGAGCAGGGATTATTTTGTGATACTGTCTAGCTGTGCACCTGCTATGTGCCCAAGCTAGAGGGTGAGGTGCCCCAGAGCTCTCAGGTTCCTCTTTGGGCATCAGCTCCCTGGGAGCTCCTGTCCTGCAGCAGTGCCAAGCATCTGAAAGCTGGGCTGGGGGAGACACGCTGGTGGCTTTCAGGGGTGCTGTTGCCCGTTTTCCAGAATTAAATGTCTAGTAAGGAGGGTGTTGGGGTGCTGTTACCTTCCACCGTGCAGACCAGGAGGTGTCTGGGGCTGTGGAGGTTGCTCCTGTTGGCAGTTTCACTACAGCTGGGGCTAGGAGAGCGTTTAGTCATAGCCAAGTTCATAAAGCCACGAGTAATCATGCTAGGGCTTTTGGAGCTCCCATGGATCCAAAGCTGCATTTTTAGCCTGGTGATCAGTTCATCTGGAGTGGCAGGTTTTGACTGGGACTCCAGCACATCGTTGTCTGACAGCAAATCATGAGTTTATACCAAGGTGACAAGTGGCAGCATGGATAATACAGAGAGACTTGTGACTAAAAATCCCAGTGGTGCAACAGTATCAGGCAAATTCCTGCTCTCTCTTGTAGGAGGGCAGGAAACATGCATGTTGCTTCACATCAATGTCGTCTTTCCCATGGATGCTATACCATCATTTACTGCCTGGAGCAAGCAGGTTGGCAAGTTGCTGTCAGGGAAGGACCTGGGAAGTGGCACTGCTTTTTAGTGGTGATCATGCTGATGGTGCAGTATGGAAAAATTGTCCTCTGTGCTGTAGGTCCCAAAGTCTGCTTTTTGTTTATGTATTTAATTTTGTATTGCCACATAATTGATTTTTTTCCAACTGAGCTGACAAACACTGAGGGAGGAGTGACTGGGGGGAGGATGGGAGGTGTATGTGTGTGCGAGTGGTGGATGTGAAGAAAAAGGTCCAAAAAATATTTCAGTGGAGGCAAAAAGCATGCATTTTAGGTTTAAATTGAAAGCTGGTCATTATGAAAATACAGAATTAGGCAGGTTTATATCTCTGCATTCAGGTGATTTGCATCTCCCGGACTCAGTTCTGCTGTGAGGATGCATCTTTTATCACTACTGAGTTTCAGGTGACAGAGAGGCTGAACTGAAGTGTGCAGACTGACCACATTACAATAACAGACTGCATCAGCCCAATCTACCCAAGCACAGGCTGCTGCAGGGCATGCTTAGAAGTGTTTTGCCTTATATAATAGCAGTTATCATTTCATCTCCCATGGATTCAGCTTAAGCAGACACTGTTCTGATACCTCTGTCCCTGTCATTTGTCAGATCCTTCTGTAGCTTGACAAGAAAGCTCCATTCATCAGCATCACTGCTGATGCCCGATACAGGATAGTCTTTGCTCGATAGGAAGGGGAGGAGGTCTGAGGGTGGTCCTGGCTGCCACCTTCACAGAGGCTTTGGCTGGAGGTGTGTGAAGATTTTTCTGGGGTGTACACAGGCATGTGCATCCCTGAAGGCTGACCCTTCTGTTTTGCCAGGCCCCCTGTCTGGATGCATTGCAGGTGAGATCCAGCTGACTGCTGGCCTCTTCCCTCTCTAGGGGATGCGTCTGGTGGATTTTTAACTCCCCTGAAGTCTATTTCCATACAAGCAGGGAGATGAGCTGGGCACCTGATCCTGCCTCACTGTAGAACTACTAAGGTGATAACTGTATTCCTGGGCCACGGTTCAACTACACGTTGCACCAGCTCTAAGCTGCCATAACAGTTGGTTTTAGTGAGCTGTGGGTGATGATATACATGGTAATGTATGATGGCAGCAAAGCCTGAGCATCTGTTGTGTTGCAACTGGCATTGCCTATGTGCAGACCTCTGAAAGGATTTTTGCTGCCGTAAGTGAAACTAGATAGATGATGTCCCTTGAGGTTCTGGCTTCTCAGATTTGATTGGTGTTTTTCTCCAGATTCATCCTCTTAACACCTTCTGAATGAGATGAGTTTGTTCGTGAAATGGGCTGCAGGATTTTCATTCCATGAAAATTAATTGGCATCCAAGAATGAAGATAATCCTACTAGCACATCTAATTAGAGGAGAGGAATCTTCATATTCCCTGAGCAGTTTCTTCTCAATTTAGGAGCTCAGACACAGAAACTTGCTTATCATCCTTTGAAGTTTTAGCTTCGAGGATGAGCCAAACACATTGTTGGAGTTTTTTTAAAAGGCATTTGTCTTTGAGAGAATCAAGCAGGATAAATGCCACTTATTCATAGATTGTCACAACATTGGAAGGTGTGTATATCACTGCAATCAAAGTTCTGACACATCTGAGAAAGGAGGTTGGGGATGTGTCTCTCAAAACCAATTGAGTGAAATATGCCACTGCTTGTTGTAATCCTGATTTAATGCAGCCACATCACTTTCCTAACCTGAAGGGAAGGTCATGCCAGATGATGCCTGGCTGTAAAAGTCCATGTGAAGTGACGTTGTTTTGAAAATACAAGGTGCTTAGGTTCTTTTTGGTGGGTTTTCCAGCACTGGCAGAAAAAACTATAGGATCATGTTTTGGAGCTCTAGTGTTGGGTGCTGGAGATGGAATTAGATATGTCAGTCCTTGCTTCTGTCATAGACCTCCTGCAGACCTTGAAATCTTTGTAACCTCGATTCAGATTGAATCTGAAGTCTCTAACAAGTGTTCCCATGTAGGCCCCGTGTAACTGATGGCAAAACATGCCCTGGCAGCGCTCTAACAGCAAGTATCAGGATATTGCTGTTTATCAACAGCAAATGCAGGACTTTTGATTCTTTGGGACCAGCCCACACAATGCCAGGGTGAGGGAGTGCTTCAGAGAAATCCTGAGTCACATATAAATAAACCAAATGGCACAGAGCAAGCAGCCACGAAGCCCCAGTCATTACTGCTGCGCTGCAAAGGATGGGTTAGGGGTGCAGGTCTGCTTAATCTCAGCTGTCTGCTCTGCAGCAAGAAGGCTTCTGTAGTGGCAGTGGTACCGACTATCAACAGCACTTGGTGTGATACAGGTATTTAGTACAAATACCTCATAGATCCTAACATAGCTGGCTGTTTTTATTCAGCAACTTTGTGTCACTTGCCCCTTTTGACTGTCATGTCCAAGAACACCATAGCCAAGCAAATGCTGGAGTAGAGCAGTTGCACAGGAATAACCAGAGGGTGGTATTTATATGCCCTGGGGAAGCAGAAAATGTTTACATGGAAAACATTTTGGCAAACATTTCACCTAAAATTCTTTCTTGTGAACAGCTGAAGAAGTTTGAGGCCAGGCTGAATCCTCACACAGCCCAGGGAGGCCTGGGGGGCCTTGGAGCCACTGAAATTCTTCATGATCTTTTGAGTCAGGCTCTCGACTCCCCCCAGTCAAGGCTGGCGATTTCCAAAGAAGGATCTGCCTGTGGAGATGGGGCTTGTATAGGCATTAAGGGAACGTCATGCAAAAGGGTAGGTTGAGGAAGCAGAGAAGATGTTGCAGTGTTGATTTGGTTTTTATGATGGCCAAATAACTGGGTTCTGTTATTTTGCAGAAACTGTCATCAGAACACAAGGTAATAGAGGTATCTGGCCTTGCTGCCTGGAGTTAAAGGCTGTCTTCTGAAACAAGATTCAAACAGAGCTGAAGTTCTTGGTCTCCTTAATGCACAGATGAAGCTGTATGTGAGTTTTAATGGTGTGCTGTGTTCTTGTGTCCTGTTTTATATGTTTAAAGGCTATGTGGTTATAGCAGCCTGGCATTGTTGATTCACAATAGTAATACTACACAGAATGATAATAGAGATAACTGTCATTTTGATGTATAGATCCGTTGTTCTCCATGAACACTGGGAATTAGAGAGCCACCTGCTTAGCACTGAATTCAAACAGAAAAGAACAACTGAAAAATGCACATAATTTGGACCCTCCTCTGAGAGTTAATGAAAGGAAAAGCAAAGCAAGTCCTAGTCTTACAATGCCATGCGTAGCTCTGAAGGGAATTGGGGGTGGGTGGGTGGGGAGCATTCTGACTTGCTCAGTGTAGAGCTCATCATGGCTTGTCATTTCTGCTCTCCCATCTATCAAAATCATGTAAAACTTGATTTCTGTAGCTTTGCTCTGGGTCCCCAGAGCATCATCATAAGAGGTTTGCCTGTGGAGGCAGGTGCTGAGAGCAGTGATTTCACCAGTAAAACTCTTGAGAAACAGCATGTGTCATTCCCTCACCGGATGATAAGGGGAATTGCTTTCCAGTGGTTCCCTGGTTCTGGGTTTGCCGTGTGCAGGGGAGGGCACTGATCTGAGTGGAAGGGACAGAAACCGTCCATTAAGAAAAGGCTGCTGCAGCACCTGAAAAGACTCGGACAGGAACTGGATGTGGCAGCGCAGCAGTGACTTCTCCTGAAAGTTGCTCCAGAGCGATGGATTCTCTCCGTAGGTAGAGAATCCGCACCTTCTCTCCGTGGGTAGAGGCTCAGCATCCTCTGACGTGGGAAAGACCTAAGGATGGTAGCGCATCCTCCGAGCTGGAGATTTTCCCCGTCTCCGCGGGATGGCAGGGCGCGGTGTAACGCGGCTTCAGGCATATCGGGCGGGGGACAGGGGGAAGCAGCGTGCTAGTTGCCAAGGAAGGGGAAAAAACGAGCTCGGCTTTCCCAGCCGGGGAGAGACTTCCACCCGCTGCCCAGCCGCGGTGGCCGGGATGGAGGGGAGCGGACGGGCCGCGCCGGGATGGGGAGGGGGAGGCAAGCGGGGGCGGGACGAGGCGGGAGGGTCTCGCTGCTGCGGGCGGCGCCGCCGTGGGGAGAGAGAGGACAAGGGGGGGGGGGGGGGCGATGGCGGCGGCTCGGAGTGACGCAGGCTCCCGGCGGGGTCTCCCGCCCCTCTCCTCCGCCCCCGCTCCCCCCTTTAAATAGCGGCGAGCCGCCGAGCCGAGGCAAACGGAGCGGAGCATGGGGCTGCTGGCGCTGCTCGGCCTCCTGGGCGCCGCTGCCGCCCTGGCAGGTGAGCGGGACCGAGGGCGTGCCCCCCCAAACCCCCCCCCCCCCTCAGCGGCGGGTCCGGCGGAACCCGCCCTCGCCGCGAGGGAGAGGCGAGTGAAAAGCCCCGCCGGGCGGGAGGGGGTTTTTGGGGAGGGGGTGGTGTGGGTTTGTGTGCCCGAAGAGCGGTGGAGCGCCCCCCCCTTGCCAGAGGGATGACGTCACCGGCGGGTGTATGACGTCACGCCAGAGCCGCCCTGCGTCACCCCGGGGTCGCCCCTCCGAGCGGCACGGTGCGAGGGAGGGTGCGCTAGAGCCGGGGCGCGAGGAGAGCGGCAGCGGCGGAGCAGGGGTCCCGCCGGGCTGTCCGCAGCCGCCGGCCGGCTTGCGCTCCGCCCCGGGCCGGGGCTGCTCGGCGACCGGGAGCTGGTCGTGCCCCAGCGCGGCTGCTTCCCGCGGCGTCCCGCTGTGGTGTCCAGGCGGTGCGGCTGGGTGTGCCAGGTAGCCCTTCCTACGCTGGGAGGTGGCTGTGAAGTGGCAGCTTTGCGGCTTCGGTTAACAGGAGTCTTTCTAATTTGCTTTTTGTACGTGGCATTAAATATTAAAACCAAACTGCGAGGCGAAGGTGGGACGCACCAGGATGAGGTGATCGCTCAGCTCTGTAGCTTGTTACGGATGCTGCATCATTTCTTGAAAGAATTGGTGTCATTCTGGGTAAAGCAGTTCAGCTTTTGGTGTGTTAGAGGTATTCATAGAAACGCTTCTGGGACTTGCACAGAAACACCGTGATGAAGTCAACTACCTTCAAGTGCCTTTATTGTAATCAAAGGGGAAGGTAGAAGAAGGGGTAGAGACCCCAAGCCAGAGAAGCTCACCAGACTTGTTCCACAGACCCCGTGGGGATATCTTGCCAAATATTTTATCCCATTTATACCATCTAAAGGGTCAGGTACCCCTTTACGCCAGTGAACCTAAGGAGTTTGTTTGGGGCAGGGTATCGGTGAAACAGTAAGTTCAAGAACTTTCTAGTGCTCCTTCCGTAAATCCATACTCCAGAGTTTACGTGATCTTTCCTAGGAAAGGTTTTTGCTGACATTCTGTCGAGCGATGGCACTGCACTGAGTCATTGGCATTAATGAAACAAAGCCACGTGGGGATTTCATCAGGGACCTACCAAAAGATACACTGCGGTCTTGGAGATGAAAGCAAAAGTTGCACGAATTTGCCGTGCATTTGTCTTCCTTTTTTGTGATCTGCTTCAGCTCTTGGCACTTTGCAAATCAAATAGTGGTCATAACTGGGCAGATTTGGCCCAGGAGAGGGAAGCAGAACCTGGGTTTGACTTTCTTTGCGGGTCTGTGGTCTGGTTCCCTGCATGGGCAGGGAAAGGATTTTCATCTCTGTGTGTTTCTGCTGTGAAACCCTGTGGTCATGCTGTCTGCTGTGTCCCCACAAGCCTGGTGGGTGGGTGCCCTGCCACCTGGCGCTGATGGCAGTGCCAGGGTGGTGGCTTCACCTCTCCTGAGCACATGTGGAGAGGAAGGCAGAGGTGTTGGCCAGCCATCTCTAGCTGGCAGATGGCCCTGGGGGAGCTCTTGCCAGCTGGCACTGGCTAGCACTACCAGCACCAGTGCAAAGTGGGGCATGCTGGCTCCCCACGGGCTTCTGATCTCAGCTCTGGCAGAACAGCTGCCTCAATGTGTTATTTCAGGCTCTGAGATGGATTGGATACTTGTTTTGTTCTGCTGGGCAGGTTCATATGACACGTCCACCACCATTTGATTCTTCATGTATTGTTATGATAGCCTAATGCTTCCTCTTTGCATGTGTATGTCAGCTTTCATCATTAATGAGCACTTGCTTAATGGTCATGATATCTACCTATAAATCTCCTTGGAGAGATAGGAGCTTTGAAATGACAGGGCAAGGGCAGTGAGTACAGCCTGACTTTGTATTCCTGCACCACTGATGCAGTGCTTGAGAGGCAGCCTGAAGTTGGCACCTCTCATAGCAGATGTTTAGAAGTTTGTTCTGTGCTTTATCACACCAACTGGGTGTAACTCATAGATGTGCTGTGGCAGCATCACTAAAAGGACAAAATCAGATGTTTGCCCTTGTGTGTGACACTTCTTATGGGCTGGAGGACCAGAGGAGCCTCGTCAGGAAGAGGTAATGAAGCGAGTCATCCCCTCTGTGTAAGTGGTGTCTGAGCAGCTTGGACCATAAGAGCGGCATCTCCAGCCCCTGTGGGATTGGGAGAATGTCCTTGTACTGGATAATGCATTTTTTCAGTAGAAGGGACTCTGCTGCCAGTCTGCTGCCCCTGCATGTAGATAAAACAGACCTTCATCCTCTGTGTTCTGATGGAGGATGCAGGCAGGTTAGACTGCAGTGGCGTCAGCACTGTGCACTGTGGTAGTTATTTGCATACTAGGTTAGTAAATAAAGCAGCCTAAAGCCTGGCTCAGTCAGCACTGAACACAAAAGATGGGGGAGAGCATTGGCTCTGTATAGCACCATCTTCCCCCGTGCACCACCTGGTGTTCTGGGCCAGCGATGGGGTAGGAATGTAGTGCTATTTTAGGGGAATCCCTTCTGTGCTATCCTTGTGTGGGTTTCCTTCTCCAATGACAGTTGTATACGCAGAGAGGAGACGGGGGCTAGAGAAGCACATTTCTACGTACGTGCTTGGGGGAACAAAAATAGAGGACAGTAGAAATACCAAGAGAGTTATTACTGTGTTTATTAATTACACACAGAGTCAGTGCACAAGGGGATGTCTCCTTCCTCTGCAGGCGCAGGAAAGAAGAAGGGGTTTGCTGCTTGCAATGGCACAAGGCTACACGTTCCCATCTGCTTTGTAGGAAACTTCCCCAGGGCAGCGCTAGTTTTCCCAATGCTGTAAGGGTAAACTGACCCACCTCTTCTCCTTAATCTGCTTTGTCTTCATCTGTTACAGAAGATCTCTCACCTCTGGCTGTCCCAACCAGGCAGTATTTCAGAGAGGGTGATCTTTGTCTTTAAGACAATCCTGACTTGTGTAAGAACTTCAGAACTGCACCCTGCACTGTGATTACACACCGTGCACTCGCCTGCGGAGCCGTGCTTCCACACACTTGTGAGCAGCTGGCAGACCGTCACTTCTGCAAATCTTAAGGTGGATGAGAATTGACAGGGTTTATTAATAATGCACAGCAGCCAAGCTTGTTAGGTAGCTGGACACATGTCGCAGCAGTGATGGCAAAATGAAGCAGCATGGAGGTTTCATTTGCAACAGCTTCTTTCCAAAAGCAAATACCTTGGACCAAGTACAGTAGAACTGGTGCAATGAGATGTTAATTACTCTGTGTGTCCTCAGGACAGAAAGAGAGAGATGGGTTGTGCCTCTTCCTTCTGGAGTAGTGTTTTTCACTGGGATTTGGGGTTTTTTGTTCATTTCTTGGGGTGATAATTGACCACTTGGTGAATGGAATTTTTCCTGTCTGTTCTGGCTCTGTCCTCCTCTCCAGGAGATCACTCCTATCCAACTGAGACAGGACTTCTTCAGTAGGATAGAGACAGTAGTTACTTTAAAGCTCAGAAGAATGGTATTCTACTGGGGCGGTGGTTGTGGGGCGTCCAGAGTCCCTTGCAGAACTCAAAAGGTTCTTTGGGTGCAAACAAGCCTTGCTTGTTTCCTCCTTTGGACCACCAAAGAGGTACAACTAAATGAAGACCTGAATTGCAGTAAGGTCTCCAGTCTTGGAATTTGTGTTGTTTTCTTCCATTTTTTCATATATTTTCTTTCTGTGCTACAAACGTCAACATGCCTCTCCTCTCATGCTCGGCTGTAACTTTACATTGCTTTTCCATCCTGAATAAGAAAAGGTGTCATGCAAAATGCGTCAGGTTTATTGACCTGTTAATGCAAAACTCGAGCCATCTCACCAGACAGTTTGACTGAGGACTCCTCTCACTGATGCTTGTTGCTATGATTAATGAGTCTGTAATAATTTGTTTTTCTTCTAGGTGTCAGCACGGTTCCAGTGGAAAAAGACCATATTGAGGAAACGGTGAGTAGCTGTATGTCTAAGCAGATTTCACAACGTATCAGTCACATACCCTCCATGTCTTGTCTTTAAATCTCAGGGTAAGGCTTTTATTTCTTTCCCTGAGGGTAAACTCTTAAGAGATTATTGGTCAGGTGGAATTTGGAGTCCCTTGAGCTGTCAGAAGATACCTGTGTGCATGTTGGAGCATTTGATGAAAGCAAAAGCTGGCTGTCAGTGTGGTACTTCTGAGACCTTATGGTTCACAGCTGTCCAAAAAATACTATTTGATAGTACATGTTATTGGAGTGTAAAGAAGGAAAAAAAGAGGTGGCAGATTTGAAGAAAGATGATGAAATATCTGCAGTTACTAACTCTGTAATGGACTTTCTAACGCAGTCCTCACATCTCCTGCCTTGGAAAGAGGTTCTTAACCTGTTTGATTAAATAGATGCCATTAGCTGCTCTTGGCACCCATAATCTGATGTCAGACCCTCTCCACCGGTCATTAGTGTGATCAGTTAGATTAGTAAACACCTGGTAATAACTAAAACCAGTTAAAAGACAAACAGCCTTATAAAGGTTTTATTGTATCCTCCCATCCAGCCACCTAGACTGTCAGCCTGAGGCTCCTGTGCTTGCCTACAACCAGCACCTTGAACATTCGAGAAGCGTTTTGGGTGAATTTGTACAGAGGAGCTACTTTGGGCATTGGGGTTAGAGAGGGTCAGGCCACTTTCCTACATCCATCAATTCCCTGTGCTTCTGGCAGACTATCCACTTGACTGAGTGTTAGAAGAGACAGGGCTTACAGCACACCCACGTGAAAATATGGGGACCATGTCACTTACAGAGGCTATAAAGGCATTGTTGGGTTATTGGCAATCCAAGCAACACTTCTGCGAATGCCTTTGCAGCCTCCTTATTTGTGCAGGTCCTAAAGGATGGCCTTTATCTGCTGAACGTGTTCTTTCTCTGTAGGGTGTTGTTACCACATGTTGTTTGACTCCTTTGTACTGAACAGAGTATTTAATAATTTAAAATGTGCAAAAGGAGCCTGTTGCCTGTGCAAACAAAAGGGGAGATAAAAAGAGCTAATGGCTGTTCTCTTCTCACTGGGGTGGGAGCGAGGAGCAAAGCACTTGTCCAAATGCACAGGAAGTTATGGTAGAGCTGGGGATTACTCACAGCTCATAAATATTAGTCAGAACTCTAATCCTAAGCTGGCTTTCTTCTCTGACTGGGTCAGAAGTAGATTTTCTTTTTTACCGTGAGAATTTTTTCTTGTTTTGCTGCTTCTAGGTAACACGGTGCATTGTGGAAGTTCTGTCCAATGCTCTGTCTAAGCCAAATGCACCGGCGATTAATCCTGAATGCAAAGAAATCCTGAAGAAGAGTAAGTACAGTGTTACCTGAACTTGTGAAAGGGATTTTGTAGATGGACTCTTTCTGATGTGGGAGCTAGTGAACTGGTATTTCAGCCCATGTGAACCTCCAACTTCGTGTCAAAACTCCAATTCTGTTTAGTCTGTCTTGCTCGAAGAGCAAACAGCCTAACCTGGCAGCTGTCAGGACTTCTTGGCTAACACGTGAGGCTCTCTACTTAAGCCACCTGGAGAGTCTGGGAGAACATACACAGGCTCTTCAGGTGGCCTGAGAGGTCAACAAATGTGACCAGTTGGCTTGGACCACATTCTGAATGCACCCCAGGGGTAGGAACTGGCGCCAGGTAAGCACTGCTTAAATCAACAAGCCTCCTGTGTCTGATGGCAACTGAGTACACTCCCACCTCAGGAGAGGGGAATCTTTGGCTCAGCCCAGAAACGATTGAGGCTGTGGTACTGATCCCAGAGGTCTGGAGATGTGTGCTGAAAGCTCCCTGGGGGAGCGCTCGTTTCAGATGCGCTCATTCCTGCAGCATGGTGCTGAGCTGCCTTGATGTAGAGGTATAAGCCTGTTTGCATGCTGGATTCCTGTATGTAGCGAAGGGTGGTTAAGTTTGACACTGTGCCAGACTGCAGAATGCACATCTTTCCTGCCCAGTTCTATTTATTTGATTACAGAACAATGAAAAGGCTCTTGAACTTCCTGTCAGCAAGAATGAAGCCCATCTGTCTCCGGCTCGTTTATAGACTGTGTGGCCCTAATACAGTCCTCAGAAGAGGGTGGATTTGGGGTTTTGGGAATACATGTACTTCTGTATAACTCAGCCCCAGATTTCTAGGACAAGCTGAATGCCACCAGGCATCAAGCTTTGTTCATGGCAGGAAAAAAACCCTCTATATTTGCGATGTTTCTGCAAGTTAAAACCTACTTACTGGAAAGAGCAGGGTACAGACTATTCTTTTCACCATTAGATGGATCTCCTCCAAGAATATCAGATAAGGAGAAGCTTTCCAGAAATACTGAGCTATTTTTGAATCTGTGCAGCTATTGTCTGAAAACTTTTAGGATTTTTCGATCTATTTGTGATTATTCAGACACAAAAGAGCAGCAATACCTTCACAGAATTAGACTGTTACCCTAATGGTTACAGTCAGTTTTCCATTTAGCAGTTTGGAAATAGTGGAAGGAGCACAGTTTGATTAAACCTAACTACTGCAAAGTAACAGATTTATTCATTTTTTCCTTTTTTTTCTTCCCTCCCCCCCCTTTCAGTCACTTTTAAGATTTGCTAAAAGCACCAGATATTTTTTGAGAAGCTTGAAATAAATAGTTGTCCTTTTTGTGAATGAGCATAAGTGATGGATAAGGCCTGACATTCACAGAACTGAACACAGCTCCGGATCTCATTGATTTTTAATGGGAATGAGAGTTAATTTAATTCAGTGTTAAAAATGCAATCACCAAGGGGAAAAAAAAAACAGAGGAAAAATTGTTCTATAGATTTCTTTAAAAATACCCAATTAAAAAAAATAGTTAATGCTTTTCCAGAGAGACATGCACAAAATGACAAATTTTAAAAGCAGGATTTGAAAATGAATTCTGTGCAAAACTTCTTGCTACGTTGGTAAGCCAGTCATCGATTTAAACTGAAATAAAACTTCAGTGGAGAGATTCATTACACTGCTTTTGTTATTGTAGGTGGTAGAAAAGACAGAGAGAGAGCTGAAAACAAAGAGCTTGAAGTGAGGCATTTGGAAGACCCAGCAGAGATTGAAGAACATCATACTGGGAACATGGAGAAAGAACAAAGTCAAGCAGAAGAGGAATCTAAAAAGTATGTGAAAGGAAGCGATGAGGAGAAGCTTGCTCATGAGGAAGGTAAAAGCAGGGAAGAGGAGGATGGACACCACACGCCTGTGCAAGAAGAGAGACTTCATACAGAGGAAAAGAAACAGTATGAGGGAATCAGACGAGAGGAGGAGAAGAGCTACCGCAGTGAAGAAGAAAGCAAAGAGAGTGAGCGTGGTGGCGAAGAGGGAGAGCGTGCTCCTCTCAACAGGAAGTCCTCCTCTGGAGGCACCAGCACAGAGCGCTTCCCGGATGGGGGCAGCCAGCGCCCCATGGGCCACTGGCATTCGGAGGAGGGAGAGCAGAGACCTTACCAAAGAATTCATGAGGGTGAAGAGGGAAAGGCAGAGGAAGAAAGAAGTGAAAAATACCACCATGAGTCTAAGGAACGTGATTTCTCCCATCAGCAAGAGCATGAAGAATCTGATGAGAGTGAGGAAACGGAGGATGAAAAGCAACCCTACAAACCCAAACACTATCATGGGAAG
The DNA here is from genome assembly GCF_964237585.1 of Gallinula chloropus. NCBI lineage: Eukaryota > Metazoa > Chordata > Aves > Gruiformes > Rallidae > Gallinula > Gallinula chloropus. The sequence goes on from NC_140087.1 coordinate 66,862,658, forward strand.
CACAGAACAGGTGGCTTCTCTGAAGAGAAGTGGGGCCATGATAGCAAGAAAGAGGAGCTAGCTGAGGAATCAAACACAGAGGGGGCCCATCTCTGGGATAAAAGGGACCACCATCAGAAACATCGTGAAGAGTCTGAGCAGTGGCATGAGGAGAAGAGTGGTTACCATGGGAGGCATGGGTCTGCACAGGTGGAAGAGAAGAGGCATGCAGACCAGGGAAGTGAGGAATACAGGGAACGGTGGCAGCAGAGTGAAGAGAGCAGCGAAGAAGAAAACAAGAGGCATCATCACAGTGAAGAAACTAATGAGAAATGGCATGAGGAAAGGAAGCACCATGATGGGTCACGTGAGGCAGAGAGACACCATTCTGAGGGAAGGACGTACCGCAGAGATGGAAGTGAGGAAGAGCTGGACAGGTATCTCAGTGGTGGCAGCAAGGAGAAGCAGCATCATGCTGGAGGGAGATACCGCTTGTGGGACAATGGAGAGGAAGGGTCAGAGAGAGCATACGCTCAAGAGCACAAAGGACAGGCCAGAAGACACTACAGCACTGAGGACAATGTAGAGCAGCAGCACTACCCTGCCAACAGTGAAGAGGAGGAGGAGGAAGTAGAAAAGAAGCATCACAGCAGTGACCAGGTGGAAAATGAGGAGGAGAATATGAAGGAGGGGAGATACGCAGAGTACAGAAGCCGTCTCCCTGCAGAGAATGAGAAGAGAACCACAGCATCCTATAGCCCTTTCTACCCACTGCTGCGGTGGAAAAGCCAGCACTTTGAGAAGAAGGACAGTGCAGGAGAGCAGCTTCTGGAGACCAAAGAGGAAGGCAGGCCCACCCTGAGAGAGAAGAGTCTTTTCCCTGAATATAATGACTATGATTGGTGGGAGAAAAAACAGATCCTCAGTGCTCTGAACCATGGACGCACCGAAAAGAGGAATCTTGGCAAGATGAACAGATATGACATGAAAAGACAATACAAGATGGATCAACTCACACCACTCCTGAATTACAGGAAGAAATCAGCTGAATTCCCAGAGTTGTATGATTCTGGAGAAGAAACAAAAAATCTTCACTTAGTTAGGAATGACAGAGGAAGTTTGAGCCAGCGGCCTCTGACAGAAGAGGAGGTACGTGTCCCAGTGTTTCTCTGAAAAACTAGGGAAGGCTGACTTTACGTGCACATTTCTAAGTCCATTACCAAGGCAGCTTGTAAACTGTTGTGTGAAAAAACATGAACAAGATTAAGTCATATTGAGAGCCAGATCTTCAGTGTTTTAAAAATGGGCTTACTTTGAAAGAATTTGGTGTAACTACCCCAGGGCACAGTTTGTAAAGTGAAGGCAGTGTGTGTCCTCATTAGTTTCTATCTGCTGCAAGATGGGAAGCGGGGAGATTCTTCTCCTTCTTTGGGCCCTACCTCTCCCACTAGGGTCTTACAAATAAAGATGCCTGTTGCAGCAAGAGCAGAGAAGTGATTAGCAAGCACCACTTGTTCTGTTGGACTGTTTAACATGTACAGCTGAAGAGTAGGGCATTTAGAGTGAAAATCACTGACTTCCTGTCTGTAATTGTGGAGCAGAACCTGACCTGTGCTTGTAAGCATGATTCCCACATGTAGTTCCCGTATACATGGACCTTTTTAGTGTTACACCTCCTGTTCTGCTTTGGTGTCCAGGAAGACTGAGGCTAGATGCTTCTCATGTATGTCGCTGGCTGAGAGCAGTGGAGTCTTAGTATGAATTTATGAAGTTTAATGGAGTTAGCAAGTCGTAATAACAGGCTGCATAAATCTTTTCCCCATAGCATTGGTAACGTGGAGATGTTCCCCTTGTTGCACACTGTGCTTACTGCATGACATATGCCTGAACCACTGTGATCAGAAGGTTACAGCTTCCTGAGGGACTTCACCTGGGCAGAAGTGGCTGCATGCTGCTGGGGACCACGGCTGTGAAATAGCAGGAGGTCACTGCTAGGCAATGGTTCTTTAAAGCTGAAAAGACTGAGCTGTAATTAGGGCCAGCTCTCAGGATAACTATTTTGATAGTTTCCCAGCCCCAATTCTCGGAAAAGCAGGAAATTGCCCAAATCTTGCTCATACCCCAGGGACTGCCTCAAACAGTCTTTCCCTGTCATTCTTATGGAACAAAACATGTGCGAATGCTCCTTGATGTGCAAAATGCCCTTTATGTTTTCACAGGAAAAAGAACTGGAAAACCTGGCTGCTATGGACTTGGAGCTGCAGAAAATAGCTGAGAAGTTTAACGACAAAAGGAGAGGCTGAAGATTACCTGCTTTGGCGTTTCAAAGCTAGGTGTAGCTGTACCCAAAATACCTGCATTTCGTGGTAAATTCACTGCCACTGAATTGTTGTTTGCCCTGAACCCAAGAAATACTGTTTGGTGTCCACTATAGCGTAGTGATTTATACAGCTGGAAATGTCTTCAGTGTGCTGGTATGCTATTGAGGTCTGAATAGCATGGGGTTTACTATTACGACCTTTCACGCAAGGCAGATATTTTTAATATGCTTGTGAAAATAATTGTGGTAGTGTTCTTCAGAAACATACTTGTCTGAGTTTGAAATAATAAAAACCATTGATCTGGGACCATGTTTCTCCTCGTTCATTTGGCTGATCGGGTTATGTCACAGTAAGCTGTGTTGGATGGACAGGTCACCTGCAAAATGTTTGCTCACCAACTGATTCATTTATTTTTTAACATTAGAAGGAGCCTGTCTATCTGTGCCTTTCATTTGCCAGTCAGCAAGAGCACAAGAGGTAAGTAGGAGTGTGACTCATTTGCACATTGTCAGACATGTCTTGTTAGTTATTTTTGGAAATGAGTCACTAAAGGGGCAAAGAGGTTACACCACCAAGTGGGTGCTTGTTAATTTGGAAAGCACGGGGTGCTTCAGAATCGACAGATGCAGTGGATTGGATTTGCCCCTCGTTCAGTCTAAGAGGTCCTGTTAAACTGATCCCCTGCTGAATGCACTTTGCTAACGTTTCCTCTCTGCTCCGCGCAGAGGGTTGTGGTGAGAAGTGCTACAGAAGTGGTGGCTGAAGCGGGAGTTTCTCAGCAGCCAACGAGCTGGGGGGGCCGGATGGGCTCTGTGTAACAGACTGTATGGTATGTTATGGCAAAGGAGTGGTGTGTAGAAGGAGCTATCTGGTAATGACTTGACAAAGCAGTAAAAGAAACAATTCCCCTCATTAGTTTCAATTACTCCAAATGTCTGGGGTTCAGTGTAGTTTCCTCGCCCAGATGTGGCTTTTACAGGCTTTACGCTGTGACAGTGTTTTCAGTTGCCTGTGTAACACCACAGAGAGGAGAGAGGTGCTGTGCAAAGAATCCAGCTGGGGCACCTTAGCAGTAAATGTGCAGGATCTGTCTAATCCACCTGCTCATTAAAATGCAGACATAATCTCCAGTTAATGGTAAGGCAGGGTGAAGTGAAAGTACTCAGTGGGACACTGCCACTCTGTGTGAGTGTGTCTGTGCCTTGGGGTTTTAGCAGCACCACTCAGAACATCTCATCTCGTTTGGTTAAGGTATATGAAGATCGAATCCAGGCTCAAAGAAGGTGACAGAATTTTGACTTGAGTAGGACCATGGTTTCACCAGACTCTTAGAGCAGCAGTCAGGAAAGTGCCCCCACTGCAGAAATACTTTGCCATCATCTTCCAATCCTGAGACTCTCCCTATTAGAACTTCCAGTACCGTTCAGCACGTATTGAAGCACGGGACCTTTCCCCCCAGCTGGTGTGAGAGAAAGTGCATCTGTGAGTACATAAATACCCAGAAGCAAACAGCTTCAGTTGTAGCACAGAAAACTTCCTAAAGGGTGTAACTTCAGCAATCATTTAACTTTTTTCCCCAAAAGCTTAGCTTATGCAAAGAGACATTCACGTATCAGCAATATTTTTCTAAAAAACATGTCTCTTGAAAGACTTTAAACCCAAATATCATTCAGTGGCTCCCAGGAGCTTTGTGACAGCCCTTTTATCTGTCATCTTCCTCAGTCCTGCGTGTGTTGTTTTGTGGGGCCGAGTAGCTGTTTTGGCTGTTCCTGCCTGTTCTGGTTTTATCTACACATTTCCATTGCCTGTGCAGGTGTATTTTTGGATGGGTAACACCAGACCTTTTTTAAACAACCAATGCAATTTCTGTTAATTTGCATCATTTAAAGGCAAACTGCCAGCTTTGGGCAATGACGCGGTGCAGTACCACTCATAGCAAGCACAGGGGTTTGAGATGTGCGACCTCCTTTTCCAGGAAATGGAATGAAGCAGAAAGGTTGGGTTTGGCTTCAGAGTAAGTGTTTCCTGGCTTCTGGCTCACACTCCCTGGCTAAGGGGAAATGTGTAGCTTCAGCAAATACAGGTGACCTTCTATGGTGGAGTGACAGCATCGGTAGGTAACGGGAAGGCAACCGATGTCATCTACCTGGACTTGAGCAAGGCCTTTGACACAGTCCCCCACCACATCCTTCTCTCTAAATTGGAGACATGTGGATTTGATGGGTGGACCATCCAGTGGATAAGAAACTGGTTGACAGAACGTAGACAAAGGGTGGTGGTCAATGGGTCTATGTCCAGGTGGAGACCAGTGACACGCAGCGTTCCCCAGGGGTCTGTCTTGGGACCGGTGCTCTTTAACATCTTTATCAATGACATTGATGATGGAATTGAGTGCACCCTCAGCAAGTTTGCAGATGACACCAAGCTGAGTGGTGTGGTTGACACAGCAGAAGGAAAGGAAGCCATCCAGAGGGATCTTGACAGGCTGGAAAGGTGGGCCTGGGTGAACCTAATGAGGTTCAACACTGCAAAGTGTAAGGTCTTGCACTTGGGCCGGAAGAATCCCAGACATAGATACAGACTGGGAGAAGAGCTCCTTGAGAGTAGCCCTGCTGAGAAGGACCTGGGTGTCATGGTAGATGAGAAACTTAACATGAGCCAGCAGTATGCTCTTGCAGCTCAGAAGGCCAATGGTATCTTGGGCTCCATCAGAAGAGGGATGGCCAGCAGGGACAGGGAGGTGATTGTCCCTCTCTACTCTGCCCTCGTGAAACCCCAATCTGGAGTCCTGTGTCCAGAGCTGAGACACCCAATACAAGAAAGATGTAGAACTGTTGGAGAGGGTTCAGAGGAGCTACAAAGATAGAGCACCTCCCCTACGAAGAGAGGCTGGGGGAGCTGGGCTTGTTTAGCCTGAAGAAGAGAAGGCTGCAGGGGGACCTCATTGCAGCTTTCCAATACCTGCAGGGAGCTTATAAACAAACAGCTCTGTCACAAAGCTCTTGGGAGCCACTGAATGATATTTGGGTTTAAAGTCTTTCAAGAGACATGTTTTTTTGAAAAATATTGCTGATACATGAATGTCTCTTTGCATAAGCTAAGCTTTTTGGGGAAAAAAGTTAAATGATTGCTGAAGTTACATCTTTTAAAAGGGTAGATAATGGCAGGACAATGGGGAATGGATTAAAACTAAAGGAAGGACGGTTTAGGCTAGATATTAGGGGGAAGTTTTTTACAGAGAGAGTGGTGAGGTGCTGGAACAGGCTGCCTAGAGAGGTGGTGGATGCCCCATCCTTGGAGGTGTTCAAGGCCAGGTAGGATGGGGCCCTGGGCAACCTTGTGTAGATTCAGGCCTGGAGGTTGGTGGCCCTGCCTGTGACAGGGGGGTTGGAACTCTGTGAGCCTTGGGGTCCCTTCCAACCCATGCCATTCTATGACTCTATGATTCTATGATTAGCAATTTGCATGGTGAAAGCGGTTGGGTAAAACCAGGTACCACGACACTTTAAGCGCAGTGATGCCTTTACTGAGCCAGGCCCTGACCCTGCCAAACGCTGCGATGTATTATGGAACCGGGAGCTTGAGCATTTCATTTGTCTGCTGAGATCGGATGCAGCCAACTGCTGGAGGAAGTTCATCCAAGGTGGGAATGACCACTTGCACTGTAGCATCCTGTGCCGTTCCAGGGACAGCCCTTCGTGCAGCAGAGAGCCTGCGCACTGGAGGACAGGGATGCCACCCAGAGGGACCTTGAGAGATGGGCCCATATGAACCATGTGAAGGTCACTGAGGCCAAGTGCAAGGTCCTGCAGGTGGGCTGGCACAATCCTAGGAACTATAGGGTGGGAGGGACATGGATTTGGAACAGCCCTGAGGAGAAGGACTTGGAGGTGTTGGTGAAGGACAATCTCAGCATGAGCCAGCAATGCACACTTGTAGCCCAGAAAGCCAACTGTGTCCTGGGCTGCATCAAAAGCAGTGTGACCAGCAGGTTAAGGGAGGAGATTCTACCCCTCTACTCTGGTGAGACCCCACCTGCAGTACCGTGTCCAGCTCTGGAGTCCCCAGCACAAGAATAACAGGGACCCACTGCAGTGAGTACCGAGGAGAGCTGTGAATGTGATGATCACAGAGGGCTGGAGCCGTGAATACAGGCTGAGAGAGTTTGGCTTGTTCAGCTTGGAAAAGAGGAGGCTCCAGGGAGACCTTGCTGTAGCCTTCCAGTACCCGAAGGGTCCTACAGGAAAGCTGGAGAGGGACTCTTTGTCAGGGAGCGCAGTGACAAGACAAGGAGTGATGGCTTTAAACAAAAACGGGGGAGGTTTAGCGTAGCTATTAGGAAGAAATTCTTCCCTGTGAGGCTGGTGAAGCCCTGGCACAGGCTGCATAGAGAAGCTGTGGCTGCCCCCTCCCTGGCAGTGTTCAAGGCCAGGCTGGATGGGGCTTTGGGCAATCTGGGCTGGTGGAAGACATCCCTGCCCATGGTAGGGGGGTTGGGACTGGATGCGCTTTGAAGCCCCTTGCAACCCCTGGTTTAATATCCACAACCTTTCCTTATTCCTTATTACATCACCAGCCAAAATTAAATGATACAATTTGGTTTATACCTCTGGAGATAGAAGTCTTTGGACACTGAGGCTCTACTGATTATGAGGTTGCTGAGCTATGCTTTGTGGAGACTAAACACAGGTATGCAAACATGGTTGGCCTTTTCCTTAGCCACCCTTGTGTCTTCTCTCTTGAGAGGCTTTTCACTACATCAGCTGTTCTCAGCTTCGGTTACTATGTTACAGGACACACGCTCTTCTCATTGTTACATAGAACAATGTAACATCCCCCTAGAGTGCCTGACGTTTCAACAGTACTTGTGGCATTCCAGTCCTTAGTTTCATTTATGTGTTTCCATTAATCACAATAGGACAGTGCAGTGTACCCTTCCACTGTTATGTATAGAATATGTTCCATCAACTTGAAATATCAGTAACTTTCAATAATTTACATAAATGATTTCTTGGTTTCTTATTGTATTTCACTGTTACAAGTGTTACAGCACATCTTAAAATCAGGGGACAGGTTTCAGTGCTGAGATCGTGTTAGGGTTGATCTTGGAGAAACGAAGCTGCTTCAGCTGTGGTCTGAAGCCATCTTTCAGGTGTTACAATATTGTTTATTTCCTAAAACTGATTTCATTATAAACATCAGATTTTTTCCTTAGGTTATTACTTTTAGTACATTTTGTATGGTAAGAAACAGGATTTAAGGTAAAGGTTTAGCCCCAGCCAGCAGCTGAGCACCACAAAGCCGCTTGCTTGCTTTGTCCCCCTGGAGAGAGAGGGAAAAGGAAAGAGGAAAAAAAGATGCAAGCAAACCCCGTGGGCTGGGATGAGGAGTTTGCTGGGACAGCGAAGGGAGGGAAAAGTAACAGCAGGACTTACAGAACACGCACCACTGGTGATCCAGAGAGCAGTTACTCACCAACCTGCACAACTCTGAGCCATAATGAAGCCAGACTGTGCCCAGCATGTCCTGGAGCTGTGTGCTCCTCCCCTACCAGGCCCCTGTACACTGAGCATGACATACATGGTATGGAATATCCCTTCAGCAGCTTGGGTCAGCTGTCCTGGCTGCGTCCCCTACCAGCTTCCTGGGTGCCCCGACCTTCTCATTTGCAGGGTGGCATGAAAAGCTGAGAAGTCCTTGACCACTTGGCAACAACTAAAACAGTGTCATTCCCATCCTAAACCCCAGCTGCCAGGAAGGAATTTAACTCTATCCATGCAGATCCCAGGACAAAAATGTGTTGGTTGCTTAACCTGCCTTCCAACATACATCTTCATAGCCTTGTGCTGTTCTAAATGACACACAAGGGAAGTGGCAGAGGTACCTCTGCCTGCTTTGCAGGTGAGAAAACTCAGGCAAAAGGTAATTGTTTCAGGATCGATTTCCTGCCTTACACTGATTTAATAATGTTGTTGCCTGTCCCTAACTGCCAGGCTGCTATCCACACCTTCCTTCTAGGTTGTGTCAATTTCATCATGTAGGGGGTGTTGGCCACTTTGAAAGGCCTAGCTTTCCTTCAGTGAGCATGTGCCATTGTAAAGCAAAGCATCTTATCCTCCCTTGCCTGTTTCTCCACTAATGCTTGAAAAATGTTGAGAAATCCAGAGGTTTAAAAGACCTTAGTGAAAGGTCTTTTAAGTACCCGTGCCAGTTTTATTCCCTACGTGTGATTTGCCACAGTTACACTGTACAAAAAGGTGAAGGGGAAAAGCCCATTTTTCAGATCCACATGGTTGGTGGCTTGCAGAGGAGATGGTGGAACTGCAGTCCCTCCACTTCTGGGTTTTTCACACAAGTAAGAAAAGCTTGTTATGAAAACAGAAAACCCCCAAAAGATGGAAGTTTACAAAAAACAGAACAAAGGTAGACAAAGACCTGAAGATAAACTGCACCTGTTCAGCTAAAAGAAATCTTTACCTGCTCCTTTACACAAAGTATCACAGAATCACTAGGTTGGAAAAGACCTTTAAGATCATCAAGTCCAACCGTTCCTGAGCATCACCCTGTATGTGCACTGTAGCCATATCCCTGAGCACCTAATCTACCCACCTTTTAAATACATCCAGGGTTGGTGGCTCAACTGCCTCCCTAGGCACCTGTTTTGCTTTGTTTTGACCTAACTGTGTCCTACAAGAGCGTTCCTCCTGTTAACATGCAGGATGTTACAGCTTTCTGAAGTCCCACTGCCTGATCCCAAAGCTCCACATTTCCACAGACAAGTAAGTTCACGAACGGAAGCCAAGTCCTGCTGGCTCTTGGAACCCCCACCACACAGGCCCAAAGCTCCCCCAGGGCGTTCAGTGGGATGCCGCCAGCAAGGGTATTCTCCTCCTGAAGCCTCTGCTAGAGCTTCTTATTTCCAAAATGAGGGAGAAGTAAGAAAAAGGAAAGAAATCTCATTAGGAAAAACAGCCTGCAGTTTAATTGAAGTGGTAAATGCAAAGTTAAAAAAAAAATAATAAAAAACCTACACGTCATGAAAGGTAAAACAGCAGAATATATATATACACATATAGAGGTTTCCAAAATAGTTGTATCTTAAAGTAAAAACATATAACTCTCAGGAAAATCACAGGCAGTACCAATAGAGACATCCTGCTTAAATATTTGGTATTTTCAGTCATGAACATGCACTTTCTCTTCCGTACTTACGTCAGGAAAAGACAGGGTCATGCCGGAAAGTTCTGGTATCAGTATTCTCTTTTGACTGTTCCTTTGGAAAGAAAAGTATCTGATATTTGCTGTTCGTGCTGCTCCCTTACGTTACTGAACACAGCCTGGTTCGGTGCTCGAGGAGGGAGCAGATCCCTACACAGAATCTTTTGCCTGCTGCTGCTCTGGGAAAATGGGAAGCCAAGTTCAATGCATTGATTTGGATTTAATCCCTTAGAAACCTTTAGGCACCAAACAAACAGAACACCTCCATTGCTGATGCTCTATCATCTCTTGATCGTCTTTCTGAAGTTCACTGTGTGTTTCAGTGTTCTTCTCATTCCAATCATGGAAACTGGTAAAGAGCAAGAAGATCTTCCCTACCACAGAGTTCTGCTGCTTTTTGCTGACCAGTGTATAACAGGCACAATCTTCGTGCTGTCCAGAGCACAGAAAGTCCACTTGTTATTTTCACTAACAGTAAGACTCCTGAGATCTAAAAATCAAATCGATTCTTCAAGTGTTAACAATTAAGGTCTTGAACTTTGCATCTTTTAGATGATGGCTCTTCCATCTTCAGTGCTTCTGAATGCCCGGAATCAGATTTGCCCTTATCCCAGACAACAGTTATTCCAGACAGAAGGTACCCTCCACCTCCGCTCATTGTCAGTTTGGGATGGCTTCGATCTGGTAAGACCTTTAAAAAAACAAGCACAAACCAAAGGAAAAGACAAGTAACCACTCACCCTGTATGTGCATGTCACACTGTGTAACTTAAGCTCAGGGCTGGAAGAGGCCATTTTTTTCCCCCAGCCACAACACACAGCCAATACAAACCTGTAAGTATGTGCATACTGGAAACCAGTTACAGAAACAGGTAAGAATACAGGCTGCTGCCTTACCGATGACTTCATCAGGGCATTTCCAGCAAAACTATAAAGCCAAGCTTTGGGATACATGAAAGTCTTAACACATTCAGGACTGGTGTACTTTGCAAGAAACCACAGCTGACCTAACAAATGCATTAGGTAATACAGTTCTGGCACTGTAATCATTACACAGCTGCCCTTAAGGTGAGGCATACCCACCCACCATCGCTTTCAGTGACATGATACCCTTCTGTAAATGCTTTCTCTTCACTTACGCTTCCTTCTTGCTGCGACTGCCCCACAGGGCTACGCTGATCTACTTGTGCCCAGGAGACAGTGTAGCATCATTCCTAACTGCACCTGGACACAGTAACCCCTGCCAGGCCCAACTCCTGTCCACACTTTCATCTGCGAGTCTGTAACTGTTCCCAAGTTGGTTGCCTGATCAATAGTCAGTAACCATGGCCGCCCCTGAATTAAGTCAACCCCTAACTAACAATTCCTTATGGACTCCAGAAACCTGTAGGCAAGGAAAAGGTCAGTAAAATCCAAGAACTGGTGAGCTGCTTAAAAATCAGACGCATCTAGTTCCTTCCAGGCAACAGGGCACCCCGCACCTGCACACAAAGTTACTCCAAGTGACATTCTGCACCATAGACTTCTCTCCTTTCCACCATTCAGTTCCCAGACCAGAAACTTCTTGTTACTTCAGTTTCAGGAAACATGCTGTCTGAAAACATTGGTTCTCTAAGTTGCCACCATTCTTAACATTACTCTCTTCTTTTGTTTCTCCAGCTAGCAAACCAACTGGGAACTATTAAACACTTGTAATATTTTGCTGTCTCCCTTGCATGACATTAGGTTGTCCCTCAGTTTAGGCCAGCTGCTAAAGTGGCACAGCTCTTAAATCTGTGTGCTACACAAAAATGACAGCAAATGTTTAAATGAAATGCTTTGGAAGAAGATAAAAGTATTTGTGTTTGAAATTGTTGCAAGGAAGGTCAAACAAATGCTTGAGCTTATAAGCAGTTTCTGTCAGCCCCAAACCCACATGTTTTCAGAGCACTTGGCTCCCTGGTATTGCACAGTTCTGCCAGCCCCTTAGTGCAGGCCTTACCTGGAAGTTTCGTAGCCAAGTTTCAGACAGCTTTAGGTTAATAACACCACCTCTTTCCCTCAGCTTTGTGTAACATTCCAATAGTGGCTTAAAAAAAACACAAAGAACAAGTTATACAGCAGACTAGTCCAACACTGGAACTGTAACAGCTACAGTAACAAATTTGATTTACCTCTTTATACTGGCAGTAGACAACAAAAGGCCTGGAAGGAGCAACAAATTCCAGTAAAGAAAGTAATAAAGAAGTGGGATGAAACTTGCTGGCTACAATTAAGCTGCAAAAGAAATTTTACCCAAGTTAGTTTTTCTGCTTCCAAATCCCACTCACCAAGTGACATTCAGTAGACAACAAAAAGGCAGTAGACAACAAAAGGCCTGGAAGGAGCAACAAATTCCAGTAAAGAAAGTAATAAAGAAGTGGGATGAAACTTGCTGGCTACAATTAAGCTGCAAAAGAAATTTTACCCAAGTTAGTTTTTCTGCTTCCAAATCCCACTCACCAAGTGACATTCCTCCTACTTAGCGCAGCAATCAATTATAGCTTGAACGCTGCTAATCAGCGTCATTCTGTGTCTCTAACTGCTCCCCCAATAGAAAAACAAATCACAGTTTCCTACTAGTGTAATTAATAGGATAAACCACTCATTCCCTGAAGTGCCGTACGTTAAACGCATCGCAGAACTGCTAATTTCAGCTGCGCTGGGCTGCGTGGGAGTTCTTACAACTGAGGGATCTGCCTGCCACTTGCTCTACCCTAAGACCACTGTCCAAATATGATGTAAGGTCTGTGACTGTGAATTGTTCCCTAGAATGTAACTAAAGTTGTGGGTAATCTTCGTTAACTACAATTTTATATTAAAAAGTTATTGTAGAGAGAAAACAAACCCCTACCAGGCATGAATAAAAACCTTTTAAAAAGAAATGATGTCCTTGGCAACTTAAAGGCTTCTTATTTTATTCTTCATCCTCATTTTAATATCACATTATAACTCATACTTACAGATGCTTAAGATTCTCCACAGGTATCTAGAGTTTTTATATTAAAAAAAAAAATAAAATCACTGCTAAACTATACTGCAAGAAATGGTTAAGATTTAATGAGTTAATAAATGGTGGTTGGGCAGGAAGAACAGGCTGATTAAGTGACTTCTCTAGTACACATCGACTGCATGAAGAGACCCCTGTTTGTTCTCCAGGGGAATGTACAACGCTGGAGATACCATCAAACTTACCTACCGAAATTATGTTCCACTTTCTAAACATAATGGAGATAAAGAGAGACAATTCTTCTACAGCTGTTTCCATGCTGACTTTCTGCTGGCCACAGCCTTGCTGGCCTAGATTTAGCCCCAGTTCCAAAGTTCAAAAAATTCTGGCTCAGTAATTAAGCAAGTGAAGGAACCATAAAGAAAAGACTCCAGACTGTGCCTCAGAGGGCTCGGAGTGCCACCCCGGTGCTGCCGGGAGCTCCGCCAAGCAACAGGAAGGTAAGTGAGAGGTGAAAGAGGCTGTGACAAGTCAGATTCTGTGCTCTCATATGGCAGCACATACTGTGTCAGCAGGCAGCCTGGCCAGTCCCAAAATTAACACAATGGGTGAGAGGGGCGGAGGAGGGCAGGGAAGGGTAGACAGAGGGGGGTGGTATAATTGTGAGCACATGGAGTGCTGTTGACTATTAGAGAAGGAATTAGTTTATCTTAAAGTAGTCTTCTTTAGAAGAACCCAGATTCTTCATGGATGTCTTCCTTTATCCTCCTCAAAGACCTATGATGAACTTCACCTCTCATAAATGGAACAGAACAAAGAGGTCTAGGAGGAGGACTGGTTTACTACATAACAGCACAGAAGACATAAATGTTACTAAAATTGTATCTTCTACATTAAGTAGTAAATGTAAATTTCAGGACTTCATGTGGTAATCCTCCTGAAGCTGATGCCCATCTTGATGTAATGGGCATCCTTTGTCCCAATCTTCCTTCACACCGATGTTCAGCAGCTTTTCTCTATCCTTTCCCCATTTCTCTTGCAACACAAACCTAACCCCTACCTTCCCTGCCTGCTCCTCCTCACGTGCCAAGTCGAGTTCAAAGCATTTAATTCCGTGCCAGCTTTTCCTGGCTCAGCCAGCACATGTACCCCACGGTTCCTGAGCTAAACACAGGATGAGCTATAAAAGGCAGATGGCTGCAGAAAGGTGATTCTGACTGATCCATCTGGGACCCTGCCTTCAGGCAACCATCAACAGCTCCCAAACAAGAGATAACTACCAAAAAGGCTTCCTGGAACAAAATCCAAATCCAAACAGACTACTGTACACTACAGGGAGAATCGAGTGAAATCAGATACTCTTTTTCACAGTGCCAGACCATGCACAGACATTAGTTATCATGATAGGTGCAAGAAGCAGCAGTGAGGACCAAAACACTACCACTGTTTAGGCAGCTTAATGGTCACCCACAGGCGTAACGCGTGGCACCGCTGCTGCCAGACAGATGCAAGGTTCCTTTTACAAACCTCCTTTACCATTTTACTGCTTCAGTGAACAAGGAATGATGTGTCTCTGCCTCCCCCCACAAAAGGCTAACTCCATAACTTCAACGTTTTAGATGGGATATTCATGTTCTAGTATAAGTGTGAGTTAAAGCATTTAATCTTAAAAATTATACACAAGCATTTCTACAGAACCAGTAAACGTGTATTAAATTCTGTATAAGCAGAATGGCTCCATCCCCAGTGAGCCGATACTCACAGGGGGAAAAAACAAATATGAATGTTGTTAAATCAACTAAACTAATGTCACTTGTAACTCGGGTCACTTCAGTATTTCCTAAAAACATCACATAAAAGCCACCAAACACTCTTATGCTGTTGCAGGGCTGAATTCCTCAGAACATGTTTATCTCATTTGTTTTAAACTTCTGATATTAAATCTTCATGTTCAATTGTTCCTCGGGAACAATCGATCCTGGCTGAAGCAGGTAAAATGAAGTTAGATGTTTTTTCCTGTTTTCTAAAAGCAAACCAGCCAACCAACGCCAAACCAATAAACTTAAGTCCAATTTAATAAACTTTAAGCCTCAGGTTCTACTTCCCCAATTGGAATCCTGTGATTTTTTATTGGCAGCCAGTTTGTATTAAATTCTACCTGGATTTTGTTTCTCTTTGGATAGATTTTTTTTTTTAATGTTTACTCATAACTAGTCAGGAAAATGACTTTTAGATATGAGATTTCAAACTATTTCAATAACAGAAAAAAAGTCCCAACCAGGTAAGAACCAACCGAGACTCCAGGCACACCTGCTCGCTTGGAAATGCTAAAGAAAAAAATTAGGATGTGTTTGAAACACAGCTTTTACTTGTTCCAAAGGAAATAATTTTCTGTAGCTGTGCTTTCAAACAGAAGATCTTTCTGACTACAGAAAGAAAAACTCACCCATCAGCATTCTTCTCTTGCAACAACGCAGCAGTTTCTATTAGCTTCTTCCTTCTCTCCCTTTGCTTTCTTTGCTTTTCTCGAACCTTCGAACAAAAACCCCCAACAAACAAACAGTTTGCGCTGTAACTGGCAACGACACACTGGAGCAATATGGCATGGACTCAAGTTTCATTTTCATAGAATCACAGATTCAGAGAATGGTTTCCATTGGAAAAGACCTTCAAAATCATCAAATCCAACCATCTATCCAGCCCTACTAGGTCCACACTAGACCACGTCACCAAGTACATGACCTCCAGGGATGGTGATTCAACCACCTCCCTGTGCAGCCTGTTCTAGTATCTAACAACCCTTTCAGGAAATAAATTCTTCCTAATGTCCAACCTAAACCTCCCCTGATGCAACTTCAGACCATTTCCCCTTGTCCTGTCACTAGATACCAGGGAGAAGAGGCTGACCCCCAACCCACAAGAACAACCTTTCACGTAGTTGTAGAGAGTGATGTCGTCTCCTCTTAGTCTCCTTTCCTCCAGGCTAAGCAATCCCAGCTCCCTCAGCCGCTCCTCATAACACTTGTCTTCTATACCCTTCACCAGCTTTGTAGCCCTTCTCTGGACAGGCTCAAGTGTCTTAACGTCCCTCTTGTAGTGAGGGGCCCAAAACTGAACACAGGAGGAAGGCTACAAAGATGATTAAGGGCCTGGAGCATCTCCTGTATGAGGAAAGGCTGAAGGATCTGGGACTGCTCAGCCTTGAGAAAAGAAGACTAAGGGGGGATCTTATTAATGTTTATAAATAAATCTTAAGCATGGGATGCAGAGGGAAGTGTCCAGCCCCTTTTCAGTGGTCTGTGGAGACAGGACAAGGGGCAATGGCTGCAAGTTGGAGCACAGGAAGTTCTGCACCAACACGTGGAAGAACTTTTTCACAGTGAGGGTGACAGAGCCCTGGGACAGGATGCCCAGGGAGGTGGTGGAGTCTCCTTCTCTGGAGATATTCAAGACCCATCTGGACGCCTATCTGTGCAATATGAGCTAGGGAGCTGCTTTGGCAGGGACACGATGATCTCTCGAGGTCCCTTCCAACCCCTACGATTCTATGATTCCATGATGCGGCCTCACCAGCACTGAGTACAGGGGAAGGATCACTTCCCTGCTCTTGCTGACCACACTGCTCCTGATACAAGCCATTGTATCAGGATGCCACTGGCCTTCTTGGCCACCCGGGCACACTGCTGGCTCATGTTCAGCTGGCTGTTGATCAACGCCCCACCCTTTGATGGCTTAATGTAAGACAAAAGACAACTTTCAAAGTTCTAGCTTAACACTTGAATAAGCTGTGCTTCATGTTGGATTTTATGTACCCAGCTGTTGTAAAACTTGAATAGATATAATATATATTCTTACGTTTTCTTTGTTTTCTTTTTCTCTGCTCTCTTTAAATTCTGCATCTTCTGCATTGATGTCCATTGTTTCCTGCTCTTCTATTTGGTTGATCTCCATAGCTGCTTCAGTAGTGGATTCCTCCTCTGCTTCCTGCAGGGACATCTGCTTCTCATCAGTCAATCCATTGCTTTCTTCTTCCACTAGCACGTTATCTTCAGGCTCTGAAGGCAGAGTCTCAGTGGAGAATGTCCCAGAGAGAAGACTGTCCACTTTGCTGAGAGGAAATTCATGAAGATTATCGAAAAAAAGCTTTGGAAATCCAAAGCAACTGGTAGCAGCTCTAACGGGTCCCCCTCCCGGGTACATCTGAATAATGGATCCATACCCTAGGAGAGCAAAAGAATTGAAACTACATTGGACAGCCAGGATTTCCTAAATTGCTTACATTTTCTAAATTTTTAAAATGCTTAAATGAAGCATTCATTTAAGAGCAGGTAAGAGCAAGCTCTTAATCTAACCTTCCCCACAAGTAACATTTTCTTGAAGTGTGGCTCAGGGTAGAAAAATGTGTTATTGGAAAGAGATCAGTCACTGCGGTTTGAAAGGGCGAGGGAACTCAAAGGTGACACTTGTAGCCAACTTGCATTCAGGGTAGGCACAGAACACAGAAGCAGTGACAGATCATTAGAAAGGCTAATTTAACTAAGAATTAAGACAAAAATTTTACAGTGTTTGTTATTTAAGACTATGACAAAAAATAAAAGGTAATTTAAACAACATTAACAGGCAAAGAATTTCTTCAACATCCAGACTGCCCCTCCAAACAAGATGTCAGATGTGCAAACATACTTCTTCCAGGGTTACAGTGAAGTTCCATCTTATTTCATTTACTTCAGAAAGTATCCCTATGGCCAAAAGCTACTGAAACAAAACCAATCTATGTTAGAACTGCCTCTGTGTTTTGCAGCCAACAGACAGCGCATGACCGCACAACATCATGTCACACTTCCTACCTTTCCAGGATTATGGAATATAATTGTCACCTTTCTGTACTGCCTTTGAGTGACTTACAAAGAACCTAAGTCACTGAGCTTGAGAAATGAAAACCAAGTCAAACTTCTGCCAGTACACACTCAAGAAAATGTCCTATGTTACTTTTCAAATGCACATTTTGCTGATTGTAAATCTCTGACACAATAAAGATGAATAACAACATTTTCAGTGCTGTCACTATTCTCCAACATAAATACAAGTACCTCTGACCAATGGAGGCAGTGAAAGTAGATTTTAAATACTGAGGAAGCATTTTGAAGTACCACCTTTTCAAAGCATTGCGGAGACATGTATTTCTGAAGTTTCAAAAGTTGAGCCCCAACAGCCTTACTTACCTCCCATTCGTTCCATCACTGCACCCAGCACGAGGCCAGCACATGTCTCCATTACAATCATCTTGTTGCCAGCACGGATGTTTCCTAAAGTCAGCATCTGAGCTAGGGTGTCGTATCGCAAATGGCTAGAGGAGAGAGGGGTTTAAGAAATACCTAATTAGTTTTCTTAGAATAACACAACGTCTTAGCTCGGGAACCTGTCAAAACAAGTTGGATTACAGGCAGATTTTCAGGAATGGCATCAGTGGCCTTCAGAGTCACCCCACAACTTCTTTGTAATAAAGCAATGGAACCAGAGCCAACAAGAAAATTCGGGTTACAAAAAAGTATAGCAAAAATAGGACACGAAGAAGGGTGCGCATAATAAAGTGCGGTGCCAGTCAGACCAAATATTCTTTAATTTTGTCACTGTTCTGTTGGTCTCTACCATTTTGGTTTTGTAAAGACCAAATAGTATCTCAACATATTTCCTACCCCAGTAATGAATCCTTAGCGATTTTCATCTGTTTTGCAGTAGTGCAAACTGCTTGCAATTCAGGATCAAAACCCAATGCTACTGACAGCACTGTCAAGACTCAGTGATACCTGAGGAAATTACAACTCATCTTCACAGATAAATAAAGCTAAGGGAAGAAGGAAACAGGTTTCACTTGCATAGGTAATTAGCAAGATGGAGGTGGTAAAAGCTGACACTGCATGCAAAAGAGTTTTCCTCTTTGCTGCAACAGGACACTTACTCATTCTCTATATCACATAGTTTTTAATTAATTTACAAGCTTCCTATTAAGAGGTAAAAAAGAAGAAATGTGATGAATACTCTGGTATAACATGGTGTGTTGAAAAATACTAAAATATCTTTCTGTTACAATTTGAAAAAAAAAACCAAAGTGAAAACTTACTTAATTTTTCCAGGTTCCCTTGCATAATACATCGTTGAAAGAATGCGAGTGGATGGTTTCACAATTGTAATAACTGCTTCATATCTGTATGAAACACATGGTGATGGTCTTACTTTAAGCTCAACAAATTAGAGTGCTAAGTATTTTCCAGATTTTAATATTCACTTACTTTTTCTTCTTCTTCTTTATGTACTTATCTTGAGCAAATTCTGTTTTGTCTCGGAATGTTGTACTGTTCTCTATTAACTGCTGAACTATTTCCTTGGAAAAGACAATATATTTTTATTACAGGTAGTATTTATTTCTCATTCATTTCATATGTGGCATTTTTTTAAACTACCACTGAAAAGACTTTTTTCCAGCAGAGGCACGTATCCCATTAACTTCTACTGATATTAACAGCAAAGTAACTTTCTATTCATCAACACAAAAAGCGAGGCACTACCCTGACTACGTGCAGGAATTAAATCATTTACTTCTAAGTGCACTTCATCTAAATAATACTGGGGAAAATGACAAAACTGGAAACCGGGTATTTTGTGGGGGAGGAAGCTGGTAGGAGCCAAAAGTAACTCCTAAGAGAGGGCAGGCTCACACGGCCAGAAATGAAGAAAAAGTAGGATTGCTCCTTCCAGCATCAGCAAGTTGTTACTTTGGCCCTTCCTTCAAAGGTGAAGGAGACTACCCTGCTCTAAACGATTGGCTATTTTTAATTTCAGTTTGTTAGAATGAGGCAGAGAGATATTTATTAGTATTTGTTATGGAACAGCTGACATACACTGTCAAACATTCCCCATAGTATTTGGATTGCATGACAGCAAATGAAGTCCTGTGTGAAGCTATGGTGCAAAAATATTTCACAAAACCATAACAAATTTGACCTGATGTCATATGCAATATTTGTTTTAATCCAATTCCCTCTTTGGATCTCTTGGCTGACTTTAGCATGTCTATCACTGAAGGCATCTTTTTTTTTTTCCATTTTCTGCTAGTTTTTCCCTTATACTCTGGCTATTTATCAGACATATCCCTTCCCCCACTTAGTTTCTTCTGCTTCCAAACTGTGCTAGACTCCTCTACCAGCTCCTTGCAAGGAGCTGTTTCCTATAATACTCTGACTTCATCCTTCTCCAGCTCCCAGGTTTTCCCAGCATCCCAGGTTTTATTTCACAGTCTCCCCCCTTTGCCAATCCAGCTCTTCCTCCATATACTATCAGGTTCCAGCTGGGGAGATCATTAAGATCTCCAACATAAAAAAGCTTTTCTTGCTCAGGGTTTGTCTCCATGCCTGTTATACAGGAACAAATGCTGCAGAGTGCTATTTTGGCTGTTTGAGTTGGTAGTCTAACTGCTAAAACTGCAAGTTTCTCAAATATGTAGGAAGAGCACTAGTGTAACTTGGTCTCAGAGGAGTTTGGGGAGGAGGGTGGTGAGGAATGACAGAAGGAGCACTTTCAATGCAGATGCTGCATCTCCCATTGCACTTTAAGAACCTGCTCCAAAATATAGCCACCAATACTTTTCACTTGCAATTGCTACTTTTCAAGCCATTATTTATGAAGGTCAATTAAAAATGTATCATTAACAGTGTGAAACAGCACATCTTTCCTTTCTAATTTTTTTTTGTTTGTCTCTGGAAAAGAGTTAAATGCAGTGTTTAGGTTGTTTTGTTGTGGTTTTTGTTCCAGTAAACTCTACAGCAAGGAAACCAGGGAATATTTCTCTAGGTTAAGCAAAAGCCAAAGGGAAGATGCAACTATGCAATGCCCTGGAAATCTATGCCACTCCATGTCTTCATCCCAACACCTATCCCTCAGCACCTGGGAAGGATGTGGGAAGTGATGGGAAAAAAATCAAACCCTGTTAACACCAAGGTTGCTTTATTTCAAAGAACAAGCACCTCTAAACTGAGCCTGTGTCACAAGGACACGTCATTCACAAACACGAGTTCAAATTTTGCCAGACACTTGTGGAAGAACAGTATCTACTACTGCTAATGCCACATAGTCCAAAGGAAGTATGCAGTTACCAAAGCAGCACACTTTAATAACAGCAGAGTAGATGTGTTGGCACAGGCATGCTGAGGATGCAGAGAAAAGCCAGAGTGATTTGCCACAGGCAATACGAATGAATAGAAATCGGCAAAGCTATGGGAGCGATTAGTACACTCTTCTCTGAGTGTACACCACCAGCAGCACAACCATGGAAACAGAAGGAATAGTATTCCAAATCCCTCGGATCCATCCACCATTTAGCAGGCAAAAGCAGAACATTTGCTCCAAAGAGCTGCTGCAAACAGCAAGATGCAAAGAGGAGATGAACTTCATATAAGCATGAGCCATTTTTTATTTTTATTAGAAAGGGTAAACAGAGATGAGAGAATTTTGACAGGTAACGTGCAGAACAGAAGTGGGTGCAATGGTTTGCTAATGTTTAAGATGGCCTACTTAAGTGTAGGGGGAAGAAGGGAGTTGGAGGGGCTCACACTGGGTAGTGTAATAATCGTAGAGAATTTTCTGGATTCTCATATATGTGATTTGCAGAGGTGAGAGGTGGAATGTTGCAGTTTTGTGAGGCTGTGCTGTTCAAACTTTTTTTGTAAGCAGCAGTTACGGGTTTTCTGCCAGCCTAAACTATAAACAACGAGCAATTCAAGGCCAAAGTCGCGGCCCAAGAGACAGTCACAGCGCCTCTGAGAATCACATATAGGAGAAAACAGCCCGGAAGCAGCTGCATTTTGCCACCGGAGAAGATGTAACGAGCTGTGCAGACACCAAGTCTGGAGAAGGGCGGGGGAGGAGGCGGCCCAGGTGCCGGAGAGAAAGATGCCCCTGCAGCCCATGGAGAAACCCATGGAAAAGGCCGAGACCCCACCTGCAGCCCATGGAGGGGCTCCACGCTCCATGGAACAGGTGGAGACATAGAGAAGACACGGTGACCCTACATTGGAACAAGGCCCTGCCAGCACTCACAGCCATGAGGAGAAACAGACACAAAGAGATGAGAGAGAAATATTTGCATTGGAACAGGTTTGCTGGGGGGAGGCTTGGAATCCTGTGGAGGACTGGGACTGAGAGACACTGTGATAAAGAGATAAAGCCCTGTGGGAAAGGATTCAAGTTGGAGAATTTTGTGGAGGACTATCTCCTGTGGGTGAGACCCCACGGTGCAGCATGGGGAGGCTGTGGAATGAATGCCTTCCCCCCTGGCCGAGAAGGAAACCAACTTGCAAGGGACTGACCGAAGCCCCCATCTCCCAGTCCCTGCCCCCCTGTGCTGCGATTGGGGGGGAAGAAGGGAGTGAAATCATGACTAGAGTGAAGTCTGCTAAGAAGGGCAGTGGGAGGTTAGAGGTGTTTTAAGATCTGGAAAAGGAAAACAGCTCATGACGAAGTAACCGAGAACCCCATTTTCCCAGTCCCTGCCCCCCTGTACTGCGAGCAGGGGGAGGAAGGGAGCAAGATCATGGCTAAAGGGAAGTCTGCTTAGAATGGAGGGGTGGTGGGAAGGTGCTACCAAGAACCCCATTTTCCCCAGCCCCTGCCCCCCCCGTGCCATAGCGGGAGGGAAGAAGGGAGCAAAATCCTGACTAATGTCTGCTAAGAAGGGAGTGGTGGGGGGAAAGTGTTTTAAGATCTGGTCACACTCCCAACTCCAGTTTTTTCACTGTTCTTCGTAGTGTAGTGTAATAAATTAGGTAGTTTCTCTCTTCTTCACTTTGTTTTGAGTCTGTTTTGCCCATGTCATTGCTGACAGGATGATCTCTCCCTGTCCTTATTTTGTCTCCTGAGCCTCTTAATATATATTTTCTCCCCTATGCAACTAAGAAGGGGAGTAATAGACTTTGGTGGGCATCTGGCCTCCAGCCAGGGCTAAACCACCACACAACCTTAAACAAAGTTTTCTCTGAAAACAACCTCTGCATTTTTGTAAAAACAGGTATTTAGGAAAAAACATGATTTGGGCAGAGCAACAAAGAAAAAGCACTGAAGTCTATACACAGACAATAGCCTATTTCATCAATTAAAATATAACCATCAAAGTAGCAGACACCAAATCCTTATCCTTACCTGTCCTTTAATACCCTTGTCCTTCAAAGCCTTTATGTCATCATGAGTCAGTTTTTGAGACTTTCCATCGTCAACTATGTTACGATTATCTGTACCAGCTTCTTTTGTTTCTAAAGGAAAAGGATACAGATTTGTAAAAATGTAGCTGTGACAATCTTTAAGTGGAGAGAAACACATGACTTTAGTTTCACAGAAAGCAGACCTTTTAGGATTAAACCCACATGCTTCAGGGCCTTGCAAAGTAGTGCCTGAGCAATCAATGAAATGTATTATGTTAAATACACCTTAATATACATATTTACCTAAACTAAGGTTCAAATTTTCTGCCATATGAAAAAGCTTACTTGTTACAGGACTAGTGAAACAGCAGATCAAGACACAACGATGCACTTTTATGACAGAAAATATAAGTAACATTAACCAATGATTAATAGAAAGCCTTTGTGTCTTCTTTGGTTATTATCAAAGAAACAAATTAATTTGAACTCAGTTTTCCAATCACTCATCCTCTGTAATACCTGTGGCAGTCTCTTCCACCTCTTGCTTTGGCTGGAGGTTTCCACCACTGGTTACTTCAAATGTAGTTCCATAAGTATGCCCGATGGCGTTATCCAAATAGAACCACTGCTTCTCAAAAATAATTTTTCTGAAATAATAAAAAAGTGGACGATATTAAAAGGAGTATTTTTAGTATATCTAAAAACCCACAACAGTTGAAAGCAAATTATGGTCTCATATATGCCATTCTGTATATGCTATTTTTATCTACAGCCCTGAAGAAAACCAGGACAAGCCTAAAAAGTGAAATGCTAACATCTATAAAGTACAAAACCACATTAAACTGAAACTGGTTAGGGAAGAACAGAAAACTTACATCGAACATACAGTAAGAAATTGGCGGGCTTTTTTCAGTTCAGAAGAATTTTGAAGTGGCAGATAAACCAAGTTGAATTAGCACCACTTTTGACAGAAAAACTCAGAACAAGGCAAGGAATGAAAATCAAGTATAGGCCAGGCTGGATGGGACTTCGGGCCACCTGGTCTAGTGGAGGATGTCACTGCACATGGCAGGGCGTTGGGACTAGATGGGCCTTAAGGTCCCTTCCAACCCAAACCAGCCTGTGGTTCTGTATTAAATCTTGGCTGGATCACACTGATTAGCACAGAAAGATGAGCATGGAACTGTATTCTGCAGAGCTCCTTGGAAATAAAATTTGCCAAAAGACTATGAAGAAAACAGACATCAGAGTGTGTTACATAAGCCCCAAAATAAATAATAATAATAATAATAATAATAATAATAATAATAATAATAATAATAATAATAATAATAATAATAATAATAATAATTTTAAAAATCCCTTTCATTTTTATTGTTCTAAGGGAGGTTTACATTTTTTCCTCTTCACAGAAAAAAAGCCTTCTTCATACCCTCAAAGCCTTTAACTTTCAGGCTGACCTACAAAGGTTTCCTTGCTGACGAGAGAAATGCTGATCTTGTCAAATGAAACAGGTACCAGTGTACGTACCACACTCACATTTGAATCAAAACTTACCAACATGAGCTCTTATGCTGTCTATACCCATAGCTAGTTCTGAAGTTAAGTAAAAACATTATTTCCAGCTTTCTACACGCACACATTTTACATATACTATTTGTATCCCCAAATATAATCTAGAATTTCAATAAAGGATTAGAATAAAGTTTTCTCAGAGACATTACCAACCCCTCTTAATAAAGAGCTCACGAAATTATACTTGCTCGCGTCACATGATCTCGTAGTGCCCTTACCCTCCTCAGGTTATAGAAAAGGAAAAATTAATGCTAAAGTTCTCTAATTTCCCATGGCAACACTTACTCTTTGACTTTTTTATTCCTACTTTTATGATAGGGGTTTGAAACAAAAACTGAAACAGGACCTAACAAACAGATATGGCAGCTAACAGAGCAACTACCCCAACTTTGGTGACAGATTCTACTGTGAACATTAAGCCTATCAATAACCAGCATTCCCAAACCTCTGGGTCTGAGCTATGCCATTTTTAACCCAGTCTCATTCAAGCGTAGTACCTTTAAATACCCATCCTACTCAATCGGATGGCTGGCCATATTACCCAGCACTGACTTCTACACATTGGTCTATAAAACTGTCCTGCTGCAAAGGGAAGAGCCCAGGCTGTGTGCACTGATTACAGTATTTCCTGCTGGGATGCAGGCGCTTCTTGCTATGCCAGTTAGCCTAGGAAAAAAAAACAGCATCCTCTCCAAAACAGTAACTGTCCGGAACTGACTGCTAGCATCTTCCTACAGCCTTAACATCGGCATCAGCTACTGAACCTAACTCCTATTACCAACAAGGCAATTCCTCACAGAAATGACAAGCCACAGCAAGGTAACTATGGCGAATACATGCTTCTCAGGCTGCTGCACCTATTCAATCGGCAGCAGCTTGATGGTGACAACACGAAACCACGTTAACTCTCTTCCAAATTCTTGCACGAAATCCGAGAACCAGGCAGAACGGCGAATTATTCTTTTTTTTGTCATAGGAGCTGAGGCAACATTAAAAACTGCCGCGTGCCTGTCACGTCAGCCTAACGAGGCCGCGATTTCTGACCGGCCAGGCAGGAAAGCTGCGGGTCACAGGCACCCCGCTCCCCGCCCGTCCGGCGCGGCGACCACTGGAGTCGCCTCACGGGAGGAGAGGGGTGGGGGGCGGGGTGCCAACCTCTGCTGAGGGGCAGGTGACAGGCAGGATCGAACTCCGCGGGTCGGACGCTCACCTCCGCCGCAGCACGGGTACAGCTTTGAAGACATCGTCCCGCTTCAGGACGGCGCAGTCCCCCTCACAAATGCGCGAGCCCGACCACCCCACACCCTCCATTGCCCCCAGCCGCTTGTGCTCCCCTCCGCCAGCCAGGTGCCTACCGCGCAGGCGCAGCTAGCCCTCCTCCCAATGGCGGGACCGGCGACGGAGACGCAGCGCCTGCGCGCTGGCGCACGGCAGGCAGAAGCGGAGGGCGAGTGGGCGGAGCGAGGCCCCTCGGAAGAGAAAGCGCAGGCCAATGGCGGGCGGCGCCTCCTGCTCCATGGCGACGCCGCGCGCTCAGCTGCAGAACCGGAAGTACGGGGTTGGCGCCAAAATAGAATGTTGGGGGGAGAGGACGCTCAGGCGGCCTGGGAGACGAGCGGCTCCGCTTGCTGAGGGAGGCTGGTGCCGTTGTGTTGTTCCCTCACCTCTGGGGTTGCGTGGTGGGCGGCCCATTGACGGGGCTCTTTGCCTCCCTGGGCACTGTGGCAGGGAGAGGCAGGCTGGGTCTTCAGCGACACCTGGGGATTTATCCCAGGGTCTTTGCTCCCGGCCCTGTAGGCGGGTAGCCCCGATTTAAATTCGGTGTTGCCCGGTAAGGCACCTGCCTCTAGCTCTCTAAGCTGGCGCCTGCGGAGCGAGATGAACAGGGACCCCAGAGGCAGAGGATGCGCTCGGGGAAGGGGCTTTCAGGCATGGCGAGGCGGCTGGCGAGGAGGATGGCGAGGCCGAGGACAGAAGGGAGATGTGAAGAGAGCGCCTGGGCCTGGTGAGTTACCTCCTGCACGTCTTCCTGTTTTCTGAAGCCGTGATGTTTTATCCCTGAGGTAATTATAGCTATTTGCCTCCTGGTGGTCAAAGGAATCACCGCGAATAAAACTTGAAAAGTGTTAGTACCCGCATGGGTGTAGTCCCGGGTTTAATTTCATTTATTTATTTATTTATTTATTTTTAGCAAGATCTCAGCTAGTTCAAACAACGTTGGACCAGTTTATTCCCTATAAGGGCTGGAAACTTTATTTCTCTGAAGGTAACTTCCAACTAAATTTATAAGTAGTGGTTTAAACCATTTTTCTTTAGAGCCTGTTCTAAGTAAAGGGGAGAAGCTAAACAGAAAGCAACTGAAATTAATATTTGTTATATAAAAATGTGTGCACAGTAGCGATTTTGGTCTTGCAGCATACTCTAATCTCTACAGGGTCCAAATCTTGGAAAAGAATCTTGAGGCCTCATTCTTAAGCCTGTTTAATTAGCCAAATAAAACTTGAAGTCTAGCAAAGCCTGCAGTATACACATATCAGCTGTACTTTTCTTGATCCTATGTGCTTGTCCTATGGAGTCAAACACAGTGTTCTGGTTTATAACAGGTCTTGTAATGGCACACTACTGTCATACTGTAGAGAGTATAATTTTCTTCACTTTTGGAATGCTGAAAAACTTTGGAAATTGTCAGCTTATGTTATTTTGTGAAATGCAATTAACTGTTTATGTCAATTACTAATGCAATATGTTTCTAATTAGCTTATGTTGACAAATCTCCTTTTGTCGTGAAGACACAGGCCTTTGAAAAGTTCTTCATGCAACGCATTGAACTTTATGATAAGGTAAAAGCAAACCAAAACCCCTCTGTCCCCCAACAGCAACCTATTGTTGATACAATAGCATTACAAATTTTCTGTGTTGCCTCCTTCAAAAATAATTTCTGTTACAGATATGACAGGTTAATGATGTAATTTAGATGTGTTTATAATTTGAAGTGTATTTTGTAATCTGAAATATTTCATAGGATGAAATAGAAAGAAAAGGAAGTATTCTTGTGGATTATAAAGAACTAATACAAGACAGAGAACTGACTAAATCCATACCAAATTTATCTACTGAACTAAGGGATATGCCTCAGAAAATACTGCACTGTATGGGTCTGGCGATTCATCAGGTAAACATGATGTTTTAATATGTAGAAGCATAGTCCTCACAACAAAAAAGAATCAGTGGGATTTAGGTGCAATAGTGTTGTAAACACTGAATCTCTGGCTTATAGAAAACTACTGTTCATTAAACTCTTCCCTTTCTTCACACATTCTGTATGGCTTACAAGTTAAAGCTTTGGAAATGCTTTGATCTCGGTGCATTTTGCTTATTCATAGTCAAAGCAGTTGACTGTGTGTAATTCTAAAACTTAGTTTACCCTCTATTGGGAATTCTAATTCCTGGTTGTGTTGTTTTTTGTTGTGGGGTGTTTTTTTGGCTGTTGGGTTTTTTTCGGATATGCTGTGTTTTACCTGTGCTGTGTGTACTGCCTCTTGCAACAGAACCATGTCTGGTGGGTCAGTGGTGAGCTGAGTCAAGAATTCCTGACTCTGTTCAATGTCTCAAAGTAACGTTTTGTAGCTTGTTGACAGGCAAGTTCTCAGATGTTTGTGCTTTAATGAAACAAAATTCCCTGCATTAAAGTCTGTATTCTCTTCATTACTTTTTTCAATTAAAGAAACAAACACAACTGTCCTGCGTTCAGCAGGGATAGAGTTAATTTTCTTTCTGGCAGCTGGGGTAGCTCTGTGTTTGGGAGTTAGGATGGGACCAATGTGGATAACTCACTGATGTTTTAGTTGCTGCTGAGCACTCAAGGATTTCTCAGCTTTTCATGCTGCTCTGCTAACAGGGGGGCATCCAGGAAGCTGGGAGAGGATGCATCCAGGACAGATGACTTAAAAGGTCAATGACCTCATGCTCAGCATAAAGAGGGCAGGTGGGCAAGGGGCACATGGCTCCAGGATAGTCCAGCTTTATGACGGGTCTGAGTTGTGCAGGTTGGTGAGAAACTGCATTGGGTATCATCAGTTGTGTGTGTTTTGCATTGAAGTCCTGTTGTTGGCATTTCTCCCTTCCCTGTCCCAGTAAACTCTTTATCTCAACCCATGAGGCTTGACTGATTCTGCCCTTTTTTATTTTTTATTTTGATTCCCCCCTCCCCGCTGCAGGGGAGAACAAGCACATGGCCCATGATTCTCTGCTGCTGGCTGGGGCTAAAACCATGAGAGCAACAAATATGTTGATTTTTAAATTCTACTTGAAATGAAGCTTAGAACTGTTTAGAAGCAGAAACCTGCTGTTTAGTGAGGGACAGCAGGGAGCTCTTTAGATGTCAGTAGGGCGATCTGATTATAAAGGGTAGTAATACAACTTAATGGCCAACTGAATCTATGTGCATGGCATGATGCATTTGTGCCTCTGTTCTGTCTAGGTGCTAACAAAGGACCTCGAAAGGCATGCTGCAGAGCTGCAGGTGGAGGAAGGATTGCCACTTGATGGAGAACCTATAATAAATGTGCCTCTCATTCATGCCAGGTAATGGATGTTGAGTATTTGGGTTATTTTCCAGGAAGATCTTTGTTTCTTGTCTAATGTTGGTCAGTGTCCATGCATGGTGCTGAAGGCTTACATATTTATTTTATCGAGAGACTTGACTTTCTGAACAGTCTACATTTTGCTTTTTTTCTTCACCATGACAAAGGCTAAACTGTCATTGGGAAAAGTTTAAATGAAATCTGCTTGTAAGATGAACACAACAGTTTGTAACTAGAAAAGCTTATAAGTAGCTATGTAATGTATAAGTAGAACAAATATTATGTGAAATATGTATTGTTTAAACTTCTGATATTTGCTGAGGAGGCTAGGAAGTGATTATGATCTAGCTTTTTATTGGCAAAAGGCTTATTTGGAGGGTGTGGATGTCAACTACGGCTTGTAATGCTTATTTCTGTGTATGGATATTTTGACAGTGGTGTATGAGGATGTGTTATTTCATATTAGCTTAAATCTATCAAATTATTACTGGTAGACAGTCTAAAGAATATTAATTTCAAATTAAAATTTGATTAATTAGAATTAAGAACATGAGGTTACGCAGGTTTTTAAGTATTGACTTACAGGAATCATAATTACTGTTATAACTTTTAAAATGCGATTTTCTTTGAATGTCTAATAAAGAAAGGGGGGGGGGGAAGTGCTAAGGACTTATCAGAAGTAACAGTGTCTCAGACTTCAGGAGTCTGGGGGGGCCTGGGGGCATAAGTCTTATTTGAGTTAGTTTGGGCTTTTTTCTTTTATTCTATTCCCTGCTGGTCTGGCTTGGAAGGGTGGAGAAGCATGTTTTGGTGTGGCAGGTGGATTGAGTCTAGGGGTTTGTCTCATTGTGACAGATTTTAAAGTTTTGGCTTGTTATAAAACTGCAGCTGGTTAACTACACAGTTGAAATGTTTAGGAAAAACCTGTGACCAAAGAGGTATTACCCAGTGGGTACAAATTAAAGCACATAAAACCCCATGGGAACATAAGAAAATGTTCTTTTACTTTGAGGATGGTCAAACACTGGCACAGGTTGCTCAGAGACTGTGGAATCTCCATCCTTGTAGATACTCAAAAGCCAGCTGGGCAACCTGTTCTTCTAGGTGGGTCTGCTTGAGCAGGGGAGTGATGCTAGACAATCTCATAATGTCTGTCCTAACGTACAAAGTGCTGTTTGAAGTTTGCTACTCTGAGTGATTTGGCTGGGTATTTTTTGTTGTCCTTAAAAAGGGACAATGCATTCTACCTGACTACATGTTTTTATGTCCTTAAAACATGAAAATCCACCCTTTCTTTTGTGCCACAGGTATAATAAATCTTTGATTCTTTTGTTTGGCAAATCCAAGTTCTGGTCCAAAATAACTCAGAGAAGGCTGCAGATGACTATGAAGTAACTTCTGTTGTATCTTGCCCCTATTGTTTGCAGGATGGGAGGTGTCACTATATAAACAATCTATATAGCCATTGAGGTATATACACTTAAGGAATGACAAATGTGAGGCTGCTTTCTAGACCAGGATTAAAGACTATGCCATAAGTCCACAGGCAAATTATGTCTAATCATTGCTCTGTTAATAATTGGTGTGTGAACATATCTTCCTGTTGTTGGGTGTGGGTTTTTTATTGTTTCTTTGGCTTTGGGTGGTTGGTTTTTTCTTCTGCATTACAATAAGCTTTCAAAATGCTAATCCTTAACTTTTGTGTAGGTTGTACAACTATGATCCATTAACTCAGCTGAAAAATGTTCGGGCCAACTGCTATGGGAAATACGTTGCCTTGCGTGGCACTGTTGTGCGCGTCAGCAACATTAAGCCGCTGTGCACTAAGCTAGCTTTTGTGTGTGGCACCTGTGGAGATGTTCAAGGTGTTCTTCTACCTGATGGAAAGTATACTCTTCCAACTAAGGTAAATTAAAAGCATTTAACTTCACACTTCTCCCCTGTCTGTAGTGACCTGTGAAAAAGCAACATCTCTGGTATTTAACCTAACTTTAAATGAAAGGCTTTTTTTTTCTTTTCAACAACTGACATTAGGGAGGAAAATTAAGTTTAGCATGCAATACTGTGTAACCTTGTACCTGGAAAAAAATTGTATCCCTCTGAAACAAAGGTAGTATATAGACACTCCCTCTAGTCTGTCTTGGGTTCTGTAAAAGCCTCTTCCACGTGGCTGTGGTGACTTTCTTTGGTTAGACTTGGGGGAGGCTGTGGCTTTTGTGTAGAGCTTTGTTTTCATTTCACTGCATTTTATCTGCATATCAAAAAGCTGAGACATGGGACAGTGCCCAGTGATTCTATGTTACCTGATTTGCTCAAGTGAAAAAATGATCTCTGAAACATCTGCGAGTAATTAAAAAAAAAAACCCAAACCCACAACATTTCACCAAAGGGCTTGTACAAATTGGCTGAATGTGCTCTAACAACTGAGTCAGGGCTCAGGTGTTTGTGCTTAATAGGTCTTTGTTAATTTTGCATGGGCTAATTTGTAGCCCTAATTTTACCAGCTTTTTTCCCCTGCAATAGGTGTTAATGAATCACATTGCTTTGCTTTTTTTTTTAATAAGGCAATTTCAAATTATTATTTAAAAGAAAAAAAATGTTGTGAATGAATTAGTTACTGTTGTTCCAGTGCCTTGTTCCTGAGTGCCGGGGTCGGTCCTTCACAGCTGACAGAAGCTCCCCTTTAACCACTACAGTGGACTGGCAGTCTGTTAAGTAAGCATTCCTTCAATAAATAATCAAAACGTGGCAGGATGGCCTGTTCTATATTGCACTGTGTAATTGTAATAATCTTATTCTTTTGTGGTAAGCACTCTTCAAAACAACTACAAAGCAGTTATTTCATCATTAGCAGAAGGAAATAGTGCTATACCTGCATATTCAGCTGCTTTCTATATCTAACCAGCAGGCAGGTATGCTAAAAATCTGACACCTTTGCTGTGGGGGAACAAGTGACTGTTTCTTAACAGCGTAAGAAGGTGGAGAGTGGATCTGTGTTTCATTGCTTCCATCCTACTAGGCACTATCAGCACTATGACCATCCTATTATTGCCCCATAGTGTGTACATTCAGGAGAGTTTGGTGTGTTGTTCCTTGTCTTATCTGTCAGCTTACTGTAGTAAAGGCATCAGCTTGGGAAAAAACAGGACTCTCCGTACTTTTCCCCACTTTTACATGGCATGTTAACATAGAGAATCTGAATGTATTGAAAAATCTTATTGTGCCAGATGACACTTAGATAGGTTTTTCTTTATTAACATTCTGTAATAAGTACTTTTAAAGTTATTTTTTAAATACTGCTGACATTCTTGTCAGCAGCTCTAGAGGGTGCTGTTTATCACAGCTTCTTAAGGGAAGCCTAACAGCTTCCAGGAAAGCTCAGAAATAAGTGAAGAGCTGACACCAGAACCTTTCAAGTAACTTGTTTGTTGCTAGACTTCTACAACTACACAAAAAGTGAGTTACTGTTCTTGTTCTGGTCTGAGGAATTTCTTGGGCTTTGCTATGGTTAAAATGCCAATTAAGCATTCTTCAGGGCTGTAATGTCTGACCTTAATTTTTGTATACATACGCTGTAATTATTTGCACATGAACATGCTCATCGGTGCCAGAAGATCTGCACCTTGAGAGTGATTATTTCTGGAGTTCACGCTTAATGTTCTTCTGGTATTATACATGATGATACCACTATATTTAAGTCAGAACCAAAGTCTTTCTCCAAATTCAGTGCTACTGTTTCTAGTGTTTGCCAGTGCACTTCTGCGGCCTCCCTTCTCAGTTTGGGAAGGATTGTTGGAAGCACATGGCTGCAGATCTTGTATGCCATAACTGAATTGGAAGTGTTATGCATGGAGTGTGTGCTTCCCTCCTGTTTTTGCAGGGTGCAGGAGCTCATGTCGGATGATCAGCGAGAAGCAGGCCGAATCCCTCGCACAATTGAATGTGAACTGGTTCAAGATCTTGTGGACAGCTGTGTACCAGGAGATATAGTCACAATTACAGGGATAGTAAAGGTGTCGAGCACTGAGGAAGGTAAAATATACCATCCAAAACCAACTTTTTCCTACAGTGGGGATTTTTCTAGCTATTACACAAGGAGAATAGCCATGCCACTTAATTTGGGCTCTCAAAGTTATAAATGCATTAAGTGCATATTTTTTCTAAAGCTCCAGAAGTTTTATGACAAAGAGTTATTTTTAAAAAGGCAGAAGCAGAGCTGCCTAAGAGAAGCATAGTCTCTAATGTCCACTGATAGAGACCAGTGCTTCAGGTTCAGGACCATTGTCTTGGATTATTCTACCTCTAAATAATGAGTGGAAATATTTTATGTTGAACTTCTGTATGACTAGAACATAAAATTTAAAATTCCTGGAAAACTTAATTTATTTGGGGGGAAACTCTTTCTATATGCATATACCCTTCTAATCCTGCAACATCACAGAATTACAAGGTTGGAGAAGACCTTTAAGATCATCAAGTCCAACTGTTCCTGTCCTATGCTAAACCATATCCCAAAGTACCTCATCTACCCTGTTTTAAACACATCCAGGGAAGGTGATTCAACCCCCTCTCTGGGCAGCCTGTCTCAGGCCCTGACAACTCTTTCAGTAAAAAAAATTTTTCCTAACATCTAATCTGAACCTGCCCTGGTGCAGCTTTGTGCCATTTCCCCTTGTCCTATCTCCTGTCACCTGGCTGAAGAGACCATCGCCCACCTCTCTACAACCTACAACAATGTAGTTGTAGGCTGTGATAAGGTCTCTCCTCAGCCTCCTCTTCTCCAGGCTAAACAGCCCCAGCTCCCTCACCTGCTCCTCATATGATTTTCCCTCCAGCACTTTCACCATCCTGCTTGCCCTTCTCTGCACTTGCTCAAGGACCTTCATGTCCTCCTTAACAGTGAGGAGCCCAGAACTGGACCCAGCACTCGAGGTGCAGCCTCAGCAATGCTGAGTACAGGGGCACAATCACCTCCCCAGCCAGACCTACTGGCCACACTGTTTTTGATACAAGTCAAGATGCCATTGGCTTGCCTGGCTGCCTGGGCACACTGCTGGCTCATATTCAGTGTGCAGTCAACCAACACCCCCAGGTCCTTCTCTTCCTGACAGCTCTCCAGCCAGTCTCCCCCACGCCTGTAGTTCTGCGTGGGGTTATGTCCCATGTGCAGCACTCTACACTTGGCATTGTTAAACCTCAAATATTTTGTGTACCTAAATGGGTGGAACTTAAAGAATAAATATAACTAGAAACTTACTCTGCATCAATTTTTGAAAATGCAGACATGCAGTTACTTAAATATGAACATTTTGCACATGGCTGTAGTTAGTATTTCTGAACATCAGTACTTACTGATAGAAAAAGTATTCCTTTGCCCTTTCTCCGTATTTGTAACAGGAACATCTAAAAATAAGAATGACAAGTGTATGTTCTTGTTATACATCGAGGCAAATTCTGTCAGCAACAGTAAAGGACAAAAACCAACTAATTTTGATGATGAGACTTTTCAAAGACCATTCATGGAGTTTTCACTTAAAGACCTCTATGCTGTTCAAGAAATTCAAGCTGAGAAAAATCTGTTCAGGCTCATTGTGAAGTAAGTTGCATCAGACTTGGACAAGGACTGGGATTAGACTTCTGAATCACTGTGACCACCTTCAGACAAATGTGACAGCTAATCTTAAAGCTAGGAAATGTTTAAGGCTTGTGCAATAGATGCAATGGAGATTTATCAAATTTTACTGGGCAAGGGGCTTGGGAGGAAGGGAATTATTGCAGTGGGGATGTTAGGACTTTGAGTGGACTTAAGGATATGGGGAAACTAAGAGTTTTATGTCAACCCTGAGACAGAAAGCTATGGGTCAAAAAAAACCCCCCAAAACCCACAATTAATTTTGCTCCTCACTAAGCAAGTTCAACTCTGAACTACTGTTTTTTGCTTTCTGCTCTGCTTTTCTACAGAGGAGGGGAGAGGTGTAAAAACTGAGCAGAGTGTGTGAAAGACCCTCAGCTCAGACCAAGAAGTACTCTTCTAGCTGGGACACCCTTCAGGCCCTTCCAGTGGAGTCAAACCCCCCAGAACTAACTTCCTGTCACCCTCCTTTTAAAGGCTCACTGAGATGAGAACGGGTGCAGAAACCACTGAGAAACTGGTGCTCCTTGGCATTTGTGTGAACTCAGATGAAAGGCTTTTCTCAGGCATATCTGGTTATTTGCAAATTTCGAGAGATGCAATGCTGCTAATTTCAACTGGTGTTGTTGGAAATTCAGCAACAGCTAACCAAAAGTGTTACCTGTTTATAGAGGTACTCTGTGACAAGAGAGATGGAGTGAGTGGCTATTTAGTAATAATACAAGGTTTATATTCCCCTTGCCTTACGGTGTTGTTTGTTTTACAGCTCTCTTTGTCCTGCAATCTATGGCCATGAGGTAGGTAATTTAACAACTTCAGATTGAAATGTTTATGCCACAGTACACTTCTAAAGGACTTAAAAAGCTTCTCTGGGGTGGGGGGGAGTAGCAGAGAGAGTCAGGTGACCCTGACTCTCAGTTGCTTTTAGTGACAAGGAGATGACAGCTTTACACCCTTGAGCTTAGCCATCCTGAGGGTTATCACAGTCAGTTCTAGGGAGCTGTTGATATCAGTCACTGTGATCAAATACTGCTTTTGGTATGTCCCACTACAGATCGTAAAGGCAGGTTTGGCCCTGGCGTTATTTGGAGGATGCCAGAAGTTTGTAGATGACAAGAATAGAATCCCGGTGAGAGGAGATCCACATGTTCTGGTCGTTGGAGATCCTGGATTAGGGAAAAGTCAAATGTTGCAAGTATGGGTTGATTTCTTTCTGTTGTCTGATTTTTATTTTCCTTGTTATCATGATGACTTAGTCATGGGAGGAGGATAGCTGCACTAAGACCAAAGGGAAAAAGGGTTGCTCGAGTCTGGCTGGAGCTATCTTTTCCTGTAGAATGCCTCAAATATAGGATAATATGTGAAGGGGTCCAGCTGCCCTCCCCTTCCAGGCAGTCTTGCGGAACAGATCAGACCTGTTTAATGCATTGGTCAAGACCAGGGTCTATCAAGTGTAGGCTTGCTGTCTGGCCCTTACAGGTTTTTTCACTGAGCCCTTTCCCCAGTGAGGAGTTTAACTCCTTCCTGTCTTCATTTAGCTGATCTGTTGTCAAGTACACATGCTCTTGGAGTTAAATTAACTTTGGATGCCATGTCACTCAGCTTCTGTGGGGCTTTCTCCTGTTCTGTTGCTATTTCTGTGTTGCTAACACAAGTTTTGACTTTTTGGGAAAGGGACCTGCTGCTGTGTTCAAATTTTAATCTTGGTGGACATTGTCACATGACTGTGACAAAAATCAGTAATTATAACTTTTTCATCTTAAACAGAATGTTTTTAAAGTTCCATGTCTTTTCCCATGGTCACTGTGCAGTGAAAGAGAGATCAGAGGTCACCTAGACCTGCAGCATTGCAAACCTCACTTAAAAACCGACCCTTTTTAATGTGGACATGTTATGACTTGCAATAACTTAACCAAAATGATGGATTTGTATGCAAGCATCCTGGTAAACAAATCTGTAAATTATTTTGACATAGAATGGAGACTCTCTATCTTATAGTAGATGATCTGTTTTTTCATATTGTTACTACATAACAGACTGCCATTCAAGAAAACTAGTAATCTGTTTCTCAGCCCTGGGACAAGGCTCCTCTCAGTCATCACTGTCACAGGGCAAAAAAAAAAACCCAAGGAAAGAACAAAAGCTGGATAGGAGCCAGTTTTGTTGTGGGTTTTTTTAATTTTGTTTTTATTTATTCAATATTCAGTGCCTGTCACATTTACTCAGCATAAAATGTTTTGGGTGCTACCTTCTAAATAAAACATGTACTCTGTAGATATTTACTGGGAATATTAAATTCTAACTATATTCTAGGCAAATTTAACTGCAACATGGCTGTGTTAAAGCTTACCATGCTTTGGTTTTTTAGTTCATATTTCAAACTGTAGGCTCAACTGCTCATGCTTTTCCTGAAGCAGCTTGTGTTGGGCACTAGGACGAGATGTTAGTCTAAACAGACCATGGGGTCTGAAGATACAGATGTTATATATCTGCAATTCCATGGTGGATGGCATGTCCCCAACTATTCTGACATACTTTGAAATGTAAATGCTGTGTCCGAAGTCCTAGTAGTTATAACACAGTAGATGTGGCTGTGCTGCAAGTATTGTGACCAATGTTACTCCTACTATTTGGCAGAAGTATGTGTCTCCAGGGTTGCAAGGGCTTAAAACCTTTCTTAACATGGCTCAACACGTTAAGTAGAAAGAAACAAATTTGGCTTTCCTTTTAATTGTTTCTCTAGAATAAGGCATGTGAAAGTTTCCACCTTGGGGAGGGGAAAAAGTGATGTGTTTCTCTTCTAGGCGGTGTGTAATGTTGCTCCTCGTGGTGTGTATGTTTGTGGTAATACTTCCACCAGCTCTGGTTTGACTGTTACACTGTCTAGAGATGGTGCTTCTGGAGATTTTGCCTTGGAAGCTGGTGCTTTGGTGCTTGGAGATCAAGGTAATACCTGTAATGCTACAGGTTTTGTACTAACAAACGTAGGGGGTGGGGTGCTACAGAGTGTAAGGTTAACTGCAGAGCTTGCAGAATTGAGGGCTAAAAACAAATTTTACAAATGATACTGACTTTCCATGTCTTGAAGTTCTTGGTTTCTCCAGTGACCTTTTTGGAGGTGATTCCAGCTTTCCTACATCATAAGATACGTAGAAAACCAGAGTTCTGCAGTTCACATACCAACTTCACTCAATGAGTTAAAGATGTTTTTTCCTTTTTGAGAAATCTTGTCTTAATAGCAGCTCCTGGATTATTACTGGCTTTGGAAAGTGGCTAGCTTATGAGATTTGTTGTCTACTTTTTTAAAGCTTGTTTTGTCATTTTAATGTGCAATAAGACACTACTGTGAGCAAGCCCAACATTGTAATGGTTCATCTGCAATGGCACGAAGCTAAACCAAATGTTGCTGAAATGGAGACTTGGTCCAGTGTCTCCTTCAGTCCTCAAGACATTGGGTTGGACTTGTGATGGATTGTAAAATAGTCTGTCAGTCTGTGATCAGCAGTGGATCATACATATACTTGTTCATCAGTTAATGTTTTCTAGTAAGTCTTTCTTTTGGGTTAATTGTTTCCAGGTATCTGTGGAATAGATGAATTTGATAAGATGGGAAACCAGCATCAGGCTTTGCTAGAAGCCATGGAACAGCAAAGTATCAGCCTTGCCAAGGCTGGCATTGTTTGCAGTTTACCAGCTCGGACGTCCATCATTGCTGCAGCCAACCCAGTTGGAGGACATTATAACAAAGCCAAAACAGTGTCTGAGAACTTAAAGTAAGCACCTCCATGAAACGCTGCTTATAGTGTATGCTGGGTGTAGATGTTTCCAGCAGCCTTGTAGCTTGTATATAATTGCTTTTTAGTTTCCTGGAGCATGAACGCAAAGTTCTGAATTAATGGAACGTGAATTTTTAAGTGTCTTTTAAGTGGAGCAGAGCTGCTGTAGTTTTTCCATATCTGACACCTGTGTTTCCTTGTTTTCACTCTAGAATGGGGAGCGCTTTACTGTCAAGATTTGATCTAGTCTTCATTTTGCTGGACACCCCAAATGAGGACCATGATCACTTGCTGTCCGAGCATGTGATGGCAATCCGAGCTGGAAAGCAGGCAGGGTGCAGCAGTGCTGTGGTGGCTCGTACCAACACACAGGACCGCTCTGTTCTCGAAGTTGTTTCAGATCGACCGCTGCTTGAAAGACTAAAGGTAGGACTTGTCCTGTGACTGTTGCTGCGCCCCTTCCTGTGGTGTTCCTTGCACTGGTACTTAGCAATCTGGATGTCCTTGGTTGACCACCCCCTTCTCATAATCATTGGCTCTGAGTTAGAGATGAAGCAGTTAAGGCTCCAGCCACCAGCTGGTACCGGTTGTCAGTTGTAGCTACTGTTACCCACTCTGCTGGAGCTGCTAAGGGTGTGTCTCAAACTTCCTTTATCTCCACACAGAAAAGAATTTATTAGGAGAGCTGGGGTTTCTTTTTTCAGTTGCGGTAATGGGAAGATACTTTGCATGAGATGCTCTAAGGCAAATTTGCTGTGTTAGATTTCTGTAGAGAGCTACAGAACTAGACTGGATGTAACAGTTTCGTATGACATAATTTGCTGTAAGTATTGAATCTGAATAAAAATGTGTGTAAACAAATCCTTGGGCACCTGCAACTCATGGCAGCTCTTTGTAATTGGGTTAGATCTTACCAGGAGAAAACTTCGATGCCATTCCCCATCAACTGTTGAGGAAGTATGTTGGATATGCTCGGCAGTACGTCCACCCAAGCTTATCTCCAGAAGCTGCTGAGGTCCTCCAGGTGTTCTATCTGGAGCTCCGGAAACAGAACCAAGGAGTAGACAGCACACCAATCACAACAAGGCAACTAGAGTCACTGATTCGACTTACAGAGGTAAGTGCAAGTTGTAATACTTAAGGGATTGAAAGCAAAGAGATTATTCCTTTACTACTACTGATATCCTACAATTTTGACAGCTTATTCACTGCTATGCTTTTTGTTGTGAGTTTTAAAAAAAGTGAGTCTGTAAGAGACTTAGACATGCTTAAGAACTACTGATGCTTAAAGCTTCTTATGAAGTGAAGCACCCCGGAGGGGGTGGAAAGAGAATTTCACATTGTCCCAAAAGGCAATTAAGGAATAAGTATGTGCAGGCAGAGACAAGCTGCTGCCTGTCTCAACCTTAAACTGGTTTCACTTTGCCCTTACACCATTTGTGATCCGCTGCTTCCCAAGAATACACTGTTAAACTCCACACTGCAGCCTAGAAATGACAGTGTGCAGGAGATGACTTTGAAACATTATCAAAACAATAGAGGAATTTTTCCTCTAAATCCCATAGGCTCAGGTTCCATCTCTGTTCTTGAAATTTATGCTTCTTGTAGAGCAATTGTAGCCTTTTTTCACAGATGCAATATATCTTAAATACCCTTTGGGGGTGTGTTTTTGTGTGTGTTCTTGTTTTTAAGGCACGATCAAGGCTGGAGTTAAGGGAGAAATCTACAAAGGAGGATGCTGAGGATGTAATAGAAATAATGAAATATAGGTAATACACACTGCTTCTAAAATAAACAAAGCATTATGATGCTATTCATTCCAAGACACCCCCCCTTTTTTTTTACTGCAGATACACAAACACAGTGAAGAAATTACTCTATTGAATTTAGGCCTGTGATACCAGTATAGATTTGTTACTGCTGCTTTTAAAAGTGGCAACAGTGCTAAGTTGAATACGATCACTTAGCTGCTATGATGATACAACACACAGGTCTGAACATCAGTGCACAGTAACTGAGACATGAGGCACTGCCAAGGGTGTTTCTGTTCTGTGGTTGCTCTCTGTTGTGGCTGAACAGGCTCAAAAGTGACTCGGGCAGATGCTTGGTCTAAGATGCCTAGATACCAACGTTCTTACTTGGGAATGATTTCCTATGTGTCTTCTGAGAACTTAGTTTCTTAAGTGGTTATGCTTCAGTAAGAAAATTAATGTATTCTTGCCTCTACCTTCTGTTGATATTTTATAATATATTTTTTTAGCATGCTGGGAACCTACTCGGATGAGTTTGGAAAGCTGGACTTTGAACGTTCGCAGCATGGGTCTGGGATGAGCAATCGCTCACAAGCAAAACGGTTTGTTTCTGCCCTTAGTGGTATCGCAGAGAGAACTTTCAACAATCTGTTTGACTTGCAGCAGCTTAAACAGATTGCTAAGGAGCTACAAATACGAGTAAGTTTGGAAATCCAGTATTTCTTCAGCAACAAACTGCATAACCAATTGAAGTTATTGTAAAATAGAAAGTGGAAAAGGCACATCTGTTGTGCCCCTGCAATCTGCAGAAATAAGCGGTGCTTGCTGCTTTTAGGCTGATCACTCTTCCTGAGTTGCCTTTGTTTGTCAGCTTAACTAATAGTACCAGTTGTCTGGCAGTAATGACTCCCTGTGCTAGTAAGGGTTGATTTGCTTCTGAAGCTGCTCCTTAACAAGATTCTGCTTTGTTCTCTACTTCCTCTGACTCCCCAGGCCACACCCCTTTTTTTTTTTAATTCCCAAATTTAGCCTCTTGCAGTGTATGTGTTCTATTTCAGCAGAGCAGCAAGGCTTCTGCTTGGCCTTCTCTTGCCCAAATATGCCCTCTGGGTTTTCACCCCTGCTCCAGGCATCCCAACATTATAACTTCAGGAACATCCTGTAGAATAGATGGCCACAGATGTGTTTTAGCCTGTAATTGATTTGTGTTTGCTATTCATGGGGGACTTGAGCCAAACAAAGATACTGTAAGCTACTGTTTCTTGCTTCATGGGCAAAAGCTTTAAATGCCGATTTAAAACTTAAAACTGGATTTCAGTGTAGTGAGTGGAAAGTAGCAATAAGGAATTTCTCTTTATGGAACTTACTATGGGCAATAAAGCTGTTCTCTTACCCGGTTAACCTACTTTAGCCTGCTGGTTAACCTACTATACAAGATGCCTTCAGTTTCCAAACTTGTTCAGATGTTGGCTGTACGTAAGGCTGTATTTGGTGTTGTATCCTGTGTGACAGAGCATGTTACTGCCAGCTGTCTTCTCAGTGACCATTGATTCATGAAAATTCAATGGATTCATTCAGCTAGTTCAACTAATTCTTATTTTCCAATGTTACATATATGTTTTTGCCTGTCCTAAATGTATAACAAATATCTGGAAATCAGTGAGACTTGTAGAAATTACTTTTTTTTGGTGCTTCAGAACTTAGATGTATGTTACTTTGTATATTTAATTTGTACCATAACATAAGTAAAGCACAAAAGGCTGCAACTGTGTTCTCCTAGTAGACCAGCCATTTGCTATGGAAACTAATCTGTTCTTAGCTCACTATTTCAGAGTTCTTCCACAGAATATTTATAGAATCATAGAATTGTCTTGGTTGGAAGGGACCTTTCAGATTATCAAGTCCATCCATTGCCCAAACCACCACCAAACAGTGTCCCTCAGCACGGCGTCTACCCACATCCTACCTCTAGGAACAGAGACTCCACTGCTTCCCTGGGCAGCCCATTCCAGTGCCTAACAGCCCTCTCTGGGAAGAGGAGGGTTGATTTACATCAGATAACATGTCATTCTTCTGATTTGATATTTACTTTTTGTCACTTTTCCCAGGTATCTGACTTTGAAAGCTTTATTGGATCCCTAAATGATCAGGGTTACCTTTTGAAAAAAGGTTCACGACTCTATCAGCTTCAGACTATGTGAGAAGAACCACTGATAAAACTTCCTTGAGACCTGATTGTTGGATCTGCAGCAACATTGCATGCTGAACTGCAGCCTGACACAGTGGGTGATGGCAGCACTGGCACTGTTGCTTACTGACCTATGAGATTCCCCTTCAGCAGCTCCTGGTGGCAACAGGCTTGCATGAAGGTGCTGTAGGACACACGGACATGTGGTATGGCTGCT
Source organism: Gallinula chloropus (assembly GCF_964237585.1). Classification (NCBI taxonomy): domain Eukaryota; kingdom Metazoa; phylum Chordata; class Aves; order Gruiformes; family Rallidae; genus Gallinula; species Gallinula chloropus. The sequence goes on from NC_140087.1 coordinate 66,905,055, forward strand.
TTGGCTCATCCTACAGCTGTGCTAGCCCAAGTGAGGCTGTGTGAGACAAGCATGTACCTCATCATCCTTGAGGAGTGGAAAGGGTGTGTTGTAGTATCACAGTGCAATAAGAGATTCTACTTCAGAACCCAGTGGTGTTGTACCCACAAGCTTAAAGCAGGAATCTTTCCTGAGAAGATGATGGGAGTTGTGTTTTTAGCACTTTGCCTCATTCGAGGAATTTCAAGTATAGAAGTGTTTCCAAAAACCTAGGAACCTTCATGTTGAGACAATACAGCTTTGTAGCTGTTAAGAAGTGATACCTTGAGTTCCCTGCTTTGTACCTGTGTATTTATTGGTCTGTGTGGCTGAGATTTTATTTGAAATGCAAGTCTGATTTAAGAAAAATATCCTCATTATGCTATTTAATTTGTAAAACAGGAGTTGGATTTTATTTGTCTGTTATTAAACTTGATACACAAGAGGTCTGCGATCTGGTGAAGAGTTACTGGGGCTGATCAATGCTGCTGTGAGTGGTAATGGACACTGTGTTCTGTGTTTCTGTACCTCTGTCCCTGCCCCAGAAGGTGTTCTCCGTAGTGCTAAAGTACTGAGTAATTCCTGGCTTTTATGAAACCAGACTTGTGGTCTGGCTCAAGAATGGGGTGTGTGAGAACCCTGAGAGGCCAGAACTCTGAGAATTAATGCTGGCTTTTAGTGTTACGGAAAGGGTGTAGGAGCAAGCCTGAAGCAAAGAAATGATCACAGCTGGTAAAATAACCTCTTTCTCCTGGAGCTAAAGTCAAGGGCGGTGACAGGGCACAGAGTACCAAGAGCCCCCTCTGGCCTTCTGGGCCACCTCCTGGGCTGAGGCACGCCTTCGCTTTCCTTAGCTCGGGCGTGCTGAACGTGCCTGGCCGTGAGGAGGAGCGGGGTGCCACCACCGTCCGCGCCTGGGGCCGCCTGGCAAGCGGTGGGGGAGCGGGCTCCCCTGGCCGCTCCTCAGCGCTGCCATTCGGCCTGCCAGCGAGCCGCCGCGCCCGTCTGCCGTAAAGCGCGCGGTCGCCGGGGAGGGGGCTGCCGTAAACGGCCGCAAAAAAGTCGCGCGTTCCTCCCCCCTCGCCGCACACGCACGGCCCGCGGCTCGTACCCTGTCCCGAAGCCCCCGCCAGTCTGCCGGGGTGGCGGATGGCGCAGGCGGCGGGCGGCCGCTCGCTCCCGCGGGCAGAGCCACAGCGCGCATAAGGGTTCACGGGCAGGCGTTACCCTGCACCATGCTGCCCGCCGCTTGGCTGAGCAGGGGTTTCTGGGGGCTCCTCCGTGGTGCGGGGCGGAGGCGGCCGAGCGGCGGCGCCAGGCCTCTAGCCAGCCGGCCCGGAGCGGCCGAGGCGGCGGAGGGGCGCGGCGGGGGGGCGGGCGTTGGCCGCCATGGCAACGTCGGTGTCTTCTGCCTGGCGGCGGGCGCGGGGGCTCTGGTGGGGCCGCGCGCCGCGCCCGCCTTGCGGCAGCACCACCAGCGGCTGCTGCGCGAGCACCGGCACCTGCTGCGCGCGCCCGCTGCCGCCTGGCGCCTCCTCAGCGGCGGCGCTGCGCCCCCGGAGCCCCCCCGGGAGGGACGTGTGGCGGGGCGCTACGCCGAGCTGGTACGTAACCGGGGGGGGGGGGGGGGGGGAGCGGGGCGGCGGAGCTGCGGGGAGCGCCCCTCCGCTGCCCTCCCGCTGCGGGGCGGGGGTTGCCCGAGGGGGCGGGGCGCTTTGCGGCCCGTGGCGCGGGGAGCTGCGGTGGTGCTCGGCGCGCTGGAAGCGGGTGTCCCGCCCCGGCTTCGAGCTAAGCGAGGGCTTCTCGGGATCTGCCCCTGGCGGCGCGCTTGCCTCCCGGGGGCGGGGGTAATGATGCGGCCAAGCGGCGGGCAGCTCCCCAGGACTCGGGCGGCTTCCCGGCTGCTTCGGCTCGATGGCTTCGGTGAGGTGCCGCGCGGGCCGGCCTTCCCTGGCCTGAAGGCTTTTCCTTGCTTTTCAGTACGAAAACCCTTGGACGATCCCAAACGTGCTGTCGATGGCGAGAATGGGTTTGGCGCCCGTCTTAGGCTACCTGATCGTTGAAGAAAATTTCAGTGTTGCACTAGGTGTCTTTGTTTTGGCGGGCGTGACGGATTTGGTATGTTGGCGTGGGGGTGGGGAGTACCTCTGGGGTACCCTGGTCCCGTTTGGCGGGCGCTGAAACACTCCGGCGCGGAATGGAAACGAATAAACAGATCAGCTTTAATATTCGTTGTTTTCTAGAAATGGTATTTGCATCCCTTGTGGCACTGTGAAGGGAGCTGGCACACAGCTCACGGGGAAACTTAAGTGCTGGCGGAGCAAAAGGATACCCTGACCAGCCCCAGGTGGGCATTGTCCAGTCAGTGCTCGTGCAGTTGTCCCTTACTGTACACAGCTGTACCAGCTGCGCCCAGCGTGACAGTTGTGTGGGGTTTAGATCAGCAGTTACCTTGGTTTTTTTCCTTCTTCATTTATTTGCTTACTTATTTTTAATAACAATGAGAATTTAGTGTCTTCAGAGGCTTCCAAAATCTGGAATGCAACATGAGGGGGAAAAAAAAAAGCATGATACAAATATCACCCAACAAGTATCGTACTTCATCTTAGCTAAACTAGCTGTATTATGTGATGTCATTCATTAAGTATCTCTGTAACAGCAGTGCATGGATAAGCTATTTTTATTCCTAGTTTTCTAACAAAGAAACATTGAACTTTGTGTTTCCTAGTTGGATGGATTTATTGCACGAAACTGGGCTAATCAGAAATCAGCTTTGGGAAGTGCTCTTGATCCTCTGGCTGATAAAATTCTCATCAGTGTGCTCTATGTCAGCCTAACTTGTGCAAACCTTATCCCAGGTGAGAAAAATGACATTACTTGCATGTGCTGTATATAAGGTAAAGAAGGTGGTGTTATGTATAGTGACATTTATTGCATGTCTGGAAGGAAAACTGCCTATAGCTTGAAACTCTTGCTTTGTCAGTCGCTGTTGGTGCCTATTAAATTCTTAAACAAACAACACTACCCCACCACAACAGACTTGAAAAACTAAAACCACTACTGCTGGTTTCAAATGCATTCTCTTTAAAGCAGTAGGAGTTAGCAGTAAAATGTTTTCTCATAGACTGGATTGTTTCCAGCTTTAGAGGAAACTCTTTCAGAAGTCATCTTAAAATCTTCAGTTGCGTATTCATTTTTTTTTTCCCAGAAGTCGTGAGTGGTGATTCCTTCTTGCTTCATATTTTGTGCTCGTCTGATTTTGCTTTGGTTTTAATCGTGGACGTGATTTTTCACTAGATCCTGTTGGCTTGGTTTTTCAGTTTCACTTACTTCCATGATTATTCTGAGGGATGTAGCGCTCATTGCTGCTGTTTTTTATGTGCGATACAAAACTCTTTCTCCACCGGTAAGTGTCTAGTGTAATTGTATGAACATGTAATTGTTTTATTTTGATTAAATCTTCTGTGTCTTTACAAGTATGAAAAAAATTAGTAAGCCTTTAGCAAAGTTGTAACCAAGAGATTTTCATCTTGAAACTTGATGGTTGCTCAGAACTTGGGTGGGTAGGCTAAGATGTAAGACTGTGCTTGTTCTTTTGCCATATAGATTTGTAAGCAGAGCAGTATTTCATAAAACAAGTTTCATAAAGATCTCAGAGCTACTGATATTTTTCCCCTGTATATGGTGTGCACTAAATCACATGAGAACAGTACCAGTATAATTCTTTAGTGCTACAATTAATTTTCGTTTGTATCATGCAGGGATATATCAAGTTAAATATGCAAGAATTGCCTTTTTTTCTTTTTTCTCTCCCCAACAGAGAACACTCAGTAGGTATTTTAACCCCTGTTATGCTACTGCCCAATTAAAACCAACATTCATTAGCAAGGTAAGAGTAGTAACTCATTACAGAAGATAACTCCTTGGTGCTTGGGGTGGTGTGTAGCTTGGCAAGAGGCGGGTATTTACTACTATTGCTGGGGGCAGTTTCAAAATTGTACCAACTAATTTGGAGGCAACATGAACTCTGAGAGCTTTTCAACCCTTGTGTCAGCACAGGGCAGCTTCTATTGTACCAGATGCTTCTGTCTAAGAAGTTTCTCGATAAATTTTCTGTATGTAGACTAATAATTAAGCCAGTAATGAGAGAGTGTATTGGTGTTCCTTGCATAGTATGTGTCTTCATTTTGCTCATATTTCCTGTTTTGCTTTCCTCAGATGAATACAGCGGTTCAGCTAATTTTGGTGGCAGCTTCTTTAGCAGCTCCTGTTTTCAATTATGTGGACAGTATATATCTGCAGACATTATGGTAACGTCCCTCTTTTTTTTCTTTTCCCCTGATAATTGAACATACTGCTAAAGGAACTGTAATTGCAATTAATCTTATTGCATGGAACTAAAAACCTGTGCCCAAACAATGCAGTAGATCCACATGGATAAATTTTCGCATGTTTCTTCTTAACTGAGGCAGGAGCTAGATATTTATTGGTACCTAATTTACCATACAAACAAACAGTAGTGAAAGTGAGCTAGTTAAGATCCAGGAATAAGAGCGATGAAACAGAATAGTTTCTTCAGAACAGATGTGGTACACACAGGCAAAGATAAATGCAGTAATAGAAAAGAAGGGAGTGGGAAGAAAGGGCGTATGCATTCTTTATTAGTTCGTGCTCTTGTGTCCTTGAAAAAGCAACTTTGATATCAATGAAATAGGCAGGAAGCATTTTCTCACTTTAGCTTTATAATGTACCTTGCTGTCTTGAAATCTAGGTTTCTGAAGCCTCTTTGAAAAACACCCGAAGAAGTCCAGTGATTCTCCTAGATTACAGGAAGGAAGGGGAGGGATGGAGTGAAAACAAGCATGCAGGAGCATACCTCCTTAAATAGAGGCTCTTCTATTCACTCTGTTACTGGGGATCTGCACTGAATCTGATTTGTAGCTGTCAGCAGGTGTAACAAGTGCAGTTACTTCTCCTGAGCAGTTTGGTGAGAGTTCAGATGAAAGAGGCTGAAAGCTGAGAGCAGAATTACTTAGTAATTTCAAGTACTGGAAAATCCAGTGTTACTTGTCTTTTAGAGGCAAAACCACCCCCAAACACAAACCCCAATGCTTTTAAAGAACTAGGAACCTTAGTTTTGATAGCAAATGTGGAGTTTTTTAATCATGTTGGAAAGTCTGTGAGAGATGTGTACTCTGCTACTTGTGTGGGACTCTGTGAGAGTTTCCATGTTGTGAATAGCTGAGAAATGCTGGGTATAACTTTCAAAAATGATGGGGATGACCCTGGCAGTGTGTCCAGGGAGAGCAGCCCTGATGGAGGGGCAGGACTGTAGCGGTGGCTCATGGCTGAATGGTGTCAGCCTTCAGTGCAGAAGAGCACTGCCAGTTTACAAACATAACATGGTTCTTGCCAAGCACCTGGGAAGGGAACAAACAAGGCTGGAGCTGAAACCTGTGCTTTAGCTTTGGAACTTGGTAAGTTGAAATCTTGAACGATGTGAATGCTTTCATACTGCCGAGGGGTAGTTTCTCATGTCAGTCAGTTCACAAGCTGGTAAACATTATGTAGGGTACAAATACTGAAGCATGGGGTCATTTGTCTTCCTGTCTCTCAAACAAGTGCTAATACGGTAAAAATTTGGCCTGGTGGGCAATTATACCAAAGCATGCTATGTAATGCTGGAGGGCAGTTCCTTTCTTAAATCATAGTACAGAATTTCAGCATCTAAACTCCATGTCTGTAGGAAACGTGTAGTGAAAAATAGGAAAGACAGTTAAAAACTGCTCTTTTTATTCCCGTACTTGGACTCCAATGACTGACAGGAGCTTGTTTCCCTAAAGGTGCATCACAGCTTTGACGACGGTAACATCTGCGTACAGCTACTACCACTATGGCCGAAAAACAGTTCAGGTGATAAATAACAAATGAACTATTCCTGAAAGGGCTGGGTCTTGGCATCCTGGTGTGCTGTGCTGCCAAAGATGGTTGTAATGCAGCTGACTTGAGTTTTGGATCAAGAAGTCTTTCGTTTTGGATCAAGAAGTCTTTCTTTTTTTTTTTTTTTTCCCCTTTTTTTTTTCTTCTTCTTAAACTATGGCATCATAATGAAGTGAATTTGGACATGTGCTGTGTATATACAAAGAGAGACTTTTCAATGTATTTTTAATTTGTTTAAAAATGAGGTTGTTTACAAAAACAAATAAATAATATTCTTAAAGAATATAGGTTACTAGTTGCTGCCATGTGAATCCTGAATAATTTTTATACTGGTTTTGAAGTTAAAATACGCACTTTTCATCAGCTTTTTTTGCCAGCTTCATGCCAGGCACTGAAGTAGACTGAGATCTTGGAGAAGAAGGCAATTCTAAGAACAAATTGTACCTCAACCTAAGTCAGTAAACCAGCATTGCTCATTAGGACTTAGTGACGTACATCAGCTTGGAGCAGAAGTAATCATGGCATAGAGGAACACCATCTTAAGAAATTTCAACCAGAGTGATAGAAATTTTACTTCATAATTCTGTGGTGGTACAGACAAGCCATGAAGAGTTATTACCTTGCTCCCTTTTCTTTCTAAATATGAGCACTGGTGAACTATACTCATCAGAGTGTTAAGTCTCTGAAGGGTCAACTGTGAAGAGCCTGTACCCACACGGAGTTAACGCTTCTCATACCACATATTTGTTCCTAGCGATGGATAGAAACTATCTCCTAGGTCTCCAGGTTCCTGAAAGCTTGTAAAGATGCTGTTTAATCTACATACTCTTGGAGAATAAAGGACATCAAGTATTGCCCAAATGAATGGAGAAAGGGAAGAAACAGTATGTACTATTATTTCTTCTGTACCTCAAGCTTCAAGAGTTGTGTGCTGCAAGCCCCCTCGGGCAAGGGCAACTGGAACATGTTCTCTACCTGTTCTCTGCTTATACAAAGACCCAGAATAGAGCACTAGGCAGAACAGAGCACATTGATCACAAGCTTATGCTTTATATTTTCAAGCAGTGTGATATTTACTGTATGTCATTAAAAAAAAAAGACCACAACAATGAAGGGCTTAAATAATTGGAATTGGGTGGTGGGTGGTAGGTGGTACGACTGTATTAATAGCAGAAGAAAATTTGCTGTAGACATCTCTTGGGAGCAGTCTCTTTTGTAACTACGAATGCTTGTATATAGGAAACATTTTAATATTTTTATATCTAAACTTGTATAGAATGGTGCATAGAGAAAACACTTGATTTTTATTAGTACCTTAACTGTCCCCACGTTTTGTGGTCTACCCTGTGTCTTACAGCAGGGGCTGAGAGAGCAAAGCCTGGTGAATTTCCCTTTAAGGCTCGAGTATTTAGTAAAACGGAGTATTTTTCTGGGTTTTGGTTTGGATTTTCTCCTTTTTATGAAGAAACCATTTAGAAAGCAGAAATTTATTATGCCCAGACAGGTCATTCCCATTCTCTTCTGGTTAATGGTATTAGCTTTGAGGGGGTTCCTGTGAGTTTAGGGTCTTTTGTTTGCTTGCTTTTTTCAGTCACAGATCCCTTTGATGCATTGCATGAGAGGCGTGGGGGAGGAAAGACTGCTGGTCAGTGAGGGTTCTGTGTTGGTGTGAGCATGGGTGCGCTGGTACCTGGGGTGATGATCCTTGTACAATCGTGTGGCACACACATGAATGTTTGTGTTCAATAAAATTCGTCTGGGTGGGTAAGGCCACTGCTTTTTACACTTACATGTTCAGGACTAAGTACTGTGTTCAGATTTGGGCCCCTCACTGTAAGAAAGACATCGAGGCCCTGGAGCGTGTCCAGAGAAGGGCAGCCAGGCTGGTGAAGGGGCTGGAGAGCAAACTTTACAAGGAGCAGCTGAGGGAACTGGGGTTGTTCAACCTGGAGAAGAGGATGCTGAGGGGAGACCTTATCACTGCCTACAACTACCTGAAAGGAGGTTGTAGAGAGGTGGGGGTTGGTCTCTTCCCCCACGTGATAGGACAAGGGGGAATGGCCTCAAGCTGCGCCAGGGCAGGTTCAGATTCAGTTCTTCCCGAAAGGGTTATCAGGCACTGGCACAGGCTGCCCAGGGAGGGGGTTGCATCACCGACCCTGGGTGTATTTAAAAGAGGGACAGATGAGGTACTCGGGGATACGGGTTAGTAGAGGACGGGTACGGTTGGACTCGATGATCTGACAGGTCTTTTCCAACCTAGTGGTTCTGTGAAGAGCATGGTGCATCTCACCCGCGGAACAAAGCTCAGTGCACGCGTGGGCCCCCGTCCGGGCGCAGCGTGTCCCTGCGCGGCTGCCGTACTGCCAACCGTGGGGGGGACGGGCAGGCGGTGGTTCCGCCCTCTTCACCATGGCGGCAGCGGAGCCGCCGCACGCCGAGAGCTGCCAGCCTTTGAGCGCGCTGCTCGGAGGCATCGCTCAGGCCGCCTACTACGGCAACGCGGACATCACGGAGGAGCTGCTGCGCGGGCAGCTCTACCCTGAGGCGGCGCCGGAGGAGTTCCGCGCCCTGCGCGCCAAGATGGGCGGCCTCCTGCAGGTACCGCCTGGGGCGTGGGGAAGGGGCGCGGGGTGCCCGCCCTCAGGCGTAAAGCCTCGGGATGGCTCTCGCTGCCTCCGGGTGTGCTGCCTGTATCGTGTCGCCCCTACCCTGTTCCCTTCCCTCCGCGAAAGTTGGGGGCTGCTGTGGGGGGGATGCTGCAGGGCACGAAGCTGGGCGCCCTGAGCGCGGGGATGAGCTGTACCGGGCTGCTCCGGGACTGGGCGGGCGCCGGGACCAGGCCCCGAGCGCAGCCCCTAGCACAGCCCGCCAGGACGTCGGTTTCACCCCGCATCCCGCGGTTAAACGCGACTTGGGGCAGAGCCGAGGCCCGGGCGAGGTCGGGCTCCTCACGCTTCTCGGGAGTGGGAGCCCGGACGGCCAGTGCGGCGTGACGGGCGAAAGCCGGGTCTGGGGCTGCGAAGTCCCGCTACTGGAGAGCTCTCTGAGAAGGACTGCGGCTCAGAAGAGGTGTTTCTTACAAGGTAACTCTTTAGGGAGAAGCATCACCAGTTATGAAGTAAGCTGTCTTAAGAAGAAAAAGGTATTTTTCTCTGGAGTGGGTTTATTTTTTGCTCTCTACAGAGAGAGCTAAGAACCCAGTTGTTTTGAGCAGCATTGGGGATGGGGGGCACCCCCAGGTGCAAAATGCTGGGTAGACTGCTACCACCTGGTGACTGCATCCACAGTCCTTCGGCAAGGCTTCCAAACTTGGTAGTTTTTTCGTATGTTCACATGAGGGAAAAGCTTAACTGAATGCAGTAGCGTAGTTTTGGCTGGATAATTTTTCATGCCCAGACCCTGGTATTTAGCAGTGAGATTTTTTATGTTGGTTTTTCCTTTCTGAAATGTCCTTTTTTGCATACAGGCAAAGCTGCAGCATGTTTGCTCACTATGCTTTCCCTAATGCTGTGCGTTACTTTTACTGTGTGCTATTTGTATTGCTAAAGGTCATCAATCTCCTCTCCAAAACACCACCTTTTATGTTACTGTCCTCTAAAGAGTCCCTGGGATTACTGTGTTTTAGTCTGAGTGATGGCGGGGGGGGGGGGGGGGGGGGGGGTGGGGCGCGGAAAGGCAGGCATTTTGAAAGGAATTGGCTTTGCTTGGTTCTATTTGTATTCTTATTTGTGAGAAGGATGAAAGTGAGAGTGTATGTTCTCTTATAAAGAAAAATTTCTGTGAAATGTCCTTTTCTCCCCCCCCCTCCCTGCCCCTGTATTGGGGAGTTAGTAAATTACTGCAAACATGCATCTTAGCCCAGCAGATGAATGGTTAACTGCTGCTTTAAATGATCAAATCATTAAACTCAGTGTCACTGGATTCAGTAGGAAACAAAGCTTAGTCTTTCAGAATTACGCTGTCCCTGTACCCGTGCAGCAACCGCCCTCTGTAAGGACCTGCACTTGCGAAATGTACGGCTTCAGTTTGGTAGTGCTTTGGTACTTCTCCATGCCTGAAGGCAACCTGCTTGGTGGGCAGATCTGCCCCCTGTTCTGTGAGATGCAATATGCCAGTCGGGATCTTGTTGCCCAAATGAGGAGGAGTCTATTGCCCCTTTCACCCCATCTACTGCCACTTTGTACTTGACAGTTACAGTACTTCCTGGACGGCTCTTTGAGCTAGCAGTTTTCTTACTGAGTAGCTCAAAGGGAAGAAGAAAGAGAATTGCTGTGAAGTTTCTGAGTTTTAAATCATCTTGTGACAAAGATCTGATGAGCATCAGTGGTGACTAAAGGAGACAGTTTGGCACTACGTAGCCATGAGTGCAGGGGGGCGAGAAGTGCTCTTTTCTCAGCAGCCAGCTGTTTTGACTGGCCTGCTGAAGTAAACGGACATCACTGGCTGTTGATGTAGTGGGCAAGTGGAGTGTGCTAGAACTGGACACACCGCCTCTTCTCTGCTCCGTCCCATGCTGTGACGGGGACCTGTGTTACCAGAGTGCAGGTATTAAAGCCTGGTGAGGGTCAGTGGCTGAGTCTGTGGCTAAAAGTCAAGATGTTTTGACTTGTGCCTGACAGTATTGCTGGGGAAGCGAGACGGCTGCCTGCCCTGACTGTATTTCAACATACTGCTTTAGATTCCTGCTTCATTCTTGAGTTGCTTTTCAGTTTTATTTTTAAAATAAGTTTCCTCTCTAAATCTTATCATGGTACCAATTCTTTTCTGACAGTAATTTTTCAGACCAAATGATATTTTTTTTTCTCACCTGTTTTTCTTAGTTCTCTTTTTTTGAGGTGCCTTCTGACTTGGCCCTGAAAGATGTGGCAGATAACACAAGTAGCATTTTTCTAGTTATTTCAATACAGTACTGCAGTATAGTAACTTTAGATAAATTTTAGCTTCCTATCAGTACTCTCCAAACCCTATATAGGCTTTGTTTTTCTGTTTGCAGAAGCAGGTAGCTTTCTAGCTGTCACTGAATTTTGATAGCTGCTCAGCCAATGTGGTGTGTTTGAGGCCACAAGAAGAGACAGCGCTGCATCTGAAGGAAACTGATGGAGAAACTTAGGTGGGCAAATTTGATGAGGATGCTGAATCTCACTTTCTGCCCTTATGAAGGGTTCATATGATACCCTGAAAAGCCTGGAATGGAAGCTGAATCATAAAGATTGTTTTTTGCAGGACTTCAGAGATTCTGGTTATGCTTTTCTTTCTTTCCCTCTCATAGTCAGCTTTTAACTATAGTACTATTGAGATGTCATGTTCTGGACTTAATTCCTGCCCCAAAAAGCAGAGATGGTTAAAATTGTTCAATATTTCTGTGTTGTTCTACAGATAGGCATACAGCTTAGGAGGATGGCAGGATCTTGGGGAGAGGGTATCCTGTTCCCCACGTGCTGCTTTAAGAACAAGAACTGGTAACAGCTGTGGCCTTGAGGTCACACTTTCCAATGTACATTAGCATCTCGCTGCTACCAGATGTGTGTCATGGTATTCGTGGCCACCACTGTTCTCGTCTCCCCATGGATGAAATTCCTAGGAAATAATCAAAGCTTATACAGCTCAGCACACATTGAAGTTGGTGTTTTTAGCTAAGCAGTACACAAGCTTCTTTGTACAGACACAACTCCCATGTCAAGTGTGCATGAATTTTGGGGCGCTTATTTCTAGCGGTTGACTTGAAGGTGACCTGAGTCCTGTGGATGCTTTCAGTATCTCTGTTCTAGAGCAATCCTAACAAACACCTTGGCTTTCTGGTCATTTTGAGGGCCCGCTCTCTTTCGCACCTCCCAGTGGGCTAGGAGGGCAGGAGGGACAGCAGCACTGGAAGGAAGGTTGTTATTAAAATTGTACTTTGGAATTTAGGGAGGCTTAAACTTACTTTCCCTCCACCTACCACCCAGTGGAAAAAATCCATTGCCTTAGCTATTATTTGTGATATCTCCTTTTCAGTTCCCATAGCCAGCCTACGAATTTCTGCCTCTTGCCTCAACCAACTGGTCTAAAGCCACCACACAGAGCTATGGCATGAGCTTTTTTGTTTGACTGATGTGGCAGGGAAAGGGTGAGGGGAAAGTTGTCTTGGTTCTACCAGATGCTTAGCTAAATCGTTCAGCAGCTGGGAACAGCAAAACACTTGTGCTTGTACTTCAGTGTTGCCTGGGATGCTGTTAGTGTCTTTGTGAATTTAAATGTGGGAGGGGGGTTGTTTTATTGTGTTTGATGATAGCAAGAAAATTCAAAAGTGTTCCTCTGCTTATAGCATCTTACTCTTTGGACACAGCTTGGGTGCAGGTGTCTTCCCCAGAACCTTGTGGTGGGTTGAGGCCCAGACACGCCCTAAAGCTGCTCTGTCACTCCCTTCCTCAGCTGGACAGGGGAGAGAAGATACAACAAGAAGCTTAGGAGTTGAGTTAAGGGCAGGGAGAGATCATTCCACAATTAACATCATAGGTATAACAGATTCAAGATGGAATAAAATGCACCTAATTTATTACTTAATGAAAACAGAGTAGGGTAGTGAGAAATTAAACCAAATTTTAAAACACCTCACCTCTCCCCACCCCTCCCTTCTTTCTGGGATCAACTTAATTCCTGATTTCTCTCCCTCCTTGGCCCCACAGGCAGCACAGGGGGAGACAGGGAACAGGAATTCATCACAAGTTGTCTCTGTTGTTCCTTCCTTGTCAGGGGGAGAACTCCTCATGCTCTTCCGCTGCTCCATCGTGGGGTCCTACCCAGAGGAGACAGCTCTCCATGAACTGCTCCAACATGAGTTCTTCCTACAGGGCTTCAGCTCTTCAGAAACTGCCCCAATATGGTTTCCATGGGTGCAGACTTTCAGGCCCAGACTGCTCCAGCCTGGTCCCCCATGTGGTCACAAGTCCTGCCAGCAAACCTGCTCCCGTGTGGGCTCCTCTCTCCATGGGCTGCAGGTCCTGCCACTGGGTCACAACATCCTTCATGTGTCTCCAGCTGCTCCACCACGGACCTCCATGGGCCACAGGCGGACAACTTGCTCTGCCATGGTCTTCTCCATGGGCTGCCAGAGAATGTCTGCTCTGGTGCCTGGAGCACCTCCTCCCCCTCCTTCTTTACTGACCTTGATGTCTGCAAAGTTTCTTACATCTTCTCACTCCTCTCTCTGGAGGCAAAAAGTGGCTGCTCTGTCAGACTTGGGGAAAGCTTCTAGCAGCTCCTTGTAGAAGCCACCCATGCAGCCCCAGCCCTCCCCCCCATCTCCAAAACCTTGCCATGCAAACTCACAACACACCTGAAGAACCAAGCTTCACTTGGAGATAAGTGTTGTCCTTTCTTTGCCACTTGTCCTGTGAATTTCTGAGCAGATTTATTACAGTCTTGATCTTTAATTCATTATGAAAAAGGTTAACAGCAACCTTTGTGCTATCTTTTTGTTGTTTTATTTTTTTCCTTCCTCTTCTGGGTGGTGGAGGAAGGGTATCAGACACCAGAATGCAGCAGCAGGTCACAGTACTTGTTTATTCAGCTGCTTCCATTGTGTGTGGTGATGTGCAGCATCTGAAGTTCAGAAGACTTCTCTGTCTTCAGGTAACTTTTCTGCCTCTGTGGATGATAATTGCACCAAATCTTCAGGAGGTGGCTGTACCACTAGTTTTAAAATACTTCATTTAGAAGCCCAGGTTCTTTTGTTTGGTCGGTGTGGATAAGCTTAGGTGGCTTGTACTGCCTTCTGCTGACTTTATAGGAAGTGTTAGCACCTAGGTTGGATGAGTTGAACTCATCCTCATTCCTGTCTCTTGAGGATTTTTTTTTTAATGCCATCCATATTATCGATGGTTAGGAGTGGAGAGAGATTAATTGCTCTTGTGACTCAATTGTTGTAGTGCTTCATGTCTTCTATGTAGGACCGTCTGTCACTTGTGTGTGTTAGAGCCAAGTATAGATAAGTTGAAGGACGTTATTGTACCCTCCTGTGTTGTACCTGTACATTAGGAAGCACTACTTCTCTGAAAGGGTAGTCAGGCACAGGAATGCACTGCCCAGGGAGGTGGTGGAGTCACCAACCCTGGGGGTGTTCAAGGAAAGATTGGATGTTGTATTGAGGGACATGGTTTAGTGGGAGCTAGTAGTAATAGGTGAATGGTTGGACTGGATGATCTTTTAGGTCTTTTCCAACCTTGATAATCATGTGATTCTGTGATTCTGTGCAAAGCGTAGCACCTGTGGCAAGCGTGGAGCTGAATAAGAGCTACAAAGCTTTATCATATTTACTGCAGTAGTAAATGTTTCCCTGGTTTCTGTATAGAGTAGTCCTGGTTTTGGTGTTTATTGAGGATGTCCTTATGATCTACCTCTTACAGCTGTTTCCTTTCCTGCCCATGGATCCCCTGAACGTGGTTGAGTCATCTAACCTAAAATGCCAGATTTATTTTGTTAAGAAGTCATGTTGCTTTATTTCGTTTATATTTCTTTAAAATCTCCTTTCTTTTATTGTGTGGAATACCCTTGAAGGTAGAACAAAGCTGTAGGAAGGCTGGCCCTAGAGTACTGTACCCGTTCAGTGTTCTTTTGTCAATTATTTTTTACCCTCTGCCTTCATGCTTTCCAGTCTTCCCACCCATAAAGCTGCAAAACATCAAGATTTACTTTTGCAAATTCTCACCCCCAACTTTTTTTTAATTGTTTTGGTTTTGAGGACTTCATCTTGATTAAAACACTAATTTTGTCTCCTTACATAAGTTTAATTTACTGTGTTAATTCCACTGGTCATAAAAAGTTACTTTACATCCAGAGTACTTCCACTGTTTCCCTTTTGGTGGCAGTAGGTTATTGGGTTTATTAAATGGGATCCTTTGCAGCAGTGTTAGAGCATGCTGGTTCCCCTTTCTGCTGCAGAACAAACTGTACCTTGGCTAAATGACAACAAAAACTTAAGCATGAGCAGTCTAAATATTTTATTACATTTGATTTATAAGTATTTATTTTCACAAATACTGAGAGTTTCACCATCTGTAATAAATCTACTGCAGTGTTATTGATAAAATATTAATCAGAACCTACGTCAGTAATATGTGAGGACCAAGAGCTTGATATCCAACATCTAAGAACCACCCAGGCTCTATGTAGATGCTTTATAACATTCACTAGCCCTCTCCCATCAATTATTTTCGTTAAAAATCATGTTGATATTTGCACCAGATTTTCTACTGTCTGTCACATTTCATTTTCCTGCCATTCAGCCAGGAGGCTGGTGTTTCTGTTGTTACTTGTCTCTGCGGCGTATGTGCATCCCATCTTGAACCTATTTCTGTATTGTGAAATGCCATCTATTTCTAGTGATTACTGTTCTCCATGCTTTCAGAGAAAGTCTGTTGAATGAGGAATGTCTCTGGATCAAAATCTGATCTAAAGGGAGGAAAACTCAGTGCCACTACTGGATAAAACTGATTGGTGTGTAAAATGCTCCAGAGGAGCATCAGCAAACCATGGGTGCTGTATTGTGTGCTGTCCCCAAAAACTGTCACTCTTCCTCTAGGGACTGCAGTCTGTTCCCCATGAACTTACTGCTGTTACCTAGAGAGGAGGTCCCAAAGTACTACTGACCCTGCTTGAGGTGGAAGAGACTACTGTAGCCAAAGGGTGGTGGTCAATGGGTCTGTGTCCAGGTGGAGGCTGGTGACAAGCGGGGTCTCCCAGGGGTCTGTCTTGGGACTGGTGCTCTTTAACATCTTCATCAATGACATTGATGATGGAATTGAGTGCACCCTCAGCAAGTTTACGGATGACACCAAGCTGAGTGGTGTGGCTGACACAGCAGAAGGAAAGGAAGCCATCCAGAGGGATCCTGACAGGCTGGAAAGATGGGCCTGGGGGAACCTAATGAGGTTCAACACTGCCAAGTGTAAGGTGTTGCACTTGGGCCGGAAGAATCCCAGACACAGATACAGACTGGGAGAAGAGCTTCTTGAGAGTAGCCCTGCTGAGAAGGACTTGGGGATTCTGGTGGATGAGAAACTTAACATGAGCCAGCAGTGTGCTCTTGCAGCTCAGAAGGCCAATGGTATCCTGGGCTCCATCGGAAGAGGGGTGGCCAGCAGGGACAGGGAGGTGACTGTCCCTCTCTACTCTGCCCTCGTGAGGCCCCAGTCTGGAGTCCTGTGTCCACAGCTGGGGCCCCCAATACAAGAAAGATGTAGAACTGTTGGAGAGGGTTCAGAGGAGCCACAAAGATGATGAGAGGGCTGGAGCACCTCCCCTACGAAGAGAGGCAGAGGGAGCTGGGCTTGTTCAGCCTGGAGAAGAGAAGGCTGCAGGGGGACCTCATTGCAGCCTTCCAGTACCTGAAAGGAGCTTATAAGCAGGAGGGGGTTCAACTTTTTAAAAGGATAGACAATGGCAGGACAAGAGGGAATGGATTAAAACTATAGGAAGGAAGGTTTAGATTATATACTAGGGGGAAGTTTTTTACAGAAAAAGTGATGAGGTGCTGGAACAGGCTGCCCAGAGTAGTAGTGGATGCCCCGTCCCTGGAAGTGTTCAAGGCCAGGTTGGATGGGGCCCTGGGCAACCTTGTATAGTTCCAGGCCTGAGGTTGGTGTCTCTGCCTGTGGCAGGGGGGTTGGAGCTCTGTGGTCCTTGGGGTCCCTTCCAACCCATGCCATTCTATGATTCGTAGAAGGTGCCGGCCCTTAGGCGAGAAGTCACAGAATCACAGAATCATAGGGGTTGGAAGGGAACTCCAGAGATCATTGGGTTCAACCCCCCTGCCAAGTCAGAGCAGAAAAAGTTGTGGAAGATTTCTGCTGACAGCTACTGGTGGGAATGAAATTATTTCTTGCATTTTCTAATTTTTCTAACAAGGGAAGAGAGTTATCAATCTTCCCTCTCCTCAGATTCCTCCAGTGCACGGGCTGAGTCAGCAGCTCAAGCTTCTGCAAGGTTGAGAGACAGTACAGCCCAAGTCCAAAGATGGAGATGAAATAGTTTTTCAGAAGAGTTAATAGGAGAGACTATTTGCTTTCTGCCAGCTAGAATTGCAATTGTGTGCCTGCATTATCTAACTAAAAGGATAACTCTGTAAGAAATCTCATTCTTCTCAATTCAGGTCAAAGAAAAGTTACTTGTAGAGCGATATCAACAAGTACCGTGTCCATGCAAGGTGCCTCCTACCAAAATGTGTGTCCTGCATTGTGTTCTACCCTTGGCTCCAGCAAATGACTTTGCTTGTGAGCAATTGTGTGCATTATTGCACTAGGCAGAAATATACTAACAATAACTTTGCACAGAATGTGAGGGAGGATGGTGTGTCTACAGTGTTATAACTGGACATTCATGAGAAAATTATCATCTCATTTGATGTTTGCTTGGAACACCTAAATAACAATCCTACTCCTTTTTCCCTTGCTTTTTTTGGGGGTTTTGTTCTTTGTAAATTTAGAAAGAAAACCCCAGCACTGTCATATAGTTCGCTAGTTGGGACACAGCTGGATTGCCACCTCTACTTGTCCGGTGTTTCAGCGTACGTTCTCTCAGTCTGTAAGCCTGCAGTTCCTGCTGCTTTGAATTTTTTACCCTGTTTCAGCATTGGCTTAGGGGAGGATAGAAGACTAAAGTAGCATCTGCTGTATTATGGTGATGAATATGTTTGTGGGCACTGCCCCAAAGTATTCTTATTAGTGCTCCCAGTATGAGTTGTTGTTTTAGATTCTGGGGGGCAGGGCTGTGGGGTCAGTTTAGATAGGGGCTGGCGCAGCCGGTACTTGTAGAAATAACATAAAGCACAGGGGGAAGGTTCTTCAGAGGAGTAAATTGGAGAGGGAGGTTGGCTGAAGGATGTTACATGGTTGAGGAATGTAGGCAGGAGTTGAAAGATCAGTGCTTTGCTGCTGAGAAGAATTTATTGCTTGTTTGCATGTTGTAGTTTTGTGTGGCTGGGTTCTGGCGGAGAAGGGGGGCTGTGTGGGTGGCTTCTGCAAGAAGCTCTCTGCAGGCCTCAGAGTAAACACCAGCCAACTCAAGGCCGGAGTCATTGCTGACTGAGGCCAAGCCCATCAGCTTGGTCACAACGCCTCTGGGAATCATATTTAGGAGAGAAAAACCCACAAGCAGCTATATTATGCCACCAGAGAAAGGAATGAGAATATGCAAGAAACTGTGCAGACACCAAGGACAGGGAGGGCTGGGGAGGAGGCACCCCAGATGCCAGAGAGAAAGATGCCCCTGCAGCCCATGGAGAAACCCATGGTGGAGCGGGTGTCCCCCCCACAGCCCATGGAAAAGGCCGAGACCCCACCTGCAGCCTGTGGAGAGGCCCCACACTGGAGCAGGTGGAGACAAACAGCAGATGCTATGACCTGCATTGGAGCAAGCCCCTGCCAGCTCTTGCAGCCTGTGGAGAGAGAGACAGATATGAGAGAGGGAGAGATCCATGCCAAAGCAGGTTTGTTGGGGGGGTGCTTGTGACCCCATGGAGTACCAGGCTGGAGCAGTCTGTGCCTGAGAGACTGAGAGACATTCTGTGGTTTAGGACTGCCTGCCATAGCAGTGACCCACGCTGGGGCAGCTGGTGAAGAGCTGAAGCCCCATGGGAAAGGACTCAGTGCTGGAAGAAATGCCTCCTTCCTCCCCCTTCCCCGCTAGGAAGTCATGAAGAACTGACCAAAACCCCCATTCCCTGCACCACGATGGGAGGGGAAGAAGAGAGCGAGATTATGACTAAAGTGGAGTCTGCTAAGAAGGGAGGGGTGGGGGAAGGTGCTTTAAGATCTGGTTGCCCTTCTCATTATCTGACTCTGGTGTCACTGTGTGTGCAGGGTAGCATAATAAATTAGAGTTTTCTTTCCTTTATTCTGTGTTCAGTCTGTTTTGCCCATGACACCAATTGCAGACTGATCTCTCCCTGTCTTTATCTCAAATCCTAAGCCTCTCAATATATATTTTCTCCTGTCCAGCTGAAGAGGGGAGTGATAGACCAACTTTGGTGGGCATCTGGCCTCCTGCCAGGGCCAAATGGCCACAACGTGTCATCTGCAAAGAACAACATACCTGCATTATTCTGGATTTTTTTAAAAATACTTATTCTTTTGTAATTTCTACAGTTGCAAAACTCGGTGTTTGTGTTAAGTCAAAGCCTTTTGTGTTTGCAATACAGTTTTCATTGCTATTTTAATTATTGAAGTTTAGAAGGCAGTTTTTTTGCGGGTTGCTGTGGGGTGTGGACATGATGGTGTCCTGCACTGTGGGCAGATCCGTGTCAATTCGGCTGTCATTTAAACAACAGGGTGTAAGCAAGGATTCCCATCCACACCCCTGTGTTACAAATCTCCTGCTCCTGAGTGAGTATGAGCACAGCACCTGAAGCCAGGCAGAAGCAGGAGAGCTCCCTCTATTACAGCGTAGTTCAATTCACAGGCGGTATTTTCTATATGGCAAGCATGAGGCAGAGGTGAGAGGTCATTGTCTAATGAGGCCAATCCAAGATTTAATTTGAGATTGTAAAATGCCAATGTGCTGTAACTTTGCCACTTCAAGGAAAATGGCTTACCTCATGTTTAGTGGTTTGCTCTATCTTCTGTGTCATTACTTTTTTCATGTTCTTATCTACGAAAAGCGGTAAATTAAAAGAAGTCAACCTTGCGTCATTGATGCATAATAGGTTTGGTAAGCGCTATTGCACAGACAAGGAGCAAGTCAGTCTCTCTTTTTACTCAATTACAGCACTGTTTACGTTTCTGCAATTACAGAGCTAGTTGCTTTGTCCCAGTTGCTGAGGTGGGGGCTGCCCTACCTGTTATGTCTGGAGCAGACGGGTCAGTACCAGCTCTTCATGTTTGTAATGACTCTGCATTATATCTTAGTTTTAAAAGGCTCTAGTGAAAAATGTGCTAATTGTCTGTTAATGGACTTCCAGAACTGAGTACTGCTGGGAAAGCTGGATTCCTTCGCGGTTGTGATGTGATTATGTCTTGTTGGTTGCCCTTTTCCCATCCAAGTGTGTGGTTCAACTTGTTGCATTTGTAGGACTTCTGCCAGTAGCATTTCCATCCTTAGTAACACTAGGAGTTTTGGATGTGCTCTTTATCTCTAAAAAATAAAAATAACCCCCAAACCAAAACCACACAGGTATGATTAGCATAAATCACTTGTATATGTGCGTGTGATTAGCCTATGTTGTGTGTATGTATGCATGCATGGAAAGGCAAGTGTTGCTGATTATGCTGAAATTCATTAGTTCAATCTGATCCCTGCAGTGTTTCTCTTGACCTTAACAAGAGTATCCTCTGGTTGAAGACTCTGGAGTCAGATCTTGCCTTTGAAGTTCATTACTACAAATTAAATGCTTCTACTGTACTTAATTAGTATTCATCAAGTGCATACTGTATAGAGTGTATTTGAAAAGGGGAAAAAGAGTCCCTTAGGCTTCACATGTAGTTTCATGCCTTTTATTTCAGTACTACTAATGCTCCATTCCCTGTTCCCCAAAGGGTGGGGGAAATGCAGCAGGCAGCAGTGAAATTCCTTAGGTACCATCATCAGCACGAGATTTTTCTGGACTTGTGTGAGTTGTCTTTCCTCTTTGATTGCAGCCTTTTTTTAATGTGATACATAAAGAAGGACTAAAGAGAGAGGCAGTATACTGAAAAGGCATTCTTTAGTATATGATGCTTTTAAAATTGTATGTTACAACTGGTGTGAAGGGAGATCAGTGCTTGCTTGCTCTGGGAGAGTACTGTTGTGGGAGATGGAGTAAACATTCTGATTCTAAAATTCCTTGTCACAGGTGAGGCTGCCAAACAGCTGAACAGGTAATAGACTTCTTTTTTCAAATATGCTTTTTTTTTTTCATTGCAAGCAGAGATTAATGTTGTTAGGGCAAGAGACTAACTGATGGATCTTTTACACTGGGGTGAGCACTGGCTCCTCAGCTAACGTGTACATCCTCATTTTACAGAAAGTTCAGAGCAAGGAAAGAAACAGAAAGATCTGTTAATGCTCTGAATAACCAACACCTAATCAAAGATGCAGACACAGGGCA
Source organism: Gallinula chloropus (assembly GCF_964237585.1). Taxonomy (NCBI): domain Eukaryota; kingdom Metazoa; phylum Chordata; class Aves; order Gruiformes; family Rallidae; genus Gallinula; species Gallinula chloropus. The sequence goes on from NC_140087.1 coordinate 66,926,074, forward strand.
TTCACAGGAGCCACTGAAGTTCACAGCTGGTGTATGAAAAGGAAATTTGGATAACACTTACAAATCAATGCTTTTACAAGCTGAGCACCTTCCGTTGCAGTAATGCTTAGCAGCTACAGTCTCAGTATGACATACAGTTGTTTTTCTGCTGTACTGGTTTGTAGCAACTGAATGCAGTATATTCAACTACTTGGTTTGTTGTTTTGTTGTTCGGTTTGGTTTTTTTTTTTTTTTGTTTGTTTGTTTTTTTTAAAGCTTGCAATACCAAAAACTTACACTGGTGAAAATGGTGTCTGGGTAGAATTACTCCATTTTGTGGCTTGTACTGTCTAGATTTTTCCAGTCTGGTGACTTAAGTATGATGGAGCCTTGAACTCTTCAACATGTTCGCACAAAGTTGATTTCTGAAATAATTTAACCCTTCTCAAAATGACCCCTTTAGTAGCACAGAATGCCAGGCGGTACCATTGTTGCATAAAGTCTTTTTTTGCTTTAGTCATTTAGCCCTGTGGGGCAGGAGTTGCAGGTGAGAACCCCTGGCAACTTGAGCTGTAGTGTGGATGGCTGGTCTGGTTCTCTGTGATCATCCGTGAGCAGGAAGAATTGGCTGCAACTTCCTGAGGGGACTCCAAGCCTATCCGTAGATGGCTTTAGATTGGCTTTAGAACAAGGCAAAGTGACTCTTTTAAAGCAGAGCCTAAAATATCCCTTTAAAATTTGTTTATCAATATAAATGCACGCTTTCACACAGTGACTTAAAAAATAAAAATAAGCCAAAACTGATGGGAGCATGGTTGGCCTCCATTGTGAAGGATTAGGAGTTCATTATTGGATAAACCAAACTGTTGTGTTGGTGGGGTTTTTTTTGGGGGGGGTATTTTTGTTATGCATTCTGAACACCTGAAGCTTAAGCACAATAGGGTTTCCATAATTGTGTTCCATTGTACATACTTGTCATGTAACATCAAATCCTGATGCAGCACATGATTTACACGAAGGCTGTTGCTGCTAAAGATTCCCGTTGCCCGTTGCGTAGCCCTGCCCCTGTGCTAGGTAATGCTGATGCAAACAATGTGTGACCGTCAGAAAGGCAGAAGCGTAACTGAAAGATCATTAGTCTGACCAACGGAGGCTGAAGGACTGCTGAAGGCTGCCAGAGTAGGAGGAAACTATGGGAAAGGTTATTCCAACAGAGTGGGTGGGATCATAACCGCTGACCCATAGACCACCCACTCTAATTCCATCACAATTTGAAAGAATGATTGAGCATGTGTGCTGATTTACATAGGAAGCAAGGGATTTCTAGCCAGTCATAGTTACGTAGTAGAAATGTGGATATGTTAATAAGTTTATGACTAACCACTGGTTTGGAGTTTCAGGGTGATGTCACAGGCACCCATATCTGTGCCAAGGTGCTAGAATATACCTTTGCTCTGTGTTTATTGGCATGTTGTACACCAGGTGAACAAACCCCCAGTTGTGGGACAACAGTCATACACTTAATAGTCATAAACTTAATAGTACAAATCGTACAGGAGAACCAAATCATCCTATACTTTATAATTTGTCCTAATGCCCATATTTGTATGTATGTGTTCCGGTGCTCAAGAGAGAGGTTATAGAGGGTACGTACCATGAGGCACCTGCACAACCACAGAGAGGATGTGATGAAGTGGAGTGGGAAAGCCTATCTCAACCTTACGGGTATGTGTACCTGAGTTGTAAGGTAAAACAGTCACACAAAGGGATTCTTCCAGGAAAAATGCTGCTCCAGTTTCCAGTCCCCCAGATTGACTGGAAGGCCTACTTGTACGACTCTGTTGAAGGATCCTCTAAGTCCTTTTTGCAAGAAGAGACAAGCAAATATGATGAGCAGGATTAGAGAAGTCCTGCCTCCAGCGGAGAGGGACAAGTGGGTTTATGGGACTGTGTTGATCTGATAGTCTGGCATGTCAGATCTACAATAGTATAAGGTTTGAGTGGACACTGGTGCATGGTGTACCCTAATGCCATTGAGCCTTGAAGGGGTAGAAGCCATCTGTATTTCTGGAGTGACAGGGGGATCCTAACAGTTGACTCTACTGGGGGCTGAGGTGAGCCTAGCTGGGAATGACTCACCCCATTGTGACTGGCCCAGAGGCTCCATGCATCCTTGGCACAGACAACCTCTGGAAGAGGGTATTTCATGGACCCCAAAGGGTACTGATGGGCTTTTGGTATAGCTGCCTCGGAGATGGGAGAAACTGAACAGTTGTCCACTTTGCCTGGTCTCTTGGAGGGTCTTTCTGTTGTGGGTTGCTGAGGATCAAAGAACAACAGGTGCCAGTCGCTACCACAGCAGTGCACTGGCAGCAATACCGCGCTAACCAAGACTTCCTGATTCCCATGTGGAAGCCAATTCATCAACTGGAGAGTTGGGGAGTGATCAGCAGAACCTGTTCACCCTTTAAATGTCCCATGTGGCTGGTGTGAAAGTCCAGTGGAGAGTGGAGGTTGACAGCAGACTCATGGCCTGAATGAAGTCATCAGCAATGACTGCTGCTCTGCTGGACCTGCTGGAACTTCAGTATGAAATGGAGTCAGAGTCACCCAAGTGGTACACCACAGTTGATATTACTAGTGCATTTTTCTCAGTCCCGTTGGTGACAGAGTGCTTTCCCTTGGAGAGGTGTCCAGTACACCTTGAATGGACTGCCCTGGGGTGGAAACACAGTCGTCGTCCCCATTTGCCATGGACTGATCCAGACTGTAGTGCAAAAGGGTAAAGCCTCAGAGCACCTACATTGTATTGAGGACATCATCATATGGGACAGCACAACAGCAGAAGTTTCTGAGAAAAGGAAGAAAATATTCCAAATTCTTCTGGAGGTTTATTTGGCCATAAACCAAAGGAAGGTCAAGGGACCTGCACAGGAGGTTCAGATTTTTAGGAAGAAAATTGGCCCTTGCAGCAGTCTGGACAGGGCCAGAGGGGAGAATGGCCCTACCTGGAGTCTCTGGTAGAAGGCACCAGGGGAGACTCAAGGTCAACCCCTGGAGTTTTGGAGTCGGGGCTACCCCTGGAGTTTTGGAGTCGGGGCTACAGAGTGTCTGAGTCCCACTACACCTCAGCTGTAAAGGAGATAACTGGCAGCATATGAAGGGGTTTGAACAGCTTCAGAAGTGCTTGGAACTGAAACCCAGCTCCTTCTGGCGCCCCAACTGCTGGTGCTGGGCTGAATGCACAAAGGGAGGGTCCCTTACCCATCATTGTACCACAATGGGAACAACAGTTGGCAGTGCAGAAGGCAAACCCATCTGGGCTGCTCTGTTGGGGCAAGATATTGCTGCCCTGCTAGAGAAACTGGTTTTAAAAGTATATCGTGTAGGTGCCCACATACCGGAGTCGGGCCACTGAGGAACATCCAAACAACCAGTAAGTGGATAAGGCTGCTGGATTGAAGTGGCTCAGGTAGATCTAGACTAGCAATGTAAGGGTGAATTTTTCATAGCTTGATGAGTCCATGACACTTCAAGCCAAGTGGTTAAAGCCTCCGTGTTATTGAGTACGGTGAAGTATAAATATGGCAATGCCTGGCAGATAGATTACATCAGACTCCCATGAACCCTCCCAAGGCAAGCAGTATGAGCTTACAATGTTGGAAGCAACCACCGGATGGTCGGAAGCATATCCTGTGTCCCATGCCACTGCCCAGAACTCTATGCTGGGACTTGAAAAGCAAGTCCTATGGTGACGTGGCGCTCCAGAAAGAATTGAGTCAGAGGATGAGTACTCATTTCTGGTACAATGTCATTGACACCTGGGCCAGAGAACACGGCATTGAGTGGGTGTACCGCATGCCTGATCATGTAGCAGCCTCTGGGAAAATGGAATGATTCAGTGTGCTACTAAAGACAGTGAGAGCAGTGGGTGGTGGGACCTTCAAATGTTTGGATGCACATTTAGCAAAGGCCACTTGGTTAGCTAGCTCTAGGGGAGTACTGCATACTGTAGGAGGACATAGTTCCCATTGTGCATATGAAGAGTATGTTGGGGTTATCCCTGCTTTAGGCAAAGGCAGGCCCATCTGTGCACCAGTACCTGAGTGCACTTGATGGATGAAGGGAAAGAATGGGAAGTCCAATGTGTACCCCAGTGGGATCTGATTTTGTGTGAGAATGGCCAGTAAATTAAATCATGTGATGTTAATTGCCAAATGACATACAAGGATAGGTTATCAGTGCTACATTTGCTATATGTTGTATCAATGGTATTACAGTAAGAATCACCCAAATTAATGAATGGTCTGATGATGGAACTACAACTGGCCTCAGCAACCAGCACCCAATGACTTCCTCAAAATCAACACCTTCAGCCCGCAGACTGCAAGCATAGACAATGCCAAATACACCAGTCGTGAGCTCTGGATCTAGCGTGGAACAGTCCAATAGCACACATCACCACTTCTGCCCTGAGAGACTGTTATGACTGAGGGAGCCCTAAGTGGCAGACTGAATAAACTCAACAGACATTTAGAGGGATGGCATATAGATGAAGGGAATGATATCTCTGTGTATAGAGCCAAGACAACTTTCCCCTCGCCCTTTCCCTGCTGCATCGGTCAAACAAAAGATCTCATGCCATAGCTCTGCATGGTGTCTTTAGACCAGTTGGTTGATGAAGGAGGCTGGTTGTTTTGTAGGCTGGCTGTGAGAACTGAAAAGGAGGTATCACAAATAATAGATAGGGTAATGGATTTTTCCACTGGGTAGGTGGAGGGAAAGGAAAAATCACAGTAGCGTTTCGCTTATAAAGATGATGGTGGCTTTGGGAATATGTTTGGTTTTACCCCTCTAATTCTTTAGTATCTTTTGTATTTACTTCATAACAATGCTGTTTATTTATGATTCCATGTAAGTAAAAAGAGATTGTAACAGAATCTCACTAAATGAAGCCATAAAATGTGCTGTGCTAAGCAAATGTGAATTAACAGCCAACGTGCCCAGTTTCTAGACTTAAAATAAGTGTTTTTTATAATTGTTTAAAAAAATATTACTTGATTTTGCATATGCTGATTTATTTCTGAAAGCATGTTTTTCATACCTCTCCCCTAACAATACGAAGCAGCAACACAAATACAGTTGGAGTAAAATTCTGTGATTTTTTCCAAGTAAGGTTAAATTGGTTTTTTGATCTCTGACAGAAGATACCTTACTCAACTTGGTGGGTAGTTTTTTCTTTCTCTTCTTCACAGTCTCTACAAAGCATGATGCAAGGATTACAAAACATGTGATGATACACACGCATTGAAGTAGTATCTATGCAAAAGGCAAGCAAGCAACAGACATTTTTGCGCCTGGTCTGACATTTACACATGGCTTTGTGTCTCCAGACTATTGCATCAGCTGTGCCGTGCTGTTCTTTTATACTTTCTGCTATTTCTGGTTCAAGTGTAGCTTATATTCTGTTCTAACGAGCTGTATGTATGAGCACCCTTTATTTTTTTACATGGTCAAATATAGTACAAATATTTTATAAATTTGACTTAGTCGTGCTTTCTTTTGCATTTTTTGTGAAACTAATTTTTAACTTTCTGAAGTGAATATAACCTGTTATTCCCTCTTTCTGCAGAAGAAATGGCACATTTGGGCACTGTGCTCTTATTTTAGTAGATGGTTACATATAAATATGGTGCTCACGTGTGTTTATAAGATGCATATGCACCCATGCAGATATAAGAGATGTCAGAAACAAGTGCCCTTCCAATGCCATTCAGTGACATAATTTTTAAACATTGCCTTGGATGAAGATGATAAGCTGTGGTTCTGCACCAGGTTGGGGTCTTGCAGTGGGCCCTATAGTTTGCTTTTCAGCATTACACGTGAGATGCATGGGTTGCCTAAGCTGTTCTTCGCTGATGAGCGCTCAAGAGGCTAGATGTTGTTGTGCTGCTTCAGACCTCCTGAGACCTCTAAGATGATCTTCTCCCAAGGACTCTAAGGAGCTGCTGATGCAACTTTGCAGAAGGACTCTTCCCCCAGCAGTTACTAGATGTGTCTCTTTGTACGTGATGAGTACCTCTGTGTGTGCCTCTATTTTCCATCCATTGTACGAAGCCTCCTGCAAAAGAGAGGGATCCAGCTCTTGCTTGTTGTGAACCAGGTTAGAAGAGCGTCAGTTGCTCCTTGCTTGGCAGGGAGAGTGCGTTTGTTAACAGGGTTTGGTTTATGACACGTCAGTAAGTCGACAACAAATCTTGTCATGAAACGAAAGCACTAGAGAAACTTTCCAGTTCACATGGACAAACGGTAGGGAGTATGGTGAGCACAAGTATCCGCCCTTTTTACCAAAAGCCAAAGAAACACCATGGGAAAAATGAATTCTTTTTCATGGCATGGGCTGCGCTGTCTTGGAGCGTTTGAGTGATGAAGTTTTTAGCTGTCTGGGCCTGTGATGATGAAAACCCAGGTTTTCGGTGGAGCTGTGTGTGTCTGCAAGCTCTGCAAACCACAGTCGTGCACCTGCAGCTCTCGAGGGCAGTGCACGTTGTCTGTGGAGGCATGGGGGTCTGCAGTTGTTCCTACAAGCTTGCTGTAAAATCTGATTACTTGGCCAGCTCTGCTAAGTGTCTTGGTCAGGAGCCTAACCTGATAGAAACAGAGAACCCAATGGAGTCATTAAAGTAGTTATTAATATTTAATCCGATTCCGTTGGACAATACTTTCAGATTGATACTTTGTTCCATTAAGTCTTTATAGCCTTTTTTCCCACCCTCTTTGCCCCAAAATAACCCATTTATTAGATTTAGTTCTAAGAGCACTTTTGATACAGAAAAAGGTACTTAAATCTTTATGGGAAAACAAGGGATGTTTTCTTCCAAGCTCCCTGTTTTGTGATTTGCTCCTGACCCAGTGTTGTTTTCCAGCACCAGTGGGAAAGCAGGGAACTTCACAGGGCAGTTGTGATTCTTACGGTGAAGAGCTCTCCTCATAATGGCTTAGCCTTTAACAACCACCATGGCTGCTACTGGTTTGGGAAATGTGTTTTATGTTTCACCATGCTGACAGGAGGGAACCTGCCGGCTGGTATCCTGAGACTGGAAGCTTACCTCTTGCCTGTCAAACCTGTCAACGTGTAACAGGAGTTGTCAAAATAGGTGATGAATGACCAGATGATAAAGCACTCTTGCTTGCTTCCCTTGAAACTGTGTAGTCTGTGAACTTGTCTCCTTGTCTTGCTGATCTCTTTGCTGCTGTGAAATGTGTCTGGAGGGTTATAGGCTAAGGTAGTGATGCTCTGCAGTGTGAGCCTGGTTCAGGAGTGTGGGAACCCTTCTCCTTCCAGGTAGGAAAATGTAACTCTAGCTGTTGCCCAGGATAGTACAGATAATATACAGTAGTGTGGTGAAAGGAAGGGAAGCAGAGCCTGGAGTCAGAACTTGGCTTCAAATCAGAGTATGTGGCAAGATGTCATACAGTTGAGGGCTGTATTTCATGTTGTTCACTGCTGGAGCCTCTGTGCTTTGTGATAAAGGAAGCTGATGTCCAAATGTAAACTGGGGGGGGGGGGGGGAGAGAAATTAGCTGAGCTAATAGTTAAATTTTCAGAGTCAAACAGTTAAGATACAATGACTAAAAATGCAAATCAATTCATGATGCTAATTTAATTTTCTGTGCTTGATTCATAATAAAGTAAATTTGCATTTTGCCTGATTTCACTGACAGGATTGCTGCCTGCAAAGAGCTACGGGAAGCTCTGGTAACCTCTGCACCATTGTTGTACACTGGGCAAGGCTACAACTTCTTTTTTTCAATGTGCCTTCAAAAAATGAGCTGTTTCAACTTCTATTTTTAACTCTCCTAAGTGCAATGAGATTAAACATGCGGCAGTAGTCTGCAGTAGCAAGTAGTTTTCCCAGAATGGTTGTAGAAACCTGGAAAACACAGTTCTCATTTATTTTATTGTGAGAGATCAGAGGAGCAGAGAAAACGCCAGCCACATGGTCTCTTAAGGGAATAACAGGTCACATCACCAATTCAGGGACTATCCCTGTGTTTTTCTCTCTCTCGCTCTCCCTCTCTCCCCCCACTCCTAATAGTCCCACCTTTGGGTTTTTTAAATTATTTTTCTTTTTCATCGACCATCTGGTATTTATTGTGCCCTATCTGGATTTCTCTCTGGTTTTTATTTTTATTTTCCTCTCCATCTTTAGCAATACTGCATTAAATGGTTTCCATCTGTCACCAGTTCCTGTTGCTGACTCCAGTGCATTCAGTTGGACTGAAGAAGAAACTTTTAGCCTGAACAACATAACCTGTGAAGACTTAGATGGTCTTTAAACAAGCAGCTTGCTTCTACTGAAGCGCAATTCAGGGAGCACACGTGCATGCATATTCATTTTGAAAAAGGTTGAACCTGTCAAACTTGTCTGTAACAGGGCTGTGTGTTTAAAAACTACTGGAAATACGACATTTCTTTGCCTCCACCCCAAGTAAAACACTCTCTGAACCATAGCGAAGAATTTGTCTCAGGAGTTTTCTCAAAGCTATCAGAGAAAACTGGTAGCAAGCCTTGGATTTTTTCCCTGTAATTCAGTTGAGTACAGGCCAGGATAGACAATTTATATTTTTAATTTTAACATATTTTTTAAACCTCCTGTTGGACTCTTTCAGTTGCAAGAGTATCTGCTATTAATAGAATGTTTCCTTGGTTTTTTGGTTCCCTGTTTTATGTCCCTGTAGCCAAACCCAATGCCCATCTGTGTCTTCTGAGAGGCGCCTTTTTTTTTTCTTGTACATATCTTCCTCTTTCTATTTTAAATAAACTAGTTTGGAAACTAGTATTCAGGAATGGGGTGGTGCTGCTTCTTTATATTTATTCCTTAAAATCCAGGCTTTTACTATCTGTTCATAATCTGAGTATGCAGGCAGGCAACATTTGGAGACCGAGCTATGACTAACTTTACTAGTGGGTGGGCTTGTTCTGGGTTTGATATTTATTTGTTATTCTTCTGTAAGTGGTATCAAGCCTAGACAGAGTCTTTAAGTAGCTCCAGAGAGAGTAATCCAAATGATTCTCAGTTTTCTTTCATCTAAAGATGTTTCTTAGGATGGTGCTGGGATGAGGAAGCCCCTTGTTTGAGCAGGAAGTACCATCTGACCATGGGAGTGAGGTTCAGGTTGCCGCTTGTCTGAGGGCTGCCTATTTTGACCAACCTTTCAACCCTTTTTGTCATCAAATGAGTCTTAATACCACAGAAAAATGACACCACCTGCAAATAAATTTAGGAACTGGGAATTTAGGGAATTATGCATTCATATGTGGTAACTTCTAGTGGACACGCTGACTAACGGTAGAGACAGACTGGAGAAAAAATGTGGTGGGCCCTTTGGATGCTTTCTAAAACTAATGCTGAGATTCTTTTGCATTCAGTTGTAACTTAAGGCAAAAATAACCATAGTTCAACTTTATGTTCAAATGAAAAAGTAAGTTTAGCAGAGAATGTTGGGTTTGGTGATAACTTGTATGCAACAAAAAGGAAAAAAAGATTGGGGTTTGGGGGTTTCTGCTTGGTAGAACCTGGGAAACGTTGGGGGAGAAAATGGAGGAGTCAGTCAAGAAGTGTGGAAGCAACCCACTGCAAAGAGTGCACATCTTCCTTGTGCACGTTTGGCAAGTCTGGGTGGAATCAAGCTTAATAAGATTGGAAATGCAGGAAGGATGTAATTTTGCCTAAAACTCATCATGCACACAGCGATTTTCCATCTGTGTTAGCAGTTAAGTAATTCTCTTCTTTTTTTTTGCTGCTGTGTGTTGTGAGTTCTCCTGTCCAAGAAGAAAGTTTGATGAAAACCAGAAAAACTCAAAAATGAATGTCCATTGACCTGGTTAGTGTCTCCTCAACAATGAATCAAAAGATTGAACTAAGAAACAGGTGTTGCAGAAGACCTGCTACACACTAGAAAAAAAACCCAAAAAACAACCTACAGGTTTTAAATAACAGACAAGCTGTTATCCTCTTAATGATTCACACGGTTCTTCTCTGTGAGCAAACAGTTTCATTTCACGTTTGGATGTGTATTACAGCTCAGTAAGAAGCAAACTAAAATAATATTGGGAAGTGGTATGGAGCTTGAATAACATAAATTTATGTGATTGCCCATGAATTAGGTGAAGACTGAAGGATTAGTTAATTTTTTTCTACTTTGATGTAGAAATACAAAATGTATTGTTAAGGTCACTTGTGATTTCTGGCTTAGAAATTTGCAGGGGGCATAGAAGCCTTTAGCTTTGGGGCTTTTTCTGAAAGATGGATCACCATTTTCAAGTGCAGACAAGCAGGCTGTTGCATCTAATTTTATCTTAATTCCCATTCTCAGGAGAGCTCTTGGACTTTAATAAACAGTGTTTGTGAGGCACAACCTTCCAACTAGTTGAAAACCTCCGCTTTCTCCAGAAACGTGGGAAAGTCTACTGGACTAATATCCAGGGAACATCTATGGGAACAGCTGATCTATTACAGGACTGGCTATCTCAGCAGCCCTTGGGAGAGAGTCTGGTTAGTACATGCTTATGATGAAGACCCAGAAACCACAGGGTTGCAGAGATGTTCTCAAATTCCTCCTGTCTAAAGCTACTATTTGCAAAAGAACATGCTGAGCTAACTTTGGCAAATAGCTTAGTGTCACTGGCACCTGCGTGTCTCATCATGCTAAACGATGATGAGAACCACTTCTGTGCCTCCCCTGCTCTCCCAGGGTTGCCTTTCTTTATAGATAAGGAGGAAGAAGCTACATGCAGCAGACACCCCTTATTTACTCCAAACCCAGTAAAGTTTTTTTTTCTAAGGATGGTAAATGGAAGAAATGCATAGTATCCTGACATTAACAGGAATGGCTTTGTGTGATCCAAGCTCCCTTGGCACATTCCTGCTGTCTGTGGCTGGTCCCTTCTCTCCACACATGTGCTCCAGGGGGCGAGAAATGGTTTTTAAGGTTGTCTTTCTTTCATGTGAATTTCCAGGGCTGTCATACAAGAATAGCCTCTCATCCCCGCCTGCTGAAAACCTGAAGAGGAGAGTTCATTAGTCCAGTGTACGGCACTGAATTATTTGTTAATCTGAGCTTGTGATTTCTTTGTGCTTCAAGCTGGCAGCAGCCTGCAATTTTGAGGGTCAGCTGGAGAAAATGCCTACACACGCTGGCATGGCCAGCTCTTGGAGCTCTTCCATAATGGCTGACAAGTAACCTTTTATTTCTGGAAATGAAGTGTGTTCTTTTTTTCCCAGTAGGTTTTACTGATTGTTGTTTCTCACTAGTACTGCGTGCTTGTCAGGCTTTATTTCTCAGAAGAGATAATGAGTTTAAGTCTGTTTTCCTGTTCTGTGTACCAAGGCACATGTTTAATGGATCTAATTAAGCCAATACAAAACTCTCCAGATTATCAAATACTGTTCTATTAAGGAAATAGTATTTGGAGTCATATTTTAATTGGCTGAATTATATTTGAAGATACAGTGGGTATGTGGTGAAGGTGAAGGAAGAGTCAGTATGGCCAAAACTGTTTCTTGTTGTTTACAAGCACCTGTCCAGCCTCTGGTAAGAAAGGTGTAGCCAGGTGCTGAAGGTGAAATTTGTGTGGTTGTAGAATGATGTGCTGTCCATAAGCTGTGCTTCTTGGGGGCAGGGACAAGACATGACAAAGATTTAACAAAGTGAAAAAGATTTAGCAAATCTCAGAATACATAATGTGAGGGAACTTGCCATATCTAATGGTGTTCTCTTACAGACTTTAGTGATGCAAACAGGCTTTTTTTCACTTAGTCACTTAAGTGAATAGTCATAGTAATGTAAATAAAATTACTCAGCGACATAGAGCAGCTGTGATTTTGTACACTCTTAGAAAACTTCTGTTAGTTGAAGATCTTTGTGTTGAAATGCTAAACAATTTGTGATTACCAGTAGAAACTGGAATTAGGTCCTATATAACTTATTTTCTCATATCATACTTTTGATGCAGCACTTGTTGACAAGCTGTAGAACTGCACAGAGACAGGACAGGCTGTAAATAAAAAGGGGGCTGTGATAATACATTGCTCCAGTGTGGTTATGGATGACTGTGGAAGAGGTGAGATGGGAAACCACTAAGGCAGGATTTCCATTTGCACGCCCTTGGCTTAGAATGTAAAGTCTATATAATATAATGATGTGTGCCACTGGTGGTACAGTGACTCAAGTTACTGCAGTAGATCCTGCTCTTTTCAGGTCTGCCTGGACTAAGTAATTGGCAATAATGAGATGTATCCCTCTTGGACCAATGCTGACAGTGATTCAGTTGTAATTGCTGATGGATAAAATAGGTTTCAGCACCTTAAAGTACTGAGAAGTTTCTGGTAATGATGCTAAAATATGCATGTATTATTCCAGCAGTGAAACTATCTTCTTCACTGCTGCGGGAGCTGGACAGTGGCTGGTCATTGTCCTGGTGGAGATAAATGCTCATCCGAAGCTCCCAGGATTTAAAAGCGTGAGAAGACCATCTGCAAGCAGATACATTTTATCTGTGTAGCTGTAAGTACAGAAGGTCCATTCATGTTTTAACTTTAATTCTTAGAAATATCAATAAGGTGCATTCACTGTAACTTGATATGCTATGCAATAAATGAACATTGTTAGGATTTGTTTGCAATGCTGTACAGAATATGACTAGAAATACATTTTTTTACCAAGGTAAATTAAAACATTTCCTTAAGTTTAAAAAAAACTCCAAAATTTGACTGTGGTCATTTATATGAGCAACAGAGTAGAACAAGTTGCATGTTTCTGCAATTACAGAGACAGATCAGCAAAAGATCTTAATTGTCCTCTCATTCTTTGTAACTGACACGGTTTTCCTGACCATAACAAAATGTTTCCAAGTTAAGATGAAAATGATATTGAAATGAGCTGCTGTTCTTCTGTGACTTAAAACCCCATCTAACTCTGGTGGGTTTTGTTGAGGAATTTCAAAGAAAATGTGTCTTCATTAATATCTTCATGCAGCCGTACTGAGGTATAACTCATCGATTGCTTGTACCTGCTTCTAATTGATTTTTTTTGAATGATTCAAAAAGGGCATTCGTATGTAGTACCCCTGTTTCCAAGCTGAATGGTGGACTATATTGGTGTATTATTTAAAGCATGTGTTAGTATTCCACCAAAATACAGTATGCTTATCATAGAACCACAGAAAGGTCTGGTTTGGAAGGGACCCCAAGAATCACAGATTTCCAACCCCCCTGCCACAGGCAGGGCCACCAACCTTCAGGCCTGGATCTACACAAGGTTGCCCATTAATACAGGGTTTTCTTCCTCTGTTTTACGTGAAACTGTATCAGAGTGTTTGTTGTACGTGAACATACAAAGGTTTTAAAAGAGCCTTGCACTGGATCTTAACTAGTTGTCAGTTTGTGGATGATCTTTGCCTGACAGGCGAGTTTACCTGTCCTGTATAAGCCCTAGTAATGCTGTTTTGTCTTCCTTATGCTTAAAACTGCAAGCATGATCATAAGTTCCTCTTTCAGATTCACTTCAAAGTCAGATTTATATCATGTGTCAACACAGTAAGGACCTTGGGTGCGTGTTTTTATCAACTTAGCAAAGCACAGCCAGGAATCTTGCTGCATCTTGCAGAAAGAGTTGTGAAGGGTGTGAGTTTAAAAGAAACCCCCAAGAATTACAAATGCCAAATATTTGAAGGTCATAAAACCCAAGCTGAGAAAAGAGTTATGTGGCTGTTTGAGCCAGTGAATCTGCATTAGGTTCACGTTTAATGCAGGCTAGATGTTTCTCCATGACACCTTTCCTTCATGCAGTGCAGAGGATGCAGTCCATGTTCCAGGTTCCTGCACAGAGATAAAACAGAAGGCAATTTTCTGCACAGCTGAACTGAGAAGAAAGTCTGCATCTCAAATTGATCTGGGTCTTGATAGGGCTTATGTAAGGTGGTGGGGTCTGGAGTTGCTTTTTCACCTCTCTTCCTCCCCACCTTCACAGAAACCAACACAAAAGGTCTATGTAACTGTTACACACGACATGCGAACAAATCCCCACGCAGATGTAGTGATATGAAAAATATTAAACAGAAGATGTTTCATACCGCTGTTTGTGTAAGATATGGATGTGGGAAATGAATGAGGTCTAAATTGAGTGGACTGGCTCACAGAGTACACAGGGCGAGCCAAGGGTGCTCTGTCTGCTGTGTTCAACCATGGTCTCCACCAGGCAGAGAGCTCCCCCCTACAAATCTGGTGCAACCCGGTTGGAGGGTCTACCTAGGGATGCTGCAGTTCAGGTCTCTGGCTGTAGGGAATGCCTTAGTCTGCTGCTGCCAGGGAAAAGAGGCAAACACCTCACCTGTGTTAGGTGTGAGCAGGCGGACGATCTGCTTTGCTTGGTAGCTGAACTAAAAGAAGAGCTCGAAAGACTGAGAGCTATCAGGGAATGTGAGCGAGAGATTGACTGGTGGAGTAGCTCCCTGGCGTCCCAGAGGGAAGAGTGCCAGGAAGACACCTCGCAACTGAAGACGATCCCCCTGCCTCTTCCTAGTCAGGTAAATGGGAGTGACCCGAACCCTGAGGAGGGCTGGAAGACAGTCCCGTCTCGCTGAAGCAGGCACTCCCCCCGCCTACCTACCCCACTCCCCCAGGTTTCCCTAAGCAACAGGTTTGGTGCCCTGGAAGTTGAGGAGGAGGTATGTGAGGGGATGAATGCAGCCCCTCTGCCTCAGAGGAAGCGGAAGCCTAGGGTGAGGCGATTGTCTGCACACCTTGAGACTGCCTCTGTTAAGCAAGAGAGAAGGGTAGTTGTGGTAGGGGATTCCCTCCTCAGGGGGACGGAGGACCCCATATGTAGACCCTACATGCAGGGAGGTGTGCTGCCTCCCTGGAGCCCGGGTCAGAGACATTACCAGAAGGTTCCCAGGGCTGGTAAGATCCTCTGACTACTATCCATTATTGATAGTTGAAGTAGGTAGGGATGCAATCACATAGTGTAGCCTGCAATATATCAAAAGGGAATTCCGGGACCTAGGGCACTTTGTTGAGGGGGTGGAGCCCAAATAATATTTTTGTCTATCCCTACTTGTGGGAGGAGGGGTTCAGAGCAGGTCAGGAGAACCCATGAGTTGAACATGTGGCTGAAAGCTGGTGCTGGCATAGGAACTTTGGGGTTTTTGACCAAGGGATGGTGTACTCTGCCTCTGGCATGATTACTGCTGATGGGGCTCACCTGTCCCAAAGAGGAAAGCGGATCCTTGCCCAGAAGATGGCAGGACTCATTGATGGGGCTTTAAACTAGTGAGGAAGGCAAAAGGGGATATCACAAAGGCTGCTGGGGTCAGGCAAGTGCTTTGGGAGTCACAACGTGAGCTGATGGTGGAAGAAGGTAAATGCCAACAGCACAGTGATGGACTTGGGGATGTTGTTCCACGTGATAGTAGGAAAAATTCTGTGGATTGCCCTGAGGACTCCTCAGCGGAGCCACCATGAGCCAACGCTGTGCCCTAGTGGATAAGAGGGCCAGTGGGATCCTGGGGTGCATCAGGAGGAGTGTGGCCAGCAGGTCTAAGGAGGTGATCCTCCCCCTCTACTCTGCCCTGGTCAGGCCCCACCTGGAGTATTGTGTCCAGTTCTGGGCTCCTTGGTATAAAAAGGACAGGGATCTCCTGGAGAGAGTCCAGAGAAGGGCTACGAAGATGATTAAGGACCTGGAACATCTCCCCTATGAGCAAAGGCTGAGTGAGCTGGAACTGTTCAGTCTAGAGAAGAGAAGACTAAGGGGGGACCTAATTAATGATTGTAAATTTCTTAGGCATGGGATGCAGAGGGAATTGGCCACCCCCTTTTCAGTGGTCTGTGGAGACAGGACAAGGGGCAATGGCTGCAAGTTGGAGCACAGGAAGTTCCGCACCAACATGCGGAAGAACTTTTTCACAGTGAGGGTGACAGAGCCCTGGGACAGGCTGCCCAGGGAGGTGGTGGAGTCTCCTTCTGTGGAGATACTCAAGACTCATCTGGACACCTATCTGAGTGATATGAGCTAGGGAGCTGCTTTGGCAGGGGGGTTGGACCCGATGATCTCTCGAGGTCCCTTCCAACCCTTTCGATTCTATGATTCTAAATAGCGCTTTTTTTTTTAAATTGCAAAGTGCTTTTTTCCCTGCTTCTAGCATAAATAGATATTACAGGTTAATTACATCATAAGTTAAATATATTCATGATAAAAACAAACAATATATACAGGTATTGTGAATGCCTTATAGAAAAGACCAGAGTGATGTACTAAGCGTCTCAGATTTTATAATAAATTGGCAGATGCTCCAATTAAGCTGGAACCTGATGCTGCTGAGCGGTGACTTCTGATGTGGATCGCCATTTCTTTCTCAGTCTTGTAACAGATGGCAGCTAATCCATTGCAAGAGCGAGGGAAGGCAGCATGTCCCTCTTAAAAACAAAGCAAAATGAAAACCCACAACCAACAAAACAACTATGAAAGCTTCAGGAGAAGTATCTTATAGGGTGGGTGTTAAAAGGCAGTGTAGCTGTCATAGGTCACACCTTGTTGGGTGTTTTTTATGGGGATTTGTTTCTGGTTTGCTTTTCTCTTGACGAGACACAGGTTAAGGAAGATATGGCGATATACCTGCTGAGGGTTGAGCATGTCGTAGTGTTGCCTTCACTCCCTTCAAAGCAGCAAACCTGCTTGTGTTCTCTGTCTCTTGTGTGAGGTGTGTTTGGTTTGGGCTAATTCTTGTGGTGTTTGTCTGTTTTCTGGTGTTGTGTATCTGATGGTTTATTTCAGGTTGCTCCCAGTGTGACTAAGATTGTGTACTTCAACATCTGCCTGGTCTAGGGGAAGGTGGCAAAGCCTGCCAGTAGCCCTCATCTGGTTGAGGCAGCAGGTCTTGTATCCTCAGCAAGCTGACGGAGTGCAAACTCATGGGTTTTTAGATAAGTGATACCCAGTTCTGCAGACAAGCAGTGTGAAGCACACAGTGTGCATCCAGCCAAGAGCCACACAGTGTCACCCCCTTGGCTAACGAGAGCAGGATCGTTATTTCCTTGAGCATATGGAGTAGAGCAGTAGGAATGCCATGCCAAGGGCAGTCAAATCGAGACAAATCCCAAGGGTTTTAGCATCATCTGCACTTGACCTGGCTGTGCTTTGTATCAGCACATGCTTGGAGGCAGCGTGTTCATTTAGGATCCATTTTGGATGAGAATGAAGATGTCGTGAGGAAACCTAGCCACAGTTTCCTCTCCACCTTCTATCCTCTCCTCCATATTTAGCAACTGTTGTCAGTTAAGCAATGCAAACTTGTGGCGCTGGGATTTGGAAAAATAGGTGGAAAAACTCTATCGCATAGATGGATAGATCGATAGAGAGATAGATTGATAGATAGATCGAGAGAGAGAGAGAGAGAGAGAGAGATGATATATAATAGATATCCACCTATTAAAAAAAGTGTTTGGGAAGAATCATTGCTGCTGCTGCGCAGGGAAGAGGAATAAATGATCCCTTACAGCCCCTTGCAAAGCAGTGGACATCAGTCCACTGATGCTTCAGAAGAAGCTGCAGTTGCATTTTGAAGGATTCCTTCCCAAATACAGACTCCACCTGGGAAGACTCCTGCTCTTGCTGCTGCCACTGGCATACCACTGTGGCTGGCTAGTGCTGCAGACCCTGCTTTACTGGTGCAGCATTTGCCAGTTTTGCTTCCTCATCTGCGGTATGGAGGTGGCAGATGAGCTGTGGATGTTGCAATGAGCTGGGGTTCCTTCTCACAAGTTTCAGCCTTGGCTGAAGGCATGCCATGCTGGCCCCAGCTTTTCTGGTGAACAGACCATCAGAATAGCAGTATCATGCCAGACCCCTGCTCCAGGGTTCCAAGCAGTGACCAGCTGGGTTTTCCTAGGGCATAGTGGGAGAAAAGACCTGGCAGGCAGTGAGAAGCCTCCTTGTTATCCTGTACTAGTACTGCATTCCCAAAGGCTCTCCTGGTTTCCTCTGTCACACTGTTAGCAGTCCATTACCCTCCAGCTCTCTGGGGAGAGGAATCTGGGATAAGTGGTAGGCACTTGCAAATTGAGTTTTAATGAAAGTTGTCAGGTTATTTCCATAACCCATCTTTGTTTTCACTGTCCCTTTACAGTCCAGTGTTTGTAAGACCCTGGAGATGCAGACTTTCAGTAGGCTGTTAAAGAGTAGCTTTAAGCAAGTTTTTTTCCCTTTTGCTCCTCTTGTTTTCCCTGCAGTCAATTGCTTCAGCAGACATGGATTTGAACCAACTGGAGGCTTTTCTCACTGCCCAAACGAAAAAACAAGGTGGCATCACATCAGATCAAGCTGCAGTCCTTGCGAAGTTTTGGAAGAACCACCGAGCCAAGATCCACGAGAGCCTGATCAGTCAGAGCCGCTGGGATAACGGCTTGAGAAACATGAACTGGCGAGTGGATCTGAAGTCGCAGTCACGACACGTCGATCAGATAAACACTCCTGTTGCAATAGTCGAAATGGAACTGGGAAGAAACGGGCAGGTAAGCTTTCTTTTGGAAAACAGATGAGCCTTGTATAGCAATAAAGGCATGCTGTCTTTAGCTTTTTCCTAGCCTTAAAAAAAGCGGAGTTTTTGGTGCAGGATCTTGAGATTCTAAATAATTATATTCCATTAATACTAAATGGAAAAAGTCCTTAAAAGTTACAGTGAGCACATTTGAATAAGCACATTAGTAAGCAAATGGGTAAATACCCATATTCATTTAAAAAAAGCCCTTAACTGAGAACCACTGGTATATTTCATAAGGGAATTAGTGTCTCTTGTTTGGAAGTTGTTTTTTCCCTGGTAATGGATTATTGTGGTCATGTCAGTTGGCAAGTACATTTATATTTCTTTCATAGAATCACAGAATGGTTTGGGTTAGAAGGGATGCCAAAATGCATCTAGTTCCAACCCTCTGCCATGGGCAGGGACACCCTCCACCAGCCCAGGTTGCCCAAAGCCCCATCCAACCTGGCCTTGAACACTGCCAGGGAGGGGGCAGCCACAGCTTCTCTGGACAGCCTGTGCCAGGGCCTCACTCCCCTTGATAGTAAGTATTTTCTTCCTAATGTCTAATTTAAATGCAACCTTTTTTAGTGTAATCTCATTACCCCCTGTCCCATCATTACACTCCCTGATAAACAGGCCCTCTCCAACTTTCCACTCCTTGTTGACTTCTCTATCACTTGGCGATGGAAGATATCATGGATGCACTGCAGGAGCTTTCCAGATTGCTTATGCCCTGCCATGTTGTCCCTCCAACAGATATCAGGGTGACTGAAGCCCCCCATGAGGACCAGCATTTGTGAACATGTAGCTACTCCTATCTGTCTATAGAAGCCCTCATCCACTGAGTCTCCCTGGTCAGGAGGCCGTTAGCAGACCCTCACTATGGTGTCTTCTGTCTCTGCGCTCCTTTTAATCCTGACCCATATTCACTCTTGGTTGGCCCCTCATCTAATCCCAGAGGGAGCTGCATGCACTCCAGCTGGTCACTGACAATAGAGGGTGACATCCCCTCCTTGTCTCCCCTGCCTGCCTGTCTTCCTTAATTCCCAACACATTGCTGTGATGGCCCTTCCCCTTATAGCTCTGTCAATGAGCTCCGCCAGCTCCTGGGCAAAGTCTATTTTTTCCCCTCTGAATTCATCAAACCTGGTGCTGTACAGGCCATTCCACTCTCAAAAAAGCCAAAATTGTCGTGGTGACACCAGCCACAGAGCCAAGTGTTAATGGATGGTGTCCATCTGATCCTCCCAACATTGCTGCCCACAACTGGAAGGAGGAAGGAAAAAATAACCCCCATGCAGCAAGAGAAAGGGGATGTGAATACACATTTCTGAGGCACTGTAACTTTTCTTACAGAATAGCCCAGCAACAAGACCATGACGAATTATTTGAGCAATGCAGCTTCCTATTTCAAATGTACCAAAGGGAGTGGTTGTGTGAAAGTGGTTTTTAAATTTCCATCGGGCAGAACTTTTGTCTCCTTTGCTGAGGGCAGCACAGTAGTGAGCTGTCAGCAAGTCTGACACCCAGAGCGAGGAAGGGTATTAGGCAGGCTGGTACTTAGAGAAGTAATCACGGAGTAATTAGAATTTTCAGCACTTGAGTCAAAATTGGCTTTTTTTTTTTTTTTGTAAGGACCTGCGGTTTCACATAATTTTTAGCTTTGGATTAAATAAATTTTCTGGCGCAAAGCTTTTGGCTAAGGCAGTCTGCAGCATGTGATACACTGAGGTACAGGAGCGGGGAGAACCCCAGGACTGAAACTGCAGCCAAGTGGGTTGCCAGAACAGTTCATCCAGCTGTCAGCATCTTCCCTCAAGTGTTTGGGGACCTCCTGGAAAGAGGGACCTCCTGGAAAGGTGGTTGCAGTGACTTGACTGTTGGAGGTTGAGTGAGTTCTTGTACACTGCATCCAGCCCGCAAACTTAGAACCATCATGTTTTATAGCCTTTATCTATAGCTTTTATTTTTACTTTGTTGTTAGCACATCTATATCTGTCTGAAGTATCAGGTTTTGTAGCACATCAAATACACGTACGCTGGTACCTTTCAGAAACTTAACAGAGAGAACATCTTTTGTGAAAGGTTGTCAGTCATAGATGTGATTGCAGAAGAAAGTGGGCTGATGATTCAGGAGTAAATTATTCAGAACAGACTTATTTTCATTTGGACATTTGATAACAGGGGAGTGTACAAATGCATTGATGTGTAATGAATTGACATTAATATTTCAGAGGCTTCAACAGAAGCAAAGAAACACTAGGTAGAAAATGTACCTTTCCAGAATTTAAAGTCGCTCTGGTTCTTCTTGGTGTCTCTGGACTGGATTTAGATCTCTGCCCGCAGAAAGTCAGGCAGTTTGGTGGGGTTTGTCTGCTCCTTCTGCTTCAGTAAGGGACCTCGCTTTCTGTCTGCCATCACTGAACATTAATCGGTGCATTCTTTCATGATGGAAAGATTGTATGTGTAAGACCTAATATGGGTAGAAATGGGGAACTTGAAGTGTCTGATTTGTAAATGTCAGTAGACTGAGTTTCATGAATTAGGTCAAATTTCATTAATGCGTTCTGATGGAAGAGGCATGTTTTTGGGGTTGAGAATTGCATGCGTTGATTCTTGCTGTCCTTGGTATTACTGAAAATAGGAGGAAATGAATTCTTTCCTCTAGGTGCTCTTAAAAACACTTCTAATGAGAAGCATTGAGAAATACTGGTGCTCCAAGCTTTGGGAAGTTCGGTTCAGGATCTGTGGCTTGCAGTTTGACCTCTTGTTCTTCAGTAAAGATTTTACAGCTACATTTACAGTTTCATTTATGCTGGTGATACAGTCTTTGTACATCCTGGTGAAAGGCAGATGAACGTGCTAGCCATCAAGTACTCTGCTTTGAAAGCCCTTTTTCTTTAACAATATGACTAAAAATAAAATCCTAAAGCAGTTGCACTTTAGCCTGCATTTGCCTTCATCTGTTCATGATATGCAGTGCTCATCGCTGCCGGTCCGTTCTTTCCTTTTGAACAGCCTACCTTTTCTTTTGCACAATGATTTTATCCTCCTGTATCTCTGTACCTTGCTGGTTTTCTCTTAAAACGTCTGTAGCTCCCTGCCCCCTTCTTTACATCCTTTTTAATCTTGTTCTCCCTCTCTGAGCATCACTGTAAAGCTCTTTTGGCATGAAATTTCAACCGGACGCAAATCTGCCGGGAGGGACAGCGGAGTGGGCTTGGAGAGGTGCCCTTCTCCTGCCCTTCCTGCCCTGCTGCAGCAGTGCTGCTCCATATGGTGAACGGTCACTGCTACGCAATGTGAGGTTACCTGCAGATTTCAGTCACGGATTTCTATCTGACCTTGTTGCTGATAGAAAATAAATGCATTGGGTTTTGCACTGCAGCTTGGTGTCAAGACGTGTTTAAACTTGTTTTGTGGACTTTGTCACATTATTTTCCCTATGAGATATGCCTTTCCTTACGGGTGGTATTCTTCCCCCTAATATTCTCAGCTGATTTGCCAGTAAGTTTTATTTTCCTGCAGCATTACATATGTTGCAGTTTAATATCCGAGACTGATCAAATGTTGTGGATTAGCCTGAGTATTTGCTCTTGGCTTTTATGCTTGAACTTACTTACAGAGTGAGTATTTTCACATGCATTTCTTTTCAGTGTTTAAGATACCAGTAATCCATGTAATAGCATTTTTATTGAAGTTTTGTGGGATGTTAAGCATGTTTTATGAGCAAAGAATATTTTCTACCATAATTTAACATGAAGTCTGGGATTCCACTGCAGGATTCCCATAAAGACCTGAGGAAATCGCATCAGGATTATGGATTAGTGGATTTTCTCACAAAGTATTGTATGTGTCTTCTCTAAAATGTCTTCCCATCAGAGGTATCCTAAAACTTAGTGGTATATGGTAGTGGTATGTGTGTGTGTATATATATATATATATGTCACTCTCTCTTACCCCAGTATACAATAGATAGTTCTATATAGCAAATGATGAAGCCACAGCATATGTTACCAAATTTGGATCATTCTTCTCAGTTTAAGAGCAGCCTCTTATTCCATGCAATTTTTCTGAAGCCTGAAACCATCAGGGATGTTTATCTACATATAAACCAAAATTTTTCCTTTAAAAAAACAGACAGGCCTTCATAACAGACTCTTGATAAATTGACAGTCTATTAGACAGCTAGTGCCAACTGTATTTTGATCGTTACTTTAAACAATCACCAGGGAGATAAATACTTTCTGGTGAAAGGAATTACTAGATGAAATGACCCTTTGCCACTGCAAGAGCTGAAGTGATACTGAAAAAGTAAAATGGTCATCTCAGGATTCACCTAGGGTATATCACATATGCTCTCTGCGAATGGATGTAGAAAATAATAATAATTGAGAAGAGGAAGAAATTCATAATGAACATAGACAATTGTCAAGTGTTGCGCATGGGAGGTAGAATGCTATCGGGATTCAAAATTTTCATCAACTTCCAGTTTTTGTGACTATGAAGATTTTAGTTCTTTCAGTGTTTGGGGAAAAAGTGAAGTAGGTCTTGAAGTAAATTTGGGGAGATCAGAATTGTTTCTGACATGATAAGTTTGTATATTCTACACAAATTCAGGTTGAAACCTGTATCAGCTGTGCTGTAAACAAATTACAAGCTTAATTCACACACGTTGACAGATACTAAAATGGAACATGCTTTCACAGTGTAATAAAACATCTTATGATTTAGCTGTTATAAATCTCATTACTTTGCTAGAATTACAAACTGAATGCCACAGGGGATCTGTTGGTGTTTTGCACGTTTTTGTAAGCATGGGTCTCTTGCTTTCCCTAGGCTGTGGTTATCTCCAGCAAGAGCTTTCACAGCTGAAGAAAGGTCAGATCGAGAAAATGCCACGGGTAAACTCATGCTGTAGGGAGGAAGGATTACAGCTACGCTTGCTTTTGCCTCTGCGTGACCCCAGGTCAGCCTGCTTCAGAGCTATCACTGATAATAACTTCAGATAATGGACTTCCAGTCTTTTTTATGTAGGATGTATTCTGAAAAGACAGACTACCTTTGGGAAGATATTGATAGTGGCAACGAGATGCTTAGGGAGATGAAGAGCAATTCTGGGTACCTGAACCAAAATAAGGGCAGCCTGGCCTGTGGAGGGGAAGGAAAGCAACCACCAAACTGTTTTTCCTTTCCAGCCTTAATCCGTTTTAATCTTTGTAGTTATTAACATTATCGGAAATACTGTTCTGGGCAAAAATGGGAAAGCACGGGCATTTAGAAGCCAAATTGATCAGGTTAACCAGAGTGGCCTTAATACTTCTACGTGATTAAAAAAATATAAAACCCAGTATGGGTTTTATATTGTGGCCAAGCTGAATGTAATCACTTGAGCTTTTGTTCACCTTGGAAATTTATGAGCTGGAGGGAACAGTTACATAAGGCAGTACAGTGCAAAAGCAAATAAAAACCAGGGAGGGCAACGGGTCACTCAGCACAGAGAAAACTGGAACACAGTTGACTGACTTAATTCAGTTATTTCCTTAATCCTCTGCATGGCATACTCCCCAGTCCTTTGCTTTGACAGTTCAATTTTTGTCACTTTGTCCTGGAAGCAAAGTGAAACTTGGAGAACAAGAAAAGAACTGTGTTACTTGTGGCCATTGAGATTTCTAAGTGTAAATATGCTACAGAGATAAGAGCATTAAATTGAGATAATAGTTAAATAACTGTCTGACTTGAATTGCCACTTCTCCGCCATATATATTTGACTATTTTTAGATGTGTACCTCATCTGTTCATCCTATATGAAGCAAGGATATTCTACAGCTAGTGGTGCTAACAGGCTTCAGGACCTTAAAGGGACCTTAAAGAGCATCTAGTTCCATTCCCCCTGCCATGGGCTGTGACACCCTTACTAGACCAGACTACTCAAGACCCCATCCAACCTGGCCTTGAACACCTCCAGGGAGGGTGCATCCACCACCTGCTTGGGCAGGCTGTTTCAGTGCCTCACCTTCACCCGTAGTGAAGAATTTCTTCCGAATATCCAATGGAAATCTACTCCTTTCCTATTTCAAACCATTCCCCCTCGTCCTATCACATGCCCTTCTAAAACGTCCTTCCACGGCTTTCTTGTAGCCCCATTCAGGTACTGGTAGGCCACTGTAAGATCTCCCTGGAGCCTTCTCTTCTCCATGCTGAACAAGCCCAACTCTCTCAGCCTGTCTTCATAGGAGAAGTGCTCCAGCCCTCTAATCACTTTTGTGGCCCTCCTCTGGACCCATTCCAACAGTTCCATGCCCTTCTTAGGCTGGGGACTCCAGAACTGGGCACAGTACACATGCATGCATGTGTGCTAATTCCTCATCAACTGTTTTTACTCTGGAAGTAGTTAAATAGAGAAATTTAAGTGAGACGTAAATATTTTTGATTGTAGCTGAGCAAAGAGTATTATGTGGAGAATTCTGGATTAGTTGAAGGTGAGCTGGGTGAGGATAGATGTTATCATAACGATGCATCAGCCTAAATTCAGGTTCACTCCCAGACCCTTGAAATTTTTTGCCTGCTTAGAAAAAGTACTGAGGTTGTGGACATTATGACAGGGAACTTGCCATCTGTTATGCATCTCGCATGACCAACAACTAATTTGTGATCTAGCATCAGTCTGGCATTCTCATGCAGCAATGAAACGCCATGTAGCTGTGATGAAACACCTTCCAGAGCTGTCTCCTGCACCCTTGGGATGCAGTTTGTGATAAGGCTGAGACTTGGGCACCCAGGT
This sequence comes from Gallinula chloropus, assembly GCF_964237585.1. NCBI lineage: Eukaryota > Metazoa > Chordata > Aves > Gruiformes > Rallidae > Gallinula > Gallinula chloropus. The sequence goes on from NC_140087.1 coordinate 66,951,423, forward strand.
TATCTCCAGCAAATGCATTTCATCACTCAGTTACACCTTTTTCTGGAGTCAGCACTACGCATTTAGGAGTGAGTCAGAAGGGTCTGATCTTCTTGTCCTCGTGCCCCTACTGAAAGCATTTCTATAACTTTGCAACCTTCTTAGCTAATCC